>NC_092735.1:7531394-8981394 GCF_047496885.1 Scyliorhinus torazame
ATTGGTTCATTCACTTGCGTTTTGACTCCGGGGCCCATGGGGGCGCCTGTGAGCATGGTGGCATGTGCCAGCGTGTGTGTGTGCGCGTGTGTCAGGGGGATTCCCGTGTCCATCCCGATCTGGCCATGGTGAGGTCGGGATTGGGGAAGTGGAGGATTGGGAAAGGTTTTGTTGGTCGGTAGCGACCCCGCGGAGCTGCGGCCCCATCACGGCGGCACCGGGCTGCAAACTCCCCAACTCACCCGAGCTCGGGGAGGGGCCGAACGAGGGCGCCTGGCACATACGCAAACCACCACGCGGGACGTGGAGTCCGGCTGGCGAGACTCGGACACGCACAAACCCGAGGGCAGCCCGCGGACCAGGTGGTGAATCTGCAAACAAACTCGCGCCAGGGCACCGAGTCGACAAACCTTCTCTTCCAGCGTGACCCGCATTAATCGCTCCTTCTCCAGGTGCTGCCTCAGCTCAGCCAACTCTTCATCCGCGGAATCCGGAGAACCGATCCCTTCATCGGACTCATCGCCCCGTTTCCGTTTGGGGAGGAGGCAGAGTATTCCTGGGGGAAGAGAGGCAATGCCCACAGGGGGAGGGAGACTCACTCAGCAGAACGCAGGATACAATACAAACCGTGGGGGGCGGCGGCGAGCGAGGGGGGGGCAGCGCGAGCGAAGGGGGGGGCAGCGCGAGCGAAGGGGGGGGCAGCGCGAGCGAAGGGGGGGGCAGCGCGAGCGAAGGGGGGGGCAGCGCGAGCGAAGGGGGGGGCAGCGCGAGCGAAGGGGGGGGCAGCGCGAGCGAAGGGGGGGGGCAGCGCGAGCGAAGGGGGGGGCAGCGCGAGCGAAGGGGGGGGGCAGCGCGGGCGAAGGGGGGGGCAGCGCGAGCGAAGGGGGGGGCAGCGCGAGCGAAGGGGGGGGCAGCGCGAGCGAAGGGGGGGGCAGCGCGAGCGAAGGGGGGGGGCAGCGCGAGCGAAGGGGGGGGCAGCGCGAGCGAAGGGGGGGGGCAGCGCGAGCGAGGGGGGGGGCAGCGCGAGCGAGGGGGGGGGCAGCGCGAGCGAAGGGGGGGGCAGCGCGAGCGAAGGGGGGGGCAGCGCGAGCGAAGGGGGGGGCAGCGCGAGCGAAGGGGGGGCAGCGCGAGCGAAGGGGGGGCAGCGCGAGCGAAGGGGGGGGCAGCGCGAGCGAAGGGGGGGCAGCGCGAGCGAAGGGGGGGCAGCGCGAGCGAAGGGGGGGCAGCGCGAGCGAAGGGGGGGCAGCGCGAGCGAAGGGGGGGGCAGCGCGAGCGCGAGCGAAGGGGGGGGCAGCGCGAGCGAAGGGGGGCAGCGCGAGCGAAGGGGGGCAGCGCGAGCGAAGGGGGCAGCGCGAGCGAAGGGGGGGCAGCGCGAGCGGCAGCGAGGGGGGCAGCGCGAGCGAAGGGGGGGCAGCGCGAGCGAAGGGGGGGCAGCGCGAGCGAAGGGGGGGGCAGCGCGAGCGAAGGGGGGGCAGCGCGAGCGAAGGGGGGGCAGCGCGAGCGAAGGGGGGGGCAGCGCGAGCGCGAGCGAAGGGGGGGGCAGCGCGAGCGCGAGCGAAGGGGGGGGCAGCGCGAGCGAAGGGGGGCAGCGCGAGCGAAGGGGGGGCAGCGCGAGCGAAGGGGGGGCAGCGCGAGCGAAGGGGGGCAGCGCGAGCGAAGGGGGGCAGCGCGAGCGAAGGGGGGGCAGCGCGAGCGAAGGGGGGGCAGCGCGAGCGAAGGGGGGGCAGCGCGAGCGAAGGGGGGGGCAGCGCGAGCGAAGGGGGGGGCAGCGCGAGCGAAGGGGGGGCAGCGCGAGCGAAGGGGGGCAGCGCGAGCGAAGGGGGGCAGCGCGAGCGAAGGGGGGCAGCGCGAGCGAAGGGGGGCAGCGCGAGCGAAGGGGGGGCAGCGCGAGCGAAGGGGGGGCAGCGCGAGCGAAGGGGGGGCAGCGCGAGCGAAGGGGGGGCAGCGCGAGCGAAGGGGGGGCAGCGCGAGCGAAGGGGGGGCAGCGCGAGCGAAGGGGGGGGCAGCGCGAGCGAAGGGGGGGCAGCGCGAGCGAAGGGGGGGCAGCGTGAGCGAAGGGGGGGCAGCGCGAGCGAAGGGGGGGGCAGCGCGAGCGAAGGGGGGGGGCAGCGCCTCATTACAGCACCTCGGAAGACCACGCAGTCCATGTCGTTCTCCTCTCTCTCCTCCACCCTTGCCTCACATCCCTCTGCACTTTCCCCCTCTCGGATAGCTTGAAAACTTAGAAAGATTTACAGCCTAGAAAGAGGCCCCTTGCCCCATCATGTCTGTAAAATGCCCCCCCCCCCTCAAATCCCATTTCCCGGCGCTCCGTCGGCAGCCCCGGAGGTGCGGGGCCTTCGGGGGCACAGCCAGACATCTTTGAAATGAGTTGACGTTTTGTGCCACCTGTCCCACTACCTTCAGCGATGTGAACATTCACTCGAAGGTCCCTCACTTCCTCTGCCCCGCACTATCCTCCCACTTGGGGTGCAATCCTTTGCCTAGTTGGACCTCGACAAATGCATCACCTCACACTCTTCCCGGTTTAACTCCATTTGCCACTTCTCTGCCCACCTGACCAGTCCATTGATATCTTGCTGTGGTCTGCAGCGACCCTCCTCACTATCAACCAAGTTGGCAATTAATTTCAATCATCCCAAGGTGCGGAGCATTAGTGTTGGGACAGCGGAGTTCATCCCACTTTGCACACATCCCAGATTCCCAAGGTCTCCAAGATGGGGTGTAACACGGGCCAGTTAGAGTCAGACTCTCGCCACCCACAGCCAATACCACTGCCCTGTTCAAGGTTAGCGAAATGGCCGGAAACGTTACAAGGCCCTGTGACCTTGTTCGCTCCTGTAGCTAAAATCTCTCCATCTCTGGAATCGATCTGGTAAATCTCCCTCTGTAATCGCTCGAGGACCCCACAAAACTGGACCAATGCACCAGCCTGCAGCCAGCCAGAACACCCCCCCCCCCCCGCCCCCGGCGCTCACCTGCACCAATCTCTTCAGCTGTGCGTTTTGCTGCATCAGACGGGCCTTGTCCTCCTCCAGAGCGAAGATAAACTCGGCGGTTTGCTGCAGGATGGCTGCCTGTCAGGAGGCAGATTCAAAAAACCAGTCACTCCCCGAGAATGTCAACAACAACTTCATTTGTACGCCAACATCGGAAAACATCGCCAGCCGCAACGCCAGAACCCGGGAGACCCGAACGACACGGAGCACGGAGCCAGGTCCGGCTTCCGATGCAGCGGGCGGGCGACCAAAGGGTCAGAGGTCTTGGTGACCTGGTTGGTGGTGCTGCTAGCTCTGGGCCAGAAGGTCCACATTCAAGTCCCATGTGGGAGGTGCACTCCGAACCTGACCAAACTGGTGGATTATCATAGAATCCCTACAGTGCAGGAGGAGGCCATTCAGCCCATCAAGTCTGCACCGATCCATTGAAGGAGCACCCCAACGCGGCCCACTCCCCCATCCTATCCCCGTAACCCCACCTAACCTGCACAACTTTGGACTGTAGGAGGAAAGCGGAGCACCCGGAGGAAACCCACGCACACACGGGGAGAAAGTGCAGACTTTGCACGGACAGTCACCATGATGTCACTGATGACGTCACCGGGGAGGCCGTGGCGATGGCGTCGCCGGGGAGGCCGTGGCGATGGCGTCGCCGGGGAGGCCGTGGCGATGGCGTCGCCGGGGAGGCCGTGGCGATGGCGTCGCCGGGGAGGCAGAGGCTGTGGCGATGACGTCGCCGGGGAGGCAGAGGCTGTGGCGATGACGTCGCCGGGGAGGCAGAGGCTGTGGCGATGACGTCGCCGGGGAGGCAGAGGCTGTGGCGATGACGTCGCCGGGGAGGCAGAGGCTGTGGCGATGACGTCGCCGGGGAGGCAGAGGCTGTGGCGATGACGTCGCCGGGGAGGCAGAGGCTGTGGCGATGACGTCGCCGGGGAGGCAGAGGCTGTGGCGATGACGTCGCCGGGGAGGCAGAGGCTGTGGCGATGACGTCGCCGGGGAGGCAGAGGCTGTGGCGATGACGTCGCCGGGGAGGCAGTGGCGATGACGTCGCCGGGGAGGCTGTGGCGATGACGTCGCCGGGGAGGCTGTGGCGATGACGTCGCCGGGGAGGCTGTGGCGATGACGTCGCCGGGGAGGCTGTGGCGATGACGTCGCCGGGGAGGCTGTGGCGATGACGTCGCCGGGGAGGCTGTGGCGATGACGTCGCCGGGGAGGCTGTGGCGATGACGTCGCCGGGGAGGCTGTGGCGATGACGTCGCCGGGGAGGCTGTGGCGATGACGTCGCCGGGGAGGCTGTGGCGATGACGTCGCCGGGGAGGCTGTGGCGATGACGTCGCCGGGGAGGCTGTGGCGATGACGTCGCCGGGGAGGCTGTGGCGATGACGTCGCCGGGGAGGCTGTGGCGATGACGTCGCCGGGGAGGCTGTGGCGATGACGTCGCCGGGGAGGCTGTGGCGATGACGTCGCCGGGGAGGCTGTGGCGATGACGTCGCCGGGGAGGCTGTGGCGATGACGTCGCCGGGGAGGCTGTGGCGATGACGTCGCCGGGGAGGCTGAGGCTGTGGCGATGACGTCGCCGGGGAGGCAGAGGCTGTGGCGATGACGTCGCCGGGGAGGCTGTGGCGATGACGTCGCCGGGGAGGCTGTGGCGATGACGTCGCCGGGGAGGCTGTGGCGATGACGTCGCCGGGGAGGCTGTGGCGATGACGTCGCCGGGGAGGCTGTGGCGATGACGTCGCCGGGGAGGCTGTGGCGATGACGTCGCCGGGGAGGCTGTGGCGATGACGTCGCCGGGGAGGCTGTGGCGATGACGTCGCCGGGGAGGCTGTGGCGATGACGTCGCCGGGGAGGCTGTGGCGATGACGTCGCCGGGGAGGCTGTGGCGATGACGTCGCCGGGGAGGCTGTGGCGATGACGTCGCCGGGGAGGCTGCGGCGATGACGTCGCCGGGGAGGCTGCGGCGATGACGTCGCCGGGGAGGCTGCGGCGATGACGTCGCCGGGGAGGCTGCGGCGATGACGTCGCCGGGGAGGCTGCGGCGATGACGTCGCCGGGGGAGGCTGCGGCGATGACGTCGCCGGGGGAGGCTGCGGCGATGACGTCGCCGGGGAGGCTGCGGCGATGACGTCACCGGGGAGGCTGCGGCGATGACGTCACCGGGGAGGCTGCAGCGATGACGTCACCGGGGAGGCTGCGGCGATGACGTCACCGGGGAGGCTGCGGCGATGACGTCACCGGGGGAGGCTGCGGCGATGACGTCACCGGGGAGGCTGCGGCGATGACGTCACCGGGGAGGCTGCGGCGATGACGTCACCGGGGAGGCTGCGGCGATGACGTCACCGGGGAGGCTGCGGCGATGACGTCACCGGGGAGGCTGCGGCGATGACGTCACCGGGGAGGCTGCGGCGATGACGTCACCGGGGAGGCTGCGGCGATGACGTCACCGGGGAGGCTGCGGCGATGACGTCACCGGGGAGGCTGCGGCGATGACGTCACCGGGGAGGCTGCGGCGATGACGTCACCGGGGAGGCTGCGGCGATGACGTCACCGGGGAGGCTGCGGCGATGACGTCACCGGGGAGGCTGCGGCGATGACGTCACCGGGGAGGCTGCGGCGATGACGTCACCGGGGAGGCTGCGGCGATGACGTCACCGGGGAGGCTGCGGCGATGACGTCACCGGGGAGGCTGCGGCGATGACGTCACCGGGGAGGCTGCGGCGATGACGTCACCGGGGAGGCTGCGGCGATGACGTCACCGGGGAGGCTGCGGCGATGACGTCACCGGGGAGGCTGCGGCGATGACGTCACCGGGGAGGCTGCGGCGATGACGTCACCGGGGAGGCTGCGGCGATGACGTCACCGGGGAGGCTGCGGCGATGACGTCACCGGGGAGGCTGCGGCGATGACGTCACCGGGGAGGCTGCGGCGATGACGTCACCGGGGAGGCTGCGGCGATGACGTCACCGGGGAGGCTGCGGCGATGACGTCACCGGGGAGGCTGCGGCGATGACGGCACCGGGGAGGCTGCGGCGATGACGGCACCGGGGAGGCTGCGGCGATGACGTCACCGGGGAGGCTGCGGCGATGACGGCACCGGGGAGGCTGCGGCGATGACGTCACCGGGGAGGCTGCGGCGATGACGTCACCGGGGAGGCTGCGGCGATGACGTCACCGGGGAGGCTGCGGCGATGACGTCACCGGGGAGGCTGCGGGCGATGACGTCACCGGGGAGGCTGTGGCGATGACGTCACCGGGGAGGCTGTGGCGATGACGTCACCGGGGAGGCTGTGGCGATGACGTCACCGGGGAGGCTGTGGCGATGACGTCGTGACGTCACCGGGGAGGCTGTGGCGATGACGTCGCCGGGGAGGCAGAGGCTGTGGCGATGGTGTCGCCGGGGAGGCTGTGGCGATGGCGTCGCCGGGGAGGCTGTGGCGATGGCGTCGCCGGGGAGGCTGTGGCGATGATGTCACCGGGGAGGCCGTGGCGATGACGTCACCGGGGAGGCTGTGGCGATGACGTCACCGGGGAGGCTGTGGCGATGATGTCACCGGGGAGGCTGTGGCGATGGTGTCGCCGGGGAGGCGGAGGCTGTGGCGATGGTGTCGCCGGGGAGGCAGAGGCTGTGGCGATGGTGTCGCCGGGGAGGCAGAGGCTGTGGCGATGGTGTCGCCGGGGAGGCAGAGGCTGTGGCGATGGTGTCGCCGGGGAGGCAGAGGCTGTGGCGATGGTGTCGCCGGGGAGGCTGTGGCGATGGTGTCGCCGGGGAGGCTGTGGCGGGTGACGTCACCGGGGAGGCTGTGGCGATGACGTCACCGGGGAGGCAGTGGTGCGGCGATGGTGTCGCCGGGAGGCAGAGGCTGTGGCGATGACGTCACCGGGGAGGCTGTGGCGATGGTGTCACCGGGGAGGCAGTGGTGTGGCGATGGTGTCACCGGGGAGGCAGTGGTGTGGCGATGGTGTCACCGGGGAGGCAGTGGTGTGGCGATGGTGTCACTGGGAGGCAGTGGTGTGGCGATGGTGTCACTGGGAGGCAGTGGTGTGGCGATGGTGTCACTGGGAGGCAGTGGCGCGGCGATGATGTCACCGGGGAGGCAGTGGCGTGGCGATGATGTCACCGGGGAGGCAGTGGCGTGGCGATGATGTCACCGGGGAAGCAGTGGCGTGGCGATGATGTCACCGGGGAGGCAGTGGCGCGGCGATGATGTCACTGGGGGACCCGGATTGGTTTGAATTTGATTTTAAAAAGTGGTTGACTCTTCAAATGCCTTCAGAAATGGCTGAGCAAGACACCCAGTGCAAGGGTAAATCGGGATGGGCAATAATTGCTGGCCTAGCCAGCGAGGGGGCACCTGGAGAGAAACTACCCTCACAGGACACAGCGAGGGGACAGAGAAAATCACAGCCCTGACAAGTCTCAACTTCAGTGAAACTACACCGGCTTTGGAAAGAAGTTGTGGAAGAAAACTGGTTCCAGTTGCTAAATGGAGTCCCTCCAACAAAAACAGGAAAACCCTTTGTCCGTCAGGCGCCTGGCCTTCACACCAGCACAATGGACCAAAGGAAGGAAGGAAGAGAAATGCTTCTGGTTAACGGACCTTGCTAAGTTTCTCGCCGTCTGTTTGGGGCAGGAGCACTTTGAGCGACTGAAATCCAGCGTTGATGCTCTGCATGCGGCGTCGCTCGTTGCTGTTGGCGATTTCCCTGCGGATCCGCCGATCGTGGTCCCGCTGGCTCTCCGGTGTGAGCGGGATGTTCGAGAGGCTGTGTTTGAACAACAGAGACAAAGCAGACTGAGACGGGGGGGCTGCCGAAAGTCAGCTCCATTCCAAACCCCCTCACCCCCACCATGCGCCACGGAATCTCCCATCAACCAGGGCAGGGGCAATCGGACCCAATCCAAAGCCCCAAGTAGACCCAGTCTGCTATTTCGCTTTTGTCACCATTAGCACTCGTCACCCCTTAATGGCACCAATAACCCTTTGCCCCTTTGTCCAGGACACATTTGTCCAAATCCCCTTTACCCCGACCAATCCTGGTCTTCCATTAGAACATAGAACATAGAACGATACAGCGCAGTACAGGCCCTTCGGCCCACGAAGTTGCACCGAAACAAAAGCCATCTAACCTACACTATGCCATTATCATACATATGTTTATCCAATAAACTTTTAAATGCCCTCAATGTTGGCGAGTTCACTACTGTTGCAGGTGGGGCATTCCACGGCCTCACCAATCTTTGCGTAAAGAACCTACCTCTGACCTCTGTCCTATATCTATTACCCCTCAGTTTAAAGTTATGTCCCCTCGTGCCAGCCATATCCATCCACGGGAGAAGGCTCTCACTGTCCACCCTATCCAACCCCCTGATCATTTTGTATGCCTCTATTAAGTTTCCTCTTAACCTTCTTCTCTCCAACGAAAACAACCTCAAGTCCATCAGCCATTCCTCATAAGATTTTCCCTCCATACCAGGCAACATCCTGGTAAATCTCCTCTGCACCCGCTCCAAAGCCTCCACGTCCTTCCTATAATGCGGTGACCAGAACTGTACGCAATACTCCAAATGCGGCCGTACCAGAGTTCTGTACAGCTGCAACATGACCTCCCGACTCCGGAACTCAATCCCTCTACCAATAAAGGCCAACACTCCATAGGCCTTCTTCACAACCCTATCAACCTGGGTGGCAACTTTCAGGGATCTATGTACATGGACACCTAGATCCCTCTGCTCATCCACACTTTCAAGAACTTTACCATTAGCCAAATATTCCGCATTCCTGTTATTCCTTCCAAAGTGAATCACCTCACACTTCTCTACATTAAACTCCATTTGCCACCTCTCAGCCCAGCTCTGCAGCTTAATCTATATCCCTCTGTAACCTGCTACATCCTTCCACACTGTCGACAACACCACCGACTTTAGTATCGTCTGCAAATTTACTCACCCACCCTTCTGCGCCTTCCTCTAGGTCATTGATAAAAATGACAAACAGCAACGGCCCCAGAACAGATCCTTGTGGTACTCCACTTGTGACTGTACTCCATTCCCATCAACCACCACCCTCTGTCTTCTTTCAGCTAGCCAATTTCTGATCCACATCTCTGATCCACCTGGAGGTTCCCCTCCAAGTCACTCACCACCCTGACTTGGAAATATATCGGCCGTTCCTTCACTGTCGCTGGGTCAGAATCCTGGAACTCCCTCCCTAACAGCACAGTGGGTGTACCTACACCACACGGACTGCAATGACTCAAGAAGGCCACCTTCTGAAGGGCAGCTAGGGATGGGCAATAAATGCTGGCCTAACCAGTGACGGCCACATCCCGTAAACAAATTTTAAAAAACAAACCTGAGAAACCGAGATCTTTCCCAGATTCAGCTTCCAACATCTTTTAGATAAAGTGAGGGGTAAGAGGCTCTTGCTAAATGTCCCATGTCTGTATATTATAGGTAATCTAGACGGAGCACTTTTGAATGTTAGAAAACCAATGTCAGATCGATGGTCACAGATCTGTCACTAAGTTGGAAGGGGTTAGCCATGTAATAACATTGAAGAGGTAGCTCTCTGTTATTTGCCACGGGATGTGGGTGTCGCGGCCTGGCCAGTATTTGATGCCCATCCCTAATTGCTCGGCAATTTCAGAGGGTGGTTAAGAATAAACCACGTTGTCGTGGGGTCTGGAGTCACATGTAGGGTAAGGACGGCAGATTTCCTTCCCTAAAAGGACATTAGTGAACCAGATGGGATTTGTTGGATGATCGATGTTAGTTTCTCAATCACCATTACCGAGACGAGCTCAACATTCCAGATTCATTCAATCGAATTTAAATTCCACCAGCTGCCACCCCCCAGAGCGGTAGCCTGGGCCTCTGGATAACTCGCCCAGTGACATTCCCACCTCCCCCAATCGTGTATTATTAATGTGCAGTTGTTGACATCTGGCTTTCGCAGCATTGGTACCAATACTTCTTTAAAAACGATTATTAGAGTCACAACACCCCCTCCCCTCCACCCCTGACACACACACACACACACACACACAAGAGTCCAGGTTTTCATTTTCTGGAGGCAGGCCAAGCTTTGGGAAAAGCGGCCCGGGTGCGGAGCGGCAGATAGAACATCCGCCCCCAGCAAATGTCTGCAGATACTGGCTGCGTGGTGCCAGCTACCGACTGCTAACCGGGACACAGCTCATGGCTGGAGGTTCCGAAACATCAACCCCCCCCCCCCCACACTCCCACCACCACCCTACCCCTCTCGTCGCTCCCCAAAAAGGAGATTGCTGTAAAAAAAAAAAAGAAAAAACGTCCGCCCTTTTGATCACAGGCGCCATCCTGACAGTCACGACGGTGCAACAAAAAACAGGAACTAAATGCCGGGCATTCAGATGGTGGTGTATTGACAATAAAAAAAACAAACACATTATTGTCCAATCTTCCCTCGAAAGCACCAACCCGCTTCGGGAATGTCTTCCCGGTGATTTTGGCTGCTCTCTCTCGTATCCCACACAAGTGGCTCTGGACAGGAGGAGGTCATTCAGCCCATCGAGTCCGTTCCGCCATGGTCAGATCACGGCCGCGATATTTCAGGTCTCCCGGAGCCCCTGGATGTCATTTTAGTGAATTTAAGCCCATTTTCCACCCCCCCCACCTCCCTCCCCAGACGTCGCTGCCTCCATCCCTCCCCCAGGGCCCAAACCAAAGAGCTGAACACTCCAGGTGGGGGGCCACGACTAGCCCATGGCAATCATCGGGGAGTGGGGAGGACATGGCTGGAATATTCCCAACGGATGAAAACTCTCCCTCTCTCGAACGTCTCGGTTGATCCAAGGCGATAGTTACCCCGTGGAGCCTCGGGGCTGCCTCCAGAATGACTCACCCCGCTTGGCAATGTGGAATATTTAAATTGGAAAATTCCCCCAGGTTCACAAAGCAATTCTTCCTGATCCAATTGTACCGATGGTTCCCCCCCCCCGCAAACCCCACCCAACCCCCAAACATTTGGAAAACATCCAAATATCAGAACTGGAAAGTTTGAGGGTAAATCGCTAAACGAAGCAGATGTGAGGGATAATAATCTTTATTAGTGTCACAAGTAGGCTTACACTAACACTGCAATGAAGTTACTGTGAAAAACCCCTATCGCCGCATTCCGGCGCCTGTTCGGGTACACAGAGGGAGAATTCAGAATGTCCAATTCATCTAACAGCACATCTTTCGGGACTTGTGGGAGGAAACTGGAGCACCCGGAGGAAACCCACGCAGACACGGGGAGGACGTGCAGACTCCGCACAGAGTGACCCAAGCCGGGAGTCGAACCTGGGACCCTGGAGCTGTGAAGCAACTGTGCTAACCACTGTGCTACCATGCCGCTCACGACATGGCCATTGCGGTGATTGGGACTGTAACGCTGGTGGTATAATGGCAGCTATCAAATAGGAAATTGGCACCATGGACGGAGTTAGGAACACAGCAACAGGAGTAGACCATTCTGCCCACTGAGCCTACTCTCCCATTCCCCCATCATTGCCTATCCTCAATACCATTTCCCCAGCACTATCTCCATATCCCTTGATGCCAATTTTGTACATTTCATTCTTTGAACCTCTGGAGGATGTGAATCGTCTCATTCAGTGCCGTATGGTTCTCGGGATAAAAGACTTGCATTTATATAGAACCTTCAGCATTCGCTGGACATCACAAAGTGCTTTGCAGCCATTCAAGTGCTTTTTGAAGTCTAGTCACTGCTGTTGTGTAGGGCACGAAGAAGGCAATTTGCGCACAGCAAGACCACACACACGGCAATGCGGTAACAGACAGATATTCGGCTTTTATTCGTCATGTTGATTGAGGGATAAGCAACAGTCCCCTGGTTCTTCTTCGGAATAGTGACAGGGGATTGTTTGCATTCACCCGAGCAGGCAGACGGCACCCTGCTTCTGAAAGACAGCACCTTTTTGTTTAATTCTCCCACAAGATGCAGACTTTCCAAGGCCGGCGTTTATTGCCTATCCCTAATTGCCACCTTGGACCTGTTACAGTCCATGTGGTGTAGGTACACCCACTGTGCTGTCAGGGAGGGAGTTCCAGGATGTTGCCCCAGTGTCATGTGAGAGTACCTTTAAGAAATGGGTGTTTATAAATGGGTGTGTATACAAGTATCTGTAGTGAGAGTACCTTTATGGAATGGGTGTTTATTACTGCAGTGATGTCAGAGAGTGGGTGGAGCTGGGCTGTCTGTCAGCTTTTTACTTTTGTTTTTGAGCAGGCTGCAGGGTGTGTTTTAGTTTTGTTTTCAGTGTTGGAGCTGAAGCCAGACAGAGCAGGTGTACTGCTGTTCTCTCTGCCATCAAAAGACTATCTCTTGATCATTTGGTGAATTCAGAATTATAAATGTTTTCAGTAGTGACTTTAACCTGACGTGCTTCTGATGAAGGTTTTGTTTTTAAGTTGTATGGATGTTGTTTGGGAAGCTTAAAGGTTTACTTACTGTCGTAGTCTTTGGGGGTTGTATTTGAATTAATGGTTGCGAAGATGTTCACTGTATGTTTTAAAAAGGTTAATTTGAGTTCATAGAATAAACATTGTTTTGCTTAAAAAAATACTTTTCTATTTCTGCTGTCCCACACCTGTAGAGTGGGCCGTGCGCTCCCCATACCACAATCTATTAAAAGTTGTGGGTCAGGTGAACTCCATGAAACACTTTGGGGTTCTCTAAACCCTGGCCCATAACAAGAGCGACAGTGAAGGAATGGCCGATATATTTCCAAGTCAGGGTGGTGAGTGACTTGGAGGGGAACCTCCAGGTGGTGGGGTTCCCAGGTATCTGCTGCTCTTGTCCTTCTAGATGGTAGCGGTCGTGGGTTTGGAAGGTGCTGCCTAAGGAGCCTTGGTGAGTTACTGCAGTGCATCTTGTAGATGGTGGACACGGCTGCCACTGTGGGTCGGTGGTGGAGGGAGCGAATGTTTGTGGAAGGGGGAGCAATCAAGCTTGTAGAAGGTGGACAGGCATTGGGGGGGGGGGGGGGGGGGTCAGGAGGCGAGTTACTTACCATAGCATTCCCAACCTTTGACCTGCTCTTGTAGCCATATTATTAATATGGCTGGGTCCAGTTCAGTTTCTGATCAATGGTAACTCCCACTGGGGTTGGTTTAGCACACTGGGCTAAATCGCTGGCTTTGAAAGCAGACCAAGGCAGGCCACCAGCACGGTTCGATTCCCGTACCAGCCTCCCTGAACAGGCGCCGGAATGTGGCGACTAGGGGCTTTTCACAGTAACTTCATTGAAGCCTACTTGTGACAATAAGCGATTTTCATTTTCATTTTTCATTCATTTTCATGTTGAGTGTGGGGGACTCAGCGATGGTAATGACATTGAATGTCAAGGGGCAATGGTTAGATCCTCTCTTGTCGGGAATGGTCATTCTGTAACACTGACATGGTCCAGGTCTTGCTGCATTTGGACACGGACGGCTTCAGTGTGAGGAGTGGCGAATGGTGCTGAACATTGTGCAGTCATCCGGGAACATCCCCATTTCAGACCTTATGATGGACGGGAGGTCATTGATGAAGCAGCTGGAGATGGTTGGGTTCCCCTGGGGGGAGCTCCAGTAACTATCTTCCTCTGTCAGAGGTATGACTCCGCCCTGATTCCCACTGACTCCAGTTTAGCTCGGGCTCCTTGATGCCACACTTGGTCAAACGCTGCCTTGATGTCAGGGCAGTCACTCTCACCTCACCTCTGGAGTTCAGCTCTTTTGTCCACGTTTGGACCAAGGCTGTGATGCAGTCAGGAGCTGAGTGACCCTGGCCGAACCCAAACCCATTAATGTGGAGGTTACTGTCGATCAAGTGCCACTTGCGGTGGTGGGGGAGGTTAGATTGGGGCAGGAGGGAGGAGGAGTCCTTTGGAGGGTCCAGCCTGGGGGCCTGGTGACGGCGTCACTTCTGCTGGCGACAGGGAGGTACACGTGAGCCCGATGATGCAGTCCACGGTTAGGGTGTGGAACCAGTTGAGGCGATACTTTAGGATGGAGGGGATGTCGGTGCTGACACTGCTGTGTGGGGACCACGGGTTTAAGCTGAGGGAGAGGGGATGGACGGTGCGGCTGGGGGGGGGGGGAGGGGGGGGGGGGGGAAGAGGGGGGGATGGGCAGCGCGGCTGGGGGGGGGGGGGAAAGAGGGGGGGGGATGGGCGGCGCGGCTGGGGGGGGGGGGAAAGAGGGGGGGGATGGGCGGCGCGGCTGGGGGGGGGGAAAGAGGGGGGGATGGGGCGACGCGGCTGGGGGGGGGGGAAGAGGGGGGGGGGGCGCGGCGCGGCTGGGGGGGGGGCGGCGCGGGCTGGGGGGGGGGCGGCGCGGCTGGGGGGGGGGGGGGCGGCGCGGCTGGGGGGGGGCGGCGCGGCTGGGGGGGGGCGGCGCGGCTGGGGGGGGGCGGCGCGGCTGGGGGGGGGGCGGCGCGGCTGGGGGGGGGCGGCGCGGCTGGGGGGGGGCGGCGCGGCTGGGGGGGGGGCGGCGCGGCTGGGGGGGGGGCGGCGCGGCTGGGGGGGGGCGGCGCGGCTGGGGGGGGGGCGGCGCGGCTGGGGGGGGGGCGGCGCGGCTGGGGGGGGGCGGCGCGGCTGGGGGGGGGCGGCGCGGCTGGGGGGGGGCGGCGCGGCTGGGGGGGGGGCGGCGCGGCTGGGGGGGGGCGGCGCGGCTGGGGGGGGGGGCGGCGCGGCTGGGGGGGGGGCGGCGCGGCTGGGGGGGGGGCGGCGCGGCTGGGGGGGGGCGGCGCGGCTGGGGGGGGGCGGCGCGGCTGGGGGGGGGGCGGCGCGGCTGGGGGGGGGCGGCGCGGCTGGGGGAGATCGACGGTATAGCTGGGGGAGATCGACGGTATAGCTGGGGGAGATCGACGGTATAGCTGGGGGAGATCGACGGTATAGCTGGGGGAGATCGACGGTATAGCTGGGGGAGATCGACGGTATAGCTGGGGGAGATCGACGGTATAGCTGGGGGAGATCGACGGTATAGCTGGGGGAGATCGACGGTATAGCTGGGGGAGATCGACGGTATAGCTGGGGGAGATCGACGGTATAGCTGGGGGAGATCGACGGTATAGCTGGGGGAGATCGACGGTATAGCTGGGGGAGATCGACGGTATAGCTGGGGGAGATCGACGGTATAGCTGGGGGAGATCGACGGTATAGCTGGGGGAGATCGACGGTATAGCTGGGGGAGATCGACGGTATAGCTGGGGGAGATCGACGGTATAGCTGGGGGAGATCGACGGTATAGCTGGGGGAGATCGACGGTATAGCTGGGGAGATCGACGGTATAGCTGGGGGAGATCGACGGTATAGCTGGGGGAGATCGACGGTATAGCTGGGGGAGATCGACGGTATAGCTGGGGGAGATCGACGGTATAGCTGGGGGAGATCGACGGTATAGCTGGGGGAGATCGACGGTATAGCTGGGGGAGATCGACGGTATAGCTGGGGGAGATCGACGGTATAGCTGGGGGAGATCGACGGTATAGCTGGGGGAGATCGACGGTATAGCTGGGGGAGATCGACGGTATAGCTGGGGAGATCGACGGTATAGCTGGGGGAGATCGACGGTATAGCTGGGGGAGATCGACGGTATAGCTGGGGGAGATCGACGGTATAGCTGGGGGAGATCGACGGTATAGCTGGGGGAGATCGACGGTATAGCTGGGGGAGATCGACGGTATAGCTGGGGGAGATCGACGGTATAGCTGGGGGAGATCGACGGTATAGCTGGGGGAGATCGACGGTATAGCTGGGGGAGATCGACGGTATAGCTGGGGGAGATCGACGGTATAGCTGGGGGAGATCGACGGTATAGCTGGGGGAGATCGACGGTATAGCTGGGGGAGATCGACGGTATAGCTGGGGGAGATCGACGGTATAGCTGGGGGAGATCGACGGTATAGCTGGGGGAGATCGACGGTATAGCTGGGGGAGATCGACGGTATAGCTGGGGGAGATCGACGGTATAGCTGGGGGAGATCGACGGTATAGCTGGGGGAGATCGACGGTATAGCTGGGGGAGATCGACGGTATAGCTGGGGGAGATCGACGGTATAGCTGGGGGAGATCGACGGTATAGCTGGGGGAGATCGACGGTATAGCTGGGGGAGATCGACGGTATAGCTGGGGGAGATCGACGGTATAGCTGGGGGAGATCGACGGTATAGCTGGGGGAGATCGACGGTATAGCTGGGGGAGATCGACGGTATAGCTGGGGGAGATCGACGGTATAGCTGGGGGAGATCGACGGTATAGCTGGGGGAGATCGACGGTATAGCTGGGGGAGATCGACGGTATAGCTGGGGGAGATCGACGGTATAGCTGGGGGAGATCGACGGTATAGCTGGGGGAGATCGACGGTATAGCTGGGGGAGATCGACGGTATAGCTGGGGAGATCGACGGTATAGCTGGGGGAGATCGACGGTATAGCTGGGGGAGATCGACGGTATAGCTGGGGGAGATCGACGGTATAGCTGGGGGAGATCGACGGTATAGCTGGGGGAGATCGACGGTATAGCTGGGGGAGATCGACGGTATAGCTGGGGGAGATTGACGGTATAGCTGGGGGAGATTGACGGTATAGCTGGGGGGAGATTGACGGTATAGCTGGGGGGAGATTGACGGTATAGCTGGGGGAGATTGACGGTATAGCTGGGGGAGATTGACGGTATAGCTGGGGGAGATTGACGGTATAGCTGGGGGAGATTGACGGTATAGCTGGGGGAGATTGACGGTATAGCTGGGGGAGATTGACGGTATAGCTGGGGGAGATTGACGGTATAGCTGGGGGAGATTGACGGTATAGCTGGGGGAGATTGACGGTATAGCTGGGGGAGATTGACGGTATAGCTGGGGGAGATTGACGGTATAGCTGGGGGAGATTGACGGTATAGCTGGGGGAGATTGACGGTATAGCTGGGGGAGATTGACGGTATAGCTGGGGGAGATTGACGGTATAGCTGGGGGAGATTGACGGTATAGCTGGGGGAGATTGACGGTATAGCTGGGGGAGATTGACGGTATAGCTGGGGAGATTGACGGTATAGCTGGGGGAGATTGACGGTATAGCTGGGGGAGATTGACGGTATAGCTGGGGGAGATTGACGGTATAGCTGGGGGAGATTGACGGTATAGCTGGGGGGAGATTGACGGTATAGCTGGGGGAGATTGACGGTATAGCTGGGGGAGATTGACGGTATAGCTGGGGGAGATTGACGGTATAGCTGGGGGAGATTGACGGTATAGCTGGGGGAGATTGACGGTATAGCTGGGGGAGATTGACGGTATAGCTGGGGGAGATTGACGGTATAGCTGGGGGAGATTGACGGTATAGCTGGGGGAGATTGACGGTATAGCTGGGGGAGATTGACGGTATAGCTGGGGGAGATTGACGGTATAGCTGGGGGAGATTGACGGTATAGCTGGGGGAGATTGACGGTATAGCTGGGGGAGATTGACGGTATAGCTGGGGGAGATTGACGGTATAGCTGGGGGAGATTGACGGTATAGCTGGGGGAGATTGACGGTATAGCTGGGGGAGATTGACGGTATAGCTGGGGGAGATTGACGGTATAGCTGGGGGAGATTGACGGTATAGCTGGGGGAGATTGACGGTATAGCTGGGGGAGATTGACGGTATAGCTGGGGGAGATTGACGGTATAGCTGGGGGAGATTGACGGTATAGCTGGGGGAGATTGACGGTATAGCTGGGGGAGATTGACGGTATAGCTGGGGGAGATTGACGGTATAGCTGGGGGAGATTGACGGTATAGCTGGGGGAGATTGACGGTATAGCTGGGGGAGATTGACGGTATAGCTGGGGGAGATTGACGGTATAGCTGGGGGAGATTGACGGTATAGCTGGGGGAGATTGACGGTATAGCTGGGGGAGATTGACGGTATAGCTGGGGGAGATTGACGGTATAGCTGGGGGAGATTGACGGTATAGCTGGGGGAGATTGACGGTATAGCTGGGGGAGATTGACGGTATAGCTGGGGGAGATTGACGGTATAGCTGGGGGAGATTGACGGTATAGCTGGGGGAGATTGACGGTATAGCTGGGGGAGATTGACGGTATAGCTGGGGGAGATTGACGGTATAGCTGGGGGAGATTGACGGTATAGCTGGGGAGATTGACGGTATAGCTGGGGGAGATTGACGGTATAGCTGGGGGGAGATTGACGGTATAGCTGGGGGAGATTGACGGTATAGCTGGGGGAGATTGACGGTATAGCTGGGGGAGATTGACGGTATAGCTGGGGAGATTGACGGTATAGCTGGGGGAGATTGACGGTATAGCTGGGGGAGATTGACGGTATAGCTGGGGGAGATTGACGGTATAGCTGGGGGAGATTGACGGTATAGCTGGGGGAGATTGACGGTATAGCTGGGGGAGATTGACGGTATAGCTGGGGAGATTGACGGTATAGCTGGGGGAGATTGACGGTATAGCTGGGGGAGATTGACGGTATAGCTGGGGGAGATTGACGGTATAGCTGGGGGAGATTGACGGTATAGCTGGGGGAGATTGACGGTATAGCTGGGGGAGATTGACGGTATAGCTGGGGGAGATTGACGGTATAGCTGGGGGAGATTGACGGTATAGCTGGGGGAGATTGACGGTATAGCTGGGGGAGATTGACGGTATAGCTGGGGGAGATTGACGGTATAGCTGGGGGAGATTGACGGTATAGCTGGGGGAGATTGACGGTATAGCTGGGGGAGATTGACGGTATAGCTGGGGGAGATTGACGGTATAGCTGGGGGAGATTGACGGTATAGCTGGGGGAGATTGACGGTTTAGCTGGGGGAGATTGACGGTATAGCTGGGGGAGATTGACGGTATAGCTGGGGGAGATTGACGGTATAGCTGGGGGAGATTGACGGTATAGCTGGGGGGGAGATTGACGGTATAGCTGGGGGAGATTGACGGTATAGCTGGGGGAGATTGACGGTATAGCTGGGGGAGATTGACGGTATAGCTGGGGGAGATTGACGGTATAGCTGGGGGAGATTGACGGTATAGCTGGGGGAGATTGACGGTATAGCTGGGGAGTTGACGGTTGGGGAGATTGACGGTATAGCTGGGTATAGCTGGGGGAGATTGACGGTATAGCTGGGGGAGATTGACGGGTATAGCTGGGGGAGATTGACGGTATAGCTGGGGGAGATTGACGGTATAGCTGGGGGAGATTGACGGTATAGCTGGGGGAGATTGACGGTATAGCTGGGGGAGATTGACGGTATAGCTGGGGGAGATTGACGGTATAGCTGGGGGAGATTGACGGTATAGCTGGGGGAGATTGACGGTATAGCTGGGGAGATTGACGGTATAGCTGGGGGAGATTGACGGTATAGCTGGGGGAGATTGACGGTATAGCTGGGGGAGATTGACGTATAGCTGGGGAGATGACGGTATAGCTGGGGGAGATTGACGGTATAGCTGGGGGAGATTGACGGTATAGCTGGGGGAGATTGACGGTATAGCTGGGGAGATTGACGGTATAGCTGGGGGAGATTGACGGTATAGCTGGGGGAGATTGACGGTATAGCTGGGGGAGATTGACGGTATAGCTGGGGAGATTGACGGTATAGCTGGGGGAGATTGACGGTATAGCTGGGGGAGATTGACGGTATAGCTGGGGGAGATTGACGGTATAGCTGGGGGAGATTGACGGTATAGCTGGGGGAGATTGACGGTATAGCTGGGGGAGATTGACGGTATAGCTGGGGGAGATTGACGGTATAGCTGGGGGAGATTGACGGTATAGCTGGGGGAGATTGACGGTATAGCTGGGGGAGATTGACGGTATAGCTGGGGGAGATTGACGGTATAGCTGGGGGAGATTGACGGTATAGCTGGGGGAGATTGACGGTATAGCTGGGGGAGATTGACGGTATAGCTGGGGAGATTGACGGTATAGCTGGGGGAGATTGACGGTATAGCTGGGGGAGATTGACGGTATAGCTGGGGGAGATTGACGGTATAGCTGGGGGAGATTGACGGTATAGCTGGGGGAGATTGACGGTATAGCTGGGGGAGATTGACGGTATAGCTGGGGGAGATTGACGGTATAGCTGGGGAGATTGACGGTATAGCTGGGGGAGATTGACGGTATAGCTGGGGGAGATTGACGGTATAGCTGGGGGAGATTGACGGTATAGCTGGGGGAGATTGACGGTATAGCTGGGGGAGATTGACGGTATAGCTGGGGGAGATTGACGGTATAGCTGGGGAGATTGACGGTATAGCTGGGGGAGATTGACGGTATAGCTGGGGGAGATTGACGGTATAGCTGGGGGAGATTGACGGTATAGCTGGGGGAGATTGACGGTATAGCTGGGGGAGATTGACGGTATAGCTGGGGGAGATTGACGGTATAGCTGGGGGAGATTGACGGTATAGCTGGGGGAGATTGACGGTATAGCTGGGGGAGATTGACGGTATAGCTGGGGGAGATTGACGGTATAGCTGGGGGAGATTGACGGTATAGCTGGGGGAGATTGACGGTATAGCTGGGGGAGATTGACGGTATAGCTGGGGGAGATTGACGGTATAGCTGGGGGAGATTGACGGTATAGCTGGGGAGATTGACGGTATAGCTGGGGGAGATTGACGGTATAGCTGGGGGAGATTGACGGTATAGCTGGGGAGATTGACGGTATAGCTGGGGGAGATTGACGGTATAGCTGGGGGAGATTGACGGTATAGCTGGGGGAGATTGACGGTATAGCTGGGGGAGATTGACGGTATAGCTGGGGGAGATTGACGGTATAGCTGGGGGAGATTGACGGTATAGCTGGGGGAGATTGACGGTATAGCTGGGGAGATTGACGGTATAGCTGGGGGAGATTGACGGTATAGCTGGGGGAGATGACGTATAGCTGGGGAGATTGACGGTATAGCTGGGGGAGATTGACGGTATAGCTGGGGGAGATTGACGGTATAGCTGGGGGAGATTGACGGTATAGCTGGGGGAGATTGACGGTATAGCCTGGGGGAGATTGACGGTATAGCTGGGGGAGATTGACGGTATAGCTGGGGGAGATTGACGGTATAGCTGGGGGAGATTGACGGTATAGCTGGGGGAGATTGACGGTATAGCTGGGGGAGATTGACGGTATAGCTGGGGGAGATTGACGGTATAGCTGGGGGAGATTGACGGTTATAGCTGGGGGAGATTGACGGTATAGCTGGGGAGATTGACGGTATAGCTGGGGGAGATTGACGGTATAGCTGGGGAGATTGACGGTATAGCTGGGGGAGATTGACGGTATAGCTGGGGGAGATTGACGGTATAGCTGGGGGAGATTGACGGTATAGCTGGGGGAGATTGACGGTATAGCTGGGGGAGATTGACGGTATAGCTGGGGGAGATTGACGGTATAGCTGGGGGAGATTGACGGTATAGCTGGGGGAGATTGACGGTATAGCTGGGGAGATTGACGGTATAGCTGGGGGAGATTGACGGTATAGCTGGGGAGATTGACGGTATAGCTGGGGGAGATTGACGGTATAGCTGGGGGAGATTGACGGTATAGCTGGGGGAGATTGACGGTATAGCTGGGGGAGATTGACGGTATAGCTGGGGGAGATTGACGGTATAGCTGGGGGAGATTGACGGTATAGCTGGGGGAGATTGACGGTATAGCTGGGGGAGATTGACGGTATAGCTGGGGGAGATTGACGGTATAGCTGGGGGAGATTGACGGTATAGCTGGGGGAGATTGACGGTATAGCTGGGGGGAGATTGACGGTATAGCTGGGGGAGATTGACGGTATAGCTGGGGGAGATTGACGGTATAGCTGGGGGAGATTGACGGTATAGCTGGGGGAGATTGACGGTATAGCTGGGGGAGATTGACGGTATAGCTGGGGGAGATTGACGGTATAGCTGGGGGAGATTGACGGTATAGCTGGGGGAGATTGACGGTATAGCTGGGGGAGATTGACGGTATAGCTGGGGGAGATTGACGGTATAGCTGGGGAGATTGACGGTAATAGGCTGGGGGAGATTGACGGTATAGCTGGGGGAGATTGACGGTATAGCTGGGGGAGATTGACGGTATAGCTGGGGAGATTGACGGTATAGCTGGGGGAGATTGACGGTATAGCTGGGGGAGATTGACGGTATAGCTGGGGGAGATTGACGGTATAGCTGGGGGAGATTGACGGTATAGCTGGGGGAGATTGACGGTATAGCTGGGGAGATTGACGGTATAGCTGGGGGAGATTGACGGTATAGCTGGGGGAGATTGACGGTATAGCTGGGGGGAGATTGACGGTATAGCTGGGGGAGATTGACGGTATAGCTGGGGGAGATTGACGGTATATAGCTGGGGGGAGATTGACGGTATAGCTGGGGGGAGATTGACGGTATAGCTGGGGGAGATTGACGGTATAGCTGGGGGAGATTGACGGTATAGCTGGGGGAGATTGACGGTATAGCTGGGGGAGATTGACGGTATAGCTGGGGGAGATTGACGGTATAGCTGGGGGAGATTGACGGTATAGCTGGGGGAGATTGACGGTATAGCTGGGGAGATTGACGGTATAGCTGGGGGAGATTGACGGTATAGCTGGGGGAGATTGACGGTATAGCTGGGGGAGATTGACGGTATAGCTGGGGGAGATTGACGGTATAGCTGGGGGGAGATTGACGGTATAGCTGGGGGAGATTGACGGTATAGCTGGGGGAGATTGACGGTATAGCTGGGGAGATTGACGGTATAGCTGGGGGAGATTGACGGTATAGCTGGGGGAGATTGACGGTATAGCTGGGGGAGATTGACGGTATAGCTGGGGGAGATTGACGGTATAGCTGGGGGAGATTGACGGTATAGCTGGGGGAGATTGACGGTATAGCTGGGGGAGATTGACGGTATAGCTGGGGGAGATTGACGGTATAGCTGGGGGAGATTGACGGTATAGCTGGGGGAGATTGACGGTATAGCTGGGGAGATTGACGGTATAGCTGGGGGAGATTGACGGTATAGCTGGGGAGATTGACGGTATAGCTGGGGGAGATTGACGGTATAGCTGGGGGAGATTGACGGTATAGCTGGGGGAGATTGACGGTATAGCTGGGGGAGATTGACGGTATAGCTGGGGGAGATTGACGGTATAGCTGGGGGAGATTGACGGTATAGCTGGGGGAGATTGACGGTATAGCTGGGGGAGATTGACGGTATAGCTGGGGGAGATTGACGGTATAGCTGGGGGAGATTGACGGTATAGCTGGGGGAGATGACGGTATAGCTGGGGAGATTGACGGTATAGCTGGGGGAGATTGACGGTATAGCTGGGGGAGATTGACGTATAGCTGGGGGAGATTGACGGTATAGCTGGGGGAGATTGACGGTATAGCTGGGGGAGATTGACGGTATAGCTGGGGGAGATTGACGGTATAGCTGGGGGAGATTGACGGTATAGCTGGGGAGATTGACGGTATAGCTGGGGGAGATTGACGGTATAGCTGGGGGAGATTGACGGTATAGCTGGGGAGATTGACGGTATAGCTGGGGGAGATTGACGGTATAGCTGGGGGAGATTGACGGTATAGCTGGGGGAGATTGACGGTATAGCTGGGGGAGATTGACGGTATAGCTGGGGGAGATTGACGGTATAGCTGGGGAGATTGACGGTATAGCTGGGGGAGATTGACGGTATAGCTGGGGGAGATTGACGGTATAGCTGGGGGAGATTGACGGTATAGCTGGGGGAGATTGACGGTATAGCTGGGGGAGATTGACGGTATAGCTGGGGGAGATTGACGGTATAGCTGGGGGAGATTGACGGTATAGCTGGGGGGAGATTGACGGTATAGCTGGGGGAGATTGACGGTATAGCTGGGGGAGATTGACGGTATAGCTGGGGAGATTGACGGTATAGCTGGGGGAGATTGACGGTATAGCTGGGGGGAGATTGACGGTATAGCTGGGGGAGATTGACGGTATAGCTGGGGGAGATTGACGGTATAGCTGGGGAGATTGACGGTATAGCTGGGGGAGATTGACGGTATAGCTGGGGGGAGATTGACGGTATAGCTGGGGGAGATTGACGGTATAGCTGGGGGAGATTGACGGTATAGCTGGGGGAGATTGACGGTATAGCTGGGGGAGATTGACGGTATAGCTGGGGGAGATTGACGGTATAGCTGGGGGAGATTGACGGTATAGCTGGGGGAGATTGACGGTATAGCTGGGGGAGATTGACGGTATAGCTGGGGGAGAGATTGACGGTATAGCTGGGGGAGATATGACGGTAAGCTGGGGGAGATTGACGTATAGCTGGGGGAGATTGACGGTATAGCTGGGGGAGATTGACGGTATAGCTGGGGGAGATTGACGGTATAGCTGGGGGAGATTGACGGTATAGCTGGGGGAGATTGACGTATAGCTGGGGGAGATTGACGGTATAGCTGGGGGAGATTGACGGTATAGCTGGGGAGATTGACGGTATAGCTGGGGGAGATTGACGTATAGCTGGGGGAGATTGACGGTATAGCTGGGGGAGATTGATCGGTATAGCTGGGGGAGATTGACGGTATAGCTGGTGGAGATTGACGGTATAGCTGGGGGAGATTGACGGTATAGCTGGGGGAGATTGACGGTATAGCTGGGGGAGATTGACGGTATAGCTGGGGGAGATTGACGGTATAGCTGGGGGAGATTGACGGTATAGCTGGGGGAGATTGACGGTATAGCTGGGGAGATTGACGGTATAGCTGGGGAGATTGACGGTATAGCTGGGGGAGATTGACGGTATAGCTGGGGGAGATTGACGGTATAGCTGGGGAGATTGACGGTATAGCTGGGGGAGATTGACGGTATAGCTGGGGGAGATTGACGGTATAGCTGGGGGAGATTGACGGTATAGCTGGGGAGATTGACGGTATAGCTGGGGGAGATTGACGGTATAGCTGGGGGAGATTGACGGTATAGCTGGGGAGATTGACGGTATAGCTGGGGGAGATTGACGGTATAGCTGGGGGAGATTGACGGTATAGCTGGGGGAGATTGACGGTATAGCTGGGGGAGATTGACGGTATAGCTGGGGGAGATTGACGGTATAGCTGGGGGAGATTGACGGTATAGCTGGGGGAGATTGACGGTATAGCTGGGGGAGATTGACGGTATAGCTGGGGAGATTGACGGTATAGCTGGGGGAGATTGACGGTATAGCTGGGGGAGATTGACGGTATAGCTGGGGGAGATTGACGGTATAGCTGGGGGAGATTGACGGTATAGCTGGGGGAGATTGACGGTATAGCTGGGGGAGATGACGGTATAGCTGGGGGAGATTGACGGTATAGCTGGGGGAGATTGACGGTATAGCTGGGGGAGATTGACGGTATAAGCTGGGGGAGATTGACGGTATAGCTGGGGGAGATTGACGGTATAGCTGGGGGAGATTGACGGTATAGCTGGGGGAGATTGACGGTATAGCTGGGGGAGATTGACGGTATAGCTGGGGGAGATTGACGGTATAGCTGGGGGAGATTGACGGTATAGCTGGGGAGATTGACGGTATAGCTGGGGGAGATTGACGGTATAGCTGGGGGAGATTGACGGTATAGCTGGGGAGATTGACGGTATAGCTGGGGGAGATTGACGGTATAGCTGGGGGTGGGGAGATTGACGGTATAGCTGGGGGAGATTGACGGTATAGCTGGGGGAGATTGACGGTATAGCTGGGGGAGATTGACGGTATAGCTGGGGGAGATTGACGGTATAGCTGGGGGAGATTGACGGTATAGCTGGGGGAGATTGACGTATAGCTGGGGGAGATTGACGGTATAGCTGGGGGAGATTGACGGTATAGCTGGGGGAGATTGACGGTATAGCTGGGGGAGATTGACGGTATAGCTGGGGGAGATTGACGGTATAGCTGGGGGAGATTGACCGTATCAGCTGGGGGAGATTGACGGTATAGCTGGGGGGAGATTGACGGTATAGCTGGGGGAGATTGACGGTATAGCTGGGGGAGATTGACGGTATAGCTGGGGAGATTGACGGTATAGCTGGGGGAGATTGACGGTATAGCTGGGGGAGATTGACGGTATAGCTGGGGGAGATTGACGGTATAGCTGGGGGAGATTGACGGTATAGCTGGGGGAGATTGACGGTATAGCTTGGGGGAGATTGACGGTATAGCTGGGGGAGATTGACGGTATAGCTGGGGGAGATTGACGGTATAGCTGGGGGAGATTGACGGTATAGCTGGGGGAGATTGACGGTATAGCTGGGGGAGATTGACGGTATAGCTGGGGGAGATTGACGGTATAGCTGGGGGAGATTGACGGTATAGCTGGGGGAGATTGACGGTATAGCCTGGGGGAGATTGACGGTATAGCTGGGGGAGATTGACGGTATAGCTGGGGGAGATTGACGGTATAGCTGGGGAGATTGACGGTATAGCTGGGGGAGATTGACGGTATAGCTGGGGAGATTGACGGTATAGCTGGGGGAGATTGACGGTATAGCTGGGGGAGATTGACGGTTATAGCTGGGGGAGATTGACGGTATAGCTGGGGGAGATTGACGGTATAGCTGGGGGAGATTGACGGTATAGCTGGGGGAGATTGACGGTATAGCTGGGGGAGATTGACGGTATAGCTGGGGGAGATTGACGGTATAGCTGGGGAGATTGACGGTATAGCTGGGGGAGATTGACGGTATAGCTGGGGGAGATTGACGGTATAGCTGGGGGAGATTGACGGTATAGCTGGGGGAGATTGACGGTATAGCTGGGGGAGATTGACGGTATAGCTGGGGGAGATTGACGGTATAGCTGGGGGAGATTCGACGGAGATTGACGGTATAGCTGGGGAGATTGACGGTATAGCTGGGGGAGATTGACGGTATAAGCTGGGGGAGATTGACGGTATAGCTGGGGGAGATTGACGGTATAGCTGGGGGAGATTGACGGTATAGCTGGGGGAGATTGACGGTATAGCTGGGGGAGATTGACGGTATAGCTGGGGGAGATTGACGGTATAGCTGGGGGAGATTGACGGTATAGCTGGGGGAGATTGACGGTATAGCTGGGGGAGATTGACGGTATAGCTGGGGGAGATTGACGGTATAGCTGGGGGAGATTGACGGTATAGCTGGGGGAGATTGACGGTATAGCTGGGGAGATTGACGGTATAGCTGGGGGAGATTGACGGTATAGCTGGGGGGAGATTGACGGTATAGCTGGGGGAGATTGACGGTATAGCTGGGGGAGATTGACGGTATAGCTGGGGGAGATTGACGGTATAGCTGGGGGAGATTGACGGTATTAGCTGGGGGAGATTGACGGTATAGCTGGGGGAGATTGACGGTATAGCTGGGGGAGATTGACGGTTATAGCTGGGGGAGATTGACGGTATAGCTGGGGGAGATTGACGGTATAGCTGGGGAGATTGACGGTATCGCTGGGGAGATTGACGGTATAGCTGGGGAGATTGACGGTATAGCTGGGGGAGATTGACGGTATAGCTGGGGGAGATTGACGGTATAGCTGGGGGAGATTGACGGTATAGCTGGGGGAGATTGACGGTATAGCTGGGGGAGATTGACGGTATAGCTGGGGGAGATTGACGTTATAGCTGGGGGAGATTGACGGTATAGCTGGGGAGATTGACGGTATAGCTGGGGGAGATTGACGGTATAAGCTGGGGGAGATTGACGGTATAGCTGGGGGAGATTGACGGTATAGCTGGGGGAGATTGACGGTATAGCTGGGGGGAGATTGACGGTATAGCTGGGGGGAGATTGACGGTATAGCTGGGGGAGATTGACGGTATAGCTGGGGGAGATTGACGGTATAGCTGGGGGAGATTGACGGTATAGCTGGGGAGATTGACGGTATAGCTGGGGGAGATTGACGGTATAGCTGGGGGAGATTGACGGTATAGCTGGGGGAGATTGACGGTATAGCTGGGGAGATTGACGGTATAGCTGGGGGAGATTGACGGTATAGCTGGGGGAGATTGACGGTATAGCTGGGGGAGATTGACGGTATAGCTGGGGAGATTGACGGTATAGCTGGGGGAGATTGGACGGTATAGCTGGGGGAGATTGACGGTATAGCTGGGGGAGATTGACGGTATAGCTGGGGGAGATTGACGGTATAGCTGGGGGAGATTGACGGTATAGCTGGGGGAGATTGACGGTATAGCTGGGGAGATTGACGGTATAGCTGGGGGAGATTGACGGTATAGCTGGGGAGATTGACGGTATAGCTGGGGGAGATTGACGGTATAGCTGGGGGAGATTGACGGTATAGCTGGGGGAGATTGACGGTATAGCTGGGGGAGATTGACGGTATAGCTGGGGGAGATTGACGGTATAGCTGGGGAGATTGACGGTATAGCTGGGGAGATGACGGTATAGCTGGGGGAGATTGACGGTATAGCTGGGGGAGATTGACGGTATAGCTGGGGAGATTGACGGTATAGCTGGGGGAGATTGACGGTATAGCTGGGGAGATTGACGGTATAGCTGGGGAGATTGACGTATAGCTGGGGGAGATTGACGGTATAGCTGGGGGAGATTGACGGTATATGCTGGGGGAGATTGACGGTATAGCTGGGGGAGATTGACGGTATAGCTGGGGGAGATTGACGGTATAGCTGGGGAGATTGACGGTATAGCTGGGGGGGAGATTGACGGTATAGCTGGGGGAGATTGACGGTTATAGCTGGGGAGATTGACGGTATAGCTGGGGGAGATTGACGGTATAGCTGGGGGAGATTGACGGTATAGCTGGGGGAGATTGACGGTATAGCTGGGGGAGATTGACGGTATAGCTGGGGGAGATTGACGGTATAGCTGGGGAGATTGACGGTATAGCTGGGGGAGATTGACGGTATAGCTGGGGGAGATTGACGGTATAGCTGGGGGAGATTGACGGTATAGCTGGGGGAGATTGACGGTATAGCTGGGGGAGATTGACGGTATAGCTGGGGGAGATTGACGGTATAGCTGGGGAGATTGACGGTATAGCTGGGGGAGATTGACGGTATAGCTGGGGGAGGATTGACGGTATAGCTGGGGAGATTGACGGTATAGCTGGGGGGAGATTGACGGTATAGCTGGGGGAGATTGACGGTATAGCTGGGGAGATTGACGGTATAGCTGGGGGAGATTGACGGTATAGCTGGGGGAGATTGACGGTATAGCTGGGGAGATTGACGTTATAGCTGGGGGAGATTGACGGTATAGCTGGGGGAGATTGACGGTATAGCTGGGGGAGATTGACGTATAGCTGGGGGAGATTGACGGTATAGCTGGGGGAGATTGACGGTATAGCTGGGGGAGATTGACGGTATAGCTGGGGGAGATTGACGGTATAGCTGGGGAGATTGACGGTATAGCTGGGGGAGATTGACGGTATAGCTGGGGGGAGATTGACGGTATAGCTGGGGGAGATTGACGGTATAGCTGGGGGAGATTGACGGTATAGCTGGGGAGATTGACGGTATTAGCTGGGGAGATTGACGGTATAGCTGGGGGAGATTGACGGTATAGCTGGGGGAGATTGACGGTATAGCTGGGGGAGATTGACGGTATAGCTGGGGAGATTGACGGTATAGCTGGGGGAGATTGACGGTATAGCTGGGGAGATTGACGGTATAGCTGGGGGAGATTGACGGTATAGCTGGGGGAGATTGACGGTATAGCTGGGGAGATTGACGGTATAGCTGGGGGAGATTGAAGGTATAGCTGGGGGAGATTGACTGTATAGGCTGGGGGAGATTGACGGTATAGCTGGGGGAGATTGACGGTATAGCTGGGGGAGATTGACGGTATAGCTGGGGAGATTGACGGTATAGCTGGGGGAGATTGACGGTATAGCTGGGGGAGATTGACGGTATAGCTGGGGGAGATTGACGGTATAGCTGGGGGAGATTGACGGTAAGGGGGAGATGACGGTATAGCTGGGGGAGATTGACGGTATAGCTGGGGGAGATTGACGGTATAGCTGGGGGAGATTGACGGTATAGCTGGGGGAGATTGACGGTATAGCTGGGGGAGATTGACGGTATAGCTGGGGGAGATTGACGGTATAGCTGGGGAGATTGACGGTATAGCTTGGGGGAGATTGACGGTATAGCTGGGGAGATTGACGGTATAGCTGGGGGAGATTGACGGTATAGCTGGGGGAGATTGACGGTTATAGCTGGGGGAGATTGACGGTATAGCTGGGGAGATTGACGGTATAGCTGGGGGAGATTGACGGTATAGCTGGGGAGATTGACGGTATAGCTGGGGGGAGATTGACGGTATAGCTGGGGGGAGATTGACGGTATAGCTGGGGGAGATTGACGGTATAGCTGGGGAGATTGACGGTATAGCTGGGGGAGATTGACGGTATAGCTGGGGGAGATTGACGGTTAGCTGGGGGAGATTGACGGTATAGCTGGGAGATTGACGGTATAGCTGGGGGAGATTGACGGTATAGCTGGGGGAGATTGACGGTATAGCTGGGGGAGATTGACGTATAGCTGGGGGAGATTGACGGTATAGCTGGGGGAGATTGACGGTATAGCTGGGGGAGATTGACGGTATAGCTGGGGAGATTGACGGTATAGCTGGGGAGATTGACGGTATAGCTGGGGAGATTGACGGTATAGCTGGGGGAGATTGACGGTATAGCTGGGGGAGATTGACGGTATAGCTGGGGAGATTGACGGTATAGCTGGGGGAGATTGACGGTATAGCTGGGGGAGATTGACGGGTATAGCTGGGGGAGATTGACGGTATAGCTGGGGGAGATTGACGGTATAGCTGGGGGAGATTGACGGTATAGCTTGGGGGAGTATGACGGTATAGCTGGGGGAGATTGACGGTATAGCTGGGGGAGATTGACGGTATAGCTGGGGGAGATTGGACGGTAGATTAGCTGGGGGACGATTGACGGTATAGCTGGGGGAGATGACGTATAGCTGGGGAGATTGACGGTATAGCTGGGGGAGATTGACGGTATAGCTGGGGGAGATTGACGGTATAGCTGGGGGAGATTGACGGTATAGCTGGGGGAGATTGACGGTATAGCTGGGGGAGATTGACGGTTATAGCTGGGGGAGATTGACGGTATAGCTGGGGGAGATTGACGGTATAGCTGGGGGAGATTGACGGTATAGCTGGGGAGATTGACGGTATAGCTGGGGGAGATTGACGGTATAGCTGGGGGAGATTGACGGTATAGCTGGGGGAGATTGACGTTATAGCTGGGGGAGATTGACGGTATAGCTGGGGGAGATTGACGGTATAGCTGGGGAGATTGACGGTATAGCTGGGGGAGATTGACGGTATAGCTGGGGAGATGACGGTATAGCTGGGGGAGATGACGGTATAGCTGGGGGAGATTGACGGTATAGCTGGGGGAGATTGACGGTATAGCTGGGGGAGATTGACGGTATAGCTGGGGGAGATGACGTATAGCTGGGGGAGATTGACGGTATAGCTGGGGAGATTGACGGTATAGCTGGGGAGATTGACGGTATAAGCTGGGGGAGATTGACGGTATAGCTGGGGAGATTGACGGTATAGCTGGGGAGATTGACGGTATAGCTGGGGGAGATTGACGGTATAGCTGGGGGAGATTTGACGGTATAGCTGGGGAGATTGACGGTATAGCTGGGGAGATTGACGGTATAGCTGGGGGAGATTGACGGTATAGCTGGGGGAGATTGACGGTATAGCTGGGGAGATTGACGGTTATAGCTGGGGGAGATTGACGGTATAGCTGGGGGAGATTGACGGTATAGCTGGGGGAGATTGACGTAAGCTGGGGAGATTGACGGTATAGCTGGGGGAGATTGACGGTATAGCTGGGGAGATTGACGGTATAGCTGGGGGAGATTGACGGTATAGCTGGGGGAGATTGACCGGTATACGCTGGGGGAGATTGACGGTATAGCTGGGGGAGGATTGACGTATAGCTGGGGGAGATTGACGGTATAGCTGGGGAGAATGACGGTATAGCTGGGGGAGATTGACGGTATAGCTGGGGGAGATTGACGGTATAGCTGGGGGGAGATTGACGGTATAGCTGGAGATGACGAAGCTGATTGACGGTATAGCTGGGGGAGATTGACGGTATAGCTGGGGGAGATTGACGGTATAGCTGGGGGGAGATTGACGGTATAGCTGGGGGAGATTGACGGTATAGCTGGGGGAGATTGACGGTATAGCTGGGGGAGTATGACGGTATAGCTGGGGGAGATTGACGGTATAGCTGGGGGAGATTGACGGTATAGCTGGGGGAGATTGACGGTATAGCTGGGGGGATTGACGTATAGCTGGGGGAGATTGACGGTATAGCTGGGGGAGATTGACGGTATAGCTGGGGGAGATTGACGGTATAGCTGGGGGAGATTGACGTATAGCTGGGGGAGATTGACGGTATAGCTGGGGGAGATTGACGGTATAGCTGGGGGGAGATTGACGGTATAGCTGGGGAGATTGACGGTATAGCTGGGGGAGATTGACGGTATAGCTGGGGGGAAGATTGACGGTATAGCTGGGGGAGATGACGGTATAGCTGGGGGAGATTTGACGGTATAGCTGGGGGAGATTGACGGTATAGCTGGGGGAGATTGACGGTATAGCTGGGGGAGATTGACGGTATAGCTGGGGGAGATTGACGGTATAGCTGGGGGAGATTGACGGTATAGCTGGGGGAGATTGACGGTATAGCTGGGGAGATTGACGGTATAAGCTGGGGGAGATTGACGGTATAGCTGGGGGAGATTGACGGTATAGCTGGGAGATGACGGTATAGCTGGGGGAGATTGACGGTATAGCTGGGGGAGATTGACGGTATAGCTGGGGAGATTGACGGTATAGCTGGGGAGATTGACGGTATAGCTGGGGAGATTGACGGTATAGCTGGGGGAGATTGACGGTATAGCTGGGGGAGATTGACGGTATAGCTGGGGAGAGATTGACGGTATAGCTGGGGAGATTGACGGTATAGCTGGGGGAGATTGATGGTATAGCTGGGGGGAGATTGATGGTATAGCTGGGGGAGATTGATGGTATAGCTGGGGGAGATTGATGGTATAGCTGGGGGAGATTGATGGTATAGCTGGGGGAGATTGATGGTATAGCTGGGGGAGATTGATGGTATAGCTGGGGGAGATTGATGGTATAGCTGGGGGAGATTGATGGTATAGCTGGGGGAGATTGATGGTATAGCTGGGGAGATGATGGTATAGCTGGGGGGAGATTGATGGTATAGCTGGGGGAGATTGATGGTATAGCTGGGGGAGATTGATGGTATAGCTGGGGGAGATTGATGGTATAGCTGGGGGAGATTGATGGTATAGCTGGGGAGATTGATGGTATGTGTAGGAAATCGGGGATGGTGAGGGATTTGTACCTGGAGGAGAGGTTTGCAGGTCTGGGTGAGCTGCGGGAGAGAGTGGAGCTTCCGAAGGGAAGTGAAATTCAGGAATATATAAGTGAGGCTTTTCGTACAGAAGGAATGGGGAGGGTTTCCCAAGCTGCCCGGAGTATACCCTGTTGGAGAGGATGCTGCTCCCGCATGTGGAGGGAGGGGGTGGGATTGGGGATATATGGCTGGCTGGGGAGGACAGGTGGTGGGGACAGAGAAGTGCGGAAGGGTGGGCCTGCGGGGGGGGGGGGGGGCGGGGGGGCGGGCGGGGGGGGGCGTGGAAGGGTGGGCCGCGCCGTTCCAGGGGGGTGCACTGGGGGGGGGGGGAGGGGGGCGCTCCAGGGAGAGTATGGAGGAGGCGATACGCAGGGTTAATTCAACCTCCTTGTGCGCGAGGATGAGTTTGATTCAGTTTAAGGTGGTGCACAGGGTGTATCTTGACCCAGGCGAGGGCGAGGGGGTTGATACACGGGGGTGGCAGACGAGTGTGAGAGGTGTGGGGCGAGGGCCGGCGAATCACACACGCGCGTTCTGGGTTGCGAGAAGCTGGAGAGATTCTGGGAAGCGATGTTCGGGGACACTATCGAAGGTTGTGCGGACCCACCGGTGGAGACCTTTGGGGTGTCGGCTCTTCTGGCTCCCGCCCTGGAGCGGGACTGGAACCATGGTGGGCACACTGCGATTTGCCAGGAGGTGCCCCACGGACTGAGTCCACGCTGGCAGTAGGGTGTCCGCACATTGAGGGGGGGGGGCGAGGGAACACAAAATAAAAAAGGCAAGCACAGGTTAGAACAACAAGGCTTGATGTTAGGAGGGGGTGAGGGGGGGTCCTGCCTGCTTTTGGGGGGGGGGGGGTAGGGGATGCAGCCACGAGTGTAAACAGAAGCAAGTTGGACACACTCAGACACACTCACTCACACACTGTTCACGCCCCCTTGGCAGTGCTGCCCATCAGGCAGGGCTGCAGCTCCCTCAGCCAATCGCAGCCGCCAGCAGGCGAGTCAATTTCAGGCCCATTCATAAAATCCACCACATGTCCCCCCCGCTCCTAAACCTCAATGAGTCCATAGTAAATACAATTGTACTTCAAACACTCACCCTGAACAGCATTTGTAAAAGCCTCCGTTTCCTCTCTTTAATATCAACTATGTTGTCCCCCCCAAAAAAAACACATCCCACAATAAATACATTTAAAAAATCAGTTTAAGCCCATTTGGTTTATTCTCTTTGCACCAAGTGAGTTACTTTAAATGTGTTTAAATGTACCTTTGGTAATTGCTCTTAAAGAGTTTGCGATGTTTTAACATTTAATAACCCAAGTTGTATCTATCCCCCGCGGAGTGAAAGTGGAGGAAAGGATAGTTAGTGAAGTTTAACAAGGGAGCTGATTACCTTTTTTTTTTTTTAAATGTGAAGCTGATCTGTGAATGTTTGGGGGCCGCTTTCTTCCAACGCGAGTGAAATGAGAGGACGCGGCCAACAGCAAACAGTAGCCCCTTGGGGTTGGGAATCTCTCTGGGGAGGGGACGGGAAAAGAGGGGATGAGTAATGCTTTTTTAAAATGCCTTTGCAACCCCGTTGCACGCAGCAGTCCTCAGAGGTCGGGACCCCCACCCCAAAAAAAAAACATGATACAATTCTCCCCCCTCCCCCCAGCCCCACCCCCCAAAAAAACACGGAACACACACCCCCTCCAAATCCCCCAAAAACATGGAACATTTTCCCCCCCCCCCCCCCCCCCAACCCCAACCCCAACCACGGAACACACCCCCCTTCCCAAATAAGAAGGAAACGTCTTTAAAAAGACAGGATTAAAAACATTTCCCTGACCAACTTGCAGATTCTACAAATAAACAGAGAAGTGGAAGGGGGGGGGGGGGGGTGGTGAGAGGGGCTTAATTGCAAAACTGCAACCCGAATAATTCTGCAACCTAAAATAGAGAGGGAGGGGGGGGGGGGGGAAATAAGATTTTATTGTGTAAAACACGCACAAAAAAATTAGGAGCGGTGGTGTGGGCAGGAGAGTAACTTTTAAAAAAACGGGAGAAGGAAAAAAAGTGGGAGGATCCACATTGCAAAACAAAATAGAGGGAGAGGGGCGGCCATTATCTGCTGTGCAGAGGGAGAGCCGGGGGGGGGGGGCTGCAATGGGTGAAGATTTACAGCCCAGAGCTGGGGATTCCCTGCCCACGTGCGGGGCCCTTTGGAACGTTGATACATCGTGAAATGTTGCAAAACTTCGGATACAATCCGCGGGGGTTCCAAGATGGAACGTTGGGTGATCCGAGCCGTTCCCACGTGCAGGGGGCCCCTCTCGCCCTGGAAACAGCTTCATTCCCGGGATTTAAAGCAGCAACATTTGTTTTGGGAGGGGGGGGGGGGGGTGGTCACACCCCCCTGCCCCGCTCCGGGACGCTCTCTGTCCCACGTGCGGATGGTGTTTAAATCCCCCCCCCGCCCCCCTCCATTGATACATTGTTTCTGAAATAAACAAACTGGATACAAACCTGCACAATCCTCCAATCACTTCCTTCTCCGCCTTGCGGAATTCCTGCAGCGTCTTCTGCCCCGTGTAATAAGCCATCGAATCCTTTGATTGCATCCCGCAGAATGCAAAAGGACAGAGGCGCCTGTTTGTGTTTTAACTTCTCTCTCTCACTCAGTTGTAGTAAAAACATTCAGCAATGGCGGGAAACAGCTGGGACCTCGTGGTCAGCTGGAGCCGCAGCACCGCTTTCGACATCCGCACAGCTTTCGCCTGGCTGGCAGCCGCTGGGTCTTAGCGCCCGCCTACCACTTGTTGCAGGGTGTGGGGTCTTCCTGGTGTGGAGTTTTCTTATAGTTGGGGTATAAGGACTTCCTGGTGGATTTGGATTTTGTTTATTGTCACGTGTACCGAGGTACAGTGAAAAGTATTTTTCTGTGAGCAGCTCAACAGATCATTAAGTACATGAGAAGAAAAGGGAATAAAAGAAAATACATAATAGGGCAACACAACATATACAATGTAACTACATAAGCACTGGCATCGGATGAAGCATACAGGGGGTAGTGTTAATGAGGTCAGTCCATAAGAGGGTCATTTAGGAGTCTGGTGACAGTGGGGAAGAAGCTGTTTTTGAGTCTGTCCGTGCGTGTTCTCAGACTTCTGTATCTCCTGCCCGATGAAAGAAGTTGGAAGAGTGAGTAAGCCGGGTGAGAGGGGTCTTTGATTATGCTGCCCGCTTTCCCCAGGCAGCGGGAGGTGTAGATGGAGTCAATGGATGAGAGGCAGGTTCGTGCGATGGACTGGGTGGTGTTCACGACTCTCTGAAGTTTCTTGCGGTCCTGGGCCGAGCAGTTGCCGTACCGGGCTGTGATGCAGCCTGATAGGATGCTTTCTATGGTGCATCTGTAAAGGTTGATAAGAGTTGGTGTGTGGGGTCTTCCTAAAGTGGGGGTGTGGGACCTTACTAAAGTGGGGGTGGGGACTTTCTTGGCAGCAAGGAGGGGCTGGTTTAGCACAGTGGGCAAAGCAGCTGGCTTGTAATGCAGAACACGGCCAGCAGCGCGGGCTCATATTCCTGTACCGGCCTCCCCGAGCAGGCAGCGGAATGTGGCTTTTCACAGTAACTTCATTGAAGCCTACTTGTGACAATAAGCGATTATTGTTATTATTATTAGCAGCAGAGCAGCACGGTAGCACAGTGGTTAGAACTGTTGCTTCACAGCACCAGGGTCCCAGGTTCAATTCTCGGCTTGGGTCACTGTCTGTGCGGAGTCTGCACATTCTCCCCGGGTCAGCGTGGGTTTCCTCCGGGTGCTCCGGTTTCCTCCCACAAGTCCCGAAAGATGTGCTTATTAGGTGAATTGGACATTCTGAATTCTCCCTCTCTGTACCCGAACAGGCGCCGGAATGTGGCGACTAGGGGATTTTCACAGTAACGTCATTGCAGTGTTAATGCAAGCCTACTGATAGGTACATGGATTACGGTAAAATGATATAGTGTAGATTTATTTGTTCTTAAGGGCAGCACGGTAGCATTGTGGATAGCACAATTGCTTCACAGCTCCAGGGTCCCAGGTTCGATTCCGGCTTGGGTCACTGTCTGTGTGGAGTTTGCACATCCACCCCGTGTCTGCGTGGGTTTCCTCCGGGTGCTCCGGTTTCCTCCCACAGTCCAAAGATGTGCAGGTTAGGTGGATTGGCCATGATAAATTGCCCTTAGTGTTGGGTGGAGGTGTTGACTTTGGGTAGGGTGCTCTTTCCAAGAGCCGGTGCAGACTCAATGGGCCGAATGGCCTCCTTCTGCACTGTAAATTCAATGATAATCTATGATTAATCTCGGACAAAGGTTCGGCACAACATCGTGGGCCGAGGGGCCTGTTCTGTGCTGGATTTTTTCTATTTCTATTTCTACTTGTGACAATAAAAGATTATTATTGTTACTAAAGTGGGGGTGTGGGGCCTTCCGATAGTGAGGTCTTCCTCCCTCCCCCCCCCCCCCCCAACCCCCCTGTCACTATAAAGGGGAGAAGCTGCTGACATCCTCGCTGCTTTACTGACAGGGCTGCGACTGAATCCTCCTGCTTGCAGTAAAGTTCTGGCATCAAGGAGGATCAGTATGCAGGTTCCTTCACTCAGTGGGAGGAACGAGCGGTAATTTTGTTTGGTTGGGGGGGGGGGGGGGTAAAATTGTGAGCAGTACCGGATGGTGCCTCTAGTGTTTTTATTGAAATTCGGCAACAATCTGGTGGAGGAATCCCCCAATCCCAATCCGTTTCCAACATCATCAGTGTCAGAAACAAAGGTACCCAGAGGAGCTGGATGGCTTCCATCTGTTTGTGCTCAGAGCAGCAGAGATGTTGCTGCAGTCGTGGGGCTGATCCCGGATGGAATAATTGTTGCCGGTGGCTGTGTCTGGGACGGCGCCCTATCTGCTGTGTGCAGGTTTCTAATGTGGGTTTAGGGGGTTAGATTGCAGCCACTCCCTGGCCTCCCCCTGGAGCTGGATTAAATTCAGGCCCGATTGTTATTGGGGCTGAGATTCCAGGGACTGTCCAGTGAGCCTGGGCCACGCAGTGACTCCGGCTGATAATCTCACTGGAGTGGGGAGTATGTCCCATTAGGGTGCTGACAGCTTCTGAGATTGGGGGCTGAAGGGCAGTTGCGGAGTCAAGAGTGATACACCTGGATCTGACCTTGGGGGGGTTAAGAAATGAAAGGAAATCAGCAGTTATTGACACCGAGTCTGGGTTAAGTAGTTTAACATGGAGACTGCAGTGAGCTTCTCCAATGTAAACACAGCATTAAAAATTATCCACAGCACCACGTGTTTGAACAGGTTTGCAATCTCTACACCGCTGCAGCCGGTTCGGGGATCACAAAATTGTTAGAGCTCACAAGGAGGCCGTTCGGCCCGTCGTCTCTGCAACTGCTCCACCGGTTCTGCATTTGGTTAAGATGTTAATTCATTAATGAATAGCATTTGTGGGAATTTACTGTGCCCAGATTGACAGCTGCGTTTTCCTACCTTAAAACAGTGACTTTCTACATTCTTTCATGCGATTATTTTTTAAAAAAAAGAATATTTCCAATTAAGGGGCCATGGAGCGTGGCCAATCCACCTATCTTGCACATCTTAGGGTTGTGGGGGTGAGACCCGGGGGAGAATGGGCAAACTCCACACGGACAGTGATCCAGGGCTGGAAAAATAAATAAAAACATTACTCAATTCTTTAATCTCACATCTGAAAATAGCTTACAATGAACCCTTAAACAACACTGATAGATACAGTAAACACAATACTCTTAATTGCTATCTCTATTCCCAATTAAACAACAAAAAAAGAAAAAACACATACAACTCTCAATCCATCCTTTCCAGAACAGATTTGGCTCCTGTTAGAATCCCTGCAGACTCTTGCTGAATATTTCCAAAAGGCTGTTTCAACTGGTTTGTTTCAGCTTCACCCCTTGTCCTCAGACAAGTCTGCATTGCTTTAAATACTATCCTACTCTGAGAGCAAAAGACCTTACTTGTGGTCTAAGTGTTAGCCAGATCAGAACTCAACTCAAACCTTTTCTCAAAAGGCCTGAATTCCTTAGCTCCAGCCAGCAATGACATCATCGCCCCAAGCTGAAAACAAATTAACTCCCCAGGCGGAAACCACATTAACTCCCCAGGGGCTCCCCTGAGTCAGACAATAGTGCATTGGCCCAGACAATTTCACCAAAGGCCCCTAAAAGCTTTCTGGTTTTGCAAAGCAAGATTCTTTTAGAAACATGACCGTAGCGGTCAAACACACTGTAACCCAGGCGTTTAACCTTTAAATTGCCAAATGTTTATAATCCAATATATCTAAAATTCTGCATTCGTCACAGGTGTTTCAATACAATTGTGATACATGTAATAGTCACCGTATACATTCAATGTGAGTCATACAGCCCAAGGGGTTCTATACAATTCCCTGCCCCTCTGTTCACTATGACTCAAAGGTTGTAGACAGCGACCTTCCCCCATTGCGTCTCTGTGGCGGCTGCCCCAAGCTTTAGTGCATCCCCGACCTTTGGAATGTCCAGTCTGCAACACTTGGTCAGGGACAACTCTTTGCGCTGGAAAACCAACAAGTTTCGGGCAGACCAAAGAGAGTCTTTCTCCGAGTTGCTGATCCTCCAGCAGCAGTTGATGTTTGTCTCGGTGTGTGTCCCTGGGAACAGCCCGTCGAGCACAGAGTCCTGCGTCACGGAGCAGCTCGGGATGAACATCGACAAATACCACCTCATCTCTCTCCAGACCTTCTTAGCAAAGACACATTCCACAAGGAGAAGGATAACGGTCTCTGCCCCACCACAGACACCCCGAGGGCCACATGCGGATAGGGTGAGACTCCGGGCGTGTGGGAAGGATCTGACAGGGGTGATCTTTATCACCACCAAACAAGCCAGGTCTTGGTGCTTGTTTGAAAGTTCTGGTGATGAGTCATTCTGCCAAATGACTTCGACAGTTGGCTCAGGAAACCATCCGTCTGGATCCACCATCTCCTTTTCCTGAAGGGTCTCTAGAAGGTCACGTACAGATCACTGCCCAATGCACTTGTGGTCAAAGGTGCTTCCACGAGGGACAGGTGTTACGGCACAGTCCATATACTTGGAGCGTTCTATGGTGGCATGGCAAAACCCATCCTTCACATCCTTTAGGACAGTACGATGGCACAGTGGTTAGCACTGCTGCCTCACAGTGCCAGGGACCCGGGTTCGAATGCAGCCTTGGGTGACTGTGTGGAGTTTGCACATTCTCCCCGTGTCTGCGTGGGTTTCCTCCGGGGACTCTGCTTTCCTCCCACAGTCCAAAGATGTGTCGCTTAGGTGTATTGGCCACGCCAAATTGCCCCTTAGTGCCCAAACATTTAGCTGGGTTACTGGGTTACGGGGATAGGGTGGAGGCGTGGGCTTAAGTAAGGTGCTCTTTCCAAGAGCTGGTGCAGACCCGATGGGCCGAATGGCCTCCTTCTGCATTGTGTGGATTCTATGAACACCGGGGACAGGTAGAACGTCAGCACATAGTGACTCTTGCTGTTTGCGTGCTGGGGACCCAGATACAGCTTGATGGAGCCACACACAGAAGTGACCATCGGGATAAGGGCGATGTGGGGGGGCGGACAGAATCATGTAGTGGATTTATCAGCCATCGAGCCAGAGTGGAAGCACCCTCGATCCCGAGAGACTGAATGCAGCCTTGGGTGACTGTGTGGAGTTTGAGAGTAAGAGAACCTCAATCTCCCCTTGACCTTCTCCGCTCGAAGTTGAACATTCCCAGCTTCTCCAGTCCCTCTACATTGAACTGAACCCCCCCATCCCTGGCACCTTTCTAGTAAATCCCCTCCGCCGCCTCTCCAAGACCCTGACGTGCTTTCCCTGGACAATGAGCATGCCAGCAGAGATTCGGAAGGGTTTATTTTAACTTTCTAGTTTTTCTCTTCAATGCCGCCACTCGCAAAGCCAAATATTCCACATGGCAAATCCCCCCCCCCCTCAAAATGGTACCCTTCACATCAATCTTTCTCTTGGACTAGTTAGAGTCAGAGTTTTACAGCACAGAAATAGGCCCTTCCGCCCATCCTGTCTGCATTGGCCGCTGAGCATCGATCTGTCCCAATCCCATTTTGCTCCACTTGCTCCATCGCCTTGTGGGCTCTGGCACTTCTTAAATGTTGTGAGGGTTGCTGCCTCCACCTTTCAGGCAGCGAGTACCGAGGGACTTTATACTGTTAGCTCCTGGGCTAGAATGCATGGGTCGAGAGATAATGCAGATCTCCCGTTAGTCCACACCAGCGCAGTTCTGGGCACTGCTCCTTCGAACAATGAAGCGATTTACAGCAAAGATGGAGCCCTCCTGACCCACCGCCTCCTCTATGCGTTCAGGATTGGGCGGCGTGTGTGTGAGTGTTTGTTTAATTGTTGTGAGTGCTCCACCTCTGCCAGCACGACGAGAAGCTCCCACTCGCTGCGGCAACACAAACGCCTCGCGGGAAAGGTGAGCCGCCACCTTGGCTGCATTGGCCAATCAGATTGGCCACTTCACGCTGGCGGGGGGAGAGACTTGTTGATGTTCCACTGCAAAGAGTTGTCCAAGACCGGGTGTTGCGGACTGGCACGTTCCAAGCCCAGGGCCACGTGCTGAGGGACGTGCTAAAGCTTGCGGCAGCCGCCACAGTGGCGCAATGGGGGAAGGTCACTGTCTACCACCTTCCAAGGCCCTCCAAGCCCGTGCCGACCATGCTGCCCGTCAAACCTAAAACCTTCTACACCTCCGGTTCCCGTATCCCTCTATTCCCATCCTATTCATGTATTTGTCACGACGGCCCTTGTCACGACAACTCCATCTGCCATCTCCGCCCAAGTCTCTAACGGATCTATATCCTGCTGTATCCTCTGACAATCCACGTGATTTTAAAATGGATACAAGCAAAGACACCGGGCAAAAGATGGCCGATGATATAAAGTGACCAACTCCTGGAAATTCCTTTCAGGATTATACATGACCGCCCGGCCCCGGGAGAACATGGAGTATCACAGCTGACAGGTGTGTGGAGACCTGCTTCGGACAGACTCCCAAAACCCATCTCCATTGAGTTATATGTCAGAATGTGTCGCTGGTCCTGAGTTGAGCTCTGGGGTGAAAGACAGCTTGCCTGTTCCCTCCCAGGAATACACAGAGAAAACGCTAGCTGCAGACCCGATCTGTGTTGTACTGGTTGGTGTGTCTATTTCAGAGGGTCGGTGCAGGCCCGATGGGCTGAATGGCCTCGTTAGGCACTGTAGGGATTCTATGGTAGAACAGGCTGGAGGAGTTAAATAACCTCCTCTTGTTCCTTGGGTCTATGGTTGAGAAGAGAGGGGAACCTGCTAAGTTTTGTTGACCGAGCCAACACCCTGATCAAGTTACAGTTCTGCTTAGATCAGCTGTAACAAGAGGAGATACTAGGTTAAAAACGTAGGTTTTAAGGAGCATCTTAATGGAGAGAGGGGTAAAGAGAGACAGAGAGGTTTCGAGGTTGAATTCCAGGTTCAAGCAGTGCACGACATGGCAGTAAGGTTGGAGCTCTGGTGATATACAAGGTGCCTGAGTTGGAGGAGTTCAGAGATAGGGAGGGGCTGGAGGAGGGATTTGGAGACAAGAGGCGGGATTCTCTGATGGCCAGCGCCAAAATCGCATTCGGCCATCGGCCGGAGAATCCACGTTTAGGCTGAATGGGGGGCGGCGCAGTTTTTGCAATGATCTGCGCCCTCAGAAAATGGCGTACTCGGGGAGTACGGCGCAGGCCGTTAGGACGGCCTCACCTCAGGCCCTCTCCCGATGCCCCGCCCCCGATGGGCCGAGTCCCCGACGGCGTAGGGAGCGACCTCACAGCGTTCGGGGACTTCGCATGGCGGCTGCGGACTGTGTCGTTCCGCTGGCCGGGGGGGGCTTCTGCGGGGGCTGGGGGGACTGGCGGGGGGTGTCGTCCGAGGGTGGCGAGGCTGGTTACGCGGCCGGCGCCATGTTGTACGGTGCGCCGTGCGCACGCGCTGCCACGGACCCGGCCATTCCCCGGCCGTATCCGCAGGCAAATGCGGGCGTTCTACGTGGCGCGGCTGCTAGCCCTCCACCAGGTGGAGGATCGGTGCGGGGGCGGCACCAACGCTTTGGTCGTCAGACCAGACGGATCCTGCGGACCTAGCCACAGAATCAGAGAATCCAGGCCCAGAGTTTTAAAATGAAGAATTCCAGTGATGCATCATCGCGCCTGCACCGTGATGCACCATCGCGCCTGCACACCGAGCCTGCACCGTGATGCACCATCGCGCCTGCACCGTCATGCACCATCGAGCCTGCACCGTGATGCACCATCGCGCCTGCACCGTGATGCACCTTCGAGCCTGCACCGTGATGCACCATCGCGCCTGCACCGTGATGCACCATCGAGCCTGCACCGTGATGCACCATCGCGCCTGCACCGTGATGCACCATCGCGCCTGCACCGTGATGCACCATCGAGCCTGCACCGTGATGCACCATCGAGCCTGCACCGTGATGCACCATCGCGCCTGCACCGTGATGCATCATCGAGCCTGCACCGTGATGCACCTTTGAGCCTGCACCGTGATGCATCATCGCGCCTGCACCGTGATGCACCATCGCGCCTGCACCGTGATGCACCATCGCGCCTGCACCGTGATGCACCTTTGAGCCTGCACCGTGATGCACCATCGCGCCTGCACCGTGATGCACCATCGCGCCTGCACCGTGATGCACCATCGCGCCTGCACCGTGATGCACCATCGAACCTGCACCGTGATGCACCATCGCGCCTGCACCGTGATGCACCATCGCGCCTGCACCGTGATGCACCATCGCGCCTGCACCGTGATGCATCATCGAGCCTGCACCGTGATGCACCATCGCGCCTGCACCGTGATGCACCATCGCGCCTGCACCGTGATGCATCATCGAGCCTGCACCGTGATGCACCATCGCGCCTGCACCGTGATGCACCATCGCGCCTGCACCGTGATGCATCATCGAGCCTGCACCGTGATGCACCATCGCGCCTGCACCGTGATGCACCATCGCGCCTGCACCGTGATGCACCATCGCGCCTGCACCGTGATGAACCATCGCGCCTGCACCGTGATGCACCATCGAGCCTGCACCGTGATGCACCATCGAGCCTGCACCGTGATGCACCATCGAGCCTGCACCGTGATGCACCATCGAGCCTGCACCGTGATGCACCATCGCGCCTGCACCGTGATGCACCATCGCGCCTGCACCGTGATGCACCATCGCGCCTGCACCGTGATGCACCTTTGAGCCTGCACCGTGATGCACCATCGCGCCTGCACCGTGATGCACCATCGCGCCTGCACCGTGATGCACCATCGCGCCTGCACCGTGATGCACCATCGAACCTGCACCGTGATGCACCATCGCGCCTGCACCGTGATGCACCATCGCGCCTGCACCGTGATGCATCATCGAGCCTGCACCGTGATGCACCATCGCGCCTGCACCGTGATGCACCATCGCGCCTGCACCGTGATGCACCATCGCGCCTGCACCGTGATGCACCATCGCGCCTGCACCGTGATGCACCATCGCGCCTGCACCGTGATGCATTATCAATTACCACAAAGACGAGAGTAGTGGAATAATCGAGGCTTTATTGAGCAAAGATGTTGTGCCTCCTGTAGCTGGAACCAGAATGGCTGCAGCACCGGTGAGCACACACATTTATACCCCGCCTAGTGGGCGGATCCAGCAGGCAGGGATTTACCCATGTACCTTTAGTATATTTGTCTTACCGTAATATATATAATACTGCTAGTGGTGACTACCACATTCACCCCCTGTTAAAAATAGAGTCCGGCGGGGGTGGTGGAAAACATTACAAGTTAAGTCTGTCGGGGGCCTTGACCCTCCTCTGCGATTGCCTGAGTCCTGGTGGTGATGTGGGCGCCGACTTGGTCACCTGTGACTCCGGGAGCATGTTGTCCTCGTCTTCGTCACCCTGAGTGGAACCAGTGGGAGGACGGATCCTACTGGGGCGGGGGCTGCGGTGAGGTTCGCTGGAGGGAGGGTGAGTGGCGCAGGGTTGAATGAGGCAACCGGGGGGGGGGGTGTCGGGCCAGGGGCCGTGGGTGGAGTTCCAGCGGGTGCCAGGTCCCTGAGGGAGACTGTGTCCTGGCGCCCATCGGGGTGTGCCACGTAGGTGTACTGCGGATTCGCATGTAGGAGGTGGACTTCTCCGACCAAGAGGTCCGACTTATGGGTCCGCACATGCTTCCGAAGGAGGCCGGGTCCAGGAACTGTCAGCCATGTTGGGAGCGAGACCCCGGAGGTGGACTTCCTTGGGAAGGCCAGGAGACGTTCATGGGGGGGTTTTTGTTTGGTGCAGAGGAGCGATCGAATGGAGTGGAGCGCGTCGGGGAGGCCCTCCTGCAAGCGGGAGACCGGGAGATTTCCAAAACGCAGGGCCATCAGGACGGCCTCCCAGACCGTCCCGTTCTCCCTCTCCACCTGCCCGTTTCCCCGCGGGTTGTAGCTGGTCATCCTGCTCGAGGCAATGCCCTTGCTGAGCAGGAACTGACGCAGCTCATCGCTCATAAAGGAGAGTCCCCGATCGCTGTGGACGTAAGTGGGGAAACTGAACAGTGTGAAGATGCTGTGGAGGGCTTTAATGACCGTGGCAGAAGTCATATCGGGGCATGGGATGGCGAAAGGGAACCGGGAGTACTCATCAATCACGTTCAGAAAGTACGTGTTGCAGTCGGTGGATGGGAGGGTCCCTTTGAAGTCCACGCTGAGGCACTCAAAGGGGCGGGAGGCCTTCACCAGGTGCGCTCGATCTGGCCAGTAGAAGTGCGGCTTGCACTCTGCACAGACCTGGCAGTCTCTGGTGACGGTCCTGACCTCCTCAATGGAGTAGGACAGGTTGCGGGCCTTGATGAAATGGAAGAACCGGGTGACCCCCGGGTGGCAGAGGTCATAGTGGAGAGCCCGGAGTCGGTCCACTTGTGCGCTGACACATGTACCGCGGGATAGGGTGTCAGGGCTCATTGAGCTTCCACGGGTGATACAAGATTTCATAGTTATAGGTGGAGAGTTCGATCCTCCACGTCAAGATCTTGTCATTTTTGATCTTGCCCCGCTGTGTGTTATTGAACATGAAGGCAACCGACCGTTGGTCAGTGAGGAGAGTGAATCTCCTGCTGGCCAGGTAATGCCTCCAATGCCGCTCAGCTTCCACTGTGGCTTGGGCCTCCTTTTCGACAGAGGAGTGCCGAATTTTGGAGGCATGGAGGGTGCGGGAAAAGAAGGCCACGAGCCTGCCCGCCAGTTGAGGGTGGCGGCCAGAGCTACGTCCGATGCATCGTTCTCCACCTGGAAGGGGAGGGACTCGTCGACCGTGTGCATCGTGGCCTTGGCGATGTCTGCCTTGATACGGTTGAAGGCCTGGTGTGCCTCAGCCGTCAGGGGAAAAACTGTGGACTGAATGAGTGGGTTGGCCTTGTCCGCATAGTTAGGGACCCACTGGGCATAGTAGGAGAAAAATCCCAGGCATCGTTTCAGAGCCTTGGGGCAGTGGGGGAGTGGGAGTTCCAGGAGGGGGCGCATGCGGTCGGGGTCGGGCCCTCGGACTCCATTTTCCACGACATAGCCAAGGATGGCTAAGCGGTTGGTGCGGAACACGCATTTCTCCTTATTGTAAGTGAGGTTAAGGAGTTTGGGGGTCTGGAGGAATCTTAGGAGGTTAGCGTCGTGGTCCTGCTGGCCACAGCCGCAGATGGTGACGTTATCTAGGTACGGGAAGGTGGCCCGCAGTCCGTACCGGTCAACCATTCAGTCCATCTCTCGCTGGAAGACCGAGACTCCATTAGTGATGCCGAAGGGAACCCTAAGTAAGTGATAGAGGCGGCCATCTGCTTCGAACGCAGTGTATTGGCGGTCCTCCGGGCGGATGGGGAGCTGGTGGTAGGCGGACTTCAGGTCCACTGTAGGGAAGATTCGATACTGCGCAATCTGATTGACCATGTCAGATATGCGTGGGAGGGGGTACGCGTCGAGCTGCGTGTACCGATTGATGGTCTGACTATAGTCAATGACCATCCTGTGCTTCTCCCCAGTCTTCACTACCACTACTTGAGTTCTCCAGGGGCTGTTGCTGGCCTCAATGACCCCTTCCCGCAGAAGCCGTTGGACCTCCGACCTGATGAAGGTCCTGTCCTGGGCGCTGTACCGTCTGTTCCTAGTGGCGACGGGTTTGCAATCCGGGGTGAGGTTCGCAAACAAGAAAGGTGGATCGACCTTAAGGGTTGTGAGGCCGCATATGGTGAGGGAGGGTAGGGGTCCGCCGAATTTTAAGGTTAGGCTTTGGAGGTGGCACTGAAAGTCCAGGCCGAGTAACAGGGCAGCGCAGAGGTGGGGAGGGCGTAGAGCCGGAAGTTGCTAAACTCTCCGCCTTGGACGGTGAGGGTCATAGATGATCATAGAATTTACAGTGCAGAAGGAGGCCATTCGGCCCATCGAGTCTGCACCGGCTCTTGGAAAGAGCACCCTACCCAAGGTCAACACCCCCACCCTATCCCCATAACCCAGTAACCCCACCCAACACTAAGGGCAATTTTAGACACTAAGAGCAATTTATCATTGGCCAATCCACCTAACCCGCACATCTTTGGACTGTGGGAGGAAACCGGAGCACCCGGAGGAAACCCACGCACACACGGGGAGAACGTGCAGACTCCGCACAGACAGTGACCCAAGCCGGAATCGAACCTGGGACCCTGGAGCTGTGAAGCAATTGTGCTATCCACAATGCTACCGTGCTGTCGCGATGCAGTACCCCAGATTTCCACAGAATGGAGTCCGGAGGCCAGGGAGATTTTCTGGGTAACGGGGTGTACCGGGAGGGAGCAGCGCCTTACCGTAGTGGGGCGGATGAAGCTCTCTGTGCTCCCGGAGTCAAAAAGGCAGGTCATCTCGTGCCCATCGATCTTCACCGTCGCGGTCGCGAGGTTGCGGGGCCGGGACTGGTCCAGGGTGATAGAGGCGAGCTGCGGCAGATGCTGGAGGTGCCGGGCTGGTCAGCGGTGGTGGAGGTAGCGGCAGCTGGTGGGGCCCACGAGGTTGGGGGCGCAGGACTGGACGTTACGGGAGCCCACTGTTAACAAGTTCATGAACTGCCTAGTTCCCGCAAGATCAAGCGTACCCCCTTCCAGTAGCCGCTGGCGGACGTACGCAGATTTCATGCCCGTAACGTAAGCGTCTCGAATTAAAGGTTCGGTGCGCTGGACTGCCGAAACTGCCTGGCAGTCACAGTTCCTCCCCAGGATGTGCAGGGCACGCCAGAAATCGTCCAGGGACTCACCAGGGGAGTTGCTGTCTCGTGGCCAGGAGGTGCCTGGTGTATATTTGATTGACTGGCCGAACATAATGTCCCTTCAGGATCTCCATCGCTTCGGAGTAAGTGGGCGCATCCCGGATGAGAGGAAAAATGTCAGGGCTCACCCGTGAATAGAGGATTTGGAGCTGCTGCGAGTCCGAGAGTTCCTCAGCGGATGTTCGGAGGTAGCTTTCGAAGCAGGCTAGCCAGTGGTCAAAGGCGGACGTAGCATTGGCTGCTTGAGGGCTCAGCTGCAGGCGATCAGGCTTGATGCGGAGATCCATCGTTTTTAAAATCTTTGCACAATAAATTGATGCACTATCAATTACCACAAAGACGAGAGTAGTGGAATAATCGAGGCTTTATTGAGCAAAGATGTTGTGCCTCCTGTAGCTGGAACCAGAATGGCTGCAGCACCGGCGAGCACACACATTTATACACCGCCTAGTGGGCGGAGCCAGCAGGCAGGGATTTACCCATGTACCTCTACCATACGGGCAGTGCCGTAAGACATGTAATACAACTAGTGGTGACTACCACATCCAGCATCCACACAAAGGGATGGGAGAGGCACTGGGGTAGTCTGTCTACCGCTCACTGTGGTGTCCGATTGGCACCAATATTCAAAAAAGGGGAATGAATCAGAGATGGAAATGTAAAAGCCCATTCGAATGACGTTGATTCGAGGAACTTAACCACCTCCACAGAAGCTCTGGGAAAGGTGATGCCTCACCGAGTTGGTTGATTTTATAAGGGATGACTGGTAGCCCTGTTAACGCTGAAGGCCCTCGACAAGAACGCAAGCATTAGGGAGCAGGGGTAGGCCATTCGGCCCATCAATCCTGGCTGATCTCAACTCCACTTTCCTGCCTGTCCCTCAGAACTCTTGTCGATCAAAAAACTATCGACAAGGATTAGATTTCCAATCACCACCCCAGATGGGACTCGAACCCACAATCCCTGGCTTAGGAGGCCAGTGCCTTATCCATTAGGCCACCGGGGCTGTGTTGCATTGAATGAAATCTGGAGCTCTTAGCCACTGCGCTGCGACCTGAGAGCCTTATTTGGGCTGCAGGGCTGTTGACTCAGAGTTTCACCTTTCAGGAGCAATGCCTCTCTCCCTCTTCCAGCACATCTTAAAAATAATAATCACAATCTTTATTGTCACAAGTAGGCTTACACTAACACTGCAATGAAGTTACTGTGAAAATCCCCTAGTCGCCACACTCCGGCGCCTGTTCGGGTACACAGAGGGAGAATTCAGAATGTCCAAATGCTAATTGTTGGGCAGCTGGGAAGGGGGTTAAAATGATAGGAGGGGCTGTTTGAGGTGAGTGAGTGAGGCAGAGTGACTTGAACTTGCCAGGTATGTAGAGAAGAATCTCACAGACTCACCCTGTGCTGGCTCTGATAGAGGAGCTCTGTATGGTAGCACAGTGGTTAGCACTGTTGCTTCCCTGCTCCTGGGTTCGGTTCCCAGCTTGGGTCACTGTCTGTGCCAAGTTCTCTCTGTGTCTTTTTTCAAAAACATAAATTTAGAGTACTCAATTCATTTTTTCCAATTAAGGGGCAATTTAGCGTGGCCAATCCACCCACCCTGCACATCTTTTGGGTTGTGGGGGTGCGACCCACGCAAACACGGGGAGAATGTGCAAACTCCACACGGACAGTGGCCCAGAATCGAACCTGGGACCTCAGCGCAATGAGGCAGGAGTGCTAACCACTGCGCCACCGTGCCGTCCCGTGTCTGCGTGGGTTTCCTCCGGGTGCTCCGGTTTCCTCCCACAAGCCCCGAAAGACGTGCTTGTTAGGTGAATCGGACATTCTGAATTCTCCCTCTGTGTACCCGAACAGGCGCCGGAGTGTGGCGACTAGGGGATTTTCACAGTAACTTCATTGCAGTGTTAGTGTAAGCCTACTTGTGACAATAAAGATTATTATTAATTAATCCCTCCCTTGCCCTCTTCCACAAGTGTTTGGACCCCTTTATTTCCCTTTGATGAAGCTCCTCTTTCCTTTGAAGCTGCTCCCATCATCTCCCTCAGTGCTTATTTAAAGAGAGGAGCAGCTAATATCTGAAAAGCTCAAAGCTAATTCCAGGGGGTTAATCAATTAAACTAAGAGTTTGCTTAAAAACACACCATCACCCCAGATGGGACTCGAACCCACAATCCCTGGCTTAGGAGGCCAGTGCCTTATCCATTAGGCCACTGGGGCTGTACTATCTCACTGCCTGCCACACCATATGATCAACCATGATCTAATTAAACGGTGTAGCAGCCAAAGCAGCCAAATAGCCTCCGTTCGTCCCTCTGTTCCTTTCGGAGTCATGTGTGAATTACATTTTGAAATAAAAACAGAAAATGATGGGAAAGCTCTGCGGGTCTGGCAGCATCTGTGGATGAGGAACAGAGGGCGCGATCTAACCGCCTTGTCCCACCCGACCCGGGACCTGATGAAAGCCGGTGAATCTCACGAGAGGCTTCTCGCAAGACTGACGAAGCTCGTAACACTGAGCATGATCTAACGGGATCTCACGAGGCATCGCGGCCTGGGTCCCAGCCCACAAAGATCCCTGGCGACTGGGGGCCCCTGGGTGGTCGGGCTATGGGCAGGTGCCACCTGGGGACTGTGGCACTGCCAGCCTCGCACCATGGCAGCGGCGTCCTGGAAAAGCCAAGGTGCCCAGGTGGCATCATGCCCTTGCCAGAGACCGGACCTGGGGGTGCCCTGCCCTTATGAGGTGGGGTGCTGGGGGCTCGATAACCCCCTACTTGGTGGTGGTGGTGGGGGGGGGGGGGGGGGCCTAGATATGGCACCCCGATCTCCAGCACGGGCGAGCTGAGCTCGTTAGTGCAGGAAATGGGACTAAGAGCGGCCTGAGTGCGCGATCCTCACAGAGGCCCAGAAAGGAAGCAGGGCCTCATTTAATAACGGGGTCGATCTGCCAGTGCCGGCAATCACAGCTAAACGCACTTGCCATGGGACTCCGTTTCATTTCCATTGAATCGTGCCCACAGCCACTGTTTCCAGTCCATTTTGACTCTTCTTTGGAACTTAGATGTTGAGTTGCATCATTCTTTGTTCTTTCAGGAAGTGCTGTGGGTTTTGGCCACGGTTGGTATCATGTCCGGCACAGGCTTGGAGGGCCGAAGGGCCTGTTCCTGTGCTGTATTGTTCTTTGTTCTTGAAGGAATCAGTCATGTTTTTTGGGACAGAGGTTTATGCTCCGGGTGGGGTTCTGCTCATCCCACAGGATTGAGCCGAATTGTTAGGACCTGAACTACAGGTTCGCCGGTAGTCCCTGCCTGCTGGCTCCGCCCAGTAGGCGGAGTATAAATATGCGTGTCCTCCATACAGCAGCCATTTTGCCAGCTGCTGTGGGAGGCCACACATCTTGGAGCAATAAAGCCTCAGTTGTATCCAACTCTCGCCTTTGTTCAATTGATCGTGCATCAGGGCTGAATGGCCGACTCCTGCTCTTAATCATGTAGCAGAGGAGGCCATTCAGCCCAACTGTGCCTGTGTCGGCCATTTTGAAAGAGCTAGTCCCCTGATCTCCACCCCACAGTCTGGCAGCTTTAGAATCCATACTGTGCAGAAGGAAGCCATTTGGCCCATCGAGTCTGCACCTACCCTCTGAAAGAGCTCCCTAAGTAGGCCCACTCCCCCGCCCTAACCCAGCAACCCCACCGAACCTGCACAGCTTTGGACACCAAGAGACAATTTAGCACGCCAACCCAAATAACCTGCACATCTTTGGACATTAAGGGGCAATGTAGCGCGGCCAATCCACCTAACCTGCACATCTCTGGACTGTGGGAGGAAACCGGAGCACCCGGAGGAAAGCCACGCACACACGGGGAGAAGGTGCAGACTCCGCACAGACAGTCACCGAGGCCGGATTTGAACCCGGGACACTGGCGTCGTGAGGGCAGCAATGCCGATCGCTTTCTCCCCTTTCAGGTTGCCGAGTCGGAGATGTCAACCTAAATCCCTGAGAGCCCACAGCCCCCCCCCCCCCCCACCCCCACCCCCCCCCACCCCCCCACCCCCCCGAACGCCCACCCCCACACCCGCCAAGAGGCTGGAGCAGAACGCAAGTGGGGAAACTGGGCCATGTTGCTGGGAGCGATTGAGTGCTGAACCGCGACAGGAAGGGCTTGCATTCCAAGAAAGTAGTTCAGCTTGTCAGGCATTTTGGAGCCCTTTCCACAAAGGGTTGATGCCGCGACAGACAAAAGCAGAGAGCTCCTGTGGAAAGCAACTGCGTTATCTGCCAGCGCCACCTTGTGTGCATTATTCTACATGTCAAATATTTTTTCCTCTGGGGAGGTGTGTGGGGGGGGGGGGGGGGGGGGGGGGAGTGGCAGGTGATCGAACAGACTGCACGGGTCAAACAGGACAACGGTCAAACAGGAAATGGGTTTTCGGCCTGTCGGGTCACAGGAGTGTAAGAGCTATCGGGGAAGGGGGTCTGTGCGCTCGCTGTGGGTCCCTCGCCCTCTCTCTCTCTCTGCAGTTTGCAGTTCTCTGGTTAGGGGCAGGCTGACGGCTAGCAGACATTTTGTATGAATTCGCTTCCTTGGCCACTGCCACGGGAGATCCCCCCCCCCCCCCCCCCCCCCCCCCCCACCCCACCCCACCACCCAACCAGTGATGTCACCGAGACGGGGGAATTCCACACAAAATGTCTGCTCCCGGAATGCTTGGTGGCTGCACACAAGGGACTAAGGCCGGACCCTGTAGCTCGAGGAGCAGTTTATCAGTCTGAAAACCTGCCCAGCTGCCATGAAGGGAAATGCACTAACTTTAAAGAACAAGATTATTTTCCCTTTCGTGCAGGCTAATTGACAAACATGTTTACCCTGAAGCGATCTGAGTGCCCACAGAACCCTGTACAGGGCAGGTGGAGTCCATTCAGCCCATCGAGTCTGCACCGACCCTCTGAAAGAGCACCCCTACCCAGGCCCCACTCCCCCGCAACCTAACTTGTACATCCCTGGACACTATGGGCAATTTATCACGGCCAATCCACCTAACCTGCACATCTTTGGGCTGTGGGGGGAAACCGGAGCACCCGGAGGAAACCCACGCACACACGGGGAGAACGTGCAGACTCCGCACAGACAGTGACCCGAGGCCTCTTGAACGATCCCTGATTTTAATCAGAACCATTTACAGTATAGGGGGCCAATCAGCCCATTGAATTCATGCTAGCCCCAGTCAATCCTACTCTGCCGCTCGATCCCCATTGCAAGGCCTTGGAAATGGATTTCCTTCACCTGCCCATCCAATCAGCAATTGTTTCCCCTTCAGCCACTCTCATTGGCCAGCGGTACGTCTTCCGTAACATTAGTCCCAAATTTGTGAACTTCTCCCAGTTTCTTTTCAAGGATGTCGTCGTCATGAGCTACTTGCTGGTAATAACAATGGTTCATCAATTAAAGTCATGTTTTTCTCCCTGCCAATTCTAGCAGTGGCTTCCCAGAGCACCCTACCTAGTTCCAGTCCCCTGTCTTATCACTGTAACCATTCACATTCTTTTTTTAAAATTTAGAGTACCCAATTATATTTTTTCCAATTAAGGGGCAATTCAGCGTGGCCAATCCACCTACCCTGCACATCTTTGGGTTGTGGGGGTGAAACCCACGCAGACACGGGGAGAACGTGCAAACTCCATGCGACCAGTGACCCAGGGCTGGGATTCGAACCCGGGACCTCAGCGCCACAGTCCCAGTGCTAACCACTGCGCCGCACGCCAACCCACCTTTCACATTCTTCATTTTCAAATGTCGATCCAATTCCCTTTTGAATGACCTCGATCGAACCTGGCTCCTCCACACTCCCGGGCAGCCCGTCCCAGCCAAACCACCTACTGGGTGAAAACTATTTTCATCGCCTCACTGTTACTCCTTATTTGCCCATATTCTGAATCTGTTTCCTCTCGTTCTTGATGCTGTGTCGAGAGGGAACAGTTTCTGACTATTTACCCTGTCTAGGATCTTTATAACCTTGATCAAGTCTCCTCTCGGCCTCTGTCTCTCCAAGTAAAACAGCTCAAACCTGCCCACTCGATTTTTATAGTCCCTTATCGCTGGAGTCACCAACCTGAACACAAGTCATGAAAATGCACGATTTAGAAAATGAACATTACACAGCTGGAATTTGGGTTCAATTAATAAAATCTGCAATTGGTCAGATAATCTTAATAATGGTGACCATAGTATTGTTATGGAAAGCCATTTTTGATGCGTGTGGTTACTACTGCTGTCTCATAGCACCAGGGTCCCAGGTTCAATTCCAGCCTTGGGTGACTATGTGGAGTTTGCATGTTCTCCCCGTGTCTGCGTGGATTTCCTCTGGGTGCTCCTGTTTCCTCCACTCGTAACTGACCCTTCGACTAAGGGGAACAGCTGCTCCCCATCCACCCTGTCCATGCCCCTCATAATCTTGTCCACCTCGATCAGGTCGCCCTCAGTCTTCTCTGCTCCAGTGAAAACAACCCAAGTCTGTCCAACCTCTCTTCATACCTTCAATGTCCCATCTCAGGCACCATCCTGGTGAATCGCCTCTGCACCCCCTCCAGTGCAATCACATCCTTCCTATAATGTGGCGACCAGAATTGCTCACAGTACTCCAGCTGTGACCTCACCAAAGTTCTATACAACTCCAACATGACCGCCCTGTTTTTTGTAATCTATGCCTCGATTGATAAAGGCTTTTCCAACCCTCGATTATCCTGTCCATCTGCCTTCAGAGATCTATGGACAAACATGCCAAGGTCCCTTTGTTCCTCGGAACATCCCAGTGTCAGGCCGTTCATTGAATACTTTCTTGTCACATTACTCCTTCCAAAGTGTATCACCTCACACTTTTCAGGTTAAATTCTATTGCCACCTTTCTGCCCATTTGACCATCCTGTCTATATCTTCCTGTAACCCAAGACACTCAACCTCACTGTTAACCAGCGGCCAATATTTGTGTCATCCGCGAACTTACTGATCCTACCCCCCCACAGTCATCTATGTTGTTTATATAAATGACAAACAATAGGGGACCCAGCACAGATCCGTGGTACCCCACTGGACACTGGCTTCCAGTCACTGAGGCAGCCGTCAGTCATCACCCTCTGTCTCCTACAGCTAAGCCAATATTGAATCCACCTTATCAAGTTCCCCTGTTATCCCATGTGGAACCTTGTCAAAGGCTTTGCTGAAATCCATGTAAACTACATCAACTGCACTACCCTCATCTACACACCTAGTCATATGTTCAAAAGAGCCAATCAAATTTGTTAGGCATGACCTCCCTCTGACCAAGCCATGCTGACTATTCCTGATCAAACCTTGCCTCTCCAAGTGGTGATAGATTCTCTCCCTCAGAAATGTTGCCAATAGTTTCCGTACCACTGACGCGCGACTCACTGGCCTGTAGTTCCCTGGCTTACCTCTACAACCCTTCTTAAATAGTGGGATCACATTCGCTGTTCTCCAGTCCTCTAGTTCCTCCTCTGTGGACAAAGAGGAATTCAAAACTTGGGTCAGAGCCCCTGTAATCACCTCCCATATTTTTATTAAATTAAAATTTCACCATCTACGATGACATGATTCAAACCCGGGTCCCTGGGTCCCAGTCACAACACCACTCACATATATCCTCTGGCTGGGTGGGCTGATTGTCAATTTGAGGTGAGTCGAGGAATGTGCCCGGCACCTCAAAACCTGATAGCTCCTGGAGTGAGTGTCATCGGCCTTGGTTGTTAGCCTACCCAGAAATAAATTAATAATCTGCTTTTGAACCTCCAGCCACAAACCAAATAGTAAAGCCTTTATCAATGTGGGAGAACACAGACAGCGCCAATGGAGAGGATGATAACAGAGAAAAGGCAGGTGAAATTCACCATCTTGCTTAGTACCTCCCCGAGGCGTGGATGACCCATCGCGACCTCTTCCGGAGGTCTCCAGCATCACACATGTCAGACTTCAGCCAACCTGATTCACCCCACATGATATCAAGAAATGGGTTGAAGGCAGCGGATACTGCAAAGGCTGTGGGCCCTGACAATATCCCGGCAATAGTCCTGAAGACTTGTGCTCCACAACTTGCTGCACCCCTCGCCAAGCTGTTCCTGTTCTTAATTTTGTTTTCCACTTAAGGGGCAATTTAGCGTGGCCAATTCGCATCCTCTGCACATCATTGGGTTGTGGGGGTGAGACCCACGCAGACAATGTGCAAACTCCATATGGACAGTGACCCAGGGCTGGGATGGAACCTGGGTCCTCAGCGCCGTGAGGCAGCAGTGCTAACCACTGCGCCTCCGTGCCCTCCCCCCCTCTTGCATTTAACATATGATCATCAGCAAAGTGATGGAAGGAGTCATCAACAGTGCTATCGAGCGGCACTTACTCAGCAATAACCTGCTCACGGACGCTCAGTTTGGGTTCCGCCCAGGGTCACTCAGCTCCTGACCTCATCACAGCCTTGGTTCAAACATGGACCAAAGAGCTGAATGCCAGAGGTGGGAGTGACGGCCCTTTTTTCTTTTAGAAATATTTTTATTCAAATTTTTACATATTTTCAATACAGAAAAAAGAAAAACAAAGAACACATAAATAAACATCTTACAACTACATCACGAATTCCCCCAATATACAAACCCCCCATTAAGCAATAATAAACACAGTAGAAAACACAAAGTACGCCCCCCCTCCTCCCCCCCCCCCTCTCCTCCTTCCCCTCCCCTCTGGGTTGCTGCTGCTGCTGACCACCTCCTAACGCCCCGCTAGAAAGTCGAGGAACGGTTGCCACCGCCTAAAGAACCCTTGTACCGACCCTCTCAAGGCAAATTTCACCCTCTCCAATTTAATGAACCCTGCCATGTCGCTGATCCAGGCATCCACGCTCGGGGGCCTCGCATCATTCCACTGTAGCAGAATCCTCCGCCGGGCTACCAGGGACGCAAAGGCCAGAATACCGGCCTCTTTCGCCTCCTGCACTCCCGGCTCGTCCGATACCCCAAATAGTGCTAACCCCAAGCTCGGCTTAACCCGGGTGTTCACCACCTTAGACCTGTTTTTAGATGGGACATTGCGTCCTCGCAATGCCCCTCCAGAACCCATCCAGCACTGGGCACGCCCAGAACATATGGGCGTGACTTGCTGGGCTCCCCGAGCACCTCCCACACCTGTCTTCCACCCCAAAGAACCTGCTCAGCCTTGCCCCTGTCATATGCGCTCTGTGAAGAACCTTAAATTGTATCAGGCTAAGCCTGGCGCAAGAGGAGGAAGAATTAACCCTACCCAGGGCGTCCACCCACGCACTCTCGTCTATCTCCTCCCCATGTTCCTCCTCCCATTTACCCTTTAGCTCCTCCAGCAAGGTCTCCTCCTCTTCCTGCATCTCCTGGTAGATCGCCGAGACCCTGCCCTCTCCAACCCACATCCCTGAGAGCACCCTATCCTGGATCCTGAGTGCTGGAAGCAGCGGGAACTCCCTCACCTGCTGTCTTACAAACGCCCTTACCTGCATGTACCTGAAGGCATTTCCGGGGGGGTGCCCAAACTTTTCCTCCAGCGCCCCAAGGCTCGCAAACGTCCCATCTAAAAACAGGTCCCCCATCCTTCTAATACCTGCCCTGTGCCAGCTCAGGAACCCCCTATCCATTCTCCCCGGGACAAACCGATGGTTCTCTCGGATCGGGGACCAAACCGAAGCCTCTGCCTCCCCCTGTGGCGCCTCCACTGCCCCCAAATTTTCAAAGTCGCCGCCACCACCGGACTCGTGGTGTAGCTAGTCGGCGGGAGCGGCAGCGGTGCTGTCACCAGCGCTCCCAGACTCGTGCCCATACAGGACGCCATTCTCCTGCCTCTTCCACGCCGCCCCCACCCCCTCCATTACCCACTTGCGTATCATCGCCACATTGGCAGCCCAGTAATACCCACACAGATTATGTAACGCTAACCTCCGGCATCCCCCCCCCACTGGGTCCGCCACATACAGTAACAGGTCATCGGCATACAACAAAACCTTGTGTTCCTCCCCCCCCCCCGGACCAGCCCCCTCCAGTTCCTGGACTCCCTTAGAGCCATCGCCAAAGGCTCAATTGCCAATGCAAATAGCAAGGGGGATAGGGGGCACCCCTGCCTCGTCCCCCGGTACAGCCGAAAGTATTCCTACCTCCTCCGATTCGTGGCCACACTCGCCACCGGGGCTTCGTAAAGGAGCCGAACCCAACTAATGAACCCCTCCCCGAACCCAAACCTCCTCAACACTTCCCAGAGGTACCCCCACTCCACCCTATCGAAGGCCTTCTCCGCGTCCATCGCCGCCACTATCTCCGCCTCCCCTCCCCCACTGTAGGCATCATGATTATGTTGAGGAGCCTCCGCACATTGGTATTCAGCTGCCTTCTCTTAACAAAACCCGTCTGGTCCTCATGAATCACCCCCGGGACACAGTCCTCAATTCTGGTAGCCAACACCTTCGAGAGGGTCTGTGCAAGGCTTTGAGAGGATTGTTATCACCAAGGAGGGAGTGATGGGCAAGCTAATGGGGCTAAAGGTAGACTAGTCTCCTGGCCCTGATGGAATGCATGCCAGAGTGCTAAAAGAGATGGCTAGGGAAATTGCAAATGCACTAGTGATAATTTACAAAAATTCACTCGACTCTGGGGTGGTCCCGGCGGATTGGAAATTAGCAAACGTGACACCACTGTTTAAAAAAGGAGGTAGGCAGTAAGCGGGTAATTATAGGCCAGTGAGCTTAACTTCGGTAGTAGGGAAGATGCTGGAATCTATCATCAAGGAAGAAATAGCGAGGCATCTGGATGGAAATTGTCCCATTGGGCAGATGCAGCATGGGTTCATAAAGGGCAGGTCGTGCTAACTAATTTAGTGGAATTTTTTGAGGACATTAACAGTGCGGTAGGTAACGGGGAGCCAATGGATGTGGTATATCTGGATTTCCAGAAAGCCTTTGACAAGGTGCCACACAAAAGGTTGTTGCATAAGATAAAGTTGCATGGCATTAAGGGGAAAGTAGTAGCATGGATAGAGGATTGGTTAATTAATAGAAAGCAAAGAGTGGGGATTAATGGGTGTTTCTCTGGTTGGCAATCAGTAGCTAGTGGTGTCCCTCAGGGATCAGTGTTGGGCCCACAACTGTTCACAATTTACGTAGATGATTTGGAGTTGGGGACCAAGGGCAATGTGTCCAAGTTTGCAGACGACACTAAGATAAGTGGTAAAGCAAAAAGTGCAGAGGATACTGGAAGTCTGCAGAGAGATTTGGATACGCTAAGTGAATGGGCTAGGGTCTGGCAGATGGAATACAATGTTGACAAATGTGAGGTTATCCATTTTGGTAGGAATAACAGCAAAAGGGATTATTATTTAAATGATAAAATATTAAAACATGCTGCTGTGCAGAGAGACCTGGGTGTGCTAGTGCATGAGTTGCAAAAAGTTGGTTTTCAGGTGCAACAGGTGATTAAGAAGGCAAATGGAATTTTGTCCTTCATTGCTAGTGGGATGGAGTTTAAGACTAGGGAGGTTATGCTGCAATTGTATAAGATGTTAGTGAGGCCACACCTGGAGTATTGTGTTCAGCTTTGGTCTCCTTAGTTGAGAAAGGACGTACTGGCACTGGAGGGTGTGCAGAGGAGATTCACTAGGTTAATCCCAGATCTGAAGGGGTTGGATTACGAGGAGAGGTTGAGTAGACTTGGACTGTACTCGTTGGAATTTAAAAGGATGAGGGGGGATCTTATAGAAACATATAAGATTATGAAGGGAATAGATAGGATAGATGCGGGCAGGTTGTTTCCACTGGCGGGTGAAAGCAGAACTAGAGGGCATAGCCTCAAAATAAGGGGAAGTAGATTTAGGACTGAGTTTAGGAGGAACTTCTTCACCCAAAGGGTTGTGAATCTATGGAATTCCTTGCCCAGTGAAGCAGTAGAGGCTCCTTCATTAAATGTTTTTAAGATAAAGGTGGATAGTTTTTTGAAGAATAAAGGGATTAAGGGTTATGGTGTTCGGGCCGGAAAGTGGAGCTGAGTCCACAAAATCAGCCATGATCTCATTGAATGGTGGAGCAGGCTCGAGGGGCCAGATGGCCTACTCTTGCTCCTAGTTCCTATGTTCTTAATAGAGGATCCAGCAGGGGCTTCCGATAAAATTCCACCGGGAACCCATCTGGCCCCGGTGCCTTCCCTGCCTGCATACTCCCCAGCCCTTTAGTCAGCACCTCCAGCCCTACCGGTACCCCAAGCCCCACCACCTGCCCCTCCTCCACCCTCGGGAACCTCAGTCGATCCAAAAATCGACGCATCCCCTCCTCCTCCGTCGGGGGCTCAGACCTATACAGCCCCTCATAAAAGTCTCTAAATACCCCATTTATTCCCACCGCACTCCGCACCGTGTTCCCCCCTTTATCCCTAACTCCCCCAATCTCCCTCGCTGCCTCCCGCTTCCGAAGCTGGTGTGCCAACATCCGGCTAGCCTTCTCCCCGTACTCGTACCTTGTGCTTTCCTCCACTGCACCTCTGCCTTCTTGGTGGTCAACAGGTCGAACTCGTGCTGGAGGCTTCGTCACTTCTTGAGTAGTCCCTCCTCGGGGACCTCTGCATACCTCCTATCCACCCTTAAAATCTCCCCCACCAATCTCTCCCTCTCTCTCCTCTCCTTCTTCTCCTTGTGGGCCCTAGTGGAGATAAGCTCTCCCCTAATCACCGTCTTCAGCGCCTCCCAGACCACCCCACCTGCCCCTCCCCATTATCGTTAACCTCGAGATAGCTTTCAATACACCCTCGGATCCACCCACTCACATCCAGCAGAGGGCAGTAGAGTGGAGCTGCTGATTGGCCGTTGCAGGGGTATTTTGCATACGTCCGTGTGCTCACCCTAACTTGGAGGCGTACCTGAGCAAGAGATCCAAGCTGTTCAAGTGAAGACAAGCATCCAGCAGAGGGCAGTAGAGCGGAGCTGCTGATTGGCCGTTGCAGAGGAAATTTGCATACGTCCGTGTGCTCACCCCAACTTGGAGGGGTACCTGAACAAGAGAGCCCAGCTGTTCAAGTGAAGACAAGCATCCAGCAGAGGGCAGTAGAGCGGACTGCTGATTGGCCGTTGCAGGGGAAATTTGCATACGTCCGTGTGCTCACCCTAACTTGGAGGCGTACCTGAACAAGAGACCCTAGCTGTTCAAGTGAAGATAAGCATCCAGCAGAGGGCAGTAGAGCGGAGCTGCTGATTGGCCGTTGCAGGGGAAATTTGCATACGTCTGTGTGCTCACCCTAACTTGGAGGCGTACCTGAACAAGAGATCCTAGCTGTTCAAGTGAAGATAAGCATCCAGCAGAGGGCAGTAGAGCGGAGCTGCTGATTGGCCGTTGCAAGGGAAATTTGCATACGTCCGTATGCTCACCCTAACTTGGAGGCGTACCTGAACAAGAGACCCTAGTTGTTCAAGTGAAGACAAGCATCCAACAGAGGGCAGTTGAGCGGAGCTGTTGATTTGCCGTTGCTGGGGAAATTTGCATACGTCCGTGTGCTCACCCTAACTTGGAGGCGTACCTGAACAAGAGACCCCAACTGTTCAAGTGAAGACAAGCATCCAGCAGAGGGCAGTAGAGCGGACTGCTGATTGGCCGTTGCAGGGGAAATTTGCATACGTCCGTGTGCTCACCCTAACTTGGAGGCGTACCTGAACAAGAGACCCTAGCTGTTCAAGTGAAGACAAGCATCCAGCAGAGGGCAGGAGAGCGGAGCTGCTGATTGGCCGTTGCAGGGGAAATTTGCATATGTCTGTGTGCTCACCCTAACTTGGAGGCGTACCTGAACAAGAGACGCTAGCTGTTCAAGTGAAGACAAGCATCCAGCAGAGGACAGTAGAGCGGAGCTGCTGATTGGCCGTTGCAAGGGAAATTTGCATACGTCCGTATGCTCACCCTAACTTGGAGGCGTACCTGAACAAGAGACCCTAGTTGTTCAAGTGAAGACAAGCATCCAGCAGAGGGCAGTAGAGCGGAGCTGCTGATTGGCCGTTGCAGGGGAAATTTGCATACGTCCGTGTGCTCACCCTAACTTGGAGGCGTACCTGAACAAGAGACCCCAGCTGTTCAAGTGAAGACAAGCATCCAGCAGAGGGCAGTAGAGCGGAGCTGCTGATTGGCCGTTGCAGGGGAAATTTGCATACGTCCGTGTGCTCACCCTAACCTGGAGGTGGTTTGTGGAGGAGCTCTTGTCAAGTGACACTTAAATCCGAAACACTTCTTCAGTGTTTCCCTCCCTACCCCCTCCTCTAACCAAAAAAACCCAACAGCTGTAAGGATCAAGAGGAAGGCTCGAGGGCAGGTAGAAGTGGAAAGTTGAACCGTGACATCACAGCCTGCAGGTAAGGGATTGGCTGGTGACTGGTAAGTAGTTTTTATTTATTTTCCCTCAGGTGTTATCATGCGGGGTGCAGAGGTTGCCGAGTGAGTGCTTGCTGAGAAGGGGAGTGAATAACAGGGAAGCTCTTTCTTTCTTTTTTTTCATCTAGAGGGGATGGCAGGGAAGGCAGTGCAATGTTCCTCCTGCAGAATGTTTGAGGTGAGGGACGCCGTGTGTCCCTGCTGATTTCATCTATGGGAAGTGCGCCCATCTCCAGCTCCTCAGAAACCGCGTTAGGGAACTGGAGCTGGAGTTGGATGAATTTTGGATCATTCGGGAGGCAGAGTTGGTCATAGAAGCTTCAGGGATGTAGTTACTCCGAAGAATAAAGATAGATGGGTGACGGTGAGAGGGGCTGGGAGGAAGCAGTCAGTACAGGGATCCCCTGTGGCCGTTCCCCTTAGTAACAAGTATACCGCTTTGGATACTGTTGGGGGGACGACTTACCAGGGTTAAGCCATGGGGTACAGGTCTTTGGCACAGAGTCTGTCCCTGTTGCTCAGAAGGGAAGGGGGAGAGGAGTAGAGCATTAGTCATTGGAGACTCCACAGTTAGGGGGATAGATAGGAGATTCTGTGGGAACGAGAGAGACTCACGGTTGGTGTGTTGCCTCCCAGGTGCCAGGGTGCGTGATGTCTCGGATTGTGTTTTCGGGATCCTTAAGGGGGAGGGGGAGCAGCCCCAAGCCGTGGTCCACATAGGTACCAACGACATAGGTAGGAAAAGGGATAGGGATGTAAGGCAGGATCTAGGACAAACAGAGTTACTATCTCTGGGTTGTTACCCGTGCCACGTGATATCGAGACGAGGAATAGGGAGAGAGAGGAGTTGAACACGTGGCTACAGGGATGGTGCAGGAGGGAGGGTTTCAGATTTCTGGATAATTGGGGCTCATTCTGGGGTCGGTGGGACGTCTACAAATGGGATGGTCTGCACCTGGACCAGAGGGGTACCAATATTCTGGGGGGGAAATTTGCTAATGCTCTTTGGGAGGGTTTAAACTAGTTCAGCAGGGGCTTGGGAAACTGAATTGTAGCTCCAGTATACAGGAGGTTGAGAGTAGTGAGGTCATGAGTAGGGTTTCAAAGTTGCAGGAGTGTACCGGCAGGCAGGAAGGTGGTTTAAAGTGTGTCTTCTTCAATGCCAGGAGCATCCGGAATAAGGTGGGTGAACTTGCGGCATGGGTTGGTACCTGGGACTTCGATGTTGTGGCCATTTCTGAGACATGGATAGAGCAGGGACAGGAATGGTTGTTGCAGGTGCCAGGATTTAGATATTTCAGTAAGCTCAGGGAAGGTGGTAAAAGAGGGGGAGGGGTGGCATTGTTAGTCAAGGACAGTATTACGGTGGCAGAAAGGACGTTTGATGAGGACTTGTCTACTGAGGTAGTATGGGCTGAGGTTAGAAACAGGAAAGGAGAGGTCATCCTGTTAGGAGTTCTCTATAGGCCTCCGAAAAGTTCCAGAGATGTAGAGGAGAGGATTGCAAAGATGATTCTGGATAGGAGCGAAAGCAACAGGGTAGATGTTATGGGGGACTTTAACTTTCCAAATATTGACTGGAAACGCTATAGTTCGAGTACATTAGATGGGTCCGTTTTTGTCCAATGTGTGCAGGAGGGTTTCCTGACACAGTATGTAGATAGGCCAACAAGAGGCGAGGCCATATTGGATTTGGTACTGGATAATGAACCAGGACAGGTGTTAGATTTGGAGGTAGGTGAGCACTTTGGTGATCGTGACCACAATTCGATTACGTTTACTTTAGTGATGGAAAGGGATAGGTATATACCGCAGGGCAAGAGTTATATCTGGGGGAAAGGCAATTATGATGCGATGAGGCAAGACTTAGGATACATCGGATGGAGAAGAAAACTGCAGGGGATGGGCACAATGGATATGTGGAGCTTGTTCAAGGAACAGCTACTGCGTGTCCTTGATAAGTATGGACCTGTTAGGCAGGGAGGAAGTGGTCGAGTGAGGGAACCGTGGTTTACTAAAGCAGTCGAAACACTTGTCAAGAGGAAGAAGGAGACTTATGTAAAGATTAGACATGAAGGTTCAGTTAGGTCGCTCGAGAGTTACAAGTTAGCTAGGAAGGACCTAAAGAGAGAGCTAAGAAGAGCCAGGAGGGGACATGAGAAGTCTTTGGCAGGTAGGATCAAGGATAACCCTAAAGATTTCTATAGATATGTCAGGAATAAAAGAATGACTAGGGTAAGAGTAGGGCCAGTCAAGGACAGTAGTGGGAAGTTGTGCTTGGAGTCCGAGGAGATAGGAGAGGTGCTAAATTAATATTTTCGTCAGTATTCACACAGGAAAAAGACAATGTTGTCGAGGAGAATACTGAGATTCAGGCTACTAGACTAGAAGTGCTTGAGGTTCATAAGGAGGAGGTGTTAGCAATTCTGGAAAGTGTGAAAATAGATAAGTCACCTGGGCCGGATGGGATTTATCCTAGGATTCTCTGGGAAGCTAGGGAGGAGATTGCTGAGCCTTTGGCCTTGATCTTTAAGTCACCTTTGTCTACAGGAATAGTGCCAGAAGACTGGAGGATAGCAAATGTTGTCCCCTTGTTCAAGAAGGGGAGTAGAGATAACCCCGGTAACTATCGACCAGTGAGCCTTACTTCTGTTGTGGGAAAAATCTTGGAAAGATTTATAAGAGATAGGATGTATAATCACCTGGAAAGGAATAATTTGATTAGAGACAGCCAACACGGTTTTGTGAAGGGTAGATCGTGCCTCACAAACCTTATTGAGTTCTTTGAGAAGGTGACCAAACAGGTGGTTGAGGGTAAAGCAGTTGATGTGGTGTATATGGATTTCAGTAAAGCGTTTGATAAGGTTCCCCATGGTAGGCTACGGCAGAAAATACAGAGGCATGGGATTCAGGGTGATTTAACAGTTTGGATCAGAAATTAGCTAGCTGGAAGAAGACAAAGGGTTGATGGGAAATGTTCAGACTGGAGTCCAGTTACTAGTGGTGTACCACAAGAATCTGTTTTGGGGCCACTGCTGTTTGTCATTTTTATAAATGACCTGGAGGAGGGCGTAGAAGGATGAGTGAGTAAATTTGCAGATGACACTAAAGTCGGTGGAGTTGTGGACAGTGCGGATGGATGTTACAAGTTACAGAGGGACATAAATAAGCTGCAGCGCTGGGCTGAGAGGTGGCAAATGGAGTTTAATGCAGAAAAGTGTGAGGTGATTCATTTTGGAAGGAATAAAAGGACAAGGGCAGCAGATACCTGGGAACCCCACCACCTGGAGGTTCCCCTCCAAGTCACTCACCACCCCGACTTGGAAATATATCGGCCGTTCCTTCACTGTCACTGGGTCAAATACCAGAAACTCCCTCTCTCAGAGCACGGTGGGTGTACCTACACCACACGGACTGCAGCGGGTTCAAGAAGGCAGCTCACCACCACCTCCTCAAGGGGCAATTAGGGATGGGCAATGAATGCTGGTCCACCCAGCGACCCTCACATCCCGTGAAATAATAAATCCTTGAAGAGCACTCATCTCTTGAGCCATGAGAGAGTCCATCACATTGTGTTGCAATTAGCTCAACTCCTGGACCCTGGGAAGCTTTCCAATCACTGGCAAATTCAGGCAGGGGTCACTGCGCGGGGCAGGTTTGGTTGTGACTTTGCTGTTCGGTCTGGTACCCTGTCTGCCACTCACTGTCTGGAACCCAGTCACTGGCAATTCACTGTCTAGCGTTCACTGTCTACATCTCTGTTTGGCACTTCGCCCAGCGCTGTGCCCATCGCACTCTGTCTGCCACTCACTGTCTGTCTGGAATTCACCACCTCACACTCTCTCCCTATCTCACTCTCTGCCTGCCCCTCCTGTAAGATATCGGTGCCGTTTTCACACCAGTGGAGGTTATCCTGGACGCCGGGAATTGTATCTGCCAGACACAGTCTGGGCAGGAGGAATTTGTTTTTTCTAACAAATGAATGATCTGAGGTGAGGGATGGGGAATTAATCCTTTCATCCTTCCTTCGCAGCCAATTGTGTTTCAGACACGGACTGAGAGGAAATTCCCAGATTTTCTGTGAAGTGATTGACATTCCATTCATGTGGCCAGCTGTACTATCGTACATCACCGCCTCCAGGGGCTTTGTAAGCCATCTGCGCGTTGCTGTGTGATCTTTCTCCCAGCTGCTCCGTGTTACACTCCAGGAGATGTGGCAAACAAACATCATCCCCTTTATTGCAAAACCCTAAAAGCAGCCAAACCTCACTGAGGAGGGGGGAGACCAGATTGTGCAACTCTTTGCTGTAAGTAAAGCTCGACCCAGTGTTGTATCCCAACGTTCGGGGACCGGTAGATCGTAGAATCCCGACAGTGCAGAAGGAGGCCATTCAGCCCATTGGGTCTGCACCTACCCTCCGAAAGAGCACCCGACTCTCCCACCCGATCCCCGTCACCCCACCTAACCTTTGGGGTAAATCCGCACATCTTGTTGGACTGTGGGAGGAAACCGGAGCACCCGGAGGAAACCCACGCAGACCCGGGGAGAGCGTGCAGACTCCGCAATGACAGTGGCCCAAGGGCGGATCGAACCTGGGTCCCTGGTGCTGAGAGGCAGCAGTGCTAACCACTGTGCTACCATACCGCCCCCAAATCGAAGATCTGATGTTAGGGTGGCCCAGTAGCACAGTGGTTAGCACTGTTGCTTCACAGCGCCAGGGTCCCGGGTTCGATTCCCGGCTTGGGTCACTGTCTGTGCGGAGTCTGCACGTTCTCCCCGTGTCTGCGTGGGTTTCCTCCGGGTGCTCCGGGTTCCTCCCACGAGTCCTGAAAGACGTGCTTGTTAGGTGAATTGGACATTCTGAATTCTCCCTCTGTACCCGAACAGGTGCCGGAGTGTGGTGACTAAGGGATTTTCACAGTAACTTCACTGCAGTGTTAATGTAAGCCTACTTGTGACAGTATCATAGAATCATAGAATTTACAGTGCAGAAGGAGGCCATTCGGCCCATCGACTCTGCACCGGCTCTTGGAAAGAGCACCCTACCCAAGCCCACACCTCCACCCTATCCCCATAACCCAGTAACCCCACCCAACACTAAGCACAATTTTGGACACTAAGGGCAATTTATCATGGCCAATCCACCTAACCTGCACATCTTTGGACTGTGGGAGGAAACCGGAGCACCCGGAGGAAACCCACGCAGACACGGGGAGAGCGTGCAGATTCCACACAGACAGTGACCCAGTGGGGAATCGAACCTGAGACCCTGGAGCTGTGAAGCAATTGTGCTAACTGTGCTGCCGAAAGATTATTATTATTATGAGAAGCATATTCTCCCCATGTCTGCGTGGGTTTCACCCCCACAACCCAAAGATGTGCAGGTTAGGTGGATTGGCCACGCTAAATTCCCCCTTAATTGGAAAAGAAAAATAGTTGGCTACTCTAAATTTAAAAAGAAGATGATTATGAGAAGGTTGATGAAGACAGAGTGTAAGGAGCAGCACCGAGATTCGTCTGAGTAACCCCTTGTTTTTTTTAAACTAATATTTTATTGAGGTATTTGAAAATTTTTATGAAAGTAACATAAACAATGACATCAACATGGTAAAATAAACATTCCCCCCCCCCCCCAGCCCAATCTTCACACACCTCAACCATACAACAGCAATCCCCCCCCCCCGGAATACTGCATCTGCTGACATTTTAATTTTCCCCGAGAAAGTCGACGAACGGCTGCGACCTCCAGGTGAACCCGACCATTGACCCTCCGAAGGCGAACTTTATCTTCTCGAGACTGAGAGACCCAGCCTTGTCACTGACCCAGGTCTCTACACTCGGGGGCTTCGAGTCCCTCCACAGTAACCAGATCCGTCTCCGGGCTACCAGGGAGGCAAAGGCCAAGACGTCGGCCTCTTTCGCCCCCTGAACTCTTCCGACACTCCAAAGATCGCTACCTCCGGACTCGGCACCACCCGTGTTTTTGGTGGTGTTGCTCTTTTTAATGAGTGGAATACTATCCCACCAGCGCCACCAATAATGTTGCCAATTTGCACCGGAGACGCCAATAATGTTGCCCCTTTTAATATTGAGTGACATTACTTTTCAGAGTCGCCAGGTATCAATGATACCACCACAAAGTTCAACCGGATATTGATCAAAGACCCAACAACCAGTTAGTTAGTTCAAGTTCAATAATGGTTTATTTACACACAAGATTAACTCACATATACAACATAAAACACTACAAGCTAAATTATACCTAACACTACAACAACCTGTACTTAACTTCAGGCACCCGGCTTTGGCAGAGGAACAAGGCCTTTGTTCGGGTCTGGTGTGGCTGGGTCTGGAGAAGTAACTTCGTTTCTGCTGGTCTCATCCGTCTGGTAGCGGTTGTTGGTCTTGAACTTGCTGCTGGTCGTGGTGCTGCAATTGGTATCAGGCATAGGCCAGGCCAAGAGAGCGCCGGTGTGCCGGGGCCAAAAGAGATCGAACACATGGCAGTGTCTCTCTTTATCCTTCGGGGGTTTCGCGCTCTTTTGGGCGGTCCTTAGCTTTGGACCCAATAACTCGGCAGCCTTCGATTACTGCCTTTGATTTTAGCCAATAAAGGGGCGGGTGCCTTGATGGCTGGGCGAATCCTGAGCGGTCATTGACCGTGGCTGTTTGGGCTTCCTGGGTGAAGGGAGTGGCACCGATGAGTCTGGAATTGTATCTGATACCTGAGTACCAGTCCTTTGTCCTGGGGAAATGGGCCATTAGAATGTAAATTGGCTGGGGGTTTCGATACTGTCTGGTTCTCTGCAGCAAATATACATTTAGGCAAGAGTCTGCCTGAATCCTGTATTGGCCATATTTCCCTTGAGCCTTTGCAAATATCCATGTTTACTTTGTAAGTGGCCATCCCAGATAGCTACAGTGGACATTGCCTTAGAAAAACCCTGCCAAAACCCTCTAAGCTTCGGGCATGCCCAGAACATGTGGACATGATTTGCTGGGCTTCCCGCACACCTCGCACACATATCCTCTACCCCGAAAAACCTGCTCATCCTAGCCACTGTCATGTGTGCCTGGTGGACTACCTTAAATTGTATCAGGCTAAGCCTGGCACATGATGAGGAAGTACTAACCCTGCTTAGGGCATCCGCCCATAGCCCCGCCTCTATCTCTCCTCCTAGCTCGTCCTCCCACTTGCCCTTAAGCTCCTCCACCGGAGTTTCCTCCGTCTCCGAAAACTCCTGGTAAATATCTGAAACCTTCCCCTCCCCCACCCAGGTACTGGAAACTACTCTATCCTGTATCCCCCGTGGCGGCAGCAGCGGAAAGGCCGGAACCTGTTTTCTCAGGAAGTCTCGCACCTGCAAATACCCTGAACCCATTCCCTGCTGGCAATTCAAATTTATCCTCCAAGGCTTTCAAGCTGGGAGAGCTCCCGTCTATAAATAGTTCCCCCATTCTTCCAATTCCTGCCCTCTGCCAACTCCGGAACCCACCATCTAGCCTACCTGGTACAAACCTGTGGTTATTATAAATCGGGGTCCAAATTGATGCTCTTTCCACTCACTTATATCTCCTCCATTGCCCCCAGATCCTCAGAGCCGCCACTACCACCGGACTTGTGGAGTATCGGGCCGGCGTATCCCCTTGTGTTAATCCCGAGCCAATTTTTTTCCAGTCTAATATTTATTTGCAGAGTGAAATATTACAAACATGCATCTCCTAACTCGACCATGAAGTTTTAGTAAGGGTTTCTTCATGTTCCTTGAGGTAACCAATGAAAACAAAAAAGGAGCATATTTCCAAAAGATGGGATTAACAAATTGAAGATAAACGACAACAAAGGACAAAAAGACCAAAGGAATCTGGCAATAATTCAAAGTAAAATGTGACTATGGGGTCAATAACGCACCCCGGCCCCTTGCGATGCCCACCAGTCACAAATGGCAGTGTTTCTTTATATGTGCTCAAGTAAAACCACAATGAATGCTCTCCACCTGTATACAATTAAATACAGCAGCCCCGAGCCAGAGATAGAGATAATCCAGCCAGAGCTCCAGTTCCTGACTGCTGTCCACTGACCCCATCAGAATGTGGGCGTGAGAAAGAAAGAACTTCAATTTTTATTGCACCTTGAATGATCCCAAGATGTCCCAGAGCACTTTATGGGCACTGAAGGAGTTTGGAGGTGTCGACACTGTTACAACGCAGGAAATTCGGTGGACAACAACTGCACAGAAAGCTCCCACAATCAGCAACGTAATAATGGCCAGAGAATATCTTTTTCGATGCTGATTGGAGGACAAATATTGATCAGGGCACCAGGGAGAACCTCCCTGCTCTTGTTGAAATAGTGGTCCTGGATCTCCTTATACCTTGAGCGGTGGGACAGGGCCATGGCTTAATGTCCCATCTGAAAGGCCTCAACACAAATTTACAAGGATGTGGCCTGGACAGGAGAATCTTCATCATGAGGTAAGGTTGGATGGGCCAGGCTTGTTCAGATGAGGCTCAGGGGAGGGAAGCCCAAAAAATTATGAGGGACCATGATAGGGTGGATGGGAAGGTCCAATTGAGGGGTTCACAACCAGAGGTCAGAGGTAGGAGGTTTCAAGACGATACATTTTCATCCAGGGGGTGGTTGGGATCTGGAGGCTGCCTGCCTGAAAGGGTGAGGCAGAAACCCTCACAACATTTAGAAAACATATTGGGATATAGACTGGCAGTGCGGTAACCCCAACAAGGCTGTGGACCGTAATGGCCAACATGCAGCCCGTGGGGGCCACATGCAGCCCGTGGGGGCCACATGCAGCCCGTGGGGGCCACATGCAGCCCGTGGGGGCCACATGCAGTCCGTGGGGGCCACATGCAGCCCGTTGACTGTTGCCCGCGCTCGAGGACGTTACATTCCGCTGATTTCCATCTGTGTCGTTTTTTTCCCTGCCGGTATGGCTGAACTGACTCACCGGTAAAGCGAGGGCGAGTGAAGTGAGGAGCGAGTGAAGTGAGGAGCGAGTGAAGTGAGGGGCGAGTGAAGTGAGGGGCGAGTGAAGTGAGGGCGAGTGAAGTGAGGGGCGAGTGAAGTGAGGGGCGAGTGAAGTGAGGAGCGAGTGAAGTGAGGAGCGAGTGAAGTGAGGAGCGAGTGAAGTGAGGAGCGAGTGAAGTGAGGGGCGAGTGAAGTGAGGGGCGAGTGAAGTGAGGGCGAGTGAAGTGAGGGGCGAGTGAAGTGAGGGGCGAGTGAAGTGAGGGCGAGTGAAGTGAGGGGCGAGTGAAGTGAGGGGCGAGTGAAGTGGGGCGAGTGAAGTGAGGAGCGAGTGAAGTGAGGGCGAGTGAAGTGAGGGCGAGTGAAGTGAGGAGCGAGTGAAGCGAGGCGCGTGCTGATTGCTCACAACATTGACCGTGAGAGCCGTGCGCTCCCTCTGCGTCCAAACAAGCACAAATATTTTTTTTGTTTAGACCATTTGAAGTTCTACTAAGATATAAATGCTTGAGCATTTTCTATAACTCGTTATGAAATATTTGGCGTGTAATAAATGTATTTAATCTTATTCATGGGAACCAGCCCGATTTCAATCTTGTGGCCCATTGAGGTGAACGAGGGTCACTCACTGGCCCAGGTTGAGGAGCCAGAGCTGGAAGGTGGGCTAAGGCTGGATTGCTACTTGCCGGCCAGTATGGATACAACAGGCTGAATGGACACCTTCCATACTGTAAATTTCCACAATCTCTCAGCAATATGGAGAACAGACTTCAAGGTTTGTGCTCAATGACCTGTACAATGAAACAGCCCATTGGCTTGTCTAGATTCTCAGAGAATGCGACTGGGCCCTGACGATGGAATGATCCCCAACACGAGGCAGGACTTGCTGGAGAAGATGGATAATGAGTTGAAAGATAAACTGGTGCTTGGCTCTCCATCAGCCATTCCAGAGTTGGGCCCCGGACGACGTCTCTTACAGGAATGTAATTGTGACGACAAAGATACTGCACAGCCCCATCAAAAACCCCTTCAGAAAGACTTTCACTTGTATCACAGACTCACAGGATCGCTATGCCATAGAAGGAGGCCATTCGGTCCATCACGTCTGCACCGGCCCTCCAGATGAGCATCATGACTTAGTGCCGTCCCCCCGCCCTTCCCCCGTACCCCCTGCATATTGGTTCAATTCAGATAATCACCTCATGCAGGGTTTTTCAAAGTGCGGGTCGCACAGGAGATTCACTAGGATGGTGCCTGAGATGGAACATTGAAGTTATGAAGAGAGATTGGATAGACTTGGGTTGTTTTCGCTGGAGCAGAGAAGACTGAGGGGCGGCCTGATCGAGGTGTACAAGATTGTGAGGGGCACGGACAGGGTGGATAGGGAGCAGCTGTTCCCCTTAGTTGAAGGGTCAGTTACGAGGAGACGCAAGTTGAAGATGAGGGGCAGGAGGTTTACGGGAGATTTGAGGAAAAACCTTTTTACCCAGAGGGTGGTGATGGTCTGGAATGCGCTGCCTGGGAGGGGGGTAGAGGGGGGTCGCCTCACATGCTTTAAAAAGTACCTGGGTGAGCACTTGGCGCGTCAGAACATTCCAGACTGTGGGCCAAGTGCTGGCCAATGGGATTAGGGAGGCAGGTCAGGTGTTGTTCACCTGTCGGTGCAGCCTCAATGGGCCGAAGGGCCTCGTCTGTGCTGTTTTATTCTGTGATTCTGACCCGCGGGTGGGTCATGGGCTGTTGTCAGGAGGACTGCGGAGTGGGGCGGCCCGCGGCACAGTGGTTAGCACTGGGACTGCGGCGCTGAGGACCCGGGTTCGAATCCCGGCCAAGGGTCACTGTCCGTGTGGAGTTTGCACAATCTCCCCGTGTCTGCGTGGGTCTCACCCCCACAACCCAAAGATGTGCAGGGGAGGTGGACTGGCCACACTAAATTACCCCTTAATTGGAAAATAAAAAATAATTGGGTACTCTAAATTTTGGAAAAAAGGTTTGCGATGGCCGCTACCAGCGTTTGTATTGAGAATGGTGCCTTTTAAATACAAATAAAATTAGGCTATGTGCTGTCTGCCAGCCAGAAGTGGCAGCAGTGAGCAGGTCATGCGACCTGCATGTACACTTGACGTCAGGCCCTGTATGCATGTGCCTTTGGCACCAAATCACGGAGGAGAGCTTCTTCCATTTTCTAGCTGCTAGCAAGCAAGGCAAAAGGACTGTGAAGATGAATTGTTTTCTTACAAGAGACACAAATAGGCGGTGTACCTATTGGACAGGATCTCCCCACTGAATCTGCTGGAGAGAGCTGCTCTAGGGCAGGACAGAGCAGTCCTAGTGTTAGCCCTGTACAGAGCTCCAGGGCCTCTGGTTAACAGCTCACAAAGAAGGAACTTAACTCGGGAACAAAGCAATATAAAGATTTCTTGAGTTATGGTTTTGTCAACTGTGCCAATGCAAATAAGGATGCAAAGCCCATGTGTTTTATATGCAGGGAACTACTGGCAAATGAGAAAAGTTTCAGATTTTGAAAGAGAAGTGATGGGTGAAAAATTAATTTTGAGGTTGAGACCCCAGAATATTAACTTACAGCTGACTCCAAATGAAAAGAATATGCTGTACCCGAACTGTGAGTAGCATCTCCCAGGAGTATCCAGTGCTGAGTAAAACAAGCATTTTGTTGCTATTGCCCTTCACGACGACCGACATGTGTTTGGATTTTCCATTCTGACAAAGATGAAGGCGGCACAAAGGAACTGGCTGAACTCTGCACCTGAAGTGTGCAAAGCCCTCTCCTCCCGTGAACCTCGTTGGAGTGAGATTGTGAGGACCAAGCAGATTTTGCATTGAAGGTAAGCAAACGTGGCGTGGGTCTCAAAGGTCAGCCGGTTGGCAAATGTCGGTTCTGGAGGGTGGCACGGTGGCACAGTGGTTAGCACAGCTGCCTCACGGCTCCGAGGACCTGGGTTTGATCCCGGCCTCGGGTCACTGCCCGCGTGGAGTTTGCACATTCTCCCTGTGTCTGCGTGGGTCTCACCCCTACAACGGGGATAGGGTTTAAGTGGGTCGGTGCGGACTCGATGGGCCGAATGGCCTCTTTCTGTACTGTATGTTCTATGTAACCCAAAGATGTACAGGGTAAGGTGGATTGGCCACGCTAAATTGCCCCTAAATTGGAAAAATAGAAATGGGTGCTTTAAATTTATTTTTAAAAATTTTCAAGTGGATTCTGGGAAGAAAACTTTGGAAAACATTGATCCAACACCCTCTCGAATGCCTCGATTGAACCTGCCTCCACCACACTCCCAGTTAACACATTCCAGACCCCAACCAGTCACTGTGTGAAAAATCTCACATCACATTTGCTACTTTTGTAAATCACTTTAAATCTGTGTCCCTCTCGTTCTTGATCCTTTTACCAGAGTGAACAGTTTCTCCCGATCCCCTCTGTCCAGCCCCCTCATAATTTTGAATATCTCTATCAAATCTCCCCAGTCTTCTATTCTCCCTGGAGACCAGTCCCAAACTCTCCGACCTATCCTCCTAACTGAAGTTTCTCATGCCTGGAACCATACTTGTAAACCTCTTCTGCGCTCTCTCCAATGTGTTCACATCCTTCCCATAATGTGGCACCCAGACCTGTGAACAATCCTCAGGCTTCTCTCACAACCCCGGGATGTCCCAAAGCACTTTATAGCAAATTAAATAATTAGTCACCATTGCAATGCATGAAGGGCAGATCCTGTAAAACTCAAGGCAATTGTGAATTAAACCTGAAAGCATGTAGAGATCAGAACAGAATGTACTGCAGGTTCCTGCGGTACTACGGCCCGTTCAGGAGTTTGAGGGCTTGGGTTAGAATTCTGCTGCAAGTTTACTTTTGCAGACCCTTTGAGAATGTAGTGGTATTAACACAATTTGAAAGGTGTATTGATTCTGCCACAGTGATCACTGTGTAACCCCAGTGGCCTAATGGATGTGGCACTGGCCTCCTAAGCCAGGGATTGTGAGTTCAAGTCCCGTCTGGGGTGCATCAAATTTTAAATACCTCAGGTAGAGGGAAAATAAATCTCCACACTTAAAATGTGGCTTCAGCAAACACCTGGCTACAAATAGTTTTCCCAGCACCATGTTCGAGAGGAAGCAGACTGGGATAGAGTGCTTCCTGAGCAATGTTTCCTGGAATATTTTCTTGTAGGTAGAACTCCTCAGAATCCCACTTTTGTTACAGTGCAGACGGAGGCCATTCGGCCCATCGTGCCAGCACACACTCTCCTAATGAACAACTCCCCGTATGCCATTCTATAATAATAATCATCTTTATTAATGTCACAAGTAGGCTTGCATTAACACTGCAATGAAGTTACTGTGAAAAGACCATAGTCGCCACATTCCAGCGCCTGTTCGGGTACACTGAGGGAGAATTCAGAATGTCCAATTCACCTAACAGCACGTCTTTCGGGACTTGTGGGAGGAAACCGGAGCACCCGGAGGAAACCCACGCAGGCACAGGGAGAACATGCAGACTCCGCACAGAGAGTGATCCAAGCTGGGAATCGAACCTGGGACCCTGGCGCTGTGAAGCAGGTGTGCTAACCACTGTGCTACCCTGCTGCCCATTCTCCCTGCAACCCTCCACATTCTTCCTTTTTGGTAGATTTCTCTAATTCTATGATATTTTATCAATGCGGAGAACAGACGTTGGGGCTCGATCCACAATCAACAGCCCATTTCCTTGTCGGGATTCTCAGACAATGCCGGGTTTGATGATGAGGAAGTCACGGCCTGTGCAGCCAAACCTCACAATGAACTACAAATTTATTCTGAGAAAAGATGTAACGGCATTGGAGGCAACCTGGAGATGGTTCACTCGGCTGATCCCGGGTCTGGAGCGGGTTTTCTTACGAGGAGAGGTTGAGTAGGGTGGGTCTGGAGTTTAGAAGGATGAGAGGTGACCTTATTGAGACATATCGGATTCTCAGGGGGTTTGACAGGGTCGGTGCTGAGAGGGTGTTTCCTCTTGTGGGAGAGTCTAGGACCAGAGGGCAAAATCTCAGAGTAAAGTGTTCACCCATTTCAGACAGAGATGAGGAGGAATTTCTTCTCTCAGAGGGGAGTGAATCTGTGGAATTCTTTACCACAGAGAGCTGTAGAGGCTGGGTTGTTAAGTATGTCCAAGGCTGCGATAGACAGGTTTTCAATCAGTTAGGGAACCCAGGGTTATGGGGATAAGGCGGGAATGTGGAGTTGATGACGATATCAGATCATTCAAGATCCCATTAAATGGTGGAGCAGACTCGATGGGCTGAATGGCCTACTCTCTGCCCCTACGTCTTGAGGCCTTATGCAAATTGACAATGGAACTTTGAAAATGTTTTGTGTGGCCGTACAGTGAGAGTGGGGCACCTTCCAGCCTGGGAAGCAACCTCACACACACACACAGTTTAGCAGGAAGAGCGGGCGGCACAGTATCACAGTGGTTAGTACCGGTGCTGCACAGCAGGTTCAGTTCCCGGCTTGGGTCACTGTCCGTGCGGAGTCTGCACGTTTTCACCGTATCTGCGTGGGTTTCCTCCGGGTGCTCTGGTTTCCTCCCACAAGTCCCGAAAGACGTGCTGTTAGGTAATTTGGACATTCTGAATTCTCCCTCTGTGTACCCGAACAGGCGCCGGATTGTGGCGACTAGGGGCTTTTCGCAGTAACTTTGTTGCGGTGTTAATGTAAGCCCACTTGTGCCAATAAAGATTATTATTATCCAAATAGCTGCTTTCTGGTTTAGTCTGACGTAGGACATGTTCCATAGCGTGAGCTTCAGATAACGCCGGCCAGTCTAAAGTGGCAGCTGCCTCTGGTTCCAAGGATAGTACACAAGATTAGGAATCAGGAGTAGGCCTATTTTCCCTTTCGCGTCTCCCGCGCCGTTCAATAAGATCGCGACTGACCGTCGACCTCGACTCCAGGTTCCTCACTATCCTCATATCCCTTAGCTCCCTTTGTAACCAAAGGCCTTATATAGTTGCAAGCTTTACTCGTAATGCTCCAATCTCTTCGGAACAAGAAACGATGAACAGGAGGAGGCCATTTGGCCCTTTGAGCCTGCCTCGTCATTCTATATGATTCTTGCTGATCCTCCATCTCAATGACAGATTCCCGCATTCCTCCTCAATCCCATTAAAATCTCAAACATTATCTGCCTCTTTCTCGGATACATTCAGTGACTTGGCCTCCACAACCTCCAGTGGTAGAGAATTCCACAGCATCCTTTGAGTGAAGATATTTTTCCTAATCTCAGTCCTTTAAAAAAAATAAATTTAAGAGTACCCTATTCAATTTTCCAATTAAGGGGCAACTTAGCGCGGCCAATCCACCTACCCTGCGCATCTTTGGCTTGTGGGGGTGAGACCCACGCAGACACGGGGAGAATGTGCAAACTCCACTCGGACAGTGACCTGGGGCCGGGATCGAACCTGGGACCTCGGCGCCGTGAGGCTGCAGTGCTAACCACTGCGCCATCGCGCTGCCCTCTAATCTCAGTCCTAAATGGACTACTCCTTATCGCGAGACTGTGACCCCTGTTTCGTGATTCCCCAACCCGGGGCAACATCCTCCCCACGTCTAGTCTGTCCAGCTCTGTGAGGAATTTACATGTTTCAGTCAGATCTCCTCTCATTCTTCGAAATTCTAGTTAATACAAGCATTTGTCATTCTAATCGCTTGATAACTTTCGTGTACACAGCTGCCTCTGAATGTCAATATCTCCCCGTCTCTCACCATTTAATAAATATTCTGTTTTCTACTTTTCCTACCAAAGTGGGTAAGTTTGTGCTTCTCCATATTATGTTCCATTTGCCATTCTCTTGTCTACTCACTTTGCCCATCTATATCTCTCTGCAGCCTGTGTGCTCCTCACAGCTTACCTTCCCATCTAACTTTGTATTGTCAGCAAACTTGGAACATGTTTTAGTTGGTCACTTCCCACAAGTCACTGATGCAGATTGTAAATGGCTGAGGCCCATCACTGATCCTCGAGCCACTCCACGACTCAAAGGGAGCCAGCTTGTAAATGTCCCAAATATTCCTTACTGGTATCCTTTTGTGTAATAACCTTTTATGTTTTTTTCAATTCATTTACGGGATGTGGGTGTCGTTGGTTAGGCCAGCATTTATTGCCCATCCCTAGTTGCCCTTCAGTAGGTGCTGGGTGAGCTGCCTTCTTGAACCGCTGCAGTCCCTGAGGTGTAGGTACACCCACTGTGCTGTTAGGGAAGGAGTTCTGGGATGTTGCCCCAGCGACAGTGAAGGAACGGCCGATATATTTCCCAGTCGGGATGGTGAGTGACTCAGAGGGGGACCTCCAGGTGGTGGGGTTCCCAGGTATCTGCTGCTCTTGTCCTTCTAGATGGTAGAGGTCGTGGGTTTGGAAGGTGCTGCCTAAGGAGCCTTGGTGAGTTACTGCTGTGCATCTTGTAGATGGGACACACGGCTGCCACTGTGTGTGAAGGGAGTGAATTTTTGTGGATGGGGTGCCAATCAAGCGGGGCTGCTTTGTCCTGGATGGTGTCGAGCTTCTTGAGTGTTGGAGCCGCGCTCATCCAGGCAAGTGGGGAGTATTCCATCACACTCCTGACTTGTGCCTTGTAGATGGTGGACAGGCTTTGGGGGGTCAGGAGGTGAGTTACTCACCTTATCAAATGCTTTTTTGAAAATTACCAAGCTCAAAGTCTCAATACTTATAACCTAACCAAGTAATTGATATACTGCCAGCGAAGGTTAGGGAGTCAGAGTCATTGGGGACATTTAAGCAACCCTTGGACAGGCACATGGACAGCAGTAAATTGAAGGGTTGATCTTCGATTAGGATAAATGGTCGGCACAACATCGTGGGCCGAAGGGCCTGTACTGTGCTGGACTGTTCTATGCTCTATGTTCTATGTTCTATGTTCTATGCTCTATGTGGGCACAAGGACAAGAAGATACGCCAGATTGGAGACGTGTGAAACTATGAGACTGAGCGTGTGCAAGAATCTGGACAGAACCTTATTTCGAGTTCACCGGGAGCACTCTGAGCAATTCTGGCCCGAGGGTGATTAACGAAATGGGAACGCACTGGAGAGATTGAACAGATGTACAATATGAGAAACTCACAGATTACTATCAGATAGCACAGGCTGAGGCACTTTCTAGAAGAAGAATGGCAGAGTGGTTAGCACTGCTGCCTCACAGGGTCCCAGGTTCGATTCTGATCTTGGGTCACTGTCTGTGCGGAGTCTGCACGTTCTCCCCGTGTGTGCGTGGGTTTCCTCCGGGTGCTCCGATTTCCTCCCACAGCCCAAAGATGTGCAGGTTAGGTGGATTGGCCAATGATAAATGTGCGGGGTGACGGGGTGAGAGTGGGGATGGGCCTAGGTGGCGTGTTCTCTTCGGGGGGGGGGGGGGGTGGGGGGTCGGTGCAGATTGGATGGGCCGAATGGCCTCTTTCTGCACGGTAGGGGTTCTGTGAATAAGCGAGAAAGCTTCTTTGTTTAAATTTAAGAATGCCAAGTTCTTTTTTTTCTAATTAAGGGGCAATGCAGCGTGGCCAATCCACCTCCCCTGCACATCTTCTGGGTTGTGGGGTTGCGACCCACGCAGACACGGGGAGAATGTGCAAACTCCACACGGACAGTGACCCGGGGCCAATAAGAGAGAAAGCTGGGGGGGGGTGGGTATGATTGGGGCTTTTGAAATGGAAAAGATTTGATGGGATAGGGGAAGAGGGTATTTTAACAAAGAACAAAGAACAAAGAAAAGTACAGCACAGGAACAGGCCCTTCGGCCCTCCAAGCCCGTGCCGACCATGCTGCCCGACTAAACTACAATCTTCTACACTTCCTGGGTCCGTATCCCTCTATTCCCATCCTATTCATGTATTTGTCAAGATGCCCCTTAAATGTCACGATCGTCCCTGCTTCCACCACCTCCTCCGGCAGCGAGTTCCAGGCACCCACTACCCTCTGTGTAAAAAAACTTGCCTCGTACATCTACTCTAAACCTTGCCCCTCGCACCTTAAACCTATGCTCCCTAGTAATTGACCCCTCTATCCTGGGGAAAAGCCTCTGACTATCCACTCCCTACGCCCCTCATGTGGAGATGCCGGCGTTGGACTGGGGTGGGCACAGTAAGAAGTCTTACAACACCAGGTTAAAGTCCAACAGGTTTGTTTAAAATCACTTTCGGAGCGCTGCTCCTTCCTCAGGTGAATGTGCCCCTTATCATTTTGTAGACCTCTATCAGGTCGCCCCTCAACCTCCTTCGTTCCAGTGAGAACAAACCGAGTTTATTCAACCGCTCCTCATAGCTAATGCCCTCCATACCAGGCAACATCCTGGTAAATCTCTTCTGCACCCTCTCTAAAGCCTCCACATCCTTCTGGTATGTGGCGACCAGAATTGAACACTATACTCCAAGTGTGGCCTAACTAAGGTTCTACACAGCTGCAACATGACTTGCCAATTCTTATACTCAATGCCCCGGCCAATGAAGGCAAGCATGCCGTATGCCTTCTTGACTACCTTCTCCACCTGTGTTGCCCCTTTCAGTGACCTGTTGACCTGTACACCTAGATCTCTCTGACTTTCAATACTCTTGAGGGTTCTACCATTCACTGTATATTCCCTACCTGCATTAGACCTTCCAAAATGCATTACCTCACATTTGTCCGGATTAAACTCCATCTGCCGTCTCTCCGCCCAAGTCTCCAAACGAGCTAAATCCTGCTGTATCCTCTGACAGTCCTCATTGCTATCCACAATTTTGAAGCAATGCCGTATGTTGGGAGGGTGCTGGTTATTGATTGGTGGGCTGCATTTTACCTGACTCCGGCTGGTGTGTTTCCGTTGGGGTGGGGACACAGAAAATAGGGCAGGTGCCCATCCCCCCACCTTCCCACCCACCCAGGGTGCCCGCCTGCCATATTTAAATCAATAATTAAGGGTCAAAGAACAAAGAAATGTACAGCACAGGAACAGGCCCTTCGGCCCTCCAAGCCCGTGCCGACCATACTGCCCGACTAAACTACAATCTTCTACACTTCCTGGGTCCGTATCCCTCTATTCCCATCCTATTCATGTATTTGTCAAGATGCCCCTTAAATATCACTATCGTCCCTGCTTCCACCACCTCCTCCGGCAGCGAGTTCCAGGCACCCACTACCCTCTGTGTAAAAAACTTGCCTCGTACATCTACTCTAAACCGCCGATGATAATACGCTGCCCATCCCATAATATGTTTGGGAGCGGAAAGCCCACTCTTTTAATTAAATCTTTAAAGGGCAGGAAAGGGAGGGGGTCATTCTTTTGGGCTGCCCTTGGCCAATTACAGGTAGCCCCCATAGGTCAAAGCACCCCCTCCCCCAATCTGCTCTGAAAGGGTGCCGTGTTTAGACCTTATATTGAAGTTAGTTTAAAAAACTTTAGTTATCCAGTAAGTGCTGAAGGGGTTAAAACTCTCCTCCATTGATCTGTATGACACACGCAAGCTGTTTAGCTGAGGTTGTTAGCCACAGGGAGCTTGTCCAAGGACACATCTCACTGGTGTTGGGGCCCAGGAACTAGGTAAGCCACAGATGATCATTATCAAGAATAACAAGGAACAACATTGGATCTTTTCAATATTTTTGTATTGGTGTCAAGTTGTCTGTAGAAAATACATATTTATTGAGAATTGTTATTGCAGTGGGCCGTTTACCTTGGGAAGAATATTATATTTAAACTGGGTAGGTGATTGGTAGCCTCATTTTTGGTAATGGGCAGCTGGTGATAAATATTGGGAGACAGCATATGCGTGTCTTTGTACTGATTGGAATTATAATTAAATAGGTATGCATCTGTTATAATTGGTTAGTCGTTCTCATGTACAATCCATGATGTAAACCAAATTGGTAGTCATGATTGGACATAGATAGCTATTAACAAATGAATGGTATCTGCTAATTTCTTGTAAACAAATCCGAAGTATATCTGGTGTGTGTAATTCTTGAATCTGGGCTCTTTGGCATACCAGTTTGGAACGTCATCAGCCCAGTTATAGCTGTAATAAAGGCTCATAACTCCAGGAGACATCGTCTGGCCTCTCGTGAACATGAGGGTGAAGTACACTATAGTTGAATAGCTGTATCATTTCCCTTCAGCACTCTCCCTCCATTAATCCTCCCACTGCTCCTCTCCTGGCTCAAGACTTACCTGCTCCATGGATCCATGCGATTTGATCTTCTTTTGCTTCTGTGGTCCTGAGAGGCCATTGACGCCTTCCTGGCGCTGCTGGGATTGATGGAGATGTTGACCAGTTTGTTTGGCCGCCAGGTCCAAAGGGCCGGACCTCTGTCCTAATGGGGAGTCCCACTCAGCCCTCATTAATCCGCCCCACATTATGGTTGTGGGGTGGGTCGGCCTGGGGTATGTTGACTCCGCCCCAATGTTGTTTCTGGGGCGGAGGGGACATGTTGTCTACCCTCCTCTTATTATTCAGCCCGGTGTCTATTAAAGAAGTCTACTTTGTCCTCTGCAGGTTTACTGTAAGTCTTTATTAACTAGTAGAACTATTTAAACGTAAAGGGTGGGCAGCACGGTAGCACAGTTGCTTCACAGCGCGAGGGTCCCGTGTTTGATTCCTGGCTTGGGTCACTGTCTGTGCGGAATCTGCACGTTCTCCCCATGTCTGCGTGGGTTTCCTCCTGAAAGACGTGCTGTGAGGTAATTTGGACATTCTGAATTCTCCCTCTGTTCCTGAACACGTGCTGGAATGTGGTGACTCGGGGCTTTTCACAGTAACTTCATTGCAGTGTTAATGTGAAATTAATGAATGAATGAAATGAAAATCGCTTATTGTCACAAGTAGGCTTCAATGAAGTTACTGTGAAAAGCCCCTAGTCGCCACATTCCGGCGCCTGTTCGGGGAGGCTGGTACGGGAATTGAACCGTGCTGCTGGCCTGCCTTAGTCTGCTTTCAAAGCCAGCGGTTTAGCCCAGTGTGCTGAACAGCCCCTTGTAAGCCTACTTGTGACAATAAAGGTTATTATTATTATACAGGTCAGGAGCTGTCTCTGTGCTTAGGTCTATACACATCCCTGCTCAGCCCCACACTGGCCCCAGGGTCCGAGTCTTGTGCCTTTTGTACTCAGTCCCACATTAACCATGTGGGTGCCAGAGGCACAATGAGCGGACAGCGGGACTGGGTGCAGGGGCAATGTTCCTCTTGGTGGCAGCCAATTCAGGTTGGCAGTCGTGCCTCGCTGCACCATCGGTCTTATCAGAGGGCACTGCGCAGCCTCGGGTGGCTGGGCAACAACACCGATCGAGGCTGCCTCCATGCTGAGGTGCCCTCGGAGAGCCAAGAGGGAATTTTCTGAATTGGCCAGGGTGAGGCAGGCTGGCAGACTGGCACTCGGAGGGCCGAACACTCCAGCAGGTATTGGAGAGACGGGGGTGGTCAGTAGTTGGATAGTCAGAGGCTTTTCCCCAGGGTAGAGGGGTCAATTACTAGGGGGCATAGGTTTAAGGTGAGAGGGGCAAGGTTTAGAGCAGATGTACGAGGCAAGTTTTTTTACGCAGAGGGTAGTGGGTGCCTGGAACTCGCTACCGGAGGAGGTGGTGGAAGCAGGGACGATAGTGACATTTAAGGGGCATCTTGACAAATACATGAATAGGATGGGAATAGAGGGATACGGACCCCGGAAATGTAGAAGATTGTAGTTTAGTCGGGCAGCATGGTCGGCACGGGCTTGGAGGGCCGAAGGGCCTGTTCCTGTGCTGTACATTTCTTTGTTCTTTGTTCTTTGTAGGCCCATAGACTCATAGATGTTTACAGCATGGAAACAGGCCCTTCGGCCCAGCTTGTCCATGCTGCCCAGTTTCTATCACTAAGCTAGTCCCACTTGCCCGCATTTGGCCATTTTCTCTCTATACCCACCCTGCCCATGTAACTGTCTAACTGCTTTTTAAAGGAAAAAATTGCACCCGCCTCTACCACTGCCTCTGGCAGCTCGTTCCAGACACTCCCCACCCTCTGTGTGAAGACATTTCCCCTCTGGTCTCTTTTGTATCTCTCTCCTCTCACCTTAAACCGATGCTCTCTAGTTCTAGACTCCTCTACCTTTGGGAAAAGATGTTGACTATCTACCTTATCTATGCTCCTCATGATTTTATAGACCTCCATAAGTTCACCCCTTAGGGTGGACAAAGGGTCACCTGGACTCGAAACGTTCGCTCTTTTCTCTCCCTACAGATGCTGCCAGACCTGCTGAGATTTTCCAGCATTTTCTCTTTTGGTTTCAGATTCCAGCATCCGCAGTAATTTGCTTTTATTACAGAAGGTAAGAATGCAGGTAGGTGCAGCAGCTGGTAAAGAAGGCAAATGGTGTGTCGGCCTTCATAGCGAGAGGATTCGAGAATCGAAGCAGGGATGTGTTGCTGCAATTGTACAGGGCCTTGGTGAGGCCACACTTGGGGTATTGTGAGCAGTTTTGGTCTCCTTCTCTGAGGAAGGATGTTCTCGCTCTCGAGGGAGAGCAGCGAAGGTTTACCAGACTGATTCCAGGGATGGCACGACAGACATACGAGGAGAAATTGAATCGGTTAGGATTGTATTCAATGGAGTTCAGAAGAATGATGGTGGATGTCATAGAAACCTATGAACTTCTAACAGGACTGGACAGGGTAGATGTAGGAAGGATGTTCCCGCTGGTGGGGATGTCCAGAACCAGGGGCGGGATTCTCCGACCCCCCGCCGGGTTGGAGAATTGCCGGGGGCTGGCGTGAATCCCGCCCCCGCTGGTTGCCGAATTCGCCGGCATCGGAGATTAGGTGGGGGCGGGAATCGCGCCGTGTTGGTTGGCGGGCCCCCCGGCCCCCCCCGGCGATTCTCCGGCCCGGATGGCCTGAAGTCCCGCTGCTGGAATGCCTGTCCCGCCGGCGTGGATTAAACCACCTCTCTTACCAGCGGGACAAGGCAGCGCGGGCGGGCTCCGGGGTCCTGGGGGCGATCTGGTCCCGGGGGGTGCCCCCACGGTGGCCTGGCCCGTGATCGGGGCCAACCGATCCGCGGGCGGGCCTGTGCCGTGGGGGCACTCTTTTCCTTCCGCCGTCACCACAGTCTCCACCATGGCAGAGGCGGAAGAGACCCCCTCCACTGCGCATGCATGGGGATGCTGTGAGCGGCCGCTGACGCTCCCGCGCACGCGCCGCCCGGCAATGTCATTTCCGCGCCAGCTGGTGGGGCACCAAAGGCCTTTCCCGGGCCTAGCCCCTCAAGGTTAGGGCTCGGCCGCTCAAGATGCGGAGGATTCTGCACCTTTGGGGCGGCGCGATGCCGGACTGATTTGCGCCGTTTTTGGCGCCGGTCAGCGGACATCGCGCCGATTACGGAGAATTTTGCCCCAGGAGTCACAGTCTGAGGATACGGGGTAGTCAATTTAGGACAGAGAACGCAGAGAAATATCTTCACCCAGAGAGTGTGTTCCACCTGTGGAATTCGTTACCACAGGAAGTAGTTGAGGTTGAAACATTGTGGGTGGGATTTCCCGTCTCCTAACACCGAAATCTGGAAAGGGGATTGGGCGGAGAATTGGTTGTGACGGCGGAATCGTGGTGGGAGCTGGGTTCACGCCAAATCGCAATTCTCCAGCGCCTCGACAGCGGCGTCAATGCGTTCCGCTCTGCACGTACAGTAAACACCGCTGAATATCATTAGTGGGCCTGAGCCGGTATTTTCCGGGGCCTCCACGATTCCCCACCTTCACTGGGAAGAATTCCCGACGGTGAGGTTCATTTGTGCTTTCAAAAATCGTGAAACAGGCACCATGTCTGCAGAGGGAGAGAGAGGGGGGGGGGGGGTTATGGAAAATGCCCAACATCGCCATAATGTGATGACAGTTGTGCCGCTGGCCGGGGGGAGTAGTGGGGGTGGCCAAGAGGTGGGCTGTGGGGTCGGGGTGGACGGGCATCGGACACCATTTCTGCAGCTGCGCACACCACTGATCATTCACTGGAAACTTGGTGTTATGGGGTGTATGGGTGTGCCCCCCCCCCCGCCCCGGGCACCCCCCCTAGGTGCCCTCTGGCTCCAGCTGGCCCATCAGCGGGATGGGCGTGCTGCAGCACAACCAGTGCCATCTTATTGGCTGGGATGGTGTGTGTGGGGAGTGGTGTGTATTGGTTGGGATGGTGTGTGTGGGGAGTGGTGTGTATTGGCTGGGATGGTGTGTGTGGGGAGTGGTGTGTATTGGCTGGGATGGTGTGTGTGGGGAGTGGTGTGTATTGGTTGGGATGGTGTGTGTGGGGAGTGGTGTGTATTGGTTGGGATGGTGTGTGTGGGGAGTGGTGTGTATTGGTTGGGATGGTGTGTGTGGGGAGTGGTGTGTATTGGTTGGGATGGTGTGTGTGGGGAGTGGTGTGTATTGGTTGGGATGGTGTGTGTGGGGCGTGGTGTGTATTGGTTGGGATGGTGTGTGTGGGGAGTGGTGTGTATTGGCTGGGATGGTGTGTGTGGGGCGTGGTGTGTATTGGCTGGGATGGTGTGTGTGGGGAGTGGTGTGTATTGGTTGGGATGGTGTGTGTGGGGAGTGGTGTGTATTGGTTGGGATGGTGTGTGTGGGGAGTGGTGTGTATTGGCTGGGATGGTGTGTGTGGGGAGTGGTGTGTATTGGTTGGGATGGTGTGTGTGGGGAGTGGTGTGTATTGGTTGGGATGGTGTGTGTGGGGCGTGGTGTGTATTGGTTGGGATGGTGTGTGTGGGGAGTGGTGTGTATTGGCTGGGATGGTGTGTGTGGGGTGTGGTGTGTATTGGCTGGGATGGTGTGTGTGGGGCGTGGTGTGTATTGGTTGGGATGGTGTGTGTGGGGAGTGGTGTGTATTGGTTGGGATGGTGTGTGTGGGGAGTGGTGTGTATTGGTTGGAATGGTGTGTGTGGGGAGTGGTGTGTATTGGTTGGGATGGTGTGTGTGGGGCGTGGTGTGTATTGGCTGGGATGGTGTGTGTGGGGCGTGGTGTGTATTGGTTGGGATGGTGTGTGTGGGGCGTGGTGTGTATTGGCTGGGATGGTGTGTGTGGGGAGTGGTGTGTATTGGTTGGGATGGTGTGTGTGGGGAGTGGTGTGTATTGGTTGGGATGGTGTGTGTGGGGAGTGGTGTGTATTGGTTGGGATGGTGTGTGTGGGGAGTGGTGTGTATGTGCAGCTGCAGCTTGTCAGCCTCCTGAATGTCAATCACAGACCCTGCGAATCAGACACCATTTTTCATTGGAATGGATTGTATTCCACGTGGCACCGGTGCTAGCCCCTCAATGGTCGCTGAATCGGTCCAGGTTCAGCGCCAATTCTGCTGTCATAGAAGTCCACGAATCCTGCCTCAGCATCAATAGTCTCAGGAACGGAGGGAGATTCCTGCCCTAAATGTTTTCAAGAAGCAGTTAGAAATGGCACTTGGAGGCAGCACGGTGGCGCAGTGGGTTAACCCTGTTGCCTCACGCCGCCGAGGTCCCAGGTTCGAATCCCGGCTCTGGCTCACTGTCCGTGTGGAGTTTGCACATTCTCCCCCTGTTTGCGTGGGTTTCGCCCCCACAACCCAAAGATATGCAGGGCAGGTGGATTGAACAGCTAAATTGCTCCTTAATTGGAAAAAAAAATGAATTGGGTACGCTAAATTTATAAGAAAAAAAAAGAAATGGCACTTGGGGCAAAGGGGTTCAAAGGATATGGGGGAAAGCAGGATTAATCTATTGGGTTGGATGATCAGCCATGACTATCATGAACGTAGGGCTCCTCCCCTCCTCCTGCTCCTTTTTTCTATGTTTCTACCCTGAAAAGTGTGAGGTGATGTATTGTCACTGTACTTCGGTACATGTGACAATAAATCAAATCAAATCAAATATTTTGGGAGGACTAACAGGGTAAGGGAATACACAATAAATGGTAGGCCGCTAAGACGTACAGAGGACCAGCACATTGGGGTGCTTGACCATAGGTCACTGAAGGTAGCAGGACAGGTAGATAAGGTGGTTAAGAAGGCCCATGGGATACTTGCCTTTATTATCTGAGGCTCAGAATATAAGAGCAGGAAGGTTATGCTGGAGCCGTACAAAACGCTGGTTAGGTCACAACTAGAGTACTGAGTGCAGTTCTGGTCTCCACACTGCAGGAAGGATGTGATTGGACATAACTATGAAGAGAGGCTGGTTAGGCTGGGGTTTCCCTTGGAGCAGCGAAGGCTCAGGGGGGGACCTGATTGAGATGTATAAAAGTGTGAGGGATATAGATCGGGTGGATAGGAAGAAACCTTTCCTCCTAACATAGGGGTCAATAACCAGGGGCATAGATTTAAGGTAAGGGGCAGGAGATTTAGAGGGGATTTGAGGAAAACGTTTTCACCCTGAGGGTGCTGGGAGTCTGGAACTCGCTGCCTGAATGGGTGGTGGAGGCGGGAACCCTCACAACATTTTAGAAACATTTAGATGAGCGATTGAAACGCCAAAGCAAACAAGGACCAAGTGGTGAAAATGGGATTAGAACAGATAGGTGCTTGGTGGCCAACGCAGACGCGATGGGCCAAAGGGCCTCTTTCTGTGCCGGAAATGACTCTATGGCTGAGTGGCCTATTCCTATGGGCTCGTTGTCTACCTGGAGCTGGTGCAGTCCCCACAGAAATGCTGTGGTGGCGTCTTGAGAGGTTACAATGATAATTTCACCACTGAGACAGGCAAAGTGGTCAGCACACATGCCGTTCACCAGCTTTATTCGTGTACTTTGTTTGACATCTTCAGTTCACAAAACAGGGCAACAAGACCAATCGCATTAATAACACGCTGCTACAGCACAGGACCGGGAATGGAGATGTGTAACTGTACAAAACACAGGCTTGTTTACAAGGCAGCCAGTTCACGGAGCTGCTGCTGCAGGCCAGGATAGAACAGCACAACGGCAAGGGTAAGAGGAAATCGCCTGCATTTCTGTAGCGCCTTTCACGACCCCAGCACATCTCAAAATACTTCATGGCCAACAGGATGCAGTCAGTCACAGTGAGGTTACAAAGTGAAAGTCTGCACAAGGGGCAACAAGATTAAATGACCAGTTTTAATAACATTCCCTGTATGGAAGCAAAATACCTCTGGAACATTGCAATAGAAATAGCGAGGTGCTGGACACAGTCAGCAGGTTAGGCAGAATCTGTGGAGAGAGTTACTGGGCTTGTATTTGCGGGGTGTTTGGGGGCAGGCTGAAGGGCGTGGCTGTGTGCCCGACATCCTACTGCTGCCTGACCAATTAAGGGCCTCTTCCAGCAATTGCTGCAACGTGCAGTTCCAGCAATAGCCACCGCTAGCAACGGCGCTGCTCGGCTGCTGGCCCTCTGACTGGCCGGCGAGGGGGGGCGGGGGGGGAGGGGGGCGGGGGGGACCAGGCCTTTGTTGGGCATGGGGACGGCAGAGGTTATGGGACAAGTACAGAGACAGAAGCAGAATCGTTAACAACAATTGCTGGCCAAAGCACTCTGAAATTGCTGAACTCCACATTGAGTCTGGAAGTTTATAAAGTGATGGGTTGAGGTGCCGTTCCTCCTCTTTATGGTGTGCTGGGCTGCGGGCAGAGGATCTCTCCTTTTGGAACGCTGGAAGGGGTGGGGAGATGTGCTTGGTAGCGATATCATGACATAATTCAGCTGGTGCCCAGGGCGTGTAGAGATGACACTCGTATGCGACCCTGCGGGGAGCAACCAATCAACTTTCATGGTCTCAATGTAAAGGTGTCAAACCCTGTTGTGGATTTTAGGATTGTTGACCCTCCATAGATTGCCCAGATTGGAGCCGCTAGGAATTAAAGATAACTCTCCTGGGCACTGCTGCAAGTCTCATCTTTGTTCCAAAAAATACTGGGGGTTGGAAACCAAGGGTCGTTTGACTGGAGGGGTCAGCTGGAAGGAGAATTAAACCTCTGGGAATATCTTAGGAATATCTTAGACAGTTGACGACTATTGGTTTGGTTCCCTGTTTTGGGAGATTATGTTCTCACGCTGGAGTAGAATCGCTCCTGGTCTGCGCTGGCTAGGAGTGGTGCCCAGGAGCGATTCCCTCTGCCTTGCCATGCAAATACATGCATGGCGGGGAGCTCGCAGGATGCCATGATACCATTGGACTCCCGGTATTGGATGCAGTGAATGCATTACCCTGTTTTGATACTAACCACAATGTTTATAAGCGCTCTTACCATGATTGACAGTCTCTCCCCACATCAAAAGCAGCTAAGTGCTTTGACTTCATCTTTTTCACAGCAGGAAGCATTTAGCTGCCTTTGATGTGGTGAGGGGCTGTTAATCATAGCAAGAGTGTTTATAAACATTGGGGTCTCTTTTGGGGGTCTGATGGCGGTCTCCCTGTTGGAGGGTCTCTTTTGGGGCTGATGGGATATGTCTGTTGGGGGTGTTTCTGTTGGGGAGGGTCTTTGTTGGGGAGGGTCTCTGTTGGGGAGGGTCTCTGTTGGGGATCTGGGGGACAGGTTCTGCATTGATGGACTTTGGGGGGCACCTACTTTACATACTTACCACCTTGACCCACCACGGGAGGGTCATGCTTGAAAACACCTGCACCAATTCCCGCCGGCGTGAATCCGGCCTGGAGCATCATGTGGGGCCTGGAGAATTGGGCTTCCAGCCTGCTAATCAGATGCAAATGGGTTCAAATGACCCATTTTCATCCTCTTGCTGGTGTGGGGCGTGTAGTTGGCTGCCGCCACTGGCAGTGGCCCGGAGCATCGGAACAGGATCAGTGCCGACTTTAGTCCGACGCTTGATTCACCGGCGGATCTAGAAACCCACTGTCAGCTGTGGAGAATCCAGCCCCATGTTTCTTGGCCACTGGAGTAAGGAGGCAAGATGCAGGAGGTGGTGAGTGGGAGAGGCGGAGATGCTGTGATGAGGGCAGAACAGCTGAGGATAAGAGATTGTCCAATGACTCTCGGGTCCTCATTAATATTTATACCTCAATCAATGTGAGTGAAGCAAACAATCTGGTTATGTCACATTCCTGTGTGTGGGAGCTTTCTGTGAGCAATTTGTTCCTGACACCGAAACAGCAGCACCACCTTTGACTGGATGCTAAGCATCTCGAGATGCCGTGTCAGTGTGAAAAATGTTCTTTCAACTGGAGTCCTTTCTTTAAACTCAGAGGATGGAAAAGGGAAAGAGTGACATTGCTGACTGTGTCACAAAGAACAAAGAACAGTACAGCACAGGAACAGGCCCTTCGGCCCCCAACCATGCTGCCCGTCTAACCTAAAACCTTCTACACTTTCGGGGTCTGTATCCCTCTATTCCCATCCTATTCATGTATTTGTCAAGATGCCCCTTAAACGTCACTATCGTCCCTGCTTCCACCACCTCCTCCGGCAGCGAGTTCCAGGCACCCACTACCCTCTGTGTAAAAAACTTTCCTCACACATCTAAACCCACTACTCTAAACATGACCTCACCCACTACTCTAAACCTTGCCCCTCGCATCTCAAACCTATGCCCCCGAGTAATTGACTCTTCCACCCTGGGAAAACATTTCTGACTATCCATTCTGTCCATACCCCTCATCATTTTATAGATGTCTATCAGGTCGCCTCCCAACCTCATAGGACAAACCAAGTTTATCCAACCTCTCCTCATAGCTAATGCCCTCCTGACCAGGTAACAGTCTGGTAAACGTCTCAGATAACCGGCTATTGTGTCCTTCCACTCCTGTTGCAGGGTTGCCCAACAATTTGGTTTTGACAGCAGCTCAGCGTGTGCCATTGCCTCCAGATTCAATCTATGAAACCCATAAGACACTGGACCAGAATTAGGCCACTCGGCCCATCGAGTCTGCTCTGCCATTCAATCATGGCTGATATTTTTCTCATCCCCATTTTCCTGCCTTTTCCCCATAACCTCTGATCCCCTTATTAATCAAGAACCGATCTATCTCTGTCTTAAAGACACACAGCATTCTGCGGCAAAGAGTTCCACAGATTCACCGCCCTCTGGCTGAAGAAATTCCTCCTCATCTCTGTTTTAAAGAAGCGTCCCTTCAGTCTGAGATTGTGTCCTCTGGTTCTAGTTTTTCCTACAAGTGGAAACATCCTCTCCATGTCCACTCCATCCAGGTCTCACAGTACCCTGTAAATTTCAATAAGATCCCCCCTCATCCTTCTAAACCCCAACAAGTACAGACCCAGAGTCCTCAACCGTTCCTCATACGACAAGCCCTTCATACCAGGGATCATTCTTGTGAACCTCCTCTGGACCCTTTCCAAGGCCAGCACATCCTTCCTTGGATACGGGGCCCAAAACTGCTCCAAATACTCCAAATGGAGTCTGACCAGAGCCTTATACAGCCTCAGAAGTACATCCCTGCTCTTGTATTCTAGCCCTCTCGACATGAATGCTAACATTGCATTTGCCTTCCTAACTACCAACTGACCCTGCACTCAAAAGAATCTTGAACAAGAACCCTCAAGTCCCTTTGTGCTTCTGATGTCCCCATTTAGAAAATAGCCTATGCCTCCATTCCTCCTTCCAAAGTGCATAACCTCACACTTTTCCACATTCTATTCCATCTGCCACTTCTTTGCCCACTCTCCCAGCCTGTCCAAATCCTTCTGCAGTCCCCCTGCTTCAATACTACCTGGCAGAAGGTATCTTTGTATCATCTGCAAACTCAGCGACAGTGCCTTCAGTTCCTTCTTCCAGATCATTAATGTTTATTGTGAAAAGTTGTGGTCCCAGCACCGACCCCTGAGACACACCAACAGTCACCAGCTGCCATCCTGAAAAATACCCCTTTATTCCCTTTATCTGCCTTCTGCCAGTCAGCCAATCCTCTATCCATGCCAGGAACTTACCCTTAACACCATGGGCTCTTAACTTATTTAATAGTCGCCTATGTGGCACCTTGTCAAACGCCTTCTGGAAATCTAAATAAATCACGTCCACTGGTTCTCCTTTGTCTAACGTCCTTATTACTTCCTCAAAGAACCCTAACAGATTTGTCAGACATGACCTTCCCTTGACCCAAGGGTTAATCATGTTTACACTTCTGCAGATTACGTTCCCCTCCTCCTCACATCTATGACCACCCCCCCCCCCCCCCCCGGTAATCATTTCCCCCACCTGTAACCTAAGAGCCAAATTGATCACCAGCGGGTTGGTTCCAATTCCCTCACTGGCATAGCAACCAGTGTCATCAACTTGGATACCGGGTGGTTGTGATGACAATCGCTGGCACTGACTGGGGGGTAAAGTTCTTCTCCCTCTGTGTAAGGAAGACTGCCATCAGAGAGTAAGCCTTCAATCTTTCCCTCTCACTGGAGGGACTTTCCGGTACAACATGGAGTTGGTCACAAACAGTTCAGCAATGAACCTTGCCCAAAAACTACATGACCCCTGGTATTTAATTGGCTTTGTGACCATCCTGCTGTTTATTGGCGCCATCACCTTCCTCACAATAATGACCCTGTGCTGCTGCTGTTGTCTGAAGTTCTTAGATACACCGAGTTCCAACTATACCCCGACGGTGGTGACAGACGTGAAAGAAGTGTGAACAAAGGCAAGGAACGTTTCAGACAAGGTGGAAATGCTGGAATAGGTCAGCGCTAACCCGGCCCTCATACCAACTTTTCACCTCCTGAAATATTCTCAAGCAAGGAAGGCAACAAGGACAATTCTTTCTCAGTGACTGCGCAGAGCCGTTGAATCTCAATCTCACACTACAGTTCTCAGGAGCTCCCTCTCGGTTTAAAGTCATAGTGTCATTCCAGTTATCTGATGGGTGGACTCATTGATCATCAAACCACAGATCCAACATCCCACCAACAAAGTGGCGTCACGGCGACAGCCTGACGTCACAGCAACCAATGTCATAGTAATGGAGTGACGTCACTGAGATGGTGTGGAATCACAGATAACTTTCAACTCCATTCCTTGGGCAAAGAATCATTGACAAAAAGTTGCCAAACGGAAAGCTGATCTCGTTGTGGATGAGAATCTATGCATATGTTGCAGGTAGATTATGTCAAGGGCAGCGATGTGACTGGAACAATGTTCAAAATCAGGAGTTGCCCAAGAAGCCAAGCTGGCGGACTGCTTTGCCTCCGTTCCCCAATGTAGCCCCTCCGCCTGAACACTGAAACCTGGGCGGCCTTCCCCTTGGGCCTCTGACCCAAACGGTAATCATCTCAATGAGTTGAGACTTTGGCACATTTTTGCTGCTTCCACAAGCAGCAGGCACGCTCCGGCACCTTGCCCAGGCAGCTTCGTCAAGCACAGGCAGTGGATTATCGGGAGGCTGTTTGACAAGGTGGGGTGCATCACCACCACCTCTGATGCTTGACATTTACAATTCTCTCACAGGAGGTGTTGGACAGTGAAAACCCAGGCTGGTGTCTGTTCCTGCTTCTAAACTCAGGCTCGTTGAGGTCAATTATTGTCTCATTCAGGTAGCAAACTCCAGGATCAAAGCGTCGAGCTGACTTCCACACTGAGCTACCAATGGTTCCCAATTGCAGTGAGAACACCACTCTGGGGCAGGACTTGTTCACTGTGCACAGAGTGTGTGCTATAACTAGTAGAAACCTCAGTTATGCTAAAGTAAGATGGATTGTAGTGAACAACAGAAGCTTCTGCACTGAAACCAATAAATGAATTTAATAAAAGTGCTTTTGAAGCAGCAGTGTGATCTGTAAAGACTTTAGTGTTCAGTAACTCTTGAGGTTCCCATTTTTTAAGGGCTCATTATCCTGGGTGTGGAGTGGTGTCTGACAGTGATGTGGTCGTGGGAGACCCTCATTCTGCTGCAGTCCGGATCTGAAGGGTGGCATGGCGGCACAGTGGTTAACACTGCTGTCTCACAGTGCCAGGGACCCGGGTTAACACTGCTCTCTCACAGTGCCAGGGGCCCGGGTTAACACTGCTGTCTCACAGTGCCAGGGACCCGGGTTAGCATTGCTCTCTCACAGTGCCAGGGAGCCGGGTTAACACCGCTGTCTCACAGTGTCAGGGTCCCGGGTTAGCATTGCTGCCACACAGCGACAGGGACCCGGGTTAACACTGCTGTCTCACAGTGCCAGGGACCCGGGTTAACACTGCTGTCTCACAGTGCCAGGGTCCCGGGTTAGCATTGCTGCCACACAGCGACAGGGACTCGGGTTAACACTGCTCTCTCACAGCGCCAGTGACCCAGGTTAGCACTGCTGTCTCACAGTGCCAGGGACCTGGGTTAACACTGCTCTCTCACAGTGCCAGGGTCCCGGGTTAGCACTGCTGCCTCACAGAGCCAGGGACCTGGGTTAGCATTGCTGCCACACAGCGACAGGGACCCGGGTTAACACTGCTCTCTCACAGTGCCAGGGTCCCAGGTTAGCGCTGCTGTTTCACAGTGCCAGGGACCCGGGTTAGCATTGCTGCCACACAGCGATAGGGACCCGGGTTAACACTGCTCTCTCACAGTGCCAGAGACCCGGGTTAGCACTGCTGTCTCACAGTGCCAGGGGCCCGGGTTAACACTGCTGTCTCACAGCGCCAGGGACCCGGGTTAACACTGCTGTCTCACAGTGCCAGGGACCCGGGTAAACACTGCTGTCTCACAGCGGCAGGGACTTGGGTTAACACTGCTCTCTCACAGTGCCAGGGGCCCGGGTTAACACTGCTGTCTCACAGCGCCAGGGACCCGGTTTAACACTGCTGTCTCACAGTGCCAAGGGCCCGGGTTAACACTGCTGTCTCACAGCGCCAGGGACCCGGGTTAACACTGCTGTCTCACAGTGCCAGGGACCCGGGTTAACACTGCTGCCTCACAGTGCCAGGGACCCGTGTTAGCACTGCTGCCTCACAACACCAGGGACCCGGGTTGGCACTGCTGCCACACAGCGACAGGGACCCGGGTTAACACTGCTGTCTCACGTGCCAGGGTCCCGGGTTAGCATTGCTGCCACACAGCGACAGGGACCCGGGTTAACACTGCTCTCTCACAGCGCCAGGGACCCAGGTTAGCACTGCTGTCTCACAGTGCCAGGGACCTGGGTTAACACTGCTCTCTCACAGTGCCAGGGTCCCGGGTTAGCATTGCTGCCACACAGCGACAGGGACCCGGGTTAACACTGCTCTCTCACAGCGCCAGGGACCCAGGTTAGCACTGCTGTCTCACAGTGCCAGGGACCTGGGTTAACACTGCTCTCTCACAGTGCCAGGGTCCCGGGTTAGCACTGCTGCCTCACAGAGCCAGGGACCTGGGTTAGCATTGCTGCCACTCAGCGACAGGGACCCGGGTTAACACTGCTCTCTCACAGTGCCAGGGTCCCAGGTTAGCGCTGCTGTTTCACAGTGCCAGGGACCCGGGTTAGCATTGCTGCCACACAGCGACAGGGACCCGGGTTAGCACTGCTCTCTCACAGTGCCAGGGTCCCGGGTTAACACTGCTGTCTCACAGCGCCAGGGACACGAGTTAACACTGCTGCCTCACAGCGGCAGGGACCCGGGTTAACACTGCTGTCTCACAGCGCCAGGGACCTGGGTTAGCATTGCTGCCACACAGCGACAGGGACCCGGGTTAACACTGCTCTCTCACAGCGCCAGGGTCCCGGGTTAACACTGCTGTCTCACAGCGCCAGGGACACGAGTTAACACTGCTGCCTCACAGCGGCAGGGACCCGGGTTAACACTGCTGTCTCACAGCGCCAGGGACCTGGGTTAGCATTGCTGCCACACAGCGACAGGGACCCGGGTTAACACTGCTCTCTCACAGCGCCAGGGACCCGGGTTAACACTGCTGTCTCACAGTGCCAGGGACCCGGGTTAACACTGCTGCCTCACAGCGGCAGGGACCTGGGTTAGCACTGCTGCCTCACAGCGGCAGGGCCTGGGTTAACACTGCTGTCTCACAGTGCCAGGGACCCGGGTTAACACTGCTGTCTCACAGTGCCAGGGACCCGGGTTAGCTTTGCTGCCTCACAGCTGCAGGGACCTGGGTTAACACTGCTGCCTCACAGCGGCAGGGCCTGGGTTAACACTGCTGTCTCACAGTGCCAGGGACCCGGGTTAACACTGCTCTCTCACAGCGACAGGGACCCGGGTTAACACTGCTGTCTCACAGCGGCAGGGACACGAGTTAACACTGCTGCCTCACAGCGGCAGGGCCCTGGGTTTACACTGCTGCCTCACAGCGGCAGGGCCTGGGTCAGCACTGCTGCTTCACAGCGGCAGGGACCCGGATTAGATTCCGGCCTCGCATGACTCTGTGTGCAGTTTGCACGTCCGCCCCGTGTCTGTGTGGGTTTCCTCCGGGTGCTCTGATTTCCTCCCACAGTCCAAAGATGTGCAGGTTAGATGGATTGGCCATGATAAATTGCCCTTAGTGTCCCTAAGACGAGCAGGTTAGGTGGGGTTCTGGGGATAGGGCAGGGGAGTGGGCCTGGGTAAGACGCTCTTTCAGAGGGTCGGTGCAGACTCGATGGGCTGAATTGGCTCATTCTGCTCAGTAGGTATTGTATGGTTCCATGAACTGTCCTCGAGTTAATATGTGGAGGAGGTGGAGAAAGAAAAAACGGATAACACACCCCAGCCTGGGTGGAAACGCATTGGCAATGACAGGGGCAGAGAGCAGAGATAAAATCAGCCAGCCTAGCTGCTGCTACTGATCATGTTGCTTCTTCTCAACTGAGTATCTCCGTGCTGCACACAAGCTGAGTGCCGGTACAGTATGGTTAGGATTAGATCCATTCACAGATTATTAGCCAACACTACGAGTCTGATGGGGGATTTCGCAGGCCCGGGTATTGTTTCACTCTTGACTTACAGCCTGCCACTTACAGCAGGGAACAGATCTCATTCAGCGAAACCAGACACACCTGCACACAGTCTGACACACCTGTACACGGCCTGACACACCTGCACACTGCCTGACACACCTGCACACAGTCTGACACAACTGTGCACAACCTGACACACCTGCACACAGCCTGACACACCTGCACACAGCCTGACACAACTGTGCACAGCCTGACACACCTGCACACAGCCTGACACAACTGTGCACAGCCTGACACACCTGCACACAGCCTGACACAACTGTACACAGCCTGACACACCTGCACACAGTCTGACACACCTGTACACTGCCTGACACACCTGCACACTGCCTGACACAACTGTACACAGCTTGACACACCTGCACACAGTCTGACACAACTGCACACTGCCTGACACACGTGCACACAGTCTGACACAACTATACACTGCCTGACACACCTGCACTCAGCCTGACACACCTGGACACAGCCTGGCACACCTGCACATTCTGACACATATGCACACAGTCTGTCACACCTGTACACAGCCTGACACACCTGCACACAGCCTGACACACCTGCACACAGCCTGACACAACTGTACACAGCCTGACACACCTGCACACAGTCTGACACACCTGTACACTGCCTGGCACACCTGCACACTGCCTGACACAACTGTACACAGCTTGACACACCTGCACACAGTCTGACACAACTGTACACAGCCTGACACACGTGCACACAGTCTGACACAACTATACACTGCCTGACACAACTGCACACTGCCTGACACACGTGCACACAGTCTGACACAACTATACACTGCCTGACACACCTGCACACAGCCTGACACACCTGGACACAGCCTGGCACACCTGCACATTCTGACACATATGCACACAGTCTGTCACACCTGTACACAGTCTGACACACCTGCACACAGCCTGGCACACCTGCACACAGTACGACACACCTATACACAGTATGACACACCTACACACAGTCTGACACATTTGCATACAGTCTGACACACCTGTACACAGCCAGACACATCTTCACACGGCCTGACACACCTTCACACAGCCTGACACACTTATACAGAATCACACACCTGTACACAATCTGACGCACCTACACACAGCCTCATACACTTTCACACAACCTTACATGCCTGTACACAGCCTGACACACTTGCACACAGTTTGACACACCTGCACAGTTTGACACACCCGACACAGCCTGACACACCTGCACACAGTCTGACACACCTGTATACAGCCTGACAAATCTGTATACAGCCTGACACACCGACACAGTCTGACACACTGCACATAGCCGAAAACACATGTACCCTGCCTGACACATCTTCACACAGTCTGACACACCCATAAACAGTCTGACACACCTGCACTTAGTCTGACACACCTGCACACAGCCTTACACACCTGCACAAAGTCTGACAGATCTGTACACAGCCTGACACACCTGCGCACAGTCTAACACACCTTTGCACAGTCTAACACGCTTGCACACAGCTCCTCGTCCCGTCGTCAAACATCGCTCCTGACAAAACAATCACCGAACCATTCTAATCCCATTTTCCAGCACTTTGCCGAAAGCCTTGTCTGCCCTGGGATCACAAATGCACGTCTAAATACTTCTTAAATGTCTGCCTCCACCACCCTTTCAGGCAGCGAGTTCCAGATTCCCACCACTCTCTGGGTGAAAAGGTTTTTCCCTCACATCCCTCTCAGCCTCCTGCTCCTTACTGTAAATCTATGCCCCATGGTCATTGATCCCTCCATCAAAGGGACAAGTGGCAATATCTGTACGCAGCCTGACATCGCTGTGCACAATTTACCTGTACATGGTACAACAAAACTGTACACAGCCCGATGTACCTGTACAGTCTGTCATACCTGTGTGTAGCCTGACATTACTGGACACAGTCCGTAATAGCTGTGTACTGCTTAAGTGTCCCTGGGCAACTTTTTGCCCATTGTACAGCACCATTAGATGAGCCCTGTGATTGGGCAGATGCCATTGTGAATTGTATGGAGAAATATTTGTATCCAAAATTAGGTGAATCCGTAGAATCCCTACAGTGCAGAACAAGGCCACTCGGCCCATCAAGTCTGCAAGGACTTTCCAAAAGAGCACCCGACCTAGACCCACCTCCCTGCCCTATCCCCGCAACCCCATCTAACCGACACAACTTTGGATGCTAAGGGCAATTGAGCATGGCCAATCCCCATAACCTGCACATCTTTGGACTGTTGGAGGGAAACCGGAGCACCCGGAGGAAACCTACGCAGACACGGGGAGAAAGTTCAAACTCCCCACAGACAGTGACCCGAGGCCAGAATCGAACCCGGGTCCCTGGCGCTGTGAGGCAGCAGTGCCAACCACTGTGGTTCTCCGGTAATAACCCCGAAGGGCCGAATACTGGAACCTGGGGGCACTCATAAAGTTTATAACCACAGTCCGATGGCTGTACATATTTCTCATGTTTTGGTCGACTGCCCCGATATCTCTTCCTGAGGCTCAGCATCAAACTTTGTCTGTTCAGTGGTCCTGAGATGTACCTCGGGATGGTTTACAACATTAAAGGTGCTATATAGGGGCTGTTTAGCACAGGGCTAAATCTCTGGCTTTGAAAGCAGACCAAGGCAGGCCAGCAGCACGGTTCAATTCCTGTAACAGCCTCCCCGAACAGGCGCCGGAATGTGGCGACTAGGGGTTTTTCACAGTAACTTAATTTGAAGCCTACTTGTGACAATAAGCCATTTTACATTTACATTTTTACATATAATTGCTGTTGACACTAGGCAGCATTCTGATCGACCCTGCACAGCATTAACCCGTTCCAAACGTCTGGACGCACAACATTCAAACCAGCAAATAAGACAGAAAGAGAGAAACGGTGCTGAGTGGCTGGGGATGTGGGGGGCAGATTGCAGGAGCTCAGGGTTTACAGGTGCCAAACCCCTCAACGCAATGGCAAATAAACCTGTCAAAAGAGCCGGGACCAACACAAGGGCTAATCGAGCTGTTGTGGTCTGACGTGTGCTGTTTGAAAGGGCGGTGAAAGCAGATTCAACGGTAACTTTCAAAAGGGAACTGGATAAATACTTGAAAAGGAAAGATTTGCAGGGCAATGGGGAACAAGTGGGGAGAGGGGCGGGGGATGAGCTGGATAGCTCTTTCAAAGAGACAGCACTCACATGATGGATTGAATGGCCTCTTTTGTAATGATCATTCTATATTAATGGTGGCAAATACTGGAAATTGATGAATGAAACAATGAACTGCCATCAGAAACTTGCCCTTCAGACACTGATCATCTGGTTCTCCCAGGGGCTACTGCTCCTGAAACCATGCTGGATTCCCTTTGAAGGCTTGGCTGGACAGCTCCCTCAAATCCATCCCACAACCTGCCTCAGCTCCCAGCTTGAGGAGTGAGGACTGCCTCCACTTCCCACACCTGCCAACCTTTGCCTCTGCTCAGCCAGAGAGCCACCACTGTGGAGATAGGGTGGGGTTTTCACAGCTCAGTCTGACGTGCCCCCAGGTGACTCCCCCACACTCACCCCAACATCAGAGGGAGAAAGACCCTGGATTGGGCTGCAGGTCTCAGGGAACACAGGCTGGCATCTTCTAACTTGCCAAGTGGCCCCTCGAATTGTGTTAAAAATCACCTCAAAGATACTCTGTGACTCTTTAATCAGAGCTTTGAATACTTTACATCGGAGTGGTTAGTCCAGCTTTAAGGTAACAGGATTCTTAAGTCTCCTGCGAGGTCTTGATCCACTCGACCAGACTGCATCCAGGTAGACTGATGTGTTGGACAATCTCACTGCTGAAGCTGTAGGATCCTTCACGATCAGACTCCGCCGTGCCTTCATCCATTGATCCTGGCTGTGACCAGAACTTACAGGGATTGCCTTCCCTCAGTGTCCTCTCTGTAAATTCCAGGCTCCCAGTCCGGTGGAACCCTTTCCCCGCTCCCTTGTGTTTGTGTTGGACCCTGTGGAGATCAAAGTGCCACCGTGGGTTTTGACTGTCTGTTTCCATTGCAAAGCTTGTCTCGGAGTGATGGTGCTCATCGCCTTGGGGGCCCACTGAATCCAGCCGATCGGAGCTCAGGGAGAGCTCTGAATCACAGTCTCCCTCCATTGGCCAGAAAACATCATCTTCATCTGTGGTTTCTTTACAAACTGAAAGAAATTGAAGAGAATAAATCAGAGTAAATGGGGCCAATATTCTTTGGAAGTTAGAAGGCTGGAAGGCGATCTCACTTAAACATACGAGATCCTGAAGAGATTTGACAGGGTTGACACTGCCCCACATGGTTATGAAAATTCCATTGTTGAAAGCATTTAAGGCCATGATGGACAGATGTTGATCAATCGAGGGAAATGGGGAGTACACAGAAAAGTGGAGTTGAAGCTAAGATCGGCCATGATAGTATTGAATGGCAGAGCAGGCTCAATGGGCCGAATGGTCTATTCTTACTGCTATATCTTATGTTCTTATGGAATAATGAAACGTCTTTCAATAAAAAATAAATCTTTTTCCAATTAAGGGTCAATTTAGCGTGGCCAATCCACCTACCCTGCACATCTTTGGGTTGTGGGGTGAGTTCCACGCAGACACGGGGAGAATGTGCAAACTCCACAGGGCCAGTGACCCAGAGCCGGGATCGAACTCGGCTCTTCAGCGCCATGAGGCAGCAGTGTTTTTTTCTTCTTTATTTTAAATTATTTTTTCTCCAATTAAGGGGCAATTTAGCGTGGCCAATCCACCTACCCTGCACATCTTTGGGTTGTGGGGGCGAAACCCACGCAGACACGGGGAGAATGTGCAAACTCCACACAGACAGTGACCCAGGGCCGGGATTCGAGTCCTCAGCGCCGCAGTCCCAGTGCTAGCCACTGCGCCACATGCTGCCCCTGAGGCAGCAGTGCTAACCACTGTGCCACTGTGCCGCCCGAAATAATGACACTTTAATGAATTACCCAGAATTTACCGGCCATTCTGTCCAACTGTTTATGCTCCATATAAACCTCCTCCCACCCTGCTGCATCTCACCCTTTCAACATATCCTCCTAACCCGTTCTCCCTCATGTGTTTATCCAGTGGGTCCTTAATGCAGCAATGTTATTCACCTGTGGTAGACAGAACCACATCTCCCCACCCTCTGGGCAATGATGTTTCTCCTGAATCACCCATTGGATTTACGACTTGTACTGATGGCCTTTTATGGTTTCCCTGTCAAGTGGAAATATCCTCCCTCTGTTTACCCTATTCGCACTTCCATAATTTTAAGGACATCGATCAGGTCACCGTTCAACCTTCTCTTTCCTAGAGAAAAGTGTTCAATCTTTCCTGACACTGTAATCTGGGATCATGATTGTAGTGGAAATTTCAGCAACAGAAATGAAATGGTTGTAAGTCTTCCCCACCACTGAAAGCAAAAATCTCTTGCAGATCTCTTGGGGTGGAGCATTAACACCAGCATGGCTGAATGGCCTGCTTCGGTGCTGGATATTCGATATGATTGGACGAGCAAGACGTTATCAGACTACGTATAGAATTCATAGGCGGGGTTCTCCAGCTGTTCGCTGGAAGTGGGATTCTCTGTTCCCGCCGTCAGCACAACCCCCACCCGCGGGTTTCCCGGCGGTGAGGGGGGGCTTCAATGGGAAATTCCATTGACAAGCGGCGGGAGTAGAGAGTCCCCCCGCCCGTGAATGGCGCGGCCAAATTCTCTATTCTCGCTAGGCGGGGCTGACTCGCAACAGAAAATCCCAGTCCATGTATTTAAGTGATGACCTTGGATTCCGTGATGTTTGGCTGAGGGACGGTGAAAAATTTATATTCAGAGATTATTAGCAAGGCTTAAGTGCGAATAAGTAATAAGAGGCAAGACCAGGTTGTGGGGGGGGGGGGGGGGGGAGGGCTGATTGGAGTTGGGGGAAGGAGGCGGCTAATCGAGTGGACTGCAGCTCCTGGAGCCCCATGGGGATGGCGCCACGGGCTTCAACGGGAAGGATGGCAAGAGTCAAGAGGGGAGGATCGGTGGTCTCGGGGGGGCGGGCGTAGAGGTGGGGTGGAGAGGTTGAGTTTGTATCCACTGGAGTTTAGGAAAGTAAGAGGCGACTGCATTTAAACCTTTAAGATCCTGAGGGGTGTTGACAGGGTGGGTGTGGAGAGGATGTTTCCTCATTAGGGAGAATCTAGAATGAGAGGGCACTAACTAAGGGGTCATTTAAGACAGAGAGGAGTTTTGCAGTAATTTCATTGCAGTGTTAATGTAAGAGTACTTGTGACAATGAAGATTATTATATTATAAAATCATGTTTACTGTCAGTGTATTGTAGCAGTTGGAAAACCCCTTTCGGAAAACAAAGGGGAATGTAGCCCTCAGAAAATGTGTTAACCCTGAAACTGGGCTCAACCGCCAATTCCCACATGCTTTTAAAAAATAAACACACACCTGAAGGGTTCTTCTTCCTGCCGTAGCCCGGAGAACAGGCGGTGGAATTCAGGTGGCCTGTCACTGCGTCTGGTTTCTCATTTACCCCCACAATGGGTGACATCTCCAGGATCCAGCATAGTGGTGTCCCAGTGGGAGGCTGTCTGTATCGAGCGTATTGCAGCACATCTGTGATCCAACGAACCTCCCTCCAAATATCATCCAATTGCTAAAATTGAAAGAGACCTAGATTATTACTGAATATAGTTTTAAATAGGGAGGGAGGGCGGGGGTGGGGGGCGGGGGGAGGGGGGGGGGGGAAGAGGGAGAGAGAGGGGAATAAGAAAGGGAGATGTCATAATATACCTCAGTACATTATGGTGCAATCACATACACACACTGATGGACATGCAGTAGGACCAACCAGCATACATAACACCGCAGCCAATCACCAGTGAGAGCAGAAGCACTATAAAGACAGGGGACAGGAGAGTTCCCGCTCATTCTAGCAGCAGCCAGCTCAGAGCACAGAGCTCACAGCCTGCATCACAGACATTCACCATGTGCTGAGTGCCTCACCATAGCTAGTGATAGGAAAGGGTCCACAGTTAAGCTGGTATTGCTTATACCCACGTTTACAGTATGTTAGCATAGTTCAACAGTTAATAAAATAGCGTTACACCACTCCCAGCATAGTTGGCTTGTTTGTGAACCAGAACACCCAACACGACATGGTACAAGGAGTGTCCGCAATCTAGCACTTGTGAGACCTACCTGCTACTTCTCAGCATTCTGGCATCCTACAGCATGGAGAACATCAACCCACCGCCGCCGCTCCGCATCGCTGGCAATCTCGGGGTACATTGGAAGATATTTAAACAGCGCTTCCAGCTCTTCCTCGAGGCCACGGACAGGGAGAATGCATCGGACACCAGGAAGATAGCCCTTCTCTCCACGGCTGGGCAACATGCCATCCACATCTTTAACTCCCTGACATTCGCGGACGATGGGGGCAAGACCAAGTACAAGATGGTGCTCCTCAAACTCGACACGCACTTCAGTGTTGAAGTCAACAAAAGCTTCGAAAGGTACCTGTTCCAGCAGCACTTGCAGGGTAAGGACGAGCCTTTCCAATCCTATTTAACACTACTCCGCATCCTCGCGCAATCCTGCGGCTACGGGCCCACCTCCGACTCCATGATACGCGACCAGATTGTTTTTGGGGTCATGTCGGACACCCTGCGTCAGCAGCTCCTTAAAGTTAAGCAACTAACCCTAGCGACTGCCATCGAGATCTATGTCCTGCATGAAAATGCTACCAGCCGGTACTCCCACATACAGGCAGCTGAAACGGCACGGCAAGGGCCCCATGAGGCGGAACGGGTCCAAACGATCGAACACCTCCCGGGCCGCAGTCTGGAGGAGGGCGGCCATTTTGCGCGCTTTCTGAGGCCTCTCGCGCTTGTACGCGCCAAACGAGGGGACGGTGACGTGGAGGAACACGATGCGCAGGTCCACCACCACGCAAGACCGTACCGCGCATGCGCGGTGGCGCAACCAACGCACTGACGTTGCGACATGCGGCAACTGTGGCTCCGCCCACTTAAAGCGGCAATGCCCTGCAAAATTGCGACAGTGCCTACGCTGTGGCAGGCTTGGCCACGATGCTGCCTGCTGTCGAGCAGCCCAGCCTGCCAACTCACAACGATTTAACCAGCCTCGCAGGAATGTTCGGGCAATCCAGCCCACCTTCACCGAGTCCGATCCTGACTTCATGCAGACCAGTGACACCGAGGACAGGGAGCCTTTTCAAGTCGCTGTCATAACCAAGATCAGGCTGTCCCCGAATCGAAAGCACCAGCCGCTGTTGGTCCACAGCATTGATCCGGTTGATGAGTGGTGTGCCACCCTGACGGTCAACCGATCCCTGATCAGATTCCGTCTGGACACTGGTGCTTCTGCCAATCTCCTCGCATGGTCAGCATTTCAAACCCTGGGGGTCAAACCAACAATTCTTATGGCTCGAGCCAACATATTCACCAAGCTGGATGCATCAAAGGGCTTCTGGCAGATTCAATTGGACAAGTCCAGCAGAAAGCTGTGTACTTTCAACACCCCATTCGGCAGGTACTGCTACAATAGAATGCCATTTGGAATCATATCAGCATCTGAAGTGTTCCACCGCATCATGGAGCAGATGGAGGGCATCGAGGGTGTGCGCGTCTATGTGGACGACATCATCATCTGGTCCACCACCCCGCAGGAGCACATCAGTTGCCTCCAATGCGTTTTTAAGCGAGTACGGGACCAAGGCCTGCGCCTCAACAGAGCCAAATGTTCTTTCGGCCAGATCAAACTCAAGTTTTTAGGAGACCACATCTCCCGGTTGGGTGTGCGGCCGGATGCGGACAAGGTGGCAGCCATCACGGCCATGCAGAAGCCGGCGGATAAGAAGGCGGTGCTACGCTTCCTAGGAATGGTCAACTTCCTGGGAAAATTCATCCCTAACCTCGCTTCCCACACCACGGCTCTCTGCAACCTAGTTAGGAAGACGATGGACTTCCAGTGGCTTCCCGCCCACCAGCGTGAATGGGAGGAGCTCAAGGTCAAGCTGACCACCGCCCCGGTATTGGCGTTTTTCGATCCTGCAAGGGAGACGAAAATATCAACGGACGCCAGTCCGGCATAGGGGCGGTGCTCCTGCAACAAGATGACGCCTCGTCATGAGCCCCTGTTGCCTATGCGTCACGGGCCATGACCCCCACAGAGTAGTGCTATGCGCAAATCGAGAAGGAGTGCCTAGGCGTGTTGACCGGTGTCGACAAGTTCCATAACTACGTGTATGGCCTTCCCCAGTTCACTGTGGAGACCAACCATCACCCGCTGGTCGGCATCATCCAAAAAGACCTCAATGACATGACCCCTCGCCTACAACGCATTCTGCTCAAGCTCCGGAGATACGATTTCCAGTTCGTGTAAACACCGGGTAAGGACCTGATCATAGCCGACGCTCTGTCGAGGGCAGTCACCACTCCGTCCGACCCAGAGGGGTTCGTTTGCCAAGTCGACGCCCATGTGGCCTTCATGGCCGCCAATCTGCCGGCCACGGATGAACGCCTAACCCACATTCGCCGTGAGACTGCGGCTGACCCCCTGCTACAACGTGTGATGTGCCACATGACTGACGACGGATGGCTCAAGGGACAATGCCCGCAGTTCTATAATATTTGAGACGATCTGGCAGTCGTTGATGGCGTCCTTCTGAAGCTGGACCGCATTGTGATCCCACATAGCATGCATCACCTGGTTTTAGAGCAGCTGCACGAGGGCCATCTCGGCGTAGAGAAGTGCCGACGGAGGGCCCGAGAGGCTGTCTACTGGCCTGGCATAAATGAGGACATTGCCAACACTGTGCAATTGATTGCCCCACCTGTCAGTGGTTCCAGCCGGCCCAACCATGGGAGACCCTTCAGCCCCATGAGTTGGTCACGTCCCCTTGGTCTAAGGTAGGCGTGGACCTGTTCCATGCGCTCGGCAGGGACTATGTTCTCATAGTTGATTATTTTTCCAGCTATCCCGAGGTTGTACGCCTGCACAACATCACGTCATTGGCTGTTATCCGTGCCTGCAAAGAGACCTTTGCTCGACACGGCATCCCACTCACTGTGATGTCGGACAGCTTCGCGAGCCAGGAATGGTCTAACTTTGCCAGCAGGTACAACTTTGTACACGTGACGTCCAGCCCCCTGCACCCCCAGTCAAATGGCAAAGCAGAAAAGGGCGTCCACATCGTAAAGAGGCTCCTCTGTAAGGCTGCTGATGCAGGATCCGACTTCTGCCTCGCCTTGCTGGCCTATTGCTCGGCTCCACTGTCCACGGGCCTGTCACCAGCCCAGCTGCTGATGGGTCGCACCCTCAGGACCACTGTACCGTCCATTCACGTCTCCCAGACCTCAACCATGCTCCGGTCCTTCAGCGGATGCAACAGTCTCGCGCGCAGCACAAGGCGGCGCATGGCGCTCGAGCGACTAATCTTCCTGCTCTGGCGCCAGGTGACAACGTCCGAATCCATCTTCCGGAGGGAGGCTGGTCTGCGACTGCTGTGGTTCTTCGGCTGGTGGCTCCCCGCTCATTCCTGGTTCGTCTGCCTGATGGCTTCATTCACCGCCACAATCGGCGTGCCCTTCGTCTGGTTCCACGCTCGCTACGCGATCCTCCACCGGTGTCACGCCCTCCTGTTGTCCCTGACCTGGACTTTGTAGAGCTTCCGGATACTCTGCACCCTCCTCACTCTGCCGTGGCCCGGCCCGATCCTCAGCCGGTGGCTCCTGACCCACCCTTGAGGCGGTCAACCCGAATTTGTCGCCCACCTCAGAGATTTGATTTATGAGCCTTACAATGTTGGACTCAATGCTTTGTTCTTTCATCCTGTTTCAGCATTTCACTAGTTTGTTTATAGCATTCATTATTAGTTTTGTTGTTGGTGTAACACCTTGTTTTCTTTTCTCTGCACCAGGCACCTTCCCGTGTATATAGACTAGCCTCATGTACATAGTTATGTAAATACTGCACACACATGGCCAGATACACTCATTACACGTTATTTATTCTCACATAGGCACGTGTTCTTTGTAAAAAAGGGGGATGTCATAATATACATCAGTACATTATGGTGCAATCACATACGCACACTGATGGACATGCAGTAGGACCAACCAGCATACATAACACCACAGCCAATCACCAGTGAGAGAACAAGCACTATAAAGACAGGGGACAGGAGAGTTCCCGCTCATTCTAGCAGCAGCCAGCTCAGAGCACAGAGCTCACAGCCTGCATCACAGACATTCACCATGTGCTGAGTGCCTCACCATAGCTAGTGATAGGAGAGGGTCCACAGTTAAGCTGGTATTGCTTATACCTACGTTTACAGTATGTTAGCATAGTTGAACAGTTAATAAAATAGCGTTACACCACTTCCAGCATTGTTGGCTTGTTTGTAAACCAGATCATCCAACATGACAGGAGAGATTCGGAGGGAGGCGACGGAGGGAGGTAGTGAGAGGGAAAGGGAGACAGGGTGAGGGAAGGATGGAAGAGAAAGGGAGGGAGTGAGAGAGGGGGCAAGAGAGAGAGGGAAGGAAGAGGTATGGAGGGACAGGGAAAGTCGGGGGTGAGAGGGTAGGGAGAGAGAGGAAGTGAGGGAGAGGGAGAGAGAAAGAGAAATGAAGGGTGGGAGGGAGAAAGGGATGTGTGACTGAATGAAGAAGGAATGGAAAGGAAGCGAGTGGGTCTTATCAGTCAAATCTTTAATACCGTTAGCATCACGAGTGATGGAACATAATGGTTAATGTGCCATTTACCTGTATGAGGTCTGCAACCTGGCTGTGTTTCCCCTTTGCTTCAATCAATTCAGTGTTATCGATAGCTTCCCTTAAAGCTTGCTGGGACAGCAACGAGTCAAGTTCCAATAAAATTGAAGTCTGGCAGTACTTGGCGAAGAGCTCCTGCTCATAGGTGGAGAAATGCACTACAATAGACAATTGTGAGAGATGAAGAGAAGGTGATTTTCTCAAAAACACGAAGAAAGGAGAAATTATTTTGTGTGGTGGTGTTTTGAGATCTATATGGTGGTGGTGTTTGTAATTCTATATTGTGATGTTGTTTGGAATTCCATACAATAGTCGAGCTGTTTGGAACTCAATATGGTGTGGACGAACTCAGGATAAAAGGATTGCACCATCTGAGTGTGAGACCATCATTGTGCTGAGTATGAGACCCTCATTGTGCTGTCTGAGTGTGAGACCCTCACTGTGCTGTCTGAGTGTGAGACCCTCATTGTGCTGAGTGTGAGACCCTCACTGTGCTGAGTCTGAGACCCTCATTGTGCAGTCTGAGTGTGAGACCATCATTGTGCTGAGTGTGAGACCCTCATTGTGCTGTCTGAGTGTGAGACCCTCACTGTGCTGTCTGAGTGTGAGACCCTCATTGTGCTGTCTGGGTGTGAGACCCTCATTGTGCTGAGTGTGAGACCCTCATTGTGCTGAGTGTGAGACCCTCATTGTGCTGTCTGAGTGTGAGACCCTCATTGTGCTGTCTGAGTGTGAGACCCTCATTGTGCAGTCTGAGTGTGAGACCCTCATTGTGCTGTCTGAGTGTGAGACCCTCATTGTGCTGAGTGTGAGGCCCTCATTGTGCTGTCTGGGTGTGAGATCCTCATTGTGCTGTCTGAGTGTGAGACCCTCATTGTGCTGATTGTGAGACCCTCATTGTGCTGTCAGGGTGTAAGACCCTCATTGTGCTGTCTGAGTGTGAGACTCTCATTGTGCTGTCTGAGTGTGAGACCCTCATTGTGCTGTCTGAGTGTAAGACCCTCATTGTGCTGAGTGTGAGACCCTCACTGTGCTGAGTCTGAGACCCTCATTGTGCAGTCTGAGTGTGAGACCATCATTGTGCTGAGTGTGAGACCCTCATTGTGCTGTCTGAGTGTGAGACCCTCACTGTGCTGTCTGAGTGTGAGACCCTCATTGTGCTGTCTGGGTGTGAGACCCTCATTGTGCTGAGTGTGAGACCCTCATTGTGCTGAGTGTGAGACCCTCATTGTGCTGTCTGAGTGTGAGACCCTCATTGTGCTGTCTGAGTGTGAGACCCTCATTGTGCAGTCTGAGTGTGAGACCCTCATTGTGCTGTCTGAGTGTGAGACCCTCATTGTGCTGAGTGTGAGGCCCTCATTGTGCTGTCTGGGTGTGAGATCCTCATTGTGCTGTCTGAGTGTGAGACCCTCATTGTGCTGATTGTGAGACCCTCATTGTGCTGTCAGGGTGTAAGACCCTCATTGTGCTGTCTGAGTGTGAGACTCTCATTGTGCTGTCTGAGTGTGAGACCCTCATTGTGCTGTCTGAGTGTAAGACCCTCATTGTGCTGTCTGAGTGTGAGACCCTCATTGTGCTGTCTGAGTGTGAGACCCTCACTGTGCTGAGTGTGAGACCCTCATTGTGCTGTCTGAGTGTGAGACCCAAATTGTGCTGAGTGTGAGACCCTCATTGTGCTGTCTGGGTGTGAGACCCTCATTGTGCTGTCTGAGTGTAAGACCCTCATTGTGCTGTCTGAGTGTGAGACCCTCATTGTGCTGAGTGTGAGACCCTCATTGTGCTGTCTGAGTGTGAGACCCTCATTGTGCTGAGTGTGAGACCCTCATTGTGCTGTCTGAGTGTGAGACCCTCATTGTGCTGTCTGAGTGTGAGACCCTCATTGTGCTGTCTGGGTGTGGGACCCTCATTGTGCTGTCTGGGTGTGGGACCCTCATTGTGCAGTCTGAGTGTGAGACCCTCATTGTGCTGACTGAGTGCGAGACCCTCATTTTGCTGTCTGGGTGTGAGACCCTCATTGTGCTGTCTGGGTGTGGGACCCTCATTGTGCTGTCTGAGTGTGAGACCCTCATTGTGCTGTCTGAGTGTGAGACCTTCATTGTGCTGTCTGAGTGCCAGACACGCATTGTGCTGTCTAAGTGTGAGACCCTCATTGTGCTGTCTGATTGTGAGACCCTCATTGTGCTGTCTGAGTGTGAGACCCTCTTTTGCTGATTGTGAGACCCTCATTGTGCTGTCTGGGTGTAAGACCCTCATTGTGCTGTCTGAGTGCCAGACCCTCATTGTGCTGTCTGAGTGTGAGACCCTCATTGTGCTGTCTGAGTGTGAGACCCTCATTGTGCTGTCTGAGTGTGAGATCCTCTTTTGCTGATTGTGAGACCCTCATTGTGCTGTCTGGGTGTAAGACCCTCATTGTGCTGTCTGGGTGTAAGACCCTCATTGTGCTGTCTGAGTGCCAGACCCTCATTGTGCTGTCTGAGTGTGAGACCCTCATTGTGCTGTCTGAGTGTGAGACCCTCATTGTGCTGTCTGAGTGTGAGACCCTCATTGTGCTGACTGAGTGTGAGACCCTCATTTTGCTGTCTGAGTGTGAGACCCTCATTGTGCTGTCTGAGTGTGAGACCCTCATTGTACTGTCTGGGTGTAAGACCCTCATTGTGCTGTCTGGGTGTGAGACCCTCATTGTGCTGACTGAGTGTGAGACCCTCATTGGGCTGTCTGGGTGTGAGACCCTCATTGTGCTGAGTGTGAGACCCTCATTGTGCTGTCTGGGTGTGAGACCCACATTGTGCTGAGTGTGAGACCCACATTGTGCTGACTGAGTGTGAGAACCTCATTTTGCTGTCTGGGTGTGAGACCCACATTGTGCTGAGCGTGAGACCCTCATTGTGCTGTCTGAGTGTGAGACTCTCATTGTGCTGCCTGGGTGTGAGACCCTCAATGTGCTGAGTGTGAGACCCTCATTGTGTTGTCTGAGTGTGAGACTTTCATTGTGCTGAGTGTGAGACTCTCATTGTGCTGAGTGTGAGACCCTCATTGTGCTGTCTGGGTGTGGGACCCTCATTACGCTGTCTGAGTGTGAGACCCTCATTGTGCTGTCTGAGTGTGAGACCCTCATTGTGCTGTCTGAGTGCCAGACCCGCATTGTGCTGTCTGAGTGTCAGACCCTCATTGTGCTATCTGGGTGTGGGACCCTCATTGTGCTGTCTGAGTGTGAGACCCTCATTGTGCTGTCTGAGTGTGAGACCCTCATTGTGCTGTCTGGGTGTGGGACCCTCATTGTGCTGTCTGGGTGTGGGACCCTCATTGTGCAGTCTGAGTGTGAGACCCTCATTGTGCTGACTGAGTGCGAGACCCTCATTTTGCTGTCTGGGTGTGAGACCCTCATTGTGCTGTCTGGGTGTGGGACCCTCATTGTGCTGTCTGAGTGTGAGACCCTCATTGTGCTGTCTGAGTGTGAGACCCTCATTGTGCTGTCTGAGTGCTAGACCCGCATTGTGCTGTCTGAGTGTGAGACCCTCATTGTGCTGTCTGATTGTGAGACCCTCATTGTGCTGTCTGAGTGTGAGACCCTCTTTTGCTGATTGTGAGACCCTCATTGTGCTGTCTGGGTGTAAGACCCTCATTGTGCTGTCTGGGTGTAAGACCCTCATTGTGCTGTCTGAGTGTGAGACCCTCATTGTGCTGTCTGAGTGCCAGACCCGCATTGTGCTGTCTGGGTGTAAGACCCTCATTGTGCTGTCTGGGTGTAAGACCCTCATTGTGCTGTCTGGGTGTAAGACCCTCATTGTGCTGTCTGAGTGTGAGACCCTCATTGTGCTGTCTGAGTGCCAGACCCGCATTGTGCTGTCTGAGTGCCAGACCCTCATTGTGCTGTCTGGGTGTAAGACCCTCATTGTGCTGTCTGGGTGTAAGACCCTCATTGTGCTGTCTGAGTGCCAGACCCTCATTGTGCTGTCTGAGTGTGAGACCCTCATTGTGCTGTCTGAGTGTGAGACCCTCATTGTGCTGTCTGAGTGTGAGACCCTCTTTTGCTGATTGTGAGACCCTCATTGTGCTGTCTGAGTGTGAGACCCTCATTGTGCTGTCTGAGTGCCAGACCCTCATTGTGTTGTCTGAGTGTGAGACTCTCATTTTGCTGATTGTGAGACCCTCATTGTGCTGTCTGGGTGTGAGACCCTCATTGTGCTGTCTGAGTGTGAGACTCTCATTGTGCTGAGTGTGAGACCCTCATTGTGCTGTCTGAGTGTGAGACTCTCATTGTGCTGAGTGCGAGACCCTCATTGTGCTGTCTGGGTGTGAGACTCTCATTTTGCTGATTGTGAGACCCTCATTGTGCTGTCTGGGCGTGAGCCCCTCATTGTGCTGTCTGAGTGTGAGACTCTCATTGTGCTGAGTGTGAGACCCTCATTGTGCTGTCTGAGTGTGAGACTCTCATTTTGCTGATTGTGAGACCCTCATTGTGCTGTCTGGGCGTGAGCCCCTCATTGTGCTGTCTGAGTGTGAGACTCTCATTGTGCTGTCTGAGTGTGAGACCCTCATTGTGCTGTCTGAGTGTGAGACTCTCATTGTGCTGTCTGAGTGTGAGACTCTCATTGTGCTGAGTGCGAGACCCTCATTGTGCTGTCTGGGTGTGGGACCCTCATTACGCTGTCTGAGTGTGAGACCCTCATTATGCTGTCTGAGTGTGAGACACTCATTGTGCTGTCTGAGTGTGAGACTCTCATTGTGCTGTCTGGGTTTGAGACCCTCATTGTGCTGTCTGGGTGTGAGACCGTCATTGTGCTGTTTGAGTGTGAGGCCCTCATTGTGCTGTCTGGGTGTGAGACCCTCATTGTGCTGACTGAGTGTGAGACCCTCTTTTGCTGATTGTGAGACCCTCATTGTGCTGTCTGAGTGTGAGACCCTCATTGTGCTGTCGGAGTGTGAGACCCTCATTGTGCTGTCTGGGTGTGAGACCCTCATTGTGCTGTCTGAGTCTGAGACCCTCACTGTGCTGTCTGAGTGTGAGACCCTCATTGTGCTGACTGAGTGTGAGACCCTCTTTTGCTGATTGTGACACCCTCATTGTGCTGTCAGAGTGTGAGACCCTCATTGTGCTGTCTGGGTGTGAGACCCTCATTGTGCTGTCTGAGTGTGAGACCCTCATTGTGCTGTCTGAGTGTGAGACACTCATTGTGCTGTCTGAGTGTGAGACCCTCATTGTGCTGTCTGAGTGTGAGACACTCATTGTGCTGTCTGAGTGTGAGACCCTCATTGTGCTGTCTGGGTGTAAGACCCTCATTGTGCTGAGTGTGAGACCCTCATTGTGCAGTCTGAGTGTGAGACCCTCATTGTGCTGAGTGTGAGACCCTCATTGTGCTGTCTGAGTGTGAGACCCTTATTGTGCTCTCTGGGTTTGAGACCCTCTTTTGCTGATTGTGAGACCCTCATTGTGCTGTCTGAGTGTGAGACCCTCATTGTGCTGTCTGAGTGTGAGACCCTCATTGTGCTGTCTGAGTGTGAAACCCTCACTGTGCTGTCTGGGTGTGAGCCCCTCATTGTGCTGTCAGAGTGTGAGACCCTCATTGTGCTGTCTGGGTGTGAGACCCTCATTGTGCTGTCTGAGTGTGAGACCCTCATTGTGCTGTCTGAGTGTGAGACACTCATTGTGCTGTCTGAGTGTGAGACCCTCATTGTGCTGTCTGAGTGTGAGACACTCATTGTGCTGTCAGAGTGTGAGACCCTCATTGTGCTGTCTGGGTGTAAGACCCTCATTGTGCTGAGTGTGAGACCCTCATTGTGCAGTCTGAGTGTGAGACCCTCATTGTGCTGAGTGTGAGACCCTCATTGTGCTGTCTGAGTGTGAGACCCTTATTGTGCTCTCTGGGTTTGAGACCCTCTTTTGCTGATTGTGAGACCCTCATTGTGCTGTCTGAGTGTGAGACCCTCATTGTGCTGTCTGAGTGTGAGACCCTCATTGTGCTGTCTGAGTGTGAAACCCTCACCGTGCTGTCTGGGTGTGAGCCCCTCATTGTGCTGTCTGAGTGTGAGACCCTCATTGTGCTGTCTGAGTGTGAGACCCTCATTGTGCTGTCTGGGTGTGAGACCCTCATTGTGCTGTCTGTGTCTGAGACCCTCACTGTTCTGTCTGAGTGTGAGACCCTCATTGTGCTGTCTGTGTGTGAGACCCTCACTGTGCTGTCTGAGTGTGAGGCCCTCATTGTGCTGTCTGAGTGTGAGACCCTCATTGTGCTGAGTGTGAGACTCTCATTGTGCTGTCTGGGTGTGAGACCCTCATTGTGCTGTCTGAGTGTGAGACCTTCATTGTGCTGTCTGGGTGTGAGACCCTCATTGTGCTGTCTGAGTGTGAGACCTTCATTGTGCTGTCTGGGTGTGAGACCCTCATTGTGCTGTCTCAGTGTGAGACCCTCATTATGCTGTCTGGGTGAGACCCTCATTGTGCAGTCTGGGTGTGAGACCCTCACTGTGCTGTCTGAGTGTGAGACACTCATTGTGCTGTCTGAGTGCGAGACCCTCATTGTGCTGTCTGAGTGTGAGACTTTCATTGTGCTGTCTGAGTGTGAGACCCTCATTGTGCTGAGTGTGAGACCCTCATTGTGCTGTCTGAGTGTGAGACCTTCATTGTGCTGTCTGGGTGTGAGACCCTCATTGTGCTGTCTGAGTGTGAGACCTTCATTGTGCTGTCTAAGTGTGAGACCCTCATTGTGCTGAGTGTGAGACCCTCATTGTGCTGTCTGGGTGTGAGACCCTCATTGTGCTGTCTGAGTGTAAGACCCTCATTGTGCTGTCTGAGTGTGAGACCCTCATTGTGCTGAGTGTGAGACCCTCATTGTGCTGTCTGAGTGTGAGACCCTCATTGTGCTGAGTGTGAGACCCTCATTGTGCTGTCTGAGTGTGAGACCCTCATTGTGCTGTCTGAGTGTGAGACCCTCATTGTGCTGTCTGGGTGTGGGACCCTCATTGTGCTGTCTGGGTGTGGGACCCTCATTGTGCAGTCTGAGTGTGAGACCCTCATTGTGCTGACTGAGTGCGAGACCCTCATTTTGCTGTCTGGGTGTGAGACCCTCATTGTGCTGTCTGGGTGTGGGACCCTCATTGTGCTGTCTGAGTGTGAGACCCTCATTGTGCTGTCTGAGTGTGAGACCTTCATTGTGCTGTCTGAGTGCCAGACACGCATTGTGCTGTCTAAGTGTGAGACCCTCATTGTGCTGTCTGATTGTGAGACCCTCATTGTGCTGTCTGAGTGTGAGACCCTCTTTTGCTGATTGTGAGACCCTCATTGTGCTGTCTGGGTGCAAGACCCTCATTGTGCTGTCTGAGTGCCAGACCCTCATTGTGCTGTCTGAGTGTGAGACCCTCATTGTGCTGTCTGAGTGTGAGACCCTCATTGTGCTGTCTGAGTGTGAGATCCTCTTTTGCTGATTGTGAGACCCTCATTGTGCTGTCTGGGTGTAAGACCCTCATTGTGCTGTCTGGGTGTAAGACCCTCATTGTGCTGTCTGAGTGCCAGACCCTCATTGTGCTGTCTGAGTGTGAGACCCTCATTGTGCTGTCTGAGTGTGAGACCCTCATTGTGCTGTCTGAGTGTGAGACCCTCATTGTGCTGACTGAGTGTGAGACCCTCATTTTGCTGTCTGAGTGTGAGACCCTCATTGTGCTGTCTGAGTGTGAGACCCTCATTGTACTGTCTGGGTGTAAGACCCTCATTGTGCTGTCTGGGTGTGAGACCCTCATTGTGCTGACTGAGTGTGAGACCCTCATTGGGCTGTCTGGGTGTGAGACCCTCATTGTGCTGAGTGTGAGACCCTCATTGTGCTGTCTGGGTGTGAGACCCACATTGTGCTGAGTGTGAGACCCACATTGTGCTGACTGAGTGTGAGAACCTCATTTTGCTGTCTGGGTGTGAGACCCACATTGTGCTGAGCGTGAGACCCTCATTGTGCTGTCTGAGTGTGAGACTCTCATTGTGCTGCCTGGGTGTGAGACCCTCAATGTGCTGAGTGTGAGACCCTCATTGTGTTGTCTGAGTGTGAGACTTTCATTGTGCTGAGTGTGAGACTCTCATTGTGCTGAGTGTGAGACCCTCATTGTGCTGTCTGGGTGTGGGACCCTCATTACGCTGTCTGAGTGTGAGACCCTCATTGTGCTGTCTGAGTGTGAGACCCTCATTGTGCTGTCTGAGTGCCAGACCCGCATTGTGCTGTCTGAGTGTCAGACCCTCATTGTGCTATCTGGGTGTGGGACCCTCATTGTGCTGTCTGAGTGTGAGACCCTCATTGTGCTGTCTGAGTGTGATACCCTCATTGTGCTGTCTGGGTGTGGGACCCTCATTGTGCTGTCTGGGTGTGGGACCCTCATTGTGCAGTCTGAGTGTGAGACCCTCATTGTGCTGACTGAGTGCGAGACCCTCATTTTGCTGTCTGGGTGTGAGACCCTCATTGTGCTGTCTGGGTGTGGGACCCTCATTGTGCTGTCTGAGTGTGAGACCCTCATTGTGCTGTCTGAGTGTGAGACCCTCATTGTGCTGTCTGAGTGCTAGACCCGCATTGTGCTGTCTGAGTGTGAGACCCTCATTGTGCTGTCTGATTGTGAGACCCTCATTGTGCTGTCTGAGTGTGAGACCCTCTTTTGCTGATTGTGAGACCCTCATTGTGCTGTCTGGGTGTAAGACCCTCATTGTGCTGTCTGGGTGTAAGACCCTCATTGTGCTGTCTGAGTGTGAGACCCTCATTGTGCTGTCTGAGTGCCAGACCCGCATTGTGCTGTCTGGGTGTAAGACCCTCATTGTGCTGTCTGGGTGTAAGACCCTCATTGTGCTGTCTGGGTGTAAGACCCTCATTGTGCTGTCTGAGTGTGAGACCCTCATTGTGCTGTCTGAGTGCCAGACCCGCATTGTGCTGTCTGAGTGCCAGACCCTCATTGTGCTGTCTGGGTGTAAGACCCTCATTGTGCTGTCTGGGTGTAAGACCCTCATTGTGCTGTCTGAGTGCCAGACCCTCATTGTGCTGTCTGAGTGTGAGACCCTCATTGTGCTGTCTGAGTGTGAGACCCTCATTGTGCTGTCTGAGTGTGAGACCCTCTTTTGCTGATTGTGAGACCCTCATTGTGCTGTCTGAGTGTGAGACCCTCATTGTGCTGTCTGAGTGCCAGACCCTCATTGTGTTGTCTGAGTGTGAGACTCTCATTTTGCTGATTGTGAGACCCTCATTGTGCTGTCTGGGTGTGAGACCCTCATTGTGCTGTCTGAGTGTGAGACTCTCATTGTGCTGAGTGTGAGACCCTCATTGTGCTGTCTGAGTGTGAGACTCTCATTGTGCTGAGTGCGAGACCCTCATTGTGCTGTCTGGGTGTGAGACTCTCATTTTGCTGATTGTGAGACCCTCATTGTGCTGTCTGGGCGTGAGCCCCTCATTGTGCTGTCTGAGTGTGAGACTCTCATTGTGCTGAGTGTGAGACCCTCATTGTGCTGTCTGAGTGTGAGACTCTCATTTTGCTGATTGTGAGACCCTCATTGTGCTGTCTGGGCGTGAGCCCCTCATTGTGCTGTCTGAGTGTGAGACTCTCATTGTGCTGTCTGAGTGTGAGACCCTCATTGTGCTGTCTGAGTGTGAGACTCTCATTGTGCTGTCTGAGTGTGAGACTCTCATTGTGCTGAGTGCGAGACCCTCATTGTGCTGTCTGGGTGTGGGACCCTCATTACGCTGTCTGAGTGTGAGACCCTCATTGTGCTGTCTGAGTGTGAGACACTCATTGTGCTGTCTGAGTGTGAGACTCTCATTGTGCTGTCTGGGTTTGAGACCCTCATTGTGCTGTCTGGGTGTGAGACCGTCATTGTGCTGTTTGAGTGTGAGGCCCTCATTGTGCTGTCTGGGTGTGAGACCCTCATTGTGCTGACTGAGTGTGAGACCCTCTTTTGCTGATTGTGAGACCCTCATTGTGCTGTCTGAGTGTGAGACCCTCATTGTGCTGTCGGAGTGTGAGACCCTCATTGTGCTGTCTGGGTGTGAGACCCTCATTGTGCTGTCTGAGTCTGAGACCCTCACTGTGCTGTCTGAGTGTGAGACCCTCATTGTGCTGACTGAGTGTGAGACCCTCTTTTGCTGATTGTGACACCCTCATTGTGCTGTCAGAGTGTGAGACCCTCATTGTGCTGTCTGGGTGTGAGACCCTCATTGTGCTGTCTGAGTGTGAGACCCTCATTGTGCTGTCTGAGTGTGAGACACTCATTGTGCTGTCTGAGTGTGAGACCCTCATTGTGCTGTCTGAGTGTGAGACACTCATTGTGCTGTCTGAGTGTGAGACCCTCATTGTGCTGTCTGGGTGTAAGACCCTCATTGTGCTGAGTGTGAGACCCTCATTGTGCAGTCTGAGTGTGAGACCCTCATTGTGCTGAGTGTGAGACCCTCATTGTGCTGTCTGAGTGTGAGACCCTTATTGTGCTCTCTGGGTTTGAGACCCTCTTTTGCTGATTGTGAGACCCTCATTGTGCTGTCTGAGTGTGAGACCCTCATTGTGCTGTCTGAGTGTGAGACCCTCATTGTGCTGTCTGAGTGTGAAACCCTCACTGTGCTGTCTGGGTGTGAGCCCCTCATTGTGCTGTCAGAGTGTGAGACCCTCATTGTGCTGTCTGGGTATGAGACCCTCATTGTGCTGTCTGAGTGTGAGACCCTCATTGTGCTGTCTGAGTGTGAGACACTCATTGTGCTGTCTGAGTGTGAGACCCTCATTGTGCTGTCTGAGTGTGAGACACTCATTGTGCTGTCTGAGTGTGAGACCCTCATTGTGCTGTCTGGGTGTAAGACCCTCATTGTGCTGAGTGTGAGACCCTCATTGTGCAGTCTGAGTGTGAGACCCTCATTGTGCTGAGTGTGAGACCCTCATTGTGCTGTCTGAGTGTGAGACCCTTATTGTGCTCTCTGGGTTTGAGACCCTCTTTTGCTGATTGTGAGACCCTCATTGTGCTGTCTGAGTGTGAGACCCTCATTGTGCTGTCTGAGTGTGAGACCCTCATTGTGCTGTCTGAGTGTGAAACCCTCACCGTGCTGTCTGGGTGTGAGCCCCTCATTGTGCTGTCTGAGTGTGAGACCCTCATTGTGCTGTCTGAGTGTGAGACCCTCATTGTGCTGTCTGGGTGTGAGACCCTCATTGTGCTGTCTGTGTCTGAGACCCTCACTGTTCTGTCTGAGTGTGAGACCCTCATTGTGCTGTCTGTGTGTGAGACCCTCACTGTGCTGTCTGAGTGTGAGGCCCTCATTGTGCTGTCTGAGTGTGAGACCCTCATTGTGCTGAGTGTGAGACTCTCATTGTGCTGTCTGGGTGTGAGACCCTCATTGTGCTGTCTGAGTGTGAGACCTTCATTGTGCTGTCTGGGTGTGAGACCCTCATTGTGCTGTCTGAGTGTGAGACCTTCATTGTGCTGTCTGGGTGTGAGACCCTCATTGTGCTGTCTCAGTGTGAGACCCTCATTATGCTGTCTGGGTGAGACCCTCATTGTGCAGTCTGGGTGTGAGACCCTCACTGTGCTGTCTGAGTGTGAGACACTCATTGTGCTGTCTGAGTGCGAGACCCTCATTGTGCTGTCTGAGTGTGAGACTTTCATTGTGCTGTCTGAGTGTGAGACCCTCATTGTGCTGAGTGTGAGACCCTCATTGTGCTGTCTGAGTGTGAGACCTTCATTGTGCTGTCTGGGTGTGAGACCCTCATTGTGCTGTCTGAGTGTGAGACCTTCATTGTGCTGTCTAAGTGTGAGACCCTCATTGTGCTGAGTGTGAGACCCTCATTGTGCTGTCTGGGTGTGAGACCCTCATTGTGCTGTCTGAGTGTAAGACCCTCATTGTGCTGTCTGAGTGTGAGACCCTCATTGTGCTGAGTGTGAGACCCTCATTGTGCTGTCTGAGTGTGAGACCCTCATTGTGCTGAGTGTGAGACCCTCATTGTGCTGTCTGAGTGTGAGACCCTCATTGTGCTGTCTGAGTGTGAGACCCTCATTGTGCTGTCTGGGTGTGGGACCCTCATTGTGCTGTCTGGGTGTGGGACCCTCATTGTGCAGTCTGAGTGTGAGACCCTCATTGTGCTGACTGAGTGCGAGACCCTCATTTTGCTGTCTGGGTGTGAGACCCTCATTGTGCTGTCTGGGTGTGGACCCTCATTGTGCTGTCTGAGTGTGAGACCCTCATTGTGCTGTCTGAGTGTGAGACCTTCATTGTGCTGTCTGAGTGCCAGACACGCATTGTGCTGTCTGAGTGTGAGACCCTCATTGTGCTGTCTGATTGTGAGACCCTCATTGTGCTGTCTGAGTGTGAGACCCTCTTTTGCTGATTGTGAGACCCTCATTGTGCTGTCTGGGTGTAAGACCCTCATTGTGCTGTCTGAGTGCCAGACCCTCATTGTGCTGTCTGAGTGTGAGACCCTCATTGTGCTGTCTGAGTGTGAGACCCTCATTGTGCTGTCTGAGTGTGAGATCCTCTTTTGCTGATTGTGAGACCCTCATTGTGCTGTCTGGGTGTAAGACCCTCATTGTGCTGTCTGGGTGTAAGACCCTCATTGCGCTGTCTGAGTGCCAGACCCTCATTGTGCTGTCTGAGTGTGAGACCCTCATTGTGCTGTCTGAGTGTGAGACCCTCATTGTGCTGTCTGAGTGTGAGACCCTCATTGTGCTGACTGAGTGTGAGACCCTCATTTTGCTGTCTGAGTGTGAGACCCTCATTGTGCTGTCTGAGTGTGAGACCCTCATTGTACTGTCTGGGTGTAAGACCCTCATTGTGCTGTCTGGGTGTGAGACCCTCATTGTGCTGACTGAGTGTGAGACCCTCATTGGGCTGTCTGGGTGTGAGACCCTCATTGTGCTGAGTGTGAGACCCTCATTGTGCTGTCTGGGTGTGAGACCCACATTGTGCTGAGTGTGAGACCCACATTGTGCTGACTGAGTGTGAGAACCTCATTTTGCTGTCTGGGTGTGAGACCCACATTGTGCTGAGCGTGAGACCCTCATTGTGCTGTCTGAGTGTGAGACTCTCATTGTGCTGCCTGGGTGTGAGACCCTCAATGTGCTGAGTGTGAGACCCTCATTGTGTTGTCTGAGTGTGAGACTTTCATTGTGCTGAGTGTGAGACTCTCATTGTGCTGAGTGTGAGACCCTCATTGTGCTGTCTGGGTGTGGGACCCTCATTACGCTGTCTGAGTGTGAGACCCTCATTGTGCTGTCTGAGTGTGAGACCCTCATTGTGCTGTCTGAGTGCCAGACCCGCATTGTGCTGTCTGAGTGTCAGACCCTCATTGTGCTATCTGGGTGTGGGACCCTCATTGTGCTGTCTGAGTGTGAGACCCTCATTGTGCTGTCTGAGTGTGAGACCCTCATTGTGCTGTCTGGGTGTGGGACCCTCATTGTGCTGTCTGGGTGTGGGACCCTCATTGTGCAGTCTGAGTGTGAGACCCTCATTGTGCTGACTGAGTGCGAGACCCTCATTTTGCTGTCTGGGTGTGAGACCCTCATTGTGCTGTCTGGGTGTGGGACCCTCATTGTGCTGTCTGAGTGTGAGACCCTCATTGTGCTGTCTGAGTTTGAGACCCTCATTGTGCTGTCTGAGTGCTAGACCCGCATTGTGCTGTCTGAGTGTGAGACCCTCATTGTGCTGTCTGATTGTGAGACCCTCATTGTGCTGTCTGAGTGTGAGACCCTCTTTTGCTGATTGTGAGACCCTCATTGTGCTGTCTGGGTGTAAGACCCTCATTGTGCTGTCTGGGTGTAAGACCCTCATTGTGCTGTCTGAGTGTGAGACCCTCATTGTGCTGTCTGAGTGCCAGACCCGCATTGTGCTGTCTGGGTGTAAGACCCTCATTGTGCTGTCTGGGTGTAAGACCCTCATTGTGCTGTCTGGGTGTAAGACCCTCATTGTGCTGTCTGAGTGTGAGACCCTCATTGTGCTGTCTGAGTGCCAGACCCGCATTGTGCTGTCTGAGTGCCAGACCCTCATTGTGCTGTCTGGGTGTAAGACCCTCATTGTGCTGTCTGGGTGTAAGACCCTCATTGTGCTGTCTGAGTGCCAGACCCTCATTGTGCTGTCTGAGTGTGAGACCCTCATTGTGCTGTCTGAGTGTGAGACCCTCATTGTGCTGTCTGAGTGTGAGACCCTCTTTTGCTGATTGTGAGACCCTCATTGTGCTGTCTGAGTATGAGACCCTCATTGTGCTGTCTGAGTGCCAGACCCTCATTGTGTTGTCTGAGTGTGAGACTCTCATTTTGCTGAATGTGAGACCCTCATTGTGCTGTCTGGGTGTGAGACCCTCATTGTGCTGTCTGAGTGTGAGACTCTCATTGTGCTGAGTGTGAGACCCTCATTGTGCTGTCTGAGTGTGAGACTCTCATTGTGCTGAGTGCGAGACCCTCATTGTGCTGTCTGGGTGTGAGACTCTCATTTTGCTGATTGTGAGACCCTCATTGTGCTGTCTGGGCGTGAGCCCCTCATTGTGCTGTCTGAGTGTGAGACTCTCATTGTGCTGAGTGTGAGACCCTCATTGTGCTGTCTGAGTGTGAGACTCTCATTTTGCTGATTGTGAGACCCTCATTGTGCTGTCTGGGCGTGAGCCCCTCATTGTGCTGTCTGAGTGTGAGACTCTCATTGTGCTGTCTGAGTGTGAGACCCTCATTGTGCTGTCTGAGTGTGAGACTCTCATTGTGCTGTCTGAGTGTGAGACTCTCATTGTGCTGAGTGCGAGACCCTCATTGTGCTGTCTGGGTGTGGGACCCTCATTACGCTGTCTGAGTGTGAGACCCTCATTGTGCTGTCTGAGTGTGAGACACTCATTGTGCTGTCTGAGTGTGAGACTCTCATTGTGCTGTCTGGGTTTGAGACCCTCATTGTGCTGTCTGGGTGTGAGACCGTCATTGTGCTGTTTGAGTGTGAGGCCCTCATTGTGCTGTCTGGGTGTGAGACCCTCATTGTGCTGACTGAGTGTGAGACCCTCTTTTGCTGATTGTGAGACCCTCATTGTGCTGTCTGAGTGTGAGACCCTCATTGTGCTGTCGGAGTGTGAGACCCTCATTGTGCTGTCTGGGTGTGAGACCCTCATTGTGCTGTCTGAGTCTGAGACCCTCACTGTGCTGTCTGAGTGTGAGACCCTCATTGTGCTGACTGAGTGTGAGACCCTCTTTTGCTGATTGTGACACCCTCATTGTGCTGTCAGAGTGTGAGACCCTCATTGTGCTGTCTGGGTGTGAGACCCTCATTGTGCTGCCTGAGTGTGAGACCCTCATTGTGCTGTCTGAGTGTGAGACACTCATTGTGCTGTCTGAGTGCCAGACCCTCATTGTGCTGTCTGAGTGTGAGACCCTCATTGTGCTGTCTGAGTGTGAGACCCTCATTGTGCTGTCTGAGTGTGAGATCCTCTTTTGCTGATTGTGAGACCCTCATTGTGCTGTCTGGGTGTAAGACCCTCATTGTGCTGTCTGGGTGTAAGACCCTCATTGTGCTGTCTGAGTGCCAGACCCTCATTGTGCTGTCTGAGTGTGAGACGCTCATTGTGCTGTCTGAGTGTGAGACCCTCATTGTGCTGTCTGAGTGTGAGACCCTCATTGTGCTGACTGAGTGTGAGAACCTCATTTTGCTGTCTGAGTGTGAGACCCTCATTGTGCTGTCTGAGTGTGAGACCCTCATTGTACTGTCTGGGTGTAAGACCCTCATTGTGCTGTCTGGGTGTGAGACCCTCATTGTGCTGACTGAGTGTGAGACCCTCATTGGGCTGTCTGGGTGTGAGACCCTCATTGTGCTGAGTGTGAGACCCTCATTGTGCTGTCTGGGTGTGAGACCCACATTGTGCTGAGTGTGAGACCCACATTGTGCTGACTGAGTGTGAGAACCTCATTTTGCTGTCTGGGTGTGAGACCCACATTGTGCTGAGCGTGAGACCCTCATTGTGCTGTCTGAGTGTGAGACTCTCATTGTGCTGCCTGGGTGTGAGACCCTCAATGTGCTGAGTGTGAGACCCTCATTGTGTTGTCTGAGTGTGAGACTTTCATTGTGCTGAGTGTGAGACTCTCATTGTGCTGAGTGTGAGACCCTCATTGTGCTGTCTGGGTGTGGGACCCTCATTACGCTGTCTGAGTGTGAGACCCTCATTGTGCTGTCTGAGTGTGAGACCCTCATTGTGCTGTCTGAGTGCCAGACCCGCATTGTGCTGTCTGAGTGTCAGACCCTCATTGTGCTATCTGGGTGTGGGACCCTCATTGTGCTGTCTGAGTGTGAGACCCTCATTGTGCTGTCTGAGTGTGAGACCCTCATTGTGCTGTCTGGGTGTGGGACCCTCATTGTGCTGTCTGGGTGTGGGACCCTCATTGTGCAGTCTGAGTGTGAGACCCTCATTGTGCTGACTGAGTGCGAGACCCTCATTTTGCTGTCTGGGTGTGAGACCCTCATTGTGCTGTCTGGGTGTGGGACCCTCATTGTGCTGTCTGAGTGTGAGACCCTCATTGTGCTGTCTGAGTGTGAGACCCTCATTGTGCTGTCTGAGTGCTAGACCCGCATTGTGCTGTCTGAGTGTGAGACCCTCATTGTGCTGTCTGATTGTGAGACCCTCATTGTGCTGTCTGAGTGTGAGACCCTCTTTTGCTGATTGTGAGACCCTCATTGTGCTGTCTGGGTGTAAGACCCTCATTGTGCTGTCTGGGTGTAAGACCCTCATTGTGCTGTCTGAGTGTGAGACCCTCATTGTGCTGTCTGAGTGCCAGACCCGCATTGTGCTGTCTGGGTGTAAGACCCTCATTGTGCTGTCTGGGTGTAAGACCCTCATTGTGCTGTCTGGGTGTAAGACCCTCATTGTGCTGTCTGAGTGTGAGACCCTCATTGTGCTGTCTGAGTGCCAGACCCGCATTGTGCTGTCTGAGTGCCAGACCCTCATTGTGCTGTCTGGGTGTAAGACCCTCATTGTGCTGTCTGGGTGTAAGACCCTCATTGTGCTGTCTGAGTGCCAGACCCTCATTGTGCTGTCTGAGTGTGAGACCCTCATTGTGCTGTCTGAGTGTGAGACCCTCATTGTGCTGTCTGAGTGTGAGACCCTCTTTTGCTGATTGTGAGACCCTCATTGTGCTGTCTGAGTATGAGACCCTCATTGTGCTGTCTGAGTGCCAGACCCTCATTGTGTTGTCTGAGTGTGAGACTCTCATTTTGCTGATTGTGAGACCCTCATTGTGCTGTCTGGGTGTGAGACCCTCATTGTGCTGTCTGAGTGTGAGACTCTCATTGTGCTGAGTGTGAGACCCTCATTGTGCTGTCTGAGTGTGAGACTCTCATTGTGCTGAGTGCGAGACCCTCATTGTGCTGTCTGGGTGTGAGACTCTCATTTTGCTGATTGTGAGACCTTCATTGTGCTGTCTGGGCGTGAGCCCCTCATTGTGCTGTCTGAGTGTGAGACTCTCATTGTGCTGAGTGTGAGACCCTCATTGTGCTGTCTGAGTGTGAGACTCTCATTTTGCTGATTGTGAGACCCTCATTGTGCTGTCTGGGCGTGAGCCCCTCATTGTGCTGTCTGAGTGTGAGACTCTCATTGTGCTGTCTGAGTGTGAGACCCTCATTGTGCTGTCTGAGTGTGAGACTCTCATTGTGCTGTCTGAGTGTGAGACTCTCATTGTGCTGAGTGCGAGACCCTCATTGTGCTGTCTGGGTGTGGGACCCTCATTACGCTGTCTGAGTGTGAGACCCTCATTGTGCTGTCTGAGTGTGAGACACTCATTGTGCTGTCTGAGTGTGAGACTCTCATTGTGCTGTCTGGGTTTGAGACCCTCATTGTGCTGTCTGGGTGTGAGACCGTCATTGTGCTGTTTGAGTGTGAGGCCCTCATTGTGCTGTCTGGGTGTGAGACCCTCATTGTGCTGACTGAGTGTGAGACCCTCTTTTGCTGATTGTGAGACCCTCATTGTGCTGTCTGAGTGTGAGACCCTCATTGTGCTGTCGGAGTGTGAGACCCTCATTGTGCTGTCTGGGTGTGAGACCCTCATTGTGCTGTCTGAGTCTGAGACCCTCACTGTGCTGTCTGAGTGTGAGACCCTCATTGTGCTGACTGAGTGTGAGACCCTCTTTTGCTGATTGTGACACCCTCATTGTGCTGTCAGAGTGTGAGACCCTCATTGTGCTGTCTGGGTGTGAGACCCTCATTGTGCTGCCTGAGTGTGAGACCCTCATTGTGCTGTCTGAGTGTGAGACACTCATTGTGCTGTCTGAGTGCCAGACCCTCATTGTGCTGTCTGAGTGTGAGACCCTCATTGTGCTGTCTGGGTGTGGGACCCTCATTGTGCTGTCTGAGTGTGAGACCCTCATTGTGCTGTCTGAGTGTGAGACCCTCATTGTGCTGTCTGAGTGCTAGACCCGCATTGTGCTGTCTGAGTGTGAGACCCTCATTGTGCTGTCTGATTGTGAGACCCTCATTGTGCTGTCTGAGTGTGAGACCCTCTTTTGCTGATTGTGAGACCCTCATTGTGCTGTCTGGGTGTAAGACCCTCATTGTGCTGTCTGGGTGTAAGACCCTCATTGTGCTGTCTGAGTGTGAGACCCTCATTGTGCTGTCTGAGTGCCAGACCCGCATTGTGCTGTCTGGGTGTAAGACCCTCATTGTGTTGTCTGGGTGTAAGACCCTCATTGTGCTGTCTGGGTGTAAGACCCTCATTGTGCTGTCTGAGTGTGAGACCCTCATTGTGCTGTCTGAGTGCCAGACCCGCATTGTGCTGTCTGAGTGCCAGACCCTCATTGTGCTGTCTGGGTGTAAGACCCTCATTGTGCTGTCTGGGTGTAAGACCCTCATTGTGCTGTCTGAGTGCCAGACCCTCATTGTGCTGTCTGAGTGTGAGACCCTCATTGTGCTGTCTGAGTGTGAGACCCTCATTGTGCTGTCTGAGTGTGAGACCCTCTTTTGCTGATTGTGAGACCCTCATTGTGCTGTCTGAGTATGAGACCCTCATTGTGCTGTCTGAGTGCCAGACCCTCATTGTGTTGTCTGAGTGTGAGACTCTCATTTTGCTGATTGTGAGACCCTCATTGTGCTGTCTGGGTGTGAGACCCTCATTGTGCTGTCTGAGTGTGAGACTCTCATTGTGCTGTCTGAGTGCCAGACCCTCATTGTGCTGTCTGAGTGTGAGACCCTCATTGTGCTGTCTGAGTGTGAGACCCTCATTGTGCTGTCTGAGTGTGAGATCCTCTTTTGCTGATTGTGAGACCCTCATTGTGCTGTCTGGGTGTAAGACCCTCATTGTGCTGTCTGGGTGTAAGACCCTCATTGTGCTGTCTGAGTGCCAGACCCTCATTGTGCTGTCTGAGTGTGAGACGCTCATTGTGCTGTCTGAGTGTGAGACCCTCATTGTGCTGTCTGAGTGTGAGACCCTCATTGTGCTGACTGAGTGTGAGACCCTCATTTTGCTGTCTGAGTGTGAGACCCTCATTGTGCTGTCTGAGTGTGAGACCCTCATTGTACTGTCTGGGTGTAAGACCCTCATTGTGCTGTCTGGGTGTGAGACCCTCATTGTGCTGACTGAGTGTGAGACCCTCATTGGGCTGTCTGGGTGTGAGACCCTCATTGTGCTGAGTGTGAGACCCTCATTGTGCTGTCTGGGTGTGAGACCCACATTGTGCTGAGTGTGAGACCCACATTGTGCTGACTGAGTGTGAGAACCTCATTTTGCTGTCTGGGTGTGAGACTCACATTGTGCTGAGCGTGAGACCCTCATTGTGCTGTCTGAGTGTGAGACTCTCATTGTGCTGCCTGGGTGTGAGACCCTCAATGTGCTGAGTGTGAGACCCTCATTGTGTTGTCTGAGTGTGAGACTCTCATTGTGCTGAGTGTGAGACTCTCATTGTGCTGAGTGTGAGACCCTCATTGTGCTGTCTGGGTGTGGGACCCTCATTACGCTGTCTGAGTGTGAGACCCTCATTGTGCTGTCTGAGTGTGAGACCCTCATTGTGCTGTCTGAGTGCCAGACCCGCATTGTGCTGTCTGAGTGTCAGACCCTCATTGTGCTATCTGGGTGTGGGACCCTCATTGTGCTGTCTGAGTGTGAGACCCTCATTGTGCTGTCTGGGTGTGAGACCCTCATTGTGCTGTCTGGGAAGGGACCCTCATTGTGCTGTCTGGGTGTGGGACCCTCATTGTGCAGTCTGAGTGTGAGACCCTCATTGTGCTGACTGAGTGCGAGACCCTCATTTTGCTGTCTGGGTGTGAGACCCTCATTGTGCTGTCTGGGTGTGGGACCCTCATTGTGCTGTCTGAGTGTGAGACCCTCATTGTGCTGTCTGAGTGTGAGACCCTCATTGTGCTGTCTGAGTGCCAGACCCGCATTGTGCTGTCTGAGTGTGAGACCCTCATTGTGCTGTCTGATTGTGAGACCCTCATTGTGCTGTCTGAGTGTGAGACCCTCTTTTGCTGATTGTGAGACCCTCATTGTGCTGTCTGGGTGTAAGACCCTCATTGTGCTGTCTGGGTGTAAGACCCTCATTGTGCTGTCTGAGTGTGAGACCCTCATTGTGCTGTCTGAGTGCCAGACCCGCATTGTGCTGTCTGGGTGTAAGACCCTCATAGTGCTGTCTGGGTGTAAGACCCTCATTGTGCTGTCTGGGTGTAAGACCCTCATTGTGCTGTCTGAGTGTGAGACCCTCATTGTGCTGTCTGAGTGCCAGACCCGCATTGTGCTGTCTGAGTGCCAGACCCTCATTGTGAGGTCTGGGAGTAAGACCCTCATTGTGCTGTCTGGGTGTAAGACCCTCATTGTGCTGTCTGAGTGCCAGACCCTCATTGTGCTGTCTGAGTGTGAGACCCTCATTGTGCTGTCTGAGTGTGAGACCCTCATTGTGCTGTCTGAGTGTGAGACCCTCTTTTGCTGATTGTGAGACCCTCATTGTGCTGTCTGAGTGTGAGACCCTCATTGTGCTGTCTGAGTGCCAGACCCTCATTGTGTTGTCTGAGTGTGAGACTCTCATTTTGCTGATTGTGAGACCCTCATTGTGCTGTCTGGGTGTGAGACCCTCATTGTGCTGTCTGAGTGTGAGACTCTCATTGTGCTGAGTGTGAGACCCTCATTGTGCTGTCTGAGTGTGAGACTCTCATTGTGCTGAGTGCGAGACCCTCACTGTGCTGTCTGGGTGTGAGACTCTCATTTTGCTGATTGTGAGACCCTCATTGTGCTGTCTGGGCGTGAGCCCCTCATTGTGCTGTCTGAGTGTGAGACTCTCATTGTGCTGAGTGTGAGACCCTCATTGTGCTGTCTGAGTGTGAGACTCTCATTTTGCTGATTGTGAGACCCTCATTGTGCTGTCTGGGCGTGAGCCCCTCATTGTGCTGTCTGAGTGTGAGACTCTCATTGTGCTGTCTGAGTGTGAGACCCTCATTGTGCTGTCTGAGTGTGAGACTCTCATTGTGCTGTCTGAGTGTGAGACTCTCATTGTGCTGAGTGCGAGACCCTCATTGTGCTGTCTGGGTGTGGGACCCTCATTACGCTGTCTGAGTGTGAGACCCTCATTGTGCTGTCTGAGTGTGAGACACTCATTGTGCTGTCTGAGTGTGAGACTCTCATTGTGCTGTCTGGGTTTGAGACCCTCATTGTGCTGTCTGGGTGTGAGACCCTCATTGTGCTGTCTGAGTGTAAGACCCTCATTGTGCTGTCTGAGTGTGAGACCCTCATTGTGCTGAGTGTGAGACCCTCATTGTGCTGTCTGAGTGTGAGACCCTCATTGTGCTGAGTGTGAGACCCTCATTGTGCTGTCTGAGTGTGAGACCCTCATTGTGCTGTCTGAGTGTGAGACCCTCATTGTGCTGTCTGGGTGTGGGACCCTCATTGTGCTGTCTGGGTGTGGGACCCTCATTGTGCAGTCTGAGTGTGAGACCCTCATTGTGCTGACTGAGTGCGAGACCCTCATTTTGCTGTCTGGGTGTGAGACCCTCATTGTGCTGTCTGGGTGTGGACCCTCATTGTGCTGTCTGAGTGTGAGACCCTCATTGTGCTGTCTGAGTGTGAGACCTTCATTGTGCTGTCTGAGTGCCAGACACGCATTGTGCTGTCTGAGTGTGAGACCCTCATTGTGCTGTCTGATTGTGAGACCCTCATTGTGCTGTCTGAGTGTGAGACCCTCTTTTGCTGATTGTGAGACCCTCATTGTGCTGTCTGGGTGTAAGACCCTCATTGTGCTGTCTGAGTGCCAGACCCTCATTGTGCTGTCTGAGTGTGAGACCCTCATTGTGCTGTCTGAGTGTGAGACCCTCATTGTGCTGTCTGAGTGTGAGATCCTCTTTTGCTGATTGTGAGACCCTCATTGTGCTGTCTGGGTGTAAGACCCTCATTGTGCTGTCTGGGTGTAAGACCCTCATTGTGCTGTCTGAGTGCCAGACCCTCATTGTGCTGTCTGAGTGTGAGACCCTCATTGTGCTGTCTGAGTGTGAGACCCTCATTGTGCTGTCTGAGTGTGAGACCCTCATTGTGCTGACTGAGTGTGAGACCCTCATTTTGCTGTCTGAGTGTGAGACCCTCATTGTGCTGTCTGAGTGTGAGACCCTCATTGTACTGTCTGGGTGTAAGACCCTCATTGTGCTGTCTGGGTGTGAGACCCTCATTGTGCTGACTGAGTGTGAGACCCTCATTGGGCTGTCTGGGTGTGAGACCCTCATTGTGCTGAGTGTGAGACCCTCATTGTGCTGTCTGGGTGTGAGACCCACATTGTGCTGAGTGTGAGACCCACATTGTGCTGACTGAGTGTGAGAACCTCATTTTGCTGTCTGGGTGTGAGACCCACATTGTGCTGAGCGTGAGACCCTCATTGTGCTGTCTGAGTGTGAGACTCTCATTGTGCTGCCTGGGTGTGAGACCCTCAATGTGCTGAGTGTGAGACCCTCATTGTGTTGTCTGAGTGTGAGACTTTCATTGTGCTGAGTGTGAGACTCTCATTGTGCTGAGTGTGAGACCCTCATTGTGCTGTCTGGGTGTGGGACCCTCATTACGCTGTCTGAGTGTGAGACCCTCATTGTGCTGTCTGAGTGTGAGACCCTCATTGTGCTGTCTGAGTGCCAGACCCGCATTGTGCTGTCTGAGTGTCAGACCCTCATTGTGCTATCTGGGTGTGGGACCCTCATTGTGCTGTCTGAGTGTGAGACCCTCATTGTGCTGTCTGAGTGTGAGACCCTCATTGTGCTGTCTGGGTGTGGGACCCTCATTGTGCTGTCTGGGTGTGGGACCCTCATTGTGCAGTCTGAGTGTGAGACCCTCATTGTGCTGACTGAGTGCGAGACCCTCATTTTGCTGTCTGGGTGTGAGACCCTCATTGTGCTGTCTGGGTGTGGGACCCTCATTGTGCTGTCTGAGTGTGAGACCCTCATTGTGCTGTCTGAGTGTGAGACCCTCATTGTGCTGTCTGAGTGCTAGACCCGCATTGTGCTGTCTGAGTGTGAGACCCTCATTGTGCTGTCTGATTGTGAGACCCTCATTGTGCTGTCTGAGTGTGAGACCCTCTTTTGCTGATTGTGAGACCCTCATTGTGCTGTCTGGGTGTAAGACCCTCATTGTGCTGTCTGGGTGTAAGACCCTCATTGTGCTGTCTGAGTGTGAGACCCTCATTGTGCTGTCTGAGTGCCAGACCCGCATTGTGCTGTCTGGGTGTAAGACCCTCATTGTGCTGTCTGGGTGTAAGACCCTCATTGTGCTGTCTGGGTGTAAGACCCTCATTGTGCTGTCTGAGTGTGAGACCCTCATTGTGCTGTCTGAGTGCCAGACCCGCATTGTGCTGTCTGAGTGCCAGACCCTCATTGTGCTGTCTGGGTGTAAGACCCTCATTGTGCTGTCTGGGTGTAAGACCCTCATTGTGCTGTCTGAGTGCCAGACCCTCATTGTGCTGTCTGAGTGTGAGACCCTCATTGTGCTGTCTGAGTGTGAGACCCTCATTGTGCTGTCTGAGTGTGAGACCCTCTTTTGCTGATTGTGAGACCCTCATTGTGCTGTCTGAGTATGAGACCCTCATTGTGCTGTCTGAGTGCCAGACCCTCATTGTGTTGTCTGAGTGTGAGACTCTCATTTTGCTGATTGTGAGACCCTCATTGTGCTGTCTGGGTGTGTGACCCTCATTGTGCTGTCTGAGTGTGAGACTCTCATTGTGCTGAGTGTGAGACCCTCATTGTGCTGTCTGAGTGTGAGACTCTCATTGTGCTGAGTGCGAGACCCTCATTGTGCTGTCTGGGTGTGAGACTCTCATTTTGCTGATTGTGAGACCCTCATTGTGCTGTCTGGGCGTGAGCCCCTCATTGTGCTGTCTGAGTGTGAGACTCTCATTGTGCTGAGTGTGAGACCCTCATTGTGCTGTCTGAGTGTGAGACTCTCATTTTGCTGATTGTGAGACCCTCATTGTGCTGTCTGGGCGTGAGCCCCTCATTGTGCTGTCTGAGTGTGAGACTCTCATTGTGCTGTCTGAGTGTGAGACCCTCATTGTGCTGTCTGAGTGTGAGACTCTCATTGTGCTGTCTGAGTGTGAGACTCTCATTGTGCTGAGTGCGAGACCCTCATTGTGCTGTCTGGGTGTGGGACCCTCATTACGCTGTCTGAGTGTGAGACCCTCATTGTGCTGTCTGAGTGTGAGACACTCATTGTGCTGTCTGAGTGTGAGACTCTCATTGTGCTGTCTGGGTTTGAGATCCTCATTGTGCTGTCTGGGTGTGAGACCGTCATTGTGCTGTTTGAGTGTGAGGCCCTCATTGTGCTGTCTGGGTGTGAGACCCTCATTGTGCTGACTGAGTGTGAGACCCTCTTTTGCTGATTGTGAGACCCTCATTGTGCTGTCTGAGTGTGAGACCCTCATTGTGCTGTCGGAGTGTGAGACCCTCATTGTGCTGTCTGGGTGTGAGACCCTCATTGTGCTGTCTGAGTCTGAGACCCTCACTGTGCTGTCTGAGTGTGAGACCCTCATTGTGCTGACTGAGTGTGAGACCCTCTTTTGCTGATTGTGACACCCTCATTGTGCTGTCAGAGTGTGAGACCCTCATTGTGCTGTCTGGGTGTGAGACCCTCATTGTGCTGCCTGAGTGTGAGACCCTCATTGTGCTGTCTGAGTGTGAGACACTCATTGTGCTGTCTGAGTGCCAGACCCTCATTGTGCTGTCTGAGTGTGAGACCCTCATTGTGCTGTCTGAGTGTGAGACCCTCATTGTGCTGTCTGAGTGTGAGATCCTCTTTTGCTGATTGTGAGACCCTCATTGTGCTGTCTGGGTGTAAGACCCTCATTGTGCTGTCTGGGTGTAAGACCCTCATTGTGCTGTCTGAGTGCCAGACCCTCATTGTGCTGTCTGAGTGTGAGACGCTCATTGTGCTGTCTGAGTGTGAGACCCTCATTGTGCTGTCTGAGTGTGAGACCCTCATTGTGCTGACTGAGTGTGAGACCCTCATTTTGCTGTCTGAGTGTGAGACCCTCATTGTGCTGTCTGAGTGTGAGACCCTCATTGTACTGTCTGGGTGTAAGACCCTCATTGTGCTGTCTGGGTGTGAGACCCTCATTGTGCTGACTGAGTGTGAGACCCTCATTGGGCTGTCTGGGTGTGAGACCCTCATTGTGCTGAGTGTGAGACCCTCATTGTGCTGTCTGGGTGTGAGACCCACATTGTGCTGAGTGTGAGACCCACATTGTGCTGACTGAGTGTGAGAACCTCATTTTGCTGTCTGGGTGTGAGACCCACATTGTGCTGAGCGTGAGACCCTCATTGTGCTGTCTGAGTGTGAGACTCTCATTGTGCTGCCTGGGTGTGAGACCCTCAATGTGCTGAGTGTGAGACCCTCATTGTGTTGTCTGAGTGTGAGACTTTCATTGTGCTGAGTGTGAGACTCTCATTGTGCTGAGTGTGAGACCCTCATTGTGCTGTCTGGGTGTGGGACCCTCATTACGCTGTCTGAGTGTGAGACCCTCATTGTGCTGTCTGAGTGTGAGACCCTCATTGTGCTGTCTGAGTGCCAGACCCGCATTGTGCTGTCTGAGTGTCAGACCCTCATTGTGCTATCTGGGTGTGGGACCCTCATTGTGCTGTCTGAGTGTGAGACCCTCATTGTGCTGTCTGAGTGTGAGACCCTCATTGTGCTGTCTGGGTGTGGGACCCTCATTGTGCTGTCTGGGTGTGGGACCCTCATTGTGCAGTCTGAGTGTGAGACCCTCATTGTGCTGACTGAGTGCGAGACCCTCATTTTGCTGTCTGGGTGTGAGACCCTCATTGTGCTGTCTGGGTGTGGGACCCTCATTGTGCTGTCTGAGTGTGAGACCCTCATTGTGCTATCTGAGTGTGAGACCCTCATTGTGCTGTCTGAGTGCTAGACCCGCATTGTGCTGTCTGAGTGTGAGACCCTCATTGTGCTGTCTGATTGTGAGACCCTCATTGTGCTGTCTGAGTGTGAGACCCTCTTTTGCTGATTGTGAGACCCTCATTGTGCTGTCTGGGTGTAAGACCCTCATTGTGCTGTCTGGGTGTAAGACCCTCATTGTGCTGTCTGAGTGTGAGACCCTCATTGTGCTGTCTGAGTGCCAGACCCGCATTGTGCTGTCTGGGTGTAAGACCCTCATTGTGCTGTCTGGGTGTAAGACCCTCATTGTGCTGTCTGGGTGTAAGACCCTCATTGTGCTGTCTGAGTGTGAGACCCTCATTGTGCTGTCTGAGTGCCAGACCCGCATTGTGCTGTCTGAGTGCCAGACCCTCATTGTGCTGTCTGGGTGTAAGACCCTCATTGCGCTGTCTGGGTGTAAGACCCTCATTGTGCTGTCTGAGTGCCAGACCCTCATTGTGCTGTCTGAGTGTGAGACCCTCATTGTGCTGTCTGAGTGTGAGACCCTCATTGTGCTGTCTGAGTGTGAGACCCTCTTTTGCTGATTGTGAGACCCTCATTGTGCTGTCTGAGTATGAGACCCTCATTGTGCTGTCTGAGTGCCAGACCCTCATTGTGTTGTCTGAGTGTGAGACTCTCATTTTGCTGATTGTGAGACCCTCATTGTGCTGTCTGGGTGTGAGACCCTCATTGTGCTGTCTGAGTGTGAGACTCTCATTGTGCTGAGTGTGAGACCCTCATTGTGCTGTCTGAGTGTGAGACTCTCATTGTGCTGAGTGCGAGACCCTCATTGTGCTGTCTGAGTGTGAGACTCTCATTTTGCTGATTGTGAGACCCTCATTGTGCTGTCTGGGCGTGAGCCCCTCATTGTGCTGTCTGAGTGTGAGACTCTCATTGTGCTGAGTGTGAGACCCTCATTGTGCTGTCTGAGTGTGAGACTCTCATTTTGCTGATTGTGAGACCCTCATTGTGCTGTCTGGGCGTGAGCCCCTCATTGTGCTGTCTGAGTGTGAGACTCTCATTGTGCTGTCTGAGTGTGAGACCCTCATTGTGCTGTCTGAGTGTGAGACTCTCATTGTGCTGTCTGAGTGTGAGACTCTCATTGTGCTGAGTGCGAGACCCTCATTGTGCTGTCTGGGTGTGGGACCCTCATTACGCTGTCTGAGTGTGAGACCCTCATTGTGCTGTCTGAGTGTGAGACACTCATTGTGCTGTCTGAGTGTGAGACTCTCATTGTGCTGTCTGGGTTTGAGACCCTCATTGTGCTGTCTGGGTGTGAGACCGTCATTGTGCTGTTTGAGTGTGAGGCCCTCATTGTGCTGTCTGGGTGTGAGACCCTCATTGTGCTGACTGAGTGTGAGACCCTCTTTTGCTGATTGTGAGACCCTCATTGTGCTGTCTGAGTGTGAGACCCTCATTGTGCTGTCGGAGTGTGAGACCCTCATTGTGCTGTCTGGGTGTGAGACCCTCATTGTGCTGTCTGAGTCTGAGACCCTCACTGTGCTGTCTGAGTGTGAGACCCTCATTGTGCTGACTGAGTGTGAGACCCTCTTTTGCTGATTGTGACACCCTCATTGTGCTGTCAGAGTGTGAGACCCTCATTGTGCTGTCTGGGTGTGAGACCCTCATTGTGCTGCCTGAGTGTGAGAACCTCATTGTGCTGTCTGAGTGTGAGACACTCATTGTGCTGTCTGAGTGCCAGACCCTCATTGTGCTGTCTGAGTGTGAGACCCTCATTGTGCTGTCTGAGTGTGAGATCCTCTTTTGCTGATTGTGAGACCCTCATTGTGCTGTCTGGGTGTAAGACCCTCATTGTGCTGTCTGGGTGTAAGACCCTCATTGTGCTGTCTGAGTGCCAGACCCTCATTGTGCTGTCTGAGTGTGAGACGCTCATTGTGCTGTCTGAGTGTGAGACCCTCATTGTGCTGTCTGAGTGTGAGACCCTCATTGTGCTGACTGAGTGTGAGACCCTCATTTTGCTGTCTGAGTGTGAGACCCTCATTGTGCTGTCTGAGTGTGAGACCCTCATTGTACTGTCTGGGTGTAAGACCCTCATTGTGCTGTCTGGGTGTGAGACCCTCATTGTGCTGACTGAGTGTGAGACCCTCATTGGGCTGTCTGGGTGTGAGACCCTCATTGTGCTGAGTGTGAGACCCTCATTGTGCTGTCTGGGTGTGAGACCCACATTGTGCTGAGTGTGAGACCCACATTGTGCTGACTGAGTGTGAGAACCTCATTTTGCTGTCTGGGTGTGAGACCCTCATTGTGCTGAGTGTGAGACCCTCATTGTGCTGTCTGAGTGTGAGACTCTCATTGTGCTGAGTGTGAGACTCTCATTGTGCTGAGTGTGAGACCCTCATTGTGCTGTCTGGGTGTGGGACCCTCATTACGCTGTCTGAGTGTGAGACCCTCATTGTGCTGTCTGAGTGTGAGACCCTCATTGTGCTGTCTGAGTGCCAGACCCGCATTGTGCTGTCTGAGTGTCAGACCCTCATTGTGCTATCTGGGTGTGGGACCCTCATTGTGCTGTCTGAGTGTGAGACCCTCATTGTGCTGTCTGGGTGTGAGACCCTCATTGTGCTGTCTGGGAAGGGACCCTCATTGTGCTGTCTGGGTGTGGGACCCTCATTGTGCAGTCTGAGTGTGAGACCCTCATTGTGCTGACTGAGTGCGAGACCCTCATTTTGCTGTCTGGGTGTGAGACCCTCATTGTGCTGTCTGGGTGTGGGACCCTCATTGTGCTGTCTGAGTGTGAGACCCTCATTGTGCTGTCTGAGTGTGAGACCCTCATTGTGCTGTCTGAGTGCCAGACCCGCATTGTGCTGTCTGAGTGTGAGACCCTCATTGTGCTGTCTGATTGTGAGACCCTCATTGTGCTGTCTGAGTGTGAGACCCTCTTTTGCTGATTGTGAGACCCTCATTGTGCTGTCTGGGTGTAAGACCCTCATTGTGCTGTCTGGGTGTAAGACCCTCATTGTGCTGTCTGAGTGTGAGACCCTCATTGTGCTGTCTGAGTGCCAGACCCGCATTGTGCTGTCTGGGTGTAAGACCCTCATTGTGCTGTCTGGGTGTAAGACCCTCATTGTGCTGTCTGGGTGTAAGACCCTCATTGTGCTGTCTGAGTGTGAGACCCTCATTGTGCTGTCTGAGTGCCAGACCCGCATTGTGCTGTCTGAGTGCCAGACCCTCATTGTGAGGTCTGGGAGTAAGACCCTCATTGTGCTGTCTGGGTGTAAGACCCTCATTGTGCTGTCTGAGTGCCAGACCCTCATTGTGCTGTCTGAGTGTGAGACCCTCATTGTGCTGTCTGAGTGTGAGACCCTCATTGTGCTGTCTGAGTGTGAGACCCTCTTTTGCTGATTGTGAGACCCTCATTGTGCTGTCTGAGTGTGAGACCCTCATTGTGCTGTCTGAGTGCCAGACCCTCATTGTGTTGTCTGAGTGTGAGACTCTCATTTTGCTGATTGTGAGACCCTCATTGTGCTGTCTGGGTGTGAGACCCTCATTGTGCTGTCTGAGTGTGAGACTCTCATTGTGCTGAGTGTGAGACCCTCATTGTGCTGTCTGAGTGTGAGACTCTCATTGTGCTGAGTGCGAGACCCTCACTGTGCTGTCTGGGTGTGAGACTCTCATTTTGCTGATTGTGAGACCCTCATTGTGCTGTCTGGGCGTGAGCCCCTCATTGTGCTGTCTGAGTGTGAGACTCTCATTGTGCTGAGTGTGAGACCCTCATTGTGCTGTCTGAGTGTGAGACTCTCATTTTGCTGATTGTGAGACCCTCATTGTGCTGTCTGGGCGTGAGCCCCTCATTGTGCTGTCTGAGTGTGAGACTCTCATTGTGCTGTCTGAGTGTGAGACCCTCATTGTGCTGTCTGAGTGTGAGACTCTCATTGTGCTGTCTGAGTGTGAGACTCTCATTGTGCTGAGTGCGAGACCCTCATTGTGCTGTCTGAGTGTGAGACTCTCATTTTGCTGATTGTGAGACCCTCATTGTGCTGTCTGGGCGTGAGCCCCTCATTGTGCTGTCTGAGTGTGAGACTCTCATTGTGCTGTCTGAGTGTGAGACCCTCATTGTGCTGTCTGAGTGTGAGACTCTCATTGTGCTGTCTGAGTGTGAGACTCTCATTGTGCTGAGTGCGAGACCCTCATTGTGCTGTCTGGGTGTGGGACCCTCATTACGCTGTCTGAGTGTGAGACCCTCATTGTGCTGTCTGAGTGTGAGACACTCATTGTGCTGTCTGAGTGTGAGACTCTCATTGTGCTGTCTGGGTTTGAGACCCTCATTGTGCTGTCTGGGTGTGAGACCGTCATTGTGCTGTTTGAGTGTGAGGCCCTCATTGTGCTGTCTGGGTGTGAGACCCTCATTGTGCTGACTGAGTGTGAGACCCTCTTTTGCTGATTGTGAGACCCTCATTGTGCTGTCTGAGTGTGAGACCCTCATTGTGCTGTCGGAGTGTGAGACCCTCATTGTGCTGTCTGGGTGTGAGACCCTCATTGTGCTGTCTGAGTCTGAGACCCTCACTGTGCTGTCTGAGTGTGAGACCCTCATTGTGCTGACTGAGTGTGAGACCCTCTTTTGCTGATTGTGACACCCTCATTGTGCTGTCAGAGTGTGAGACCCTCATTGTGCTGTCTGGGTGTGAGACCCTCATTGTGCTGCCTGAGTGTGAGACCCTCATTGTGCTGTCTGAGTGTGAGACACTCATTGTGCTGTCTGAGTGCCAGACCCTCATTGTGCTGTCTGAGTGTGAGACCCTCATTGTGCTGTCTGAGTGTGATACCCTCATTGTGCTGTCTGAGTGTGAGATCCTCTTTTGCTGATTGTGAGACCCTCATTGTGCTGTCTGGGTGTAAGACCCTCATTGTGCTGTCTGGGTGTAAGACCCTCATTGTGCTGTCTGAGTGCCAGACCCTCATTGTGCTGTCTGAGTGTGAGACGCTCATTGTGCTGTCTGAGTGTGAGACCCTCATTGTGCTGTCTGAGTGTGAGACCCTCATTGTGCTGACTGAGTGTGAGACCCTCATTTTGCTGTCTGAGTGTGAGACCCTCATTGTGCTGTCTGAGTGTGAGACCCTCATTGTACTGTCTGGGTGTAAGACCCTCATTGTGCTGTCTGGGTGTGAGACCCTCATTGTGCTGACTGAGTGTGAGACCCTCATTGGGCTGTCTGGGTGTGAGACCCTCATTGTGCTGAGTGTGAGACCCTCATTGTGCTGTCTGGGTGTGAGACCCACATTGTGCTGTGTGTGAGACCCACATTGTGCTGACTGAGTGTGAGAACCTCATTTTGCTGTCTGGGTGTGAGACCCTCATTGTGCTGAGTGTGAGACCCTCATTGTGCTGTCTGAGTGTGAGACTCTCATTGTGCTGCCTGGGTGTGAGACCCTCAATGTGCTGAGTGTGAGACCCTCATTGTGTTGTCTGAGTGTGAGACTCTCATTGTGCTGAGTGTGAGACTCTCATTGTGCTGAGTGTGAGACCCTCATTGTGCTGTCTGGGTGTGGGACCCTCATTACGCTGTCTGAGTGTGAGACCCTCATTGTGCTGTCTGAGTGTGAGACCCTCATTGTGCTGTCTGAGTGCCAGACCCGCATTGTGCTGTCTGAGTGTCAGACCCTCATTGTGCTATCTGGGTGTGGGACCCTCATTGTGCTGTCTGAGTGTGAGACCCTCATTGTGCTGTCTGGGTGTGAGACCCTCATTGTGCTGTCTGGGAAGGGACCCTCATTGTGCTGTCTGGGTGTGGGACCCTCATTGTGCAGTCTGAGTGTGAGACCCTCATTGTGCTGACTGAGTGCGAGACCCTCATTTTGCTGTCTGGGTGTGAGACCCTCATTGTGCTGTCTGGGTGTGGGACCCTCATTGTGCTGTCTGAGTGTGAGACCCTCATTGTGCTGTCTGTGTGTGAGACCCTCATTGTGCTGTCTGAGTGCCAGACCCGCATTGTGCTGTCTGAGTGTGAGACCCTCATTGTGCTGTCTGATTGTGAGACCCTCATTGTGCTGTCTGAGTGTGAGACCCTCTTTTGCTGATTGTGAGACCCTCATTGTGCTGTCTGGGTGTAAGACCCTCATTGTGCTGTCTGGGTGTAAGACCCTCATTGTGCTGTCTGAGTGTGAGACCCTCATTGTGCTGTCTGAGTGCCAGACCCGCATTGTGCTGTCTGGGTGTAAGACCCTCATTGTGCTGTCTGGGTGTAAGACCCTCATTGTGCTGTCTGGGTGTAAGACCCTCATTGTGCTGTCTGAGTGTGAGACCCTCATTGTGCTGTCTGAGTGCCAGACCCGCATTGTGCTGTCTGAGTGCCAGACCCTCATTGTGAGGTCTGGGAGTAAGACCCTCATTGTGCTGTCTGGGTGTAAGACCCTCATTGTGCTGTCTGAGTGCCAGACCCTCATTGTGCTGTCTGAGTGTGAGACCCTCATTGTGCTGTCTGAGTGTGAGACCCTCATTGTGCTGTCTGAGTGTGAGACCCTCTTTTGCTGATTGTGAGACCCTCATTGTGCTGTCTGAGTGTGAGACCCTCATTGTGCTGTCTGAGTGCCAGACCCTCATTGTGTTGTCTGAGTGTGAGACTCTCATTTTGCTGATTGTGAGACCCTCATTGTGCTGTCTGGGTGTGAGACCCTCATTGTGCTGTCTGAGTGTGAGACTCTCATTGTGCTGAGTGTGAGACCCTCATTGTGCTGTCTGAGTGTGAGACTCTCATTGTGCTGAGTGCGAGACCCTCACTGTGCTGTCTGGGTGTGAGACTCTCATTTTGCTGATTGTGAGACCCTCATTGTGCTGTCTGGGCGTGAGCCCCTCATTGTGCTGTCTGAGTGTGAGACTCTCATTGTGCTGAGTGTGAGACCCTCATTGTGCTGTCTGAGTGTGAGACTCTCATTTTGCTGATTGTGAGACCCTCATTGTGCTGTCTGGGCGTGAGCCCCTCATTGTGCTGTCTGAGTGTGAGACTCTCATTGTGCTGTCTGAGTGTGAGACCCTCATTGTGCTGTCTGAGTGTGAGACTCTCATTGTGCTGTCTGAGTGTGAGACTCTCATTGTGCTGAGTGCGAGACCCTCATTGTGCTGTCTGGGTGTGGGACCCTCATTACGCTGTCTGAGTGTGAGACCCTCATTGTGCTGTCTGAGTGTGAGACACTCATTGTGCTGTCTGAGTGTGAGACTCTCATTGTGCTGTCTGGGTTTGAGACCCTCATTGTGCTGTCTGGGTGTGAGACCGTCATTGTGCTGTTTGAGTGTGAGGCCCTCATTGTGCTGTCTGGGTGTGAGACCCTCATTGTGCTGACTGAGTGTGAGACCCTCTTTTGCTGATTGTGAGACCCTCATTGTGCTGTCTGAGTGTGAGACCCTCATTGTGCTGTCGGAGTGTGAGACCCTCATTGTGCTGTCTGGGTGTGAGACCCTCATTGTGCTGTCTGAGTCTGAGACCCTCACTGTGCTGTCTGAGTGTGAGACCCTCATTGTGCTGACTGAGTGTGAGACCCTCTTTTGCTGATTGTGACACCCTCATTGTGCTGTCAGAGTGTGAGACCCTCATTGTGCTGTCTGGGTGTGAGACCCTCATTGTGCTGTCTGAGTGTGAGACCCTCATTGTGCTGTCTGAGTGTGAGACACTCATTGTGCTGTCTGAGTGTGAGACCCTCATTGTGCTGTCTGAGTGTGAGACACTCATTGTGCTGTCTGAGTGTGAGACCCTCATTGTGCTGTCTGGTTGTAAGGCCCTCATTGTGCTGAGTGTGAGACCCTCATTGTGCAGTCTGAGTGTGAGACCCTCATTGTGCTGAGTGTGAGACCCTCATTGTGCTGTCTGAGTGTGAGACCCTTATTGTGCTCTCTGGGTTTGAGACCCTCTTTTGCTGATTGTGAGACTCTCATTGTGCTGTCTGAGTGTGAGACCCTCATTGTGCTGTCTGAGTGTGAGACCCTCATTGTGCTGTCTGAGTGTGAAACCCTCACTGTGCTGTCTGGGTGTGAGCCCCTCATTGTGCTGTCTGAGTGTGAGACCCTCATTGTGCTGTCTGAGTGTGAGACCCTCATTGTGCTGTCTGGGTGTGAGACCCTCATTGTGCTGTCTGTGTGTGAGACCCTCACTGTGCTGTCTGAGTGTGAGGCCCTCATTGTGCTGTCTGAGTGTGTGACCCTCATTGTGCTGAGTGTGAGACTCTCATTGTGCTGTCTGAGTGTGAGACCTTCATTGTGCTGTCTGGGTGTGAGACCCTCATTGTGCTGTCTGAGTGTGAGACCTTCATTGTGCTGTCTGGGTGTGAGACCCTCATTGTGCTGTCTCAGTGTGAGACCCTCATTATGCTGTCTGGGTGAGACCCTCATTGTGCAGTCTGGGTGTGAGACCCTCACTGTGCTGTCTGAGTGTGAGACACTCATTGTGCTGTCTGAGTGCGAGACCCTCATTGTGCTGTCTGAGTGTGAGACCTTCATTGTGCTGTCTGAGTGTGAGACCCTCATTGTGCTGAGTGTGAGACCCTCATTGTGCTGTCTGAGTGTGAGACCTTCATTGTGCTGTCTGGGTGTAAGACCCTCATTGTGCTGAGTGTGAGACCCTCATTGTGCAGTCTGAGTGTGAGACCCTCATTGTGCTGAGTGTGAGACCCTCATTGTGCTGTCTGAGTGTGAGACCCTTATTGTGCTCTCTGGGTTTGAGACCCTCTTTTGCTGATTGTGAGACCCTCATTGTGCTGTCTGAGTGTGAGACCCTCATTGTGCTGTCTGAGTGTGAGACCCTCATTGTGCTGTCTGAGTGTGAAACCCTCACTGTGGTGTCTGGGTGTGAGCCCCTCATTGTGCTGTCTGAGTGTGAGACCCTCATTGTGCTGTCTGAGTGTGAGACCCTCATTGTGCTGTCTGGGTGTGAGACCCTCATTGTGCTGTCTGTGTCTGAGACCCTCACTGTTCTGTCTGAGTGTGAGACCCTCATTGTGCTGTCTGTGTGTGAGACCCTCACTGTGCTGTCTGAGTGTGAGGCCCTCATTGTGCTGTCTGAGTGTGAGACCCTCATTGTGCTGAGTGTGAGTCTCTCATTGTGCTGTCTGGGTGTGAGACCCTCATTGTGCTGTCTGAGTGTGAGACCTTCATTGTGCTGTCTGGGTGTGAGACCCTCATTGTGCTGTCTGAGTGTGAGACCTTCATTGTGCTGTCTGGGTGTGAGACCCTCATTGTGCTGTCTCAGTGTGAGACCCTCATTATGCTGTCTGGGTGAGACCCTCATTGTGCAGTCTGGGTGTGAGACCCTCACTGTGCTGTCTGAGTGTGAGACACTCATTGTGCTGTCTGAGTGCGAGACCCTCATTGTGCTGTCTGAGTGTGAGACCTTCATTGTGCTGTCTGAGTGTGAGACCCTCATTGTGCTGAGTGTGAGACCCTCATTGTGCTGTCTGAGTGTGAGACCTTCATTGTGCTGTCTGGGTGTGAGACCCTCATTGTGCTGTCTGAGTGTGAGACCTTCATTGTGCTGTCTAAGTGTGAGACCCTCATTGTGCTGAGTGTGAGACCCTCATTACGCTGTCTGAGTGTGAGACCCTCATTGTGCTGTCTGAGTGTGAGACCCTCATTGTGCTATCTGGGTGTGGGACCCTCATTGTGCTGTCTGAGTGTGAGACCCTCATTGTGCTGTCTGAGTGTGAGACCCTCATTGTGCTGTCTGGGTGTGGGACCCTCATTGTGCTGTCTGGGTGTGGGACCCTCACTGTGCAGTCTGAGTGTGAGACCCTCATTGTGCTGACTGAGTGCGAGACCCTCATTTTGCTGTCTGGGTGTGTGACCCTCATTGTGCTGTCTGGGTGTGGGACCCTCATTGTGCTGTCTGAGTGTGAGACCCTCATTGTGCTGTCTGAGTGTGAGACCCTCATTTTGCTGTCTGAGTGCCAGACCCGCATTGTGCTGTCTGAGTGTCAGACCCTCATTGTGCTGTCTGATTGTGAGACCCTCATTGTGCTGTCTGAGTGTGAGACCCTCTTTTGCTGATTGTGAGACCCTCATTGTGCTGTCTGGGTGTAAGACCCTCATTGTGCTGTCTGAGTGCCAGACCCTCATTGTGCTGTCTGAGTGTGAGACCCTCATTGTGCTGCCTGAGTGTGAGACCCTCATTGTGCTGTCTGAGTGTGAGACCCTCTTTTGCTGATTGTGAGACCCTCATTGTGCTGTCTGGGTGTAAGACCCTCATTGTGCTGTCTGAGTGTGAGACACTCATTGTGCTGTCTGAGTGTGAGACCCTCATTGTGCTGTCTGGGTGTAAGACCCTCATTGTGCTGAGTGTGAGACCCTCATTGTGCAGTCTGAGTGTGAGACCCTCATTGTGCTGTCTGAGTGTGAGACCCTCATTGTGCTGTCTGAGTGTGAGACCCTCATTTTGCTGTCTGAGTGCCAGACCCGCATTGTGCTGTCTGAGTGTCAGACCCTCATTGTGCTGTCTGATTGTGAGACCCTCATTGTGCTGTCTGAGTGTGAGACCCTCTTTTGCTGATTGTGAGACCCTCATTGTGCTGTCTGGGTGTAAGACCCTCATTGTGCTGTCTGAGTGCCAGACCCTCATTGTGCTGTCTGAGTGTGAGACCCTCATTGTGCTGCCTGAGTGTGAGACCCTCATTGTGCTGTCTGAGTGTGAGACCCTCTTTTGCTGATTGTGAGACCCTCATTGTGCTGTCTGGGTGTAAGACCCTCATTGTGCTGTCTGAGTGTGAGACACTCATTGTGCTGTCTGAGTGTGAGACCCTCATTGTGCTGTCTGGGTGTAAGACCCTCATTGTGCTGAGTGTGAGACCCTCATTGTGCAGTCTGAGTGTGAGACCCTCATTGTGCTGAGTGTGAGACCCTCATTGTGCTGTCTGAGTGTGAGACCCTCATTGTGCTGTCTGGGTTTGAGACCCTCTTTTGCTGATTGTGAGACCCTCATTGTGCTGTCTGAGTGTGAGACCTTCATTGTGCTGTCTGAGTGTGAGACCCTCATTGTGCTGTCTGAGTGTGAAACCCTCACTGTGCTGTCTGGGTGTGAGCCCCTCATTGTGCTGTCTGAGTGTGAGACGCTCATTGTGCTGTCTGTGTGTGAGACCCTCACTGTGCTGTCTGAGTGTGAGGCCCTCATTGTGCTGTCTGAGTGTGAGACCCTCATTGTGCTGAGTGTGAGACTCTCATTGTGCTGTCTGGGTGTGAGACCCTCATTGTGCTGTCTGGGTGTGAGACTCTCATTTTGCTGATTGTGAGACCCTCATTGTGCTGTCTGGGCGTGAGCCCCTCATTGTGCTGTCTGAGTGTGAGACTCTCATTGTGCTGAGTGTGAGACCCTCATTGTGCTGTCTGAGTGTGAGACTCTCGTTTTGCTGATTGTGAGACCCTCATTGTGCTGTCTGGGCGTGAGCCCCTCATTGTGCTGTCTGAGTGTGAGACTCTCATTGTGCTGTCTGAGTGTGAGACCCTCATTGTGCTGTCTGAGTGTGAGACTCTCATTGTGCTGTCTGAGTGTGAGACTCTCATTGTGCTGAGTGCGAGACCCTCATTGTGCTGTCTGGGTGTGGGACCCTCATTACGCTGTCTGAGTGTGAGACCCTCATTGTGCTGTCTGAGTGTGAGACACTCATTGTGCTGTCTGAGTGTGAGACTCTCATTGTGCTGTCTGGGTTTGAGACCCTCATTGTGCTGTCTGGGTGTGAGACCGTCATTGTGCTGATTGAGTGTGAGGCCCTCATTGTGCTGTCTGGGTGTGAGACCCTCATTGTGCTGACTGAGTGTGAGACCCTCTTTTGCTGATTGTGAGACCCTCATTGTGCTGTCTGAGTGTGAGACCCTCATTGTGCTGTCGGAGTGTGAGACCCTCATTGTGCTGTCTGGGTGTGAGACCCTCATTGTGCTGTCTGAGTCTGAGACCCTCACTGTGCTGTCTGAGTGTGAGACCCTCATTGTGCTGACTGAGTGTGAGACCCTCTTTTGCTGATTGTGACACCCTCATTGTGCTGTCAGAGTGTGAGACCCTCATTGTGCTGTCTGGGTGTGAGACCCTCATTGTGCTGTCTGAGTGTGAGACCCTCATTGTGCTGTCTGAGTGTGAGACACTCATTGTGCTGTCTGAGTGTGAGACCCTCATTGTGCTGTCTGAGTGTGAGACACTCATTGTGCTGTCTGAGTGTGAGACCCTCATTGTGCTGTCTGGGTGTAAGACCCTCATTGTGCTGAGTGTGAGACCCTCATTGTGCAGTCTGAGTGTGAGACCCTCATTGTGCTGAGTGTGAGACCCTCATTGTGCTGTCTGAGTGTGAGACCCTTATTGTGCTCTCTGGGTTTGAGACCCTCTTTTGCTGATTGTGAGACCCTCATTGTGCTGTCTGAGTGTGAGACCCTCATTGTGCTGTCTGAGTGTGAGACCCTCATTGTGCTGTCTGAGTGTGAAACCCTCACTGTGCTGTCTGGGTGTGAGCCCCTCATTGTGCTGTCAGAGTGTGAGACCCTCATTGTGCTGTCTGGGTGTGAGACCCTCATTGTGCTGTCTGAGTGTGAGACCCTCATTGTGCTGTCTGAGTGTGAGACACTCATTGTGCTGTCTGAGTGTGAGACCCTCATTGTGCTGTCTGAGTGTGAGACACTCATTGTGCTGTCTGAGTGTGAGACCCTCATTGTGCTGTCTGGGTGTAAGACCCTCATTGTGCTGAGTGTGAGACCCTCATTGTGCAGTCTGAGTGTGAGACCCTCATTGTGCTGAGTGTGAGACCCTCATTGTGCTGTCTGAGTGTGAGACCCTTATTGTGCTCTCTGGGTTTGAGACCCTCTTTTGCTGATTGTGAGACCCTCATTGTGCTGTCTGAGTGTGAGACCCTCATTGTGCTGTCTAAGTGTGAGACCCTCATTGTGCTGTCTGAGTGTGAAACCCTCACCGTGCTGTCTGGGTGTGAGCCCCTCATTGTGCTGTCTGAGTGTGAGACCCTCATTGTGCTGTCTGAGTGTGAGACCCTCATTGTGCTGTCTGGGTGTGAGACCCTCATTGTGCTGTCTGTGTCTGAGACCCTCACTGTTCTGTCTGAGTGTGAGACCCTCATTGTGCTGTCTGAGTGTGAGGCCCTCATTGTGCTGTCTGAGTGTGAGACCCTCATTGTGCTGAGTGTGAGACTCTCATTGTGCTGTCTGAGTGTGAGACCCTCATTGTGCTGTCTGAGTGTGAGACCTTCATTGTGTTGTCTGGGTGTGAGACCCTCATTGTGCTGTCTGAGTGTGAGACCTTCATTGTGCTGTCTGGGTGTGAGACCCTCATTGTGCTGTCTCAGTGTGAGACCCTCATTATGCTGTCTGGGTGAGACCCTCATTGTGCAGTCTGGGTGTGAGACCCTCACTGTGCAGTCTGAGTGTGAGACACTCATTGTGCTGTCTGAGTGCGAGACCCTCATTGTGCTGTCTGAGTGTGAGACCTTCATTGTGCTGTCTGAGTGTGAGACCCTCATTGTGCTGAGTGTGAGACCCTCATTGTGCTGTCTGAGTGTGAGACCTTCATTGTGCTGTCTGGGTGTGAGACCCTCATTGTGCTGTCTGAGTGTGAGACCTTCATTGTGCTGTCTAAGTGTGAGACCCTCATTGTGCTGAGTGTGAGACCCTCATTACGCTGTCTGAGTGTGAGACCCTCATTGTGCTGTCTGAGTGTGAGACCCTCATTGTGCTATCTGGGTGTGGGACCCTCATTGTGCTGTCTGAGTGTGAGACCCTCATTGTGCTGTCTGAGTGTGAGACCCTCATTGTGCTGTCTGGGTGTGGGACCCTCATTGTGCTGTCTGGGTGTGGGACCCTCACTGTGCAGTCTGAGTGTGAGACCCTCATTGTGCTGACTGAGTGCGAGACCCTCATTTTGCTGTCTGGGTGTGTGACCCTCATTGTGCTGTCTGATTGTGGGACCCTCATTGTGCTGTCTGAGTGTGAGACCCTCATTGTGCTGTCTGAGTGTGAGACCCTCATTGTGCTGTCTGAGTGCCAGACCCGCATTGTGCTGTCTGAGTGTCAGACCCTCATTGTGCTGTCTGATTGTGAGACCCTCATTGTGCTGTCTGAGTGTGAGACCCTCTTTTGCTGATTGTGAGACCCTCATTGTGCTGTCTGGGTGTAAGACCCTCATTGTGCTGTCTGAGTGCCAGACCCTCATTGTGCTGTCTGAGTGTGAGACCCTCATTGTGCTGTCTGAGTGTGAGACCCTCATTGTGCTGTCTGAGTGTGAGACCCTCTTTTGCTGATTGTGAGACCCTCATTGTGCTGTCTGGGTGTAAGACCCTCATTGTGCTGTCTGGGTGTAAGACCCTCATTGTGCTGTCTGAGTGTGAGACACTCATTGTGCTGTCTGAGTGTGAGACACTCATTGTGCTGTCTGAGTGTGAGACCCTCATTGTGCTGTCTGGGTGTAAGACCCTCATTGTGCTGAGTGTGAGACCCTCATTGTGCAGTCTGAGTGTGAGACCCTCATTGTGCTGAGTGTGAGACCCTCATTGTGCTGTCTGAGTGTGAGACCCTTATTGTGCTCTCTGGGTTTGAGACCCTCTTTTGCTGATTGTGAGACCCTCATTGTGCTGTCTGAGTGTGAGACCCTCATTGTGCTGTCTGAGTGTGAGACCCTCATTGTGCTGTCTGAGTGTGAAACCCTCACTGTGCTGTCTGGGTGTGAGCCCCTCATTGTGCTGTCAGAGTGTGAGACCCTCATTGTGCTGTCTGGGTGTGAGACCCTCATTGTGCTGTCTGAGTGTGAGACCCTCATTGTGCTGTCTGAGTGTGAGACACTCATTGTGCTGTCTGAGTGTGAGACCCTCATTGTGCTGTCTGAGTGTGAGACACTCATTGTGCTGTCTGAGTGTGAGACCCTCATTGTGCTGTCTGGGTGTAAGACCCTCATTGTGCTGAGTGTGAGACCCTCATTGTGCAGTCTGAGTGTGAGACCCTCATTGTGCTGAGTGTGAGACCCTCATTGTGCTGTCTGAGTGTGAGACCCTTATTGTGCTCTCTGGGTTTGAGACCCTCTTTTGCTGATTGTGAGACCCTCATTGTGCTGTCTGAGTGTGAGACCCTCATTGTGCTGTCTAAGTGTGAGACCCTCATTGTGCTGTCTGAGTGTGAAACCCTCACCGTGCTGTCTGGGTGTGAGCCCCTCATTGTGCTGTCTGAGTGTGAGACCCTCATTGTGCTGTCTGAGTGTGAGACCCTCATTGTGCTGTCTGGGTGTGAGACCCTCATTGTGCTGTCTGTGTCTGAGACCCTCACTGTTCTGTCTGAGTGTGAGACCCTCATTGTGCTGTCTGAGTGTGAGGCCCTCATTGTGCTGTCTGAGTGTGAGACCCTCATTGTGCTGAGTGTGAGACTCTCATTGTGCTGTCTGAGTGTGAGACCCTCATTGTGCTGTCTGAGTGTGAGACCTTCATTGTGTTGTCTGGGTGTGAGACCCTCATTGTGCTGTCTGAGTGTGAGACCTTCATTGTGCTGTCTGGGTGTGAGACCCTCATTGTGCTGTCTCAGTGTGAGACCCTCATTATGCTGTCTGGGTGAGACCCTCATTGTGCAGTCTGGGTGTGAGACCCTCACTGTGCAGTCTGAGTGTGAGACACTCATTGTGCTGTCTGAGTGCGAGACCCTCATTGTGCTGTCTGAGTGTGAGACCTTCATTGTGCTGTCTGAGTGTGAGACCCTCATTGTGCTGAGTGTGAGACCCTCATTGTGCTGTCTGAGTGTGAGACCTTCATTGTGCTGTCTGGGTGTGAGACCCTCATTGTGCTGTCTGAGTGTGAGACCTTCATTGTGCTGTCTAAGTGTGAGACCCTCATTGTGCTGAGTGTGAGACCCTCATTACGCTGTCTGAGTGTGAGACCCTCATTGTGCTGTCTGAGTGTGAGACCCTCATTGTGCTATCTGGGTGTGGGACCCTCATTGTGCTGTCTGAGTGTGAGACCCTCATTGTGCTGTCTGAGTGTGAGACCCTCATTGTGCTGTCTGGGTGTGGGACCCTCATTGTGCTGTCTGGGTGTGGGACCCTCACTGTGCAGTCTGAGTGTGAGACCCTCATTGTGCTGACTGAGTGCGAGACCCTCATTTTGCTGTCTGGGTGTGTGACCCTCATTGTGCTGTCTGATTGTGGGACCCTCATTGTGCTGTCTGAGTGTGAGACCCTCATTGTGCTGTCTGAGTGTGAGACCCTCATTGTGCTGTCTGAGTGCCAGACCCGCATTGTGCTGTCTGAGTGTCAGACCCTCATTGTGCTGTCTGATTGTGAGACCCTCATTGTGCTGTCTGAGTGTGAGACCCTCTTTTGCTGATTGTGAGACCCTCATTGTGCTGTCTGGGTGTAAGACCCTCATTGTGCTGTCTGAGTGCCAGACCCTCATTGTGCTGTCTGAGTGTGAGACCCTCATTGTGCTGTCTGAGTGTGAGACCCTCATTGTGCTGTCTGAGTGTGAGACCCTCTTTTGCTGATTGTGAGACCCTCATTGTGCTGTCTGGGTGTAAGACCCTCATTGTGCTGTCTGGGTGTAAGACCCTCATTGTGCTGTCTGAGTGTGAGACACTCATTGTGCTGTCTGAGTGTGAGACCCTCATTGTGCTGTCTGGGTGTAAGACCCTCATTGTACTGAGTGTGAGACCCTCATTGTGCAGTCTGAGTGTGAGACCCTCATTGTGCTGAGTGTGAGACCCTCATTGTGCTGTCTGAGTGTGAGACCCTCATTGTGCTGTCTGGGTTTGAGACCCTCTTTTGCTGATTGTGAGACCCTCATTGTGCTGTCTGAGTGTGAGACCCTCATTGTGCTGTCTGAGTGTGAGACCCTCATTGTGCTGTCTGAGTGTGAAACCCTCACTGTGCTGTCTGGGTGTGAGCCCCTCATTGTGCTGTCTGAGTGTGAGACCCTCATTGTGCTGTCTGAGTGTGAGACCCTCATTGTGCTGTCTGTGTGTGAGACCCTCACTGTGCTGTCTGAGTGTGAGGCCCTCATTGTGCTGTCTGAGTGTGAGACCCTCATTGTGCTGAGTGTGAGACTCTCATTGTGCTGTGTGGGTTTGAGACCCTCATTGTGCTGTCTGAGTGTGAGACCTTCATTGTGCTGTCTGGGTGTGAGACCCTCATTGTGCTGTCTGAGTGTGAGACCTTCATTGTGCTGTCTGGGTGTGAGACACTCATTGTGCTGAGTGTGAGACCCTCATTGTGCTGTCTGAGTGTGAGACCTTCATTGTGCTGTCTGGGTGTAAGACCCTCATTGTGCTGAGTGTGAGACCCTCATTGTGCAGTCTGAGTGTGAGACCCTCATTGTGCTGAGTGTGAGACCCTCATTGTGCTGTCTGAGTGTGAGACCCTTATTGTGCTCTCTGGGTTTGAGACCCTCTTTTGCTGATTGTGAGACCCTCATTGTGCTGTCTGAGTGTGAGACCCTCATTGTGCTGTCTGAGTGTGAGACCCTCATTGTGCTGTCTGAGTGTGAAACCCTCACTGTGCTGTCTGGGTGTGAGCCCCTCATTGTGCTGTCTGAGTGTGAGACCCTCATTGTGCTGTCTGAGTGTGAGACCCTCATTGTGCTGTCTGGGTGTGAGACCCTCATTGTGCTGTCTGTGTCTGAGACCCTCACTGTTCTGTCTGAGTGTGAGACCCTCATTGTGCTGTCTGTGTGTGAGACCCTCACTGTGCTGTCTGAGTGTGAGGCCCTCATTGTGCTGTCTGAGTGTGAGACCCTCATTGTGCTGAGTGTGAGACTCTCATTGTGCTGTCTGGGTGTGAGACCCTCATTGTGCTGTCTGAGTGTGAGACCTTCATTGTGCTGTCTGGGTGTGAGACCCTCATTGTGCTGTCTGAGTGTGAGACCTTCATTGTGCTGTCTGGGTGTGAGACCCTCATTGTGCTGTCTCAGTGTGAGACCCTCATTATGCTGTCTGGGTGAGACCCTCATTGTGCAGTCTGGGTGTGAGACCCTCACTGTGCTGTCTGAGTGTGAGACACTCATTGTGCTGTCTGAGTGCGAGACCCTCATTGTGCTGTCTGAGTGTGAGACCTTCATTGTGCTGTCTGAGTGTGAGACCCTCATTGTGCTGAGTGTGAGACCCTCATTGTGCTGTCTGAGTGTGAGACCTTCATTGTGCTGTCTGGGTGTGAGACCCTCATTGTGCTGTCTGAGTGTGAGACCTTCATTGTGCTGTCTAAGTGTGAGACCCTCATTGTGCTGAGTGTGAGACCCTCATTACGCTGTCTGAGTGTGAGACCCTCATTGTGCTGTCTGAGTGTGAGACCCTCATTGTGCTATCTGGGTGTGGGACCCTCATTGTGCTGTCTGAGTGTGAGACCCTCATTGTGCTGTCTGAGTGTGAGACCCTCATTGTGCTGTCTGGGTGTGGGACCCTCATTGTGCTGTCTGGGTGTGGGACCCTCACTGTGCAGTCTGAGTGTGAGACCCTCATTGTGCTGACTGAGTGCGAGACCCTCATTTTGCTGTCTGGGTGTGTGACCCTCATTGTGCTGTCTGGGTGTGGGACCCTCATTGTGCTGTCTGAGTGTGAGACCCTCATTGTGCTGTCTGAGTGTGAGACCCTCATTTTGCTGTCTGAGTGCCAGACCCGCATTGTGCTGTCTGAGTGTCAGACCCTCATTGTGCTGTCTGATTGTGAGACCCTCATTGTGCTGTCTGAGTGTGAGACCCTCTTTTGCTGATTGTGAGACCCTCATTGTGCTGTCTGGGTGTAAGACCCTCATTGTGCTGTCTGAGTGCCAGACCCTCATTGTGCTGTCTGAGTGTGAGACCCTCATTGTGCTGCCTGAGTGTGAGACCCTCATTGTGCTGTCTGAGTGTGAGACCCTCTTTTGCTGATTGTGAGACCCTCATTGTGCTGTCTGGGTGTAAGACCCTCATTGTGCTGTCTGGGTGTAAAACCCTCATTGTGCTGTCTGAGTGTGAGACACTCATTGTGCTGTCTGAGTGTGAGACCCTCATTGTGCTGTCTGGGTGTAAGACCCTCATTGTGCTGAGTGTGAGACCCTCATTGTGCAGTCTGAGTGTGAGACCCTCATTGTGCTGAGTGTGAGACCCTCATTGTGCTGTCTGAGTGTGAGACCCTCATTGTGCTGTCTGGGTTTGAGACCCTCTTTTGCTGATTGTGAGACCCTCATTGTGCTGTCTGAGTGTGAGACCCTCATTGTGCTGTCTGAGTGTGAGACCCTCATTGTGCTGTCTGAGTGTGAAACCCTCACTGTGCTGTCTGGGTGTGAGCCCCTCATTGTGCTGTCTGAGTGTGAGACGCTCATTGTGCTGTCTGTGTGTGAGACCCTCACTGTGCTGTCTGAGTGTGAGGCCCTCATTGTGCTGTCTGAGTGTGAGACCCTCATTGTGCTGAGTGTGAGACTCTCATTGTGCTGTCTGGGTGTGAGACCCTCATTGTGCTGTCTGGGTGTGAGACTCTCATTTTGCTGATTGTGAGACCCTCATTGTGCTGTCTGGGCGTGAGCCCCTCATTGTGCTGTCTGAGTGTGAGACTCTCATTGTGCTGTCTGAGTGTGAGACCCTCATTGTGCTGTCTGAGTGTGAGACTCTCATTGTGCTGTCTGAGTGTGAGACTCTCATTGTGCTGAGTGCGAGACCCTCATTGTGCTGTCTGGGTGTGGGACCCTCATTACGCTGTCTGAGTGTGAGACCCTCATTGTGCTGTCTGAGTGTGAGACACTCATTGTGCTGTCTGAGTGTGAGACTCTCATTGTGCTGTCTGGGTTTGAGACCCTCATTGTGCTGTCTGGGTGTGAGACCGTCATTGTGCTGATTGAGTGTGAGGCCCTCATTGTGCTGTCTGGGTGTGAGACCCTCATTGTGCTGACTGAGTGTGAGACCCTCTTTTGCTGATTGTGAGACCCTCATTGTGCTGTCTGAGTGTGAGACCCTCATTGTGCTGTCGGAGTGTGAGACCCTCATTGTGCTGTCTGGGTGTGAGACCCTCATTGTGCTGTCTGAGTCTGAGACCCTCACTGTGCTGTCTGAGTGTGAGACCCTCATTGTGCTGACTGAGTGTGAGACCCTCTTTTGCTGATTGTGACACCCTCATTGTGCTGTCAGAGTGTGAGACCCTCATTGTGCTGTCTGGGTGTGAGACCCTCATTGTGCTGTCTGAGTGTGAGACCCTCATTGTGCTGTCTGAGTGTGAGACACTCATTGTGCTGTCTGAGTGTGAGACCCTCATTGTGCTGTCTGAGTGTGAGACACTCATTGTGCTGTCTGAGTGTGAGACCCTCATTGTGCTGTCTGGGTGTAAGACCCTCATTGTGCTGAGTGTGAGACCCTCATTGTGCAGTCTGAGTGTGAGACCCTCATTGTGCTGAGTGTGAGACCCTCATTGTGCTGTCTGAGTGTGAGACCCTTATTGTGCTCTCTGGGTTTGAGACCCTCTTTTGCTGATTGTGAGACCCTCATTGTGCTGTCTGAGTGTGAGACCCTCATTGTGCTGTCTGAGTGTGAGACCCTCATTGTGCTGTCTGAGTGTGAAACCCTCACTGTGCTGTCTGGGTGTGAGCCCCTCATTGTGCTGTCAGAGTGTGAGACCCTCATTGTGCTGTCTGGGTGTGAGACCCTCATTGTGCTGTCTGAGTGTGAGACCCTCATTGTGCTGTCTGAGTGTGAGACACTCATTGTGCTGTCTGAGTGTGAGACCCTCATTGTGCTGTCTGAGTGTGAGACACTCATTGTGCTGTCTGAGTGTGAGACCCTCATTGTGCTGTCTGGGTGTAAGACCCTCATTGTGCTGAGTGTGAGACCCTCATTGTGCAGTCTGAGTGTGAGACCCTCATTGTGCTGAGTGTGAGACCCTCATTGTGCTGTCTGAGTGTGAGACCCTTATTGTGCTCTCTGGGTTTGAGACCCTCTTTTGCTGATTGTGAGACCCTCATTGTGCTGTCTGAGTGTGAGACCCTCATTGTGCTGTCTGAGTGTGAGACCCTCATTGTGCTGTCTGAGTGTGAAACCCTCACCGTGCTGTCTGGGTGTGAGCCCCTCATTGTGCTGTCTGAGTGTGAGACCCTCATTGTGCTGTCTGAGTGTGAGACCCTCATTGTGCTGTCTGGGTGTGAGACCCTCATTGTGCTGTCTGTGTCTGAGACCCTCACTGTTCTGTCTGAGTGTGAGACCCTCATTGTGCTGTCTGTGTGTGAGACCCTCACTGTGCTGTCTGAGTGTGAGGCCCTCATTGTGCTGTCTGAGTGTGAGACCCTCATTGTGCTGAGTGTGAGACTCTCATTGTGCTGTCTGAGTGTGAGACCCTCATTGTGCTGTCTGAGTGTGAGACCTTCATTGTGTTGTCTGGGTGTGAGACCCTCATTGTGCTGTCTGAGTGTGAGACCTTCATTGTGCTGTCTGGGTGTGAGACCCTCATTGTGCTGTCTCAGTGTGAGACCCTCATTATGCTGTCTGGGTGAGACCCTCATTGTGCAGTCTGGGTGTGAGACCCTCACTGTGCAGTCTGAGTGTGAGACACTCATTGTGCTGTCTGAGTGCGAGACCCTCATTGTGCTGTCTGAGTGTGAGACCTTCATTGTGCTGTCTGAGTGTGAGACCCTCATTGTGCTGAGTGTGAGACCCTCATTGTGCTGTCTGAGTGTGAGACCTTCATTGTGCTGTCTGGGTGTGAGACCCTCATTGTGCTGTCTGAGTGTGAGACCTTCATTGTGCTGTCTAAGTGTGAGACCCTCATTGTGCTGAGTGTGAGACCCTCATTACGCTGTCTGAGTGTGAGACCCTCATTGTGCTGTCTGAGTGTGAGACCCTCATTGTGCTATCTGGGTGTGGGACCCTCATTGTGCTGTCTGAGTGTGAGACCCTCATTGTGCTGTCTGAGTGTGAGACCCTCATTGTGCTGTCTGGGTGTGGGACCCTCATTGTGCTGTCTGGGTGTGGGACCCTCACTGTGCAGTCTGAGTGTGAGACCCTCATTGTGCTGACTGAGTGCGAGACCCTCATTTTGCTGTCTGGGTGTGTGACCCTCATTGTGCTGTCTGGGTGTGGGACCCTCATTGTGCTGTCTGAGTGTGAGACCCTCATTGTGCTGTCTGAGTGTGAGACCCTCATTTTGCTGTCTGAGTGCCAGACCCGCATTGTGCTGTCTGAGTGTCAGACCCTCATTGTGCTGTCTGAGTGTGAGACTCTCATTGTGCTGAGTGTGAGACCCTCATTGTGCTGTCTGAGTGTGAGACTCTCGTTTTGCTGATTGTGAGACCCTCATTGTGCTGTCTGGGCGTGAGCCCCTCATTGTGCTGTCTGAGTGTGAGACTCTCATTGTGCTGTCTGAGTGTGAGACCCTCATTGTGCTGTCTGAGTGTGAGACTCTCATTGTGCTGTCTGAGTGTGAGACTCTCATTGTGCTGAGTGCGAGACCCTCATTGTGCTGTCTGGGTGTGGGACCCTCATTACGCTGTCTGAGTGTGAGACCCTCATTGTGCTGTCTGAGTGTGAGACTCTCATTGTGCTGTCTGGGTTTGAGACCCTCATTGTGCTGTCTGGGTGTGAGACCGTCATTGTGCTGATTGAGTGTGAGGCCCTCATTGTGCTGTCTGGGTGTGAGACCCTCATTGTGCTGACTGAGTGTGAGACCCTCTTTTGCTGATTGTGAGACCCTCATTGTGCTGTCTGAGTGTGAGACCCTCATTGTGCTGTCGGAGTGTGAGACCCTCATTGTGCTGTCTGGGTGTGAGACCCTCATTGTGCTGTCTGAGTCTGAGACCCTCACTGTGCTGTCTGAGTGTGAGACCCTCATTGTGCTGACTGAGTGTGAGACCCTCTTTTGCTGATTGTGACACCCTCATTGTGCTGTCAGAGTGTGAGACCCTCATTGTGCTGTCTGGGTGTGAGACCCTCATTGTGCTGTCTGAGTGTGAGACCCTCATTGTGCTGTCTGAGTGTGAGACACTCATTGTGCTGTCTGAGTGTGAGACCCTCATTGTGCTGTCTGAGTGTGAGACACTCATTGTGCTGTCTGAGTGTGAGACCCTCATTGTGCTGTCTGGGTGTAAGACCCTCATTGTGCTGAGTGTGAGACCCTCATTGTGCAGTCTGAGTGTGAGACCCTCATTGTGCTGAGTGTGAGACCCTCATTGTGCTGTCTGAGTGTGAGACCCTTATTGTGCTCTCTGGGTTTGAGACCCTCTTTTGCTGATTGTGAGACCCTCATTGTGCTGTCTGAGTGTGAGACCCTCATTGTGCTGTCTGAGTGTGAGACCCTCATTGTGCTGTCTGAGTGTGAAACCCTCACTGTGCTGTCTGGGTGTGAGCCCCTCATTGTGCTGTCAGAGTGTGATACCCTCATTGTGCTGTCTGGGTGTGAGACCCTCATTGTGCTGTCTGAGTGTGAGACCCTCATTGTGCTGTCTGAGTGTGAGACACTCATTGTGCTGTCTGAGTGTGAGACCCTCATTGTGCTGTCTGAGTGTGAGACACTCATTGTGCTGTCTGAGTGTGAGACCCTCATTGTGCTGTCTGGGTGTAAGACCCTCATTGTGCTGAGTGTGAGACCCTCATTGTGCAGTCTGAGTGTGAGACCCTCATTGTGCTGAGTGTGAGACCCTCATTGTGCTGTCTGAGTGTGAGACCCTTATTGTGCTCTCTGGGTTTGAGACCCTCTTTTGCTGATTGTGAGACCCTCATTGTGCTGTCTGAGTGTGAGACCCTCATTGTGCTGTCTGAGTGTGAGACCCTCATTGTGCTGTCTGAGTGTGAAACCCTCACCGTGCTGTCTGGGTGTGAGCCCCTCATTGTGCTGTCTGAGTGTGAGACCCTCATTGTGCTGTCTGAGTGTGAGACCCTCATTGTGCTGTCTGGGTGTGAGACCCTCATTGTGCTGTCTGTGTCTGAGACCCTCACTGTTCTGTCTGAGTGTGAGACCCTCATTGTGCTGTCTGAGTGTGAGGCCCTCATTGTGCTGTCTGAGTGTGAGACCCTCATTGTGCTGAGTGTGAGACTCTCATTGTGCTGTCTGAGTGTGAGACCCTCATTGTGCTGTCTGAGTGTGAGACATTCATTGTGTTGTCTGGGTGTGAGACCCTCATTGTGCTGTCTGAGTGTGAGACCTTCATTGTGCTGTCTGGGTGTGAGACCCTCATTGTGCTGTCTCAGTGTGAGACCCTCATTATGCTGTCTGGGTGAGACCCTCATTGTGCAGTCTGGGTGTGAGACCCTCACTGTGCAGTCTGAGTGTGAGACACTCATTGTGCTGTCTGAGTGCGAGACCCTCATTGTGCTGTCTGAGTGTGAGACCTTCATTGTGCTGTCTGAGTGTGAGACCCTCATTGTGCTGAGTGTGAGACCCTCATTGTGCTGTCTGAGTGTGAGACCTTCATTGTGCTGTCTGGGTGTGAGACCCTCATTGTGCTGTCTGAGTGTGAGACCTTCATTGTGCTGTCTAAGTGTGAGACCCTCATTGTGCTGAGTGTGAGACCCTCATTACGCTGTCTGAGTGTGAGACCCTCATTGTGCTGTCTGAGTGTGAGACCCTCATTGTGCTATCTGGGTGTGGGACCCTCATTGTGCTGTCTGAGTGTGAGACCCTCATTGTGCTGTCTGAGTGTGAGACCCTCATTGTGCTGTCTGGGTGTGGGACCCTCATTGTGCTGTCTGGGTGTGGGACCCTCACTGTGCAGTCTGAGTGTGAGACCCTCATTGTGCTGACTGAGTGCGAGACCCTCATTTTGCTGTCTGGGTGTGTGACCCTCATTGTGCTGTCTGATTGTGGGACCCTCATTGTGCTGTCTGAGTGTGAGACCCTCATTGTGCTGTCTGAGTGTGAGACCCTCATTGTGCTGTCTGAGTGCCAGACCCGCATTGTGCTGTCTGAGTGTCAGACCCTCATTGTGCTGTCTGATTGTGAGACCCTCATTGTGCTGTCTGAGTGTGAGACCCTCTTTTGCTGATTGTGAGACCCTCATTGTGCTGTCTGGGTGTAAGACCCTCATTGTGCTGTCTGAGTGCCAGACCCTCATTGTGCTGTCTGAGTGTGAGACCCTCATTGTGCTGTCTGAGTGTGAGACCCTCATTGTGCTGTCTGAGTGTGAGACCCTCTTTTGCTGATTGTGAGACCCTCATTGTGCTGTCTGGGTGTAAGACCCTCATTGTGCTGTCTGGGTGTAAGACCCTCATTGTGCTGTCTGAGTGTGAGACACTCATTGTGCTGTCTGAGTGTGAGACCCTCATTGTGCTGTCTGGGTGTAAGACCCTCATTGTGCTGAGTGTGAGACCCTCATTGTGCAGTCTGAGTGTGAGACCCTCATTGTGCTGAGTGTGAGACCCTCATTGTGCTGTCTGAGTGTGAGACCCTCATTGTGCTGTCTGGGTTTGAGACCCTCTTTTGCTGATTGTGAGACCCTCATTGTGCTGTCTGAGTGTGAGACCCTCATTGTGCTGTCTGAGTGTGAGACCCTCATTGTGCTGTCTGAGTGTGAAACCCTCACTGTGCTGTCTGGGTGTGAGCCCCTCATTGTGCTGTCTGAGTGTGAGACCCTCATTGTGCTGTCTGAGTGTGAGACCCTCATTGTGCTGTCTGTGTGTGAGACCCTCACTGTGCTGTCTGAGTGTGAGGCCCTCATTGTGCTGTCTGAGTGTGAGACCCTCATTGTGCTGAGTGTGAGACTCTCATTGTGCTGTGTGGGTTTGAGACCCTCATTGTGCTGTCTGAGTGTGAGACCTTCATTGTGCTGTCTGGGTGTGAGACCCTCATTGTGCTGTCTGAGTGTGAGACCTTCATTGTGCTGTCTGGGTGTGAGACCCTCATTGTGCTGAGTGTGAGACCCTCATTGTGCTGTCTGAGTGTGAGACCTTCATTGTGCTGTCTGGGTGTAAGACCCTCATTGTGCTGAGTGTGAGACCCTCATTGTGCAGTCTGAGTGTGAGACCCTCATTGTGCTGAGTGTGAGACCCTCATTGTGCTGTCTGAGTGTGAGACCCTTATTGTGCTCTCTGGGTTTGAGACCCTCTTTTGCTGATTGTGAGACCCTCATTGTGCTGTCTGAGTGTGAGACCCTCATTGTGCTGTCTGAGTGTGAGACCCTCATTGTGCTGTCTGAGTGTGAAACCCTCACTGTGCTGTCTGGGTGTGAGCCCCTCATTGTGCTGTCTGAGTGTGAGACCCTCATTGTGCTGTCTGAGTGTGAGACCCTCATTGTGCTGTCTGGGTGTGAGACCCTCATTGTGCTGTCTGTGTCTGAGACCCTCACTGTTCTGTCTGAGTGTGAGACCCTCATTGTGCTGTCTGTGTGTGAGACCCTCACTGTGCTGTCTGAGTGTGAGGCCCTCATTGTGCTGTCTGAGTGTGAGACCCTCATTGTGCTGAGTGTGAGACTCTCATTGTGCTGTCTGGGTGTGAGACCCTCATTGTGCTGTCTGAGTGTGAGACCTTCATTGTGCTGTCTGGGTGTGAGACCCTCATTGTGCTGTCTGAGTGTGAGACCTTCATTGTGCTGTCTGGGTGTGAGACCCTCATTGTGCTGTCTCAGTGTGAGACCCTCATTATGCTGTCTGGGTGAGACCCTCATTGTGCAGTCTGGGTGTGAGACCCTCACTGTGCTGTCTGAGTGTGAGACACTCATTGTGCTGTCTGAGTGCGAGACCCTCATTGTGCTGTCTGAGTGTGAGACCTTCATTGTGCTGTCTGAGTGTGAGACCCTCATTGTGCTGAGTGTGAGACCCTCATTGTGCTGTCTGAGTGTGAGACCTTCATTGTGCTGTCTGGGTGTGAGACCCTCATTGTGCTGTCTGAGTGTGAGACCTTCATTGTGCTGTCTAAGTGTGAGACCCTCATTGTGCTGAGTGTGAGACCCTCATTACGCTGTCTGAGTGTGAGACCCTCATTGTGCTGTCTGAGTGTGAGACCCTCATTGTGCTATCTGGGTGTGGGACCCTCATTGTGCTGTCTGAGTGTGAGACCCTCATTGTGCTGTCTGAGTGTGAGACCCTCATTGTGCTGTCTGGGTGTGGGACCCTCATTGTGCTGTCTGGGTGTGGGACCCTCACTGTGCAGTCTGAGTGTGAGACCCTCATTGTGCTGACTGAGTGCGAGACCCTCATTTTGCTGTCTGGGTGTGTGACCCTCATTGTGCTGTCTGGGTGTGGGACCCTCATTGTGCTGTCTGAGTGTGAGACCCTCATTGTGCTGTCTGAGTGTGAGACCCTCATTTTGCTGTCTGAGTGCCAGACCCGCATTGTGCTGTCTGAGTGTCAGACCCTCATTGTGCTGTCTGATTGTGAGACCCTCATTGTGCTGTCTGAGTGTGAGACCCTCTTTTGCTGATTGTGAGACCCTCATTGTGCTGTCTGGGTGTAAGACCCTCATTGTGCTGTCTGAGTGCCAGACCCTCATTGTGCTGTCTGAGTGTGAGACCCTCATTGTGCTGCCTGAGTGTGAGACCCTCATTGTGCTGTCTGAGTGTGAGACCCTCTTTTGCTGATTGTGAGACCCTCATTGTGCTGTCTGGGTGTAAGACCCTCATTGTGCTGTCTGGGTGTAAAACCCTCATTGTGCTGTCTGAGTGTGAGACACTCATTGTGCTGTCTGAGTGTGAGACCCTCATTGTGCTGTCTGGGTGTAAGACCCTCATTGTGCTGAGTGTGAGACCCTCATTGTGCAGTCTGAGTGTGAGACCCTCATTGTGCTGAGTGTGAGACCCTCATTGTGCTGTCTGAGTGTGAGACCCTCATTGTGCTGTCTGGGTTTGAGACCCTCTTTTGCTGATTGTGAGACCCTCATTGTGCTGTCTGAGTGTGAGACCCTCATTGTGCTGTCTGAGTGTGAGACCCTCATTGTGCTGTCTGAGTGTGAAACCCTCACTGTGCTGTCTGGGTGTGAGCCCCTCATTGTGCTGTCTGAGTGTGAGACGCTCATTGTGCTGTCTGTGTGTGAGACCCTCACTGTGCTGTCTGAGTGTGAGGCCCTCATTGTGCTGTCTGAGTGTGAGACCCTCATTGTGCTGAGTGTGAGACTCTCATTGTGCTGTCTGGGTGTGAGACCCTCATTGTGCTGTCTGGGTGTGAGACTCTCATTTTGCTGATTGTGAGACCCTCATTGTGCTGTCTGGGCGTGAGCCCCTCATTGTGCTGTCTGAGTGTGAGACACTCATTGTGCTGAGTGTGAGACCCTCATTGTGCTGTCTGAGTGTGAGACTCTCGTTTTGCTGATTGTGAGACCCTCATTGTGCTGTCTGGGCGTGAGCCCCTCATTGTGCTGTCTGAGTGTGAGACTCTCATTGTGCTGTCTGAGTGTGAGACTCTCATTGTGCTGAGTGCGAGACCCTCATTGTGCTGTCTGGGTGTGGGACCCTCATTACGCTGTCTGAGTGTGAGACCCTCATTGTGCTGTCTGAGTGTGAGACACTCATTGTGCTGTCTGAGTGTGAGACTCTCATTGTGCTGTCTGGGTTTGAGACCCTCATTGTGCTGTCTGGGTGTGAGACCGTCATTGTGCTGATTGAGTGTGAGGCCCTCATTGTGCTGTCTGGGTGTGAGACCCTCATTGTGCTGACTGAGTGTGAGACCCTCTTTTGCTGATTGTGAGACCCTCATTGTGCTGTCTGAGTGTGAGACCCTCATTGTGCTGTCGGAGTGTGAGACCCTCATTGTGCTGTCTGGGTGTGAGACCCTCATTGTGCTGTCTGAGTCTGAGACCCTCACTGTGCTGTCTGAGTGTGAGACCCTCATTGTGCTGTCTGGGTGTAAGACCCTCATTGTGCTGAGTGTGAGACCCTCATTGTGCAGTCTGAGTGTGAGACCCTCATTGTGCTGAGTGTGAGACCCTCATTGTGCTGTCTGAGTGTGAGACCCTTATTGTGCTCTCTGGGTTTGAGACCCTCTTTTGCTGATTGTGAGACCCTCATTGTGCTGTCTGAGTGTGAGACCCTCATTGTGCTGTCTGAGTGTGAGACCCTCATTGTGCTGTCTGAGTGTGAAACCCTCACTGTGCTGTCTGGGTGTGAGCCCCTCATTGTGCTGTCAGAGTGTGAGACCCTCATTGTGCTGTCTGGGTGTGAGACCCTCATTGTGCTGTCTGAGTGTGAGACCCTCATTGTGCTGTCTGAGTGTGAGACACTCATTGTGCTGTCTGAGTGTGAGACCCTCATTGTGCTGTCTGAGTGTGAGACACTCATTGTGCTGTCTGAGTGTGAGACCCTCATTGTGCTGTCTGGGTGTAAGACCCTCATTGTGCTGAGTGTGAGACCCTCATTGTGCAGTCTGAGTGTGAGACCCTCATTGTGCTGAGTGTGAGACCCTCATTGTGCTGTCTGAGTGTGAGACCCTTATTGTGCTCTCTGGGTTTGAGACCCTCTTTTGCTGATTGTGAGACCCTCATTGTGCTGTCTGAGTGTGAGACCCTCATTGTGCTGTCTGAGTGTGAGACCCTCATTGTGCTGTCTGAGTGTGAAACCCTCACCGTGCTGTCTGGGTGTGAGCCCCTCATTGTGCTGTCTGAGTGTGAGACCCTCATTGTGCTGTCTGAGTGTGAGACCCTCATTGTGCTGTCTGGGTGTGAGACCCTCATTGTGCTGTCTGTGTCTGAGACCCTCACTGTTCTGTCTGAGTGTGAGACCCTCATTGTGCTGTCTGTGTGTGAGACCCTCACTGTGCTGTCTGAGTGTGAGGCCCTCATTGTGCTGTCTGAGTGTGAGACCCTCATTGTGCTGAGTGTGAGACTCTCATTGTGCTGTCTGAGTGTGAGACCCTCATTGTGCTGTCTGAGTGTGAGACCTTCATTGTGTTGTCTGGGTGTGAGACCCTCATTGTGCTGTCTGAGTGTGAGACCTTCATTGTGCTGTCTGGGTGTGAGACCCTCATTGTGCTGTCTCAGTGTGAGACCCTCATTATGCTGTCTGGGTGAGACCCTCATTGTGCAGTCTGGGTGTGAGACCCTCACTGTGCAGTCTGAGTGTGAGACACTCATTGTGCTGTCTGAGTGCGAGACCCTCATTGTGCTGTCTGAGTGTGAGACCTTCATTGTGCTGTCTGAGTGTGAGACCCTCATTGTGCTGAGTGTGAGACCCTCATTGTGCTGTCTGAGTGTGAGACCTTCATTGTGCTGTCTGGGTGTGAGACCCTCATTGTGCTGTCTGAGTGTGAGACCTTCATTGTGCTGTCTAAGTGTGAGACCCTCATTGTGCTGAGTGTGAGACCCTCATTACGCTGTCTGAGTGTGAGACCCTCATTGTGCTGTCTGAGTGTGAGACCCTCATTGTGCTATCTGGGTGTGGGACCCTCATTGTGCTGTCTGAGTGTGAGACCCTCATTGTGCTGTCTGAGTGTGAGACCCTCATTGTGCTGTCTGGGTGTGGGACCCTCATTGTGCTGTCTGGGTGTGGGACCCTCACTGTGCAGTCTGAGTGTGAGACCCTCATTGTGCTGACTGAGTGCGAGACCCTCATTTTGCTGTCTGGGTGTGTGACCCTCATTGTGCTGTCTGATTGTGCGACCCTCATTGTGCTGTCTGAGTGTGAGACCCTCATTGTGCTGTCTGAGTGTGAGACCCTCATTGTGCTGTCTGAGTGCCAGACCCGCATTGTGCTGTCTGAGTGTCAGACCCTCATTGTGCTGTCTGATTGTGAGACCCTCATTGTGCTGTCTGAGTGTGAGACCCTCTTTTGCTGATTGTGAGACCCTCATTGTGCTGTCTGGGTGTAAGACCCTCATTGTGCTGTCTGAGTGCCAGACCCTCATTGTGCTGTCTGAGTGTGAGACCCTCATTGTGCTGTCTGAGTGTGAGACCCTCATTGTGCTGTCTGAGTGTGAGACCCTCTTTTGCTGATTGTGAGACCCTCATTGTGCTGTCTGGGTGTAAGACCCTCATTGTGCTGTCTGGGTGTAAGACCCTCATTGTGCTGTCTGAGTGTGAGACACTCATTGTGCTGTCTGAGTGTGAGACCCTCATTGTGCTGTCTGGGTGTAAGACCCTCATTGTGCTGAGTGTGAGACCCTCATTGTGCAGTCTGAGTGTGAGACCCTCATTGTGCTGAGTGTGAGACCCTCATTGTGCTGTCTGAGTGTGAGACCCTCATTGTGCTGTCTGGGTTTGAGACCCTCTTTTGCTGATTGTGAGACCCTCATTGTGCTGTCTGAGTGTGAGACCCTCATTGTGCTGTCTGAGTGTGAGACCCTCATTGTGCTGTCTGAGTGTGAAACCCTCACTGTGCTGTCTGGGTGTGAGCCCCTCATTGTGCTGTCTGAGTGTGAGACCCTCATTGTGCTGTCTGAGTGTGAGACCCTCATTGTGCTGTCTGTGTGTGAGACCCTCACTGTGCTGTCTGAGTGTGAGGCCCTCATTGTGCTGTCTGAGTGTGAGACCCTCATTGTGCTGAGTGTGAGACTCTCATTGTGCTGTCTGGGTTTGAGACCCTCATTGTGCTGTCTGAGTGTGAGACCTTCATTGTGCTGTCTGGGTGTGAGACCCTCATTGTGCTGTCTGAGTGTGAGACCTTCATTGTGCTGTCTGGGTGTGAGACCCTCATTGTGCTGTCTCAGTGTGAGACCCTCATTATGCTGTCTGGGTGTGAGACCCTCATTGTGCAGTCTGGGTGTGAGACCCTCACTGTGCTGTCTGAGTGTGAGACCCTCATTGTGCTGTCTCAGTGTGAGACCCTCATTATGCTGTCTGGCTGAGACCCTCATTGTGCAGTCTGGGTGTGAGACCCTCACTGTGCTGTCTGAGTGTGAGACACTCATTGTGCTGTCTGAGTGCGAGACCCTCATTGTGCTGTCCGAGTGTGAGACCTTCATTGTGCTGTCTGAGTGTGAGACCCTCATTGTGCTGAGTGTGAGACCCTCATTGTGCTGTCTGAGTGTGAGACCTTCATTGTGCTGTCTGGGTGTGAGACCCTCATTGTGCTGTCTGAGTGTGAGACCTTCATTGTGCTGTCTAAGTGTGAGACCCTCATTGTGCTGAGTGTGAGACCCTCATTACGCTGTCTGAGTGTGAGACCCTCATTGTGCTGTCTGAGTGTGAGACCCTCATTGTGCTATCTGGGTGTGGGACCCTCATTGTGCTGTCTGAGTGTGAGACCCTCATTGTGCTGTCTGAGTGTGAGACCCTCATTGTGCTGTCTGGGTGTGGGACCCTCATTGTGCTGTCTGGGTGTGGGACCCTCACTGTGCAGTCTGAGTGTGAGACCCTCATTGTGCTGTCTGAGTGTGAGACCCTCATTGTGCTGTCTGAGTGTGAGACCCTCATTGTGCTGTCTGAGTGCCAGACCCGATTTGTGCTGTCTGAGTGTCAGACCCTCATTGTGCTGTCTGATTGTGAGACCCTCATTGTGCTGTCTGAGTGTGAGACCCTCTTTTGCTGATTGTGAGACCCTCATTGTGCTGTCTGGGTGTAAGACCCTCATTGTGCTGTCTGAGTGCCAGACCCTCATTGTGCTGTCTGAGTGTGAGACCCTCATTGTGCTGTCTGAGTGTGAGACCCTCATTGTGCTGTCTGAGTGTGAGGCCCTCTTTTGCTGATTGTGAGACCCTCATTGTGCTGTCTGGGTGTAAGACCCTCATTGTGCTGTCTGGGTGTAAGACCCTCATTGTGCTGTCTGAGTGTGAGACACTCATTGTGCTGTCTGAGTGTGAGACCCTCATTGTGCTGTCTGGGTTTGAGACCCTCTTTTGCTGATTGTGAGACCCTCATTGTGCTGTCTGAGTGTGAGACCCTCATTGTGCTGTCTGAGTGTGAGACCCTCATTGTGCTGTCTGAGTGTGAAACCCTCACTGTGCTGTCTGGGTGTGCGCCCCTCATTGTGCTGTCTGAGTGTGAGACCCTCATTGTGCTGTCTGAGTGTGAGACCCTCATTGTGCTGTCTGTGTGTGAGACCCTCACAGTGCTGTCTGAGTGTGAGGCCCTCATTGTGCTGTCTGAGTGTGAGACCCTCATTGTGCTGAGTGTGAGACTCTCATTGTGCTGTCTGGGTGTGAGACCCTCATTGTGCTGTCTGAGTGTGAGACCTTCATTGTGCTGTCTGGGTGTGAGACCCCCATTGTGCTGTCTCAGTGTGAGACCCTCATTATGCTGTCTGGGTGTGAGACCCTCATTGTGCAGTCTGGGTGTGAGACCCTCACTGTGCTGTCTGAGTGTGAGACACTCATTGTGCTGTCTGAGTGCGAGACCCTCATTGTGCTGTCTGAGTGTGAGACCTTCAGTGTGCTGTCTGAGTGTGAGACCCTCATTGTACTGAGTGTGAGACCCTCATTGTGCTGTCTGAGTGTGAGACCTTCATTGTGCTGTCTGGGTGTGACACCCTCATTGTGCTGTCTGAGTGTGAGACCTTCATTGTGCTGTCTAAGTGTGAGACCCTCATTGTGCTGAGTGTGAGACCCTCATTACGCTGTCTGAGTGTGAGACCCTCATTATGCTGTCTGGGTGTGAGACCCTCATTGTGCTGTCTGTGTGTGAGACCCTCACTGTGCTGTCTGAGTGTGAGACACTCATTGTGCTGAGTGTGAAACCCTCATTAAGCTGTCTGGGTGTGAGACCCTCATTGTGCTGTCTGGGTGTGAGACCCTCATTGTGCTGTCTGAGTGTGAGACCCTCATTATGCTGTCTGGGTGTGAGACCCTCATTGTGCTGTCTGGGTGTGAGACCCTCATTGTGCTGTCTGAGTGTGAGACCCTCATTGTGCTGTCTGGGTGTGAGACCCTCATTGTGCTGCCTGGGTGTGAGACCCTCATTGTGCTGTCTGAGTGTGAGACCCTCAATGTGCTGTCTGAGTGTGAGACCCTCATTGTGCTGTCTGAGTGCCAGACACTCATTGTGCTGTCTGAGTGCCAGACCCTCATTGTGCTGTCTGAGTGTGAGACCCTCATTATGCTGTCTGGGTGTGAGTCCCTCATTACGCTGTCTGAGTGTGAGACCCTCATTGTGCTGTCTGGGTGTGAGACCCGCATTGTGCTGTCTGAGTGTGAGACCCTCATTGTGCTGAGTGTGAGACCCTCATTGTGCTGTCTGAGTGTGAGACCCTCACTGTACTGTCTGAGTGTAAGACCCTCATTGTGCTGTCTGAGTGTGAGACCCTCATTGTGCTGTCTGAGTGTGAGACCCTCACTGTGCTGTCTGAGTGTGAGACCCTCATTGTGCTGTCTGAGTGTGAGACCCTCATTGTGCTGAGTGTGAGACCCTCATTGTGCTGTCTGAGTGTGAGACCCTCACTGTGCTGTCTGAGTGTGAGACCCTCATTGTGCTGTCTGGGTGTAAGACCCTCATTGTGCTGTCTGAGTGTGAGACCCTCATTGTGCTGTCTGGGTGTAAGACACTCATTGTGCTGTCTGAGTGTGAGACACTCATTGTGCTGTCTGGGTGTAAGACCCTCATTGTGCTGTCTGAGTGTGAGACCCTCATTGTGCTGTCTGGGTGTGAGACCCTCATTGTGCTGTCAGAGTGTGAGACCCTCATTGTGCTGTCTGGGTGTGAGACCCTCATTGTGCTGTCTGAGTGCCAGACCCTCATTGTGCTGTCTGAGTGTGAGACCCTCTTTTGCTGATTGTGAGACCCTCATTGTGCTGTCTGGGTGTAAGACCCTCATTGTGCTGTCTGGGTGTAAGACCCTCATTGTGCTGTCTGAGTGTGAGACACTCATTGTGCTGTCTGAGTGTGAGACCCTCATTGTGCTGTCTGGGTGTAAGACCCTCATTGTGCTGAGTGTGAGACCCTCATTGTGCAGTCTGAGTGTGAGACCCTCATTGTGCTGAGTGTGAGACCCTCATTGTGCTGTCTGAGTGTGAGACCCTCATTGTGCTGTCTGGGTTTGAGACCCTCTTTTGCTGATTGTGAGACCCTCATTGTGCTGTCTGAGTGTGAGACCCTCATTGTGCTGTCTGAGTGTGAGACCCTCATTGTGCTGTCTGAGTGTGAAACCCTCACTGTGCTGTCTGGGTGTGAGCACCTCATTGTGCTGTCTGAGTGTGAGACCCTCATTGTGCTGTCTGGGTGTGAGACCCTCATTGTGCTGTCTGAGTGTGAGACCTTCATTGTGCTGTCTGGGTGTGAGACCCTCATTGTGCTGTCTGAGTGTGAGACCCTCATTGTGCTGAGTGTGAGATTCTCATTGTGCTGTCTGGGTGTGAGACCCTCATTGTGCTGTCTGAGTGTGAGACCTTCATTGTGCTGTCTGGGTGTGAGACCCTCATTGTGCTGTCTGAGTGTGAGACCTTCATTGTGCTGTCTGGGTGTGAGACCCCCATTGTGCTGTCTCAGTGTGAGACCCTCATTATGCTGTCTGGGTGTGAGACCCTCATTGTGCAGTCTGGGTGTGAGACCCTCACTGTGCTGTCTGAGTGTGAGACACTCATTGTGCTGTCTGAGTGCGAGACCCTCATTGTGCTGTCTGAGTGTGAGACCTTCAGTGTGCTGTCTGAGTGTGAGACCCTCATTGTACTGAGTGTGAGACCCTCATTGTGCTGTCTGAGTGTGAGACCTTCATTGTGCTGTCTGGGTGTGACACCCTCATTGTGCTGTCTGAGTGTGAGACCTTCATTGTGCTGTCTAAGTGTGAGACCCTCATTGTGCTGAGTGTGAGACCCTCATTACGCTGTCTGAGTGTGAGACCCTCATTATGCTGTCTGGGTGTGAGACCCTCATTGTGCTGTCTGTGTGTGAGACCCTCACTGTGCTGTCTGAGTGTGAGACACTCATTGTGCTGAGTGTGAAACCCTCATTATGCTGTCTGGGTGTGAGACCCTCATTGTGCTGTCTGGGTGTGAGACCCTCATTGTGCTGTCTGAGTGTGAGACCCTCATTATGCTGTCTGGGTGTGAGACCCTCATTGTGCTGTCTGGGTGTGAGACCCTCATTGTGCTGTCTGAGTGTGAGACCCTCATTGTGCTGTCTGGGTGTGAGACCCTCATTGTGCTGCCTGGGTGTGAGACCCTCATTGTGCTGTCTGAGTGTGAGACCCTCAATGTGCTGTCTGAGTGTGAGACCCTCATTGTGCTGTCTGAGTGCCAGACACTCATTGTGCTGTCTGAGTGCCAGACCCTCATTGTGCTGTCTGAGTGTGAGACCCTCATTATGCTGTCTGGGTGTGAGTCCCTCATTACGCTGTCTGAGTGTGAGACCCTCATTGTGCTGTCTGGGTGTGAGACCCGCATTGTGCTGTCTGAGTGTGAGACCCTCATTGTGCTGAGTGTGAGACCCTCATTGTGCTGTCTGAGTGTGAGACCCTCACTGTACTGTCTGAGTGTAAGACCCTCATTGTGCTGTCTGAGTGTGAGACCCTCATTGTGCTGTCTGAGTGTGAGACCCTCACTGTGCTGTCTGAGTGTGAGACCCTCATTGTGCTGTCTGAGTGTGAGACCCTCATTGTGCTGAGTGTGAGACCCTCATTGTGCTGTCTGAGTGTGAGACCCTCACTGTGCTGTCTGAGTGTGAGACCCTCATTGTGCTGTCTGGGTGTAAGACCCTCATTGTGCTGTCTGAGTGTGAGACCCTCATTGTGCTGTCTGGGTGTAAGACACTCATTGTGCTGTCTGAGTGTGAGACACTCATTGTGCTGTCTGGGTGTAAGACCCTCATTGTGCTGTCTGAGTGTGAGACCCTCATTGTGCTGTCTGGGTGTGAGACCCTCATTGTGCTGTCAGAGTGTGAGACCCTCATTGTGCTGTCTGGGTGTGAGACCCTCATTGTGCTGTCTGAGTGCCAGACCCTCATTGTGCTGTCTGAGTGTGAGACCCTCTTTTGCTGATTGTGAGACCCTCATTGTGCTGTCTGGGTGTAAGACCCTCATTGTGCTGTCTGGGTGTAAGACCCTCATTGTGCTGTCTGAGTGTGAGACACTCATTGTGCTGTCTGAGTGTGAGACCCTCATTGTGCTGTCTGGGTGTAAGACCCTCATTGTGCTGAGTGTGAGACCCTCATTGTGCAGTCTGAGTGTGAGACCCTCATTGTGCTGAGTGTGAGACCCTCATTGTGCAGTCTGAGTGTGAGACCCTCATTGTGCTGTCTGGGTTTGAGACCCTCTTTTGCTGATTGTGAGACCCTCATTGTGCTGTCTGAGTGTGAGACCCTCATTGTGCTGTCTGAGTGTGAGACCCTCATTGTGCTGTCTGAGTGTGAAACCCTCACTGTGCTGTCTGGGTGTGAGCACCTCATTGTGCTGTCTGAGTGTGAGACCCTCATTGTGCTGTCTGAGTGTGAGACCCTCATTGTGCTGTCTGTGTGTGAGACCCTCACAGTGCTGTCTGAGTGTGAGGCCCTCATTGTGCTGTCTGAGTGTGAGACCCTCATTGTGCTGAGTGTGAGACTCTCATTGTGCTGTCTGGGTGTGAGACCCTCATTGTGCTGTCTGAGTGTGAGACCTTCATTGTGCTGTCTGGGTGTGAGACCCTCATTGTGCTGTCTGAGTGTGAGACCTTCATTCTGCTGTCTGGGTGTGAGACCCCCATTGTGCTGTCTCAGTGTGAGACCCTCATTATGCTGTCTGGGTGTGAGACCCTCATTGTGCAGTCTGGGTGTGAGACCCTCACTGTGCTGTCTGAGTGTGAGACACTCATTGTGCTGTCTGAGTGCGAGACCCTCATTGTGCTGTCTGAGTGTGAGACCTTCAGTGTGCTGTCTGAGTGTGAGACCCTCATTGTACTGAGTGTGAGACCCTCATTGTGCTGTCTGAGTGTGAGACCTTCATTGTGCTGTCTGGGTGTGACACCCTCATTGTGCTGTCTGAGTGTGAGACCTTCATTGTGCTGTCTAAGTGTGAGACCCTCATTGTCCTGAGTGTGAGACCCTCATTACGCTGTCTGAGTGTGAGACCCTCATTATGCTGTCTGGGTGTGAGACCCTCATTGTGCTGTCTGTGTGTGAGACCCTCACTGTGCTGTCTGAGTGTGAGACACTCATTGTGCTGAGTGTGAAACCCTCATTATGCTGTCTGGGTGTGAGACCCTCATTGTGCTGTCTGGGTGTGGGACCCTCACTGTGCAGTCTGAGTGTGAGACCCTCATTGTGCTGTCTGAGTGTGAGACCCTCATTGTGCTGTCTGAGTGTGAGACCCTCATTGTGCTGTCTGAGTGCCAGACCCGCATTGTGCTGTCTGAGTGTCAGACCCTCATTGTGCTGTCTGATTGTGAGACCCTCATTGTGCTGTCTGAGTGTGAGACCCTCTTTTGCTGATTGTGAGACCCTCATTGTGCTGTCTGGGTGTAAGACCCTCATTGTGCTGTCTGAGTGCCAGACCCTCATTGTGCTGTCTGAGTGTGAGACCCTCATTGTGCTGTCTGAGTGTGAGACCTTCATTGTGCTGTCTGGGTGTGAGACCCCCATTGTGCTGTCTCAGTGTGAGACCCTCATTATGCTGTCTGGGTGTGAGACCCTCATTGAGCAGTCTGGGTGTGAGACCCTCACTGTGCTGTCTGAGTGTGAGACACTCATTGTGCTGTCTGAGTGCGAGACCCTCATTGTGCTGTCTGAGTGTGAGACCTTCAGTGTGCTGTCTGAGTGTGAGACCCTCATTGTACTGAGTGTGAGACCCTCATTGTGCTGTCTGAGTGTGAGACCTTCATTGTGCTGTCTGGGTGTGACACCCTCATTGTGCTGTCTGAGTGTGAGACCTTCATTGTGCTGTCAAAGTGTGAGACCCTCATTGTGCTGAGTGTGAGACCCTCATTACGCTGTCTGATTGTGAGACCCTCATTGTGCTGTCTGGGTGTAAGACCCTCATTGTGCTGTCTGGGTGTAAGACCCTCATTGTGCTGTCTGAGTGTGAGACACTCATTGTGCTGTCTGAGTGTGAGACCCTCATTGTGCTGTCTGGGTGTAAGACCCTCATTGTGCTGAGTGTGAGACCCTCATTGTGCAGTCTGAGTGTGAGACCCTCATTGTGCTGAGTGTGAGACCCTCATTGTGCTGTCTGAGTGTGAGACCCTCATTGTGCTGTCTGGGTTTGAGACCCTCTTTTGCTGATTGTGAGACCCTCATTGTGCTGTCTGAGTGTGAGACCCTCATTGTGCTGTCTGAGTGTGAGACCCTCATTGTGCTGTCTGAGTGTGAAACCCTCACTGTGCTGTCTGGGTGTGAGCACCTCATTGTGCTGTCTGAGTGTGAGACCCTCATTGTGCTGTCTGAGTGTGAGACCCTCATTGTGCTGTCTGTGTGTGAGACCCTCACAGTGCTGTCTGAGTGTGAGGCCCTCATTGTGCTGTCTGAGTGTGAGACCCTCATTGTGCTGAGTGTGAGACTCTCATTGTGCTGTCTGGGTGTGAGACCCTCATTGTGCTGTCTGAGTGTGAGACCTTCATTGTGCTGTCTGGGTGTGAGACCCTCATTGTGCTGTCTGAGTGTGAGACCTTCATTCTGCTGTCTGGGTGTGAGACCCCCATTGTGCTGTCTCAGTGTGAGACCCTCATTATGCTGTCTGGGTGTGAGACCCTCATTGTGCAGTCTGGGTGTGAGACCCTCACTGTGCTGTCTGAGTGTGAGACACTCATTGTGCTGTCTGAGTGCGAGACCCTCATTGTGCTGTCTGAGTGTGAGACCTTCAGTGTGCTGTCTGAGTGTGAGACCCTCATTGTACTGAGTGTGAGACCCTCATTGTGCTGTCTGAGTGTGAGACCTTCATTGTGCTGTCTGGGTGTGACACCCTCATTGTGCTGTCTGAGTGTGAGACCTTCATTGTGCTGTCTAAGTGTGAGACCCTCATTGTCCTGAGTGTGAGACCCTCATTACGCTGTCTGAGTGTGAGACCCTCATTATGCTGTCTGGGTGTGAGACCCTCATTGTGCTGTCTGTGTGTGAGACCCTCACTGTGCTGTCTGAGTGTGAGACACTCATTGTGCTGAGTGTGAAACCCTCATTATGCTGTCTGGGTGTGAGACCCTCATTGTGCTGTCTGGATGTGGGACCCTCACTGTGCAGTCTGAGTGTGAGACCCTCATTGTGCTGTCTGAGTGTGAGACCCTCATTGTGCTGTCTGAGTGTGAGACCCTCATTGTGCTGTCTGAGTGCCAGACCCGCATTGTGCTGTCTGAGTGTCAGACCCTCATTGTGCTGTCTGATTGTGAGACCCTCATTGTGCTGTCTGAGTGTGAGACCCTCTTTTGCTGATTGTGAGACCCTCATTGTGCTGTCTGGGTGTAAGACCCTCATTGTGCTGTCTGAGTGCCAGACCCTCATTGTGCTGTCTGAGTGTGAGACCCTCATTGTGCTGTCTGAGTGTGAGACCTTCATTGTGCTGTCTGGGTGTGAGACCCCCATTGTGCTGTCTCAGTGTGAGACCCTCATTATGCTGTCTGGGTGTGAGACCCTCATTGAGCAGTCTGGGTGTGAGACCCTCACTGTGCTGTCTGAGTGTGAGACACTCATTGTGCTGTCTGAGTGCGAGACCCTCATTGTGCTGTCTGAGTGTGAGACCTTCAGTGTGCTGTCTGAGTGTGAGACCCTCATTGTACTGAGTGTGAGACCCTCATTGTGCTGTCTGAGTGTGAGACCTTCATTGTGCTGTCTGGGTGTGACACCCTCATTGTGCTGTCTGAGTGTGAGACCTTCATTGTGCTGTCTAAGTGTGAGACCCTCATTGTGCTGAGTGTGAGACCCTCATTCCGCTGTCTGAGTGTGAGACCCTCATTATGCTGTCTGGGTGTGAGACCCTCATTGTGCTGTCTGTGTGTGAGACCCTCACTGTGCTGTCTGAGTGTGAGACACTCATTGTGCTGAGTGTGAAACCCTCATTATGCTGTCTGGGTGTGAGACCCTCATTGTGCTGTCTGGGTGTGAGACCCTCATTGTGCTGTCTGAGTGTGAGGCCCTCATTATGCTGTCTGGGTGTGAGACCCTCATTGTGCTGTCTGGGTGTGAGACCCTCATTGTGCTGTCTGAGTGTGAGACCCTCATTGTGCTGTCTGGGTGTGAGACCCTCATTGTGCTGCCTGGGTGTGAGACCCTCATTGTGCTGTCTGAGTGTGAGACCCTCAATGTGCTGTCTGAGTGTGAGACCCTCATTGTGCTGTCTGAGTGCCAGACACTCATTGTGCTGTCTGAGTGCCAGACCCTCATTGTGCTGTCTGAGTGTGAGACCCTCATTATGCTGTCTGGGTGTGAGTCCCTCATTACGCTGTCTGAGTGTGAGACCCTCATTGTGCTGTCTGGGTGTGAGACCCGCATTGTGCTGTCTGAGTGTGAGACCCTCATTGTGCTGAGTGTGAGACCCTCATTGTGCTGTCTGAGTGTGAGACCCTCACTGTACTGTCTGAGTGTAAGACCCTCATTGTGCTGTCTGAGTGTGAGACCCTCATTGTGCTGTCTGAGTGTGAGACTCTCACTGTGCTGTCTGAGTGTGAGACCCTCATTGTGCTGTCTGAGTGTGAGACCCTCATTGTGCTGAGTGTGAGACCCTCATTGTGCTGTCTGAGTGTGAGACCCTCACTGTGCTGTCTGAGTGTGAGACCCTCATTGTGCTGTCTGGGTGTAAGACCCTCATTGTACTGTCTGAGTGTGAGACCCTCATTGTGCTGTCTGGGTGTAAGACACTCATTGTGCTGTCTGAGTGTGAGACACTCATTGTGCTGTCTGGGTGTAAGACCCTCATTGTGCTGTCTGAGTGTGAGACCCTCATTGTGCTGTCTGGGTGTGAGACCCTCATTGTGCTGTCAGAGTGTGAGACCCTCATTGTGCTGTCTGGGTGTGAGACCCTCATTGTGCTGTCTGAGTGCCAGACCCTCATTGTGCTGTCTGAGTGTGAGACTCTCATTGTGCTGTCTGAGTGTGAGACCCTCATTGTGCTGTCTGAGTGTGAGACCCTCTTTTGCTGATTGTGAGACCCTCATTGTGCTGTCTGGGTGTAAGACCCTCATTGTGCTGTCTGGGTGTAAGACCCTCATTGTGCTGTCTGAGTGTGAGACACTCATTGTGCTGTCTGAGTGTGAGACCCTCATTGTGCTGTCTGGGTGTAAGACCCTCATTGTGCTGAGTGTGAGACCCTCATTGTGCAGTCTGAGTGTGAGACCCTCATTGTGCTGAGTGTGAGACCCTCATTGTGCTGTCTGAGTGTGAGACCCTCATTGTGCTGTCTGGGTTTGAGACCCTCTTTTGCTGATTGTGAGACCCTCATTGTGCTGTCTGAGTGTGAGACCCTCATTGTGCTGTCTGAGTGTGAGACCCTCATTGTGCTGTCTGAGTGTGAAACCCTCACTGTGCTGTCTGGGTGTGAGCACCTCATTGTGCTGTCTGAGTGTGAGACCCTCATTGTGCTGTCTGAGTGTGAGACCCTCATTGTGCTGTCTGTGTGTGAGACCCTCACAGTGCTGTCTGAGTGTGAGGCCCTCATTGTGCTGTCTGAGTGTGAGACCCTCATTGTGCTGAGTGTGAGACTCTCATTGTGCTGTCTGGGTGTGAGACCCTCATTGTGCTGTCTGAGTGTGAGACCTTCATTGTGCTGTCTGGGTGTGAGACCCTCATTGTGCTGTCTGAGTGTGAGACCTTCATTCTGCTGTCTGGGTGTGAGACCCCCATTGTGCTGTCTCAGTGTGAGACCCTCATTATGCTGTCTGGGTGTGAGACCCTCATTGTGCAGTCTGGGTGTGAGACCCTCACTGTGCTGTCTGAGTGTGAGACACTCATTGTGCTGTCTGAGTGTGAGACCTTCAGTGTGCTGTCTGAGTGTGAGACCCTCATTGTACTGAGTGTGAGACCCTCATTGTGCTGTCTGAGTGTGAGACCTTCATTGTGCTGTCTGGGTGTGACACCCTCATTGTGCTGTCTGAGTGTGAGACCTTCATTGTGCTGTCTAAGTGTGAGACCCTCATTGTGCTGAGTGTGAGACCCTCATTACGCTGTCTGAGTGTGAGACCCTCATTATGCTGTCTGGGTGTGAGACCCTCATTGTGCTGACTGAGTGCGAGACCCTCATTTTGCTGTCTGGGTGTGTGACCCTCATTGTGCTGTCTGATTGTGGGACCCTCATTGTGCTGTCTGAGTGTGAGACCCTCATTGTGCTGTCTGAGTGTGAGACCCTCATTGTGCTGTCTGAGTGCCAGACCCGCATTGTGCTGTCTGAGTGTCAGACCCTCATTGTGCTGTCTGATTGTGAGACCCTCATTGTGCTGTCTGAGTGTGAGACCCTCTTTTGCTGATTGTGAGACCCTCATTGTGCTGTCTGGGTGTAAGAACCTCATTGTGCTGCATGAGTGCCAGACCCTCATTGTGCTGTCTGAGTGTGAGACCCTCATTGTGCTGTCTGAGTGTGAGACCCTCATTGTGCTGTCTGAGTGTGAGACCCTCTTTTGCTGATTGTGAGACCCTCATTGTGCTGTCTGGGTGTAAGACCCTCATTGTGCTGTCTGGGTGTAAGACCCTCATTGTGCTGTCTGAGTGTGAGACACTCATTGTGCTGTCTGAGTGTGAGACCCTCATTGTGCTGTCTGGGTGTAAGACCCTCATTGTGCTGAGTGTGAGACCCTCATTGTGCAGTCTGAGTGTGAGACCCTCATTGTGCTGAGTGTGAGACCCTCATTGTGCTGTCTGAGTGTGAGACCCTCATTGTGCTGTCTGGGTTTGAGACCCTCTTTTGCTGATTGTGAGACCCTCATTGTGCTGTCTGAGTGTGAGACCCTCATTGTGCTGTCTGAGTGTGAGACCCTCATTGTGCTGTCTGGGTGTGAGACCCTCATTGTGCTGTCTGTGTGTGAGACCCTCACTGTGCTGTCTGAGTGTGAGACACTCATTGTGCTGAGTGTGAAACCCTCATTATGCTGTCTGGGTGTGAGACCCTCATTGTGCTGTCTGGGTGTGAGACCCTCATTGTGCTGTCTGAGTGTGAGACCCTCATTATGCTGTCTGGGTGTGAGACCCTCATTGTGCTGTCTGGGTGTGAGACCCTCATTGTGCTGTCTGAGTGTGAGACCCTCATTGTGCTGTCTGGGTGTGAGACCCTCATTGTGCTGCCTGGGTGTGAGACCCTCATTGTGCTGTCTGAGTGTGAGACCCTCAATGTGCTGTCTGAGGGTGAGACCCTCATTGTGCTGTCTGAGTGCCAGACACTCATTGTGCTGTCTGAGTGCCAGACCCTCATTGTGCTGTCTGAGTGTGAGACCCTCATTATGCTGTCTGGGTGTGAGTCCCTCATTACGCTGTCTGAGTGTGAGACCCTCATTGTGCTGTCTGGGTGTGAGACCCGCATTGTGCTGTCTGAGTGTGAGACCCTCATTGTGCTGAGTGTGAGACCCTCATTGTGCTGTCTGAGTGTGAGACCCTCACTGTACTGTCTGAGTGTAAGACCCTCATTGTGCTGTCTGAGTGTGAGACCCTCATTGTGCTGTCTGAGTGTGAGACCCTCACTGTGCTGTCTGAGTGTGAGACCCTCATTGTGCTGTCTGAGTGTGAGACCCTCATTGTGCTGAGTGTGAGACCCTCATTGTGCTGTCTGAGTGTGAGACCCTCACTGTGCTGTCTGAGTGTGAGACCCTCATTGTGCTGTCTGGGTGTAAGACCCTCATTGTACTGTCTGAGTGTGAGACCCTCATTGTGCTGTCTGGGTGTAAGACACTCATTGTGCTGTCTGAGTGTGAGACACTCATTGTGCTGTCTGGGTGTAAGACCCTCATTGTGCTGTCTGAGTGTGAGACCCTCATTGTGCTGTCTGGGTGTGAGACCCTCATTGTGCTGTCAGAGTGTGAGACCCTCATTGTGCTGTCTGGGTGTGAGACCCTCATTGTGCTGTCTGAGTGCCAGACCCTCATTGTGCTGTCTGAGTGTGAGACCCTCATTGTGCTGTCTGAGTGTGAGACCCTCATTGTGCTGTCTGAGTGTGAGACCCTCTTTTGCTGATTGTGAGACCCTCATTGTGCTGTCTGGGTGTAAGACCCTCATTGTGCTGTCTGGGTGTAAGACCCTCATTGTGCTGTCTGAGTGTGAGACACTCATTGTGCTGTCTGAGTGTGAGACCCTCATTGTGCTGTCTGGGTGTAAGACCCTCATTGTGCTGAGTGTGAGACCCTCATTGTGCAGTCTGAGTGTGAGACCCTCATTGTGCTGAGTGTGAGACCCTCATTGTGCTGTCTGAGTGTGAGACCCTCATTGTGCTGTCTGGGTTTGAGACCCTCTTTTGCTGATTGTGAGACCCTCATTGTGCTGTCTGAGTGTGAGACCCTCATTGTGCTGTCTGAGTGTGAGACCCTCATTGTGCTGTCTGAGTGTGAAACCCTCACTGTGCTGTCTGGGTGTGAGCACCTCATTGTGCTGTCTGAGTGTGAGACCCTCATTGTGCTGTCTGAGTGTGAGACCCTCATTGTGCTGTCTGTGTGTGAGACCCTCACAGTGCTGTCTGAGTGTGAGGCCCTCATTGTGCTGTCTGAGTGTGAGACCCTCATTGTGCTGAGTGTGAGACTCTCATTGTGCTGTCTGGGTGTGAGACCCTCATTGTGCTGTCTGAGTGTGAGACCTTCATTGTGCTGTCTGGGTGTGAGACCCTCATTGTGCTGTCTGAGTGTGAGACCTTCATTCTGCTGTCTGGGTGTGAGACCCCCATTGTGCTGTCTCAGTGTGAGACCCTCATTATGCTGTCTGGGTGTGAGACCCTCATTGTGCAGTCTGGGTGTGAGACCCTCACTGTGCTGTCTGAGTGTGAGACACTCATTGTGCTGTCTGAGTGTGAGACCTTCAGTGTGCTGTCTGAGTGTGAGACCCTCATTGTACTGAGTGTGAGACCCTCATTGTGCTGTCTGAGTGTGAGACCTTCATTGTGCTGTCTGGGTGTGACACCCTCATTGTGCTGTCTGAGTGTGAGACCTTCATTGTGCTGTCTAAGTGTGAGACCCTCATTGTGCTGAGTGTGAGACCCTCATTACGCTGTCTGAGTGTGAGACCCTCATTATGCTGTCTGGGTGTGAGACCCTCATTGTGCTGACTGAGTGCGAGACCCTCATTTTGCTGTCTGGGTGTGTGACCCTCATTGTGCTGTCTGATTGTGGGACCCTCATTGTGCTGTCTGAGTGTGAGACCCTCATTGTGCTGTCTGAGTGTGAGACCCTCATTGTGCTGTCTGAGTGCCAGACCCGCATTGTGCTGTCTGAGTGTCAGACCCTCATTGTGCTGTCTGATTGTGAGACCCTCATTGTGCTGTCTGAGTGTGAGACCCTCTTTTGCTGATTGTGAGACCCTCATTGTGCTGTCTGGGTGTAAGACCCTCATTGTGCTGTCTGAGTGCCAGACCCTCATTGTGCTGTCTGAGTGTGAGACCCTCATTGTGCTGTCTGAGTGTGAGACCCTCATTGTGCTGTCTGAGTGTGAGACCCTCTTTTGCTGATTGTGAGACCCTCATTGTGCTGTCTGGGTGTAAGACCCTCATTGTGCTGTCTGGGTGTAAGACCCTCATTGTGCTGTCTGAGTGTGAGACACTCATTGTGCTGTCTGAGTGTGAGACCCTCATTGTGCTGTCTGGGTGTAAGACCCTCATTGTGCTGAGTGTGAGACCCTCATTGTGCAGTCTGAGTGTGAGACCCTCATTGTGCTGAGTGTGAGACCCTCATTGTGCTGTCTGAGTGTGAGACCCTTATTGTGCTGTCTGGGTTTGAGACCCTCTTTTGCTGATTGTGAGACCCTCATTGTGCTGTCTGAGTGTGAGACCCTCATTGTGCTGTCTGAGTGTGAGACCCTCATTGTGCTGTCTGAGTGTGAAACCCTCACTGTGCTGTCTGGGTGTGAGCCCCTCATTGTGCTGTCTGAGTGTGAGACCCTCATTGTGCTGTCTGAGTGTGAGACCCTCATTGTGCTGTCTGTGTGTGAGACCCTCACTGTGCTGTCTGAGTGTGAGGCCCTCATTGTGCTGTCTGAGTGTGAGACCCTCATTGTGCTGAGTGTGAGACTCTCATTGTGCTGTCTGGGTTTGAGACCCTCATTGTGCTGTCTGAGTGTGAGACCTTCATTGTGCTGTCTGGGTGTGAGACCCTCATTGTGCTGTCTGAGTGTGAGACCTTCATTGTGCTGTCTGGGTGTGAGACCCTCATTGTGCTGTCTCAGTGTGAGACCCTCATTATGCTGTCTGGGTGTGAGACCCTCATTGTGCAGTCTGGGTGTGAGACCCTCACTGTGCTGTCTGAGTGTGAGACCCTCATTGTGCTGTCTCAGTGTGAGACCCTCATTATGCTGTCTGGGTGAGACCCTCATTGTGCAGTCTGGATGTGAGACCCTCACTGTGCTGTCTGAGTGTGAGACACTCATTGTGCTGTCTGAGTGCGAGACCCTCATTGTGCTGTCTGAGTGTGAGGCCTTCATTGTGCTGTCTGAGTGTGAGACCCTCATTGTGCTGAGTGTGAGACCCTCATTGTGCTGTCTGAGTGTGAGACCTTCATTGTGCTATCTGGGTGTGAGACCCTCATTGTGCTGTCTGAGTGTGAGACCTTCATTGTGCTGTCTAAGTGTGAGACCCTCATTGTGCTGAGTGTGAGACCCTCATTACGCTGTCTGAGTGTGAGACCCTCATTGTGCTGTCTGGGTGTGAGACCCTCATTGTGCTATCTGGGTGTGGGACCCTCATTGTGCTGTCTGAGTGTGAGACCCTCATTGTGCTGTCTGAGTGTGAGACCCTCATTGTGCTGTCTGGGTGTGGGACCCTCATTGTGCTGTCTGGGTGTGGGACCCTCACTGTGCAGTCTGAGTGTGAGACACTCATTGTGCTGTCTGAGTGTGAGACCCTCATTGTGCTGTCTGAGTGTGAGACCCTCATTGTGCTGTCTGAGTGCCAGACCCGCATTGTGCTGTCTGAGTGTCAGACCCTCATTGTGCTGTCTGATTGTGAGACCCTCATTGTGCTGTCTGAGTGTGAGACCCTCTTTTGCTGATTGTGAGACCCTCATTGTGCTGTCTGGGTGTAAGACCCTCATTGTGCTGTCTGAGTGCCAGACCCTCATTGTGCTGTCTGAGTGTGAGACCCTCATTGTGCTGTCTGAGTGTGAGACCCTCATTGTGCTGTCTGAGTGTGAGGCCCTCTTTTGCTGATTGTGAGACCCTCATTGTGCTGTCTGGGTGTAAGACCCTCATTGTGCTGTCTGGGTGTAAGACCCTCATTGTGCTGTCTGAGTGTGAGACACTCATTGTGCTGTCTGAGTGTGAGACCCTCATTGTGCTGTCTGGGTTTGAGACCCTCTTTTGCTGATTGTGAGACCCTCATTGTGCTGTCTGAGTGTGAGACCCTCATTGTGCTGTCTGAGTGTGAGACCCTCATTGTGCTGTCTGAGTGTGAAACCCTCACTGTGCTGTCTGGGTGTGAGCCCCTCATTGTGCTGTCTGAGTGTGAGACCCTCATTGTGCTGTCTGAGTGTGAGACCCTCATTGTGCTGTCTGTGTGTGAGACCCTCACAGTGCTGTCTGAGTGTGAGGCCCTCATTGTGCTGTCTGAGTGTGAGACCCTCATTGTGCTGAGTGTGAGACTCTCATTGTGCTGTCTGGGTGTGAGACCCTCATTGTGCTGTCTGAGTGTGAGACCTTCATTGTGCTGTCTGGGTGTGAGACCCTCATTGTGCTGTCTGAGTGTGAGACCTTCATTGTGCTGTCTGGGTGTGAGACCCCCATTGTGCTGTCTCAGTGTGAGACCCTCATTATGCTGTCTGGGTGTGAGACCCTCATTGTGCAGTCTGGGTGTGAGACCCTCACTGTGCTGTCTGAGTGTGAGACACTCATTGTGCTGTCTGAGTGCGAGACCCTCATTGTGCTGTCTGAGTGTGAGACCTTCAGTGTGCTGTCTGAGTGTGAGACCCTCATTGTACTGAGTGTGAGACCCTCATTGTGCTGTCTGAGTGTGAGACCTTCATTGTGCTGTCTGGGTGTGACACCCTCATTGTGCTGTCTGAGTGTGAGACCTTCATTGTGCTGTCTAAGTGTGAGACCCTCATTGTGCTGAGTGTGAGACCCTCATTACGCTGTCTGAGTGTGAGACCCTCATTATGCTGTCTGGGTGTGAGACCCTCATTGTGCTGTCTGTGTGTGAGACCCTCACTGTGCTGTCTGAGTGTGAGACACTCATTGTGCTGAGTGTGAAACCCTCATTATGCTGTCTGGGTGTGAGACCCTCATTGTGCTGTCTGGGTGTGAGACCCTCATTGTGCTGTCTGAGTGTGAGACCCTCATTATGCTGTCTGGGTGTGAGACCCTCATTGTGCTGTCTGGGTGTGAGACCCTCATTGTGCTGTCTGAGTGTGAGACCCTCATTGTGCTGTCTGGGTGTGAGACCCTCATTGTGCTGCCTGGGTGTGAGACCCTCATTGTGCTGTCTGAGTGTGAGACCCTCAATGTGCTGTCTGAGTGTGAGACCCTCATTGTGCTGTCTGAGTGCCAGACACTCATTGTGCTGTCTGAGTGCCAGACCCTCATTGTGCTGTCTGAGTGTGAGACCCTCATTATGCTGTCTGGGTGTGAGTCCCTCATTACGCTGTCTGAGTGTGAGACCCTCATTGTGCTGTCTGGGTGTGAGACCCGCATTGTGCTGTCTGAGTGTGAGACCCTCATTGTGCTGAGTGTGAGACCCTCATTGTGCTGTCTGAGTGTGAGACCCTCACTGTACTGTCTGAGTGTAAGACCCTCATTGTGCTGTCTGAGTGTGAGACCCTCATTGTGCTGTCTGAGTGTGAGACCCTCACTGTGCTGTCTGAGTGTGAGACCCTCATTGTGCTGTCTGAGTGTGAGACCCTCATTGTGCTGAGTGTGAGACCCTCATTGTGCTGTCTGAGTGAGAGACCCTCACTGTGCTGTCTGAGTGTGAGACCCTCATTGTGCTGTCTGGGTGTAAGACCCTCATTGTGCTGTCTGAGTGTGAGACCCTCATTGTGCTGTCTGGGTGTAAGACACTCATTGTGCTGTCTGAGTGTGAGACACTCATTGTGCTGTCTGGGTGTAAGACCCTCATTGTGCTGTCTGAGTGTGAGACCCTCATTGTGCTGTCTGGGTGTGAGACCCTCATTGTGCTGTCAGAGTGTGAGACCCTCATTGTGCTGTCTGGGTGTGAGACCCTCATTGTGCTGTCTGAGTGTGAGACCCTCATTGTGCTGTCTGAGTGTGAGACCCTCATTGTGCTGTCTGAGTGTGAGACCCTCATTGTGCTGTCTGAGTGCCAGACCCGCATTGTGCTGTCTGAGTGTGAGACCCTCATTGTGCTGTCTGGGAGTAAGACCCTCATTGTGCTGTCTGAGTGTGAGATCCTCATTGTGCTGTCTGAGTGTGAGACCCTCATTGTGCTGTCTGGGTGTGAGACCCTCATTGTGCTGTCTGGGTGTGAGACCCTCATTGTGCTGTCTGGGTGTGAGACCCTCATTGTGCTGTCTGGGTGTGAGACCCTCATTGTGCTGTCTGGGTGTGAGACCCTCATTGTGCTGTCTGGGTGTGAGACCCTCATTGTGCTGTCTGGGTGTGAGACCCTCATTGTGCTATCTGAGTGTGAGGCCCTCATTGTGCTGTCTGAGTGTGAGACCCTCATTGTGCTGTCTGGGTGTGAGACCCTCATTGTGCTGTCTGAGTGCCAGACCCTCATTGTGCTGTCCGAGTGTGAGACCCTCACTGTGCTGTCTGAGTGTGAGACCCTCATTGTGCTGTCTGAGTGTGAGACCCTCTTTTGCTGATTGTGAGACCCTCATTGTGCTGTCTGGGTGTAAGACCCTCATTGTGCTGTCTGGGTGTAAGACCCTCATTGTGCTGTCTGAGTGTGAGACACTCATTGTGCTGTCTGAGTGTGAGACCCTCATTGTGCTGTCTGGGTGTAAGACCCTCATTGTGCTGAGTGTGAGACCCTCATTGTGCAGTCTGAGTGTGAGACCCTCATTGTGCTGAGTGTGAGACCCTCATTGTGCTGTCTGAGTGTGAGACCCTCATTGTGCTGTCTGGGTTTGAGACCCTCTTTTGCTGATTGTGAGACCCTCATTGTGCTGTCTGAGTGTGAGACCCTCATTGTGCTGTCTGAGTGTGAGACCCTCATTGTGCTGTCTGAGTGTGAAACCCTCACTGTGCTGTCTGGGTGTGAGCACCTCATTGTGCTGTCTGAGTGTGAGACCCTCATTGTGCTGTCTGAGTGTGAGACCCTCATTGTGCTGTCTGTGTGTGAGACCCTCACAGTGCTGTCTGAGTGTGAGGCCCTCATTGTGCTGTCTGAGTGTGAGACCCGCATTGTGCTGAGTGTGAGACTCTCATTGTGCTGTCTGGGTGTGAGACCCTCATTGTGCTGTCTGAGTGTGAGACCTTCATTGTGCTGTCTGGGTGTGAGACCTTCATTGTGCTGTCTGGGTGTGAGACCCTCATTGTGCTGTCTGAGTGTGAGACCTTCATTCTGCTGTCTGGGTGTGAGACCCCCATTGTGCTGTCTCAGTGTGAGACCCTCATTATGCTGTCTGGGTGTGAGACCCTCATTGTGCAGTCTGGGTGTGAGACCCTCACTGTGCTGTCTGAGTGTGAGACACTCATTGTGCTGTCTGAGTGCGAGACCCTCATTGTGCTGTCTGAGTGTGAGACCTTCAGTGTGCTGTCTGAGTGTGAGACCCTCATTGTACTGAGTGTGAGACCCTCATTGTGCTGTCTGAGTGTGAGACCTTCATTGTGCTGTCTGGGTGTGACACCCTCATTGTGCTGTCTGAGTGTGAGACCTTCATTGTGCTGTCTAAGTGTGAGACCCTCATTGTCCTGAGTGTGAGACCCTCATTACGCTGTCTGAGTGTGAGACCCTCATTATGCTGTCTGGGTGTGAGACCCTCATTGTGCTGTCTGTGTGTGAGACCCTCACTGTGCTGTCAGAGTGTGAGACCCTCATTGTGCTGTCTGAGTGTGAGACACTCATTGTGCTGAGTGTGAAACCCTCATTATGCTGTCTGGGTGTGAGACCCTCATTGTGCTGTCTGGGTGTGGGACCCTCACTGTGCAGTCTGAGTGTGAGACCCTCATTGTGCTGTCTGAGTGTGAGACCCTCATTGTGCTGTCTGAGTGTGAGACCCTCATTGTGCTGTCTGAGTGCCAGACCCGCATTGTGCTGTCTGAGTGTCAGACCCTCATTGTGCTGTCTGATTGTGAGACCCTCATTGTGCTGTCTGAGTGTGAGACCCTCTTTTGCTGATTGTGAGACCCTCATTGTGCTGTCTGGGTGTAAGACCCTCATTGTGCTGTCTGAGTGCCAGACCCTCATTGTGCTGTCTGAGTGTGAGACCCTCATTGTGCTGTCTGAGTGTGAGACCCTCATTGTGCTGTCTGAGTGTGAGACCCTCTTTTGCTGATTGTGAGACCCTCATTGTGCTGTCTGGGTGTAAGACCCTCATTGGGCTGTCTGGGTGTAAGACCCTCATTGTGCTGTCTGAGTGTGAGACACTCATTGTGCTGTCTGAGTGTGAGACCCTCATTGTGCTGTCTGGGTTTGAGACCCTCTTTTGCTGATTGTGAGACCCTCATTGTGCTGTCTGAGTGTGAGACCCTCATTGTGCTGTCTGAGTGTGAGACCCTCATTGTGCTGTCTGAGTGTGAAACCCTCACTGTGCTGTCTGGGTGTGAGCCCCTCATTGTGCTGTCTGAGTGTGAGACCCTCATTGTGCTGTCTGAATGTGAGACCCTCATTGTGCTGTCTGGGTGTAAGACCCTCATTGTGCTGTCTGGGTGTAAGACCCTCATTGTGCTGTCTGAGTGTGAGACACTCATTGTGCTGTCTGAGTGTGAGACCCTCATTGTGCTGTCTGGGTGTAAGACCCTCATTGTGCTGAGTGTGAGACCCTCATTGTGCAGTCTGAGTGTGAGACCCTCATTGTGCTGAGTGTGAGACCCTCATTGTGCTGTCTGAGTGTGAGACCCTCATTGTGCTGTCTGGGTTTGAGACCCTCTTTTGCTGATTGTGAGACCCTCATTGTGCTGTCTGAGTGTGAGACCCTCATTGTGCTGTCTGAGTGTGAGACCCTCATTGTGCTGTCTGAGTGTGAAACCCTCACTGTGCTGTCTGGGTGTGAGCACCTCATTGTGCTGTCTGAGTGTGAGACCCTCATTGTGCTGTCTGAGTGTGAGACCCTCATTGTGCTGTCTGTGTGTGAGACCGTCACAGTGCTGTCTGAGTGTGAGGCCCTCATTGTGCTGTCTGAGTGTGAGACCCGCATTGTGCTGAGTGTGAGACTCTCATTGTGCTGTCTGGGTGTGAGACCCTCATTGTGCTGTCTGAGTGTGAGACCTTCATTGTGCTGTCTGGGTGTGAGACCTTCATTGTGCTGTCTGGGTGTGAGACCCTCATTGTGCTGTCTGAGTGTGAGACCTTCATTCTGCTGTCTGGGTGTGAGACCCCCATTGTGCTGTCTCAGTGTGAGACCCTCATTATGCTGTCTGGGTGTGAGACCCTCATTGTGCAGTCTGGGTGTGAGACCCTCACTGTGCTGTCTGAGTGTGAGACACTCATTGTGCTGTCTGAGTGCGAGACCCTCATTGTGCTGTCTGAGTGTGAGACCTTCAGTGTGCTGTCTGAGTGTGAGACCCTCATTGTACTGAGTGTGAGACCCTCATTGTGCTGTCTGAGTGTGAGACCTTCATTGTGCTGTCTGGGTGTGACACCCTCATTGTGCTGTCTGAGTGTGAGACCTTCATTGTGCTGTCTAAGTGTGAGACCCTCATTGTCCTGAGTGTGAGACCCTCATTACGCTGTCTGAGTGTGAGACCCTCATTATGCTGTCTGGGTGTGAGACCCTCATTGTGCTGTCTGTGTGTGAGACCCTCACTGTGCTGTCAGAGTGTGAGACCCTCATTGTGCTGTCTGAGTGTGAGACACTCATTGTGCTGAGTGTGAAACCCTCATTATGCTGTCTGGGTGTGAGACCCTCATTGTGCTGTCTGGGTGTGGGACCCTCACTGTGCAGTCTGAGTGTGAGACCCTCATTGTGCTGTCTGAGTGTGAGACCCTCATTGTGCTGTCTGAGTGTGAGACCCTCATTGTGCTGTCTGAGTGCCAGACCCGCATTGTGCTGTCTGAGTGTCAGACCCTCATTGTGCTGTCTGATTGTGAGACCCTCATTGTGCTGTCTGAGTGTGAGACCCTCTTTTGCTGATTGTGAGACCCTCATTGTGCTGTCTGGGTGTAAGACCCTCATTGTGCTGTCTGAGTGCCAGACCCTCATTGTGCTGTCTGAGTGTGAGACCCTCATTGTGCTGTCTGAGTGTGAGACCCTCATTGTGCTGTCTGAGTGTGAGACCCTCTTTTGCTGATTGTGAGACCCTCATTGTGCTGTCTGGGTGTAAGACCCTCATTGGGCTGTCTGGGTGTAAGACCCTCATTGTGCTGTCTGAGTGTGAGACACTCATTGTGCTGTCTGAGTGTGAGACCCTCATTGTGCTGTCTGGGTTTGAGACCCTCTTTTGCTGATTGTGAGACCCTCATTGTGCTGTCTGAGTGTGAGACCCTCATTGTGCTGTCTGAGTGTGAGACCCTCATTGTGCTGTCTGAGTGTGAAACCCTCACTGTGCTGTCTGGGTGTGAGCCCCTCATTGTGCTGTCTGAGTGTGAGACCCTCATTGTGCTGTCTGAATGTGAGACCCTCATTGTGCTGTCTGTGTGTGAGACCCTCACAGTGCTGTCTGAGTGTGAGGCCCTCATTGTGCTGTCTGAGTGTGAGACCCTCATTGTGCTGAGTGTGAGACTCTCATTGTGCTGTCTGGGTGTGAGACCCTCATTGTGCTGTCTGAGTGTGAGACCTTCATTGTGCTGTCTGGGTGTGAGACCCTCATTGTGCTGTCTGAGTGTGAGACCTTCATTGTGCTGTCTGGGTGTGAGACCCTCATTGTGCTGTCTCAGTGTGAGACCCTCATTATGCTGTCTGGGTGTGAGACCCTCATTGAGCAGTCTGGGTGTGAGACCCTCACTGTGCTGTCTGAGTGTGAGACACTCATTGTGCTGTCTGAGTGCGAGACCCTCATTGTGCTGTCTGAGTGTGAGACCTTCAGTGTGCTGTCTGAGTGTGAGACCCTCATTGTACTGAGTGTGAGACCCTCATTGTGCTGTCTGAGTGTGAGACCTTCATTGTGCTGTCTGGGTGTGACACCCTCATTGTGCTGTCTGAGTGTGAGACCTTCATTGTGCTGTCTAAGTGTGAGACCCTCATTGTGCTGAGTGTGAGACCCTCATTACGCTGTCTGAGTGTGAGACCCTCATTATGCTGTCTGGGTGTGAGACCCTCATTGTGCTGTCTGTGTGTGAGACCCTCACTGTGCTGTCTGAGTGTGAGACACTCATTGTGCTGAGTGTGAAACCCTCATTATGCTGTCTGGGTGTGAGACCCTCATTGTGCTGTCTGGGTGTGAGACCCTCATTGTGCTGTCTGAGTGTGAGACCCTCATTATGCTGTCTGGGTGTGAGACCCTCATTGTGCTGTCTGGGTGTGAGACCCTCATTGTGCTGTCTGAGTGTGAGACCCTCATTGTGCTGTCTGGGTGTGAGACCCTCATTGTGCTGCCTGGGTGTGAGACCCTCATTGTGCTGTCTGAGTGTGAGACCCTCAATGTGCTGTCTGAGTGTGAGACCCTCATTGTGCTGTCTGAGTGCCAGACACTCATTGTGCTGTCTGAGTGCCAGACCCTCATTGTGCTGTCTGAGTGTGAGACCCTCATTATGCTGTCTGGGTGTGAGTCCCTCATTACGCTGTCTGAGTGTGAGACCCTCATTGTGCTGTCTGGGTGTGAGACCCGCATTGTGCTGTCTGAGTGTGAGACCCTCATTGTGCTGAGTGTGAGACCCTCATTGTGCTGTCTGAGTGTGAGACCCTCACTGTACTGTCTGAGTGTAAGACCCTCATTGTGCTGTCTGAGTGTGAGACCCTCATTGTGCTGTCTGAGTGTGAGACCCTCACTGTGCTGTCTGAGTGTGAGACCCTCATTGTGCTGTCTGAGTGTGAGACCCTCATTGTGCTGAGTGTGAGACCCTCATTGTGCTGTCTGAGTGTGAGACCCTCACTGTGCTGTCTGAGTGTGAGACCCTCATTGTGCTGTCTGGGTGTAAGACCCTCATTGTACTGTCTGAGTGTGAGACCCTCATTGTGCTGTCTGGGTGTAAGACACTCATTGTGCTGTCTGAGTGTGAGACACTCATTGTGCTGTCTGGGTGTAAGACCCTCATTGTGCTGTCTGAGTGTGAGACCCTCATTGTGTTGTCTGGGTGTGAGACCCTCATTGTGCTGTCAGAGTGTGAGACCCTCATTGTGCTGTCTGGGTGTGAGACCCTCATTGTGCTGTCTGAGTGCCAGACCCTCATTGTGCTGTCTGAGTGTGAGACCCTCATTGTGCTGTCTGAGTGTGAGACCCTCATTGTGCTGTCTGAGTGTGAGACCCTCTTTTGCTGATTGTGAGACCCTCATTGTGCTGTCTGGGTGTAAGACCCTCATTGTGCTGTCTGAGTGTGAGACACTCATTGTGCTGTCTGAGTGCCAGACCCTCATTGTGCTGTCTGGGTGTAAGACCCTCATTGTGCTGAGTGTGAGACCCTCATTGTGCAGTCTGAGTGTGAGACCCTCATTGTGCTGAGTGTGAGACCCTCATTGTGCTGTCTGAGTGTGAGACCCTCATTGTGCTGTCTGGGTTTGAGACCCTCTTTTGCTGATTGTGAGACCCTCATTGTGCTGTCTGAGTGTGAGACCCTCATTGTGCTGTCTGAGTGTGAGACCCTCATTGTGCTGTCTGAGTGTGAAACCCTCACTGTGCTGTCTGGGTGTGAGCACCTCATTGTGCTGTCTGAGTGTGAGACCCTCATTGTGCTGTCTGAGTGTGAGACCCTCATTGTGCTGTCTGTGTGTGAGACCCTCACAGTGCTGTCTGAGTGTGAGGCCCTCATTGTGCTGTCTGAGTGTGAGACCCTCATTGTGCTGAGTGTGAGACTCTCATTGTGCTGTCTGGGTGTGAGACCCTCATTGTGCTGTCTGAGTGTGAGACCTTCATTGTGCTGTCTGGGTGTGAGACCCTCATTGTGCTGTCTGAGTGTGAGACCTTCATTCTGCTGTCTGGGTGTGAGACCCCCATTGTGCTGTCTCAGTGTGAGACCCTCATTATGCTGTCTGGGTGTGAGACCCTCATTGTGCAGTCTGGGTGTGAGACCCTCACTGTGCTGTCTGAGTGTGAGACACTCATTGTGCTGTCTGAGTGTGAGACCTTCAGTGTGCTGTCTGAGTGTGAGACCCTCATTGTACTGAGTGTGAGACCCTCATTGTGCTGTCTGAGTGTGAGACCTTCATTGTGCTGTCTGGGTGTGACACCCTCATTGTGCTGTCTGAGTGTGAGACCTTCATTGTGCTGTCTAAGTGTGAGACCCTCATTGTGCTGAGTGTGAGACCCTCATTACGCTGTCTGAGTGTGAGACCCTCATTATGCTGTCTGGGTGTGAGACCCTCATTGTGCTGTCTGTGTGTGAGACCCTCACTGTGCTGTCTGAGTGTGAGACACTCATTGTGCTGAGTGTGAAACCCTCATTATGCTGTCTGGGTGTGAGACCCTCATTGTGCTGTCTGGGTGTGAGACCCTCATTGTGCTGTCTGAGTGTGAGACCCTCATTATGCTGTCTGGGTGTGAGACCCTCATTGTGCTGTCTGGGTGTGAGACCCTCATTGTGCTGTCTGAGTGTGAGACCCTCATTGTGCTGTCTGGGTGTGAGACCCTCATTGTGCTGCCTGGGTGTGAGACCCTCATTGTGCTGTCTGAGTGTGAGACCCTCAATGTGCTGTCTGAGTGTGAGACCCTCATTGTGCTGTCTGAGTGCCAGACACTCATTGTGCTGTCTGAGTGCCAGACCCTCATTGTGCTGTCTGAGTGTGAGACCCTCATTATGCTGTCTGGGTGTGAGTCCCTCATTACGCTGTCTGAGTGTGAGACCCTCATTGTGCTGTCTGGGTGTGAGACCCGCATTGTGCTGTCTGAGTGTGAGACCCTCATTGTGCTGAGTGTGAGACCCTCATTGTGCTGTCTGAGTGTGAGACCCTCACTGTACTGTCTGAGTGTAAGACCCTCATTGTGCTGTCTGAGTGTGAGACCCTCATTGTGCTGTCTGAGTGTGAGACCCTCACTGTGCTGTCTGAGTGTGAGACTCTCATTGTGCTGTCTGAGTGTGAGACCCTCATTGTGCTGAGTGTGAGACCCTCATTGTGCTGTCTGAGTGTGAGACCCTCACTGTGCTGTCTGAGTGTGAGACCCTCATTGTGCTGTCTGGGTGTAAGACCCTCATTGTGCTGTCTGAGTGTGAGACCCTCATTGTGCTGTCTGGGTGTAAGACACTCATTGTGCTGTCTGAGTGTGAGACACTCATTGTGCTGTCTGGGTGTAAGACCCTTATTGTGCTGTCTGAGTGTGAGACCCTCATTGTGCTGTCTGGGTGTGAGACCCTCATTGTGCTGTCAGAGTGTGAGACCCTCATTGTGCTGTCTGGGTGTGAGACCCTCATTGTGCTGTCTGGGTGTCAGACCCTCTTTGTGCTGTCTGAGTGTGAGACCCTCATTGTGCTGACTGAGTGTGAGACCCTCATTGTGCTGTCTGAGTGTGAGACCCTCATTGTGCTGTCTGAGTGTGAGACGCTCATTGTGCTGACTGAGTGTGAGACCCTCATTGTGCTGTCTGGGTGTGAGACCCTCATTGTGCTGTCTGAGTGTGAGACCCTCATTGTGCTGTCAGGGTGTGAGACCCTCATTGTGCTGTCAGAGTGTGAGACCCTCATTGAGCTGTCTGAGTGTGAGACCTTCATTGTGCTGTCTGAGTGTGAGACCCTCCTTGTGCTGTCTGAGTGTGAGACCCTCATTGTGCTGTCTGAGTGTGTGACGCTCATTGTGCTGACTGAGTGTGAGACCCTCATTGTGCTGTCTGAGTGTGAGACCCTCATTGTGCTGTCTGGGTTTGAGACCCTCATTGTGCTGTCTGAGTGTGAGACCCTCATTATGCTGCCTGGGTGTGAGACCCTCATTGTGCTGTCTGAGTGTGAGACCCTCATTGTGCTGTCTGTGTGTGAGACCCTCACTGTGCTGTCTGAGTGTGAGACACTCATTGTGCTGAGTGTGAAACCCTCATTATGCTGTCTGGGTGTGAGACCCTCATTGTGCTGTCTGAGTGTGAGACCCTCATTATGCTGTCTGGGTGTGAGACCCTCATTGTGCTGTCTGGGTGTGAGACCCTCATTGTGCTGTCTGAGTGTGAGACCCTCATTGTGCTGTCTGAGTGCCAGACCGTCATTGTGCTGTCTGAGTGCCAGACCCTCATTGTGCTGTCTGAGTGTGAGACCCTCATTATGCTGCCTGGGTGTGAGACCCTCATTGTGCTGCCTGGGTGTGAGACCCTCATTGTGCTGTCTGAGTGTGAGACCCTCAATGTGCTGTCTGAGTGTGAGACCCTCATTGTGCTGTCTGAGTGCCAGACCGTCATTGTGCTGTCTGAGTGCCAGACCCTCATTGTGCTGTCTGGGTGTGAGACCCGCATTGTGCTGTCTGAGTGTGAGACCCTCATTGTGCTGTCTGAGTGTGAAACCCTCATTGTGCTGTCTGAGTGTGAGACCTTCATTGTGCTGTCTGAGTGTGAGACCCTCATTGTGCTGTCTGAGTGTGAGACCCTCATTGTGCTGGCAGCGGTGCGCAGGGGCCTTCTGGGAGGTGAGTAGTTAGTTTAAAAGCACTTACCTTTACAGGAGCAGCCCTTTGGATTTCGGCGGCAGCGGTGCGCAGGGGCCTTCTTGGAGGTGAGTAGTGAATTTAAAAGCACTTACCTTTGCAGGAGCAGCCCTTTGGATTTCGGCGGCAGCGGTGCGCAGGGGCCTTCTGGGAGGTGAGTAGTTAGTTTAAAAGCACTTACCTTTACAGGAGCAGCCCTTTGGATTTCGGCGGCAGCGGTGCGCAGGGGCCTTCTTGGAGGTGAGTAGTGAATTTAAAAGCACTTACCTTTGCAGGAGCAGCCCTTTGGATTTCGGCGGCAGCGGTGCGCAGGGGCCTTCTGGGAGGTGAGTAGTTAGTTTAAAAGCACTTACCTTTACAGGAGCAGCCCTTTGGATTTCGGCGGGAACCGGAAGTTCGACCTCTGGCAAGTGCCCCCCCCCCATAAATTCTGGTGGAGAGGAAACCCGAGACACTACACGTGTAGTGTCTCCCACCCGCCCTCCTCCTCTAACCTAATAATAAGACCCATTGGTGTAAGGTAAGTGCCATATTATATTATATATTATTAGCATTGTGCAGGTCAAGGATTGGAGGTGGAGGAGCAGTCTCTGTCAGCGAGGGAACCTGAGAACATCTCAGAAGGTAAGCAAGTGATTTTTACTTTTATACCTGTTTTTCAAATTGTGTGTGTCGGGGGGAAACTGAAGTGACATCACAGAAAAGCTGTGACCTGAGTGGCTGGTTGGGATTCTAACCTAAATTTTTTTGAGTATTTGGGATCTAATTAAACATAATAACTTAATTATAATTTAGAGGATATCTAAGCCAGAGATCGGAGAATATTATAGTTAGCTATCGCATTTCTATTAGAAATCTAGTGCTAGGAAACAGATAGTTGACAGTAACTTTGAAATTTAAAAAAAGTATTAAAAAAAAAAAAAAAGACAAATTTTAATTTTAATTAATTGACGCAATGTCAGTTAGAGGGGTGCTGTGCTCTGACTGTGAGATGTGGCAGGTCCGGGAGGCTTCCAGTGTCCCGGATGGCTTCATCTGCAGAAAGTGCACCCAACTGCAGCTCCTCACAGACCGCATGGTTCGGTTGGAGCAGCAATTGGATGCACTTAGGAGCATGCAGGTGGCGGAAAGCGTCATAGATCGCAGTTATGTAAGTGTGGTCACACCCAAGGTGCAGGCAGAGAAATGGGTGACCACCAGAAAGGGCAGGCAGTCAGTGCAGGAATCCCCTGTGGTTGTCCCCCTCTCGAACAGATATACCCCTTTGGATACTGTCGGGGGGGATAGCCTATCAGGGGAAAACAGCAGCAGCCAGAGCAGTGGCACCACGGCTGGCTCTGATGTTCAGAAGGGAGGGTCAAAGCGCAGAAGAGTAATAGTTATAGGGGACTCTATAGTCAGGGGCACAGATAGGCGCTTCTGTGGACGTGAAAGAGACTCCAGGATGGTATGTTGCCTCCCTGGTGCCAGGGTCCAGGATGTCTCCGAACGGGTAGAGGGAATCCTGAAGGGGGAGGGCAAACAGGCAGAGGTCGTTGTACATATTGGTACTAACGACATAGGCAGGAAGGGGCATGAGGTCCTGCAGCAGGAGTTCAGGGAGCTAGGCAGAAAGTTAAAAGACAGGACCTCGAGGGTTGTAATCTCGGGATTACTCCCTGTGCCACGTGCCAGTGAGGCTAGAAATAGGAAGATAGAGCAGACAAACACGTGGCTAAACAGCTGGTGTAGGAGGGAGGGTTTCTGTTATCTGGACCACTGGGAGCTCTTCCGGGGCAGGTGTGACCTGTATAAGATGGACGGGTTGCATCTAAACCGGAGAGGCATAAATATCCTGGCCGCGAGGTTTGCTAGTGTCACACGGGAGGGTTTAAACTAGTATGGCAGGGGGGTGGGCACGGGAGCAATAGGTCAGAAGGTGAGAGCATTGAGGGAGAACTAGGGAATAGGGACAGTGTGGCTCTGAGGCAGCGCAGACGGGGAGAAGTTGCTGAACACAGCGGGTCTGGTGGCCTGAAGTGCATATGTTTTAATGCAAGGAGCATTACGGGTAAGGCAGATGAACTTAGAGCTTGGATTACTACTTGGAACTATGATGTTGTTGCCATTACAGAGACCTGGTTGAGGGAAGGGCAGGATTGGCAGCTAAACGTTCCAGGATTTAGATGTTTCAGGCGGGATAGAGGGGGATGTAAAAGGGGAGGCGGAGTTGCGCTACTTGTTCAGGAGAGTATCACAGCTATACAGCGAGAGGACACCTCAGAGGGCAGTGAGGCTATATGGGTAGAGATCAGGAATAAGAAGGGTGCAGTCACAATGTTGGGGGTATACTACAGGCCTCCCAACAGCCAGCGGGAGATAGAGGAGCAGATAGGTAGACAGATTTTGGAAAAGAGTAAAAACAACAGGGTTGTGGTGATGGGAGACTTCAACTTCCCCAATATTGACTGGGACTCACTTAGTGCCAGGGGCTTAGACGGGGCAGAGTTTGTAAGGAGCATCCAGGAGGGCTTCTTAAAACAATATGTAAACAGTCCAACTAGGGAAGGGGCGGTACTGGACCTGGTATTGGGGAATGAGCCCGGCCAGGTGGTAGATGTTTCAGTAGGGGAGCATTTCGGTAACAGTGACCACAATTCAGTAAGTTTTAAAGTACTGGTGGACAAGGATAAGAGTGGTCCGAGGATGAATGTGCTAAATTGGGGGAAAGCTAATTATAACAATATTAGGCGGGAACTGAAGAACATAGATTGGGGGCGGATGTTTGAGGGCAAATCAACATCTGACATGTGGGAGGCTTTCAAGTGTCAGTTGAAAGGAATACAGGACAGGCATGTTCCTGTGAGGAAGAAAGATAAATACGGCAATTTTCGGGAACCTTGGATGACGAGTGATATTGTAGGCCTCGTCAAAAAGAAAAAGGAGGCATTTGTCAGGGCTAAAAGGCTGGGAACAGACGAAGCCTGTGTGGCATATAAGGAAAGTAGGAAGGAACTTAAGCAAGGAGTCAGGAGGGCTAGAAGGGGTCATGAAAAGGCATTGGCAAATAGGGTTAAGGAAAATCCCAAGGCTTTTTACACTTACATAAAAAGTAAGAGGGTAGCCAGGGAAAGGGTTGGCCCACTGAAGGATAGGCAAGGGAATCTATGTGTGGAGCCAGAGGAAATGGGCGAGGTACTAAATGAATACTTTGCATCAGTATTCACCAAAGAGAAGGAATTGGTAGATGTTGAGTCTGGAGAAGGGGGTGTAGATAGCCTGGGTCACATTGTGATCCAAAAAGACGAGGTGTTGGGTGTCTTAAAAAATATTAAGGTAGATAAGTCCCCAGGGCCGGATGGGATCTACCCCAGAATACTGAAGGAGGCTGGAGAGGAAATTGCTGAGGCCTTGACAGAAATCTTTGGATCCTCGCTGTCTTCAGGGGATGTCCCGGAGGACTGGAGAATAGCCAATGTTGTTCCTCTGTTTAAGAAGGGTGGCAGGGATAATCCCGGGAACTACAGGCCGGTGAGCCTTACTTCAGTGGTAGGGAAATTACTGGAGAGAATTCTTCGAGACAGGATCTACTCCCATTTGGAAGCAAATGGACGTATTAGTGAGAGGCAGCACGGTTTTGTGAAGGGAAGGTCGTGTCTCACTAACTTGATAGAGTTTTTCGAGGAGGTCACTAAGATGATTGATGCAGGTAGGGCAGTAGATGTTGTCTATATGGACTTCAGTAAGGCCTTTGACAAGGTCCCTCATGGTAGACTAGTACAAAAGGTGAAGTCACACGGGATCAGGGGTGAACTGGCAAGGTGGATACAGAACTGGCTAGGCCATAGAAGGCAGAGGGTAGCAATGGAGGGATGCTTTTCTAATTGGAGGGCTGTGACCAGTGGTGTTCCACAGGGATCAGTGCTGGGACCTTTGCTCTTTGTAGTATATATAAATGATTTGGAGGAAAATGTAACTGGTCTGATTAGTAAGTTTGCAGACGACACAAAGGTTGGTGGAATTGCGGATAGCGATGAGGACTGTCTGAGGATACAGCAGGATTTAGATTGTCTGGAGACTTGGGCGGAGAGATGGCAGATGGAGTTTAACCTGGACAAATGTGAGGTAATGCATTTTGGAAGGGCTAATGCAGGTAGGGAATATACAGTGAATGGTAGAACCCTCAAGAGTATTGAAAGTCAAAGAGATCTAGGAGTACAGGTCCACAGATCACTGAAAGGGGCTACACAGGTGGAGAAGGTAGTCAAGAAGGCATACGGCATGCTTGCCTTCATTGGCCGGGGCATTGAGTATAAGAATTGGCAAGTCATGTTGCAGCTGTATAGAACCTTAGTTAGGCCACACTTGGAGTATAGTGTTCAATTCTGGTCGCCACACTACCAGAAGGATGTGGAGGCTTTAGAGAGGGTGCAGAAGAGATTTACCAGAATGTTGCCTGGTATGGAGGGCATAAGCTATGAGGAGCGATTGAATAAACTCGGTTTGTTCTCACTGGAACGAAGGAGGTTGAGGGGCGACCTGATAGAGGTATACAAAATTATGAGGGGCATAGACAGAGTGGATAGTCAGAGGCTTTTCCCCAGGGTAGAGGGGTCAATTACTAGGGGGCATAGGTTTAAGGTGAGAGGGGCAAAGTTTAGAGTAGATGTACGAGGCAAGTTTTTTACGCAGAGGGTAGTGGGTGCCTGGAACTCACTACCGGAGGAGGTAGTGGAGGCAGGGACGATAGGGACATTTAAGGGGCATCTTGACAAATATATGAATAGGATGGGAATAGAAGGATACGGACCCAGGAAGTGTAGAAGATTGTAGTTTAGTCGGGCAGTATGGTCGGCACGGGCTTGGAGGGCCGAAGGGCCTGTTCCTGTGCTGTACATTTCTTTGTTCTTTGTTCTTTGTTGTGAGACCCTCATTGTGCTGTCTGAGTGTGAGACCCTCACTGTGCTGTCTGAGTGTAAGACCCTCATTGTGCTGTCTGAGTGTGAGACCCTCATTGTGCAGTCTGAGTGTGAGACCCTCACTGTGCTGTCTGAGTGTGAGACCCTCATTGTGCTGTCTGAGTGTGAGACCCTCATTGTGCTGAGTGTGAGACCCTCATTGTGCTGTCTGGGTGTAAGACACTCATTGTGCTGTCTGAGTGTGAGACCCTCATTGTGCTGTCTGGGAGTAAGACCCTCATTGTGCTGTCTGAGTGTGAGACCCTCATTGTGCTGTCTGGGTGTGAGACCCTCATTGTGCTGTCAAGAGTGTGAGACCCTCATTGTGCTGTCTGAGTGTGAGACCCTCATTGTGCTGTCTGGGTGTGAGACCCTCATTGTGCTGTCAGAGTGTGAGACCCTAATTGTGCTGTCTGAGTGTGAGACCTTCATTGTGCTGTCTGAGTGTGAGACCCTCATTGTGCTGTCTGGGTGCCAGACCCTCATTGTGCTGTCTGAGTGCCAGACCCTCATTGTGCTGTCTGAGTGTGAGACCCTCATTATGCTGTCTGGGTGTGAGACCCTCATTACGCTGTCTGAGTGTGACACCCTCATTGTGCTGTCTGGGTGTGAGACCCGCATTGTGCTGTCTGAGTGTGAGACCGTCATTGTGCTGTCTGAGTGTAAGACCCTCATTGTGCTGTCTGAGTGTGAGACCTTCATTGTGCTGTCTGAGTGTGAGACCCTCATTGTGCTGTCTGAGTGTGAGACCCTCATTGTGCTGAGTGTGAGACCCTCATTGTGCTGTCTGAGTGTGAGACCCTCACTGTGCTATCTGAGTGTAAGACCCTCATTGTGCTGTCTGAGTGTGAGACCCTCATTGTGCAGTCTGAGTGTGAGACCCTCACTGTGCTGTCTGAGTGTGAGACCCTCATTGTGCTGTCTGAGTGTGAGACCCTCATTGTGCTGAGTGTGAGACCCTCATTGTGCTGTCTGGGTGTAAGACACTCATTGTGCTGTCTGAGTGTGAGACCCTCATTGTGCTGTCTGGGTGTGAGACCCTCATTGTGCTGTCAGAGTGTGAGACCCTCATTGTGCTGTCTGAGTGTGAAACCCTCATTGTGCTGTCTGGGTGTGAGACCCTCATTGTGCTGTCAGAGTGTGAGACCCTAATTGTGCTGTCTGAGTGTGAGACCTTCATTGTGCTGTCTGGGTGTGAGACCCTCATTGTGCTGTCTGGGTGCCAGACCCTCATTGTGCTGTCTGAGTGCCAGACCCTCATTGTGCTGTCTGAGTGTGAGACCCTCATTATGCTGTCTGGGTGTGAGACCCTCATTACGCTGTCTGAGTGTGACACCCTCATTGTGCTGTCTGGGTGTGAGACCCGCATTGTGCTGTCTGAGTGTGAGACCGTCATTGTGCTGTCTGAGTGTAAGACCCTCATTGTGCTGTCTGAGTGTGAGACCTTCATTGTGCTGTCTGAGTGCCAGACCGTCATTGTGCTGTCTGAGTGCCAGACCCTCATTGTGCTGTCTGGGTGTGAGACCCGCATTGTGCTGTCTGAGTGTGAGACCCTCATTGTGCTGTCTGAGTGTGAAACCCTCATTGTGCTGTCTGAGTGTGAGACCTTCATTGTGCTGTCTGAGTGTGAGACCCTCATTGTGCTGTCTGAGTGTGAGACCCTCATTGTGCTGAGTGTGAGACCCTCATTGTGCTGTCTGAGTGTGAGACCCTCACTGTGCTGTCTGAGTGTAAGACCCTCATTGTGCTGTCTGAGTGTGAGACCCTCATTGTGCAGTCTGAGTGTGAGACCCTCACTGTGCTGTCTGAGTGTGAGACCCTCATTGTGCTGTCTGAGTGTGAGACCCTCATTGTGCTGAGTGTGAGACCCTCATTGTGCTGTCTGGGTGTAAGACACTCATTGTGCTGTCTGAGTGTGAGACCCTCATTGTGCTGTCTGGGAGTAAGACCCTCATTGTGCTGTCTGAGTGCCAGACCCTCATTGTGCTGTCTGGGTGTGAGACCCTCATTGTGCTGTCTGGGTGTAAGACCCTCATTGTGCAGTCTGAGTGTGAGACCCTCATTGTGCTGTCTGGGTGTGAGACCCTCATTGTGCTGTCAGAGTGTGAGACCCTCATTGTGCTGTCTGAGTGTGAGACCCTCATTGTGCTGTCTGGGTGTGAGACCCTCATTGTGCTGTCAGAGTGTGAGACCCTAATTGTGCTGTCTGAGTGTGAGACCTTCATTGTGCTGTCTGAGTGTGAGACCCTCATTGTGCTGTCTGGGTGCCAGACCCTCATTGTGCTGTCTGAGTGCCAGACCCTCATTGTGCTGTCTGAGTGTGAGACCCTCATTATGCTGTCTGGTTGTGAGACCCTCATTACGCTGTCTGAGTGTGACACCCTCATTGTGCTGTCTGGGTGTGAGACCCGCATTGTGCTGTCTGAGTGTGAGACCGTCATTGTGCTGTCTGAGTGTAAGACCCTCATTGTGCTGTCTGAGTGTGAGACCTTCATTGTGCTGTCTGAGTGTGAGACCCTCATTGTGCTGTCTGAGTGTGAGACCCTCATTGTGCTGAGTGTGAGACCCTCATTGTGCTGTCTGAGTGTGAGACCCTCACTGTGCTGTCTGAGTGTAAGACCCTCATTGTGCTGTCTGAGTGTGAGACCCTCATTGTGCAGTCTGAGTGTGAGACCCTCACTGTGCTGTCTGAGTGTGAGACCCTCATTGTGCTGTCTGAGTGTGAGACCCTCATTGTGCTGAGTGTGAGACCCTCATTGTGCTGTCTGGGTGTAAGACACTCATTGTGCTGTCTGAGTGTGAGACCCTCATTGTGCTGTCTGGGAGTAAGACCCTCATTGTGCTGTCTGAGTGTGAGACCCTCATTGTGCTGTCTGGGTGTGAGACCCTCATTGTGCTGTCAGAGTGTGAGACCCTCATTGTGCTGTCTGAGTGTGAAACCCTCATTGTGCTGTCTGGGTGTGAGACCCTCATTGTGCTGTCAGAGTGTGAGACCCTAATTGTGCTGTCTGAGTGTGAGACCTTCATTGTGCTGTCTGAGTGTGAGACCCTCATTGTGCTGTCTGGGTGCCAGACCCTCATTGTGCTGTCTGAGTGCCAGACCCTCATTGTGCTGTCTGAGTGTGAGACCCTCATTATGCTGTCTGGGTGTGAGACCCTCATTACGCTGTCTGAGTGTGACACCCTCATTGTGCTGTCTGGGTGTGAGACCCGCACTGTGCTGTCTGAGTGTGAGACCGTCATTGTGCTGTCTGAGTGTAAGACCCTCATTGTGCTGTCTGAGTGTGAGACCTTCATTGTGCTGTCTGAGTGTGAGACCCTCATTGTGCTGTCTGAGTGTGAGACCCTCATTGTGCTGAGTGTGAGACCCTCATTGTGCTATCTGAGTGTGAGACCCTCACTGTGCTGTCTGAGTGTAAGACCCTCATTGTGCTGTCTGAGTGTGAGACCCTCATTGTGCAGTCTGAGTGTGAGACCCTCACTGTGCTGTCTGAGTGTGAGACCCTCATTGTGCTGTCTGAGTGTGAGACCCTCATTGTGCTGAGTGTGAGACCCTCATTGTGCTGTCTGGGTGTAAGACACTCATTGTGCTGTCTGAGTGTGAGACCCTCATTGTGCTGTCTGGGTGTAAGACCCTCATTGTGCTGTCTGAGTGTGAGACCCTCATTGTGCTGTCTGGGTGTGAGACCCTCATTGTGCTGTCAGAGTGTGAGACCCTCATTGTGCTGTCTGAGTGTGAGACCCTCATTGTGCTGTCTGGGTGTGAGACCCTCATTGTGCTGTCAGAGTGTGAGACCCTCATTGTGCTGTCTGAGTGTGAGACCTTCATTGTGCTGTCTGAGTGTGAGACCCTCATTGTGCTGTCTGAGTGTGAGACCCTCATTGTGCTGTCTGAGTGTGAGACGCTCATTGTGCTGACTGAGTGTGAGACCCTCATTGTGCTGTCCGAGTGTGAGACCCTCATTGTGCTGTCTGGGTTTGAGACCCTCATTGTGCTGTCTGAGTGTGAGACCCTCATTGTGTTGTCTGAGTGTGAGACCCCCATTGTGCTGTCTGAGTGTGAGCCCCTCATTGTGCTGTCTGAGTTTGAGACCCTCATTGTGCTGAGTGTGAGACCCTCATTGTGCTGTCTGAGTGTGAGACCCTCATTGTGCTGTCTGGGTGTGAGACCCTCATTGTGCTGACTGAGTGTGAGACCCTCTTTTGCTGATTGTGAGACCCTCATTGTGCTGTCTGAGTGTGAGACCCTCATTGTGCTGTCTGAGTGTGAGACCCTCATTGTGCTGTCTGAGTGTGAGACCCTCATTGTGCTGTCTGAGTGTGAGACCCTCACTGTGCTGTCTGAGTGTGAGACTCTCATTGTGCTGTCTGAGTGTGAGACCCTCATTGTGCTGAGTGTGAGACCCTCATTGTGCTGTCTGAGTGTGAGACCCTCACTGTGCTGTCTGCTTATGAGACCCTCATTGTGCTGTCTGGGTGTAAGACCCTCATTGTGCTGTCTGAGTGTGAGACCCTCATTGTGCTGTCTGGGTGTAAGACACTCATTGTGCTGTCTGAGTGTGAGACACTCATTGTGCTGTCTGGGTGTAAGACCCTCATTGTGCTGTCTGAGTGTGAGACCCTCATTGTGATGTCTGGGTGTGAGACCCTCATTGTGCTGTCAGAGTGTGAGACCCTCATTGTGCTGTCTGGGTGTGAGACCCTCATTGTGCTGTCTGGGTGTGAGACCCTCATTGTGCTGTCAGAGTGTGAGACCCTCATTGTGCTGTCTGAGTGTGAAACCCTCATTGTGCTGTCTGGGTGTGAGACCCTCATTGTGCTGTCAGAGTGTGAGACCCTAATTGTGCTGTCTGAGTGTGAGACCTTCATTGTGCTGTCTGAGTGTGAGACCCTCATTGTGCTGTCTGGGTGCCAGACCCTCATTGTGCTGTCTGAGTGCCAGACCCTCATTGTGCTGTCTGAGTGTGAGACCCTCATTATGCTGTCTGGGTGTGAGACCCTCATTACGCTGTCTGAGTGTGACACCCTCATTGTGCTGTCTGGGTGTGAGACCCGCACTGTGCTGTCTGAGTGTGAGACCGTCATTGTGCTGTCTGAGTGTAAGACCCTCATTGTGCTGTCTGAGTGTGAGACCTTCATTGTGCTGTCTGAGTGTGAGACCCTCATTGTGCTGTCTGAGTGTGAGACCCTCATTGTGCTGAGTGTGAGACCCTCATTGTGCTATCTGAGTGTGAGACCCTCACTGTGCTGTCTGAGTGTAAGACCCTCATTGTGCTGTCTGAGTGTGAGACCCTCATTGTGCAGTCTGAGTGTGAGACCCTCACTGTGCTGTCTGAGTGTGAGACCCTCATTGTGCTGTCTGAGTGTGAGACCCTCATTGTGCTGAGTGTGAGACCCTCATTGTGCTGTCTGGGTGTAAGACACTCATTGTGCTGTCTGAGTGTGAGACCCTCATTGTGCTGTCTGGGTGTAAGACCCTCATTGTGCTGTCTGAGTGTGAGACCCTCATTGTGCTGTCTGGGTGTGAGACCCTCATTGTGCTGTCAGAGTGTGAGACCCTCATTGTGCTGTCTGAGTGTGAGACCCTCATTGTGCTGTCTGGGTGTGAGACCCTCATTGTGCTGTCAGAGTGTGAGACCCTCATTGTGCTGTCTGAGTGTGAGACCTTCATTGTGCTGTCTGAGTGTGAGACCCTCATTGTGCTGTCTGAGTGTGAGACCCTCATTGTGCTGTCTGAGTGTGAGACGCTCATTGTGCTGACTGAGTGTGAGACCCTCATTGTGCTGTCCGAGTGTGAGACCCTCATTGTGCTGTCTGGGTTTGAGACCCTCATTGTGCTGTCTGAGTGTGAGACCCTCATTGTGTTGTCTGAGTGTGAGACCCCCATTGTGCTGTCTGAGTGTGAGCCCCTCATTGTGCTCTCTGAGTTTGAGACCCTCATTGTGCTGAGTGTGAGACCCTCATTGTGCTGTCTGAGTGTGAGACCCTCATTGTGCTGTCTGGGTGTGAGACCCTCATTGTGCTGACTGAGTGTGAGACCCTCTTTTGCTGATTGTGAGACCCTCATTGTGCTGTCTGAGTGTGAGACCCTCATTGTGCTGTCTGAGTGTGAGACCCTCATTGTGCTGTCTGAGTGTGAGACCCTCATTGTGCTGTCTGAGTGTGAGACCCTCACTGTGCTGTCTGAGTGTGAGACTCTCATTGTGCTGTCTGAGTGTGAGACCCTCATTGTGCTGAGTGTGAGACCCTCATTGTGCTGTCTGAGTGTGAGACCCTCACTGTGCTGTCTGCTTATGAGACCCTCATTGTGCTGTCTGGGTGTAAGACCCTCATTGTGCTGTCTGAGTGTGAGACCCTCATTGTGCTGTCTGGGTGTAAGACACTCATTGTGCTGTCTGAGTGTGAGACACTCATTGTGCTGTCTGGGTGTAAGACCCTCATTGTGCTGTCTGAGTGTGAGACCCTCATTGTGATGTCTGGGTGTGAGACCCTCATTGTGCTGTCAGAGTGTGAGACCCTCATTGTGCTGTCTGGGTGTGAGACCCTCATTGTGCTGTCTGGGTGTCAGACCCTCTTTGTGCTGTCTGAGTGTGAGACCCTCATTGTGCTGTCTGAGTGTGAGACCCTCATTGTGCTGTCTGAGTGTGAGACCCTCATTGTGCTGTCTGAGTGTGAGACGCTCATTGTGCTGACTGAGTGTGAGACCCTCATTGTGCTGTCTGGGTGTGAGACCCTCATTGTGCATGTCTGAGTGTGAGACCCTCATTGTGCTGTCAGGGTGTGAGACCCTCATTGTGCTGTCAGAGTGTGAGACCCTCATTGTGCTGTCTGAGTGTGAGACCTTCATTGTGCTGTCTGAGTGTGAGACCCTCCTTGTGCTGTCTGAGTGTGAGACCCTCATTGTGCTGTCTGAGTGTGTGACGCTCATTGTGCTGACTGAGTGTGAGACCCTCATTGTGCTGTCTGGGTTTGAGACCCTCATTGTGCTGTCTGAGTGTGAGACCCTCATTATGCTGTCTGAGTGTGAGACCCTCATTGTGCTGTCTGTGTGTGAGACCCTCATTGAGCTGACTGAGTGTGAGACCCTCTTTTGCTGATTGTGAGACCCTCATTGTGCTGTCTGAGTGTGAGACCCTCATTGTGCTGTCTGTGTGTGAGACCCTCACTGTGCTGTCTGAGTGTGAGACACTCATTGTGCTGAGTGTGAAACCCTCATTATGCTGTCTGGGTGTGAGACCCTCATTGTGCTGTCTGAGTGTGAGACCCTCATTATGCTGTCTGGGTGTGAGACCCTCATTGTGCTGTCTGGGTGTGAGACCCTCATTGTGCTGTCTGAGTGTGAGACCCTCATTGTGCTGTCTGAGTGCCAGACCGTCATTGTGCTGTCTGAGTGCCAGACCCTCATTGTGCTGTCTGAGTGTGAGACCCTCATTGTGCTGTCTGGGTGTAAGACACTCATTGTGCTGTCTGAGTGTGAGACCCTCATTGTGCTGTCTGAGTGCCAGACCGTCATTGTGCTGTCTGAGTGCCAGACCCTCATTGTGCTGTCTGGGTGTGAGACCCGCATTGTGCTGTCTAAGTGTGAGCCCCTCATTGTGCTGTCTGAGTGTGAAACCCTCATTGTGCTGTCTGAGTGTGAGACCTTCATTGTGCTGTCTGAGTGTGAGACCCTCATTGTGCTGTCTGAGTGTGAGACCCTCATTGTGCTGAGTGTGAGACCCTCATTGTGCTGTCTGAGTGTGAGACCCTCACTGTGCTGTCTGAGTGTAAGACCCTCATTGTGCTGTCTGAGTGTGAGACCCTCATTGTGCAGTCTGAGTGTGAGACCCTCACTGTGCTGTCTGAGTGTGAGACCCTCATTGTGCTGTCTGAGTGTGAGACCCTCATTGTGCTGAGTGTGAGACCCTCATTGTGCTGTCTGGGTGTAAGACACTCATTGTGCTGTCTGAGTGTGAGACCCTCATTGTGCTGTCTGGGAGTAAGACCCTCATTGTGCTGTCTGAGTGTGAGACCCTCATTGTGCTGTCTGGGTGTGAGACCCTCATTGTGCTGTCAGAGTGTGAGACCCTAATTGTGCTGTCTGAGTGTGAGACCTTCATTGTGCTGTCTGAGTGTGAGACCCTCATTGTGCTGTCTGGGTGCCAGACCCTCATTGTGCTGTCTGAGTGCCAGACCCTCATTGTGCTGTCTGAGTGTGAGACCCTCATTGTGCTGTCTGGGTGCCAGACCCTCATTGTGCTGTCTGGGTGCCAGACCCTCATTGTGCTGTCTGGGTGCCAGACCCTCATTGTGCTGTCTGAGTGCCAGACCCTCATTGTGCTGTCTGGGTGTGAGACCCTCATTACGCTGTCTGAGTGTGAGACCCTCATTGTGCTGTCTGAGTGTGAGACCGTCATTGTGCTGTCTGAGTGTAAGACCCTCATTGTGCTGCCTGAGTGTGAGACCTTCATTGTGCTGTCTGAGTGTGAGACCCTCATTGTGCTGTCTGAGTGTGAGACCCTCATTGTGCTGAGTGTGAGACCCTCATTGTGCTGTCTGAGTGTGAGACCCTCACTGTGCTGTCTGAGTGTAAGACCCTCATTGTGCTGTCTGAGTGTGAGACCCTCATTGTGCAGTCTGAGTGTGAGACCCTCACTGTGCTGTCTGAGTGTGAGACCCTCATTGTGCTGTCTGAGTGTGAGACCCTCATTGTGCTGAGTGTGAGACCCTCATTGTGCTGTCTGGGCGTAAGACACTCATTGTGCTGTCTGAGTGTGAGACCCTCATTGTGCTGTCTGGGAGTAAGACCCTCATTGTGCTGTCTGAGTGTGAGACCCTCATTGTGCTGTCTGGGTGTGAGACCCTCATTGTGCTGTCAGAGTGTGAGACCCTCATTGTGCTGTCTGAGTGTGAAACCCTCATTGTGCTGTCTGGGTGTGAGACCCTCATTGTGCTGTCAGAGTGTGAGACCCTAATTGTGCTGTCTGAGTGTGAGACCTTCATTGTGCTGTCTGAGTGTGAGACCCTCATTGTGCTGTCTGGGTGCCAGACCCTCATTGTGCTGTCTGAGTGCCAGACCCTCATTGTGCTGTCTGAGTGTGAGACCCTCATTATGCTGTCTGGGTGTGAGACCCTCATTACGCTGTCTGAGTGTGACACCCTCATTGTGCTGTCTGGGTGTGAGACCCGCATTGTGCTGTCTGAGTGTGAGACCGTCATTGTGCTGTCTGAGTGTAAGACCCTCATTGTGCTGTCTGAGTGTGAGACCTTCATTGTGCTGTCTGAGTGTGAGACCCTGATTGTGCTGTCTGAGTGTGAGACCCTCATTGTGCTGAGTGTGAGACCCTCATTGTGCTGTCTGAGTGTGAGACCCTCACTGTGCTGTCTGAGTGTAAGACCCTCATTGTGCTGTCTGAGTGTGAGACCCTCATTGTGCAGTCTGAGTGTGAGACCCTCACTGTGCTGTCTGAGTGTGAGACCCTCATTGTGCTGTCTGAGTGTGAGACCCTCATTGTGCTGAGTGTGAGACCCTCATTGTGCTGTCTGGGTGTAAGACACTCATTGTGCTGTCTGAGTGTGAGACCCTCATTGTGCTGTCTGGGTGTAAGACCCTCATTGTGCTGTCTGAGTGTGAGACCCTCATTGTGCTGTCTGGGTGTGAGACCCTCATTGTGCTGTCAGAGTGTGAGACCCTCATTGTGCTGTCTGAGTGTGAGACCCTCATTGTGCTGTCTGAGTGTGAGACCCTCATTGTGCTGTCAGAGTGTGAGACCCTCATTGTGCTGTCTGAGTGTGAGACCTTCATTGTGCTGTCTGAGTGTGAGACCCTCATTGTGCTGTCTGAGTGTGAGACCCTCATTGTGCTGTCTGAGTGTGAGACGCTCATTGTGCTGACTGAGTGTGAGACCCTCATTGTGCTGTCCGAGTGTGAGACCCTCATTGTGCTGTCTGGGTTTGAGACCCTCATTGTGCTGTCTGAGTGTGAGACCCTCATTGTGTTGTCTGAGTGTGAGACCCCCATTGTGCTGTCTGAGTGTGAGCCCCTCATTGTGCTGTCTGAGTGTGAGACCCTCATTGTGCTGAGTGTGAGACCCTCATTGTGCTGTCTGAGTGTGAGACCCTCATTGTGCTGTCTGGGTGTGAGACCCTCATTGTGCTGACTGAGTGTGAGACCCTCTTTTGCTGATTGTGAGACCCTCATTGTGCTGTCTGAGTGTGAGACCCTCATTGTGCTGTCTGAGTGTGAGACCCTCATTGTGCTGTCTGAGTGTGAGACCCTCATTGTGCTGTCTGAGTGTGAGACCCTCATTGTGCTGTCTGAGTGTGAGACCCTCATTGTGCTGTCTGGGTGTGCGACCCTCATTGTGCTGACTGAGTGTGAGACCCTCATTGTGCTGTCTGAGTGTGAGACCCTCATTGTGCTGAGTGTGAGACCCTCATTGTGCTGTCTGGGTGTGAGACCCTCATTGTGCTGTCTGAGTGTGAGACCCTCATTGTGCTGTCTGAGTGTGAGACCCTCATTGTGCTGACTGAGTGTGAGACCCTCATTGTGCTGTCTGAGTGTGAGACCCTCATTGTGCTGAGTGTGAGACCCTCATTGTGCTGTCTGGGTGTGAGACCCTCATTGTGCTGTCAGAGTGTGAGACCCTCATTGTGCTGTCTGAGTGTGAGATCTTCATTGTGCTGTCTGAGTGTGAGACCCTCCTTGTGCTGTCTGAGTGTGAGACCCTCATTGTGCTGTCTGAGTGTGAGACCCTCATTGTGCTGTCTGGGTTTGAGACCCTCATTGTGCTGTCTGAGTGTGAGACCCTCATTATGCTGTCTGAGTGTGAGACCCTCATTGTGCTGTCTGGGTGTGAGACCCTCATTCTGCGGACTGAGTGTGAGACCCTCTTTTGCTGATTGTGAGACCCTCATTGTGCTGTCTGAGTGTGAGACCCTCATTGTGCTGTCTGTGTGTGAGACCCTCACTGTGCTGTCTGAGTGTGAGACACTCATTGTGCTGAGTGTGAAACCCTCATTATGCTGTCTGGGTGTGAGACCCTCATTGTGCTGTCTGAGTGTGAGACCCTCATTATGCTGTCTGGGTGTGAGACCCTCATTGTGCTGTCTGGGTGTGAGACCCTCATTGTGCTGTCTGAGTGTGAGACCCTCATTGTGCTGTCTGAGTGCCAGACCGTCATTGTGCTGTCTGAGTGCCAGACCCTCATTGTGCTGTCTGAGTGTGAGACCCTCATTATGCTGCCTGGGTGTGAGACCCTCATTGTGCTGCCTGGGTGTGAGACCCGCATTGTGCTGTCTGAGTGTGAGACCCTCAATGTGCTGTCTGAGTGTGAGACCCTCATTGTGCTGTCTGAGTGCCAGACCGTCATTGTGCTGTCTGAGTGCCAGACCCTCATTGTGCTGTCTGGGTGTGAGACCCGCATTGTGCTGTCTGAGTGTGAGACCCTCATTGTGCTGTCTGAGTGTGAAACCCTCATTGTGCTGTCTGAGTGTGAGACCTTCATTGTGCTGTCTGAGTGTGAGACCCTCATTGTGCTGTCTGAGTGTGAGACCCTCATTGTGCTGAGTGTGAGACCCTCATTGTGCTGTCTGAGTGTGAGACCCTCACTGTGCTGTCTGAGTGTAAGACCCTCATTGTGCTGTCTGAGTGTGAGACCCTCATTGTGCAGTCTGAGTGTGAGACCCTCACTGTGCTGTCTGAGTGTGAGACCCTCATTGTGCTGTCTGAGTGTGAGACCCTCATTGTGCTGAGTGTGAGACCCTCATTGTGCTGTCTGGGTGTAAGACACTCATTGTGCTGTCTGAGTGTGAGACCCTCATTGTGCTGTCTGGGAGTAAGACCCTCATTGTGCTGTCTGAGTGTGAGACCCTCATTGTGCTGTCAGAGTGTGAGACCCTCATTGTGCTGTCTGAGTGTGAGACCCTCATTGTGCTGTCTGAGTGTGAGACCCTCATTGTGCTGTCTGGGTGTGCGACCCTCATTGTGCTGACTGAGTGTGAGACCCTCATTGTGCTGTCTGAGTGTGAGACCCTCATTGTGCTGAGTGTGAGACCCTCATTGTGCTGTCTGGGTGTGAGACCCTCATTGTGCTGTCTGAGTGTGAGACCCTCATTGTGCTGTCTGAGTGTGAGACCCTCATTGTGCTGACTGAGTGTGAGACCCTCATTGTGCTGTCTGAGTGTGAGACCCTCATTGTGCTGAGTGTGAGACCCTCATTGTGCTGTCTGGGTGTGAGACCCTCATTGTGCTGTCAGAGTGTGAGACCCTCATTGTGCTGTCTGAGTGTGAGATCTTCATTGTGCTGTCTGAGTGTGAGACCCTCCTTGTGCTGTCTGAGTGTGAGACCCTCATTGTGCTGTCTGAGTGTGAGACCCTCATTGTGCTGTCTGGGTTTGAGACCCTCATTGTGCTGTCTGAGTGTGAGACCCTCATTATGCTGTCTGAGTGTGAGACCCTCATTGTGCTGTCTGGGTGTGAGACCCTCATTGTGCGGACTGAGTGTGAGACCCTCTTTTGCTGATTGTGAGACCCTCATTGTGCTGTCTGAGTGTGAGACCCTCATTGTGCTGTCTGTGTGTGAGACCCTCACTGTGCTGTCTGAGTGTGAGACACTCATTGTGCTGAGTGTGAAACCCTCATTATGCTGTCTGGGTGTGAGACCCTCATTGTGCTGTCTGAGTGTGAGACCCTCATTATGCTGTCTGGGTGTGAGACCCTCATTGTGCTGTCTGGGTGTGAGACCCTCATTGTGCTGTCTGAGTGTGAGACCCTCATTGTGCTGTCTGAGTGCCAGACCGTCATTGTGCTGTCTGAGTGCCAGACCCTCATTGTGCTGTCTGAGTGTGAGACCCTCATTATGCTGCCTGGGTGTGAGACCCTCATTGTGCTGCCTGGGTGTGAGACCCGCATTGTGCTGTCTGAGTGTGAGACCCTCAATGTGCTGTCTGAGTGTGAGACCCTCATTGTGCTGTCTGAGTGCCAGACCGTCATTGTGCTGTCTGAGTGCCAGACCCTCATTGTGCTGTCTGGGTGTGAGACCCGCATTGTGCTGTCTGAGTGTGAGACCCTCATTGTGCTGTCTGAGTGTGAAACCCTCATTGTGCTGTCTGAGTGTGAGACCTTCATTGTGCTGTCTGAGTGTGAGACCCTCATTGTGCTGTCTGAGTGTGAGACCCTCATTGTGCTGAGTGTGAGACCCTCATTGTGCTGTCTGAGTGTGAGACCCTCACTGTGCTGTCTGAGTGTAAGACCCTCATTGTGCTGTCTGAGTGTGAGACCCTCATTGTGCAGTCTGAGTGTGAGACCCTCACTGTGCTGTCTGAGTGTGAGACCCTCATTGTGCTGTCTGAGTGTGAGACCCTCATTGTGCTGAGTGTGAGACCCTCATTGTGCTGTCTGGGTGTAAGACACTCATTGTGCTGTCTGAGTGTGAGACCCTCATTGTGCTGTCTGGGAGTAAGACCCTCATTGTGCTGTCTGAGTGTGAGACCCTCATTGTGCTGTCAGAGTGTGAGACCCTCATTGTGCTGTCTGAGTGTGAGACCCTCATTGTGCTGTCTGGGTGTGAGACCCTCATTGTGCTGTCAGAGTGTGAGACCCTAATTGTGCTGTCTGAGTGTGAGACCTTCATTGTGCTGTCTGAGTGTGAGACCCTCATTGTGCTGTCTGGGTGCCAGACCCTCATTGTGCTGTCTGAGTGCCAGACCCTCATTGTGCTGTCTGAGTGTGAGACCCTCATTATGCTGTCTGGGTGTGAGACCCTCATTACGCTGTCTGAGTGTGACACCCTCATTATGCTGTCTGGGTGTGAGACCCGCATTGTGCTGTCTGAGTGTGAGACCGTCATTGTGCTGTCTGAGTGTAAGACCCTCATTGTGCTGTCTGAGTGTGAGACCTTCATTGTGCTGTCTGAGTGTGAGACTCTCATTGTGCTGTCTGCGTGTGAGACCCTCATTGTGCTGAGTGTGAGACCCTCATTGTGCTGTCTGAGTGTGAGACCCTCACTGTGCTGTCTGAGTGTAAGACCCTCATTGTGCTGTCTGAGTGTGAGACCCTCATTGTGCAGTCTGAGTGTGAGACCCTCACTGTGCTGTCTGAGTGTGAGACCCTCATTGTGCTGTCTGAGTGTGAGACCCTCATTGTGCTGAGTGTGAGACCCTCATTGTGCTGTCTGGGTGTAAGACACTCATTGTGCTGTCTGAGTGTGAGACCCTCATTGTGCTGTCTGGGAGTAAGACCCTCATTGTGCTGTCTGAGTGTGAGACCCTCATTGTGCTGTCTGGGTGTGAGACCCTCATTGTGCTGTCAGAGTGTGAGACCCTCATTGTGCTGTCTGAGTGTGAGACCCTCATTGTGCTGTCTGGGTGTGAGACCCTCATTGTGCTGTCAGAGTGTGAGACCCTAATTGTGCTGTCTGAGTGTGAGACCTTCATTGTGCTGTCTGAGTGTGAGACCCTCATTGTGCTGTCTGGGTGCCAGACCCTCATTGTGCTGTCTGAGTGCCAGACCCTCATTGTGCTGTCTGAGTGTGAGACCCTCATTATGCTGTCTGGGTGTGAGACCCTCATTACGCTGTCTGAGTGTGACACCCTCATTGTGCTGTCTGGGTGTGAGACCCGCATTGTGCTGTCTGAGTGTGAGACCGTCATTGTGCTGTCTGAGTGTAAGACCCTCATTGTGCTGTCTGAGTGTGAGACCTTCATTGTGCTGTCTGAGTGTGAGACCCTCATTGTGCTGTCTGAGTGTGAGACCCTCATTGTGCTGAGTGTGAGACCCTCATTGTGCTGTCTGAGTGTGAGACCCTCACTGTGCTGTCTGAGTGTAAGACCCTCATTGTGCTGTCTGAGTGTGAGACCCTCATTGTGCAGTCTGAGTGTGAGACCCTCACTGTGCTGTGTGAGTGTGAGACCCTCATTGTGCTGTCTGAGTGTGAGACCCTCATTGTGCTGAGTGTGAGACCCTCATTGTGCTGTCTGGGTGTAAGACACTCATTGTGCTGTCTGAGTGTGAGACCCTCATTGTGCTGTCTGGGTGTAAGACCCTCATTGTGCTGTCTGAGTGTGAGACCCTCATTGTGCTGTCTGGGTGTGAGACCCTCATTGTGCTGTCAGAGTGTGAGACCCTCATTGTGCTGTCTGAGTGTGAGACCCTCATTGTGCTGTCTGGGTGTGAGACCCTCATTGTGCTGTCAGAGTGTGAGACCCTCATTGTGCTGTCTGAGTGTGAGACCTTCATTGTGCTGTCTGAGTGTGAGACCCTCATTGTGCTGTCTGAGTGTGAGACCCTCATTGTGCTGTCTGAGTGTGAGACGCTCATTGTGCTGACTGAGTGTGAGACCCTCATTGTGCTGTCCGAGTGTGAGACCCTCATTGTGCTGTCTGGGTTTGAGACCCTCATTGTGCTGTCTGAGTGTGAGACGCTCCTTGTGCTGACTGAGTGTGAGACCCTCATTGTGCTGACTGAGTGTGAGACCCTCTTTTGCTGATTGTGAGACCCTCATTGTGCTGTCTGAGTGTGAGACCCTCATTGTGCTGTCTGTGTGTGAGACCCTCACTGTGCTGTCTGAGTGTGAGACACTCATTGTGCTGAGTGTGAAACCCTCATTATGCTGTCTGGGTGTGAGACCCTCATTGTGCTGTCTGAGTGTGAGACCCTCATTATGCTGTCTGGGTGTGAGACCCTCATTGTGCTGTCTGGGTGTGAGACCCTCATTGTGCTGTCTGAGTGTGAGACCCTCATTGTGCTGAGTGCCAGACCGTCATTGTGCTGTCTGAGTGCCAGACCCTCATTGTGCTGTCTGAGTGTGAGACCCTCATTATGCTGCCTGGGTGTGAGACCCTCATTGTGCTGCCTGGGTGTGAGACCCTCATTGTGCTGTCTGAGTGTGAGACCCTCAATGTGCTGTCTGAGTGTGAGACCCTCATTGTGCTGTCTGAGTGCCAGACCGTCATTGTGCTGTCTGAGTGCCAGACCCTCATTCTGCTGTCTGGGTGTGAGACCCGCATTGTGCTGTCTGAGTGTGAGACCCTCATTGTGCTGTCTGAGTGTGAAACCCTCATTGTGCTGTCTGAGTGTGAGACCTTCATTGTGCTGTCTGAGTGTGAGACCTTCATTGTGCTGTCTGAGTGTGAGACCCTCATTGTGCTGAGTGTGAGACCCTCATTGTGCTGTCTGAGTGTGAGACCCTCACTGTGCTGTCTGAGTGTAAGACCCTCATTGTGCTGTCTGAGTGTGAGACCCTCATTGTGCAGTCTGAGTGTGAGACCCTCACTGTGCTGTCTGAGTGTGAGACCCTCATTGTGCTGTCTGAGTGTGAGACCCTCATTGTGCTGAGTGTGAGACCCTCATTGTGCTGTCTGGGTGTAAGACACTCATTGTGCTGTCTGAGTGTGAGACCCTCATTGTGCTGTCTGAGTGTGAGACTCTCATTGTGCTGTCTGCGTGTGAGACCCTCATTGTGCTGAGTGTGAGACCCTCATTGTGCTGTCTGAGTGTGAGACCCTCACTGTGCTGTCTGAGTGTAAGACCCTCATTGTGCTGTCTGAGTGTGAGACCCTCATTGTGCAGTCTGAGTGTGAGACCCTCACTGTGCTGTCTGAGTGTGAGACCCTCATTGTGCTGTCTGAGTGTGAGACCCTCATTGTGCTGAGTGTGAGACCCTCATTGTGCTGTCTGGGTGTAAGACACTCATTGTGCTGTCTGAGTGTGAGACCCTCATTGTGCTGTCTGGGAGTAAGACCCTCATTGTGCTGTCTGAGTGTGAGACCCTCATTGTGCTGTCTGGGTGTGAGACCCTCATTGTGCTGTCAGAGTGTGAGACCCTCATTGTGCTGTCTGAGTGTGAGACCCTCATTGTGCTGTCTGGGTGTGAGACCCTCATTGTGCTGTCAGAGTGTGAGACCCTAATTGTGCTGTCTGAGTGTGAGACCTTCATTGTGCTGTCTGAGTGTGAGACCCTCATTGTGCTGTCTGGGTGCCAGACCCTCATTGTGCTGTCTGAGTGCCAGACCCTCATTGTGCTGTCTGAGTGTGAGACCCTCATTATGCTGTCTGGGTGTGAGACCCTCATTACGCTGTCTGAGTGTGACACCCTCATTGTGCTGTCTGGGTGTGAGACCCGCATTGTGCTGTCTGAGTGTGAGACCGTCATTGTGCTGTCTGAGTGTAAGACCCTCATTGTGCTGTCTGAGTGTGAGACCTTCATTGTGCTGTCTGAGTGTGAGACCCTCATTGTGCTGTCTGAGTGTGAGACCCTCATTGTGCTGAGTGTGAGACCCTCATTGTGCTGTCTGAGTGTGAGACCCTCACTGTGCTGTCTGAGTGTAAGACCCTCATTGTGCTGTCTGAGTGTGAGACCCTCATTGTGCAGTCTGAGTGTGAGACCCTCACTGTGCTGTGTGAGTGTGAGACCCTCATTGTGCTGTCTGAGTGTGAGACCCTCATTGTGCTGAGTGTGAGACCCTCATTGTGCTGTCTGGGTGTAAGACACTCATTGTGCTGTCTGAGTGTGAGACCCTCATTGTGCTGTCTGGGTGTAAGACCCTCATTGTGCTGTCTGAGTGTGAGACCCTCATTGTGCTGTCTGGGTGTGAGACCCTCATTGTGCTGTCAGAGTGTGAGACCCTCATTGTGCTGTCTGAGTGTGAGACCCTCATTGTGCTGTCTGGGTGTGAGACCCTCATTGTGCTGTCAGAGTGTGAGACCCTCATTGTGCTGTCTGAGTGTGAGACCTTCATTGTGCTGTCTGAGTGTGAGACCCTCATTGTGCTGTCTGAGTGTGAGACGCTCATTGTGCTGACTGAGTGTGAGACCCTCATTGTGCTGTCCGAGTGTGAGACCCTCATTGTGCTGTCTGGGTTTGAGACCCTCATTGTGCTGTCTGAGTGTGAGACGCTCCTTGTGCTGACTGAGTGTGAGACCCTCATTGTGCTGACTGAGTGTGAGACCCTCTTTTGCTGATTGTGAGACCCTCATTGTGCTGTCTGAGTGTGAGACCCTCATTGTGCTGTCTGTGTGTGAGACCCTCACTGTGCTGTCTGAGTGTGAGACACTCATTGTGCTGAGTGTGAAACCCTCATTATGCTGTCTGGGTGTGAGACCCTCATTGTGCTGTCTGAGTGTGAGACCCTCATTATGCTGTCTGGGTGTGAGACCCTCATTGTGCTGTCTGGGTGTGAGACCCTCATTGTGCTGTCTGAGTGTGAGACCCTCATTGTGCTGAGTGCCAGACCGTCATTGTGCTGTCTGAGTGCCAGACCCTCATTGTGCTGTCTGAGTGTGAGACCCTCATTATGCTGCCTGGGTGTGAGACCCTCATTGTGCTGCCTGGGTGTGAGACCCTCATTGTGCTGTCTGAGTGTGAGACCCTCAATGTGCTGTCTGAGTGTGAGACCCTCATTGTGCTGTCTGAGTGCCAGACCGTCATTGTGCTGTCTGAGTGCCAGACCCTCATTCTGCTGTCTGGGTGTGAGACCCGCATTGTGCTGTCTGAGTGTGAGACCCTCATTGTGCTGTCTGAGTGTGAAACCCTCATTGTGCTGTCTGAGTGTGAGACCTTCATTGTGCTGTCTGAGTGTGAGACCTTCATTGTGCTGTCTGAGTGTGAGACCCTCATTGTGCTGAGTGTGAGACCCTCATTGTGCTGTCTGAGTGTGAGACCCTCACTGTGCTGTCTGAGTGTAAGACCCTCATTGTGCTGTCTGAGTGTGAGACCCTCATTGTGCAGTCTGAGTGTGAGACCCTCACTGTGCTGTCTGAGTGTGAGACCCTCATTGTGCTGTCTGAGTGTGAGACCCTCATTGTGCTGAGTGTGAGACCCTCATTGTGCTGTCTGGGTGTAAGACACTCATTGTGCTGTCTGAGTGTGAGACCCTCATTGTGCTGTCTGGGAGTAAGACCCTCATTGTGCTGTCTGAGTGTGAGACCCTCATTGTGCTGTCTGGGTGTGAGACCCTCATTGTGCTGTCAGAGTGTGAGACCCTCATTGTGCTGTCTGAGTGTGAGACCCTCATTGTGCTGTCTGGGTGTGAGACCCTCATTGTGCTGTCAGAGTGTGAGACCCTAATTGTGCTGTCTGAGTGTGAGACCTTCATTGTGCTGTCTGAGTGTGAGACCCTCATTGTGCTGTCTGGGTGCCAGACCCTCATTGTGCTGTCTGAGTGCCAGACCCTCATTGTGCTGTCTGAGTGTGAGACCCTCATTATGCTGTCTGGGTGTGAGACCCTCATTACGCTGTCTGAGTGTGACACCCTCATTGTGCTGTCTGGGTGTGAGACCCGCATTGTGCTGTCTGAGTGTGAGACCGTCATTGTGCTGTCTGAGTGTAAGACCCTCATTGTGCTGTCTGAGTGTGAGACCTTCATTGTGCTGTCTGAGTGTGAGACCCTCATTGTGCTGTCTGCGTGTGAGACCCTCATTGTGCTGAGTGTGAGACCCTCATTGTGCTGTCTGAGTGTGAGACCCTCACTGTGCTGTCTGAGTGTAAGACCCTCATTGTGCTGTCTGAGTGTGAGACCCTCATTGTGCAGTCTGAGTGTGAGACCCTCACTGTGCTGTCTGAGTGTGAGACCCTCATTGTGCTGTCTGAGTGTGAGACCCTCATTGTGCTGAGTGTGAGACCCTCATTGTGCTGTCTGGGTGTAAGACACTCATTGTGCTGTCTGAGTGTGAGACCCTCATTGTGCTGTCTGGGAGTAAGACCCTCATTGTGCTGTCTGAGTGTGAGACCCTCATTGTGCTGTCTGGGTGTGAGACCCTCATTGTGCTGTCAGAGTGTGAGACCCTCATTGTGCTGTCTGAGTGTGAGACCCTCATTGTGCTGTCTGGGTGTGAGACCCTCATTGTGCTATCAGAGTGTGAGACCATAATTGTGCTGTCTGAGTGTGAGACCTTCATTGTGCTGTCTGAGTGTGAGACCCTCATTGTGCTGTCTGGGTGCCAGACCCTCATTGTGCTGTCTGAGTGCCAGACCCTCATTGTGCTGTCTGAGTGTGAGACCCTCATTATGCTGTCTGGGTGTGAGACCCTCATTACGCTGTCTGAGTGTGACACCCTCATTGTGCTGTCTGGGTGTGAGACCCGCATTGTGCTGTCTGAGTGTGAGACCGTCATTGTGCTGTCTGAGTGTAAGACCCTCATTGTGCTGTCTGAGTGTGAGACCTTCATTGTGCTGTCTGAGTGTGAGACCCTCATTGTGCTGTCTGAGTGTGAGACCCTCATTGTGCTGAGTGTGAGACCCTCATTGTGCTGTCTGAGTGTGAGACCCTCACTGTGCTGTCTGAGTGTAAGACCCTCATTGTGCTGTCTGAGTGTGAGACCCTCATTGTGCAGTCTGAGTGTGAGACCCTCACTGTGCTGTCTGAGTGTGAGACCCTCAGTGTGCTGTCTGAGTGTGAGACCCTCATTGTGCTGAGTGTGAGACCCTCATTGTGCTGTCTGGGTGTAAGACACTCATTGTGCTGTCTGAGTGTGAGACCCTCATTGTGCTGTCTGGGTGTAAGACCCTCATTGTGCTGTCTGAGTGTGAGACCCTCATTGTGCTGTCTGGGTGTGAGACCCTCATTGTGCTGTCAGAGTGTGAGACCCTCATTGTGCTGTCTGAGTGTGAGACCCTCATTGTGCTGTCTGGGTGTGAGACCCTCATTGTGCTGTCAGAGTGTGAGACCCTCATTGTGCTGTCTGAGTGTGAGACCTTCATTGTGCTGTCTGAGTGTGAGACCCTCATTGTGCTGTCTGAGTGTGAGACCCTCATTGTGCTGTCTGAGTGTGAGACGCTCATTGTGCTGACTGAGTGTGAGACCCTCATTGTGCTGTCCGAGTGTGAGACCCTCATTGTGCTGTCTGGGTTTGAGACCCTCATTGTGCTGTCTGAGTGTGAGACCCTCATTGTGTTGTCTGAGTGTGAGACCCCCATTGTGCTGTCTGAGTGTGAGCCCCTCATTGTGCTGTCTGAGTGTGAGACCCTCATTGTGCTGAGTGTGAGACCCTCATTGTGCTGTCTGAGTGTGAGACCCTCATTGTGCTGTCTGAGTGTGAGACCCTCATTGTGCTGTCTGAGTGTGAGACCCTCATTGTGCTGTCTGAGTGTGAGACCCTCATTGTGCTGTCTGGGTGTGCGACCCTCATTGTGCTGACTGAGTGTGAGACCCTCATTGTGCTGTCTGAGTGTGAGACCCTCATTGTGCTGAGTGTGAGACCCTCATTGTGCTGTCTGAGTGTGAGACCCTCACTGTGCTGTCTGAGTGTAAGACCCTCATTGTGCTGAGTGTGAGGCCCTCATTACGCTATCTGAGTGTGAGACCCTCATTGTGCTGTCTGAGTGTGAGACCCTCATTGTGCTGTCTGGGTGTGAGACCCTCATTGTGCTGAGTGTGAGACCCTCATTGTGCTGACTGAGTGTGAGAACCTAATTTTGCTGTCTGGGTGTGAGACCCACATTGTGCTGAGTGTGAGACCCTCATTGTGCTGTCTGAGTGTGAGACCCTCTTTTGCTGATTGTGAGACCCTCATTGTGCTGTCTGAGTGTGAGACCCTCATTGTGCTGCCTGAGTGTGAGACCCTCATTGTGCTGTCTGAGTGTGAGACAACAAAGAACAAAGAACAAAGAAATGTACAGCACAGGAACAGGCCCTTCGGCCCTCCAAGCCCGTGCCGACCATACTGCCCGACTAAACTACAATCTTCTACACTTCCTGGGTCCGTATCCTTCTATTCCCATCCTATTCATATATTTGTCAAGATGCCCCTTAAATGTCCCTATCGTCCCTGCCTCCACTACCTCCTCCGGTAGTGAGTTCCAGGCACCCACTACCCTCTGCGTAAAGACCCTCATTGTGCTGTCTGAGTGTGAGACCCTCATTGTGCTGTCAGGGTGTAAGACCCTCATTGTGCTGTCTGATTGTGAGACCCTCATTGTGCTGTCTGAGTGTGAGACCCTCATTGTGCTGTCTGAGTGTAAGACCCTCATTGTGCTGTCTGAGTGTGAGACCCTCATTGTGCTGTCTGAGTGTGAGACCCTCATTGTGCTGTCTGAGTGTGAGACCCTCACTGTGCTGAGTCTGAGACACTCATTGTGCTGTCTGAGTGTGAGACCCTCATTGTGCTGAGTGTGAGACCCTCATTGTGCTGTCTGGGTGTGAGACCCTCATTGTGCTGTCTGAGTATAAGACCCTCATTGTGCTGTCTGAGTGTGAGACCCTCATTGTGCTGTCTGAGTGTGAGACCCTCACTGTGCTGTCTGAGTGTAAGACCCTCATTGTGCTGTCTGAGTGTGAGACCCTCATTGTGCTGTCTGAGTGTGAGACCCTCACTGTGCTGTCTGAGTGTGAGACCCTCATTGTGCTGTCTGAGTGTGAGACCCTCATTGTGCTGAGTGTGAGACGCTCATTGTGCTGTCTGAGTGTGAGACCCTCACTGTGCTGTCTGGGTGTGAGACCCTCATTGTGCTGTCTGAGTGTGAGACCCTCATTATGCTGTCTGAGTATGAGACCCTCATTGTGCTGTCTGAGTGTGAGACCCTCATTGTGCTGTCTGAGTGTGAGACCCTCATTGTGCTGTCTGAGTATGAGACCCTCATTGTGCTGAGTGTGAGACCTTCATTGTGCTGTCTGAGTGTGAGACCCTCATTGTGCTGTCTGAGTGTGAGACCCTCACTGTGCTGTCTGGGTGTGAGACCCTCATTGTGCTGTCTGAGTGTGAGACCCTCATTATGCTGTCTGAGTGTGAGACCCTCATTGTGCTGTCTGAGTGTGAGACCCTCATTGTGCTGTCTGGGTGTGAGACCCTCATTGTGCTGTCTGAGTGTGAGACCCTCATTATGCTGTCTGAGTGTGAGACCCTCATTGTGCTGTCTGGGTTTGAGACCCTCATTGTGCTGTCTGGGTTTGAGACCCTCATTGTGCTGTCTGAGTGTGAGACCCTCATTGTGCTGTCTGGGTGTGAGACCCTCATTGTGCTGTCTGACTGTGAGACCCTCAGTGTGCTGTCTGAGTGTGAGACCCTCATTGTGCTGTCTGAGTGTGAGACCCTCATTGTGCTGTCTGGGTGTGAGACCCTCATTGTGCTGACTGAGTGTGAGACCCTCTTTTGCTGATTGTGAGGCCCTCATTGTGCTGTCTGAGTGTGAGACCCTCATTGTGCTGTCTGGGTGTGAGACCCTCACTGTGCTGTCTGAGTGTGAGAACCTCATTGTGCTGAGTGTGAGACCCTCATTGTGCTGTCTGGGTGTAAGACCCTCATTACGCTGTCTGAGTGTGAGACCCTCATTGTGCTGTCTGAGTGTGAGACCCTCATTGTGCTGTCTGAGTGTGAGACGCTCATTGTGCTGTCTGAGTCTCAGACACTCATTGTGCTGTCTGAGTGTGAGACCCTCATTGTGCTGTCTGGGTGTGAGACCCTCATTTTGCTGTCTGGGTTTGAGACCCTCATTGTGCTGTCTGAGTGTGAGACCCTCATTGTGCTGTCTGGGTGTGAGACCCTCATTGTGCTGCCTGGGTGTAAGACCCTCATTGTGCTGTCTGAGTGTGAGAGCCTCATTGTGCTGTCTGGGTGTGAGACCCTCATTGTGCTGTCTGGGTGTGAGACCCTCATTGTGCTGTCTGGGTGTAAGACCCTCATTGTGCTGAGTGTGAGACCCTCATTGTGCTGTCTGGGTGTGAGACCCTCATTGTGCTGTCTGGGTGTGAGACCCTCATTGTGCTGTCTGAGTGTGAGACCCTCATTGTGCTGTCTGGGTGTGAGACCCTCAGTGTGCTGTCTGGGTGTGAGACCCTCATTGTGCTGTCTGGCTGTGAGACCCTCACTGTGCTGTCTGGGTGTAAGACCCTCATTGTGCTGTCTGAGTGTGAGACCCTCATTGTGCTGTCTGGGTGTAAGACCCTCATTGTGCTGTCTGTGTGTGAGACCCTCATTGTGCTGTCTGGGTGCGAGACCCTCATTCTACTGCCTGGATCTGAGACTGCTGTAAGGCTGATGGGAAGAGGGTGGCAGCTTTTAAAATGCGGTGAAAGGGTTTCAACCGGCGGACAGAAAATGGACCACAGCGTTTGTTGAGTGGAAAAGTGGGGTCCCAGCATCGCCTAGAGTTTGAGGTGAACTGGAATTTGAGACATCGCGACCATTGGTAAACGCAGGGTGAAGGGCTGGGGCTGACACAGGACTGAACGGCAAACTGGATAGAGGGGGAATGATAGGGATGCAAAAAAATCGTAGCGAGATGCCGTTAGCCACCGGTGTGCTGTATCTGATTGCGGATTTCTTCTGACAAGATCAGCATTCGATGCTTAATTTCCCTTAAACTGAGTGGCTTCAGAGTCGACCACATTGCTCTAGGTCTCGAGTCACATGTGGGCCAGACTGGGTTAAGGACGGTAGATTTCCGTCCCTAATGGGACGTTAGTGAACCAGATGGGGTTTTACGACAATCAGTGGTCGTTATGGTCCCCATTACTGAGACTCGCTTTACATTCCACAATTTATGAAGTGAATTGAACAATTCTATCAGCTGCTGGGTTGGGAGTTGAACGTCTGCCCTGGTGCATTAGCCTGGGCCTCTTGGACATTCCCACTATGTCGCCACCTCCCCAACGAGTTGAATGTATACTTGAAGTGGGAATAGGGAAAAGCAGGGAACTGAGACCAATGGGTAGCTCTTTCAAGAAAACAGTGCTGTCATCATGAACTGAAGCATTCTGGGCTCTTTCATTCCATAGTTCTACTGTTCTTACCGAACAAAAAAATCTAGCAATCTTAAATTGTCACATTTTCAATTGCCTCCTCTGCAGCGCCAACAGCATTCTGCCGGAGGGAGTTCCGAACTTCAACTAACTTCCCTTAATATTTCCTGACATCAACCCGGAGCAGCCTGTTATATTTAGAAATCCAGATGGTGGAGGATAGAACTGGAGCCGATCTTTACACAATTTTATAAGTATTTATTTACAGAGATACATATTATAAATATGCATCTCCTAACCCACTTCCTATCACTTTTCTCTGTTATATGTGAATCCTCAGTTGAAGTTCACCACCTGCAACTATTAAATACAATTAATATACGATTAACATGGCCTATCTTGAACTTTTAAGATTATATCTTCTTACTTTGGACTTTCTCACCAGAGGTCACCCACTTAAGACAGAGATGAGGAGGAATTTTTTCTCTGAGGGTAGTGAATCTGTGGAATTCCTTACCGCAGAGGGCTGAGATTGGCAGACTTGTAATCAGTAACAGAATCGAGGGTTATCATAGAATTTACGGTGCAAAAGGAGGCCATTCAGCCCATCGAGTCTGCACCAGCTCTTGGAAAGAGCACCCTTCCCAAGTCCACACCTCCACCCTATCCCCATAACCCAGCAACCCCACCCAACACTAAGGGCAATTTTGGGCACTAAGGGCAATTTAGCATGGCCAATCCACCTAACCTGCACATCTTTGGACTGTGGGAGGAAACCGGAGCACCCGGAGGAAACCCACGCACACACGGAGAGGATGTGTAGACTCCGTACAGACAGTGACCCAAGCCGGAATCGAACCTGGGACCCTGGAGCTGTGAAGCAATTGTGCTAACCACTGTGCTACCGTGCTGCCCATGGGGATTCTTACAGAGTGTCATTTGGAGTACAGTATTCATTCTCCTATGTAATTGTTTCACTGGCATCTGTTGAGGGTTCTGAACATGTGTGAGCTTTTGGCGGGCTTTGCAGTCTGCAAGAAGTGACTCATAGGCAAGACCTGTTTTACTAGAGCTCCTGTTTTCACAGTTATTGCCATTATTGTCAAACTTTGTTATTTATTTATATGAAGGAGTTCCTTCTTTTAAACAATGCATTCGACTACTTAATCTGTGGTCTCAAGTTACCACAGGGATAAAGCGGGAAAGTGGAGTCGAGAATGATCTATTCAGATCAGCCATGATCTCACCGAATAGGGGAGCAGACTCAATGGGCCGAATGGCCTACTTCCAGCTTCTACCTCTTATGGTCTAATGGAAAAGGTTTCTCCCTGTAAAATCATAGAAGGATACAGCACAAGAGGCCCTTCAGCATGTCCTTGTGCAAGATGGAATGAAAAAAAATAAATTTAGAGTACGCAATCCTTTTTCTTTCCAATTAAGGGACAATCTAGCGTGGCCAATCCACTTACCCTGCACATCTTTTTGGATTGTGAGGGTGTGACCCACGCAGACACGGGAGAAGGTGAAAATTCCACACCGACAGTGACCCGGGTCTGGGATCGAACCCGGGTCTGCAGCGGCGTGAGGCAGCAGTGCTAACCACTGTGCCACCGTGCTGCCTTGCTAGGTGGAATTAAGATACAGATGAGCCATGATTTAGTTGAACAGTGGAAAAGTCTAAGTCGCTGAATGACCTAGTTTTGTCCCTACGTTCCTATTTTTAAACTCCTCGGATCATCTTAGATTTCATCTTCACACACTACTTTCCTCACCTCAGTCCCCCTTTCCTGCCATCCTGAAACTGCAAACTTAGTTCTCGGCTGACTAGGATTTACATAGGGATGTTGCATGGCAACAAATCCATCGCTAGTTTTGGCATTTTTCTTCAATTTCTTTTTGAAAATGAGGTCAGTGGTCCTGATTTGAATAATCTCCCTGATTTCCATGCCAGATCGGAGATAAGAAAGACCCGCATTTATATAGCGCCTTTCCCAACCTCAGGGCGTCCCCAAAGTGCTTCACAGCTGATCAAGTGCTTTTGAAGTGGAGCCACCTTTGTGGCTTACTATGATTAACCCTAACAAATGCGTCTCACTCCCCAGCCCGGGACAGCATTCCATACTGGACCATCTTTCCCACACTGACCATCCGGAATTCCTGGATGGAATGCACATATTAGGACATTTTCTTTTTGCTATAGGCCCGTAGAACTGCATTGAAACTGCCAAAACTCACTTGATATTAAAAGGTTCCTGGCTGGGAGAAAGAATGAGAAATGCAGATGAGTAAGATCTTGTGTCGATTCACCTAGTGCTGCATTAACCAATCTCAGCGCAAAGGAATCCAACATTTCCTGGTTTCATGTTGGGTCTGGGTATTAAAGGTTTTGGAATCCGGGCGGGTGAATGGGAGCTAAGAAGCTTCTTCTAGCTGAATGGTGGAACAGACTCAAGGGGCTGAATGGTCTCCTCCTGTACCTATGCTGTATGTGGGTGTAGATCAGTTCCCAATGGCCTTACCCACCAAGCTCGAAGATCTGAAGTGGCAGGGTCAGAAACCCCGAAGGATGTCCATCCTGTCCTGGGGCCGAGCATACATCATCTGAAGGAGGCAGCAACAAAAGGAAGGAGACCGCCTCGCCAAACTCCAGCACTTCCTGCGTGTACAGACGAAAATCCATAGCCTAAAAGCAAAGAAAAGGTTTCAGGTTCCGGTTTTGCTCTGAAGTGTCTACACCCAACGACAGTGAGGGTGACGCAGGAGCACAAACAAGCATGGCCGACAGTAGCTGATCAGAAATTCAACAAGCCCAACTCCGTAAATATTGTGGTCACAAGAGCAGGTCAGAAGCTGGGGATTCTGGGGTGAGGAACTCATTTCCTGACTCCTCAAAGCCTGTCCATCATCTACAAGGCACAAGTCAGGAGTGAGATGGAATACTCTCCACTTGCCTGGATGAGCACAGCTCCAACAACACTCAAGAAGCTCAACACCATCTACAGGACAAAATAGCCCTCTTGATCGGTGCTACCTGCACTTGAACTCTCAAGAAGATTGACACCACTTCAAAGCAGCCCACTTGATTGGTACCCACTGGCAAAATTTTTAATCAACCTCCAACTTCAACAGCTCTCTTTTAAGTGGGGAGAGAGTTCCAAACTTCAGGAGTAAAGGCAGTTTAAATCTTTTCTGAGATACTTAGCACCAGTTCTCTACCTTGACGTTATCTGCCTCTTTCCAGATACTGTGATGTGCAGTTGCCGGCGTAGGACTGGGGTGAGCACAGTCAGAAGTCTTACAACACCAGGTTAAAGTCCAACAGGTTTGTTTCGAATCACTAGCTTTTGGAGCACAGCTCCTTCCTCAGGTGAATGTTTCCAGATACTGACAGACTTCCCATTCAAATCGACAAGCATTTGATAAAAGTTATCCCATCCAATGCCCAGGTTGTCCTCACTGGCTAAAGGAAGTCATTGTTTCGATGTGAAAATTGTAGGTAGCTATTGGTTACCTGACCAAGGGGCACGTCCAGTTGCTGGAGGAGGGTTTTCACCGCTGTACGTAGGCCTTCCAGGAAAGAATACACGGAGCTCCCTGCGTTCCCCTCTGTGGCGGTGGGATCAGTCGGAGATGACACATTTCGTAGCCACTCCCACTCCTCCCTGCAATCAGCAAAATGGGATGAGGTATGTCACTGGAGTGGGTTTGGGTTGTGAAATGCAACATTACTACCTGTCCTATCTGGCTTACTGTGGTCATGTGACCTCTGCTGTGAGGGAAGCTCTGTAAGTTACCATCTTACAAACAATTTAATAAAGGTCTTTCACTTGGACAGACACTAAAGCCCAGAATCCCTACAGTGCAGAACATAAGAACTAGGAGCAGGAGTAGGCCATCTGGCCCCTTGAGCCTGCTCCGCCATTCAATGAGATCCTGGCTGATCTTTTGTGGACTCAGCTCCACTTTCCGGCCCGAACACCATAACCCTTAATCCCTTTATTCTCCAAAAAACTATCTATCTTTACCTTAAAAACATTTAATGAAGGAGCCTCTACTGCTTCACTGGGCAAGGAATTCCATAGATTCACAACCCTTTGGGTGAAGAAGTTCCTCCTAAACTCAGTCCTAAATCTACTTCCCCTTATTTTGAGGCTATGCCCCCTAGTCCTGCTCTCACCCGCCAGTGGAAACAACCTGCCCGCATCTATCCTATCTATTCCCTTCATAATCCTATATGTTTCTATAAGATCCCCCCTCATCCTTCTAAATTCCAATGAGTACAGTCCCAGGCTACTCAACCTCGCCTCGTAATCCAACCCCTTCAGCTCTGGGATTAACCTAGTGAATCTCCTCTGCACACCCTCCAGTGCCAGTACATTCTTTCTCAAGTAAGGAGACTAAAACTGAACACAATACTCCAGGTGTGGCCTCACTAACACCTTATACAATTGCAGCATAACCTTCCTAGTCTTAAACTCCATCCCTCTAGCAATGAAGGACAAAATTCCATTTTATTTCTTGATCACCTGTTGCACCTGTAAACCAACTTTTTGCGACTCATGCACTAGCACACCCAGGTCTCTCTGCACAGCAGCATGTTTTAATATTTTATCATTTAAATAATAATCCCTTTTGCTGTTATTCCTACCAAAATGGATAACCTCACATTTGTCAACATTGTATTCCATCTGCCAGAAGGAGGCCATTTGGCCCATCGAGTGTGCACCAACCCTCTGAAGAGCAGCCTACGTAGGCGCACTCCCCCGCCCTATCCCATAACCCTGTAACCCCACCTAACGTGCACATCTTTGGACAATAAGGGGCAATTTTAGCGTGGTCAATCCACCTTTGGACTGTGGGAGGAACCCGGAGCACCCGGAGGAAATCCACGCAGACACGGGGAGAACGTCCACACAGTCACCCAAGACTGGAATCGAACCCAGGTCCCTGCCGCTGTGAGGTAGTAGTGCTAGCCAGTGTGCCGCCCTGAGGTCCTTGAGCATGAAACAGAGTCTAGACTGAGATGGGCTTTTAATCTGCTGGCAGTGTGAAGACAAGCTGGTAAATATATCACTGAATCAACAGCGTGAGGATGGCAGCGTTCTTCTGCAGCATTTCTGGATGAGTTTGAAATTGTTATGTATCTATTTGACACAGACTGCTGAACACTGTTTACAAGCCTGTTTTCTTCACACCTCTGCAGGCACAACAATGTGTCTGTCATACACCGATCTGCCAGCCTCGTCGGCAGAGTCCAATTGGGAAACGATGCGGAAAGACCAGAGGATTCCCCAGAGGACAACCTGTCTGGATTAGTTTGTCTGAAGTTATGTTGGCTGGTGGTCAGATGGGAAGGTTAACTGGGGATGATTGTATGAGCCAGGTTGTCTGAGCTAAGGTGTGTGAGGGCAGGATGCAAATATATTGCTTAATGATAGTATTTAAATAATGGAAAAAGGTGTTTCGGCAGAAGTTCAGCTTGTGAGTTAATAAGCAACATTAACAAATCTTAATAGAGGGATCATTGTTCGTTCATGTGATGTGGGTGTCGCTGGCTGGGACAGCAATCGTTGCCCATCCCCAACCATCCTGAAACTCAGTCGCTTGCTCGGCCATTTCAGAGGACAGTCAGCTTGGGTTAGGAGTTACGTGTTGGTCGGAGCAGATTTCCTCTCTCAGGCAAGTGAACCACATGGGTTTGATGGTTGTCATGGCCACCATTACTGAGACGAACTTTCACTTGCCGATTTTATGAATTGAATTGAAACTCCACCAGCTGCCGTGGTGAGATTTGAACCCATGTTCCCCCAGGAGATTATCCTGGGCCTCTCGATAACTAGCCCAGTGACATTACCACAGTGCCACCAGGATATGAAGCGATACTGTTGTGAACCTAGAGAGTACAACAAGATGGCGCAGTTCACAGGAGAGGAAAGGTCATTCATAGAGTCATAGAATTTACAGTGTAGAAGGAGGCCATTCGGCCCATCGAGTCTGCACCGGCCTTTGGAAAGAGCACCCTACCTAAGCCCACCCCATCCCCGTAACCCAACCTAACCTTTTTGGACACTAAGGACAATTTATCATGGCCAATCCACCTAACCTGCAGATCTTTGGACTGTGGGAGGAAAGCAGAGCACCCGGAGGAAACCCACGCAGACACGGGGAGAACGTGCAGACTCCGCACAGATAGTGACCCAAGCCGGGAATCAAACCTGGGACCCAAACCCCCCCCCCCCACACACACACACCAATCCTAAACACCAATCCTAAAGCAGAAACACTCTCCATTCACCAATTGCTGGATTCTGGGTCACTGGAAGTGGCATCCAGGAGATTCCCTTTGGTTAGGCAGCCCTAGAGGCTGGGATCTTGGGTGGGAAATGCTCTCCGGACAACAGGCACAACCTTACAATGGGACGGGGCAGCAATTAAGGTCAGAGCACGCAGGACCAACACACCGCACACGGGGCAATCACGGGAGGTGGGATCAATGTCGGAGCGACAAAATATGGCATTAAAAAAGAGGGGGAGATTGAGGAACTGGCAGTCTGAGATTATAAAGAGAAAACTCCCAATCATTCCCAATACCTGGATACATTTTTGTTGTCCCGTATCTTGGTGTGACAGAGAATGTTTGGCACCCTGTAAGGGACGAGGACTTTAATCTGATCCACAGAGCTGAAGAGTTTTAAGTAACCGAGGTAGAGGCCTGGAGGTAAGGCTTGGTTAACTCTCAGGTGGTAGTCCAGTTTGTCCTGGAAAAGAAGAAGAGAAAGAACAGGGTCAATGTGGTTTATTCTTGTTAACAAATAAATGAGGGACCCCTTCACTCCATCCACTGCACAAAACTGGGTTACATGTTCTTCCTGGACTGGAGAGTATGCAGGGCTCATCATAATCCGGATCACCGGAAGAGGAACCTATCTGACGGGATGGAATTCCGGTTTTAATCTCCGCCCGACAATACCAACCAGTACAACACCCTGGATTCACCTTCTGGCAGACTGTGTCCGTATCCCACCTGTTCCCTTGGGAGGAGACTCCTACCCGTTCCTGGGAGTGATGTGGTTACCCGCCCTGTTAATTTCAGTGAGTTACTGTGGTGAACCACGTATTGCTACTATATATATATTTAATGTTATTCGTCCAACTGTTATCCACCACTGTATATATGTTCACTGTTGTTCTTATTCACTGTTACTTACTGTTGTTGTGTTGATGCTTTTGTTGGCTCCGCCTGTGGCTCCGCCCCTCGGGGGAGGTATATAATTGGCAGTCCTGTGGCCAGCTCTCGCTGCGGGAGCAGCTGGAGGCTGGCATACTTTTTAGCTTATTAAAACCACTGTTCTCTTCTACAACTCGACTCGTGTGAATTGATGGTCCATCAATTTAATCAGCTAAGATATCACAATGGACGCCGCTCTTAAGCCTGACCGACTTGAACTCAAACCGCAGGCAGCTGAAGCCACTGCAATCTTTGAGCATTGGCTAAGTTGTTTCGAGGCCTACCTCGACTCCTCGACCAACGATGTCTCAGGGGCGCAAAAACTGCATCTCCTCCACGCTCAGGTGAGCCACAAAATTTTCCTATTAATCAGAGACGCGGCCTCGTACGAAGAGGCGGTTGCACTGTTGAAAGGACAGTTCGTGAGGCCGGTGAATGAGGTGTTCGCTCGACATCTTCTTACCACGTGGCGCCAGCGCCCTGGTGAGTCGCTGGCAGAATTCCTGCGTGACCTGAGGGTACTCGCCAGGAATTGTAACTGCCAGGCATTTACGGCAGTGCAACACACGGAACTCATGAGCCGGGACCCCTATGTGGCCGGAGTCTGGTCCAGTTATATCCGGCAACGACTGCTCGAAAGGGGTGCCCTCGACCTCAAGGACATGGTACAGCTATCTACCTCGTTAGAGGTAGCATTCCAGAGTTTGGATGCCTTCATGCCTGACCACGTGGCATCCTCGTGGACGTCGGAGACGCGGCCATCACCCGACCTGGGCGTATCCCATGCATGTGCCGCGAGGCTGCCCGCCAACTCCGGGGGGCCGTTCTGCTACTTCTGTGGCCAGGGCCAGCACCCCAGGCAGCGTTGTCCAGCTCGGAACGCGACCTGCAACGAGTGCGGTAAGAAGGGGCATTTTGCCAAAGTCTGTCTGGCCCGACCTAAAGTTCCCAAATCGAAAGCCTGCCAGGCCCGACCTGAAGCTCACAGATCCCGCAGTGTGGCATCGTGCCTGCCGGTATCGCCCCCTTCTGACGTGCTGTCCTTGGGGGCCGCCATTTTGTCTGCCATCTTTAACGCGCCCGCCACGTGCGACCTATGGGGGCCGGCATCTTGGCTGCCATCTTCGACCCCGCCCGTCACGTGCATCTCATGGAGGCCAATATTTTGGCCGTCCGGGTCAACGGGCATGAGACGTCCTGCCTCTTCTACTCCGGGAGCACGTATAGCTTCGTCCATCCGGATACGGTAAGGCGCTGCTCCCTCCAGATTTTCCCCGTGTCCCAAACAATCTCCCTTGCTTCCAGATCACATTCCGTGCAGATCCGGGGGTATTGTGTCGCAAACCTTGTGATACAGGGCATCGAGTACGCCAACTTTAAACTATACGTCCTCCCCATCTCTGCGTTCCCCTCTTATTAGGACTGGATTTCCAGTGTAACCGCCGAAGCCTGACCCTGAAGTTCGGTGGACCCCTGTCCCCTCTCACTGTCTGTAGCCTCGCGACCCTTAAGGTCGCCCCTCCCTCGCTCTTTGCGAACCTCACCCCCGACTGTAAGCCCATCGCAACCAGGAGCAGACGATACAGTGTTCAGGATAAGACCTTTATCAGGTCGGAGGTCCAGCGACTCTTGTGGGAAGGGATCATTGAGGCCAGTAACAGCCCCTGGAGAGCCCAAGTGGTGGTCGTCAGGACCGGGGAGAAGAACCGGATGGTTGTTGACTACAGTCAGACGATCAACCGGTACACGTAACTCGATGCGTACCTTCTTCCCCGCATATTTGACATGGTCAACTAGATTGCGCACTACCGAGTCTTCTCCACCAGCTCCCTATCCGCCCGGAGGATCGCCACTACACTGCCTTCGAGGCAGACGGCCGCCTCTGCCACTTCCTCAGGGTTTCCTTCGGCGTCACCAATGGGGTCTCGGTCTTCCAACGAACGATGGACCGAATGGTTGACCAGTACGGCCTGCGGGCCACGTTCCCGTATTTGGATAATGTCACCATCTGCGGCCATGATCAGCAGGAACACGACGTTAACCTTAAGAAATTCCTCCACACCGCCCTACTCCTTAATTTGACCTATAACAAGGAGAAATGCATTTTCCGCACAACCCAACTAGCCATCCTTGACTATGTCGTAGAAAACGGAGTCCTGGGGCCCGACCCCGATCGCATGCGCCCCCTCCTGCAACTTCCCCTCCCCCACTGCCCCAAGGCCCTGAAGAGATGCCTGGGGCTCTTTTCCTACTATGCCCAGTGGGCCCCCAATTATGTGGACAAGGCTTATCAAATCCACCATTTTTCCCCTGACAGCTGAGGCCCGCCTGGCCTTCGACCGCATCAAGACAGACATTGCCAAGGCCACGATGCACGCTGTGGACGAGTCCATTCCGCTCCAGGTGGAGAGTGATGTGTCGGACTATGCTTTGGCCGCTACCCTCAACCAGGCAGGAAGGCCCGTGGCTTTCTTCTCCCGTACCCTCCATGCCTCCGAGATTCAACACTCCTCTGTCGAGAAGGAAGCTCAAGCCATTGTGGAAGCTGTGCGACATTGGAGGCATTACCTGGCCGGCAGGAGATTCACTCTCCTCACTGACCAACGGTCGGTAGCCTTCATGTTCAATAACACACAGCGGGGCAAGATCAAGAACGACAAGATCTTGAGGTGGAGGATCGAACTCTCCACCTATAACTGGGAAGCTCAATGAGCCCCAGATGCCCTGTCCCGCGGTACTTGCGCCAGTGCGCAAGAAGACTGACTTTGGGCCATCTACAATGACCTCTGTCATCCGGGGGTCACCCGGCTTCTCCGTTTCATCAAGGCCCGCAACCTGCCCTACTCCACCGAGGAGGTAAGGACCATGACCAGGGACTGCCAAGTCTGCACGGAGTGCAAGCCGCACTTCTATCGGTCAGACAGGGCTCATCTGGTGAAGGCCTCCCACCCCTTTGAACGCCTCAGCGTCGATTTCAAAGGGCCCCTCCCCTCCACTGACCGTAACGTGTACTTCCTCAATATCGTTGGCGAGTACTTCCATTTTCTCTTTGCCATCCTATGCCCGGACATGACCTCGGCCACTGTCATCAAGGCCCTACAACAGCATCTTCACCTTGTTCGGTTTCCCCACCTACATGATCCACAGTGATCGGGGCTCCTCTTTTATGAGCGATGAGCTGCGTCAGTTCCTGCTTAGTAAGGGCATCGCCTCAAGCAGGACTATCAGCTACAACCCCCGGGGAAACGGGCAGGTGGAGAGGGAGAATGCGACGGTCTGGAAGGCCGTCCTTCTTGCCCTAAGGTCTAGAAGTCTCCCAGTCTCCCGCTGGCGGGAGGTCCTTCCCGATGCGCTCCACTCCATCCAGTCGCTTCTCTACACCGCCACTAACGAGACCCCTCACCAACGTTTGTTTGTCTTCCCCAGGAAGTCCATCTCCGGGGTCTCGCTTCCGTCCTGGCTGACAACACCAGGGCCTGTCCTCCTCAGGAAGCACGTGAGGAACCATAAGTCCGACCCCCTGGCCGAGAGGGTCCAGCTCCTCCATGCAAACCCTCAGTATGCACACGTGGCACACCACGACGGACGGCAGGACACAGTCTCCCTCCGGGAGTGGCACCCGCAGGTTCCCCAGCAACCGTCTCCAACGCGCCCACCCCTACACCGCCTATCACCATCACTCGAATGTGGCGGGACTTGGCACCGACAGCCCTCCTTGGGGCCGTTACCACCGCCCCCGCCCCTACACCGTCTCCCTCTCCGTCAACACATCGCGATGAAGCTGCAGACGACACGCTCCTGGAGTCGAAGGTCCCGACACCCGTGCCCACACCGCAGCCGGGGCTGAGGCGATCACGGCGGAAGATCAAGGCTCCCGTCAGACTCAACCTGTGAGTCCACTTCATCCCTGCTGGACTTTTCTTTAACTGGGGGTGAATGTGGTGAACCATGTATTGCTACTATATATATATTTACTGTTATTCGTTATTCAACCTACTGTTATCCACCATTGTATATATGTTCACTGTTGTTCTTATTCACTGTTACTTACTGTTGTGTTGATGCTTCTGTTGGCTGTGTCTGTGGCTCCGCCCCACAGGGGAGGTATATAATTGGCAGACCTGTGGCCAGCTCTCAGTGCGGGAGCAGCAGCAGGAGGGCATACTTCTTACCTTATTATAACCACTGTTCTCTTCTACAATTCAACTCATGTGAATTGATGGTCCATCAGTTACAATGGACCTCAATTTGTCTAATGATCACCAGTCATATCAAACAACATTGAGAGAACAATGTGGTTCAAGAATGGACAGGGTGGGAGAGGAACGGGACTTGGGACGTGTCAAGAAGCACGTGGCAGAATGAACTGAAATCTCTCTCTCTCTTTCTCTCTCTCTCCCTCCCACCCTCGGTCTCTCTCTACAGTGAAAACCGTTACAGGCTGAAAACAGAGACCTCGACCTGAAACATTGGTTTGAAGGAAAGTGTGCTTCAGGACAACCAACTGAAACAAAGACACACCGTTTATTTTTACATATTATTTTATCCCTCTTCTCCCCTCTGTGTTTGTTTGTCTTGTGTATTTGTAGAGGGTTGGACGAGCTTAAGTGGAGGGTTAGGAATTGGATAATAGTTAACTTTGTATTGCTGCATATTTAATTATAGTAACTGCTATTAATAAACTTAATTATGTTTACATTTACAAACCTGGTGACAGTTGTTATTGGGCAGCTAAGAGCCAAAGACTTTGTGTGTTTTTCTATGAATGATTTATTAATTTCAATTTTGTTGCGACTCTGAGTCAAGTGGGGCTGGATTGACCACACCCTAGCCCAGGGGGTCGTAACAATGGTCAATACCGGAGGTGACAAAGGCAAGGGCCTTCAGACAAGGTGAGGTGGGAGCTTAAGTGGACAATACTGGGAGGTGGATGCAGGCCAGCTTTATGACAGAGTTTAAGGGTTGAAAAAGACAGCCAGTCTGGTCCAGTGGCCGGGGAGAGGGGTGGGGTTTGTAACAGGGACTGGACTCAACGGGTGAAAATTTTCCCCAAATCTGGAGGTGTCAGGTTCAGACGTGTCTCTCTCCAGATGCACAGCCGAGTTTTCACTCCAGATTTTCTGGCACTGTGCAGAGAATCAGGGGCCATGGTTTGTGCTCTCACTCTGGCAGGGCGGGCTCACTAGTAAGCCCCCCTCCACCACACATAAGGGGAATTCCCCTCCCCACGAGGGCTCCCCGGAGGGCCCGCACCTGGAACTACCAATCTGGCAGTCTCTGAGGACAGAGCGGTGGAGGGTGAGTTATTTTGAGGGGGGAAGTAATGATAATGGAGGGAGGGCATGCAGAAAGAGGGGAGCCAATGGGTTAGCAAGGGCCCCAGGGTAGTCAGTATTATGGTGAGAAAGGGTTCAAGGGATTGGGATGTGCTTCCAAGATATGCTCAGAAGGAGCCCGAGGGGAGATAGCACAATTAAGTAGTGAGACAGAGAAAAAGACAGTTTCAACGCTTGGGCAGAGGGGAGACCAAGGGCAGGTTAGGTAGGGGTCAGCCGCCAGAGTTGAATGCTGGTCTCAACCTTTGTGGCAAAGAAGTCAATGAGGAGCTCATACCCATTACGGCAAGGATGGAGGAACAGAGTAGAGGAGTTTAATAAGACCCCAGGGAGTGGGGAAAACAAAAAAAAAAAGACAGGGTTATTTTTATGTGCACCTGCTTGCCCATCTTGGGGAAGGCAGAGGAAAACTTTGAAATGTTTTTTGTCGAAAGGTAGAGAGGGTGAGATCGAGTCAGCAGCAGAGTGATTGTAGCAGATCTTTCAGAACATCGAGCCAAATTAGTTGCATTCTTTTTCTTTCTTTCCATGAACCCAGATTAGACTTGGGACGCTGGGGGGAGAGAGAGAAGGGATTTCCTCTGTGAAATTTGTTGTAAAGTTGTAAGCTCAATAATAAAGAGGATTTGTAAGTTGAAGCTCAGAGCAAACATTCCTGAAAGGGGCTAATGTCCTCTGCTAGCAGACTGTCCAGCATGTCAATTTAACACTTTGTGTTGCACTATTTAACCCACTTAAATTAAAGCCAAGTAAGCAACTGGTGGCCGGTTTAGCTCAGTGGGCTGGACAACTGGTTTGTGATGGAAAGCGAGGCCAACAGCGCGTGTTCAATTCCCGTACCGGCTGAGGTTATTCCTGAAGGCCCCGCCTTCTCAACCTCACCCCTCTCCTGAGGTGTGGTGGTCCTCAGGTTAAGTCACCATCAGTCAGCTCCCCCACTCCAAGGGGAAAGCAGCCGATGGTCATCTGGGGCTATGGCGACTTTACACTTATTAAAATGGGTTAATCCTTGTTGTTACGGGGTCGGAATTCAGGCCCATGCTGAAACAAACAATATAATGGGCACCCGGGCAACGAGGAATAGAATGAGAAACTAATGAGGAATAGAATGAGAAACTAATGAGGGATGTAGTGAGGAATAGAATCCTGACAGTGCAGAAACAGGCCATTCAGCACATCATGTCTGCACCGGCCCTCTGAAAGAACACCTACCCAGACCCCCTACCCTCGTAATCCCACCTAACCCGCACATCTTTAGAAAAGATAAAAGTAATGAGGATAATAATGATACTGCAACACTTGTTAATCCTGACCGCCTTTGAACATTTCAATAGTTAAGATTATCACCTTCAGGGTCATGAAGAGCTGGTCCAGGGCAGTGAAGCTCTCGAAAGCAGAGACAGATTTCCGATAGTTATGAAGCTTTGAAAGTGCAATCCATCGGACATTCTCCAGCACCTGCGATGGACGGAGTTCCTTGATGGTTAGAATCAAAACATTGCCGAGTTTGTCCTTGATTGGTTCAAAGTGCACCTGGCCCAGATCCTGTGTACCCAGTGCGCCCTGCAGAACAGAATGGCAGAACTTAAACTCCCCTCCATTGGTGCTGGTGAGGGTTAGAGTGAGAATTGTGTGGTGAATACCCTGGCTCACATGAGAGTGTAGTGATATGCATCACTGTATATACACAAGAAAAAAGTCCATGTCAGTCAACATCAGTGGTTCGACCATTCGAACACCGCGTGATGAATTGTTGGTTACTTAAAAACAAGAACACTGACGACATTCACAAAGTAATCACAATATCAACATCATCATGTCAACAATAGAAGAAGAAAAAAAACCAACCGAATAAATTCATAAAGTTGGACTCAAACCTTTTTATTAAGATTGATTCATAAATATTAATTGGCTTTGTATAATTATCAATATCATCACAACTTGTACATATCATCATTTATCTACATGTTTTGTTCAATTTTCTTTAAGTGTACAGAAAATATGTTAAAAAAAAGGGGATGTAGTGATATACATCACTGTATATACACAAGGGGTTAATGTAAATACACCACAACTAAGTAACCACTAGAGGGAGCACCACAGATGTATATAATAGACAAAACAGGAAGTCAAGGGGCACTTTTCACAGGAACGGCAGCTGGTGAGCAGGACACAGACAGGCAGCTCAGATGTAACATAGTATAAGCGCTGGAGAGAGAACAAACTCACACAATAAAGCATCTATTTCAACTGTAAGAACAAAGAACAAAGAAATGTACAGCACAGGAACAGGCCCTTCGGCCCTCCAAGCCCGCGCCGACCATACTGCCCGACTAAACTACAATCTTCTACACTTCCTGGGTCCGTATCCTTCTATTCCCATCCTATTCATATATTTGTCAAGATGCCCCTTAAATGTCCCTATCGTCCCTGCTTCCACTACCTCCTCCGGTAGTGAGTTCCAGGCACCCACTACCCTCTGCGTAAAAACTTGCCTCGTACATCTACTCTAAACTTTGCCCCTCTCACCTTAAACCTATGCCCCCTAGTAATTGACCCCTCTACCCTGGGGAAAAGCCTCTGACTATCCACTCTGTCTATGCCCCTCATAATTTTGTATACCTCTATCAGGTCGCCCCTCAACCTCCTTCGTTCCAGTGAGAACAAACCGAGTTTATTCAATCGCTCCTCATAGCTTATGCCCTCCATACCAGGCAACATTCTGGTAAATCTCTTCTGCACCCTCTCTAAAGCCTCCACATCCTTCTGGTAGTGTGGCGACCAGAATTGAACACTATACTCCAAGTGTGGCCTAACTAAGGTTCTATACAGCTGCAACATGACTTGCCAATTCTTATACTCAATGCCCCGGCCAATGAAGGCAAGCATGCCGTATGCCTTCTTGACTACCTTCTCCACCTGTGTAGCCCCTTTCAGTGATCTGTGGACCTGTACTCCTAGATCTCTTTGACTTTCAATACTCTTGAGGGTTCTACCATTCACTGTATATTCCCTACCTGCATTAGCCCTTCCAAAATGCATTACCTCACATTTGTCCAGGTTAAACTCCATCTGCCATCTCTCCGCCCAAGTCTCCAGACAATCTAAATCCTGCTGTATCCTCAGACAGTCCTCATCGCTATCCGCAATTCCACCAACCTTTGTGACGTCTGCAAACTTACTAATCAGACCAGTTACATTTTCCTCCAAATCATTTATATATACTACAAAGAGCAAAGGTCCCAGCACTGATCCCTGTGGAACACCACTGGTCACAGCCCTCCAATTAGAAAAGCATCCCTCCATTGCTACCCTCTGCCTTCTATGGCCTAGCCAGTTCTGTATCCACCTTGCCAGTTCACCCCTGATCCCGTGTGACTTCACCTTTTGTACTAGTCTACCATGAGGGACCTTGTCAAAGGCCTTACTGAAGTCCATATAGACAACATCTACTGCCCTACCTGCATCAATCATCTTAGTGACCTCCTCGAAAAACTCTATCAAGTTAGTGAGACACGACCTTCCCTTCACAAAACCGTGCTGCCTCTCACTAATACGTCCATTTGCTTCCAAATGGGAAGACTATGAGCTTTATTCAGACACAAGGAATAAAACAGAGAGCAAGAACTCTATAAACGTAGGCTCAAGCCACAAACCCATGTCCCCTTAATGAACACTGTCCAAGTCTGTGAAATGCTACAGCTCACTCTGGGAGTCTGAGTTGCTGTGGCAACCTACACCTTTAGATGCATGTTGCGGTCTGGGGCTATGGAGAGTGATTCTAGAGGCTCCAACATTCTTTCCATCCCATGGCTGACCAGGAATCTCACCCACTCTTACTGCCTGTCATTGTCATGTGTGTTTGGAAGAATTTTGCAGGTTGATTCTCAGCCTGTTTGGCCACGTTACAAACCCCCTTTCCTTGGACATCAAGTCCTGGGGTGGGACACGAATCCGGAAATCCTGGCTCAGAGGCAGGGACACCTCCCACCGTGCCACAAGATCTCTCCTAAGGTGTATAGACAATACTAAAACTGGAGGCACAATATTATCCTGAGGATCAAAGGAGACAGCCAGGGGTTGGAAACTAAAATGGCGTAAAAAAAACTGGAAAATTGGGTCCAATGTCACAAGGCCTGACAATAAATTAATAATGATTATACTTTGACTGATGGAAGCCTGGTTAATGTGGAAAAGCAGAGGGATTTGGGCGTTCAATTTAGCCAAACATTAAAAGCTGCACCTCAGGGCTGGTTTAGCTCAGTGGTTTGTGATACACCTCAGCTAGTTTATGATGCAGAACAAGGCCAGCAGCGCGGGTTCAATTCCCGTACCAGCTTACCCGAACAGGTGCCCAAATGTGGTGACTGGGGTCTTTTCACAGTAGCTTCATACTTGTGACAATAAAAGGTAAATAAAATTATTATTATTATTATTAAATGGGATAAGGACATTAAAAAAGTTAATGGAATACTGGGTTGAGAGGTCAGGAATTAGGGGCTAACGTTAAATGTAAGAGATTTAAAACTTATGTAAATGTAAGAGGGCAGGAGAAATGTTTTTAGACCGAGGGATGTGGTTGGTTACCATAGTTGGCTGGAGAATGATGCCAGTGGTGCAGGTTCAGTCTCTGTACCAGCTCAGGTCGGCTTGCCTGCATGCCCTGCCTCACACTGGCAGTCCCACTAACCAAATATCATCCCTCCAGCAGAAAAAGATGCCCACGGTCCCCCCCGTGGACGATGGATTGTGAAGTGTAAAACCAGAGTTTCAACAGTTAAGAACAGGTTGCAGAAGCATTTGAAAGGACTATGGGGACAGGGTGGACATACGGGGTTAAGGTACTGCTCATTGGATGACAGAGAAACACCAACGCGGACTGTAATCGAAACATTTAAATGGCTACAATGCCACAGGCGGACACTTGGTGGCACCACACGCTAGCAATGTGAGCAAGTTCCGTGCCAGGTATACACTGTAATGTGGAGGCCGTACATTCAGTTCAAAACTGAATCACAGAGACTCACAGCCAGGAGGAGGTTATCCTGTCCATTGTCCCTGCTGGTGCTTTGTTACACTAATCCAAATCTAAATCCACTGCTCTGCCCCAGAGTCATGTCTGGCCTGTGTCTCAAAAATGTATTGAATTTTCTTTTTTCCATTCTGTTGGGTCTTTGTTGCTGAATCTCAAAACTCTCCTTGTGGTGATATTTCCCAGCTCTGCCCTGCTGCTAAATCAATATCACACACCATGGTCTTAACGTTTCTTTGGATAATAGTGAATAAAACTTCAATTTAATAAAGTTTTTGTTAAACTGTGAAGAGATTTGATAAATGTGAGAAAGGGAATAAACAATTTCCTCTGGTTGGCGCAGTCAGTGAGGAGGGCTCATTGATTTAACACAAAGAGGTCAGGGGCCACCTCCAAGCACACAGACTGATACCTGGGATGGCGGCAGTGGGGTGTGGGGGTTTAATCTTATGAAGAAAGATTGGACACGCTGGGCCTGCGTTCAATGGAACTGAGAAGAATGAGAGATGATCTTACTGAAAGATCACGGGTGGGTTCTCCTTTTGGGAGACTACGTTCTCCCACCGGAGGAGAATTGCAACCGATTTTACAAAATCGGGATGCAATTCCATATTCCTTGGCGAGGAATATCATAGAATTTACAGTGCAGAAGGAGGCCATTCAGCCCATCGAGTCTGCACCGGCTCTTGGAAAGAGCACCCTACCGAAGCCCACACCTCCACCCCATCCCCGTAACCCAGCAACCCCATCTAACCTAAGGGCAATTTATCATGGCCAATCCATCTAAGCTGCACATCTTTGGACTGTGGAGGAAACCGGAGCACCCGGAGGAAACCCACGCACACACGGGGAGGATGTGCAGACTCCGCACAGACAGTGACCCAAGCCGGGAATCGAACCTGGGACCCTGGAGCTGTGAAGCCATAATGATAACCACTAAGCTACCGTGCTGCCCCAATATGAGATGTTCCCAAGGGAATCCTGCTATCTGGCCGCCATTTTGAGCGGGCGGCTAAATAGTGAAGTCCCCCAGCCAAGCACTAAATGCATTCCAATCACTCAAACTTGCGATTGCAATGAACTTACCTCTCTTTGATGTGGTCAGTGTTTGTAAACACTGGAGTTTCACCACTTAGAGTCACTGATCCATGAAGGGAGATGGATGGATAAAGGCTGCAGCTGGTTTGTGGAAGCTATCTATAGCCCACTACTAGAAAGTTATGAATGTTTTACAGCTAATGGATCTGCGGGGTTGAAACATGGGCCACAGCTGTTCTCCTTTGAGAAATGGACATGTGGAGCTTCCAGGTAAATTTTATAGTTGTAATTTCTCTCAGTGCCCCTGTCTGGAATTCTCTCTAGCTTCCAGACAGAGGTCCATCTAGTTAGGGATTCCATGTGGGAGGGTCCCTATAGTTAGGGGGATCCTGGGGAGAGGGGGGTTCCTTCAGTTAGGGGGACCCTGGGGGGATCTCCCTATTCATGGGGTCCCTGGGGAGGGTCTCCCTATTCATGGGATCCCTGGGGAGGGGGGGGGTCTCCCTAATCATGGGTCCACGCGGGGGGATTTCCCTATCGCAGGTATCTCTATGGCGGTCCCATTCATGGGCTCCTGGGGGGGCAGGGGAGGGGGGATCTTCCTATTAAGGAGGTCCCGGAGGGGGCAGGGGGTCTGGCAGAGGAGGAGTGGGCAGCTGGCTCTCAGATGGACTCTGAGTAATTCCTAAATGGAGTTGCCCTCCCCTAAGGAGTTACCCCCTTAGCCCACCACGAGGTGCCAGGGCCATGCTGGCAGAAACCGCAAGTGATTGGCGACCACGTGCTTCCCAGCCCAGGGGACTGGAGAATCACGGAGGGCTGGAGCATAGGGTGCCGGGCCCGCTAAATGGATGCAAATAGGTCATTAAGACCTATTTAGGCCATTAAGATCCTCCCACTGGCACGCGGTCGTGGACCTCGATCCAAGTACCAGCGGGCGTTGGATCATCGCGATTGGGTCGGCGTCGAAGCCGATTCTCCGCTCCATCGGGAAACACGATCTGGGTGTCGTGGGACAGAGAATCCAGCCCCACCTCTTTCAAGGGGTGGACACGGTGCTTGGCACTGTTGTCTCACAGGTCCAGGGACCTGGGTCCAGCACTTTCTCCCCGTGACTGCGTTGGTTTCTTCCGGGTGCTACGGCTTCCTCCCACAGTCCAAAGATGTGCAGGTTATGTGGATTGGCCGTGATAAATTACTCTTTGGTGTCCAAAAAGGTTAGGTCAGGTTACAGGGATAGGGTGGGGGAGTAGGCCTGGGTAGGCTGCTCCTTCGGAGGGTCGATGCAGACTTGATGGGTTGAATGGCCCAGGGTGTCAGGCTGGCGTTGCCAAGGTGCCCACCCGGGGATCGGGCCCGGGTTGCCCTGTCCCTATGCGGTAGGGTGCAGGGGGATTTGAGGAGCTTCCAACAGGTGAGTTGGGGCTTTAAATTAAAACATGCTTCCTGCACCGAGGAGCTCCGCGAAATGCGACTGAGAGCAGCCTCAGCAGGGCTTTCCCAATTGAGGCCTGTAAAACAATGTACCGTTAGATAGCGGGGTCATTCCTGGTGCTTGACTATCCCTCTAATCCTGCCCAGAATGAACTCTTTTTATTTGGTTAGATCGTGCCCATAGAGAGGGGGCAAAACCTTTGTAGAATAGAAAAGCAGAATATTATTTAAAAGGCACACAACAAATGATTGACGTTCAGAGAGACTTGAGCGTATTTGTACAAGGAACACACAATTAGCATGTAGCTACAAGTAATTAGGAAGTCAAATGGCACATTGGCCATTATTGTAAAGGGATTGGAAGACAAGAATAGGTTCAGCTTGATGCAATTGGACAGGGCTTTGGTGCTTTGGAGTGCCGGGCACAGTTTTGCACTCCATATTTAAGGAAGCAATATAACGAGGCTCACTGAATTAATTCCTGGGATGAATGGGTTGTCCTATGATCAGAAGCTGAATGAATCAGGTCGATATTCTTTGGAGATTAGAAGAATGCGAGGCGATGGTGTTTGAACATACAGGTTTTTGTTGGGTCGGACATTGTCAGAAGAGGTCGTTTGCCAGAATATAGTCTCAGGATATCGGGTCCAATCATGTAGAACTAAGATGAAAATACATTTCTTTACTCAAAGGTTTTTGAATCTCTGGAATTCCCCAACCTGGAGGGTTGTTGATGCTCTGGTGCTGAATATATTTAAGACTGACATGGACAGAGAGTCAGCGGAATTCTCCGTTGGCGGGATCCTCTGCTTCGCGATGGTGTGGGGTGGTCACAATGGGAAACCCCATTGGCCGGCTGTGGGACGGGAGAATCCCACTGCCGGCTTGGGCGCGACGGGCAGGGAAACGCAGCTGGCGGACTGGAGAATCCCGCCCTTGATCTCTCGGGAAATCAAGAGATTTGATGGGAAGCAGGAGAAAAAGTCGAGTTGAGTCGGAAGATCAGCTGCGATCATATTCAGTTCAGGCTTGAGGGGCCGAATGGACTACTCCTGCTTCTTTTTCAGGATCGAGGGGCCGAATGGACTACTCCTGCTCCTTTTTCAGGCTCGAGGGGCCGAATGCACTACTCTTGCTCCTTTTTCAGGCTTGAGGGGCTGAATGGACTACTCCTGTTCCTTTTTCAGGCTCGAGGGGCCGAATGGACTACTGCTCCTTTTTCAGGCTCGAGGGGCCGAATGCACTACTCCTGCTCCTTTTTCAGGATCGAGGGGCCGAATGGACTACTCCTGCTCCTTTTTCCTTATGGTGATGTCTAGCACGAGGGGACATAGCTTTAAATTGAGGGGAGATAGATATAAGACAGATGTCAGAGGTAGGTTCTTTGCTCAGAGAGTAGTAAGGGCGTGGAATGCCCTGCCTGCAACAGTAGTGGACTCACCAACACTAAGGGCATTCAAATGGTCATTGGATAGACATATGGACGCTAAAGAAATAGTGTAGATGGGCTTTAGAGTGGTTTCACAGGTCGGCGCAACATCGAGGGCCGAAGGGCCTGTACTGCGCTGTAATGTTCTATGTTCATGTCTCCTTTTTCTTGTGTAAGTTACCGTATCCAACACCACCTGTACACTACTCATCGATTTTTGTCAGACAAGGGATTTAAGGGTTACTGAATCAAGTTGAGTAAATGCTGTTAAGATGTAGATTGATCACAATCTATGAATATCCTAGCAGGCTCGAGGGGCTGAATGGCCTCCTCCTGCTTCCATTTTACTCCCTTTATTTATCCCGTAACTTATTCAAAAATAACATTATTAAATTTACCAGGCACTTAACAAGTGCACCCTTTCTGAAGTTGATCAATCCGTACATTTCCAAATGCTCCTATATTAGAATCATAGCACAGAAGGCCATTTGGCCCATCTTGTCCACGCCAGCTCTCTGCAAGTGGAACTCAGTCCCATTTTCCTGGTTTATTTTCCCCATGGACCCTGCAATTTTTCTCTTCAGGTGTGTAATGTTCTTGTCGGATGGCCTGATTTATATTACAAGAACACTTGCAGCTATAAACGATTTATTAACATTAACTGTCGGTCAAATATATACAAACAACAGATGAATAGTAGTATGACCATACACAAGCAATCTCTCTTCCAGCTCTCCAGTCGGTCTGAGGTCACCTGACTCTAACATTCAATTATATACTAATGAGACTCCTAGTGGTCAATCGGTGAATTACAACACAACCATGATATCACTACAAGGTGCTTACCCAATTCCCTTTTGAAAGCCCTGATTGAATCTGTGTCTACCACACTCTCAGGTACTCAATTCCAGACCCTAACCACTCACCATTTTAGACACAGGTAGAACGTTCAAATTGTGGATCCTAAGAATCTGTGAACAATTATTGTTAAAAAACTTATTTTAATTTAAGATGCATACATATCTTGAATGCTGCTGAAAAAAGAGACATGTTGTTGAAGCTTTTCATCTCACACTCATCAGGACAAATGTAAGAATACCAAGCTTCAAACAATCACTGCAGGGGATGGTGATTAGTTAGCAAGTCAACTCTGATTGGCCGAGGTGTTGCCATGGAGAAAACAACCAGGAACTATCAGTTCCCCAAGCTCCCGGGTAATTAGGCTCAACTTGCCAACAAATAGGCACCCTTCTCTCCTGTTGTATAAATTGTTGTGATCATTTGAAATTTGGTATTCTTATGTTTGTCCTGATGAGTGCAAGAAAGAAAGCTTCAACAAAACATCTCTCTTTTCCACAATTTAAATACATATAATAGTCAGAAAATCTAAAAACATTTCTCTGATGAGATCCTGATGCTGAGGTGATGATGTTCTCAACTCAATAAACAGCTTCATACCTGGAGTTGGGACACTGCCAATAACATCTTTTGCCTGGTCTGTAGCACGGAGGAGGACGAGGAGAGCGCGGAATTCATCCCTTGCTGCAGCCACTGGGTGTCCTTCCACATACAGGAGAGCTGGAGAGAGGCCACAACACACATCCTCCAATTAAATATTGGGAAGAACATATCGATTGTCTTCAGTTCCTGCCTCATCCCCGTTTCTTGGCCACTGACTCCATTCTCGTCCGTGGCCACTTGCCATTGGCAAGCTCTGTGTCCTATTTAGCCCTAAGCTGCGCTTCTGAGCCGATGTACTCTCAATCACTGAGCACAGCAACCCCGAGCTCCATAACGTCTCCTGTTTCCACCCAGTCCATGTCTTACTGAAACCCCAAATCAGATGGCACTCCTCGCCAGTCACCCACCTCCACCTCAATGTAGAATTCAACTCCGCTAAAACTCTGCTCTGAGGAGCGTTTTCTGCTATCTGTTTCCGAACTCACACGATGTCCAGTGCAACCATCACTCTGCTCATTGTCCTACATTAGCTCCTGGTCTGGCAACCCTTCAATTCAAAAACTTTGTGTTCAATTTCCTTCATGGCCACACACTTTCGTTCTGGCCCAACGGCTCTCTGAGATCTTTGCACTCCTCCAGATCTGGCCTCTTGCACACCCTTAGCGAGATTGTCCGTCCCGCCAGACCCGTTTTCTGGTGCGGCTCACTCCCACCGGCAGCGGGAGCTTCCGTCCTGGCAGCCGGCCAATGGGGTTTCCCATTGTGGCCACCCCCACACCGTCGGGAAATCCGCTGGTGTGAGTGCGCTGCCGGCGAAGCGGAGGATCCCGCCACCGGAGAATCCCGCCCCTTGACTTCCTTCGCTCCACCGTCGTAGCCTTCAGTTGGCCAGGCCCTAAGCTCCAGAATTCACTCCTTAAACCCCTCCAGCTCTCTATCTCTCTTTCCTCCTTAAAGCCTTGAAAATCTATTGCTTTGACAAAACTTTTGACTGTCTCTCTGAATATCTCTTTGTGTGGCTCAATGTCAGTTTATGAGTGAAACGTCTCCTGTGAAGCATGTAGGGACATTTTCCTCCCTTAAAGGCACTATGCAAATGTAAATATTTGCTGTTGAATATCGAACTCACATTAGCTACCTGGCTCTAGCACTATTCCAATTTCAAATTTCTTCCCTAATATATTTTAATATGCATGATTGCAATCCATTCGGACAACTGGGTTTATTCTTTCCAAGTTTGACTAGTTAATCAATTATTTCCCCTTTCTATCTTAAATCTCTTGATATCTTTTTAGATCACTTCTTCTGATATCATGTCCACTTTGTTAATCTTCCTGGTAAATACCAACACAAAGTAAATTTGCAATATTTCTGCAGTTTTGCTATTACGACCTGTTCTATCTCTTCGCTTGTCAATGCTTTTTTCAGGTTTATCTATCATTGTTCCATCAAAATTAGTTTCTTTGGTATTTGTCTCATTTAAGTCTTTCTCAATCATTGTCTTAAACCTTATAATGTTGTGATCGCTGTTGCCTAGATGCTCCTCTATGCTTACTTCTCTCATCAGCCTGGTCCATTTCCCATTACAAGATCCAGCAATGATTCCTCTCTTGCTGGGCTTCTTACATGTTGGTCAAGAATGGATCCTATACACATTGTAAAAACTCCATCTCTTTTCCCCTTAGGTAGTCAATTACAGTTCATTCAGGGAGCCTGAGTTTCTGTGGCAACATGCAACAGCACCCCCTTCCCCAGACTGCGTAAGGATCCTTCCTGTTTGTTCCCTGTCTATTCCCATTTTCCCTTTTATTTTATTTTGTCGTTATATTTTTGATCCATGAATGATTTATGGAAATAAGTCTTTAAGGTAGCCTGTATCTTTAATTCAAATCGACAAGTCTGGAAGGCTATGCTGTTTTAGACTGGTGATTGCAGACTGGCCGGCGTCAGTGATGACCCAGTCTGTTGATTTTGCTGGTGGCCAACGAATGGGCCCAAAAGGCCGTGGTCTGCCCGGTAACATGCGGCGATTGGACTTTATCCCACTAGAATGTTTAGAGTCAGGAGGTTCCATTTTGGTTTCATTTTTTATTCTGTAGTATGGATGAAGGGGTCTAACTAATTCTCTCCAAAAAAATCCAACTAATTCTCTACGTAAGGCCACTGTGAGGGCTGCCCCTCTCTCCAGCAAGTCTGGGTGCTGTTCTCTTGAGACTGGGTGGCTTGAAGTCAAACCACGAGCTGGAAGCAAGGTTTGATGTGAAATAAAGTGTCTCTCCAGAAGGATATCGGCCTCAGGCTGCAGGTCCAGTCTGATAAGAAATAAAGTGTCTCCCCAGAAAGATGTAGGCCTCAGGCTGAAGGCCCAGTCTGATAAGAAATAAAGTGTCTCCCCAGAAAGATATCGGCCTCAGGCTGAAGGTCCAGTCTGATAAGAAATAAAGTGTCTCCCCAGAAAGATATAGGCCTCAGGCTGAAGGTCCTGTCGGATAAGAAATAAAGTGTCTCCCCAGAAAGATATAGGCCTCAGGCTGAAGGTCCAGTCTGATAAGAAATAAAGTGTCTCCCCAGAAAGATATCGGCCTCAGGCTGAAGGTCCAGTCTGATAAGAAATAAAGTGTCTCCCCAGAAAGATATCGGCCTCAGGCTGAAGGTCCAGTCTGATAAGAAATAAAGTGTCTCCCCAGAAAGATATCGGCCTCAGGCTGCAGGTCCAGTCTGATAAGAAATAAAGTGTCTCCCCAGAAAGATATAGGCCTCAGGCTGAAGGTCCAGTCTGATAAGAAATAAAGTGTCTCTCCAGAAGGATATCGGCCTCAGGCTGCAGGTCCAGTCTGATAAGAAATAAAGTGTCTCCCCAGAAAGATATCGGCCTCAGGCTGAAGGTCCAGTCTGATAAGAAATAAAGTGTCTCCCCAGAAAGATGTAGGCCTCAGGCTGAAGGCCCAGTCTGATAAGAAATAAAGTGTCTCCCCAGAAAGATATAGGCCTCAGGCTGAAGGTCCTGTCGGATAAGAAATAAAGTGTCTCCCCAGAAAGATATAGGCCTCAGGCTGAAGGTCCAGTCTGATAAGAAATAAAGTGTCTCCCCAGAAAGATATGGGCCTCAGGCTGAAGGTCCAGTCTGATAAGAAATAAAATGTCTCTCCAGAAAGATATAGGCTTCAGGCTGAAGGTCCAGTCTGAATTGATGGGTTTTATGGAACAGATGGGGGGAGTAGACCCATGGAGGTTTATACGGCCAAGGACGAAGGAGTTTCCTTTTTTTTACATGTTCACAAGGTATACTCTCGCATCGACTTTTTTGTTCTGAGCAGGGCGCTAATACCGGGGGTAGTGGATACTGAGTACTCGGCAATTGCAGTGTCGGATCATGCCCCGCATTGGTTGGATCTACGGGTTAGTGTGGAGTGAGGGCAACGCCCGCTGTGGAGATTGGATGTGGGGTTGCAAGCGGATGAAGCTATCTGTGGGCAGGTTAACAAGTCCATCCAGAACTACCTGGAAACAAATGATACGGGGGAGGTCTCTGCAGCGATGGTCTGGGAAGCTTTGAAGGCAGTGATCAGAGGGGAATTAATCTCGATACGGGCCCACAGAGAAAAGGCGGAATGGGCTGAGAGGGACAGGTTAGTTGAGGAGATACTCCAGGTGGACAGGAGATACTCGGAGGCCCTGGACGCGGGGCTACTGAGGGAGCGGCGGAGGTTACAGGTGGAGTTTGGGCTGTTGACCACAGGGAAAGCAGTGGAACAGTTGAGGAAGGCAAGGGGGGCGATCTATGAGTACGGGGAAAAGGCAAGCAGAACGTTGGCGCACCAGCTCAGGAAAAGAGAGGCAGCCAGGGGCATAGGTAAAGTAAACAGTAGAGGCGGGAATACTGTCCTGGACCCAGCGGGGGTGAACGAGGTGTTCAAGGACTTTTACAGTAAATCATATGAGTCGGAATCCCCGGGTGGGGTGGAGCGGATGAGGCAGTTTCTGGATCAGTTGAGGTTCCTGAGGGTGGAGGAGGACCTGGTGGAAGGGCTGAGAGACTCAATTGAGATTGAGGAAATAATCAAAGGGCTGGAGGCATGCAGCTGGGCAAGGCCCTGGGGCCTGACGGCTACCCGGTGGAATTCTATAAGACGTTTTCAGAGATATTGAGCCCACTGGTGAGGACATTTAACGAAGCAAGAAAGAAGGGAGTCCTCCCCCCAACAATGTTGCAGGCCTCAATTTCATTGATCCTAAAACGGGAGAAGGATCCGGAGCAATGCGGGTCATACAGGCCGATTTCTCTACTGAATGTGGATGCCAAGCTGCTGGCTAAGATACTGGCCACAAGGATAGAGGACTGTGTCCCGGGGGTGATGGGGGAAGACCATTTGGAGGAAGAGGATTTGTTAAGGGCAGGCAACTCAAGGCCAATGTTCGAAGGCTTTTAAATGTTATTATGATGCCCTCAGAAGGAGAGGAGGTGGAGGTGGTGGTAGCGATGGATGGGGAGAAGGCTTTCAATCGAGTGAAGAGGAATTACCTGTGGGAGGCGCTGGGAAGGTTTGGGTTTGGTGAGGGCTTTACTGACTGGGTGCGGCTGCTCTATCAGGCACCAGTAGCGAGTGTGCGTCCGAACCGGCTGAGGTCGGGGTATCTTAAACTATACCAAGGGACGAGGCAAGGGTGCCCCCTCTCCCCGTTACTGTTTGCTCTGGCCATAGAGCCATTGACCATGGCGTTAAGAGCTTCTAGGAACTGAAAGGGCTGATTCGGGGGGGGGGGGGGGGGGGGGGGGGGGGGGCGGCGGGGAATGGAGCACCGGGTCTCGCTCTACGCAGGTGACTTGCTCTTGTACATTTCGGACCCGTTGGAGGGGATGGGGGAAGTAATGCGAATCTTGGGGGGATTTGGCAATTTTTCGGGGTATAAATTGAACATGGGGAAAAGCGAGATGTTCGCGATCCAGGCAAGAGGGCAGGAGAAGAGACTGGGAGAGCTGACGCTTAGAATGGTGGGAAAGAGCTTTCGGTATCTGGGAATCCAGGTGGCTCGGGAATGGGCGGCACTGCACAAGTTAAACCTATCCCGGCTGGTAGAACAAATGAAAGGGGCGTTTAAGAGATGGGACATGCTCCCGCTATCACTGGCGGGGAGGGTACAGACCGTGAAAATGACGGTCCTCCCCAGATTCCTGTTTGTCTTTCAGTGCCTCCCCATCTTCATCCCAAAGGTCTTTTTCAAGCGGGTGAATAAGGTTATTTTGGGCTTTGTGTGGGCGGGTAAAACCCCGCGAGTGAAGAAAGTGTTGCTGGAGCGCAGTCGGGGGGAGGGTGGGTTGGTGTTGCCGAACTTCTGCAATTACTACTGGGTGGCTAATATAGCCATGATCAGGAAGTGGGTAATGGGGGAGGGGTCGGCATTGGAGCGGATGGAGGCGTCATGCAAAGACACCAGTTTGGGAGCACTGATAACAGCACCTCTGCCATTCTCGCCAGCCCGATATTCCACAAGTCCGGTGGTAGTGGCGGCTCTGAGGATCTGGGGTCAATGGAGGAGATATAAGAGAGTGGAGAGAGCATTGGTTTGGACCCCGATTTATAATAACCACAGGATTGTACCGGGTAGGCTGGATGGTGGGTTCCGGAGAGGGCAGAGGGCAGGAATTAGAAGGATGGGGGAACTATTTATAGATGGGAGCTTTCCCAGCTTGAAAGCCTTGGAGGATAAATTTGAATTGCCAGCAGGGAATGGGTTCAGGGTATTTGCAGGTGCGAGACTTCCTGAGAAAGCAGGTTCCGGCCTTTCCGCTGCTGCCGCCACGGGGGATACAGGATAGAGTAGTTTCCAGTACCTGGGTGGGGGAGGGGAAGGTTTCAGATATTTACCAGGAGTTTTCGGAGGCAGAGGAAACTCCAGTGGAGGAGCTTAAGGGCAAGTGGGAGGACGAGCTAGGAGGAGAGATAGAGGCGGGTCTATGGGCAGATGCCCTGAGCAGGGTTAATACCTCCTTATCATGCACCAGACTTAGCCTGATACAATTTAAGATAGTCCACCGGGCACACATGACAGTGGCTAGGATGAGCAAGTTTTTCGGGTTAGAGGATATGTGTGCGAGGTGCGCGGGAAGCCCAGCAAATCATGTCCACATGTTCTGGGCATGCCCGAAGCTTAGAGGGTTTTGGCAGGGTTTTGCTAAGGTAATGTCCACGGTGCTAAAAACATGGGTGGTGCCGAGTCTGGAGGTAGCGATCTTTGGAGTGTCGGAAGAGCCGGGAGTTCAGGGGGCGAAAGAGGCCGATGTCTTGGCCTTTGCCTCCTTGGTAGCCCGGAGACGGATCTGGTTACTGTGGAGGGACTCGAAGCCCCCGAGTGTAGAGACCTGGGTCAGTGACATGGCCGGGTTTCTCAGTCTCGAGAAGATAAAGTTCGCCTTCGGAGGGTCAATGGCCGGGTTCACCTGGAGGTCGCAGCCGTTCGTCGACTTTCTCGGGGAAAATTAAAATGTCAGCAGATGCAGTGTGAAGATTGGGCTGGGGGGGGGGGGGGGGGTGGGGGGGGGGGTGGTGGTGGTGGTGGGGGGGGATGTTTATCTTACCATGTTGATGTCATTGTTTATGTTACTGTTATAAAAATTTTCAAATCCCTCAATAAAACATTCTTTAAAAACAACTGCACCTGTATTTTTATTGGAGGTATTCCTGTATTCTGGAGTAAACCATCCAGAAATTCTTCCCCCTCCCATATATGTTGAAGTGTCTCTGACTCGTCCAGTTTAACAATTCAGAATTGATGTGAATGAACATAAATGTACGGATGTTACGCTTCAGTTATACAGGGCATTGGCGAGAATGTTTCTTGAATACTGTGTGCAGTTTGGCCCCATTTATTTAAGGGAGGATGTAAATGCATTGGAGGAGGAGATTCAGAAGAGGTTTACTACATTGATACCTGGAATGAATGGGTTGTCTTCTGAGGAAAGGATGGACAGACTAGGTTGATTTTCACTGTTCCACGGGACATAGATTCAAGATAAGTGGCAGAAGGTGTAGAGGGGACATGAGGAAGAAGGTTTTCACGCAGAGGGTAGTGGGAGGCTGGAATTCGCTGCCCGAGTTGGAGGCAGAGACCCTAAACTCTTTTAAAAAGGACCTGGATCTGGACCTTAAGTGCTGTCAGCTACAGGGCTGTGGGCCGGTGCAGGGAGGTGGGATTAGAAAGGACATCTGGGTGTCCTCGGGCTGGCATGGACAAAATGGGATGAATGGACTTCTTCTGTGAACAAAGAACAAAGAAAAGTACAGCACAGGAACAGACCCTTCAGCCCTCCAAGTCTGCACCGACCCCCATGCTGCCCGTTTAAACTAAAACATTCTACACTTCCTGGATCCGTATCCCTCTATTCCCATCCTATTCATTTATTTGTCAAGAGGCCCCTCAAACCTCACTATCATACCTGCTTCCACTACTGTAACATTTCTATGGTTCCATGGTTCTATGGAGTTTAGAAGAGTGAGGGGGTGACTTGATTGAAGTTTCTCAGATCCTGAACGGTCTGGACAAGGTGGACATTGAAAGGATGTTTCCTCTTGTGGGTGAGTCCAGAACGAGGGGTGGGGTGGGGGCACTGTTTTAAAATTAGAGGATGCCCTTTTAGGACAGAGATGAGGAGAAAAAGTTTCTCTCAGAGGGTTGTGCGACTTTGAAATTCGCTGTCTCAGAAGGCGGTGGAGGCCGGGGGTCACTGAATATATTTAAGGCGGAGGTAGATGTTGTGTTATTCACCATGGGGTAACACGGACTGCAACAGGATGCAGATGAACTGTAAAGCATACACCAAACGTAGGCGTTGGTTCAATACGATTTAATGAACCTCTGTAACAAGGCACACAGCTGGCTATGGGTTGACACTCTACTACTCTAAGTATACTAACTCTAGCTTACTAGACCAGGCTAGCTCTGATCCACGTGTAGAAGGTGCTGACTGATATATATACCCTGACTGTCACTACAGTTGTCACCAGTGGAAAGAGGCGGAGCGCTTATGCCTCGTGTGTTTTATAGTTGGAAGCCCCCCTCTGGTGTTCTGTCTGGTGATTGGTTGTGTTTTGTCCTGTATGTTGATTGGCTAATCTGGGTGTCTGTCACTGCCTGTTTTTACCTCATGATGTGCATGGGTGCATATTGTGACAGTAGATAGATTCTTGTTAGGGAATCAAAGGTTATCGGAGGTAGATGGGAATGTGGAATTCGAAACACAAACAGATGAGTCACAATCTTATTGAACGGTGGAGCAGGCTCGAGGGGCTGAATGGCCCACTTCTGCTCCTATTTCATATATTCGATGACTCGGGACAGAGACCTTTCCGACAGAAATGGACAGACTCATTTTCCATAACCTCCCACACTCTGTAATCTGGACATGTTAACTGCATCGCCATTTCTAATCTTGATTTATTGTTAGCACTAATTTATTCCTGGAAGAAAAAAAAATCACTTGAAGTCTAGATTATAATTAATGGGTGGATGTTGTTTGATTTCAAATTATTTAATAATTAATTTTAAGCCTGATTAATTATTGATTGTATAGACTGGTTTAAGTTTCAATATTTAAAACTCCTTTCACAGAATGTGGGTGTCGCTGGCTCTGCCAGCATTTATTACCCATTCCTAATTGCCCTTGAGAAGCTGGTGGTGAGCTGCCTTCTTGATCCGTTGCAGCCCGTGAGGTGTAGGTACACCCACAGTGCTGATGGGGAGGGAGTTCCAGGATTTTGACCCAGCGACCCAGTGAATGAATGGCCGATATATTTCCAACTCGGGATGGTGAGTGACTTGGAGGGGAGCTTCCAGATGGTGATTTGACAATGTGTCTGCTGCCCTTGTCCTTCTTGGTGGTAGAGGTCGCGGTTTGGAAGGTGCTGTCGAAAGAGCGTTGGTGAGTTGCTGCGGTGCATCTTATAGATGTTGCACACAGTTGCCCCCGTGCGTCGTTGGTGGAGGGAGTGATTGTTTATGGTGGTGGATGGGGTGCCAATTCAGTTGACTGCTTTGTGATGGTACTGAGTTTCTTGAGAATTAGAGTGGAGGTAACTCATTTAATAATAATAATCATTATTGTCACAAGTAGGCTTACATTAACACTGCAATGAAGTTACTGTGAAAAGCCCCTATCGCCACATTCCGGCGCCTGTCCGGGTACACAGAGGGAGAATTTAGAATATCCAAATGACCTAATTCGGGACTTGTGGGAGGAAACCGGAGCAACCGGAGGAACCCCAAGCAGACACGGAGAGAACGTGCAGACTCCGCACAGACAGTGACCCAAGCTGAAATCGAACCTGGGACCCTGGCGGTGTGAAGCAACAGTGCTAACCACCGTGCTACTGCGCCGCCCATGTTTTTTTAATTTAAAAAGAAAAAATCATTATTGTCACAAGTAGGCTTACACTAACACCGCAATGAAGTTAGTGTGAAAAGCCCCTAGTCGCCACATTCCAGCACCTGTTCAGGTACGCAGAGGGAGAATTCAGAATATACACAGGCGAGGGGGACATATGGTAGTGCAATGGTAATGTCACTGGACTAATCTAGGCCCAGTAATCCAGAAGACCAAACTAGTATCTTGTGGATATGGGGTTGAATATCACCTCCATTTAAATATGATTAATTAAAAAAATTCTGGAATTGAATATACTCTCAGTAATGATGGCCTTTCATCGATTGTTGTAAAAACTCATCTGGTTCACTAATGTCCTTTAAGGGGGGAAATCTGCCGTCCTTACTCGGTCTGGCCTATATGTGACTCCAGACTCTTAACTGCTCTCAAGGGATGGGTTAAACGGCTGGCCTTGCCCGCAACACCCACATCCCATGAATGGATGAAAAAATTGTTCAACCCATTTCCAAACGAGCAGTTTGTAAGAAGTGTTGACAAAGGTCCTCCAGATTTGTGGAGCTCTGATACACCGATGGAGGGACGGATTCTGTCTTTAGCTCTCAGTAAGGGAAAGCAGCTACTTACCTTTGAGAACCACAGGAATTCCTGCATGTCGGAGCCAGAACAGGAGCTGTCAATCTCAACGATTGGGATTTGATCCTCACTTGTGACCAGAATGTTTTCCTTGTAGAAGAAAATGGCAGCCAGATACACGCCCCTAAACAAATAAAGACAAGCATTACAAACTGGGTCTTTGCCAGCTCGCGATACCACATCAGAGCCAGAGAACCGCCCAGAGCAAACACAGGTGGCCTATTGTCCTAAGGTATAAAAAATATGGTTGAACCTACTCAGCCCAGTAACCTAGGATTTATCGCTGTCACGCTTGTCTAACGAGTGTGAAATTGGTGTTGAGACTTCTGTATGGGAGTGAAATGGGAGCGGAGACACCAGTATAGGTATACAGTGGGTGCTGAGACACCAGTGTGGGTGTGAAATGAGTGCTGAGACACCAGTATGGGTGTACAGTGGGTGCTGAGACACCAGTATGGGTGTACAGTGGGTGCTGTGACACCAGTATGGGTGTACAGTGGGTGCTGTGACACCAGTATGGGTGTGAAATGGGTGCTGAGACACCAGTGTGAGTGTAAAATGGGTGCTGAGACACCAGTGTGGGTGTACAGTGGGTGCTGAGACACCAGTATGGGTGTACAGTGGGTGCTGTGACACCAGTATGGGTGTACAGTGGGTGCTGTGACACCAGTATGGGTGTGAAATGGGTGCTGAGACACCAGTGTGGGTGTAAAATGGGTGCTGAGACACCAGTATGGGTGTAAAATGGGTGCTGAGGCACCAGTATGGGTGTATAGTGGGTGCTGAGACACCAGTATGGGTGTACAGTGGGTGCTGAGACACTAGTATGGGTGTACAGTGGGTGCTGAGACACCAGTGTGGGTGTAAAATGGGTGCTGAGACACCAGTATGGGTGTAAAATGGGTGCTGAGACACCAGTATGGGTGTATAGTGGGTGCTGAGACACCAGTATGGGTGTACAGTGGGTGCTGAGACACTAGTATGGGTGTACAGTGGGTGCTGACACACCAGTATGGGTGTGAAATGGGTGCTGAGACACCAATATGGGTGTACAGTGAGTGCTCAGACATCAGTATGGGTGTACAGTGGGTGCTGAGACACCAGTATGGGTGTGGAATGGGTGCTGAGACACCAATATGGGTGTACAGTGGGTGCTGAGACACCAGTATGGGTGTACAGTGGGTGCTGAGACACCAGTATGGGTGTACAGTGGGTGCTGAGACACCAGTATGGGTGTACAGTGGGTGCTGAGACACCAGTATGGGTGTGAAATGGGTGCTGAGACAACAGTATGGGTGTGAAATGGGTGCCTAGACACAAGTATGGGTGTACAGTGGTGCTGAGACACCAGTATGGGTGTACAGTGAGTGCTGAGACACCAGTATGGGTGTACAGTGGGCGCTGAGACACCAGTATGGGTGTGAAATGGGTGCTGAGACACCTGTATGGGTGTACAGTGGGTGCTGAGACACCAGTATGGGTGTACAGTGGGTGCTGAGACACCAGAATGGGTGTACAGTGGGTGCTGAGACACCAGTATAGGTATGCAGAGGGTGCTGAGACACAAGTATGGGTGTTAAATGGGTGCTGTGACACCAGTATAGGTATACAGTGGGTGCTGAGACACCAGTATGGGTGTACAGTGGGTGCTGAGACACCAGTATGGGTGTACAGTGAGTGCTGAGACACCAGTATGGGTGTACGGTGGGTGCTGAGACACCAGTATGGGTGTACAGTGGGTGCTGAGACACCAGTATGGGTGTACAGTGGGTGCTGAGACACCAGTATGGGCGTTAAATGGGTGCTGTGGCACCAGTATGGGTGTTAAATGGGTGCTGTGACACCAGTATGGGTATACAGTGGGTACTGAAACACAAGTATGGGTGTTAAATGGGTGCTGTGACACCAGTATAGGTATACAGTGGGTGCTGTGACACCAGTATGGGTGTTAAATGGGTGCTGTGACACCAGTATGGGTGTACAGTGGGTGCTGAGACGCCAGTATAGGTATACAGTGGGTGCTGAGACACCAGTATGGGTGTACAGTGGGTGCTGAGACACCAGTATGGGTGTACAGTGGGTGCTGAGACACCAGTATGGGTGTACAGTGGGTGCTGAGACACCAGTATGGGTGTACAGTGGGTGCTGAGACACCAGTATGGGTGTACAGTGGGTGCTGAGACACCAGTATGGGTGTACAGTGGGTGCTGAGACACCAGTATGGGTGTACAGTGGGTGCTGAGACACCAGTATGGGTGTACAGTGGGTGCTGAGACACCAGTATGGGTGTACAGTGGGTGCTGAGATACCAGTACGGCTCTGGCTGTTTGCAGGGATTTAAGGATTTATTGAAGCAGATGACAATCCTTTTGTTCTATGCCCCACTCCAAAAATTGTGTTTTGTTAAACTGTCTTAACAGGACTGAAAGTCTAGGCAGAAAAGTAATACTAATCTAGATATAAACCCAGGAGGAGCAGGAAGTCAGGAGTGCCCCGCTCATAACTTACAGCAGTCACAGGCCCCGATGGCTTCCTCCCAATCGTCCTCTTCCTCCTGATTGCTCCTTTCCCTCAATCGCTGGTTTCTCTCCCTTGCTTTCACCCTGTCTCTCTCTCTGTCCCTTCCCTTCCTGCTACATTGCCCCCCTCCCATCGCCGTTCACACCCCTCCCTTTCCTTTGCCCTCTTCCATCGTTTCCCCATCCCATATTTCTCCCCCCCCTTCTCCCAATCACTCACCCCCTGATTGTCTGACGCCACTCTCTCTCACACCTGTCTCTCACTCTGACTTCTTGCCCCCGACTAGCAACCACTGAGAGCCGCTGTCTGCTGCCTGCCTTTTCTTCTTCAAGTTGCTATTTTTTGTTGCAATTTCTCACAGCTACATTTTAAAATCTAACACATTCTCCCTCTCTTCAGTTCTGATGAAGAGCCAAAGGACTCGAAACATGTTTTCTCTCTCCTTACAGTTGCTGCCAGACCTGCTGAGCTTTTCCATCCTCTTCAAAGGCCAGTTGCCAGGGGACCCAATGTGGGCAGCAGGCCTGATTTAAAAGAAGCCTAATTCTGGGTGAGCCTAACTATTCCCGCTCTTGCTCTAGCCCTTATTGATTACTTTCTTTTTAGAATTGACTGGGTTTGGTAACGCACAGACCTATCTCATCGCATGTATTTCACTGAAGGCTCAAACACCTGCTTCCTGCTCCAACGCTCTCTCCGCCACCACCTCTCCTAACTCCTCATCCCATTCATCCAGTTCTTTGCCTTGCTTCCTGATCTTTTCCCCAATGCAAACTCTTGAAAGTTGTGCATCAGTTGTGGGTGCCCTTTGGGGACGGCGGCCGTACTCACCTCTGCAGGGTCTTGACAAACTTGCTCGTGTTTTGGAAGAGGTATTTGAGGCTGCGAGAGACGGAGAGCTTCTTACTGGGCGTGTGGACGGTGCATGTTTCTGGAAAAGATCACGTAGCAATTTAGCCCGGGCCTTATTGTCAGCACGTGTGCAACATGGCTAAACATGGCCATCATCCTTCGAAAATAAGTACATCTGTTCATTATTCTGCCTTCAACACTATCTCTGGACCAATTCTTTGTTTCTTTACTACAACCATGACTATGCCTCTGGTTGCTTGACATCTTATTTAATCTCTCCCGTCCTCTCCCAGACCTTTCCCCGGACACTTTCAACAGCACAGAACCCCTCATTTTTCTACCTCCCTTTAATTATGAAGAACACTTATACTGGACTTGAAACATGAATTCTGGTTTGCTCCCTACAGATGCTGCCAGATCTGTTGGGTATTTCTTTCTGTTTTTATTTCACGTTTCCAACATCGGCAGTATTTGTTTCTATCATTCAGGAAGTATATCCGGTTGGGAACAGGAATGGAGGAGGTCGGGATTACTCTTAAGATCAGAGGACCATTGGACATTACAGCAGAGAGACACTCAGCCACCTGGTTTAATCTCACTGCGGGAATGAATGATGACCTCTGTGCTGGTAGAGTGAGGGGTGCGGGGAAAGCTGGAAAGAAAAGACTGATTGTAAACCTCTTTGAAAAGCTTCATTAGGCTTTACTCCCTGACTTTCCACCACCAATTATCTAGAATGTAAAGTACAGAAACAGGCCACTTTGCAAAAATGGTCATGGTCAGTGTTCATGTTGTAAGGGCCCTTCCTGTTTGTTCCTGTCTAGTCCCTTAGTTTTCTCTATCTTTTATTTATTTTTGCTAATTCAGTTTTGATCCATGGATCAGTAATGGACCTGTGATTTTAATGAAGCCTGTATCTTTAACTCAGGTCGAGGTCATGGCCTGTCTCTTTAAGTCAAGCAGGAAGGATCTGAAAGGCATCAGTGATGACTGACGTGGCTGGTGGTCACTGAATGACCCCAAAATCTGGGCCCTGCTCGGGAACCAGCGGTGATTGGTTCTGTTCCCATGAAAAGGCTAATGGATCCGAAGACGTTTCAGTTTCACTTTGGCAGCTAAGAGAGACAATTTCTCTTTTACCCTCTCTGTTTTCCTGAACCAGTGGATAGCCTGGCTGAATCAGTTTACCAGAGAAGCATTATAGGCTGTGAAGGAAAGTTCAGAATCCGAGAATTATCTCCAGAGATCCAGTGTAAGGGCACTCTCTCTCTCTGGCAGGTCTGGTCATGGTTCTGTTAAGATTGCAGACAAATAAAGTCAATCCACGAGCTGAAGGCAGGGTCTGATGCAAAACCAAGTGTCTCTACAGGGGGAGAGAGGCCTGGATGTAAACCTCGAGTTGAAGGCCCAGTTTATTAAAAGCTAAAGTGTCTCTCCAGAAGAAATCCTGCTGCTGTGAGTATTAAATGAATGACTCTGCGTGAACGATCGTTACAGGCTACGGGCCAAAGTTTTAAACCACACTCATTTTTGTGAAGAAGGTGCACCGAAGAACTCAATATCTGAAGCAAGGACTCTTTTCCCTTTACCCCTATTCCTTATTTAAAAAAAAATCCATTTCCACCCCTCTGTGTTTGTCTGTCCTGTGTGTGTGGTCCAGCTGAAATTACTACACATTACATCTGTACTTCTGTTATAAATAAACAGCAATTGTGTTTCAACTTACAAAAACTTGTGACTGTAAATTATTGGGCAGGGGTTATGGAAATGTTTACACAAATTATTGGTTAATTCACTCCGGGGCCTGTGGGGCTAGAATTGACCATGCACTCGCCCAGGGTATCGTAACAATGTCCCACACCAGTCTCCCCCCACCTTATTCTAACTCACCCCCATCAACATATCCGTCAATTCCTTTCACCTTCATGTAATATATATCTTCCTCTTAAATGCATTGATACTAGTCACCTAAATGATACTATGTGGTAGCTATTTCTACATTCTCACCATGCTCTGGGTGAAGAGGTCTCTCCTGAATTCCTAATTGGATTTATTAGTGACTGGCTTATATTTATGGCCCCTAGTTTTGGACTGCTCCATAAGTAGAAATCTTTTTTCTACATCTACTCTGTTGAACATCATTTAAAAGACCTCTGTTAGGGATCACAGTGTAGCCACCTGGGTTGGCCACTTCCCGACTTAAAATGGAGAACCGCAAAGACTACAGGGAAATTCAGCCAACACTGGCAAAAACTAGCAAGTGCAGAAATCCTGTGTATTGGAACTTGCAAAAACCAGACAGCACTGAAACTAGCAGCCATCTGCATAGTAATGTGCGATTCCCAGGCACAATGGCAACAGTTAAGGTGAATAAAGCCAAGCCAGACTCCTCGGCACCAGCAGGAGCCAAGACAAAGGAAGGCCAACGGACATTTAGGGACCGCCCAGAGATCAGGGAACAACTCCAGTATTGGAGAAATCGATCCAAGTGATCGGAACGCAGTCCAATCATTTGGAACCAGATACGGGGTCCGCCCCGAAGGGCGGGAAGCCCCTGGGGACTATAACGTAAAGCCCCCAAGTTCAAATTGGTCTTCTTGGCAGGGCCACTCAGCAGCGAATCAACCCTTGACAGTGACCTGCCCAGCTGCCGCATCAACCAAGTAAGTCTCCAGTCAACGCACGCGACGAGATAGGCGCTCCTAGCTACCAGTCCATACCAGCTTTTGAATCCTGCAGACTCAGATCGGACAAAAGGCCATTTGTTCTCCTGACCTGGTGGGCCAATTCCGAAGCTAAGTATAGGCCTTTTAGTGATAGAGAATAGTCTAGAAAGTAGAGTTTATGCATGAGTAGTGATTTACTGTGTATAATAAATGAGTTTTGATTTGAATCTTACTAATTGGTGTGTTGAGTTATTGATCAGTACTTGAACTTGAACCTCGTGGCGGTATCATAAAGATACCTGGCCACTCCAGAGCAAAGGTTATAGAAACAGAGCAAATTAAGTAAAGATACAACGGGCAACATTTAAGAGCCAACCAAAAGTTAGCAACATATTACTGCCGACATCCTGACGGAATCCGACTTAGAAGTGGCTTAACCACTCCGGGAGAATCCAAAAATTTGAATTAGAATCCAATTGGGAACAGAAAAACCACAAGTGTTCAAGCAGTTCTGATCAATCCTCGTAATTTGGAAGTGTGTTAATGCATGCATAACTAACAGGGCTATAAGGTAAAACTGATAGATTTTTGTTTCAAAAAACTGTTGGGAGTTTGTATTCCGGAAAATAGCGAAAGCCGTACCCGTGATTACAGCAACGCCTTGGTACCCCTCGTTCCAAATTTTAAGATAGTATTTAGAGAATAAAGATGGCAATGCAGGCAATGCAACGCCTCATGAACCCTGAAGAATTTGTGGTCGCAGCGACCAGCAGCAGAGAAGGACAGTGTCCCGTTTGGGAAGAGGAAATCAGGAAGTACCTCAAAGGATGGCCCCTTTGGAGTGAATTCTGTGAGAATAAGGAAACAGGACCCGGGAGTATAGGACATACTTGGTGGGAGAACCTGTCAGAGATTCATAAGAAAAGCTTGGGAAAAGCTTGCAAGCAGATGGCAATCGTGTCCTGTCTGGCACAATTGCGAGGCACAGTGGAGGTCATTCAGACGCTCCGTTAAGAGATAAAAGGAGTACATCGAATGAGCAAGGTCGATGTAAGTGAGGTTGAGAAAGAGAACATAGAGTTGAGAAGGAAGTTAGCAGCAAAGGACGGAGAGGTGGATGATGCCAAGTGGGCACACCAGTCTTGTCTGGCGCATTTAAGCAGCTTCCAGACACAGTACGAAAAGGCCTATGAGGACATGCAATGTGCAATCCTGGTAAGAGAGGAAACAGAGAAATAGGTGGAGGCACTGCAAAGGCAGTGTAGCGACCTGAAAGCAGCATTACGAGCACTCCATGCTACCACCAGGGAGCACAGACAGAGCTCATTAGATCACGCAAAGTGCCGGAAGCAGATTGCAGAACTGCAGTCTTTGCTTTCAGTTCAGAATGGATTCCACAGCACCTTTGGATCCCAGTTAGATACAGAAGACGACCCGGATTGGGAAGAATTAAATGAGACCGTGCATAGATATGTTCAGGGAACATGTGCGCAAGGAAAGCCCCAGAAGATAAAAGTGCCCCAACCCCCCACATCGCAGATAGTTCAGGCACCAATGAATCCAGTAACCACCCACCGCACAGTCACATCGGACGGAGATACAGAATTTCTTTACACCACCCCCTTAATCGTGACCCAATTACGGGACGCGTGCGAGAAAATCACACCGTTCCTCCCCACCTCAGACCCCCACCACTTCTTTGCCAGAGTAAAGCAGCAGGCGACCATGTACGGCCTGGATGAGCGTGAGCATGTAAAGCTCACAGTTTTGAGTTTAGACCCTTCGGTCGTAGCAGCCCTTCCCGATCCACAGAATGTAGGAGGAGGCACCCTTGCAGAGATGCACGCAGCGATCCTAGATGCGATCGGCTACAACAGAGGTGACCCAGTAGAAGGCCTGAATAAGTGCAGGCAGAAAAAGACAGAACACGCCACAGCGTTTGCTGGACGCCTGTGGATTCATTTTACAGCCTTTTTCGGCAATTTAGACCGCGGCCATTTGTCCCAAGACGGTATGGCCAAATTGACCCGCACCCTTATCTCCCATGCCACAGAGGCAGGACAAAAAGTCTGTACCAATTATGACCCCTCAGAAGAAGCGCTCAATGAGAAATGGGTTTTAAAGAGATTGTCCCGCTCCTGGGAGCAATCTGTCCAAAACAAACCCGCAGTTAGGAAACCCGAGGAACAGCAGGCAGAAGCAGACATCCATGCGGTGAAAACGCACCAGAACCCCGCATGGGTGAACGAAGGCAGGACAGCCCCCCACAAAAGCCACAGGAGTGTTACAACTGTGGACAGTTAGGACACTTTGCACAAGAATGCAATGTCCCACGAAAGCCACAGAGAGCCCAGCAGACGGGCACTCTGAATAAGAATAGGACAGAGCCCATACATAGTGTGAGCACCCGTTCAGACCAGACGGATCTGAACAGAACGGACTGACGGTGTTCGGGCTCCCCCAGTTGGACCTGCGACACCCTTTGGGATAGGTCTGGCCAACCAGTAGTTGCAGCAAAGATACGGGGACAGCCCATCGAATTTCTCTGGGACACAGGAGGGTCCCGCACCACAATTAATTCCTCCACCATGTTTCAGAAAGACACGTGGCCCACTACAGCCACAATCACCCTCAGCGGCTTCACAGGCCACTCACAGCAGGGACACATCACAGCCCCTGTACCCATTCAGATTGGCAATACAACAACAAAGCACCCCATTGGTTTCGTCGATCTACCCCACACAGCAGAACACATTTTGAGAATTTACTTTATGAACTCCCACCACCTTTCATTTGATCCGGTAAACCCACGTGTTTGAAAAATGGCAAAATCCGCAAGAGCCCCCGCAACACTCACAGTAGGTGAGTATGCAAACAGGATTAGCGCAGTCGGCGAATTTTGGTTTGACCCGACCACGATTAGCACAGACAAGCAGGTTAGGGCAGTTCTGCAGAAGCACACAACAGCATTCGCGTCTCACAAACACGACTGTGGCCGGATGACTGGTTCAGTACAAATCACAGGACCTGACCCTAGACCCCAAAAGCAATACGGATTTCCCCAAGAGACAGAGGGAGAAATCGCAAAAGTTAACGATAGCTTATTAGAGCAGGGCGTAACTTAAATCAGTAGCCTCCACTAATAATGCCCCGATTTGGCCAGTGAGAAAGCCCGATGGATCAAGGCGACTGACCATCGATTACCGGGAACTCAACAAAGTCACCCCCACAGCAGCCCCCACCATAGCAACAAGTCCCGAGACCATGCTCAAGCAGGGACTCAATTCCCGATACTTTACGGTTTTGGACATCAATAACAGATTCTGGTCCATTCCATTGGCAAAAGCGGGCCAATACAAATTTGCCTTCACTTTTAAAGGTCAGCAGTACACGTGGACATGCCTTCCACAAGGATTCCACAATTCCCCCTCCATTTTCCACCGACAGCAGGTTTATCAAAATGTTCTCGCCCCGAATGTCTGGTCCAGTCTGCAGACAGACACCAAGGCAGAGCACATCGAGCTTCTGTCTGAACTCCTGGAACTCCTACAGAAAATTGGATGCAAAGTAAACCCCCAAAAGGCCCAAATTTTGGAAAACAAAGTGATATATTTGGGTACGATTATCACGCATGGTAAACGCGAGATCGAGCACAAAAGAATTGACTCGATTGCTAAATTGCCCCTTCCCCAGAATGTTTCAGCCCTCCGGTCGTTTTTAGGACTGCTGAAACCATATTGACGGTTTCACCACCAAGGCAGCACCCCTCTCGGAACTCCTAAAGAAAGGAGCCCCTTGGGAATGGCTTCCGCAGCATATGGATGCTCTGGATGCTTTGAAAAGAGCCCTCATTGCAGCCCCCGCACTACAGGTTCCAGACCCGCTTTCCCCCTACGCTATAGAGATAGCTAGCACAGACCGCACCCTTTCGGCCGTGCTCCTCCAGGAACGGCACGAACAGCTAAAACCCGTGGCTTACGCCTCCCGACTTTTAGATCCTGTGGAGCAGGGATTTTCGGCCTGTGAAAGGCACCTGCTCGCAGTTTTCTGGGCAGTTCAATATTTTTCCTACATAACCGGACTAAACCCCATCACAATCCTCACGGAACACACCCCCACCCAACTTTTACTAGACGGACGACTTAAGGACGGTACAGTCAGCCAAATTAGAGCAGCTAGATGGACCCTTCTTTTGCAGGGATGGGACATCACCGTTAAGCGGACCAAGACCCACACTTTCTTAGCCGATAACCTTCAGTACCCAGGCAACCCCCACGAATGTGAAATCATCTCACCGCACCACAACACAGGCCCCTCTATTGCGAAACCCCCCCCCCCCCAGAAAGATAGGTAATTCATGCCAGAGCCCCCAGCCCACAGACACGTGCGCACCTTTAAGGATATATGTGGATGGTTCTTCCACAGTATTAGAAGGGAAGCGCATTACAGGATGCGGCATATATGTTGAGGACGCGCAGGGACGCGCCCTAGAAGAGATCTTCTTAAAGCTACCAGGACACTTAGGCGCGCAGGCGGCAGAACTAGCAGCCGTTGCGTATATTATAGATCACCCAGATTCCTTCCCCAGCCCAGCAGACGTATACTCGGACAGCCTCTATGTCTGCAACAGCCTTACAGAATTCCTACCCCTGTGGAAAGCAAGAGGATTTGTTTCCGCAGACGGAAAACGCCTCCCTTCAGCCCCATTACTCTGCCACATTTTAGAGAAAGCACAGGACAGGACATTTGGAATTGTTAAAGTTCGAAGTCACCACCGTTCCTCCCCACCTGGAAATGTAAAAGCCAACGCACTGGCTAAAGTAGGTTCCAGGCATGGATATTTTAGGACACACCCCAAGAGCGCAGCAGTGAATGCAGTTCAGGTCTCACAGACTAATATCGAGGATTTAGTGCAGGCCCAAAAGCAAGATAGCAATCTGAGGGAGATTTTGAAAGGAAAATTTACGGCAACTTACGATAGATTTAAAAACGCACTAACCACACATGACGGTGTGGTCCTAAAAGACACCCTTTATGTGGTTCCTGAACAGGACAGGATTCAGCTTATTTATTTGTTCCATGACAGTCATGGGCATCGGGGAATTGATCCCACTACAGCCCACCTCAACATAACGCACTACGTTGAGAATTGCCTTATCTGTGCCCAAAACAATCCGGACAGATACGCAAAGAAAGCTCAGCTTAGCCACACCCGCCCCGTTAATGGCCCCTGGACTAACCTCCAGATGGAATTTATAGGACCATTGCCCCCTAGCAGGAATGGTTGCAAGTACGTATTAGTCGCCATAGACACTTTTACGAAATATGTAGAGGCATTCCCATCCAGAACGAACACGGCAAAGACCACCGCAAAGATCTTAACCCACCACATCTTTACGAGATGGGGACTCCCCGCAGCATTGAATCCGACCAAGGTTCCCATTTTACGGGACGTGTCATGAAGAACGTCCTCATGATATTTTGCATTACCCAAAAATTCCAAATCGCACACCACCCCCAGTCAAGTGGTACCGTGGAGCGCATGAATCGGACCCTAAAAGCAACCCTCAGAAAAATGGTCCAACAAAACAACACCACTTGGGACTCAGTCCTCCGTTTTGCGCTGATGTTTTTGAGAAATACTGTTTCGACATCCCCAGGATACACCCCACACACTCTCATGACCAGATGCCCCATGAAAGGCACAGAATTTTTATTAGGACTTGACTTGACCAGCCCCGAAGTGACGGCCCTCACACACCAGAACGCAGTAAAACAGTTAGTGGAAAATGTAAAAACGGCTCAGCTAGCAGCCGCAGTAAGCTTAGGCACTAGAAAGAAACAGAGCAAGGCCTGTTTCGACAAGACAGTGCATGCGACTGAGTTTGAGGTAGGACAGCAGGTCATGCTCTCAATTTACAACCCCAGCACATTCCTGTCACTGAAGTATTCAGGTCCGTACTCCATTGCGGACAAAGTAAGCCTCTCAGTGTATAAAATTAAGTACCCCAACTGAAAGACTGCGTGGTTCCATATTAACCAGCTTAAGGCATATGGCCCACAGTCCAACCACGCACATCACGTCATGCTCGACGCAGCAGACCACACCCCACCCACAGCCAACGTATCCCTACCCTTCCCCAACACGCCCACCATATCCACGGACTTGCCCTCGACTCCACCCCCGACCTCTAGACTCCGCCCCAGAACGCCCACAGACAGCAGCAGCAGCGACAGCGACTGTGACTCAGACAATAGCCACAGCACGCCTCCCTACTATCCCCAGGCAACAGGACCCACACCCAGCGAATCTGACCACGATTCGAGTGATCCCTTCCTCATCAAATTCCTCAACAAACCCCACCAAAGACCACCACCCTACGATGACGATTCCGTCCCCACAGAACTAGACACCACCTTTTGGCACAGCGACAATTCATACAGGCTCGTCCGGAACGACGAGATGGACCCCAAATCGCACCATGCAGCCCAATCAGCCCTTATACACTCGAGAGTTTGGCATCCGGGAGAAGATGACGACTTTGAGTCTGACTCCCAAAGCGAGAACCCCTTTGCGACCCTGTTCGCAACTGATAACTGAGGTGTCCAGATAATGTTTTAAAAGGAACCGCTTGGGAGAAACGGTGTCCTTTCTGATGGAACCTGCAGCATGTTGTTTAATGTTGTTTGTTACTGTTATTGTTATATGTTGTATGCAAGATCGGAATTTTTTTTTTTCCACGGCCCCACGCCATATTTGTCTGCAGAAACCTATGAAAACTTGCCAGCACGCTCATCGGCAGAAACCGCTGAGAGTTTGCCAGCCCCCGCTCATAACTGCTCTTCTGGTTCGAAGGTAGAACCAATACGGCAACCCCCACGATGACTACATTTCTTGCCCGTTCCTGACGGTTGCTCAGGCAGTGGAGAAACGGCATTGGACTCCGCCCTGCCTGAGGACCCCACCTCTGGTCAGCTACACTCGGGTAGAGCACATACGGCATTGATCACCGTCCTACCCGGGGATTCCATCCAACTCTTACCCGTCGCGGCCCATACGCACCTCATTTCGGTACTCTTGGTTCAAAAAGTTTTGTTTTATTTTCGGTCAACCCTTAGGTTGCTATCCCTCTGCTATTTACATCCTCAAACATTTGGATGGTAAATCGCACAGCCTGCGAGACGACTCGCACTGTTTCAGTATTTGTTAAGTGTGTCTTGTCCTGAATATTCGGTTTTAAAAAAAATGAGGGAGTCACACATGGTGACAAATTGTAAAGGGAGAATTGCCACAAAAGGACAGACATACTAACAGACGAGATATTAACCAAGATAGTAACAGCAACTATGCTTGATCCCACCGAACTCCAGAAGCCCCAAGGAAAGAAAGGAAGAGAAGAGAAAGAAGAAGAACAATGAGGACATTGTCCGTGTTGATCACCGCCATTAAAATTGTATTCGCTTGCGCGCGAACGCGAACCCCCTGACCCCAACCCCCCCCGGCCGTTAATGATTCACTTCCCCATAGCACCCAGAGCCCAGTAACAGGCAACACCAGACCATCATGGTGTGATAAGCTCATAACATGGTACTCCCTTTCCTACGTAGTCGAATCCCTATTAGTGTTGGCGATACTCTGCAGCACCGCGCAGACTATCCGCATGAGGAAATGGCGAAGGAGAGCCTACCGCGCTCGCACCCCGGTATCCAGAATGAGATCCCCTATTTTCGGTTTTCACCAGGCCCCTGATCTACAAAAAAGACCATTTGTGTTGCATCTTTTGTAAATAAAGAAATGGAAATATTGTACACCCCTGTGCTTGCCTGCCAAGCCAGAGGAAAAATGTGAATGCTGCTATTATTTTGTATTGTTTAGGAAGTTAATATGACTGAATGTTTTAGTGAGTGTAGTTTATTGAGGACAGTTAGAGGTACTGTTTTTTTAATGTTGTAACGCATGTCCCTGTTTTGACATAGCGCCACTTAGAAATAGTTAGTTGAAATTTTTACTGCATAGTTATGGTCAGTGTAGAGGCCATGGAAGAGTGCTCTCCGGGTCAGGGAATGATGACAACGCAGTTCTGTGATCCTTCACGCTTCGCGTTAGGGATCACAGTGTAGCCACCTGGGTTGGCCACTTCCCGACTTAAAATGGAGAACCGCAAAGACTACAGGGAAATTCAGCCAACACTGGCAAAAACTAGCAAGTGCAGAAATCCTGTGTATTAGAACTTGCAAAAGCCCAGACAGCACTGATACCAGCAGCCATCTGCATAGTAATGAGCGATCCCCGGGCACAATTGAAACACTTAAGGTGAATAAGGCCAAGCCAGACTCCTCGGCGCCAGCAGGAGCCAAGATAAAGAAAGGCCAACGGACATTTAGGGACCGCCCAGCGATCAGGGAACTCCAGTATTGGAGAAATCGATCCAAGTGATCGGAACGCAGGTACGGGGTCCGCCCCGAAGGGTGGGAAGCCCCTGGGGACTATAAAGTAAAGCCCCCAAGTTCAAATCGGTCTTCTTGGCAGGGTCACGCAGCAGCGAATCAACCCTTGAGAGTAAACTGCCCAAGCTGCCGCACCAACCAAGTAAGTCTCCAGTCGATGCTCGCTACGAGATAGGCGCTCCTAGCTACCAGTCCATACCAGCTTTTGAATCCTGCAGACTCAGATCGGACAAAAGGCCATTTGTTCCCCTGACCTGGTGGGCCAATTCCGAAGCTAAGTATAGGCCTTTTAGTGATAGAGAATAGTCTAGAAAGTAGAGTTTATGCATGAGTAGTGATTTACTGTGTATAATAAATGTGTTTTGATTTGAATCTTACTAATTGGTGTGTTGAGCTATTGATCAGTACTTGAACTTGAACCTCGTGGCGGTATCATAAAGACACCCGGCGACTCTAGAGCAAAGGTTATAGAAACAGAGCAAATTAAGTAAAGATACAATGGGCAACATTTAAGAGCCAACCAAAAGTTAGCAACACCTTTCAGGGTGCTCCTTTCTAGAGTAAAGACAGTTATAACTACTCAGTTTTAATATCATTGGGTGGAATTTTTCCATTTGTTTGCAGAGTGATGCAGTGAGTGGGAAAAGTGGCGTTGAAGCTGTCAGCCCCAATGCCGGCTTTCTCTGCCATATCATTATCCTGCTAGAAAAGGAAACCTCGACGAGACGTGTCCCGTGACATCATGCTGGCAATCAGAGCCCACCCCGTCAGCAACTTTTCTTTTACAAGATCAGGATGCCATTTCTAAAGGCCGTCCCGACAGAATGCCCTCTCCCCGCTCCACCCCAACCCCCGCCCTGCGCTGACCCCTGGCACTGCCCGGGTACTGCTTTGGGAGACCTGTCGTATCTCATTTCGCCGTGCCCTCATGCCGACGTGAATGGATAATGTAATGGCCTGACGTAGGGGTCTGGCAACCGCAGGCAAATGTATTGTATTGGGGTTCCCGACGTTGAATGTCAGGATTCCCGTTACGTCTTTGGTGGAGGCGGAGGACAGGGACAATCACGTCACACTTTTACATCAGTGTGAAACACGATGTGGGTCTCTCACAGGATTTACGGCTCTGTCACCGATCCACACGACAAAAACAGGAGCGGAAATTCCTCCCCCTCCCCCCCCCCCCATTGTTTTAAATGGAGAGCCCCAACTAATTTTCTTCCATCCTCATTTGTAAGGCTTTGGCCAGGCGGGACTGGAAATTCCCACCAAAAGGCGATAGAAAACCAAATTGCTGGTTTTCTGTCCTGCCTTTGACAGGTTCTACTATGGGTGGACAGTTTCATGGGTGCGTCCGGAGCACTGGCCTCGTGCCATCCTTCAACAATAGGCCCTTACCAATAAATACTTCACCAATAAATCTGGAATATAAAAACTAGTCTCAGTAATGGTGACCATGACAAGTCTCATGGATTGTCTTAAAGACCCACCCAGATCATTAATGGCCTTTAGGGAAGGGAATCTGCTGTCCTTACCTGGTCTGGTTTACATGTGAATCCAGATCGAGCAATGTGGTTGACTCTTAACTACCCTCTGAAATGTCCCAACAGGCTACTCAGTGCAAGGCAGTGTCAGAGCCACACGGGGCGGTGGAGTCACCCAATAAACTCCCCGGAGAATAGTTTCCAGCAGGGATGAACTGTCCAGTGAAGTCCAACTGGCCACATCTGGTGACCTGCTGTTGTGCGAAGATTTTATTTATTGTGTACCAATGTGACAATCCAATCAGCCAATTGATATCTAGGCCTGGTCACCTGACTCAACTGATGAGACGTTGGGCTGGGGGGAGGTTAGGCCATGACCAATAATGATGTTTAGATTTGCTGTACTGACCCAAGAAGAAACTACGATGCCGTGGAGCCTTGACCTGGTCCAGAAGCTGCTGCACTGCTTGGCTTTGGTCCTTCTGCCTCAGCTTAACTTGACTGCACTCTTTCCAACCTGCATGAGGATCAGAGGCCACATTTAAACATCCACAGTTCTCCCGGGAATTCTCAGTTTTTAGAATAGACACATTGTTGTAGGTACAGCTTGGCACTGGACTTGCAGTGGGTCTTCTACTCTCATCTGGGGAGGTGGTCCTGCCTCCGAGAGCTGCCGGGAGCATTGGCCATTCCTGGATCTGCAGGGAGTCCTTAAGAACCGGTGCGCCGGCGAGGGAGCTGGAATTTAAGGTCAGTCCAGGACCTTTCTGGAGCTAGGCTGGAAGGCCCTGGCAAGTGGGGCTGGAGATGAGGGGGTGGGGGGGCCATGATGGACAGGGCAGAGGAAGCTGGGGAACCCAAGTTGGGAAGATATGGAGGGTGGGGGAATTGTTGCCTCTGATTGGCAGAAGAGACCCGTAGAGGTGGTTCCCTGTCCCATCTCCACTTGGCCGGCCATCAGCTCGAGCAGTGAGAGTTTGTACGGCTGCACATTTGGTGTGGGCCTCTTGCGACTTCGGTTCCATCACAGCAGTGGTAGGGTGAGGCCTTTAATTGGCCATTTAAGGCCCTCAACTAGCCCATGGGCGAGCGGGGAGCAGATGGGTAGCTGCCAGGAATGGTACCCACAGCCTGTCCACGGGAAAGTTGTAAAGTTCTTTACCTGAATCATCAGCAGAATCGGGAATTAAAGGCAAAAATTAATTTCACAATAAAGATACAGTGGGGTAGAAATTTGTCACAGGTGGTGGTGTAAAGCAGGTGGTCTACCACTGAACGTGAAACCCCACCCCCCCCCCAAATACCCCACCCGGTACTGAGTTCTATTGACAGGACCAATACCTCCTGCTTTGTGTTGCCCACTAGAATGAATTTCTACCCCCATTACTTCAACCACTAAAATACCCTCTGTATTCAAAAGACTACTGGATGCTGACTGAATTGTGCTGTTCTGCGGCTCGGGAGATCTCAGTCTCACCTCTGAGTCAGAGGGTTGTGGGTTCAAGTCCCACACCAGGCACAAAAATCTAGGTCACAAAATCCCAGCGTAGCACTGAGGGGATGCTGCACAGTCGGAGGCCTCAGCTTTCAGACAATAAACTGAGACCCTCTGAGGTGGAAGTAGAAGATTCCCTGAAAGTGTTTCAAAAAGGGCAGCGGAGTCAACTCAAAAGTCCTGGCCAACACCGGTCCTTGAACCAACAAATTAAAAAAATTATCCCATCATCGACTCATTGTTTGTGGGACTTTGCTGTGCAATAATTGGCTGAATTCTCTATGTTACAACAGCTACTGCACTTCATTGATGGTCGAGTGCTTTGGGGCACCCTGAAAGGAGATATATAAATGCAAACCTTTCTTGCAGAGCTTAATCGACAATAATCACACCACTTACGGGATGGAGTAGCACAGGGAGGTGTTGATACCTTTGGTGGTCCCCAGCCTTTCGCATTGTAAGCTGAAACACGCACGTAGTACAGAGATCCCTGAGGACAGGAGAGAAGAGGGTAAACGTTATGCGACTCTCGTTCAGTGTTGCTTCATTGATTTCAGCTGGGCACACGTATCCTTGGGGGAGGAACGGACAATGTCATCTGTCTGGGTTCCAGATTCCCACTGCAGTTTAGTGAGGTATTGGAAAAGTTGTGAGCAAAGTACATGACTTGACCAGGGATCGTTGCTGGATCTCAAGACACAGGTGAGTGAGTGCAGGATACAGGTCGTGGGGAGGGGGGGGTCATTGAAGGGCAGTGGCTTTCAGTACCCCTCCATTCCAATGCCCAGGTTCCTTGATTGGGCGCGGAGTGCCTGACAATGAGGGAGCCCCCTGGTTGGGAAGCACGGGAAAGCCATGTGACTCCCAGTTAACCCCTGAGCCACCACTAAATTCCAGTCAGCTCAAAGCTAATTGGCATCAGCTGCCCCATTGATGAGTCTAATTGAAATCCTGCCAGAAGCAGATGAGATTGCCGCATGGGCCCATTCCCACACCCAACTTAATCGGAGATTTCCCCGCCACCAGGAGACTGATGCACAGCCTCTCCAGCGATGAAGTGGGTTCAGCTGCCATTTCTCCCACTGCAAGGGCCTAAATTAAATTCCACCCACTGTCCTATCTTCCCCACTTGGACTGATAGGCGCTAAAGACCAATTGTAGCCCCCTAACCCTGCACTTCCTGTGTCATTAACTAGAAATCCCTCATCAAAACTGTCCACATCACACTACATCTCAAAAAAACAAAACCCCACAGGACGAGGTTATCTCAAGGCTGTAAATCTTGGGTGGGATTCTCCACTCCCGCGCCGAAGTGACCACGCCGTCGTGAACGCCGTTGAGGTTCACGACGGCGCGAAACGGCCCCTATCCCGACCGATTCAGGCCCCGACAATGAGCTAGGATCGGGGCCGCGTCATCTACACGCGCCAGGCCTTGTCGCCGCGTAAAGGCGGCGCCGCATAGATGACGTGGCCGGCGCCGCATAACTGGCGTCACCCGCGCATGAGTGGTTGCCGTTCTCTCTGAGTCCGCCCCGCAAGAAGATGGCGGACGGATCTTGCGGGGCCACGGAAGGAAGGAGGTCCTCCTTCAGAGAGGACGGCCCGACGATCGGTGGGCACCGATCGCGGGCCATCCCACATTTGAGGTCCCCCCTGGTGCAGGATCCCCCCTCACCGCCCCCCCCCCCCCCCCCCGCAGGCCGCCCCCCCCCCCCCCCAGCGTTCCCACGCTGTTCCTGACGGCAGTGACCAGGTGTGGACGGCGCCGGGGGGGGAACCCGCCGTTTTGGGCTGGCCGCTCGGCCCATCCGGGCCTGAGAATAGCGGGGGTGCCGGAGAATCGCCATTTTTGGTGTCTCCGGCGATTCTCCGGCCTGCGGCTCGCGGAACTCGACGGGGCCGTTCCCGCCGCTTGGGAGAATCGCGGGAGGGCGTTGGACCGGCGTCGCGGGAAATTTTGCCGGCCCAGGCGATTCTCCCAACCGGCGCGGGAGTGGAGAATCTCGCCCCTTATCTCCTGACTCTGAAATCTTTGAGTCACATTATCTGGACTTCCAGATAAAGCCAGGATCTTACAATTACTCCGAGGCACTGACAGCTCTCTCTGTGACAAATGCATGTGTGTGTTTGAAAAGCAGTGTCGGGGATATCATAAACCACAACAGTAAAGCTTGCGAACTTGATCAATGTCACTGAGACGCATAGAAATGCTGTAGCCTGAAAATTAGCAACACCAGTCTGAGTGCGTGACACAAACTACAGTGCTACAGATGATTTGGTTTTGCTTTGTTAACTCAGGCTCAGGGTTTGATATCTGGCACCTTAACTCAATGTTCACTCTTCATTCATCCTTCGAGCAGTATGGGTGCACCTACACCGTACGGACTGCAGCAGTTTGTGAAGAAGGTTCGCCACCGCCTTCTCAAGGGGGCAATTAGGGATGGGCCATAGCCTGGCCAACGACATCCATGAAACAATCTATAAAAATATGAACCTAGACCATGATTTTTATTATTCATTCTTAGGATGGGGCATCGTTGGCAAGGCACTGTTGCCTATTCCTAGTTAGCCTTCGGAAGGTGGTGGTGAGCCATCTTCTTGAACCACTGCAGTTTATGTGGTGTTGATACACCCACAGTGTTGGCAGGGAGGGAGTTCCAGGATTTTGACACAATGACAGTGAATGAACGGTGGTATATTTCCAAGTTCCGTTGCACTCCTGACTTGTGTTTTGCACATAGTGAACTGATTTTGGGGAGTCAGATGAGTTACTCACTGCAGAAGTCCTAGCCTCTGACTTGCTCTGGTAGCTACAGTATTTACATGGCTGGTCCAGTTCAGTTTCTGGTAAGTGGTAACCCTCCTGGGATTTGATGGTGTGGGATTCAGCGATTCTAATGTCCCTGAATGTGAAAAGGAGATGATTATTCTCTCTTATTGGAGATGGTTTTTTGCCTCACTGTCCTGCGATTGTTATTTGCCAATTATCAGCTCAAGTCTCTGTGTTGTCCAGGTAGGGTGAAGGATGATTTCGATACCTAAAGAGAAAAATTGAGGCAATAGAACAGTGCAGTGATGTGAGTAATCAGAGGCAATGTGTATCAGGAAGGGACGGAAAGTTAACAGTGCATCAGCAAATAAGGTCAATGCGGGGAATCATAGAGTCACAGAGATCTACAGCACAGAAAAGGCCCTTCGGCCCATCGCACCTGCCCCAGTCAAAAAGAACCACCTAACTATTCTAATCCCATTTTCCAGCACTTGCCCATAACCTTGTCTGCCTTGGCATCGCAAGTGGACATCTAAATGTTTCTCAAATGTTATGAGGGTCTCTGCCTCCACCACCTTCCAGATAGTGAGTTCCAGACTCCCACCACCCTCTGGGTGAAAAGGTTTTCCTCACATCTCCTCTAAACCTCCTGGGCCTTACCTTAAAACTATGTCTCCTGATAGTAAAAAAATAAAACTGAAAGTTCTTAACCTGAATGTGCAAAGCATCTGCAGTAAGATAGAAGAATTAATGGCACAAATAGAGATAAATAGGTTTAGATTTAGTCACCTTTACAGGGACATGGTTAGAAGATGATCAAGGTTGGGAGATAAATGGTGCAGAGTACACAACATTTGGAAAAGTCAGCCAGGATGGAAAACGAGGAGGGGTTGTCCTGATTTTTTAAAAATATGATTTTATTGAGGTAGTTATGGTTTTATAACAACAGAAGAAACAATATACATGCAAATATAAACCTAGTGCAAAAGCCTTCTTCCTTCCTCACAGGTCCCACCTTTACTAACATCCTACTCTAAACTAAACCCCAACGCCCCTTCTGCTGACGGTTAATTTTCCCCAAAGAAGTCGACGAACGGTTGCCACCTCCGGGCAAACCCTAACATTGACCCTCTCAAGACGAACTTGATTTTCTCCAAACAGAGAAAGCTAGCCATGTCCGATAGCCAGGTCTCCGACTTCGGGGGCTTTGAGTCCCTCCATGCTAATAGTATCCGTCTCCGGGGCTACCAGGGAAGCAAAGGTCAGAACGTCTGCCTCTTTCTCTTCCTGGATTCCCGGGTCTTCTGACACTCCGAAAATCACCACCTCCGGACTCGGCGCCACCCTTGTTTTTAACACCGTGGACATGACATCTGCAAACCCCTGCCAGAAATCCCTAAGCTTTGGACATGTCCAGAACATATGGATATGGTTCGCTGGCCTCCCTCACACCTTGCACTCCTGTCTTTCACCCCAAAGAACCTGCTCATAGAATTTTCATAGAATTTACAGTGCAGAAGGAGGCCATTCGGCCCATCGAGTCTGCACCTGCTCTTGGAAAGAGCACCCTACCCAAGGTCAACACCTCCACCCTATCTCCATAACCTAGTTACCCCACCCAACACTAAGGGCAATTTTGGACACTAAGGACAATTTATCACGGCCAATCCACCTAACCTGCACATCTTTGGACTGTGGGAGGAAACCGGAGCACCCGGAGGAAACCCATGCACACACGGGGAGAACGTGCAGACTCCGCACAGACAGTGACCCAAGCCAGGTATCGAACCTGGGACCCTGGAGCTGTGAAGCAATTGTGCTAATCACTGTGCTACCGTGCTGCCTCATCCGGGCCACTGTAGGGTGAGCCCGGTGAACGACCTTAAATTGTATCAGGCTGAGCCTGGCGCATGTTGTGGACATGTTGACTACTCAATGCGTCCGCCCATAGACCATCCTCTATCTCACCTCCCAGCTCCTCCTCCCACTTGCGCTTCAGCTCCTCAGTCTGCGTTTCCTCTGACCCCATGAGTTCCTTGTAAATGTCAGAGACCCTCCCTTCTCCCATCCACAGGATACCCTGTCCCATATCCCCCTTGGTGGTAGGAGCGGGAAGGTTGAGACCTGCCTATGTAGGAAGTCCCACGCCTGTAGGTACCTAAATTAATATCCTCCCGTCAGTTTGAATTTCACCTCCAGTTCCCCCAAGCTGGGAAAGCTCCCTTCTATAAACATATCTCCCATCCTCTCAATCCCTGCTCTCTGCCATCTCCGGAACCTTCCATCCAGCCTCCCTGGGGCAAACCGGTGATTATCACAGATTGGGGCCCAGACCGATGCTCCCTCTGCTCCCACATGCCTCCTCCATTGCCCCCAGACTCTCAGGGCCGCCACCACCACGGGGCTGGTGGAGTACCGTGCTGGTGGGAACGGCAGAGGCGCCGTTACCAATGCCCCCAAACTAGTGCCCTTGCATGATGCCACCTCCACTTGCTCCCACACCGACCCCCCCCCCCCCACCCCACTTCCTAATCATGGCTATATTTGCCGCCCAATAATAATTACTAAAGTCCGGCAGCGCCAGCCCGCCCTCCCCCCGGCTCCGCTCCAGCATCCCCTTTTTAATTTGCGGTGTCTTACCCGCCCAAACAAAGCCAGTGATCACCTTATTGACCCGTTTAAAGAAGGACTGTGGAATAAAGATGGAGAGACACTGGAACACAAACAAGAATCTCGGGAGGACCGTCATTTTCACTGTCTGCACCCTCCTAGGTAGTGATAACGGGAGCGTGTCCCACCTTCGGAAATCATCCTTCATTTGGTCTACTAGTCGGGCCAGATTTAACTGGTGTAGCCATTCCCATTCCCGCGCCACCTGGATGCCTAGGCACCTAAAGCTTCCCCCTACCACCCGAAACGGCAGCTCCCCCAATCGCCTCTCCTGCCCCCTTGCCTGGATCGCGAACATCTCATTTTCCCCCATGTTCAATTTATAACCCGAAAACCGGCCAAATTCCCCCAGAATCCTCATAATTTCTTCCATCCCTTCTAGTGGGTCTGAAACATATAGGAGCAGGTCGTCTGCGTATAGCGAGACCCTATGTTCCACTCCACCCCGGACCAACCCCTTCCAGCCCCTTGAAGCTCTCAACGCAATTGCCAGCAGCTCTATGGCCAGTGCAAACAGCAGTGGAAAGAGGGGGCATCCCTGTCTCGTCCCCTGGTGCAGCCTGAAATAGTCCGATGTTGACCTGTTCGTCCGTATGCTTGCCACGGGGCCTGATGCAGCCGTCTAACCCAGTCAATGAAGCCCCGCCCAAATCCAAACCGCCCCAAAACCTCTCACAGGTATTCCCATTCCACCCGATCAAATGCCTTCTCTGCGTCCATTGCGACCACTACCTCCACGTCCCTACCCTCTGGGGGCATCATGATCACATTCAGCAACCTTCTTACGTTGGCCGCCAACTGCCTACCCTTAACGAATCCCGTCTGGTCCTCCCCTATCACGTCCGGAACGCAGTCTTCGATCCTCGAGGACAAGATTTTGGCCAACAGTTTGCCGTCTACGTTTAGTAGGGAGATCGGTCTGTAGGACCCACATCGCTCCAGGTCCTTGTCCCGCTTCAGGATCAATGAGATCATGGCCTGTGACATCGTTGGGGCAAGCACCCCATGCTCCCTTGCCTCATTGAATGTCCTCATCAACAGCAACCCCAATATTCCAGAGAACATTTTATAAAACTCCACTGGGTACCCGTCCGGCCCCGGGGATTTACCCGCCTGCATGGCCTTCAGACCCTCCACTCTCCCTTCCAGCCCGATCGGGGCCACCAGCCCTTCTACCAACCCCTCGTCCACCTTCGGGAACTTCAGCCCCCCTAAAAATTGCCTCATCCCCTCCGGCCCAGCTGGGGGTTCCTACTCATACAACCTGCTGTGAAACTCCTTAAACGCCTTATTAACCCCTGCTGAATCTCCGACCAGGTTCCCGTCCCCGTCCCTTACTTTCCCTATCTCCCTGGCCGCCTCCCTCTTTCTAAGCTGCCGCACAAGCATTCTGCTGGCCTTCTCTCCGTATTCATAAATCGCCCCCTTGCCTTCCTCAGCTGCGCCACCGCCTTCCCTGTAGTTAACAAGCCAAACTCCGCCTGTAGTCTCCGTCGCTCCCTTAGAAGCCCTACATCTGGGGTCTCCGCATACCTCCTGTCGACCTGCAGTCCTTTATCAGTCGGTCTGTCTCCGCTCTGTCTGCCTTCTCCCTGTGGGCCCGTATCGAGATCAGCTCCCCGCTAACCACTGCTTTCAATGCCTCCCAGACCACTGCCGCCTAAACTTCACCCATGCGGTTAACTTCCAGGTAGTTCTGAATACATTTCCTCAGCTGCCCACACACCTCCTCATCCGCTAAAAGTCCCGTGTCCAGTCTCCAGTGCAGGCATTGGTCATCCTCCTTGCTCAACTGTAGGTCAACCCAGTGCGGGGCATGATTTGAGATTGTGATCGCCGAATACCCAATGTCCACCACCCCCATCAGTAGAGCCCTGTTCAGAATAAAAAAGTCAATCCGGGAATACACTTTTTGCACATGTGAGTAGAAGGAGAACTCCTTCACTCTTGGCCGCCCAAATCTCCATGGATCCACCCCCCCATTTGCTCCATAAACCCCTTTAGTTCCTTTTCCATTGCTAGCACCCTGCCTGTCCTTGAGCTCGATCGGTCTAGCCCTGGGTCAATGACTGCGTTAAAGTCCCCCCCCCCCCCCCCATGACCAACTTGTACGAATCCAGATCTTCCCCAAAATCCTCTTTATGAACTCCACATCATCCCAATTTGGTGCGTACACATTCGCGAGTACCACCGGCAGCTCCTCCAGCTTCCTGCTGACCATAATGTACCGACCTCCCACATCCGCAACTATTCTTCCCGCTTCGAATGACACTCGCTTGTTGATCAGGATCGCGACCCCTCTAGTCTTAGAGTCCATCCCCGAGTGAAAACCTGTCCGACCCATCGCTTCCTTAATCTAATCTGAGCAGTTACTCTAAGGTGCGTCTCCTACATCACCACGTCCACCTTCAGTCCCCTCAAATGAGTGAACACGCGTGCCCTCTTAACCCACCCATTTAGCCCTCTTACGTTCCATGTGATCAGCCTGGTTGGGGGGCGATACCTCCGCCGATCAGCCAGAACCTTTCTTGGGCCAGTCTCCAGCCCGTGCCCCACGCATCCGCCGGCCCGCCCCCAGGCAGCCTCCACCCCCGACCTCCCTTTTGTCCCACAGCAAAAGTCCCTCCCCCATCTGCAGAACATTTCCCCCCTCCCCCCCTAGTAACAGCGCTATGTAAACCAACCCCTTCAGCAAGCATAACATCTGGCCACCCACCACTGCGCTTCTGTGAGCTAGCCCGCCCAGCTAGCTGGGTGACCCCCGCCCATGGTGCCAGACATTTTCCCACCTATTGTTCCCTCCCCCCCCCTGCTCAGACACACATATGCAAAAGAAAAACAGTCCCAACACAATTGCCCGAAAGAAACACACAAAAAAAATCGAGCAGAAGATTCAACATCAAACATTCACACCTCCATTCCCCATCAGTGCAAATGCAAACTTTAACTCACACAGCTCTGTAACAGGCCCCAAATCAATACAGAAGGCATTACAAATAACGTCCGAAAAACAAGAAACTTTTTTCTTTTAACATGAGCGCTGCAGCAAAGTTCAAAGCTCTCAGTCCGCCCCAGTCCTTGCCTTCTGGCGAAGTCCAATCGCTTCCTCGAGCGACTCAAAATAAAAATGTTGGTCCTCATACGTGACCCAAAGACGGGCCAGATACAGCAGTCCAAACTTAACCTTTTTCTTGAAAAGGGTCGACTTTATCTGGTTGAACCCTGCTCTTCTCCTGGCCACATCCGCACTCAGATCCTGGTAGATACGCAGGATGCTGTTCTCCCATTTACAGCTCCGTGTCTGCCTGGCCAACCTTAAAATACGCTCCTTGTCCAGGTGCCTATGGAATCTAACCACCTTTGCCCTCGGGAGGTCCCCCACATGCGGCTTCCTCGCAAGCGCTCTGTGAGCCCTGTCCACCTCCAAGGGTCGGGAGAACGTCCCATCCCCCATTAACTTCTCGAACATTCCCGCTATGTAGGCCTCTGCGTCCGTTCCTTTGTACCCGTCCGGGAGACCAACAATTCTCAAGTTCTGCCGGCGGGACCTATTCTCTAGGTCTTCCACCTTCAACAGGAGCCTTTTCTGCTGATCTCTCAGCATTCCCACCTCCAACTCTACTGCTGTTTGATGTTCCTCCTGCTCAGTCAGCGCCTTCTCCACTTTCTGGATCGCCCGGTCTTGAGCATCCAGCCTAAGTTTCAGCCGCACAATCGATTCCTTAATCGGGTCCAAGCATTCCAGTTTCTGCTTGGCGAAGCCCCCCTGTATGAACTGCATCAGCTGCTCTATCGACCGCTGGGTCGTCAAGCCAGGACCCCGGTCGTCCGCCATGCTGTGCCCCGCTGCAGCTTCAGCCCAAGCCTTCTCTGTTCGCCTATTTCTTCCTTTGCAAGCACTTCTGGTCCACCTCTCCATGCACTGTTGTAGGAATCCACTTCACAATTGCGTCCACCATCAATTTACCGAATCAAGTCTGACAAAAAATTGGGGGAAAAGGTCCAAAGGACCGACCCGAGCGGGAGCCACCAAATGTGCGACCTACTCATTCATAGCCGCCACCGGAAGTCGGGGTAGTCCTGATTAACCTCCAAGAAATAGAACCAAATTATTTCTGCTAGGTAAGAACTTAGCTGATTGAGAGTTTTCCTCCTGATTCCGATTAACTTCAATTTTGCTAGGGCTAACCACTGCACCACTGGTAAACAGTAGAAATAAGGTATAGTTTTAAGTGAGCTTATCTGAATGTTTCTGTGCCTGGAAGGGTTGGATTCATGCTGGACAAAGTTGTTTGTATGTGTGGAGGTTGGTTAAGTTCCAACTGTGTTTCTATTGTGCTTAGAGAGGGCTATGGTGTGAAGAAAAAATAAAAGGCATAAGTGTGTGGGAGCTGCTTAGCCACTGGGGCTTTGTAAGGTAGAAAAGCTTTTAAGTTTGAAATTAGCCCCTGGGGAGGCGGTGGCATCGCGTATTGTCATGGACTAGTAAACCAGAGACTCAGAGTAATGCTCTGGGGACCCAGATCCAAATCCCGCCACTGCAGATGGTGAAATTTGAATTCAATAAAAATCTGGAATTAAAAGTCTAATGATGTTGATTGTGTTGAAAATGTCCTTTAGGGAAGGAAATCTGCTGTCCTTATCTGGTCTGGCCTACATGTGACACCAGACCCACAGAATTGTGGTTGACTCTTAACTGTCTCCTCAAGGGTAATTAGGGAGGGGCAATAAATGCTGGCACCACCTGTGAAACCCATAAATGAATTAAAAATAAATCTATTAAGAGATAGCTAGTGAGAGAGAAGGCAGTTCTCACAGCTCTGCTAGGAGCAGGTTTTGAAGGCTAGAGAGGAAACATCTCTTTCAGCAGTGCTAGAAGAAAAGCATGGAGTAATGGTTAAGAAAACTAGTGCAGAGATCAAAAGAGCAGTTAGTAAAGGAAACCAGAGAAATGAAGAGAAGTTTCCAAGAAGTCTGAGGATAAAGGTACTAGAACAAGAGCACTGTTCAGTAAAGATAAACCTAGCTGAGAAGAAGGGTGAAACACGCGAAAGATATGTAGACCACGAGTTGAAATAACTATGGAAATCGCTGGCTGGATCTCGGAGTTTGTGTAAAAGCAGTTAGGACAAGAAGAATCGTGGTGCAAAATCCTGGACTCGATTCGCTGTTAAAACTGGCATGGAAGCTTTGTTTAAAAGTATCATTTGGAAAAGCAGGTCTGAATTTCGAATGCAAACTGCAAAGGGAAAGCATAATTAAAACAGAAGATCTGAAAGCGTGTTTTTGTGAGTGGAGTTTGAAAACTCTCAGTCCAAAGAGGCAATGCCAAGGTGCCAGGGTGACAGTGCCATGGTGTCCGGGTGCCAGTGCCAAGAACCGGGGCCTGAGGGGGAATCATGCCCATGAAAGGAGGGAGGGGGGCATGACAGGTTGTGGGGGGTGTGAAGGGGCCTCTGGAAGGGTGGGAGGGGTGAAACGTGGGGGTCCTGAATGGTGGGGGTTGCAAAAGGGGGCATGGGAAGGCCTGAAAAGTGGGGGGGGGGCTTGTGATACTTAGCAGGGTGTCCTCACCTGGGGGGGGGGGGGGGCGGGAATGCCCATGTATGTGGGGGGGGGGGTGACATTGCCCCTGGGTGGGGGTGGGGGGGGGGGGTTTGGGGGCTCCTCAAGCTCACTTAGAAATCGGAGAACCCTTTCAAAATGGTGGCCCAGTCTCTGAGGAGCCACTTTGGTCAGCGAGTTCAGCTCTCCAGTGATGGAAAGAATTCTATGTATGGGCTAACCCAGAGAGAAACTCCCCAGGACCTATTGCATTGACGAAGTGGTGGTAGATAGGGGGTGGGGGACTCACCAACGGAGCCAGGGAGAAACTCCCAGCAAAAGACGCCTGAAATGACAGAAACGTTTCCATTAGGTCATGCCTGATGTTTACTTTTCTCACAACTTCTGTATAAAAGTGTTCATCCTGTTCGACCTATACTCGATAAAACTAAAATAGCCATTTGGAGAACTTGCATACATTTACATATCAAAAATTATATACTGTACACATTTCTTCAAAATGCCACACGTCAACTCTCACACTTTCATAGAATCCATACAGTGCAGAAGGAGGTCATTCGGCCCATCGAGTCTGCACCGACCCTCTGAAAGAGCACTCTACCTAACCCCACTCCCCCATTCCAATCCTCTAACCCTGCGAATTGATCATTGTCAATCCACCTAACCGGCACATCTTTGGACTGTGGGAGGAAACCGGAGCACCCGGAGGAAACCCACGCAGACACGGGAAGGATGTGCAAACTCCACACAGACAGACACCCGAAGCCGGAACAGAACCCGGGTCCCTGGCGCTGTGAGGCAGCAGTGCTAACCACTGCAGATATCATGGTCCAGTGTATCCGCGGGCTGTAAGTGATGCAACATTTGATTTGTGAGTAGATTTTTAAAGATATACAGAAATGCATTGTAGATTGGAAGGTTGTAGGACAAAGAGATTTGAAGCTCTAGTTCTTCATTATCATGCTACAAATATGAATGTCAGCCAATCAGATCCAGTTTTCTGTGAGGTGAAAGTGCCCATGAATGGTTACCAAAGAATAGTCACGTTGAACCTTCAGGTGGTTAGGGGTTGGAATCTGAATTTGCAGTTTCAAACACAAGACTGGAATGTACGGTGCTGCCACTAACCGTTTTGAGGCCTTCGATTGCGTACTGCAGCTTCTTCAAGTCCTCGACAATAGCAACTCCAACTCTGGATTCAAAGGTTTCGGAGTGACTCCACTCCACTGAAAGAGATGGACACATTGAGATTGTCAATCTTGGAAATCCTCTCGCTGCCACCACTCCACCCCCACCCCCTTCCAGTGAAGCGTTCGTCAACTTCCATCTTTCTCACATTCGTGGGGTGTCCTACATTTAAGCTTTCTAAACTGAACCATACATATTGATTCCAAGTATAAAGCATCTCAGAGCACAGGATGAGGAATTATCATCATACACATACATGCACACACATCATAGTCACACCCTCACATATGCTCAGACGCACACACTACATGCACACAAACATGATCATGCACATACATGCACACTCACATACATCCACAAACATGAACACATACGCATGCATACTTGGACATATATGTTCTCACACACACATGCACACATGTTCGCACAGACACGCTCACACATGCAGACACTCCTATCCCCACTTTTCTGCTGTGCCATGCTCCGCTCCCCTTAAAGCAAAGGGAGTAATGTCAGAGTGAAGAGATTGATGTCACCCCTGACGCTGAAGCATTCTCACTGTGGAATGTCTGGAGGTCAGCTGGGTAAAATCAGATGGTTAAATCTATCTGTTTATTACACTCAACTGGTATTCTCCTTGTAAAGGCAAAGGGAGACCCCAATCAGGGACAAGAAATACCCACAGGGGCAGGGGTAGATACCATCAGCTGCTCAAGCACCACAAAGAGATGTTCAGCTTCTCAACCTGTGGTGATCTTTGTGACTCTTGTTCTCAGGCTGAATGTTGTAGTGTTCACAAAGACCACAAAGCATTACCAATCAATGGCATTACCATCATTGAATTCCCCCACCATAAATATCCTGGGGGTTACCATTGACCCAAAACAAAATGGAATAGCCATATAAATACTGTAGGAACAAGATCAGGTCGGAGGGTAGGAACCCTGCGGTGAGTAACTCACCGCCCGACTCCCCGAAGCCTGTCCACTATGTAGTTAGAGTTCTTTGAGGAAGTAACAAGGAAGTTGGACAAAGGAGAGCCAGTGGACATGATTTATTTAGATTTCCAGAAGGCCTTTGACAAGGTACCGCATAGGAGACTGTTAAATAAGTTAAGAGCCCATGGTGTTAAGGGTAAGATCCTGGCATGGATAGAGGATTGGCTGACTGGAAAAGACCCCTTTATCCCCACTCTTTGCCTTCTGCCAGAAGTTTCAGTTTCCCCAGAACCTTCTCCTCAATAATGGTCACTGCACTCCCCTCTGCCCCCTGGTTCTCCTGGAGTTTGGGCATCCCACTGGTGTCTTCCACCGTAACTATGCAAAGTAACTATTCAGTTTGTCTGCCATTTCTTTGTTTCTTATTATCACTTCTCCAGACACATTTTCTAGTGGTCCAATGTAAATTTTTGCCTCTCTCTTACCTTTTATATATTGAAAAAATCTCTTCCTATCTTCCTTTATATTACTAGCTAGCTTGTATTCGTACTTCATCTTCTCCCCCCTTATTGCTTTTTTAGTTGTCCTCTGCTTGCTTTTAAAGGCTTCCCAATCCCCTGGTTTCTCACTAATGCTCGCCACTTTGTATGCTTTTCCTTTAGCCTTTATACTGTCCTTGACATCCCTCGTCAGCCATGGATGCCTTGTCCTCCCCTTAGCATGTTTCCTCCTCCTTGGGATGAATTTCTGTTGTGCCTCCTTAATAACCCCCAAAAACCCCTGCCATTGCTGTTCCACAGTCTTCCCTGCTAGGCTCCTTCTCCAATCAACTCTGGCTAGCACCTCCCTCATGTCTTTGTAGTTACCCTTATATAATTGTAATACCGTTACATGGAATACAATGTTGACAAATGTGAGGTAATCCATTTTGATAGGAATAACAGCAAAAGGGATTATTATTTAAATGTTAAAATATTAAAACATGCTGCTGTGCCGAGAGACCTGGGTGTGCTAGTGCATGAGTCGCAAAAAATTGGTTTACAGGTGCAACAGGTGATTAAGAAGGCAAATGGCATTTTGTCCTTCATTGCTAGAGGGATGGAGTTTAAGACTAGGGCAGTTATGCTGCAATTGTATAAGGTGTCAGTGAGGCCACACCTGGAGTATTGTGTTCAATTTTGGTCTCCTTACTTGAGAAAGGACATACTGGCATTGGAGGGTGTGCAGAGGAGATTCACTAGGTTAATCCCAGAGCTGAAGGGGTTGGATTACGAGGAGACGTTGAGTAGACTGGGACTGTACTCGTTGGAATTTGGAATGATGAGGGGGGATCTTATAGAAACATATAAAATTATGAAGGGAATAGATAGGATAGATGCGGGCAGGTTGTTTCCACTGGCGGGTGAAAGCAGAACTAGGGGGCATCGCCTCAAAATAAGGGGAAGTAGATTTAGGACTGAGTTTAGGAGGAACTTCTTCACCCAAAGGATTGTGAATCTATGGAATGCTTTGCCCAGTGAAGCAGTTGAGGCTCCTTCATTAAATGTTTTTAAGATAAAGATAGATAGATTTTTGAAGAATAAAGGGATTAAAGGTTATTGGTGTTCGGGCTGGAAAGTGGAGCTGAGTCCACAAAGATCAGCCATGATCTCATTGAATGGTGGAGCAGGCTCGAGGGGCCAGATGGCCTACTCCTGCTCCTAGTTCTTATGTTCTTATGTTCTTATCTGGTTGCAGCTTCTCCCTCTCAAACTGCAGGGTAAATTCTATCATATTGTGGTCACTGCTCCCTAAGGGTTCCTTCACCTTAAATTCCCTAATCAAGTCTGCCTCATTACACATCACCAAATCCAGAATTGCCTGTTCCCTAGTAGGCTCTGTCACAAGCTGCTCCAAAAAACTATCTCTTAGACATTCCACAAATTCCATTCTTGGGATCCATTACCAACCTGATTTTCCCAGTCCACCTGCATACTGAAGTCCCCCATGATTATTGTAATATTGCCTTTTTTACATGCCTTTTCTCCTCATTTATTTTCTGCTCCACATCCTGACTACTGCTCGGGGGCCTGTACATAACTCCCATCAGGGTCTTTTTACCTTTGCGATTCCTGAACTCTACCCACAGAGATTCTATGCCTTCTGATCCTATATCGTTCCTTGCTATCGATTTAACTTCAGTCCTTACTAACAATGCAACCCCGCCCCCTTTGCCCATCTGCCTGTCCTTTCGATAGGACATATATCCTTGGATATTTAGATTAGATCCCAGCCCTGATCCCCTTGCAGCCACATCCCTGTGATGCCCACAACATCGTACCGGCCAATTTCAATGTGCGCAACAAGCCCATTTATCTTTTTCCGTATACTGCGCGCATTTAGGTACAACACCCTCAATCCTGCATTGGCCACCTCCCTTTTCACACTCTCCTCAGTCACTGTACCCTGTACTGTGGCCCTTTTTCATTTTTGACTATGGCTTTTCTGCCTTACACTTACCCCCTTACTGCTTTTTGTTTCTGGCCCCGTTTTACTTCCCCCCGACTTCCTACATCGGATCTCCGTTATGGGGAGAAGGCAGGAGAATGGGGATGAGAAAAGTATCAGCCATGATTGAATGGCGGAGCAGACTCGATGGCCGAGTGGCCGAATTCGGCTCCTGTCTCATGGTCTTATAGAAGGCACAAATCTGGAATGTGATGGAATACTCCCCACTTGCCTGGATGAGTGCAACTCCAACACCACTCAAGACGCTCGACACTATCCAGGACAAAGCAGCCGAATGACTATCCACCACCGACACAGAGTAGCAGCCATGTGTGCCATCACAATGTTAGCGGAAGAAATTGCTATATGTGTCAGGATTGGTATAACAAAGATGTCTCAAAGTATTGTAATAGCACAGGTCAAGGGCAAACCAGCAGGCAAGGGATTAGACATATACCAAGGGAAAACCAGCAAGCAAGGGGTTAAAGTCACCCACATTGGAAATGATTTAATCATCTCACAGAGCATTTGAATATGAAAAGGGAAACACCACGTAAGTCTAAGGGACCCATTGTCCAACACATTCGCACCTCTTCTAGAAGTTAAATATGTTAAGCACAAACCAATTAAGGAAACATTGTATTCTTTAATCATTTTCCCATTACAGGGACCAGAAAATATGCATACTGATCACCTTGTATTATTCCGAATGATTCAGTGACGTCAATGCCTGCTTGCGACTCGAAAATTTTTAAATAAAATGCATGTAATTCTGAGGACAGGCAGAGCTGGATTTTACGAGCTACAGGATAGTCGCAGAATCTATCTCTCCTGTGTGTACACAGTTTTTTCCGAATTAAACAAAGTTTTACCAACACCACGTGGTCGAGAACAGACTGAGGTTTTTCTTCCCTCCAACAACAAGATGCATGGCAGAAATTCACCAAGGCTCCTTGGGCAGCACCTTCCAAACCCATTACCATCTAGAAGGCCAAGGGCAGCAGATACCTGGGAATACCACCACCTGGCGGTTCCCCTCCAAGTCACGCACCAACCTGACTTGGAAATATATCGTCCGTTCCTTCACTGTCACTGGGTCCAAATCCTGGAACTCCCTCCCTAACAGCACTGTGGGTGTACCTACACCATATGGACACCAAATGCAGCTTGAAAGGAATTCAGTTCTCTGCAGCATTTACTGGGAACTGAGTTGCGTGTGGAATTCTAGCTCAGGACCAGAGATTGTCAGTAGTGAGCGAATAATAGTCTCGACAAAAGGATGACACCTCGTTTCAGCTCCCTCCAGATTTAGATTTTCTTTGTGAAGAGGGGGTGGAGGAATTAACTATAACAGGCAATATGTAGAGATTTTGTGAAAATTTGAAAACATGTGCGGCACGGTGGTATGGTGTTTCGCACTGCTGCTTCACAATACCTGGGACCCGGTTTCAATTCCGACCTCGGGTGTCTGTCTGTGCGGAGTCTGCACCTTCGCCCCGTGTCTACGTGGTTTTCGTCCAGGTCCCCCGGTTTCCTCCCACAGTCCAAAGGTGTGCAGGTTAGGTGGGGTTATGGGGTTACGAGGATAGGGCGGTGGAGTGGGCCTAGGTAGGGTGCTCTTTCAGAGGGTTGGTGCAGACTTGATGCGCCGAATGGTCACTTCCTGCACTGTAGAGATTGTATGTTTGGTTCAGGATTAGGAAGATTGGAGCGCAGGAACAGAAATAAACTATTCTGCCTCATGTTTCATAGAACGTACAGTGCAGAAGGAGGCCAATCGACCCGTAGAGTCTGCACTGTCCTTGGAAAGAGCACCCCACTTAAACCCCCGCCTCCACCCTATCCCCGTAATCCAGTAACACCACGTAACCTTTGTGGACACTAAGGGCAATTCAGCATGGCCAATCCATCTAACCCGCACATCTTTGGACTATGGGAGGAAACCGGAGCACCCGGAGAAAACCCACATGGACACGAGGAGAACGAGCAGACTCTGCACAGACAGTGACCCAAGCCGGGAATTGAACCTGGGACCCTGGAGCTGTGAAGCAACAGTGCTAACCACTGTGCTATTGTGCCACCCGAAATGTCTGCCCTGCCATTTAATGTGATCATGACTGGTCTGTATTTTAACTCCATGCATTCACCTTCATTTCATAATCCTCAAAACACTTACTAAACAAAAGCTATCAGTTTTATTTTGGAAACTTCCTGTTAACCCCCAGCTTTAACAGTTGTTTGTGGGAGGGAATTCAATATTTCTACCATCCTTCAAACTGGAATGGTTGGGGGAACCTCAGCAGGGTGACGAGGGAGAGAGAATCAAGGTCGAGTTCAGTTTCTGGTCAATGGTAACTCCCAGGATGTTGATAGTGGGGGATTCAATGATGGTGATGCCATTGAATATCAAGGGGCGATGGTCTGACTCTCTCTTATTGGAGTTAGTCATTGCCTGGCACTTGTGTGGCATGAATGTTATTTGCCACTATCAGCCCAAGCCTGGATATTGTCTAGGTCTTGTTGCATTTTCATGTGGACTGCTTCAATGTCTGAGGTCAGGAGCTGAGTGATCCAGACGGAACCCAAACTGAGCATCGGTGAATAGGTTATTGCTGAGTAAGTGCCGCTTGATAGCATTATTGATGACTCCTTCCATCACTTTGCTGATGATGGATAGGAGACTGATAGAGCTGTAATTGCTGCGTAGGATTTGTCCTGCTTTTTGCATACAGGACACACCTGGGCAATTCTCCACATTGCCGGGTAGATGCCAGTGTTGTAGCTGTACTGGAACAGCTTGGCTAGGAGCTCTGGAGCACAAGTCTTCAGTACTATTGCCGGGATATTGTCAGGGCCCATAGCCTTTGCAGTATCAGTGCCTTCAGCCGTTTCTGATATCATGTCGAGTGAATTGAATTGGCTGAAGACTGGCATCTGTGATGCTGGGGACCTCCGGAGGAGACTGAGATGGATCATCCACTCGGCACTTCTGGCTGAAGATTGTTGCGAATGCCTCAGCCTTGTCATTTGCATAGATGTGCTGGGCTCCCCCATCATTGTGGATGGGAGATTTTTGTGGAGTCTCCTCCTCCAGTGAGTTGTTTAATATTCACGACTGGATATGGCAGGACTGCAGAGCTTAGATTTGATCCATTGCTGTAGAATTGCTTAGCTCTATTTATCACTTGCTGCTTATGTTATTTGGCACACATGTAGTCCTGTGTTGTAGCTTCAACTATTTTTTCCACATGCCTGGTGCTGCTCCCTATCTCTTTCGAAGATGGTGAAATCCTTTGCTCAGTTATACACACAGCAGTTGGCCTGCAATCCCTTGCCCATGTCGCCATTTGTTTACTATGTCAGTCAGTGAGTCTGAGCAGGTTGTGCGACCACTGGGACAGGGACCACAACTGAACACAATCTTGTGCTCACTCAGTGTCACTTATACTTGGTGGTGATTAGGAGCCGCAGCTTTAGTTGGTTTGACTGACTGACATTTGGTCGGCACGGGCTTGGAGGGCCGAAGGGCCTGTTCCTGTGCTGTACATTTCTTTGTCTTTGTATGACTGACCCTCCCCAGCTGAGATCAACTAACTACGTCTGGAGTATGGATTGATCTTTTACTCTCTTGCTCTGTATTATTCTGTTACTCATGGCCTTAATAATAATAATCGCTTATTGTCACAAGTAGGCTTCAATGAAGTTACTGTGAAAAGGCCTCAACCAGCATTAGAGATATTAAAGAAAAACAATTCCACAAAGCCTGCTTGCCAATGAAACAGTTGGCAGCTCTACAACGGGCAAGTTATAGCAGTCACATTGAAAGCATTTATCGAAGATTACCTTTATATCGGGTGATTATCAAGGAGCTGTTCCTTGTTGGTTCCTGGAATGTGACTCGAAGGGATGTACTGCCAGTTACTGACAAGTACACTTTTTCTGGAGGATCAGTAACACCTGTCAAGGAGAAAGGTTAACTCAAGTCACCCTGTCATTCAATGTCAAACTGAATCTGCCTGGGTCTGTCGATGCATATAGAGAAATAACTGTCCCCTGAGATTGGTGGCTAATGGTTCTTTAATGCAGCTTACATGCAGCGATACTGAAAGAAACATTCACATTACAGCAATTACAGGTAATGGAAAGAGAGACTGCGTGGCAAATTGGATTAGAAAGGAGGAAAAGGAGAATAGTAGTTAAGAGCAGAACTTTTCAAACCCCCGACTGCCACCATCTAGAAGGATAAGGGCACCAAATCCTTCTCCAATAAGGGCAGCACGGTAGCCTGGGGGCAGCACGGTAGCCTTGTGGATAGCACAATTGCTTCACAGCTCCAGGGTCCCAGGTTCGATTCCAGTTTGGGTCACTGTCTGTGCAGAGTCTGCACATCCTCCCCGTGTCTGCGTGGGTTTCCTCCGGGTGCTCCGGTTTCCTCCCACAGTCCAAAGATGTGCAGATTAGGTGGATTGGCCATGATAAATTGTCCTTAGTGTCCAAAATTGCCCTTAGTGTTGGGTGGGGTTACTGGGTTATGGGGATAGGGTGGCGGTGTTGACTTTGGGTAGGGTGCTCTTTCCAAGAGCCAGTGCAGACTCGATGGGCCGAATGGCCTCCTTCTGCACTGTAAAATCTATGATAATCTATGAAATGTGTAGGGACATCAAAACCAGGAAGTTTTCCTTCAAGCCACACACCACCCTGACTTGGAAATATATCCGCCACTCCTTCAGTGTTGCTGGGTCAAAGATGTGGAACTCCCTCCTGAACAGCACAGTGGGTGTACCTACACCACGCGGACTGCAGCGGTTCAAGAAGGCAGCTCACCACCACCTTCTCAAGGGGCAATTAAGGATAAGCATCAAATGCTGGCCTAGCCAACAACACCCATGTGATTCCATGTATCGGTTGGTTGCCTGATACAACTGAAATGGAGTTATTGAGCGTCCTCTCCCAGGACAATATCCCCAGTATCGAGGCACCACTGGTCATTCTCGACCAGCTGCGATGGGACAGCCACACTGCCCACATGCCCAAGTGTTTTAGTCGGAGCTCTGCAATGGCAAACAAACACTCGTAGGGCAGAGGAAACACTACAAGGACACTCTGAAAGCCTCCCTAAATAAATGCAGGGTGAGCAGCCAGAAGTCGTGGTGCACACTGGTACCAACGACGTAGGTAGGAAAAGGGGTGTGGAGGTAATAAAAAGGGGTGTGGAGTTTAGGGAGTTAGGCTGGAAGTTAAAAGCCAGGACAGACAGAGTTGTCATCTCTGGTTTGTTGCCGGTGCCACGTGATAGCGAGGCTAGGAATAGGGAGAGAGTGCAGCTGAACACGTGGCTGCAGGAATAGTGTAGGAGGGAGGGCTTCAGGTATTTGGATAATTGGAGCGCATTCTGGGGAAGGTGGGACCTGTAAAAGCAGGACGGGTTGCATCTGAACCAGAGGGGCACCAATATCCTGGGAGGGAGGTTTTCTAGTACTCTTCGGGAGGGTTTAAACTAATTTGGCAGGGGAATGTGAACCGGATTTGTAGTCCAGCAACTAAGCTAGCCGATATTCAGGACGCCAAAGTGTGTAGTGAGGCAGTGGGGAAGGGAACACTGACAAAGGAGAGTACTTGCAGGCACGGAGATGGGTTGAAGTGTGTATACTTCAACGCAAGAAGCATCAGGAATAAGGTGGGTGAACTTAAGGCATGGATCGGTACTTGGGACTACGATGTGGTGGCCATCACGGAAACTTGGATAGAAGAGGGGCATAAATGGTTGTTGGAGGTCCCTGGTTATAGATGTTGCAATAAGATTAGGGAAGGTGGTAAAAGAGGTGGGGGGGTGGCATTGTTAATTAGAGATAGTATAACAGCTGCAGAAAGGCAGTTCGAGGAGTATCTGCCTACTGAGGTAGTATGGGTTGAAGTCAGAAATAGGAAAGGAGCAGTCACCTTGTTAGGAGTTTTCTATAGGCCCCCCATTAGTAGCAGAGATGTGGAGGAACAGATTGGGAAACAGATTTTGGAAAGGTGCAGAAGTCACAGGGTAGTAGTCATGGGTGACTTCAACTTCCCAAACATTGAGTGGAAACTCTTTAGATCAAATAGTTTGGATGTGGTGGTGTTTGTGCAGTGTGTCCAGGAAGCTTTTCTAACACAGTATGTAGATTGTCCGACCAGAGGGGAGGCAATATTGGATTTGGTACTTGGTAATGAACCAGGGCAAGTGATAGATTTGTTAGTGGGGGAGCATTTTGGAGATAGTGACCACAATTCTGTGACTTTCACTTTAGTAATGGAGAGGGATAGGTGCGTGCAACAGGGCAAGGTTTACAATTGGGGGAAGGGTAAATACGATGTTGTCAGACAAGAATTGAAGTGCATAAGTTGGGAACATAGGCTGTCAGGGAAGGACACAAGTCAAACGTGGAACTTGTTCAAGGACCAGGTACTACGTGTCCTTGATATGTATGTCCCTGTCAGGCAGGGAAGAGATGGTCAAGTGAGGGAACCATGGTTGACAAGAGAGGTTGAATGTCTTGTTAAGAGGAAAAAGGAGACTTATGTAAGGCTGAGGAAACAAGGTTCAGACAGGGCGCTGTGGGAATACAAGATAGCCAGGAGGGAACTGAAGAAAGGGATTAGGAGAGCTAAGAGAGGGCATGAACAATCTTTGGCGGATAGGATCAAGGAAAACCCCAAGGCCTTTTACACATATGTGAGAAATATGAGAATGACTAGAGCGAGGGTAGGTCCGTTCAAGGACAGTAGCGGGAGATTATGTATTGAGTCTGAAGAGATAGGAGAGGTCTTGAATGAGTACTTTTCTTCTGTATTTACAAATGAGAGGGGCCATATTGTTGGAGAGGACAGTGTGAAACAGACTGGTAAGCTCGAGGAAATACTTGATGGAAGGAAGATGTGTTGGGCATTTTGAAAAACTTGACGATAGACAAGTCCCCCGGGCCTGACGGGATATATCCAAGGATTCTATGGGAAGCAAGAGATGGAATTGCAGAGCCGTTGGCAATGATGTTTTCGTCCTCACTGTCAACAGGGGTGGTACCAGGGGATTGGAGAGTGGCGAATGTCCTGCCCCTGTTCAAAAAGGGACTAGGGATAACCCTGGGAATTACAGGCCAGTTAGTCTTACTTCGGTGGTAGGCAAAGTAATGGAAAGGGTACTGAGGATAGGATTTCTGAGCATCTGGAAAGACATTGCCTGATTAGGAATAGCCAGCACGGATTTGTGAGGGGTAGGTCTTGCCTTACAAGTCTTATTGAATTCTTTGAGGAGGTGACCAAGCGTGTGGATGAAGGTAAAGCAGTGGATGTAGTGTACATGGATTTTAGTAAGGCATTTGATAAGGTTCCCCATGGTAGGCTTCTGCAGAAAGTAAGGAGGCATGGGATAGTGGGAAATTTGGCCAGTTGGATAACAAACTGGCTAACCGATAGAAGTCAGAGAGTGGTGGTGGATGGCAAATATTTAGCCTGGATCCCAGTTACCACTGGCGTACCGCAGAGATCAGTTCTGGGTCCTTTGCTGTTTGTGATTTTCATTAATGACTTGGATGAGGGAGTTGAAGGGTGGGTTAGTAAATTTGCAGACGATTCGAAGATTGGTGGAGTTGTGGATAGTGAGGAGGGCTGTTGTCGGCTGCAAAGAGACATAGATAGGATGCAGAGCTGGGCTGAGAAGTGGCAGATGGAGTTTAACCCTGAAAAGTGTGAGGTTGTCCATTTTGGAAGGACAAATATGAATGCGGAATACAGGGTTAACAGTAGAGTTCTTGGCAATGTGGAGGAGCAGAGAGATCTTGGGGTCTATGTTCATACATCTTTGAAAGTTGCCACTCAAGTGGATAGAGCTGTGAAGAAGGCCTATGGTTTGCTAGCGTTCATTAACAGAGGGATTGACGAGGTTGGTGGAGCAAATGGAGGAGGATTTCAAAAGATGGGACATGTTACCGCTCTCGCTGGTGGGTAGAGTGCAGTCGGTCAAAATGGTGGTCCTTACGAGGTTTCTGTTTGTGTTTCAGTACCTTCCCATCGTGATCACCAAGGCTTTTTTTAAGAGAGTAGGCAGGAGTATTATGGGGTTTGTGTGGGCGAATCAGACCCCGAGAGTAAGGAGAGGGTTCCTGGAACGCAGTAGGGACCAAGGAGGGTTGGCGCTGCCAAACCTGGGGAGCTACTAATAGCCAGCAAATGTGGCGATGATCCGCAAGTGGGTTATGGAGGGAGGGGGGGCGGCATGGAAGAGGATGGAGATGGCGTCCTATAAAGGAACGAGCCTGTGGGCGTTGGTGACGGCACCGCTGCCGCTCTCGCCGACAAAGTATACCACTAGCCCGGTGGTGGCGGCAACGCTAAGGATCTGGGGCCAGTGGAGACGGCACCGGGGTGCAATGGGAGCATCGGTGTGGTCCCCGATCAGGGGTAACCACCGGTTTGTCCCAGGGAAGATGGACAGGGGGTTCCAGAGCTGGCATCGGGCGGGGATTGGAAGAATGGGGGACCTGTTCATCGACGGGACGTTTGCGAGCCTAGGGGCACTGGAGGAGAACAAAGAACAAAGAACAAAGAAATGTACAGCACAGGAACAGGCCCTTCGGCCCTCCAAGCCCGTGCCGACCATACTGCCCGACTAAACTACAATCTTCTACACTTCCTGGGTCCGTATCCTTCTATTCCCATCCTATTCATATATTTGTCAAGATGCCCCTTAAATGTCCCTATCGTCCCTGCCTCCACTACCTCCTCCGGTAGTGAGTTCCAGGCACCCACTACCCTCTGCGTAAAAAACTTGCCTCGTACATCTACTCTAAACTTTGCCCCTCTCACCTTAAACCTATGCCCCCTAGTAATTGACCCCTCTGCCCTGGGGAAAAGCCTCTGACTATCCACTCTGTCTATGCCCCTCATAATTTTGTATACCTCTATCAGGTCGCCCCTCAACCTCCTTCGTTCCAGTGAGAACAAACCGAGTTTATTCAATCGCTCCTCATAGCTTATGCCCTCCATACCAGGCAACATTCTGGTAAATCTCTTCTGCACCCTCTCTAAAGCCTCCACATCCTTCTGGTAGTGTGGCGACCAGAATTGAACACTATACTCCAAGTGTGGCCTAACTAAGGTTCTATACAGCTGCAACATGACTTGCCAATTCTTATACTCAATGCCCCGGCCAATGAAGGCAAGCATGCCGTATGCCTTCTTGACTACCTTCTCCACCTGTGTAGCCCCTTTCAGTGATCTGTGGACCTGTACTCCTAGATCTCTTTGACTTTCAATACTCTTGAGGGTTCTACCATTCACTGTATATTCCCTACCTGCATTAGCCCTTCCAAAATGCATTACCTCACATTTGTCCAGGTTAAACTCCATCTGCCATCTCTCCGCCCAAGTCTCCAGACAATCTAAATCCTGCTGTATCCTCAGACAGTCCTCATCGCTATCCGCAATTCCACCAACCTTTGTGTCGTCTGCAAACTTACTAATCAGACCAGTTACATTTTCCTCCAAATCATTTATATATACTACAAAGAGCATAGGTCCCAGCACTGATCCCTGTGGAACACCACTGGTCACAGCCCTCCAATTAGAAAAGCATCCCTCCATTGCTACCCTCTGCCTTCTATGGCCTAGCCAGTTCTGTATCCACCTTGCCAGTTCACCCCTGATCCCGTGTGACTTCACCTTTTGTACTAGTCTACCATGAGGGACCTTGTCAAAGGCCTTACTGAAGTCCATATAGACAACATCTACTGCCCTACCTGCATCAATCATCTTAGTGACCTCCTCGAAAAACTCTATCAAGTTAGTGAGACACGACCTCCCCTTCACAAAACCGTGCTGCCTCTCACTAATACGTCCATTTGCTTCCAAATGGGAGTAGATCCTGTCTCGAAGAATTCTCTCCAGTAATTTCCCTACCACTGAAGTAAGGCTCACCGGCCTGTAGTTCCCGGGATTATCCCTGCCACCCTTCTTAAACAGAGGAACAACATTGGCTATTCTCCAGTCCTCCGGGACATTCCCTGAAGACAGCGAGGATCCAAAGATTTCTGTCAAGGCCTCAGCAATTTCCTCTCCAGCCTCCTTCAGTATTCTGGGGTAGATCCCATCCGGCCCTGGGGACTTATCTACCTTAATATTTTTTAAGACACCCAACACCTCGTCTTTTTGGATCACAATGTGACCCAGGCTATCTACACCCCCTTCTCCAGACTCAACATCTACCAATTCCTTCTCTTTGGTGAATACTGATGCAAAGTATTCATTTAGTACCTCGCCCATTTCCTCTGGCTCCACACATAGATTCCCTTGCCTATCCTTCAGTGGGCCAACCCTTTCCCTGGCTACCCTCTTGCTTTTTATGTAAGTGTAAAAAGCCTTGGGATTTTCCTTAACCCTATTTGCCAATGACTTTTCATGACCCCTTCTAGCCCTCCTGACTCCTTGCTTAAGTTCCTTCCTACTTTCCTTATATGCCACACAGGCTTCGTCTGTTCCCAGCCTTTTAGCCCTGACAAATGCCTCCTTTTTCTTTTTGACGAGGCCTACAATATCACTCGTCATCCAAGGTTCCCGAAAATTGCCGTATTTATCTTTCTTCCTCACAGGAACATGCCTGTCCTGTATTCCTTTCAACTGACACTTGAAAGCCTCCCACATGTCAGATGTTGATTTGCCCTCAAACATCCGCCCCCAATCTATGTTCTTCAGTTCCCGCCTAATATTGTTATAATTAGCCTTCCCCCAATTTAGCACATTCATCCTCGGACCACTCTTATCCTTGTCCACCAGTACTTTAAAACTTACTGAATTGTGGTCACTGTTACCGAAATGCTCCCCTACTGAAACATCTACCACCTGGCCGGGCTCATTCCCCAATACCAGGTCCAGTACCGCCCCTTCCCTAGTTGGACTGTTTACATATTGTTTTAAGAAGCCCTCCTGGATGCTCCTTACAAACTCTGCCCCGTCTAAGCCCCTGGCACTAAGTGAGTCCCAGTCAATATTGGGGAAGTTGAAGTCTCCCATCACCACAACCCTGTTGTTTTTACTCTTTTCCAAAATCTGTCTACCTATCTGCTCCTCTATCTCCCGCTGGCTGTTGGGAGGCCTGTAGTATACCCCCAACATTGTGACTGCACCCTTCTTATTCCTGATCTCTACCCATATAGCCTCACTGCCCTCGGAGGTGTCCTCTCGCTGTATAGCTGTGATACTCTCCTGAACAAGTAGCGCAACTCCGCCTCCCCTTTTACATCCCCCTCTATCCCGCCTGAAACATCTAAATCCTGGAACGTTTAGCTGCCAATCCTGCCCTTCCCTCAACCAGGTCTCTGTAATGGCAACAACATCATAGTTCCAAGTAGTAATCCAAGCTCTAAGTTCATCTGCCTTACCCGTAATGCTCCTTGCATTAAAACATATGCACTTCAGGCCACCAGACCCGCTGTGTTCAGCAACTTCTCCCCGTCTGCGCTGCCTCAGAGCCACACTGTCCCTATTCCCTAGTTCTCCCTCAATGCTCTCACCTTCTGACCTATTGCTCCCGTGCCCACCCCCCTGCCATACTAGTTTAAACCCTCCCGTGTGACACTAGCAAACCTCGCGGCCAGGATATTTATGCCTCTCCGGTTTAGATGCAACCCGTCCATCTTATACAGGTCACACCTGCCCCGGAAGAGCTCCCAGTGGTCCAGATAACAGAAACCCTCCCTCCTACACCAGCTGTTTAGCCACGTGTTTGTCTGCTCTATCTTCCTATTTCTAGCCTCACTGGCACGTGGCACAGGGAGTAATCCCGAGATTACAACCCTCGAGGTCCTGTCTTTTAACTTTCTGCCTAGCTCCCTGAACTCCTGCTGCAGGACCTCATGCCCCTTCCTGCCTATGTCGTTAGTACCAATATGTACAACGACCTCTGCCTGTTTGCCCTCCCCCTTCAGGATTCCCTCTACCCGTTCGGAGACATCCTGGACCCTGGCACCAGGGAGGCAACATACCATCCTGGAGTCTCTTTCACGTCCACAGAAGCGCCTATCTGTGCCCCTGACTATAGAGTCCCCTATAACTATTACTCTTCTGCGCTTTGACCCTCCCTTCTGAACATGAGAGCCAGCCGTGGTGCCACTGCTCTGGCTGCTGCTGTTTTCCCCTGATAGGCTATCCCCCCCGACAGTATCCAAAGGGGTATATCTGTTCGAGAGGGGGACAACCACAGGGGATTCCTGCACTGACTGCCTGCCCTTTCTGGTGGTCACCCATTTCTCTGCCTGCACCTTGGGTGTGACCACACTTACATAACTGCGATCTATGACGCTTTCCGCCACCTGCAAGTTCGAGTTACCCCCGGGAAATGCCTTTAGATATATGCAGGTGAGGGCTTTTGTGAGGCGACAGGTGAGGGAATTCCCGTTGCTCCCGGCACAAGAAGTTCAAGATAGGGTGATCTCGGGTGTATGGGTCGGGGAGGGCAAGGTGTCGGAAATACACCAGGAGTTGAAAGAAGAGGGGGAAGCGCTAGTAGAAGAGTTGAATGGGTAAATGGGAGGAGGAGCTGGGGGAGGAGATCGAGGAAGGTCTGTGGGCTGATGCCTTAGGTAGGGTTAATTCCTCCTCCTCGTGTGCCAGGCTCAGCCTGATACAATTTAAGGTGGTCCACAGAGCGCAATTGACGGGGGCGAGGTTGAGTAGGTTCTATGGGGTAGAGGACAGATGTGGAAGGTGCTCAGGGAGCCCAGCGAACCATGTCCATATGTTTTGGTCATGCCCGGCACTGGAGGGGTTCTGGAGAGGAGTGGCGGGAGCAATATCTCAGGTGGTGAAAGTCCGGGTCAAGCCAAGCTGGGGGCTAGCAATATTTGGAGTAGTGGACGAACCTGGAGTGCAGGAGGCGAAAGAGGCCGGCATTCTGGCCTTTGCGTCCCTAGTAGCCCGGCGAAGGATCTTGCTAATGTGGAAGGAGGCGAAGCCCCCCCAGCCTGGAGGCCTGGATAAATGATATGGCTGGGTTCATAAAGTTGGAGAGGATTAAGTTCGTCTTGAGAGGGTCTGTGCAGGGGTTCTACAGGCGGTGGCAACCGTTCCTAGAATATCTCGCGGAGCGTTAGAGGAAGGTCGGTGATCAGCAGCAGCAACCTTGAGGGGGGGGGGGGGGGGACGTCCTGGGGAGGGGGGGGAGGGGGGGGGAAAGGGGGGACTGCCTGGGAGGGTGGATGAGCAAGAGATAACATGAAGGGTTGGGGAAGCTGGCACGTACGGGTGAGGGCCAGTGTACAAAGCTGTGTAAATATATCATTTTGCCATGTATATATCTTGCTCTGCGCGATTTCTCGTTTTTTTTCGTTGCGAGGGGGGGGGGGGATTTTGTTTGTAAGGGAGAAAAATTGTGTTAAAAAACTTTAATAAATATATATTTTTTAAAAAACAGAGGGATTGAATTTAAGAGCTGTGAGGTGATGATGCAGCTGTACAAAACTTTGGTAAGGCCACATTTGGAGTACTGTGTACAGTTCTGGTCGCCTCATTTTAGGAAGGATGTGGAAGCTTTGGAAAAGGTGCAAAGGAGATTTACCAGGATGTTGCCTGGAATGGAGAGTAGGTCTTACGAGGAAAGGTTGAGGGTGCTAGGCCTTTTCTCATTAGAACAGAGAAGGATGAGGGGCGACTTGAAGAGTTTTATAAGATGATCAGGGGAATAGACAGAGTAGACAGTCAGAGACTTTTTCCCCGGATGGAACAAACCATTACAAGGGGACATAAATTTAAGGTGAATGGTGGAAGATATACGGGGGATGTCAGAGATAGGTTCTTTACCCAGAGAGTAGTGGGGGCATGGAATGCACTGCCTGTGGAAGTAGTTGAGTCGGAAACATTAGGGACCTTCAAGCAGCTATTGGATAGGTACATGGATCACGGTAGAATGATATAGTGTAGATTAATTTGTTCTTAAGGGCAGCACGGTAGCATTGTGGATAACACAATTGCTTCACAGCTCCAGGGTCCCAGGTTCGATTCCGGCTTGGGTCACTGTCTGTGCGGAGTCTGCACATCCTCCCCGTGTGTGCATGGGTTTCCTCCGGGTGCTCCGGTTTCCTCCCACAGTCCAAAGATGTGCAGGTTAGGTGGATTGGCCGTGATAAATTGCCCTTAATGTCCAAATTGCCCTTGGTGTTGGGTGGAGGTGTTGACTTTGGGTAGGGTGCTCTTTCCAAGAGCTGGTGCAGACTCAATGGGCCGAATGGCCTCCTTCTGCACTGTAAATTCTATGATAATCTATGATTAATCTAGGACAAAGGTTCGGCAGAACATCGTGGGCCGAAGGGCCTGTTCTGTGCTGTATTTTTCTATGTTCTATGTTCTAACATCCCCATCAACATGTGGGAATCGCTTGCCTTGGACTGCACAAGTTGGAGAAAAAGCATCCGCGAAGGCACCAATCACCTCGAACGTCGTAGGGTGGAACTCGTGGAGGCCAAGCGTAAACAGCGGAAGGACAGTGCAGAATCCAAAGTGTCCCACTCATCCACCTCAACAAGCACCACCTGCCAAACCTGTGGCAGTCTGTGGATCCAGGATTCAACCACCGGAGGACCCACCTCCCTGGTGTGGAAGCAAGTCATCCTCAACGCTGAGGGATTGCCCAGGAATGGAGTTGTTGGCTAATCATAGACCATAAGATATAGGAGCAGGAGTAGGCCATTCGGCCCCTCAAGCCTGCTCCACCATTCAATAAGATCAAGGCTGATCTGACATTCCTCACATTCACTCTCCTGCCCTTTCCCCACAACCCTTGATCCCTTTACTGATCAAGAATCTATCTAAGCCTTTAATATACACAAGGGCTCTGCCCCCACAGCTCTCATGGCAAGGAGTTCCAAAGATTCACAACTCTCTGAGAGAAGAAATTCCTCCTCACCTCAGTCTTAAATTGCTACCCCTTTATTCTGAAACTGTGCCCTCTGGCCCTAGACCCTCCCATGCCACGAAAGGTCGTCTCAACATTTATCCTGTGAAGCCCCATATGAATCCTTTATGTTTCAATGAGATCACCTCTCATTCTTCTAAATTCAAATGAGTAGAGTCCCAACCTGTCTGACGTTTGCTCATAAGACAATCCCTCTATACCGGGTATCACCCGAGTGAACCTTGTCTGAACCGTCTCCAATATCTTTCCTTAAATAAGGGGACCAAAACTGCTCTCAGTGCTCCAGATGTGGTCTCACCAGTACCTTGTGCAATTGCAGCAAGACTTCCTGACACTTGTACTTCATTTTAGCAATAAATTTGTATCAATTAGTATAAAACAGACCCAAACATGACACGAGGAAAACCTCACTGAAGGACCCTTGCGAATCACAGGTCCAAAGTGCTCCATTCCTCCCAGATACGCTACACAAATCTAAAAGTACTCATAAGGCTGGATTTTATGCTCTAGTTCTGCCAGAGCATTTGCAAATGAGGGTCTCCTTGTGACCTTCCCACTGCCTTCCTGCCCACCCCGACCTGTCTCCAATATTATGGTGGCGGGGAGCATCAGCCGCTCGTCCACCTTTAGGTCTATTGTGGCCCTTAATTGGCTACTTAAGGGCCTTATTCCGTCTCAGCCACAAGTAGCAACGGAAAGGGAAGGCACGGTGGGCAGCCCGGCTACTTCCACTGCCCGGGTGGCTGCTGGGAGGAAGGGGGGTACCTCCTTTAGAAGCTCCACTGTCCTCAACCCCAACAGTAGATCCCTGGGGAGAGTTAAGTGTGGGCAGGGAGAGGGTCACTGGTGATGATGGGGGTGCAAAGATTGGTTTTCAGTGACCCTCCCTTGCTGATGCTGGGTCTTTGGATGGGGTACTGAGTGCCTGAGGGACCCCTGCCATGAGGCCAGGTGGCTTTTGTGGCAGCTGTGTGGGTGCCGTTAATTTCTTTTCCAACACTGAATCCCAATGGGCTCAGGGATAATTGCTCCATGAGTCTGACAGCCACCAGAAACTGAGATTCCCTCGTCGAGCCCTCCCTGCTAAAGTGGGTCAGTTTTCCTGCTTTTGGGAATCAGAAATGGGGACTCTCGTCTGGGGCGGGATTCTCTAATCTCGCGGCAGAGTGTCGTGCCCCCCCCCCCCCCCCCCCCCCCCCACAGGCTGCCACCCGACCCTTCAACGGCGACGTCCCACCGGCTCAGAGCAGGTTAGATTGGCGCTGGCGGGACTTGGGTTTTTTCTTACGGCCGCTCAGCCCATGCGGGCCGGAGAATTGCGCGGGGGGGGCGCATAGAGCTCTGCGGAGAATCGCGTGCCAACGTTGGGGCGGCGTGGCCCGGTCGCGGGGATTCTCCGGCCCAGCCCAGGGCTGGGAGAATCCCGTCCCTGATTCTTCCCGACTCCCTTGTCATCACTTTGGCCTGTCTGAGTATTTCCATGGATTATTTATCCCTCTTCAAACACAGGCCTTGTTGATTCTGCTAGTCAGACTCAGTTGGATTAAAACTTCGGTCATCCAGCCAATAATCATCCATTAAAGTAACAGAGAGTTAGGTCTCCTGGTGGGTTTCAGGACCCCCAACATCAGGGGCAAATAAGGGTGCTCAGCCCCTACTTGACAAAACAAAACTAATTATGAATCAATATTTCTGGAGTGGTCCCTTAATTGGCCACCACAGAGCTCACCATCTTTTTAAGAAGGTGGGCCTGTTCTTGATGCCACTGTCCTAATATGAGTCTTGCAGCTCTGGATCCTTGGCAGCCCAACCAAGAGAGGTGGGCACAGTTGAGGCAGATTGGGATCTGCAAAAGGGAGCCTGGTGAGTGTCGCCCATGGAGGTCAATATTTAAAGGTGAATTTCGGGGAGGCCATGCTGTAGGCCCCTCGGTGAGGAGGGAAACCCCCCCGATGGGTGGGACCATTCCTGCCCAGGGCGGTGGGATGTATGCAAATTGGCTTTGTTCAGCAGGAATGCATTGGGGAGATGTGCCAACATGGCATCTCCCAATTTTCCCAACCCCTCCCCCCAACCAGGAAATTTCAGCTCAAAACACCTCTTTTATTTACACTTAATGTGGTATGAGACCAGGATGGTGCTGTTGGGCTTTTGATGGTCTGTGTGTGTGTGTGGAGGGGATGATATCTTGGGGGGGAGGGTGTCACTGATGTCACCCCCCTTCCCCCATCTCCTTTCCATCTTTTCATAGAAGCTGTTTCAAAATGGCCTTTGGCCCTCTGTCTCACCTGCCACTGCCCAGCATTTCCTCGCAATGGAGGAGGATTTGAGGCACTTAATTTCCAATTAATTGGGCAGTTAAGAGCCCCAACAGGTCTAAGGGAGGGCAGCCTACTGTCACCTTACCCACCTTCTGAATTATGAGGAACATGTTAAAGGTGTGTGGGAAGGAGGTGTCGAAAACATGGCTGTCAGTAGGTCATAAAAGCCAGGCCCTGGAGCTCATAATGTAGAGAACTATAAAGGTAGGTCCTTGTGGTGCCACTCCCCATTGATACAGAACAAGCATGGAGGCTTCCAGCAAAATCCCATTTGTGATGGGACCTTCAGTGAAATGTTTTTTTAAATTTAGAGTATCCATTTCTTTTTTCCAATTAAGGGGCAATTTAGTGTGGCCAATCCAGCTACCCTGCACATCTTTGGGTTAACATAGAACATAGAAAAATACAGCACAGAACAGGCCCTTCGGCCCACGATGTTGTGCCGACCCTTTGTCCTAGATTAATCATAGATTATCATAGAATTTACAGTGCAGAAGGAGGCCACTCGGCCCCCCGAGTCCGCACCAGCTCCTGGAAAGAGCACCCTACCCAAGGTCAACACCTCCATCCTATCCCCATAACCCAGCAATCCCATCCAACACTAAGGGCATTTCTGGACACTAAGGACAATTTATCACGGCCAATCCACCTAACCTACACATCTTTGGACTGTGGGAGGAAACCGGAGCACCCGGAGGAAACCCACGCAGACACGGGGAGGATGTGCAGACTCCGCACAGACAGTGACCCAAGCCGGAATCGAACCTGGGACCCTGGAGCTGTGAAGCAATTGTGCTATCCATAATGCTACCGTGCTGCCCTTAAGAACAAATTAACCTACACTATATCATTCTACCATAATCCATGTACCTATCCAATACCTGCTTGAAGGTCCCTAATGTTTCCGACTCAACTACTTCCACAGGCAATGCATTCCATGCCCCCACTACTCTCTGGGTAAAGAACCTACCTCTGACATCCCCCCTATATCTTCCACCATTCACCTTAAATTTATGTCCTCTTGTAATGGTTTGTTCCACCCGGGGAAGAAGTCTCTGACTGTCTACTCTATCTATTCCCCTGATCATCTTATAAAACTCTATCAAGTCGCCCCTCATCCTTCTCCGTTCTAATGAGAAAAGGCCTAGCATCCTCAACCTTTCCTCGTAAGACCTACTCTCCATTTCAGGCAACATCCTGGTAAATCTCCTTTGCACCTTTTCCAAAGCTTCCACATCCTTCCTAAAATGAGGCGACCAGAACTGTACACAGTACTCCAGATGTGGTCTTACCAAAGTTTTGTACAGCTGCATCATCACCTCACGGCTCTTAAATTCAATCCCTCTGTTAATGAACGCTAGCAAACCATAGGCCTCCTTCACAGCTCTATCCACTTGAGTGGCAACTTTCAAAGATGTATGAACATAGACCCCAAGATCTCTCTGCTCCTCCACATTGCCAAGAACTCTACCGTTAACCCTGTATTCCGCATTCATATTTGTCCTTCCAAAATGGACAACCTCACACTTTTCAGGGTTAAACTCCATCTGCCACTTCTCAGCCCAGCTCTGCATCCTATCTATCTCTCTTTGCAGCCGACAACAGCCCTCCTTACTATCCACAACTCCACCAATCTTCATATCATCTGCAAATTTACTGACCCACCCTTCAACTCCCTCATCCAAGTCATTAATGAAAATCACAAACAGCAGAGGACCCAGAACTGATCCCTGCGGTACGCCACTGGTAACTGGGATCCAGGCAGAATATTTGCCATCCACCACCACTCTCTGACTTCTATCGGTTAGCCAGTTTGTTATCCAACTGGCCAAATTTCCCACTATCCCATGCCTCCTTACTTTCTGCATATGCCTACCATGGGGAACATTATCAAATGCCTTACTAAAATCCATGTACACTACATCACCTGCTTTACCTTCATGTACATGTACATCACCATGCTTGGTCACCTCCTCAAAGAAATTCTTGTAAGGCAAGACCTACCCCTCACAAATCCGTGCTGACTATCCCTAATCAAGCAGTGTCTTTCCAGATGCTCAGAAATCCTATCCTTCAGTACCCTTTCCATTACTTTGCCTACCACCGAAGTAAGACTAACTGTTGTGGGGGTTGTGGTGATATACATCACTGCAAGTACACAAAGGGTTAATGTACATACACTACACCTAGCTAGACACTAGAGGGAACACCAGAGACATGACACACAGACAGTCAACCAATAGGTCGGTAAGACAGGACACGACCAATGGGCAGTCACGATACAGACAGAGGTGACACCACCACAGGAGGGCATTTCCCCAACCCATATAAAAGGACACATCACACATGCTCAGTCTCTTTCCAGTGGAGACACTCAGTGAGTACAGTCACAGGGTTGAGTGAGAATCACACCCACCACATGGATTGTAGCAGACTGGTTTATCAGTCTGAGTAGCTATAGCAGGATTAACAGTAGCGTTGAATCCAAGTAGGAGAATTGTTAATAGTTTAATAAACGTGTTAAAGCTAACTCCAAGTCTGGACATTCCTTTTTTCAGAGTGCACATCAAGGAAGCAGCTTCTGCTATGTCAAGAGCATAACAAAACATGGTTCCAGGAGTGAACTGTTTCAATCCATATAGTTAAAACTCAGCAAACAGTGACTACCAGCAACAGCAGCCAGGCAAGATGATGTTCGAGATTCCGGTTCCGCAGCAGCTCAAGTACCACGGCAATCTCAGTGAAAACTGGCGTTGGTTTAGGCAGAGATTCGAGATCTACCTGGTAGCGTCCGACTTAGATGGTGTGGTGTATGCAGAGAAAATAAACCTTCTACTTACCATCGCGGGCCCAGAAGCAGCTGAAATCTTCCAGACCTTCAAATACTCAAAGGGGCAAAACAAGAGCGACTTCCAGGCAGTCCTGGAGAAATTCCAAGAATTCTGCGAGGAACATACAAGAAGAAAAGGTAAAAGAGGCACCAAAACTCACCACGAGGCAGGCTTGCAGCAACGAACGGCAGTTTTGAATTGCAGCCATCTTGGAAAAGGTGCTGCACATGTGCAGTTGCGCGAAGAGCGCACAGAACGGGAAGGTCCATTTGCGCATGCGCGAGAAGCCGCACATGCGCAATTTCGAACAAGACCCCAAGTAAAGGAACGTCGATCTGCGCATGCGCAATCGCTTCCTACGCACTGCGTCACACGCTTCATGACGCCAGAGGCCCCGGACCACGCCCACTTAAAGGGGAAATGTTCCAAAACACACAAAAAAAATTTAAATCCTCAAAACCAGATTCCTTCACCTGGAACGACAGCACAATGCCTGAAATTCGACCAGTAGCTGAAAGTAACCTCCACAGAACCCTGCAACAAGCAGTTAGCACCGCCCAAAGAGATGATACAGTCCTTGAAGACTATGACTCAGACCTTGAATTCTTCTTTGGACATCGCGAGCCCAATGCCAGCTCCGACACAAAACGTGATGATATGGTCCTAGAAGACAACGACTCAGACGAATATTTCACCTTGGGTGGCTACCCCAGTACCAAATCCGAACCGCAACTAGCCGTGTTGTACGTTGACGACCCCGACGACGAGTTCTTCGGATTGGGGAATCTTCAGCCCAGCATATACGACATCCCGACTCGTGAGTGCAGGATGATGCTGCGGCCTGACACCAAGAGACAGAGAGCGGTACAAGCCCACAGAGAGCGGCCTGCTGCCACACAGAGTGGTCCACGCACCGCGAAGGGTCCCCGACTCCACACAGAGAGTGGCCCACGCACTACAAAGGGTCCAAGCCTCCACAGCGAGCTCGTGGACAGCCTCCACGATAGAAGCAACGCAAGACTCCGAAGCGCAGTCCTTGCATGAACAAGACCATAAGGGTCTAGCAACCTCCTCTGAGCAACCAACAGCAGTCAATGCAAGTCTGCCATGCTCAAGTGAACAACAGAAAGACTATGACAGTCTGCCATGCTCAAGTGTACAGCAAGCAGACTATGACAGTCTACCACGCTCCAGTGAACAAGAAGAAGACTCTGACAGTCTACCCATCTCAAGTGAACAACAAGAACACACTGAGGCTCTACCCACTGTATGTGCGACCAGTGATGACGGCATCCCACTTCCCATACCAGATGTGCAATGTGAAAGACCTCAGCTAGAATGTACAGAGGCACTCGACAATCATAGTGAGATTACAGGTGACTCCAGTGACACCATGTTATTTCAAACCTCACTCGCTCGAGCCTCTCCGCAGGCAAATGCATTCCTGACTGTTTTGACCCCGGACGGGGAGCATCACAAACCTTCAGATGATTCAAGTGAACCTGAAATGATTCCGGATGGGGAGCATCAAGAAGCCAAAACTGACTCAGGTGAAACAGCCCAGACTCCAGACGGGGAGCATCAACAAGCCAAAGCTGATTCAAGTAAGCCGGACATGACTCCAGACGGGGAGCGCCGCAAACTCAGTGACGGCCGTTCAAGGAAACAGCAGATGCCACAAAGCACGCTGACACGAGTAACTCTGTGAAGGACTCGTATTATACACAGAGTGTGGTCCTTGAGCGCAGCAAACACGGCAACAAAACCAACCACCACAACAACAACATCAAAGACAATAGCAAGAAACATACCAAAGGCAACAACGTCGACAGCAAGCACGGCAAAAACAACACCAATGGAACAACGACTGGTACGACATGGTACAACTCTGCAAATGAGGGACTCTGTTACTGCTCAGCTCAGTACAATGACATACCATGGCAGGATGATGCATCTTACCAATTCACGTTTGCTGCACTACCAACAGGCAACCTGGCTTTCAGGACAGATGCCATCAAGAATTACCACCACAAGCATCGAAAGAAAAAAAAAAGAGTCCAAATCCGACAACGAAGTGATTTGACCACTTCTTGGTTCCTTCAGCACAGGGACACTGATGGCGTTTACAATGCAATGCCACCATCAACATCACCAACTCACCAACCAAACAAGAAAGCCACTCAACCATAATAATTAATGAACCTTGGACTCATGCATATGATTTGGACTTATTGTCTAATGATCACTGTTATCATAACTTGTAAAGAGTATCACTCATCTACCTAGTTTGTTCAATTTTCTTTAACACTGTACAGAAAATATGTAACACGAAAAAAGGGGGGATGTGGTGATATATATCACTGTAAGTACACAAAGGGTTAATGTACATACAGTACACCTAGCTAGACACTAGAGAGAACACCAGAGACCTGACACACAGACAGTCAAACAATAGGTCAGTAAGATAGGACATGACCAATGGGCAGTCACGATATAGACAGAGGTGACACTACCACAGGAGGGCATTACACCAACCCATATAAAAGGACACACCACACATGCTCAGTCTCTTTCCAGTGGAGACATTCAGTGAGTACAGTCACAGGGTTGATTGAGAATCACACCCACCACGTGGATTGTAGCAGACTGGTTTGTCAGTTTGAGTAGCTATAGCAGGATTAACAGTAGCGTTGAATCCAAGTAGGAGAATTGTTAATAGTTTAATAAACGTGTTGAAGCTATCTCCAAGTCTGAACCTTCCTTTGTCAGAGCGCACATCACGGAAGCAGCCGGTGGATGGGACCATTCCTGCCCAGGGCCCCTTCTTTGGGGTGGTAAGTATGCAAATTGACTTTGTTCAGCAGGAATGCATTGGGGAGATGTTCCAACATGGCTCCTCCCAATTTTCCCAACCCCTCCCCCTAACCCCTTACTGCCAACTCTTTGCCACCATCACAGCCAGGAAATGTCATCTCAAAACACCTCTTTTATTTACACTTAATGTGGTATGAGACCAGGATGGTCCTGTTGGGCTTTTGATGGTCTGTGTGTGTGTGTGTGTGGGGTGGGGGGTGACATCTTGGGGGGAGGGTGTCACTGTTGTTCCTCACAATGGAGGAGGATTGAAGGCACTTAATTTCCAATTAATTGGGCAGTTAAGAGCCTCAACAGGTCTAGGTGGGTGGGAAGGAGGTGGGATGGGCACCTGCCATGTTTTAAGTGCCCCCGCACTGTCGAAAATACAGCTGTTAGTGGGTCATAAACGCCACTTCCTGGAGCTCATAATGTAGAGAACTACAGAGGTAGATCTGTGTGGTGCCACTCCTCATTGATACAGAACAAGCATGGAGCCTTCCAGCAAAATCCCATTTGTGATGGGACCTTCAGTGAAATGTTTTTAAAATTTAGAGTATCCATTTCTTTTTTCCAATGAGGGGCGATTTAGCCTGGCCAATCCAGCTACCCTGCCCATCTTTGGGTTGTGGGGGTGAGACCCACGCAGACACGGGGAGAATGTGCAAACTCCACACGGACAGTGACCCAGGGCCGGGATCGAACCCGGGTCCTCAGCTCCGTGAGGCAGCAGTGCTAACCACCTCGCCACCTTGCCGCCCTTCCTTCAGTGAAAGGTTAACAAGTAGCACAGCTTGTCTAGCCTGATGCTGATATCATAGAACAGAATCCTTACAGTGCAGGAGGCCATTCGGCCCATTGAGTCTGCACTGACCCTTCGAAATAGCAGCCTACCTAGGCCCACTCTCCCACCCTACACCCATAAACCCACCTAACCTGCACATCTTGACACCATGGGAAGAAACCGGAGCACCCGGAGGAAACCCATGCAAACATGGGGAGAAAGTGCAAACTCTGCACAGACAGTCACCCAAGGCCGGAATCGAACCCGGGTCCCTGGTGCTGTGAGGCAGCAGTCTTAACCACTGTGCCACCGTGCCACCCCTTATTATTGTCCTGGATGTACAATAAACATATATTAAATAATATTTCAGAGCAGCGATTCCTCATACCCTCCCATGGTTTTGCTGACTTGAAGTGCTTACCTGCATTCTCAAAAGCAGCTTTCATCTGCTTATACAGCTTCTGTCTGAACTTCCAAGTCCGAAGTTCCCTGCTCTTACTGTGGTAATCAGCCTCTGAAGCTTCGGCCCTGAGCTCCGTCAGTTCTGCAACTTTCTGTCCAGCTTTGCTCACCAATGTGGTCAGGTGCATATCCCAGTTTCCTTCATTGACTAGAAAGAGAGAACATTATTGTGAGGAATGTGGAGATTAAGTGAGAAAAAGGGAGAGGGAGCAGTCAAACAGGGCTGAGATGTTGGTTAATGCTTTGTCCTAGATTTCTCACCAGCCTAAATTGAATTATGGGGTGGGTGCAAAATTGCTTGGAGATGTCTGTCTTGCTGCATCACCCACATTCCCCACTCTCCAGGCCAGGCATTGTGGAGCAGGGTAATTGTGCAATCCAGGGAAACACATCCCGATAAACCTCCTATTTGTGTTTGAGTGGAGTTTAGTTCCAGTGTCCAATATTCTAAAGTAAGTCGAGGGTTCGTAGACGGGTAGGAGCTTTGTGATCACTCTCAGACTAATGGAGCGAATGGGCTGTCTGCACCCAGTCACTACGACAGTCCTTAGAGGCACTCGCAGCAAAGCTCTACTCAGTCTGAGTGAGGCTGCCCAGCAGAGGCCCAGGGTGAGGCTCAATACCAATATTAAAATGAGACTGAAGTTGGAGGTTTGGCTGGGGACAGGGGTGCTCACTGGGCTAAATCGCTGGCTTTTAAAGCAGACCAAGGCAGGCCAGCAGCACGGTTCAATTCCCGTACCAGCCTCCCCAAACAGGCGCCCGGAATGTGGCGACTAGGGGCTTTTCACAGTAACTTCATTGAAGCCTACTCGTGACAATAAGCGATTTTCATTTTCATCACCACTATGATAGCCAGAATAATAGAATCCCTGCAGTGCAGAAGGAGGCCATTCAGCCCATCGAGTCTGCACCGTCCCTTAATAATAATCAATAATAATAATCTTTAGTAATGTCACAAGTAGGCTTACATTAACACTGCAATGCAGTTACCGTGCAAATCCCGTAGTCGCCACAATCCGGCGCCTGTTCGGGCACGCAGAGGGAGAATTCAGAATGTCCAATTCACCTAACAAGTGCATCTTTCAGGACTTGTGGGAGGAAACCGGAGCGCCCGGAGGAAACCCACGCACACACGGGGAGAACGCGCAGACTCCGCACAGACAGTGATCCAAATCAGTAATCGAGCCCGGGTCCCTGGTGCTGTGAAGTAACAGTGCTAGCCACTGTGCTACCGTGTTGCCCCATGCAAAGAGCACTGTACTTAAGCCCATGCCTCCTCACGCTGTAACCCAGTAACCCCACCTAACCTTTTGGACACTAAGGGGCAATTTAGCGTTCCAATGCACCTAACCCGCACATCTTTGAACTGTGGGAGGAAACCCACGCACAGACGGGGAGAAAATGCAAACTCCAAACAGTCACCCGAGGCCGGAATTGAGTCCGGATCCCTGGAGCTGTGAGGCAGCAGTGCTAATCACTGTGCTACTGTGTCATCTGAAAGGCAGCGTAACTCCCTAATAGAGGGCATCGTATTACACATGACACAGCCCATTAAAGCTTATGACTGTAAAGTGGCTTTGCTTTATGTACAAATCCTACACAAGAGAATTGGGCATGAAATCTACGCTGACCACTCCATTGCAATACTGAGGGGGTGCAGTACTGTTGGAAGTGCTGTCTTTTGGACGAGATTTTAAACAGAGTGTTGTACCCTCAATAACGACGCTTAGAGAGTAAAACGGTAAAGAAGGCTTTAATAAGCTAAGAACTAGCCTGGTGCCGAGACGGGTGTTAACTGGGTGCTGCCCACAAGGCGGCCCCTTATATACGGCTCCCTGGTGGGCGGAGCCGGAGGCGGAGTCCCCCAGGGTTCCAAGCCCGGTCTTAAAGGGGACATCACCTTACATGATGACAAGGGTACAGTAGTACAGTATAATACCCCATTGCGCTTCTACAATTAAGAGCAGGAGAGTGCTCCCTGGTGTCCTGGTCAATGCTTATTTCCCAACCAACATCCTGTAAACAAATAATGCAGCCATTATCTCATTGCTGTTTGAGGTTTGTTGCTATGTAGTAATTGTCTTTCTGTTGCCTTCAATACAACAGTGACCATACAACAGTGGGGGCCAGTTTAGCTCAGTTGGCTGGACAACTAGTTTGATGCAGCTCAAGGCCAGCAGCGTGGGTTCATTTCCCGTACTGGCTGGGGCATGAAGCCCCTGCCTTCTCAACCTTGCTCATTATAGCACCGTCAATATGACACGAGGCAGGTTGAGGTAATGTCAATTGAAGGCTTTATTAAGCAGAACTTTATCCCCAGCAGCGTGGTTACAGAATGCAACTGCTGAGGGAAATGGAGGGAAAAACCGGGTTCTTATACCGGCATTTCTGGGTGGAGTCCAGTAGGTGGCAGATCCTATCAGGACCTGGCATCCCTCCACCAATAGCCTGTCGACAAGTGGTGTACCGTATTACCCCTAATACATACCACCACACTCCTCACCTGACCCTCAAGTTAAATCACCACCAGCCAGCTCTCCCCCCTCAACGGGGAAAGAAGCCTATGGTCATCTGGGACTACGGTGACTTTACAACGCTTCAGAAATACTTCACTGGTGTAAAGGGTCACAGAAATCGAGGTCTTTATTTTTAATTTTACTTCTCCTGAATGTGCTGTTTCTCACTGCCAGCCCTCCAGCATCATTAGGTGTCACTCCTATTTGACCACAACCTCAACCCTGTCCCCACACGATTCATCAGATCACTATCCAAAGTGAGCATCCTGGCTGGATTCTCCCCTGCTTTACTTAGGCCGAACTATGTGCAACCTAACCCTAACCCATAAACCTCCCACTGTCCGAGGAGAGATCAGTTGACTCTGCACAGGCCAGGGATTAACAGTGGGGTCTTCCTAGTTTGTAGTGAGCTTCAATTTTAATTTAATTTCAAGTGGGATTGACCTTTTATAACTTCTTCCTGTACCCCCCCCCCCCACCCTCCCCAATCCAACTAGGTTAATGTGCAGCGACGTTAAGGATAAAATGGCATCCCTCGCCCAACAAGTGGAACCCCGGGAAGTGCACCCAACTCCAGCTCCTCAAAGACCGTGTTAGGGAACTGGAGCTGAAGCTGGATGAACTTCGGATCATCCGGGAGGCAGAGGGGGTGATAGAGAAGAGTTACAGGGAGGTAACCACACCCAAGGCACAGGACAAGACTAGGATAAGGACTAAGACAGGACAACCAGCTAGGGTTACAGTCAGGGGGAAAAAAACAAACAGGCAGACAGTGCAGGGATCCCTCGAGGCCGTTCCCCTTCAAAACAAGTATACCGTTTTGGATGCTGTTGGGGGGATGACCTACTGGGGGAAGGCCCTAGCGGCCAGGTCTCTGGCACTGAGTCTGGCTCTGGGGCTCAGAAGGGAAGGGGGGAGAATAGAAAAGCAATAGTTGTAGGAGATTCAATGGTTAGGGGAATAGATAGGAGATTCTGTGGTCGGGAGCGAGACTCCCAGAAGGTATGTTGCCTCCCGGGTGCCAGGGCCAGGGATGTCTCGGATCGTGTCTTCAGGATCCTTAAGGGGGAGGGTGAGCAGCCAGAAGTCGTGATGCACATTGGTACCAACGATATAGGTAGGAAAAGGGGTGTGGAGGTAATAAACGAGTTTAGGGAGTTAGGCTGGAAGTTAAAAGCCAGGACAGACAGAGTTGTCATCTCTGGTTTGTTGCCGGTGCCACGTGATAGCGAGGCTAGGAATAGGGAGAGAGTGCAGTTGAACACGTGGCTGCAGGAATGGTGTAGGAGGGAGGGCTTCAGGTATTTGGATAATTGGAGCGCATTCTGGGGAAGGTGGGACCTGTAAAAGCAGGACGGGCTGCATCTGAACCAGAGGGGCACCAATATCCTGGGAGGGAGGTTTTCTAGTACTCTTCGGGAGGGTTTAAACTAATTTGGCAGGGGAATGGGAACCGGATTTGTAGTCCAGCAACTAAGCTAGCCGATATTCAGGACGCCAAAGCGTGTAATGAGGCAGTGGGGAAGGGAACACTGACAAAGTAGAGTACTTGCAGGCACGGAGATGGGTTGAAGTGTGTATACTTCAACGCAAGAAGCATCAGGAATAAGGTGGGTGAACTTAAGGCATGGATCGGTACTTGGGACTACGATGTGGTGGCCATCATGGAAACTTGGATAGAAGAGGGGCAGAAATGGTTGTTGGAGGTCCCTGGTTATAGATGTTTCAATAAGATTAGGGAGGGTGGTAAAAGAGGTGGGGGGGGGGGGGCGGGGGTGGCATTGTTAATTAGAGATGGTATAACAGCTGCAGAAAGGCAGTTCGAGGAGTATCACCCTATTGAGGTAGTATGGGTTGAAGTCAGAAATAGGAAAGGAGCAGTCACCTTGTTAGGAGTTTTCTATAGGCCCCCCAATAGTAGCAGAGATGTGGAGGAACAAATTGGGAAACAGATTTTGGAAAGGTGCAGAAGTCACAGGGTAGTAGTCATGGGTGACTTTAACTTCCCAAACATTGAGTGGAAACTCTTTAGATCAAATAGTTTGGATGGGGTGGTGTTTGTGCAGTGTGTCCAGGAAGCTTTTCTAACACAGTATGTAGATTGTCCGACCAGACGAGAGGCAATGTTGGATTTAGTCCTTGGTAATGAACCAGGGCTAGTGATAGATTTGTTAGTGGGGGAGCATTTTGGAGATAGTGACCACAATTCTGTGACTTTCACTTTAGTAATGGAGAGGGATAGGTGTGTGCAACAGGGCAAGGTTTACAATTGGGGAAAGGGTAAATACGATGTTGTCAGACAAGAATTGAAGTGCATAAGTTGGGAACATAGGCTGTCAGGGAAGGACACAAGTGAAATGTGGAACTTGTTCAAGGAACAGGTACTACGTGTCCTTGATATGTATGTCCCTGTCAGGTAGGGAAGAGATGGTCGAGTGAGGGAACCATGGTTGACAAGAGAGGTTGAATGTCTTGTTAAGAGGAAAAAGGAGACTTATGTAATGCTGAGGAAACAAGGTTCAGACAGGGCGCTGGAGGGATACAAGATAGCCAGGAGGGAACTGAAGAAAGGGATTAGGAGAGCTAAGAGAGGGCATGAACAATCTTTGGCAGGTTGGATCAAGGAAAACCCCAAGGCCTTTTACACATATGTGAGAAATATGAGAATGACTAGAGCGAGGGTAGGTCCGATCAAGGACAGTAGCGGGAGATTGTGTATTGACTCTGAAGAGAGAGGAGAGGTCTTGAACGAGTACTTTTCTTCTATATTTACAAATGAGAGGGGCCATATTGTTGGAGAGGACAGTGTGAAACAGACTGGTAAGCTCGAGGAAATACTTGTTAGGAAGGAAGATGTGTTGGGCATTTTGAAAAACTTGACGATAGACAAATCCCCCGGGCCTGACGGGATATATCCAAGGATTCTATGGGAAGCAAGAGATGAAATTGCAGAGCCGTTGGAATGATCTTTTCGTCCTCACTGTCAACAGGGGTAGTACCAGGGGATTGGAGAGTGGCGAATGTCGTGCCCCTGTTCAAAAAAGGGACTAGGGATAACCCTGGGAATTACAGGCCAGTTAGTCTTACTTCGGTGGTAGGCAAAGTCATGGAAAGGGTACTGAAGGATAGGATTTCTGAGCATCTGGAAAGACACTGCTTGGTTAGGGATAGTCAGCACGGATTTGTGAGGGGTAGGTCTTGCCTTACAAGTCTTACTGAATTCTTTGAGGAGGTGACCAAGCATGTGGATGAAGGTAAAGCAGTGGATGTAGTGTACATGGATTTTAGTAAGGCATTTGATAATGGTTCCCATGGTAGGCTTATGCAGAAAGTAAGGAGGCATGGGATAGTGGGACATTTGGCCAGTTGGATAACAAACTGGCTAACCGATAGAAGTCAGAGAGTGGTGGTGGATGGCAAATATTCAGCCTGGAGCCCAGTTACCAGTGGCGTACCGCAGGGATCAGTTCTGGGTCCTCTGCTGTTTGTGATTTTCATGAATGACTTGGATGAGGGAGTTGAAGGGTGGGTCAGTAAATTTGCAGACGATACGAAGATTGGTGGAGTTGTGGATAGTGAGGAGGGCTGTTGTCGGCTGCAAAGAGAGATAGATAGGATGCAGAGCTGGGCTGAGAAGTGGCAGATGGAGTTTAACCCTGAAAAGTGTGAGGTTGTCCATTTTGGAAGGACAAATATGAATGCGGAATACAGGGTTAACGGTAGAGTTCTTGGCAATGTGGAGGAGCAGAGAGATATTGGGGCTTATGTTCATACATCTTTGAAAGTTGCCACTCAAGTGGATAGAGCTGTGAAGAAGGCCTATGGTGTGCTAGCGTTCATTAACAGAGGGATTGAATTTAAGAGCTGTGAGGTGATGATGCAGTTGTACAAAACTTTGGTAAGGCCACATCTGGAGTACTGTGTACAGTTCTGGTCGCCTCATTTTAGGAAGGATGTGGAAGCTTTGGAAAAGGTGCAAAGGAGATTTACCAGGATGTTGCCTGGAATAGAGAGTAGGTCTTACAAGGAAAGGTTGAGGGTGCTAGGCCTTTTCTCATTAGAACGGAGAAGGATGAGGGGCGACTTGATAGAGGTTTATAAGATGATCAGGGGAATAGATAGAGTAGACAGTCAGAGACTTTTTCCCCGGGTGGAACAAACCATTACAAGGGGACATAAATTTAAGGTGAATGGTGGAAGATATAGGGGGGATGTCAGAGGTAGGTTCTTTACCCAGAGAGTAGTGGGGGCATGGAATGCATTGTCTGTGGAAGTAGTTGAGTCGGAAACATTAGGGACCTTCAAGCAGCTATTGGATAGGTACATGGATCACGGTAGAATGATATAGTGTAGATTAATTTGTTCTTAAGGGCAGCACGGTAGCATTGTGGATAACACAATTGCTTCACAGCTCCAGGGTCCCAGGTTCGATTCCGGCTTGGGTCACTGTCTGTGCGGAGTCTGCACATCCTCCCCGTGTGCGTGTGGGTTTCCGCCGGGTGCTCCGGTTTCCTCCCACAGTCCAAAGATGTGCAGGTTAGGTGGATTGGCCATGATAAATTGCCCTTAGTGTCCAAAATTGCCCTTAGTGTTGGGTGGAGGTGTTGACTTTGGGTAAGGTGCTCTTTCCAAGAGCCGGTGCAGACCCGATGGGCCGAATGGCCTCCTTCTGCACTGTAAATCCGATGATAATCTATGATTAATCTAGGACAAAGGTTCGGCACAACATCGTGGGCCGAAGGGCCTGTTCTGTGCTGTATTTTTCTATGTTTTTTCTCTGTTCTAATGCGAATATTGGTGAAGGGAATGAGAGTTTGCTAATTCTTGACAATAAAGGAATGCTCAATCTGTTGGTCGGAACAGCAGAAGTTCCCCACTTGGGACTGCCGCAGATTCTGGGCGAGCTCCACCTCAGACAAAAGAAAGCGAGAACAAGATAATCGCAGTGAAGCCTCCGGCAGTCAGTACTCACACTGATGGTTATCCCTGGCGCCGGCATTCATTAAGAGGCTCGCCATTGAGATATTATTGGTCAGGACAGCGATATCCAGAGGCACCAGTCCATTGCTGGTAACCTCGTTCAGATCGTCCTGGGTGCCTGCTTGGTCCAGTATCCGTTGAACCGCGTCGAGGTCTTCGTGTTCCACAGCATCAAAGATCGAATCATAATGAATATTCTAGAATTTAAAAGGTATATATGAAGGCAGAAAACCTTTTTTTGTTTCTGAGAGACATCCTTTGGCATGTCGATTTTGAGCTTATTCAAAGCCAAATCGAACAAATTCTTAATTTCAGAAGGTATAATAATATTATAAGATAAGATAATTAGAAATAGGAGCAGGAATAGATTATTTAGCCCACAGATCCTGCTTTGGCATTCATTAAGGTCATGGCTGATTTGATTGTGGCCTGAACACCAATTTCTCGTCTGCCTCCCCCATAACCCAAAACTCCCTTGGCGACCGGAAATCTGTTTGGCTCAGCTTTGAATATATTAATTGGCCCAACTTTCACAGCTCTTCAGGGAAGAGAATTCCAAAGACCAATGATCCTTTGAGAGAAGGAATTCCTCCTCAAAGGGAGCGTGAGTGGGGTTTGCAGGGGCGGGGGGGGGGGACATTATCTTTAAGATGTGCCCCCCAGTCCAACATTTCCCAAGGGAGGAAACATCCTCTCAGCACATAGTTTTCATAGAATTTACAGTGCAGAAGGAGCCCATTCGGCCCATCGAGTCTGCACCGGCTCTTGGAAAGAGCACCCCACCCAAGGTCGACACCTCCACCCTATCCCCATAACCCAGTAACCCCACCCAACACTAAGGGCAATTTGGGACTCTAAGGGCAATTTATCATGGCCAATCCACCTAACCTGCACATCTTTGGACTGTGGGAGGAAACCGGAGCACGCGGAGGAAACCCACGCACACACGGGGAGGATGTGCAGACTCCGCACAGACAGTGACCCAAGCCGGAATCGAACCTGGGACCCTGGAGCTGTGCAGCAGTTGGGCTATCCACAATGCTACCGTGCTGCCAAAAAAAAAAAGCAGAACAAGTAAGGCCAGCAGCACGGTTCGATTCCCGTGACAGCCTCCCCGAACATGCGCCGGAATGTGGCGACTAGGGGCTTTTCACAGTAACTTCATTTGAAGCCTACTTGTGACTACAAGCGATTTTCATTTCATTTCATTTCATCACTGATACACACTGACCCACACAGTTCCCTCTCCATCACTGATACACACTGACCCACACCGTTCCCTCTCCATCACTGATACACACTGACCCACACAGTTCCCTCTGCTCCATCACTGATACACACTGACCCACACAGTTCCCTCTCCATCACTGATACACATTGACCCACACAGTTCCCTCTCCATCACTGATACACACTGACCCACACAGTTCCCTCTCCATCACTGATACACACTGACCCACACAGTTCCCTCTCCATCACTGATACACACTGATCCACACAGTTCCCTCTCCATCACTGATACACACTGACCCACACAGTTCCCGCTCCATCACTGATACACACTGACCCACACAGTTCCCTCTCCATCACTGATACACACTGACCCACACAGTTCCCTCTCCATCACTGATACACACTGACCCACACAGTTCCCTCTCCATCACTGATACACACTGACCCACACAGTTCCCTCTCCATCACTGATACACACTGAACCACACAGTTCCCTCTGCTCCATCACTGATACACACTGACCCACACAGTTCCCTCTCCATCACTGATACACACTGACCCACACAGTTCCCTCTGCTCCATCACTGATACACACTGACCCAGAGTTCCCTCTCCATCACTGATACACACTGACCCACACAGTTTCCTCTGCTCCATCACTGATACATACTGACCCACACAGTTCCCTCTCCATCACTGATACACACTGACCCACACAGTTTCCTCTGCTCCATCATTGATACACACTGACCCACACAGTTCCCTCTCCATCACTGATTCACACTGACCCACACAGTTCCCTCTCCATCACTGATACACACTGACGCACACAGTTCCCTCTGCTCCATCACTGATACACACTGACCCACACAGTTCCCTCTGCTCCATCACTGATACACACTGACGCACACAGTTCCCTCTGCTCCATCACTGATACACACTGACCCACACAGTTCCCTCTCCATCACTGATACACACTGACCCACCCAGTTCCCTCTTCATCACTGATACACACTGACCCACGCAGTTCCCTCTCCATCACTGATACACACTGACCCACACAGTTCCCTCTCCATCACTGATACACACTGACCCACACAGTTCCCTCTCCATCACTGATACACACTGACCCACACAGTTCCCACTCCATCACTGATACACACTCACCCACACAGTTCCCGCTCCATCACTGATACACACTGATCCACACAGTTCCCTCTCCATCACTGATACACACTGATCCACACAGTTCCCTCTCCATCACTGATACACACTGACCCACACAGTTCCCTCTCCATCACTGATACACACTGACCCACACAGTTCCCTCTCCATTACTGATACACACTGACCCACACAGTTCCCTCTCCATCACTGATACACACTGACCCACACAGTTCCCTCTCCATCACTGATACACACTGACCCACACAGTTCCCTCTGCTCCATCACTGATACACACTGACCCACACAGTTCCCTCTCCATCACTGATACACATTGACCCACACAGTTCCCTCTCCATCACTGATACACACTGACCCACACAGTTCCCTCTCCATCACTGATACACACTGACCCACACAGTTCCCTCACCATCACTGATACACACTGATCCACACAGTTCCCTCTCCATCACTGATACACACTGACCCACACAGTTCCCGCTCCATCACTGATACACACTGACCCACACAGTTCCCTCTCCATCACTGATACACACTGACCCACACAGTTCCCTCTCCATCACTGATACACACTGACCCACACAGTTCCCTCTCCATCACTGATACACACTGACCCACACAGTTCCCTCTCCATCACTGATACACACTGAACTACACAGTTCCCTCTGCTCCATCACTGATACACACAGACCCACACAGTTCCCTCTCCATCACTGATACACACTGATCCACACAGTTCCCTCTCCATCACTGATACACACTAACCCACACAGTTCCCTCTGCTCCATCACTGATACACACTGACCCAGAGTTCCCTCTCCATAACTGATACACACTGACCCACACAGTTTCCTCTGCTCCATCACTGATACATACTGACCCACACAGTTCCCTCTCCATCACTGATACACACTGACCCACACAGTTTACTCTGCTCCATCATTGATACACACTGACCCACACAGTTCCCTCTCCATCACTGATTCACACTGACCCACACAGTTCCCTCTCCATCACTGATACACACTGACGCACACAGTTCCCTCTGCTCCATCACTGATACACACTGACCCACACAGTTCCCTCTGCTCCATCACTGATACACACTGACGCACACAGTTCCCTCTGCTCCATCACTGATACACACTGACCCACACAGTTCCCTCTCCATCACTGATACACACTGACCCACGCAGTTCCCTCTCCATCACTGATACACACTGACCCACACAGTTCCCTCTCCATCACTGATACACACTGACCCACACAGTTCCCTCTCCATCGCTGATACACACTGACCCACACAGTTCCCTCTCCATCACTGATACACACTGACCCACACAGTTCCCTCTCCATCACTGATACACACTGACCCACACAGTTCCCTCTCCATCACTGATACACACTGACCCCCACAGTTCCCTCTCCATCACTGATAAACACTGACCCACACAGTTCCCTCTCCATCGCTGACCCACACAGTTCCCTCTCCATCACTGATACACACTGACCCACACAGTTCCCTCTCCATCACTGATACACACTGACCCACACAGTTCCCTCTGCTCCATCACTGGTACACACTGACCCACACAGTTCCCTCTGCTCCATCACTGATACACACTGACCCACACAGTTTCCTCTCCATCACTGATACACACTGACCCACACAGTTCCCTCTCCAGCACATACACACTGACCCACACAGTTCCCTCTCCATCACTGATACACAATGACCCACACAGTTCCCTCTCCATCACTGATACACACTGACCCACACAGATCCCTCTCCATCGCTGATACACACTGACCCACACAGTTCCCTCTGCTCCGTCACTGATACACACTGACCCACACAGTTCCCTCTCCATCTCTGATACACACTGACCCACACAGTTCCCTCTCCATCACTGATACACAATGACCCACACAGTTCCCTCTCCATCACTGATACACACTGACCCACACAGTTCCCTCTCCATCACTGATACACACTGACCCACACAGTTCACTCTCCATTACTGATACACACTGACCCACACAGTTCCCTCTCCATCACTGATACACACTGGCCCACACAGTTCCCTCTCCATCACATACACACTGACCCACACAGTTCCCTCTCCATCACTGATACACACTGACCCACACAGTTTCCTCTCCATCACTGATACACACTGACCCACACAGTTCCCTCTCCATCACTGATACTCACTGACCCACACAGTTCCCTCTCCATCACTGATACACACTGACCCACACAGTTAGCCCTCTCCATCACTGATACACACTGACCCACACAGTTCCCTCTCCATCACCGATACACACTGACCCACACAGTTCCCTCTCCATCACGGATACACACTGACCCACACAGTTTCCTCTCCATCACTGATACACACTGACCCACACAATTCCCTCTCCATCACTGATACACATTGACCCATACAGTTCCCCCTCCATCGCTGATACACACTGACCCACACAGGTCCCTCTCCATCACCGAAACACACTGACCGACACAGTTCCCTCTCCATCACTGATACACACTGACCCACACAGTTCCCTCTGCTCCATCACTGATACACACTGACCCACACAGTTCCCTCTCCATCGCTGATACACACTGACCCACACAGTTCCCTCTGCTCCATCACTGATACACACTGACCCACACAGTTCCCGCTCCATCACTGATACACACTGACCCACACAGTTCCCTCTCCATCACTGATACACACTGACCCACACAGTTCCCTCTCCATCACTGATACACACTGACCCACACAGTTCCCTCTCCATCACTGATACACACTGACCCACACAGTTCCCTCTCCATCACTGATACACACTGAACTACACAGTTCCCTCTGCTCCATCACTGATACACACAGACCCACACAGTTCCCTCTCCATCACTGATACACACTGATCCACACAGTTCCCTCTCCATCACTGATACACACTAACCCACACAGTTCCCTCTGCTCCATCACTGATACACACTGACCCAGAGTTCCCTCTCCATAACTGATACACACTGACCCACACAGTTTCCTCTGCTCCATCACTGATACATACTGACCCACACAGTTCCCTCTCCATCACTGATACACACTGACCCACACAGTTTCCTCTGCTCCATCATTGATACACACTGACCCACACAGTTCCCTCTCCATCACTGATTCACACTGACCCACACAGTTCCCTCTCCATCACTGATACACACTGACGCACACAGTTCCCTCTGCTCCATCACTGATACACACTGACCCACACAGTTCCCTCTGCTCCATCACTGATACACACTGACGCACACAGTTCCCTCTGCTCCATCACTGATACACACTGACCCACACAGTTCCCTCTCCATCACTGATACACACTGACCCACGCAGTTCCCTCTCCATCACTGATACACACTGACCCACACAGTTCCCTCTCCATCACTGATACACACTGACCCACACAGTTCCCTCTCCATCGCTGATACACACTGACCCACCCAGTTCCCTCTCCATCACTGATACACACTGACCCACACAGTTCCCTCTCCATCACTGATACACACTGACCCACACAGTTCCCTCTCCATCACTGATACACACTGACCCCCACAGTTCCCTCTCCATCACTGATAAACACTGACCCACACAGTTCCCTCTCCATCGCTGACCCACACAGTTCCCTCTCCATCACTGATACACACTGACCCACACAGTTCCCTCTCCATCACTGATACACACTGACCCACACAGTTCCCTCTGCTCCATCACTGGTACACACTGACCCACACAGTTCCCTCTGCTCCATCACTGATACACACTGACCCACACAGTTTCCTCTCCATCACTGATACACACTGACCCACACAGTTCCCTCTCCAGCACATACACACTGACCCACACAGTTCCCTCTCCATCACTGATACACAATGACCCACACAGTTCCCTCTCCATCACTGATACACACTGACCCACACAGTTCCCTCTCCATCGCTGATACACACTGACCCACACAGTTCCCTCTGCTCCGTCACTGATACACACTGACCCACACAGTTCCCTCTCCATCTCTGATACACACTGACCCACACAGTTCCCTCTCCATTACTGATACACAATGACCCACACAATTCCCTCTCCATCACTGATACACACTGACCCACACAGTTCCCCCTCCATCGCTGATACACACTGACCCACACAGGTCCCTCTCCATCACCGAAACACACTGACCGACACAGTTCCCTCTCCATCACTGATACACACTGACCCACACAGTTCCCTCTCCATCACTGATACACACTGACCCACACAGTTCCCTCTCCATCACTGATGCACACTGACCCACACAGTTCCCTCTCCATTACTGATACACACTGACCCACACAGTTCCCTCTCCATCGCTGATACACACTGACCCACACAGTTCCCTCTCCATTACTGATACACACTGACCCACACAGTTCCCTCTCCATCGCTGATACACACTGACCCACACAGTTCCCTCTCCATTACTGATACACACTGACCCACACAGTTCCCTCTCCATCACTGATACACACTGACCCACACAGTTCCCTCTCCATCACTGATACACACTGACCCACACAGTTCCCTCTCCATCACTGATACACACTGACCCACACAGTTCCCTCTCCATCACTGATACACACTGACCCACACAGTTCCCTCTCCATCGCTGATGCACACTGACCCACACAGTTCCCTCTCTATCACTGATACACACTGACCCACACAGTTCCCTCTGCTCCATCACTGATACACAATGACCCACACAGTTCCCTCTCCATCACTGATACACACTGACCCACACAGTTCCCTCTGCTCCATCACTGGTACACACTGACCCACACAGTTCCCTCTGCTCCATCACTGATACACACTGACCCACACAGTTCCCTCTCCATCACTGATACACACTGACCCACACAGTTCCCTCTCCAGCACATACACACTGACCCACACAGTTCCCTCTCCATCACTGATACACAATGACCCACACAGTTCCCTCTCCTTCACTGATACACACTGACCCACACAGTTCCCTCTCCATCGCTGATACACACTGACCCACACAGTTCCCTCTGCTCCGTCACTGATACACACTGACCCACACATTTCCCTCTCCATCTCTGATACACACTGACCCACACAGTTCCCTCTCCATCACTGATACACACTGACCCACACAGTTCCCTCTCCATCACTGATACACACTGACCCACACAGTTCCCTCTCCATCACTGATACACACTGACCCACACAGTTCACTCTCCATTACTGATACACACTGACCCACACAGTTCCCTCTCCATCACTGATACACACTGGCCCACACAGTTCCCTCTCCATCACATAAACACTGACCCACACAGTTCCCTCTCCATCACTGATACACACTGACCCACACAGTTTCCTCTCCATCACTGATACACACTGACCCACACAGTTCCCTCTCCATCACTGATACTCACGGACCCACACAGTTCCCTCTCCATCACTGATACACACTGACCCACACAGTTCCCTCTCCATCACTGATACACACTGACCCGCACAGTTCCCTCTCCATCACCGATACACACTGACCCACACAGTTCCCTCTCCATCACGGATACACACTGACCCACACAGTTTCCTCTCCATCACTGATACACACTGACCCACACAATTCCCTCTCCATCACTGATACACACTGACCCACACAGTTCCCCCTCCATCGCTGATACACACTGACCCACACAGGTCCCTCTCCATCACCGAAACACACTGACCGACACAGTTCCCTCTCCATCACTGATACACACTGACCCACACAGTTCTCTCTGCTCCATCACTGATACACACTGACCCACACAGTTCCCTCTCCATCGCTGATACACACTGACCCACACAGTTCCCTCTGCTCCATCACTGGTACACACTGACGCACACAGTTCCCTCTCCATCACTGATACACACTGACCCACACAGTTCCCTCTGCTCCGTCACTGATACACACTGACCCACACAGTTCCCTCTCCATCTCTGATACACACTGACCCACACAGATCCCTCTCCATCACTGATACACAGTGACCCACACAGTTCCCTCTCCATCACTGATACACACTGACCCACACAGTTCCCTCTCCATCACTGATACACACTGACCCACACAGTTCACTCTCCATTACTGATACACACTGACCCACACAGTTCCCTCTCCATTACTGGTACACACTGACCCACACAGTTCCCTCTCCATCACATACACACTGACCCACACAGTTCCCTCTCCATCACTGATACACACTGACCCACACAGTTCCCTCTCCATCACTGATACACACTGACCCACACAGTTCCCTCTCCATCACTGATACTCACTGACCCACACAGTTCCCTCTCCATCACTGATACACACTGACCCACACAGTTCCCTCTCCATCACTGATACACACTGACGCACACAGTTCCCTCTCCATCACCGATACACACTGACCCACACAGTTCCCTCTCCATCACCGATACACACTGACCCACACAGTTTCCTCTCCATCACTGATACACACTGACCCACACAATTCCCTCTCCATCACTGATACACACTGACCCACACAGTACCCCCTCCATCGCTGATACACACTGACCCACACAGGTCCCTCTCCATCACCGAAACACACTGACCGACACAGTTCCCTCTCCATCACTGATACACACTGACCCACACAGTTCCCTCTGCTCCATCACTGATACACACTGACCCACACAGTTCCCTCTCCATCACTGATACACACTGACCCACACAGTTCCCTCTCCATCGCTGATACACACTGACCCACACAGTTCCCTCTCCATCACTGATACACACTGACCCACACAGTTCCCTCTCCATCACTGATACACACTGACCCACACAGTTCCCTCTGCTCCATCACTGATACACACTGACCCCCACAGTTCCCTCTCCATCACTGATACACACTGACCCACACAGTTCCCTCTCCATCGCTGATACACACTGACCCACACAGTTCCCTCTCCATCACTGATACACACTGACCCACACAGTTCCCTCTCCATCACTGATACACACTGACCCACACAGTTCCCTCTGCTCCATCACTGATACACACTGACCCACACAGTTCCGTCTCCATCGCTGATACACACTGACCCACACAGTTCCCTCTCCATCACTGATACGCACTGACCCACACAGTTCCCCCTCCATCGCTGATACACACTGATCCACACAGGTCCCTCTCCATCACCGATACACACTGACCCACACAGTTCCCTCTCCATCACTGATACACACTGACCCACACAGTTCCCTCTGCTCCATCACTGATACACACTGGCCCACACAGTTCCCTCTCCATCGCTGATACACACTGACCCACACAGTTCCCTCTCCATCGCTGATACACACTGACCCACACAGTTCCCTCTCCATCACTGATACACACTGACCCACACAGTTCCCTCTGCTCCATCACTGATACACACTGACCCCCACAGTTCCCTCTCCATCACTGATACACACTGACCCACACAGTTCCCTCTCCATCGCTGATACACACTGACCCACACAGTTCCCTCTCCATCACTGATACACACTGACCCACACAGTTCCCTCTCCATCACTGATACACACTGACCCACACAGTTCCCTCTGCTCCATCACTGGTACACACTGACCCACACAGTTCCCTCTGCTCCATCACTGATACACACTGAACCACACTGTTCCCTCTCCATCACTGATACACACTGACCCACCCAGTTCCCTCTCCATCACATACACACTGACCCACACAGTTCCCTCTCCATCACTGATACACACTGACCCACACAGTTCCCTCTCCATCACTCATACACACTGACCCACACAGTTCCCTCTCCATCACTGATACACACTGACCCACACAGTTCCCTCTGCTCCGTCACTGATACACACTGACCCACACAGTTCCCTCTCCATTTCTGATACACACTGACCCACACAGTTCCCTCTCCATCACTGATACACACTGACCCACACAGTTCCCTCTCCATCACTGATACACACTGACCGATACATTCCCTCTGCTCCATCACTGATACACACTGACCCACACAGTTCCCTCTCCATCACTGATATACACTGACCCACACAGTTCCCTCTGCTCCATCACTGATACACACTGACCCACACAATTCCCTCTCCATCACTGATCCACACTGACCCACACAGTTCCCTCTCCATCACTGATACTCACTGACCCACACAGTTCCCTCTCCATCACTGATACACACTGACCCACACAGTTCCCTCTGCTCCATCACTGATACACACTGACCCACACAGTTCCCTCTCCATCACTGATACACACTGACCCACACAGTTCCCTCTCCATCACTGATACACACTGACCCACACAGTTCCCTCTCCATCACTGATACACACTGACCCACACAGTTCCCTCTCCATCACTGATACACACTGACCCACACAGTTCCCTCTCCATCACTGATACACACTGACCCACACAGTTTCCTCTCCATCACTGATACACACTGACGCACACAGTTCCCTCTCCATCACTGATACACACTGACCCACACAGTTCCCTCTCCATCACTGATACACACTGACCCACACATGCCCTCTCCATCACTGATACACACTGACCCACACAGTTCCCTCTCCATCACTGATACACACTGACCCATACAGTTCCCTCTCCATCACTGATACACACTGACCCACACATGCCCTCTCCATCACTGATACACACTGACCCACACAGTTCCCTCTCCATCACTGATACACACTGACCCACACATTCCCTCTCCATCACTGATACACACTGACCCACACAGTTCCCTCTCCATCACTGATACACACTGACCCACACAGTTCCCTCTCCATCACTGATACACACTGACCCACACAGTTCCCTCTCCATCACTGATACACACTGACCCACACATGCGCTCTCCATCACTGATACACACTGACCCACACAGTTCCCTCTCCATCACTGATACACACTGACCCACACATTCCCTCTGCTCCATCACTGATACACACTGACCCCCACAGTTCCCTCTCCATCACTGATACACACTGACCCTCCCAGTTCCCTCTCCATCACTGATACACACTGACCCACACAGTTACCTCTCCATCTCTGATACACAATGATCCACACAGTTCCCTCTCCATCACTGATACACACTGACCCACACAGTTCCCTCTCCATCACTGATACACACTGACCCACACAGTTCCCTCTCCATCACTGATACACACTGACCCACACAGTTCCCTCTCCATCGCTGATACACACTGACCCACACAGTTCCCTCTCCATCACTGATACACACTGACCCACACAGTTTCCCTCTCCATCACTGATACACACTGACCCACACAGTTCCCTCTCCTTCACTGATACACACTGACCCACACAGTTCCCTCTCCATCACTGATACATACTGACCCACACAGTTCCCTCTGCTCCATCACTGATACACACTGACCCACACATTTCCCTCTCCATCACTGATACACACTGACGCACACAGTTCCCTCTCCATCACTGATACACACTGACCCACACAGTTCCCTCTCCATCACTGATACACACTGACCCACACAGTTTCCCTCTCCATCACTGATACACACTGACCCACACAGTTCCCTCTCCATCACTGATACACACTGACGCACACAGTTCCCTCTCCATCACTGATACACACTGACCCACACAGTTCCCTCACCATCACTGATACACACTGATCCACACAGTTCCCTCTCCATCACTGATACACACTGACCCACACAGTTCCCGCTCCATCACTGATACACACTGACCCACACAGTTCCCTCTCCATCACTGATACACACTGACCCACACAGTTCCCTCTCCATCACTGATACACACTGACCCACACAGTTCCCTCTCCATCACTGATACACACTGACCCACACAGTTCCCTCTCCATCACTGATACACACTGAACTACACAGTTCCCTCTGCTCCATCACTGATACACACAGACCCACACAGTTCCCTCTCCATCACTGATACACACTGATCCACACAGTTCCCTCTCCATCACTGATACACACTAACCCACACAGTTCCCTCTGCTCCATCACTGATACACACTGACCCAGAGTTCCCTCTCCATAACTGATACACACTGACCCACACAGTTTCCTCTGCTCCATCACTGATACATACTGACCCACACAGTTCCCTCTCCATCACTGATACACACTGACCCACACAGTTTCCTCTGCTCCATCATTGATACACACTGACCCACACAGTTCCCTCTCCATCACTGATTCACACTGACCCACACAGTTCCCTCTCCATCACTGATACACACTGACGCACACAGTTCCCTCTGCTCCATCACTGATACACACTGACCCACACAGTTCCCTCTGCTCCATCACTGATACACACTGACGCACACAGTTCCCTCTGCTCCATCACTGATACACACTGACCCACACAGTTCCCTCTCCATCACTGATACACACTGACCCACGCAGTTCCCTCTCCATCACTGATACACACTGACCCACACAGTTCCCTCTCCATCACTGATACACACTGACCCACACAGTTCCCTCTCCATCGCTGATACACACTGACCCACACAGTTCCCTCTCCATCACTGATACACACTGACCCACACAGTTCCCTCTCCATCACTGATACACACTGACCCACACAGTTCCCTCTCCATCACTGATACACACTGACCCCCACAGTTCCCTCTCCATCACTGATAAACACTGACCCACACAGTTCCCTCTCCATCGCTGACCCACACAGTTCCCTCTCCATCACTGATACACACTGACCCACACAGTTCCCTCTCCATCACTGATACACACTGACCCACACAGTTCCCTCTGCTCCATCACTGGTACACACTGACCCACACAGTTCCCTCTGCTCCATCACTGATACACACTGACCCACACAGTTTCCTCTCCATCACTGATACACACTGACCCACACAGTTCCCTCTCCAGCACATACACACTGACCCACACAGTTCCCTCTCCATCACTGATACACAATGACCCACACAGTTCCCACTCCATCACTGATACACACTGACCCACACAGTTCCCTCTCCATCGCTGATACACACTGACCCACACAGTTCCCTCTGCTCCGTCACTGATACACACTGACCCACACAGTTCCCTCTCCATCTCTGATACACACTGACCCACACAGTTCCCTCTCCATCACTGATACACAATGACCCACACAGTTCCCTCTCCATCACTGATACACACTGACCCACACAGTTCCCTCTCCATCACTGATACACACTGACCCACACAGTTCACTCTCCATTACTGATACACACTGACCCACACAGTTCCCTCTCCATCACTGATACACACTGGCCCACACAGTTCCCTCTCCATCACATACACACTGACCCACACAGTTCCCTCTCCATCACTGATACACACTGACCCACACAGTTTCCTCTCCATCACTGATACACACTGACCCACACAGTTCCCTCTCCATCACTGATACTCACTGACCCACACAGTTCCCTCTCCATCACTGATACACACTGACCCACACAGTTAGCCCTCTCCATCACTGATACACACTGACCCACACAGTTCCCTCTCCATCACCGATACACACTGACCCACACAGTTCCCTCTCCATCACGGATACACACTGACCCACACAGTTTCCTCTCCATCACTGATACACACTGACCCACACAATTCCCTCTCCATCACTGATACACATTGACCCATACAGTTCCCCCTCCATCGCTGATACACACTGACCCACACAGGTCCCTCTCCATCACCGAAACACACTGACCGACACAGTTCCCTCTCCATCACTGATACACACTGACCCACACAGTTCCCTCTGCTCCATCACTGATACACACTGACCCACACAGTTCCCTCTCCATCGCTGATACACACTGACCCACACAGTTCCCTCTGCTCCATCACTGATACACACTGACCCACACAGTTCCCGCTCCATCACTGATACACACTGACCCACACAGTTCCCTCTCCATCACTGATACACACTGACCCACACAGTTCCCTCTCCATCACTGATACACACTGACCCACACAGTTCCCTCTCCATCACTGATACACACTGACCCACACAGTTCCCTCTCCATCACTGATACACACTGACCCACACAGTTCCCTCTGCTCCATCACTGATACACACAGACCCACACAGTTCCCTCACCATCACTGATACACACTGATCCACACAGTTCCCTCTCCATCACTGATACACACTAACCCACACAGTTCCCTCTGCTCCATCACTGATACACACTGACCCAGAGTTCCCTCTCCATAACTGATACACACTGACCCACACAGTTTCCTCTGCTCCATCACTGATACATACTGACCCACACAGTTCCCTCTCCATCACTGATACACACTGACCCACACAGTTTCCTCTGCTCCATCATTGATACACACTGACCCACACAGTTCCCTCTCCATCACTGATTCACACTGACCCACACAGTTCCCTCTCCATCACTGATACACACTGACGCACACAGTTCCCTCTGCTCCATCACTGATACACACTGACCCACACAGTTCCCTCTGCTCCATCACTGATACACACTGACGCACACAGTTCCCTCTGCTCCATCACTGATACACACTGACCCACACAGTTCCCTCTCCATCACTGATACACACTGACCCACGCAGTTCCCTCTCCATCACTGATACACACTGACCCACACAGTTCCCTCTCCATCACTGATACACACTGACCCACACAGTTCCCTCTCCATCGCTGATACACACTGACCCACACAGTTCCCTCTCCATCACTGATACACACTGACCCACACAGTTCCCTCTCCATCACTGATACACACTGACCCACACAGTTCCCTCTCCATCACTGATACACACTGACCCCCACAGTTCCCTCTCCATCACTGATAAACACTGACCCACACAGTTCCCTCTCCATCGCTGACCCACACAGTTCCCTCTCCATCACTGATACACACTGACCCACACAGTTCCCTCTCCATCACTGATACACACTGACCCACACAGTTCCCTCTGCTCCATCACTGGTACACACTGACCCACACAGTTCCCTCTGCTCCATCACTGATACACACTGACCCACACAGTTTCCTCTCCATCACTGATACACACTGACCCACACAGTTCCCTCTCCAGCACATACACACTGACCCACACAGTTCCCTCTCCATCACTGATACACAATGACCCACACAGTTCCCTCTCCATCACTGATACACACTGACCCACACAGTTCCCTCTCCATCGCTGATACACACTGACCCACACAGTTCCCTCTGCTCCGTCACTGATACACACTGACCCACACAGTTCCCTCTCCATCTCTGATACACACTGACCCACACAGTTCCCTCTCCATCACTGATACACAATGACCCACACAATTCCCTCTCCATCACTGATACACACTGACCCACACAGTTCCCCCTCCATCGCTGATACACACTGACCCACACAGGTCCCTCTCCATCACCGAAACACACTGACCGACACAGTTCCCTCTCCATCACTGATACACACTGACCCACACAGTTCCCCCTCCATCGCTGATACACACTGACCCACACAGGTCCCTCTCCATCACCGAAACACACTGACCGACACAGTTCCCTCTCCATCACTGATACACACTGACCCACACAGTTCCCTCTCCATCACTGATACACACTGACCCACACAGTTCCCTCTCCATCACTGATGCACACTGACCCACACAGTTCCCTCTCCATTACTGATACACACTGACCCACACAGTTCCCTCTCCATCGCTGATACACACTGACCCACACAGTTCCCTCTCCATTACTGATACACACTGACCCACACAGTTCCCTCTCCATCACTGATACACACTGACCCACACAGTTCCCTCTCCATCACTGATACACACTGACCCACACAGTTCCCTCTCCATCACTGATACACACTGACCCACACAGTTCCCTCTCCATCACTGATACACACTGACCCACACAGTTCCCTCTCCATCGCTGATGCACACTGACCCACACAGTTCCCTCTCCATCACTGATACACACTGACCCACACAGTTCCCTCTGCTCCATCACTGATACACAATGACCCACACAGTTCCCTCTCCATCACTGATACACACTGACCCACACAGTTCCCTCTGCTCCATCACTGGTACACACTGACCCACACAGTTCCCTCTGCTCCATCACTGATACACACTGACCCACACAGTTCCCTCTCCATCACTGATACACACTGACCCACACAGTTCCCTCTCCAGCACATACACACTGACCCACACAGTTCCCTCTCCATCACTGATACACAATGACCCACACAGTTCCCTCTCCTTCACTGATACACACTGACCCACACAGTTCCCTCTCCATCGCTGATACACACTGACCCACACAGTTCCCTCTGCTCCGTCACTGATACACACTGACCCACACATTTCCCTCTCCATCTCTGATACACACTGACCCACACAGTTCCCTCTCCATCACTGATACACACTGACCCACACAGTTCCCTCTCCATCACTGATACACACTGACCCACACAGTTCCCTCTCCATCACTGATACACACTGACCCACACAGTTCACTCTCCATTACTGATACACACTGACCCACACAGTTCCCTCTCCATCACTGATACACACTGGCCCACACAGTTCCCTCTCCATCACATAAACACTGACCCACACAGTTCCCTCTCCATCACTGATACACACTGACCCACACAGTTTCCTCTCCATCACTGATACACACTGACCCACACAGTTCCCTCTCCATCACTGATACTCACGGACCCACACAGTTCCCTCTCCATCACTGATACACACTGACCCACACAGTTCCCTCTCCATCACTGATACACACTGACCCACACAGTTCCCTCTCCATCACCGATACACACTGACCCACACAGTTCCCTCTCCATCACGGATACACACTGACCCACACAGTTTCCTCTCCATCACTGATACACACTGACCCACACAATTCCCTCTCCATCACTGATACACACTGACCCACACAGTTCCCCCTCCATCGCTGATACACACTGACCCACACAGGTCCCTCTCCATCACCGAAACACACTGACCGACACAGTTCCCTCTCCATCACTGATACACACTGACCCACACAGTTCTCTCTGCTCCATCACTGATACACACTGACCCACACAGTTCCCTCTCCATCGCTGATACACACTGACCCACACAGTTCCCTCTGCTCCATCACTGGTACACACTGACGCACACAGTTCCCTCTCCATCACTGATACACACTGACCCACACAGTTCCCTCTGCTCCGTCACTGATACACACTGACCCACACAGTTCCCTCTCCATCTCTGATACACACTGACCCACACAGATCCCTCTCCATCACTGATACACAGTGACCCACACAGTTCCCTCTCCATCACTGATACACACTGACCCACACAGTTCCCTCTCCATCACTGATACACACTGACCCACACAGTTCACTCTCCATTACTGATACACACTGACCCACACAGTTCCCTCTCCATTACTGGTACACACTGACCCACACAGTTCCCTCTCCATCACATACACACTGACCCACACAGTTCCCTCTCCATCACTGATACACACTGACCCACACAGTTCCCTCTCCATCACTGATACACACTGACCCACACAGTTCCCTCTCCATCACTGATACTCACTGACCCACACAGTTCCCTCTCCATCACTGATACACACTGACCCACACAGTTCCCTCTCCATCACTGATACACACTGACCCACACAGTTCCCTCTGCTCCGTCACTGATACACACTGACCCACACAGTTCCCTCTCCATTTCTGATACACACTGACCCACACAGTTCCCTCTCCATCACTGATACACACTGACCCACACAGTTCCCTCTCCATCACATACACACTGACCCACACAGTTCCCTCTCCATCACTGATACACACTGACCCACACAGTTCCCTCTCCATCACATACACACTGACCCACACAGTTCCCTCTCCATCACTGATACACACTGACCCACACAGTTCCCTCTCCATCACTCATACACACTGACCCACACAGTTCCCTCTCCATCACTGATACACACTGACCCACACAGTTCCCTCTGCTCCGTCACTGATACACACTGACCCACACAGTTCCCTCTCCATTTCTGATACACACTGACCCACACAGTTCCCTCTCCATCACTGATACACACTGACCCACACAGTTCCCTCTCCATCACTGATACACACTGACCGACACATTCCCTCTGCTCCATCACTGATACACACTGACCCACACAGTTCCCTCTCCATCACTGATATACACTGACCCACACAGTTCCCTCTGCTCCATCACTGATACACACTGACCCACACAATTCCCTCTCCATCACTGATCCACACTGACCCACACAGTTCCCTCTCCATCACTGATACTCACTGACCCACACAGTTCCCTCTCCATCACTGATACACACTGACCCACACAGTTCCCTCTGCTCCATCACTGATACACACTGACCCACACAGTTCCCTCTCCATCACTGATACACACTGACCCACACAGTTCCCTCTCCATCACTGATACACACTGACCCACACAGTTCCCTCTCCATCACTGATACACACTGACCCACACAGTTCCCTCTCCATCACTGATACACACTGACCCACACAGTTCCCTCTCCATCACTGATACACACTGACCCACACAGTTCCCTCTCCATCACTGATACACACTGACGCACACAGTTCCCTCTCCATCACTGATACACACTGACCCACACAGTTCCCTCTCCATCACTGATACACACTGACCCACACATGCCCTCTCCATCACTGATACACACTGACCCATACAGTTCCCTCTCCATCACTGATACACACTGACCCACACATGCCCTCTCCATCACTGATACACACTGACCCACACAGTTCCCTCTCCATCACTGATACACACTGACCCACACATTCCCTCTCCATCACTGATACACACTGACCCACACAGTTCCCTCTCCATCACTGATACACACTGACCCACACAGTTCCCTCTCCATCACTGATACACACTGACCCACACAGTTCCCTCTCCATCACTGATACACACTGACCCACACATGCGCTCTCCATCACTGATACACACTGACCCACACAGTTCCCTCTCCATCACTGATACACACTGACCCACACATTCCCTCTGCTCCATCACTGATACACACTGACCCCCACAGTTCCCTCTCCATCACTGATACACACTGACCCTCCCAGTTCCCTCTCCATCACTGATACACACTGACCCACACAGTTACCTCTCCATCACTGATACACAATGATCCACACAGTTCCCTCTCCATCACTGATACACACTGACCCACACAGTTCCCTCTCCATCACTGATACACACTGACCCACACAGTTCCCTCTCCATCACTGATACACACTGACCCACACAGTTCCCTCTCCATCGCTGATACACACTGACCCACACAGTTCCCTCTCCATCACTGATACACACTGACCCACACAGTTTCCCTCTCCATCACTGATACACACTGACCCACACAGTTTCCTCTCCTTCACTGATACACACTGACCCACACAGTTCCCTCTCCATCACTGATACATACTGACCCACACAGTTCCCTCTGCTCCATCACTGATACACACTGACCCACACATTTCCCTCTCCATCACTGATACACACTGACGCACACAGTTCCCTCTCCATCACTGATACACACTGACCCACACAGTTCCCTCTCCATCACTGATACACACTGACCCACACAGTTTCCCTCTCCATCACTGATACACACTGACCCACACAGTTCCCTCTCCATCACTGATACACACTGACGCACACAGTTCCCTCTCCATCACTGATACACACTGACCCACACAGTTCCCTCACCATCACTGATACACACTGATCCACACAGTTCCCTCTCCATCACTGATACACACTGACCCACACAGTTCCCGCTCCATCACTGATACACACTGACCCACACAGTTCCCTCTCCATCACTGATACACACTGACCCACACAGTTCCCTCTCCATCACTGATACACACTGACCCACACAGTTCCCTCTCCATCACTGATACACACTGACCCACACAGTTCCCTCTCCATCACTGATACACACTGAACTACACAGTTCCCTCTGCTCCATCACTGATACACACAGACCCACACAGTTCCCTCTCCATCACTGATACACACTGATCCACACAGTTCCCTCTCCATCACTGATACACACTAACCCACACAGTTCCCTCTGCTCCATCACTGATACACACTGACCCAGAGTTCCCTCTCCATAACTGATACACACTGACCCACACAGTTTCCTCTGCTCCATCACTGATACATACTGACCCACACAGTTCCCTCTCCATCACTGATACACACTGACCCACACAGTTTCCTCTGCTCCATCATTGATACACACTGACCCACACAGTTCCCTCTCCATCACTGATTCACACTGACCCACACAGTTCCCTCTCCATCACTGATACACACTGACGCACACAGTTCCCTCTGCTCCATCACTGATACACACTGACCCACACAGTTCCCTCTGCTCCATCACTGATACACACTGACGCACACAGTTCCCTCTGCTCCATCACTGATACACACTGACCCACACAGTTCCCTCTCCATCACTGATACACACTGACCCACGCAGTTCCCTCTCCATCACTGATACACACTGACCCACACAGTTCCCTCTCCATCACTGATACACACTGACCCACACAGTTCCCTCTCCATCGCTGATACACACTGACCCACACAGTTCCCTCTCCATCACTGATACACACTGACCCACACAGTTCCCTCTCCATCACTGATACACACTGACCCACACAGTTCCCTCTCCATCACTGATACACACTGACCCCCACAGTTCCCTCTCCATCACTGATAAACACTGACCCACACAGTTCCCTCTCCATCGCTGACCCACACAGTTCCCTCTCCATCACTGATACACACTGACCCACACAGTTCCCTCTCCATCACTGATACACACTGACCCACACAGTTCCCTCTGCTCCATCACTGGTACACACTGACCCACACAGTTCCCTCTGCTCCATCACTGATACACACTGACCCACACAGTTTCCTCTCCATCACTGATACACACTGACCCACACAGTTCCCTCTCCAGCACATACACACTGACCCACACAGTTCCCTCTCCATCACTGATACACAATGACCCACACAGTTCCCTCTCCATCACTGATACACACTGACCCACACAGTTCCCTCTCCATCGCTGATACACACTGACCCACACAGTTCCCTCTGCTCCGTCACTGATACACACTGACCCACACAGTTCCCTCTCCATCTCTGATACACACTGACCCACACAGTTCCCTCTCCATCACTGATACACAATGACCCACACAGTTCCCTCTCCATCACTGATACACACTGACCCACACAGTTCCCTCTCCATCACTGATACACACTGACCCACACAGTTCACTCTCCATTACTGATACACACTGACCCACACAGTTCCCTCTCCATCACTGATACACACTGGCCCACACAGTTCCCTCTCCATCACATACACACTGACCCACACAGTTCCCTCTCCATCACTGATACACACTGACCCACACAGTTTCCTCTCCATCACTGATACACACTGACCCACACAGTTCCCTCTCCATCACTGATACTCACTGACCCACACAGTTCCCTCTCCATCACTGATACACACTGACCCACACAGTTAGCCCTCTCCATCACTGATACACACTGACCCACACAGTTCCCTCTCCATCACCGATACACACTGACCCACACAGTTCCCTCTCCATCACGGATACACACTGACCCACACAGTTTCCTCTCCATCACTGATACACACTGACCCACACAATTCCCTCTCCATCACTGATACACATTGACCCATACAGTTCCCCCTCCATCGCTGATACACACTGACCCACACAGGTCCCTCTCCATCACCGAAACACACTGACCGACACAGTTCCCTCTCCATCACTGATACACACTGACCCACACAGTTCCCTCTGCTCCATCACTGATACACACTGACCCACACAGTTCCCTCTCCATCGCTGATACACACTGACCCACACAGTTCCCTCTGCTCCATCACTGATACACACTGACCCACACAGTTCCCGCTCCATCACTGATACACACTGACCCACACAGTTCCCTCTCCATCACTGATACACACTGACCCACACAGTTCCCTCTCCATCACTGATACACACTGACCCACACAGTTCCCTCTCCATCACTGATACACACTGACCCACACAGTTCCCTCTCCATCACTGATACACACTGAACTACACAGTTCCCTCTGCTCCATCACTGATACACACAGACCCACACAGTTCCCTCTCCATCACTGATACACACTGATCCACACAGTTCCCTCTCCATCACTGATACACACTAACCCACACAGTTCCCTCTGCTCCATCACTGATACACACTGACCCAGAGTTCCCTCTCCATAACTGATACACACTGACCCACACAGTTTCCTCTGCTCCATCACTGATACATACTGACCCACACAGTTCCCTCTCCATCACTGATACACACTGACCCACACAGTTTCCTCTGCTCCATCATTGATACACACTGACCCACACAGTTCCCTCTCCATCACTGATTCACACTGACCCACAATGTTCCCTCTCCATCACTGATACACACTGACGCACACAGTTCCCTCTGCTCCATCACTGATACACACTGACCCACACAGTTCCCTCTGCTCCATCACTGATACACACTGACGCACACAGTTCCCTCTGCTCCATCACTGATACACACTGACCCACACAGTTCCCTCTCCATCACTGATACACACTGACCCACGCAGTTCCCTCTCCATCACTGATACACACTGACCCACACAGTTCCCTCTCCATCACTGATACACACTGACCCACACAGTTCCCTCTCCATCGCTGACACACACTGACCCACACAGTTCCCTCTCCATCACTGATACACACTGACCCACACAGTTCCCTCTCCATCACTGATACACACTGACCCACACAGTTCCCTCTCCATCACTGATACACACTGACCCCCACAGTTCCCTCTCCATCACTGATAAACACTGACCCACACAGTTCCCTCTCCATCGCTGACCCACACAGTTCCCTCTCCATCACTGATACACACTGACCCACACAGTTCCCTCTCCATCACTGATACACACTGACCCACACAGTTCCCTCTGCTCCATCACTGGTACACACTGACCCACACAGTTCCCTCTGCTCCATCACTGATACACACTGACCCACACAGTTTCCTCTCCATCACTGATACACACTGACCCACACAGTTCCCTCTCCAGCACATACACACTGACCCACACAGTTCCCTCTCCATCACTGATACACAATGACCCACACAGTTCCCTCTCCATCACTGATACACACTGACCCACACAGTTCCCTCTCCATCGCTGATACACACTGACCCACACAGTTCCCTCTGCTCCGTCACTGATACACACTGACCCACACAGTTCCCTCTCCATCTCTGATACACACTGACCCACACAGTTCCCTCTCCATCACTGATACACAATGACCCACACAATTCCCTCTCCATCACTGATACACACTGACCCACACAGTTCCCCCTCCATCGCTGATACACACTGACCCACACAGGTCCCTCTCCATCACCGAAACACACTGACCGACACAGTTCCCTCTCCATCACTGATACACACTGACCCACACAGTTCCCCCTCCATCGCTGATACACACTGACCCACACAGGTCCCTCTCCATCACCGAAACACACTGACCGACACAGTTCCCTCTCCATCACTGATACACACTGACCCACACAGTTCCCTCTCCATCACTGATACACACTGACCCACACAGTTCCCTCTCCATCACTGATGCACACTGACCCACACAGTTCCCTCTCCATTACTGATACACACTGACCCACACAGTTCCCTCTCCATCGCTGATACACACTGACCCACACAGTTCCCTCTCCATTACTGATACACACTGACCCACACAGTTCCCTCTCCATCGCTGATACACACTGACCCACACAGTTCCCTCTCCATTACTGATACACACTGACCCACACAGTTCCCTCTCCATCACTGATACACACTGACCCACACAGTTCCCTCTCCATCACTGATACACACTGACCCACACAGTTCCCTCTCCATCACTGATACACACTGACCCACACAGTTCCCTCTCCATCACTGATACACACTGACCCACACAGTTCCCTCTCCATCGCTGATGCACACTGACCCACACAGTTCCCTCTCCATCACTGATACACACTGACCCACACAGTTCCCTCTGCTCCATCACTGATACACAATGACCCACACAGTTCCCTCTCCATCACTGATACACACTGACCCACACAGTTCCCTCTGCTCCATCACTGGTACACACTGACCCACACAGTTCCCTCTGCTCCATCACTGATACACACTGACCCACACAGTTCCCTCTCCATCACTGATACACACTGACCCACACAGTTCCCTCTCCAGCACATACACACTGACCCACACAGTTCCCTCTCCATCACTGATACACAATGACCCACACAGTTCCCTCTCCTTCACTGATACACACTGACCCACACAGTTCCCTCTCCATCGCTGATACACACTGACCCACACAGTTCCCTCTGCTCCGTCACTGATACACACTGACCCACACATTTCCCTCTCCATCTCTGATACACACTGACCCACACAGTTCCCTCTCCATCACTGATACACACTGACCCACACAGTTCCCTCTCCATCACTGATACACACTGACCCACACAGTTCCCTCTCCATCACTGATACACACTGACCCACACAGTTCACTCTCCATTACTGATACACACTGACCCACACAGTTCCCTCTCCATCACTGATACACACTGGCCCACACAGTTCCCTCTCCATCACATAAACACTGACCCACACAGTTCCCTCTCCATCACTGATACACACTGACCCACACAGTTTCCTCTCCATCACTGATACACACTGACCCACACAGTTCCCTCTCCATCACTGATACTCACGGACCCACACAGTTCCCTCTCCATCACTGATACACACTGACCCACACAGTTCCCTCTCCATCACTGATACACACTGACCCACACAGTTCCCTCTCCATCACCGATACACACTGACCCACACAGTTCCCTCTCCATCACGGATACACACTGACCCACACAGTTTCCTCTCCATCACTGATACACACTGACCCACACAATTCCCTCTCCATCACTGATACACACTGACCCACACAGTTCCCCCTCCATCGCTGATACACACTGACCCACACAGGTCCCTCTCCATCACCGAAACACACTGACCGACACAGTTCCCTCTCCATCACTGATACACACTGACCCACACAGTTCTCTCTGCTCCACCACTGATACACACTGACCCACACAGTTCCCTCTCCATCGCTGATACACACTGACCCACACAGTTCCCTCTGCTCCATCACTGGTACACACTGACGCACACAGTTCCCTCTCCATCACTGATACACACTGACCCACACAGTTCCCTCTGCTCCGTCACTGATACACACTGACCCACACAGTTCCCTCTCCATCTCTGATACACACTGACCCACACAGATCCCTCTCCATCACTGATACACAGTGACCCACACAGTTCCCTCTCCATCACTGATACACACTGACCCACACAGTTCCCTCTCCATCACTGATACACACTGACCCACACAGTTCACTCTCCATTACTGATACACACTGACCCACACAGTTCCCTCTCCATTACTGGTACACACTGACCCACACAGTTCCCTCTCCATCACATACACACTGACCCACACAGTTCCCTCTCCATCACTGATACACACTGACCCACACAGTTCCCTCTCCATCACTGATACACACTGACCCACACAGTTCCCTCTCCATCACTGATACTCACTGACCCACACAGTTCCCTCTCCATCACTGATACACACTGACCCACACAGTTCCCTCTCCATCACTGATACACACTGACGCACACAGTTCCCTCTCCATCACCGATACACACTGACCCACACAGTTCCCTCTCCATCACCGATACACACTGACCCACACAGTTTCCTCTCCATCACTGATACACACTGACCCACACAATTCCCTCTCCATCACTGATACACACTGACCCACACAGTACCCCCTCCATCGCTGATACACACTGACCCACACAGGTCCCTCTCCATCACCGAAACACACTGACCGACACAGTTCCCTCTCCATCACTGATACACACTGACCCACACAGTTCCCTCTGCTCCATCACTGATACACACTGACCCACACAGTTCCCTCTCCATCACTGATACACACTGACCCACACAGTTCCCTCTCCATCGCTGATACACACTGACCCACACAGTTCCCTCTCCATCACTGATACACACTGACCCACACAGTTCCCTCTCCATCACTGATACACACTGACCCACACAGTTCCCTCTGCTCCATCACTGATACACACTGACCCCCACAGTTCCCTCTCCATCACTGATACACACTGACCCACACAGTTCCCTCTCCATCGCTGATACACACTGACCCACACAGTTCCCTCTCCATCACTGATACACACTGACCCACACAGTTCCCTCTCCATCACTGATACACACTGACCCACACAGTTCCCTCTGCTCCATCACTGATACACACTGACCCACACAGTTCCGTCTCCATCGCTGATACACACTGACCCACACAGTTCCCTCTCCATCACTGATACGCACTGACCCACACAGTTCCCCCTCCATCGCTGATACACACTGATCCACACAGGTCCCTCTCCATCACCGATACACACTGACCCACACAGTTCCCTCTCCATCACTGATACACACTGACCCACACAGTTCCCTCTGCTCCATCACTGATACACACTGGCCCACACAGTTCCCTCTCCATCGCTGATACACACTGACCCACACAGTTCCCTCTCCATCGCTGATACACACTGACCCACACAGTTCCCTCTCCATCACTGATACACACTGACCCACACAGTTCCCTCTGCTCCATCACTGATACACACTGACCCCCACAGTTCCCTCTCCATCACTGATACACACTGACCCACACAGTTCCCTCTCCATCGCTGATACACACTGACCCACACAGTTCCCTCTCCATCACTGATACACACTGACCCACACAGTTCCCTCTCCATCACTGATACACACTGACCCACACAGTTCCCTCTGCTCCATCACTGGTACACACTGACCCACACAGTTCCCTCTGCTCCATCACTGATACACACTGAACCACACTGTTCCCTCTCCATCACTGATACACACTGACCCACCCAGTTCCCTCTCCATCACATACACACTGACCCACACAGTTCCCTCTCCATCACTGATACACACTGACCCACACAGTTCCCTCTCCATCACTCATACACACTGACCCACACAGTTCCCTCTCCATCACTGATACACACTGACCCACACAGTTCCCTCTGCTCCGTCACTGATACACACTGACCCACACAGTTCCCTCTCCATTTCTGATACACACTGACCCACACAGTTCCCTCTCCATCACTGATACACACTGACCCACACAGTTCCCTCTCCATCACTGATACACACTGACCGACACATTCCCTCTGCTCCATCACTGATACACACTGACCCACACAGTTCCCTCTCCATCACTGATATACACTGACCCACACAGTTCCCTCTGCTCCATCACTGATACACACTGACCCACACAATTCCCTCTCCATCACTGATCCACACTGACCCACACAGTTCCCTCTCCATCACTGATACTCACTGACCCACACAGTTCCATCTCCATCACTGATACACACTGACCCACACAGTTCCCTCTGCTCCATCACTGATACACACTGACCCACACAGTTCCCTCTCCATCACTGATACACACTGACCCACACAGTTCCCTCTCCATCACTGATACACACTGACCCACACAGTTCCCTCTCCATCACTGATACACACTGACCCACACAGTTCCCTCTCCATCACTGATACACACTGACCCACACAGTTCCCTCTCCATCACTGATACACACTGACCCACACAGTTCCCTCTCCATCACTGATACACACTGACGCACACAGTTCCCTCTCCATCACTGATACACACTGACCCACACAGTTCCCTCTCCATCACTGATACACACTGACCCACACATGCCCTCTCCATCACTGATACACACTGACCCACACAGTTCCCTCTCCATCACTGATACACACTGACCCATACAGTTCCCTCTCCATCACTGATACACACTGACCCACACATGCCCTCTCCATCACTGATACACACTGACCCACACAGTTCCCTCTCCATCACTGATACACACTGACCCACACATTCCCTCTCCATCACTGATACACACTGACCCACACAGTTCCCTCTCCATCACTGATACACACTGACCCACACAGTTCCCTCTCCATCACTGATACACACTGACCCACACAGTTCCCTCTCCATCACTGATACACACTGACCCACACATGCGCTCTCCATCACTGATACACACTGACCCACACAGTTCCCTCTCCATCGCTGATACACACTGACCCACACATTCCCTCTGCTCCATCACTGATACACACTGACCCCCACAGTTCCCTCTCCATCACTGATACACACTGACCCTCCCAGTTCCCTCTCCATCACTGATACACACTGACCCACACAGTTACCTCTCCATCACTGATACACAATGATCCACACAGTTCCCTCTCCATCACTGATACACACTGACCCACACAGTTCCCTCTCCATCACTGATACACACTGACCCACACAGTTCCCTCTCCATCACTGATACACACTGACCCACACAGTTCCCTCTCCATCGCTGATACACACTGACCCACACAGTTCCCTCTCCATCACTGATACACACTGACCCACACAGTTTCCCTCTCCATCACTGATACACACTGACCCACACAGTTCCCTCTCCTTCACTGATACACACTGACCCACACAGTTCCCTCTCCATCACTGATACATACTGACCCACACAGTTCCCTCTGCTCCATCACTGATACACACTGACCCACACATTTCCCTCTCCATCACTGATACACACTGACGCACACAGTTCCCTCTCCATCACTGATACACACTGACCCACACAGTTCCCTCTCCATCACTGATACACACTGACCCACACAGTTTCCCTCTCCATCACTGATACACACTGACCCACACAGTTCCCTCTCCATCACTGATACACACTGACGCACACAGTTCCCTCTCCATCACTGATACACACTGACCCACACAGTTCCCTCTCAATCACTGATACACACTGACCCACACAGTTCCCTCTCCATCACTGATACACACTGACCCACACAATTCCCCCTCCATCACTGATACACACTGACCCACACAGTTCCCTCTCAATCACTGATACACACTGACCCACACAGTTCCCTCTCCATCACTGATACACACTGACCCACACAGTTCCGTCTCCATCACTGATACACACTGACCCACACAGTTCCCTCTCCATCACTGATACACACTGACCCACACAGTTCCCTCTCCATCACTGATACACACTGACCCACACAGTTCCCTCTCCATCACTGATACACACTGACCCACACAGTTCCCTCTGCTCCATCACTGGTACACACTGACCCACACAGTTCCCTCTGCTCCATCACTGATACACACTGACCCACACTGTTCCCTCTCCATCACTGATACACACTGACCCACCCAGTTCCCTCTCCATCATATACACACTGACCCACACAGTTCCCTCTCCATCACTGATACACACTGACCCACACAGTTCCCTCTCCATCACTGATACACACTGACCCACACAGTTCCCTCTCCATCACTGATACACACTGACCCACACACTTCCCTCTGCTCCATCACTGGTACACACTGACCCACACAGTTCCCTCTGCTCCGTTACTGATACACACTGACCCACACAGTTCCCTCTCCATCACTGATACACACTGACCCACACAGTTCCCTCTCCATCACTGATACACACTGACCCACACAGTTCCCTCTCCATCACTGATACACACTGACCCACACAGTTCCCTCTGCTCCATCACTGGTACACACTGACCCACACAGTTCCCTCTCCATCACTGATACACACTGACCCACACATGCCCTCTCCATCACTGATACACACTGACCCACACAGTTCCCTCTCCATCACTAATACACACTGACCCACACATTCCCTCTCCATCACTGATACACACTGACCCACACAGTTCCCTCTCCATCATTGATACACACTGACCCACACAGTTCCCTCTCCATCACTAATACACACTGACCCACACATTCCATCTCCATCACTAATACACACTGACCCACACATTCCCTCTCCATCACTGATACACACTGACCCACACAGTTCCCTGTCCATCACTGATACACACTGACCCACACAGTTCCCTCTCCATCACTGATACACACTGACCCACACATTCCCTCTCCATCACTGATAGACACTGACCCACACAGTTCCCTCTCCATCACTGATACACACTGACCCACACAGTTACCTCTCCATCACTGATACACACTGATCCACACAGTTCCCTCTCCATCACTGATACACACTGACCCACACAGTTCCCTCTCCATCACTGATACACACTGACCCACATAGTTCCCTCTCCATCAGTGATACACACTGACCCACACAGTTCCGTCTCCATCGCTGATACACACTGACCCACACAGTTCCCTCTCCATCACTGATACACACTGACCCACACAGTTTCCCTCTCCATCACTGATACACACTGACCCACACAGTTCCCTCTCCTTCACTGATACACACTGACCCACACAGTTCCCTCTCCATCACTGATACATACTGACCCACACAGTTCCCTCTGCTCCATCACTGATACACACTGACCCACACATTTCCCTCTCCATCACTGATACACACTGACGCACACAGTTCCCTCTCCATCACTGATACACACTGACCCACACAGTTCCCTCTCCATCACTGATACACACTGACCCACACAGTTCCCTCTCCATCACATACAGACTGACCCACACAGTTCCCTCTCTATCACTGATACACACTGACCCACACAATTCCCCCTCCATCACTGATACACACTGACCCACACAGTTCCCTCTCAATCACTGATACACACTGACCCACACAGTTCCCTCTCCATCACTGATACACACTGACCCACACAGTTCCGTCTCCATCACTGATACACACTGACCCACACAGTTCCCTCTCCATCACTGATACACACTGACCCACACAGTTCCCTCTCCATCACTGATACACACTGACCCACACAGTTCACTCTCCATCACTGATACACACTGACCCACACAGTTCCCTCTCCATCACTGATACACACTGACCCACACAGTTCCCTCTCCATCACTGACCCACACAGTTCCCTCTCCATCACTGATACACACTGACCCACACAGTTCCCTCTCCATCACTGATACACACTGACCCACACAGTTCCCTCTCCATCACTGATACACACTGACCCACACAGTTCCCTCTCCATCACTGATACACACTGACCCACACAGTTCCGTCTCCATCACTGATACACACTGACCCACACAGTTCCCTCTCCATCACTGATACACACTGACCCACACAGTTCCCTCTCCATCACTGATACACACTGACCCACACAGTTCCCTCTCCATCACTGATACACACTGACCCACACAGATCCCTCTCCATCATATACACACTGACCCACACAGACCCCTCTCCATCGCTGATACACACTGACCCACACAGATCCCTCTCCATCATATACACACTGACCCACACAGACCCCTCTCCATCGCTGATACACACTGACCCACACAGATCCCTCTCCATCATCACTGATATTTAATCGACCGTATAGTTCTTGCTTCCATCCGATTTTATTTCAAAAATGATATTTATTTACAGTGCTGCTCATCTTCCTCTGTCACTATCGAATTGTTATGGATTGACACGTGATAGGTTTGGAGCCCCCAGCTGTGACTGGTGTCTATGGTAACAACAGGAGACCCCATTCTGTCGAGCTGAATGGTGATGGTGCAAATTCTTGAACTTCATCTCGAGCCACATTTTGAGCATATTTTACCATGTGACTCAGCATCGTGTAATTTTACTACGACCCTCATCGGATGTCAGTGTGCTCCCTGAGTCCTGCTGTGCTGTAATGGAACAGTATTGCACTGGACTTTGCAGGGTAATTACATACTGGTTTATTACAATGCAGGATCTCGGCCACCTCAGTATGTATATTGTGATTATGTTGCTCCTTGACTCACAGTATTGTTCTGGAAAGATCAATTTTGGGCCTTTAAATATTCTGAGGAAAGATTCTGAAGGCACAGTGGAGGTGAGAATGCAGGTCTAAATGCTCTTGTGTTTGTGTAGTTCCTTTCACTGGTTACCATGGTAATTGAGTATGGTCCAGGGCTTACAGTGGTAGAGTTATCTTTCCCATCGTCAGTGGTACACACTCCACATCCCCGATCGGGAATGCTGGAGTATACGTCAATATATATGCTCGCGTGGACCATAAATACTGGTGTGAACATGTAGGGCCGAAGGGCCTATTTTAGTATTATAAATACTTTCTGCTTGATCGAGCTTTCTTCTAGTTCATAGCAACCTTCAGAACAAATCTTTTGGAGAATGGAGCATGTCAATTATTTAAAGCGGGATTTACTCTCAGAATTACCTCCCTTCTTAAATAAGGTGTCAAGCACCCGGGGTGGAGGGGGAGCACCCGGGGCGGAGGGGGAGCACCCGGGCGGAGGGGGAGCACCCGGGACGGAGGGGGAGCACCCGGGGCGGAGGGGGAGCACCCGGGGTGGAGGGGGAGGTCCCGGGACGGAGGGGAAGCACCCGGGGCGGAGGGGGAGCACCCGGGGCGGAGGGGGAGCACCCGGGGCGGAGGGGGAGCACCCGGGGCGGAGGGGGAGCACCCGGGACGGAGGGGGAGCACCCGGGACGGAGGGGGAGCACCCGGGGTGGAGGGGGAGCACCCGGGGCGGAGGGGGAGCACCCGGGGTGGAGGGGGAGCACCCGGGGCGGAGGGGGAGCACCCGGGGCGGAGGGGGAGCACCCGGGGCGGAGGGGGAGCACCCGGGGCGGAGGGGATCAAAGGATTTGGGGTGGGAGCGAGGCAGGATTAGGCTATTGAATTGGCTGATCAGCCATGGTCATAATGAATGGCGGAGCAGGCTCGAAGGGCCGAATGGCCACCTCTCGTTCTCGTTTGCCATGTTTCTGTGTCAGTTCAATAAACCGTTGATGATCAGAATCAAGCTATGAATCCGTACCAGGGCTGAAGATTTCTTGCTTCTTTCTTTCTCTATTTTTTTGATGAGGCAGCTCTCGTCTGAGCTGGAGCCACCCTTTAGCCTGAAGGATAGGTTGCGGTACAATCTCTTGGCAGCATTTGGAGACATGGGCCCAAGTGACTTCCTCCTCTGAAGTGGCTCCCTGATTGGCTGCGTCATTTTACTCAGCATTCACCTGGGAAGAAAAGCATTTCTAAATTTGCTTTGCTGAAGGTTTACCCAGGAAAAATTGTTTTGAAAAACATGGAGATATTGTTGTCCCCCCCCCCCGCCCTCTCTCCTACCTCCATCTCTCTCCCCTTCCCCACTAATCTTCCTTCTCTCTCTCTCTCCCTTCTCCATCCCTCATCCCTCACCTCTCCACCTCCCTCCCTTACCCTTCACCTCCCAACCATTGTTCCCTTCCTTTCTTCGATGGAAATGCTGAACATCACTCCTTGATTTGTATTTTCTGCTTCAGGATCAAATGTAGAAATGTGATCTTCCATTTTCTGCTCTTAACCTCAAGTATTGTTGCCCAGGGAAGGGCATTGTACCCCAGCAAATTCCACTCATCTGTGTCCTTGATCTGCTGGTTTAACTTGATCAATGGAAGTAATAATGAGAGTGTAATACTATTCCTCTTTTACAACCGACTCTTCTCTTTCCCTCCTGTCTCCCTCCATTCTCTTCCTTCTTTCCTTCCACTTCCCCCCCAACGTCCATACATACAGCTGTCTTTCCTCATGCCCTGACAGTTGAGATAAAGTGTAAATCGTGACAGCACAAGTTTCACTCCTAGCCAATGGGGCAGGCTAATCCTAGACCTTCATCAGTGTTGCTCAGAGTTGAACCACTGGGAAGTGTGTGACTGGGAGCCAGAGCAGCTTTATCCCTCTGACAGTCCCTTCATCACTGGAGGAAAGGGCGAGCCAAGAGGTTTGCATTTGTCCACAGCGCTGAGGCCAAATCCTTGAACTCGACGAGTGGGGAATCTCAGACGCAGGCTAGCCCATGAATACAAAACCATTGTCATTCCCATTGCAATGAATGGAGCTGCTCCAGAAAGAGTTCTGTCACTTGGGCAGCTTCAAGGTGAGGAGCCCAGTAAGTGATGTCTCTGCTTTGGGAATAGAGGTGGCCATGAGCCAGCTAATTCATGCCAACCTACCAACCTCAGGAAGCAGACAATTAAAAAAAAAAGAGTACCCAATTCATTTTTTCCAATTAAGGGGCAATTTAGCGTGGCCAATCCACCTACCCTGCACATCATTGGGTTGTGGGGGCGAAAGCCACGCAGACACGGGGAGAATATGCAAACTCCACACAGACAGTCACCCAGAGCCGCGGGGCTGGATTCTCCGCAGCCCCGCGCCGAAATTGCGTTTGGCGCGGGGTCGTAGAATGGCCGTTTACAAGGAAATCGGGACTGGCCCCCCTGAAGCGATGAAATGAATGAAAATGAAAATTGCTTATTGTCACAAGAAGGCTTCAAATGAAGTTACTGTGAAAAGCCCCTAGTCGCCACATTCCGGCGCCTGTTCGGGGAGGCTGGTACGGGATTCTCCGGTCCCTGGAGAATCGTTCACACGCCGAGTTTCTGACGGCGTGATTCTAACCATGTATCGGCCGTCGGGAACCTCGGGTGGCGGCTGCGGGCTCGGTCCGCGGCCGCCCTGGTAGGGGGCGGGGGGATTGATCACCGGAGGGAGGGGGGGGGGCTCATGGATGGCCAGGGGAGCGATCGGGTGGCACGGATCCGCTAGCACACGTGACCTCGGGGGAGACGGACCATTGAGCACGGCATGGCCGTCGCAGGTCGCCGCCGTGCGCATGCGCGGACCCCCAACCGGAAGTGCGTGCCCCGTATATGCAGCCAGAGCTGCGAGGAGCACTCCGGTGTCCTGCCAGCCCCCTGCACGTAGGAGAATCGCTCAAGACTTTCTTAACGAAAGTCAAGAGTGAAACGCCAGCGTGACAGCCCCATTTTTGGAGAATCCAACCCGGGATCGAACCTGGGACCTCGGCGCCATGAGACAGCAGTGCTAACCACTGTGCCACCGTGCAGCCCTCAGGAAGGGGGCAACTTAAAAAGAAGTGTACAGGAATACTTCTTGTGGCGACATGTAGGTGGAGGTCTCGCATTGGGTGGTTCCTGCTGGAGTTTCCGTTTATTGGCCCTTTTCACTCAGATTTGGGGGAGGTTTAAGATGATTGATCTCCAGGAAAGTTGCGGCTTTTGAAAAACCAGAAGAAAAGGTGCGAGCGATAGTCCGCCTGAGAGCTCGGGTTCGGCGCGGAGTTTTGTGGGAGGGAGCAAGCTCACCCATTACAAGCTGGTTGATGTGATGGCAGTGGAGTTTGAACGGCATGTTCACCAAGCATTTTGATAAGCATCGGAAGGAGATGATGGCCTTGCTTATCGAGTTGGTGGATGATTCTCTGGCCCCGATAAAGGAGGCTCTAGGAAAGACGTTGAAGGCGCTGTGGGAACAGGGCGAGGTGTTGAAGGGGTTGGCGGAGACATTGTCATGGCACAGCGGCCAGTTCACCTCGATTGGTGAGGAGCTGTGGAAGGTGCAGGATAGTAATAAAGAGCCAAAGTGGAGGACCTGGAGAACAGGTCACGGCGGCAGAATCTTCAGATTGTGGGACTGTCTGGGGGTGGAGGGCCAGAGGCCGACAGCGTACTTTGCAGAGATGTTCGGCAAGTTGTTGCGGGAGGAGGAGGACCCCTCCCTCTATGAGCTGGATAGGGCTCATCGGTCGCTCCGGCTGAAGCTGAATGAACCACCAAGAGCTGTGAGAGTCTGCTTTCACAGCTACCAGGTGGAGGAGAAGGTGCTGAGATTGACGAGCTGAATCGAGAGGTGAGGTGGGAAGGCAGTGGTATTCGTATATACCAGGATCTCACAGCGAAGCTGGCAAGACGGTGGGCGGCTTTTGGTAGGGTGAAGGCAGCGTTGTACAAGAGTAATCTGCGGTTTGGGATGGTCTACATGCCGAAGTTAAGTGTAACACACAATGCCAGGGACTATTACTTGGATATGGTGGAGGAGGCAGAGGGATTTGTGAAGGCTGAAGGACTGGGACTGAACTGAGTTTGTCTTTTGTTTTTCTTCATGTTGTGGTCAGGGGGGAATAGTTTTGGGATATTGGGGTAATATTTTAGGATTTGTTTCCCTTTGTTTGGGGTTCTATTGTGTTGGGTTGTTTGGAAGGACTGGGTGTGGGTGGGCCTTTATTTTTATTTTTTTAATATAAATTTAGATACCCAATTCATTTTTTCCAATTAAGGGGCAATTTAGCGAGTCCAATCCACCTACCCTGCACATCTTTGGGTTGTGGGGGTGAAACATATGCAAACATGGGGAGAATGTGCAAACTCCACACGGACAGTGACCCAGAGCTGGGACCCGAACCTGGAACCTCAGTGCTGTGAGGCAGCAATGCTAACCACTGCGCCACCGTGCTGAATGGGTGGGTCTTTAGATTGTTTTTTTGGTATTAGGCATGTAGGGAGAGGGGGCTCTGGCAGGAGCCGCCTCACTAGCCAACGGCTAGTGAACGGGAGCGAGGTGGGGAGAGGAGCCGAGATCGTCGGAACCTGTGTGGACGGGTCTCGATGGGGCTGGGAGGTGTGAATGGGGGAGATATGGGGAGTATGCACAGCTAAGTGGTTTCGAGAGGAAGGGGCTGAGGGATTTCTGGGAAGTGGGGGAGGGGTAGCTGGTTGACAGGGACTAGGGGTAGAGTTGGGACCCGCTCGCTGGACGGGGCCAGGAGCAGCGATCATGACTGAAAGGAGAGGAGAGGCGGTGAGAGACCCCCAGTCCAAAAGGTAACGTGGAACGTGCAGGGGTTGGGTGAAGCAAGCGAGAGTCATCTCGCATTTGAAGAGCTTGAGAGCCGACGTGGTGCTGTTGCAGGAGACCCACTTGTGGGTGAAGGATCAGGTGAGGCTTCGGAACGGGGCTGGGTGACTCAAGTGTTCCACTTGGGCTTTGATTGCAGGGTTCAGAGGGTAGCGATACTGGCGGGTAAGAGAGTGAGTTTTCAGATGGAGAAGGTGGTGGTCGACCAGGGGGCAAGTAAGTTATAGTAACGAGTGCTTTGCAGGGGAGGCTGGTGGTGTTGGTTAGCGTGTATGCCCCGAATTGGGATGACGTAGGGTTTATGAAGATGATGGTGGCTGCCATACCGAATTTAGATATGCATTAGTTCATTCTAGGTGGGGATTTGAATACAGTGCTGAATCCAAAGGTGGATAGGTCTAAGCCACACTCGCAGACCCCCTTGGGGAGGGGGGGGGGGGGGGGGGGGGGGGACAGGGAGGGGTGGGGGTGGTGAAATGTTGGCTGCGTTTGTGAAGGAGATGGGGGGTGCGGATCTGTGGCGGTTTCTGCATCCATGGGGTAGGGAGTATTCCTTCTTTTCACTGGTGAAAATGCGGACTCAATAGTTGACTTCTTTATTCTGGGGAGGCCATTGCTGTCAGGGGTGAGGAAAGGGGAATGCTCAGAGTTTGTCATTCACTGCACTGCATTTGGTGGATGTGGTCATGGAGAAGGAGCCGGCACAGAGGCCAACGTGGAGGTTGGATGTGGGGCTGCTTGCAGACCTGGGTTTTTGTGTAAGGTTGGGAATGGTGATTGATGACGATGTGGGATTTAATAGGAACGGGGCGGTCTTGCCGTCAGTGGTCTGGGAGGCACTAAAGGTGGTGGTAAGGGGCAAAATCATCTTATTTAAGGCTCAGGTGGACAGGGACGCAAGAGAGGGAATCATGCGTTTGAGCCTGCGAGGCTGGAGGCTAGGTTTCAGGGTTGGGAGTGGGGCGGGTGAGGGGGGGGGGGGGGGGGAGCTGATTGCTCACAGGCGGGTCTTGTTGGGGTGGAGGTCAGTCTCTCCGCCCTGTGCCTCAGTAAGGCTCGGGGACTTGATGGAGTTTCAGTATTTGGAGAACCTTAAGTTCGCTTTGAGGGGGGGGGGGGTGGCGAGTGAGGGATTCCACAAGAGGCGGGGTCTGTTTATATTACACTTTACTGGTTACCGTTGGTTGCTGAGGTGCGGAGCGGGGGTGGGGGTGTTGAAGGATAGCAGGTGATTGTTTTTTTTCTTGTTGTTTTACTTTGTTGTGTTGTATATTTAAAATGTTAAAAATCAAATAAAAATGTTTTTAAAAAGAGGAACGGACAACTGAAAATCCCTTGATTAAACTGCCTCAAGATGGCTGAATAAGGTAAACCTTTTTAGCTGAATTTGAGGTTTTTGGCTAGCGTTTCTGGTCACATTCCACAATCCAATGTGTATTTGAATTCCAATCCCTCACACACGGCATATAAAATGAAACAGCTACAATGGGAGTGCAGTGGGATGTGTACCAGGGGCAGCATGGTGGCACGGTGGTTAGCACTGCTGCCTCACAGCGCCAGGGACCCGGGTTCAAACAGCCTCAGGTGACTGTCTGTGTGGAGTCTGCACGTTCTCCCTGTCTCTGCGTGGGTTTCCTCCGGGTGCTCCGGTTTCCTCCCACATTTCAAAGACGTGCAGGTTAGATGGACTGGCCATGATAAATTGTTCCTTAGTGTCCAGGGATGTGCAGGTTAAGTGGGATTACATGGTTATGCGGCTTGGGCGTCAGAGTGAGCCCAGATGGGGTGCTTTTTCAGAGGATCAGTGCAGACATGATGGGCTGAATGGCTCCTTCTGCACAGTAGGGATTCTAGGGATTAAGTAGCAATTACACTCAATATTCCATCATAGGAGAGAGAAAAATCAAAATACATACATAAAATATTTACTGTGGTGGATTTACAAATTTTGGAGGGAGCAATGCACTTTGTGCGTAATTCACCTTTACTGGAGGGAAATGTTCTTCCAGAGAGGAAACAGCAACTCACCTCAGTCTAGCTGAACTCCCATTGATCAACGTAAACCAGCAGATCAAGGACACGGAGGTGTGGAATTTCCCGGGGTACAATATCTCTCCTTGGATAACAATGTTTGAGGTTCAGAGTAGAAAATGGAAGGCCACGTTCCCACACTTGATCCTGAAACAGAAATGAATACCGGGTGAATTCTGCCCTGGGAGGACAGAGGATTCTGGCCTTTGACTCTTCTTTAAATAACAGGCAGCAGAGAAGACTTGGGGCAAAGATGTTAAGGTTTATGAAAACTGTTCAGTGTCAGCCTTGTTCACACTCTGACCCAGAAGGCTGTGGGTTCAAGTCCTACTCTGGAGGTTTGAACACTCTAGCTTGACACTTCTCTCCAGTAGTCAGTGAGTGCTACAATGTCAGAGGTTATGTCCTTCATCTGAGATGTAAAAATTGACGTTAAACCTGTTTCGCCTCCCAGATGGACAACATGGCACTGCCCTTCTTCAGGTATTCAGTAGCTCTATCCCTTGGTTGCAACTTGTCCGATATATAAAACAATACAGGGCTCACTTATATAGGGGGCTGGGTTCTCATTCCTAGGGCTAACTGCTGGTGCCAACGGAGGATCCGTGGTGTTTCATGACAGGAAAATTGGCACAAAACCTCACCAATTCCGGCACCGGTGCCGCGTGAAACACCTGCAGATCGCGCAAAAAACAGTTGGAGAATCGCCGAGTCCCAGTCCGCGCATGTGCAGGGCTGACAAGCTGCAGCCGTGCACGCCTACACCCGCCACACACGCACCAGTTGCCGCCGGAAAACATGCCGCCGGCTGTGCTGGGCCGCACACCTACCCACCCCGCCCCCACCCCGTGGCCACTCCCCACCACTCCCCCAGCCCTAGCAGAAGCCCCGGCAAGTGGAATGGATCCCGGCTGACTGTGGCGGTGCTGGACACTGTCCACACATTGGCGCGCCAGGCTCACGGCCGCTGGGACCACACGATAGTTTCCTAGAACAGTATGTAATGGAACCTACGAGGGAACAAGTGGTCCTAGATCGGGTCCTGTGTAATGAGACAGGATTGATTCAGGATCTCATAGTTAGGGATCCTCTCGGAAGGAGCGATCACAATATGGTGGAATTTAAAATACAGATGGAGGGTGAGAAGGTAAAATCAAGCACTAGTGTTTTGTGCTTAAACAAAGGCGATTACAATGGGATGAGGGAAGAACTAGCTAAGGTAGACTGGGAGCAAAGACTTTATGGTGAAACAGTTAAGGACCAGTGGAGAACCTTCCAAGTGATTTTTTTTACAGTGCTCAGCAAAGGTTTATACCAACAAAAAGGAAGGACGGTAAAAAGAGGGAAAATCGACCGTGGATATCTAAGGAAATAAGGGAGAGTATCAAATTGAAGGAAAAAACATACAAAGTAGCAAAGATCAGTGGGAGACTAGAGGACTGGGAAATCTTTAGGGGGCAACAGAAAGCTACTAAAAAAGCTATAAAGAAGAGTAAGATAGATTATGAGAGTAAACTTTCTCAGAATATAAAAACAGATAGTAAAGGTTTCTAAAAATATATAAAACAAAAAAGAGTGGCTAAGGTAAATATTGGTCCTTTAGAGGATGAGAAGGGAGATTTAATAATGGGAGATGAGGAAATGGCTGAGGAACTGAACAGGTTTTTTGGGTCGGTCTTCACAGTGGAAGACACATATAACATGCCAGTGACTGATGGAAATGAGGCTATGACAGGTGAGGACCTTGAGAGGATTGTTATCACCAAGGAGGTAGTGATGGACAAGCTAATGGGGCTAAAGGTAGACAAGTCTCCTGGGCCTGATGGAATGCACCCAGAGTGCTAAAAGAGATGGCTAGGGAAATTGCAAATGCACTAGTGATCATTTACCAAAATTCACTAGACTCTGGGGTGGTCCCAGAGGATTAGAAATTAGCAAACGTGACACCACTGTTTAAAAATGAGGTAGGCAGAAAGCGGGTAATTATAGGCCAGTGAGCTTGACTTCGGTAGTAGGGAAGATGCTGGAATCTATCATCAAGGAAGAAATAGCGAGGCATCTGGATGGAAATTGTCCCATTGGGCAGACGCAGCATGGGTTCATAAAGGGCAGGTCGTGCCTAACTAATTTAGTGGAATTTTTTGAGGACATTAACAGTGCGGTCGATAACGGGGAGCCAATGGATGTGGTTTATCTGGATTTCCAGAGAGCCTTTGACAAGGTGCCACACAAAAGGTTGCTGCATGAGATAAAGATGCATGGCATTAAGGGTAAGTAGTAGCATGGATAGAGGATTGGTTAATTAATAGAAAGCAAAGAGTGGGGATTAATGGGTGTTTCTCTGGTTGGCAATCAGCAGCTAGTGGTGTCCCTCAGGGATCAGTGATGGGACCACAACTGTTCACAATTTATATAGATGATTTGGAGTTGGGGACCAAGGGCAATGTGTCCAAGTTGTAAAGCAAAAAGTGCAGAGGATACTGGAAATCTGCAGAGGGATTTGGATAGGCGAAGTGAATGGGCTAGGGTCTGGCAGATGGAATACAATGTTGACAAATGTGAGGTTATCCATTTCGGTAGGAATAACAGCAAAAGGGATTATTATTTAAATGATAAAATATTAAAACATGCTGCTGTGCAGAGAGACCTGGGTGTGCTAGTGCATGAGTCGCAAAAAGTTGGTTTACAGGTGCAACAGGTGATTAAGAAGGCAAATGCAATTTTGTCCTTCATTGCTAGAGGGATGGAGTTTAAGACTAGGGAGGTTATGCTGCAATTGTATAAGGTGTTAGTGAGGCCACACCTGGAGTATTGTGTTCAGTTTTGGTCTCCTTACTTGAGAAAGGACGTACTGGCAGTGGAGGGTGTGCAGAGGAGATTCACTAGGTTAATCCCAGAGCTGAAGGGGTTGGGTTACGAGGAGAGGTTGAGTAGACTGGGACTGTACTCATTGGAATTTGGAAGGATGAGGGGGGATTTTATAGAAACATATAAGATTATGAAGGGAATAGATAGGATAGATGCGGGCAGGTTGTTTCCACTGGCGGGTGAAAGCAGAACTAGGGGCCATAGCCTCAAAATAAGGGGAAGTAGATTTAGGACTGAGTTTAGGAGGAACTTCTTCACCCAAAGGGTTGTGAATCTATGGAATTCCTTGCCCAGTGAAGCAGTAGAGGCTCCTTCATTAAATGTTTTTCAGATAAAGATAGATAGTTTTTTGAAGAATAAAGGGATTAAGGGTTATGGTGTTCGGGCCGGAAAGTGGAGCTGAGTTCACAAAAGATCAGCCATGATCTCATTGAATGGTGGAGCAGGCTTGAGGGGCCAGATGGCCTACTCCTGCTCCTAGTTCTGATGTTCTTATGTTGCGGTCGTGGCTGATGATGCCTATACGGAGGCCACAGACCGACGTGGAGACCCGATACAATGAGCTCATGCTGCAACCAGGGGTGTGATCGAGAGGTGCTTTGGCCTGTTGAAGATGCGCTTCAGGTGCCTGGACCGCTCTGGAGGGGTCCTCAAGTACCCGTCGGACACGGTCAGCCGCATCGTTGTGGTTTGCTGCGTCCTCCACAGTATAGCCCAGCAGAGGGGCGATGTGCTGGGGGAGGAGGAGGAGGCAGAGGGGGAGCCCGTCAAAGGGGACGCCTCTCCTGATGAGGAGGATGGGGACGAGGGGGGCAATAGACACAACATGTGGGCTGGATATGGACGGGAGGCTGCACAACGCCACCGGCTTGGCCAGCGAGCACGTGAGGCGTTGATCGCTGCACGTTTCACCAACTAGGGGGGGGTAGGGGCTCGCTGAGCAGGGACACTGGCACCACCGTACCGTCCCACCTCACCACCCAGCACCCCCACAACACCAATGAGACGCACCTCCCTCACGACCCACCAACCTTAGCTCCTACACCACCACATGCTCAGCACCCCTCAGCACACATCCACCTGTGGCACAACGGGCTGGGCTCACACGATTGCGTGTGGAAGCGGGTGTGATCAATGCCACGGGGATGATGACAATCCACTCTGCGATGAGCTGTGAGCTCCAAATCATTAGCCAATGTCTGACTCATGGCCACAGCTACACCCTCCACCTGGGTGGTCCCTATATGGGCTCTGGACACTCCATCACATGGCCATGTTGAGTAGCTGGCGGCGTTGTTCCGTGGACGCCCGGGAGGGGGAGATTTACACCTGCCTGGGTTCAACGTTCCATCGCCCTTCGACCACAGTGGCACCACGACCTCGCCGGCACCGGACATAGCTGTCATGTGAGAGTACCTTTAAGAAATGTACCTTTAAGAAATGGTTGTTTATCAGTGATGTCAGAGTGTGGGTGGAACTGGGCTGTCTGTCAGCTTTTTACTTTCGTTTCAGGCTGTTTGCTGCAGGGTGTATTTTAGTTTCGTTTTCAGAGCTGGATAGCTGCAGTCACAGCCAGAAGGGGTATTAGTCTCTATCTCTGTAATCTAAAAACTGTAAATCGATCCTTTGGTGATTTAAAACTAATAACTGCTCTCAGTAGTGACTTTTACCTGATGTGCTTCTGTTAAAAGTTCTTTTTTAAGTCTTATCGATGTTAAAAGGACAGCTTAAGGATTACTTAGTGTTGTATTCTTTGGAGGTTGTATTTGAATTAATGGTTGCTAAGATATTCACTGTATGTTTTAAAAAGGTTAACTTGAATTCATAGAATAAACACTGTTTTGCTTTAAAAAATACTTTTCCATTTCTGCTGTACCACACCTGTAGAGTGGGCCGTGTGCTCCCCGTACCACAATCTATTAAAAGTTGTGGGTCAGGTGAACTCCACGATACACTTTAGGGTTCTCTAAACCCTGGCCCATAACAAATTGGGGGCTCGTCCGGGATAAAAGTCTATCTATTGGATTGGCTTAGGGAACTTAAAGACAATGAGGGATGAGCATATTGTGGTTGCTTTTCAGGTGTGGTATTCTAGTTTAAATAGGGAGTGTGTTGTGGACAATGGCTCTTCCAGAGGCTCAGAAGTTTTTGGGGGTGGAGACGGTCACATGCAGTACCTTATGGACAGAGACTAAAAGCAGACTGTTAGATTTGGCAAAAACTTTGCAGTTAACATTACCTGACAAAATGCGAAAAGATGAGGGAATTATGGCGGTGACTAAGCATTTAAAATTGCCTGAGATACAGTTTGACTCATTGGAAATGGCAAAAATTCAGTTACAAATTAAACAAATGGAACATGAGAAAGAATTAAAGCAGCTTCAATACAAAAGAGATAGAGAGGAAAAAGAAAGAGAGAGAGAAGAAAAATAAAGAGAAAGGGAGCTATAGATCAGGGAAAAAGATAAAGAGAGAGAATATGAACTTCAGAAAATGGCCATGAAACATGACAGTCAGTTAAAATTGGTCGACGTAAAGGGAAACATACAATTGGATGATAGTGATGTGGATAGTGAGAAAGAGTGTCATAGTCGAAGGCTTGGTGGGGATTTATTGAAATATGTCCAAGCATTGCCAAGGTTTGATGAGAAGGAGGTAGAAGCCTTTTTCATTTCATTTGAGAAGGTAGCTAAACAAATGAAATGGCCACAGGACATGTGGGTATTACTGATTGAAACAAAGCTGGTAGGTAGGGCTAATGAAGTGTTTGCATCGCTATCAGAGGAGGTATCTGAGTCATATGAGGAGGTGAAAATATCCATTTTAGGTGCATATGAACTAGTGCTTGAAGCCGACAGAAAAAAGGTTTAGAAATTTAAGGAAAGAACCTGGTCAAACATACATGGAGTTTGAAAGGATCAAGCAGAGTAATTTTGATAGCTGGACAAGGGCTTTGAAAATAGACTGTGCTATGTAAAGTCACAATGTTGGTGGTTGAAGAAAAGCACTGGGAAGGCTGCTGTGGTAAAACAGGATAAGACAGTGGGGTTTGTTAAAGTGGTAAAGGAAAGCCCAAGTGAAGCGAAGGAGGTGCAAAAGATTGTACAGCCTGATCAAGAGGTGATTGATAAGAAGGTGCCAGATCTCTTTAAAGAATTTACTTGAGCGGGTAAAGTTTACTCATGTGTATCAGGAGGAGCAGGTAAAGAAGTCACAGGTTTAAGAGATACAGGAGCTAGTCAATCTTTAATGGTAAGAGATGAGGAGTTATGTAGTTTGGGAAGAATGTTGCCAGAAAAGGTGGTAATATGTGGAATTCAGGGTGAGAGGAATCGTGTTCCATTATATAAGGTAAGGTTGGAAAGTCCAGTGAAGAGTGGTTGAAGTGGTAGTAGGAGTAATAAAGAAACTATCTTGTCCAGGAATACAGTTTACCTTGGGTAATGATATAACTGGATCGCAGGTGGGAGTGATGCCTACTGTGGTTGAATAGCCAGTGGAAAATCAGACAACTGATGTTTGAAGGGCGAATATCCTGGGATTTCTCCGAATTCCACGCTAGAATGGAAACTGGTCACTATTGACCCCATTTCTGGTCAAAGAAATGGATCAAAAATGGTCAGTTTCAGTGGATTATGAGCCCCAAGCATGCCTGACAAACATCCAACAATATTGTCAATGATAGTGATATACCTGGGAAGCCACCTAAAGCTGATTTGACCGTGAATGTGACCTTTAAAGCCAGACTTAATAGGCCTAAAAAATTGAGTGAGGTGAATTATGTGATAAGAATGCCAGATAGAAGGAAAATTCACAGTGTGTCATGTTAATATGCTCAAAAGTTATTTTGATAGGCAGGATGATGTTACTCGTTATAACTCAGGGAGAAGAGATAAATCCTGTGGATTCTGAACTTGACATTCCTCAAATTAGATTCGACAATGAGGAAGTAATAAGAAATTGGGATAAATTACTGAGTTACCTTCTGGAAGAAAATCAGTATGACCTGAAAGAGCTATTACAATACATGGAGTTATATGTGGGAACAAATAGGGTATACAAGGGCGGTAACATGATGTAGATGTAGGAAGTTCTGTTCCAATTAAACAATATCCATTTTGACTGAATCCACTCAAGTTGGCACATGCATGGCACTAGTTGGCTGCATGCGCGGACTCTGACCCGGAAGTGCAGGGGGCCATTTCGGCAGCTGGAACTGTGAGCTTTAAGACGGCTCCCTACTATCCCCCAGAAAAACGGGGAATCTGTGGTCTTTTGACACCCGTTTTCCTGGTGTAAAAAACAACAGTTTTCACGATGGCGTGGGGACTTAGTCCCCAAAACGGAGAATCCAGCCTTTAGGCTCAGAGGTCAGCACTGAGACACACATCAGCTGGGCCATCATAGATGGCAGTCAGTTATCCTCAGTAAAAACTAAGCAATTTAACTACAAGCAACCACAATTTTAGCACTATTATTAATCTCTCTTCTGTTGTCACACGGGTCAGATGACTTCAGGAAAATTTATATGTCAACGAGCAGAGAGTAACCAAATGAAAACAGATTTTCCCTATGTAAAACTAGCGGATGGAAATGTAGTATTAATGCACAAAGACTTCATACATGAACAGAATATCCTGTCCTACAATGTTGCTGATGTGCTTTTGCACACTTTAGACGGTCGCAAGGCTGATTTAGCAAAAATAAACAAATGACCCTTTTAATCTGTAATTATCAATCTGCAAAATAGTTACTGAGATGGAGATTTGGTTTTGTGGGCAGTTCAGTACATGAAAGGAGAAACATGCATTTCTATAAAGAAAGACTTGCATTTACATTGCCCATTTCACCACCATTGGATGTCCCAAACTATTTTACAGTCGATTGAGTATTTTATTTTTAGGTGTAGTTATTGTTGTAATGCAGCAGCCAATTTATTCACAGGAATATCTCAGAGCCAGCAGTGGTATAAATGGCCCAAGGAGTTGGTTTCTAATGATGTTGGTGGAGAAAGATGTGCTGCCCAGGACACTGGGGAGAATTCCTGGCTTTTCACCAGGTAGCTCCATGGAAGGCTTTATATTCACCATTAAAGGCTGCTGTCATGATATTCAAACACACACATCATGATGGACACACTAACAGGCAAATCAGAGTACACAACACCACAACCAATCACAGACAAGAACACCAACCACATAAAAAGCACGAGCACGACACCTGGTGGTCAGTAGGTCTGGGGAGAAGGGAACAAGAAAGAGCTGTTGAAACACCACAAGCAGGGAGCCCCCCACGTGCAGAGTGCAAAGACCAAACTGTAAATAGTGAGTTTAAATAAAGAAGCGTTGTACCACATGCAACTGTGTTGGCTCATCTGTGTGTCAGAACACCCAACACCACATGGTACAGGAGTGGATCGATACCTGCCTACTAACCTGCCATTCTGGACATGGACCACACCGGCAAACCGCAGCCGATGCAAGTCACGGGGAACCTAGGCACCAACTGGAAGCTCTACAGGCAGCGATTTGACCTGTCCATCCGTGCCACCGAAAAACAGAATGTCTCGGATGATTCGAAGATTGCAATGCTCCTCTTCTACGCAGGCCCGCACCCAAACGATGTCTTTAACTCACTGGTGTTCGAAGAAGGCGAAAACCAGGCCAAATATGACACGGTCATCCTCAAACTGGACCAGCACTTTCAAGTTGAAGTAAACAAAAGTTTTGAAAGATACATCTTTCAGCAACGCCTGCAAGGTAAGGAGGAGCTTTTTCAACCCTTTTTGACGCACCTCCGGATTCTAGCGCAGTCCTGCGGTTACGGCACCACTACAGAGTCCATGATCAGGGACCAGATTGTTTTTGGCGTTGCCTCTAGTGGCCTACGCCAGCAGCTTCTTAAAATGAAAAGCCTCACCGTAGCGTCTGCTGTGGAAGCCTGTGTCCTCCATGAAAATGCTACCTGCCGTTTTGCCCGATTTCAGGCGTCCGAGTTGGCACGGAGGGGGTCCCCAGCCGTCGAATCGGCAAGCCAGGCCGCCCACGACGTCGAACGCATCCAGGCCGTCGATTTCTTCCCGCCCCACGGCCCGGACGACAGCGGCCGCTTCCCGCGCTTTTCGCGGTCTCCCGCGCAGGTGCGCGCCAAAAATAACGGCCACAACGAGGGACGCACTGCGCAGGCGCGTCCACCGCAAGATCGCACTGCGCATGCGCAGTGGCGCAACGAACGCCGTGACGTCATGACGTGCAGCAATTGTGGAGGTCTACACTTAAAAGGGCAATGTCCTGCAAAAAACCGACAGTGCAACAGATGTGCCATGATGGGCCACTACGCAGCCCGCTGTCGTGCGGCTCAACCCATGGATCCGGCGCATCCTCGACAACCTCGCACACGAGTCAGGACCGTCCAGCCCACGCATCAAGACTTCCAGTTAAGTGATGCAGATGACCAGGATGCCTTCCGAGTTGCCGTCATTGATGTCAACAAGGTCAATGCCATCAATCCAGCCGATGAGTGGTGTGCCACCCTGACGGTCAACCCGAATTCGTCGCAAACCCATTAGAATGGACTTATAATACAGTTCATATGTTTAATAAGTTGCACAATTTTACATGATAACCTGTTGTTGTTTATCGTTCCAGATGTCGTCTGACTGGACAACTGTTCAAGTTTTTTTTCTTCTTCTCTCGTTCGCATTTCTGTTATGTTATGGTACAACTGGATTCATGTGACGCACTCGACATCGCCCCATGTACATAGTTCCGTCATAGACACATGCTGCACACGGCACGCACACACTCTTAGATGCACTCACGTCACGATCATATTTAATACCACGTAGGCACATATCTTTGTAAAAAGGGGGGATGTCATGATATTCAAACACACACATCATGATGGACACACTAACAGGCAAATCAGAGTACACAACACCACAACCAATCACAGACAAGAACACCAACCACATAAAAAGCACGAGCACGACACCTGGTGGTCAGTAGGTCTGGGGAGAAGGGAACAAGAAAGAGCTGTTGAAACACCACAAGCAGGGAGCCCCCCACGTGCAGAGTGCAAAGACCAAACTGTAAATAGTGAGTTTAAATAAAGAAGCGTTGTACCACATGCAACTGTGTTGGCTCATCTGTGTGTCAGAACACCCAACACCACAGCTGCGGCTTAATGTTTCTTCTGAGAAATGGCACTCCTGTCAAGACAGCACTCCCTTAGTACTACACTGGAGTGTCAACCTAGATTCTACAGTCAGATCCTGGAGTGAGACATGAACTCGCAAACATCTGGCTCAGGCGAGAATACTACCAGCAAACTGACACTTGCTGCCAGGGGAGTTAAAAATAACAATGACCTTTGATATTTGTTGCAATTTATATTTATTGAATTTTACATTATATTCAAATGAGGAATAACGCTGTATAGGAGTAATCGATTACCATGCCTATATCTCAATAGTACAATAACTGTTTATAATCAGCAGTTCCAGCACAAAAAAGATACTCCACTCTTCTTGTTAAAGGAGCAGTTTTAACAGTCTCTTAGCACTGAGGTGCTGGTAAAAAACACACCATTTACTCCCTGTCTTAGAGGTTTAAGTTTCTCCCAGGAGCACATATTGCAGGATTCAGGCAGGTTACTTCAGGGTCAGTACTAGACAGTGAGTTGCTCTTGTGTAATCTACCCTCGCTTTTAACTCAACACAAAGCAATTTGCATTTGTATAGAGACTTGAATACAATGAAATGTTTCAGCCGTTTATCAGGAGTGCTATCGAGCAAGATGTGACATCAAACCACAGAAGGAGGTCTTATGCTAGGTGACCATAAGCTTGATCAAAGAGTTTTGTGGACCATGGAGGAGTTCACACCGAAGTTTAAATAAAACAAAGTTTTATTAAGATAAACTATTATTTACAATAGACAAAAGATCTCTGCCAGGTCCCTCCCATCGGTACCAAAAGCGATAATTACACTTGGTTTAGATTTCCCCACCCCCATTACGGGGGAGCTCGTAATCGGCAAGGTTTACGGGAGTCACCCCGTATGTCCTGTAAGTAACCGATCTGGTTATGACAACGAGACTGGTTTAAAGAGCGTCTTCAGGAAGACGGAAGAGGTTCAGGGAGAGAATTTCAGACCCGAGGGCCAAGGCACCTGGAGGCACAGCTGCCAATGGTGCAGCGATAACAATCAAAGATGCTCAAATATGCAGAATTGGAGGAGCGCAGAGTTCTCGGAGGTTGGTACAGCTGGAGGAGGTTCGAGGGATAGGGAGGGTTGAGGTGACGGAAAGGTATGGAAACCAGGATCAGAACCTGAAAACTCAGGCATCGGTCAGCGAGCACAGGGGAGATAGGTTTATGGGACTTGGTGTGAGTTAGGATATGAGAGGCAGGGTTTTGCACAAGCTGAAGTTTACAAAGGGTGGAAGTATAAGGCTGGCTTAAAAAAAAGCATAGGGACAGTTCATGTAAGAAAGGCTAACCTCTTATTAAACCAAGGGTCCCCCCACCCCTGCCCCCACGCCCCCGGGGTTGACAGGGCCCTCAAATGTGTCAATCCACCCTCCACTTTTGTGCATTCCTTCCTCTGCCCTCTCAGAATCACGAAATGGTTCCTCTGGTCTTCGCTTCCACCCATTCAGCTTCCACATTCACACAGTCACCCTTTGTCATTTCCTCCACCTCCAGCCTGATGCCATCACCAAACGCATCCTCCCCACTCCTTTCAGCATTCTAAGAGGGACTGAGGGAGTCAAAGGATGTGCAGGTTAGGTACATTGGCCTCCTGCACTGTAGGGATTCTACGTTCCGTCTGTGACACCCTGGCCACTCTTCAATCCTCCCCCGCACCCCTCCCACTCACACAACCTTCACCACCTTCTATGATACCTGCCCATGCAAACACAGCAGATGCAACACCTGCCCTTTTACCTCCTCCCTTCCTAGCACCCAGGGCCCTGAACACCTCACCCAGGTAAAAAAGTGAGTTACTTGAGCTACTTTCACATTAGTATACTGCTGACAAGGTGGTCTCCTCGATACTGTGAAGACCAATTTCACATTAGGTGATCCCTTTGCTGAACACCTCCATTCTGCAGGCGTGACCCCAGACATAGGAACATAGGAATTAGGAGTAGAAGAAAGCAATTCAACCCCGCGAGCCTGCCCTGCTATTCAAACAGATCATGGCTCATCTCTTCCTGGTCTCAAATCCACCTCCCCAGGTGTTCCCCATAATCCCCTTAATCCGTTTTTTGTCAGAACTCTCAGTCACCTGTCATTTCAATCCTTCTTTCCACTCGGTCCTGGCCTCTTGCACTGTATCGCTGAGGCTTATTGAATCATAGAAAATAGAAGCAGGAGGAGGCCATTCAGCCCTTCCAGCCTGCTCTGCCAACTTGAGAAACAGCAGAACATCATTTGATTAGGCAACTTAAAGCCTTCCGGACTTCATAATAAGATCAGATCATAATCACCACCACAAGTTTTTTGGGGGCATCTGCTGTTGGTGCTGATTCCACTGTTGCCATTTACACCTCCTCTAGATCCACTGTATTTTGTTTCTTTACTCATTCCATTTGATCATTTAATCTGTCCTGCCTTCCACCCTATCACAGACCTTCCCTTTTGTAATCTTCCCCACTCCGCACCTTCCCCCTGTCTCCGCACTTGCTTAAAACTGTTACATCTCTTAACAGTTGTCAATTGTAATGAGAAAGTCAATGACCTCTGTTACTTTCTCCACAGATGCTACCTAATCTAGTGAGCATTTCCAGTGTTTTTTCTGTTACTATGACGAATGCAAATGTCTGTCGAATGATGGGGGCGAATGGAAATTTCCATGCACTGCACCTGTACATCGGGTTCTGAATAACCTGGCTTGTGGCCCCATGCTTTATTTGGTGTTCTGAGGAAGAAAACCAGTGGAGATTAGCAGCTGAACAGTACAACCTCGACTTGTTCAGAGAACGATGGAATGTCCTTGAGAACGACTGAAGAGCTGGCAAACACCCAAAGGGGTCTCAGCGTGGCTCAGCTGTGTTATTTTTGTTCAGTGTAAAAGACCACCCCTGTCCTTCTTGTGGCAGGAGAGTTGCAGACAGAGGAACACAGATTAAAGATAACTGGAAAAAGAGCCACAGGCAAGATGAGATTTTTTTTATCATTAAGCGTTGAGCCTGGATCCGAGTGCACTGCCTTAAAGTGTAGTGGAAGCAGAATCAATAATAACCTGCTAAAGGAAATCGGTAAGAAGTGGAGCATTTGCAGCATTATGGAGGAGGGGAAGGATGTCTTGTCGGGCTATCGGTAATGAGCCAGGAGCTCAGGGTTCAAGTCCTATTCCCGCACTTGAAGGCCAAGGAAGGTGCGTTCATAACGCGGCCAAACAGATTAAGTATCCCGCAAGTCCTTCCAAACACGGCAATGACAGAGGGTAAGATTGGGAGAGATTCCTGGTCAGCCATGTGATGGAAAGAATGTCGGCGCCTCTGCATCACTATCCATAGCTCCAGACTACAACATGCTTGTAAATCATAGAATCATAGAATACATACGGTGCAGAATGAGGGTATTCGGCCCATCGAGTTTGCACCGACCCATCGAACCTCACCTTTGGAGACTAAGCACGGCCAATCCACCTAATCTATACATCTTTGGACTGTGGGAGGAAACAGGAGCACCCGGAGGAAACCCACGACGACACGGGGAGAATGTGCAAACACCACACTCAAGGCCAGAATTGAACCCGGGTCCCTGGCGCTGTGAGACAGCAGTGCTAACCACCGTGCCACCGCGCTGCCCTGTTTACATTGCCACAGCATTTGCTAAGAGAGTTTTTCCGACCTTTCCGGTGATGCCGCCATCACCATTGATAACAGAGGGTCGTTGGCGGGGGTGGAGGAGGGGAATACTTCAGGAATTTACGGGAGCATTCTGGCAGAGGACGTTGCGGTGGGGGGGGGGGGGGGGGGGGGGGGGGGGAATTACAGTCAAATGGGAGGAAGCATTTTGAGGGGCGGTGGAGGAGAGGGTGTGGTGTGATGCCCTACAAAGGGTGAATGCCATGTCGTCCTGTGCAAGGCACAGGCTCATACAGTTAAAAGTGGTTCATTGGGCACACTTAACAAGGTCTAGGATGAGTCGGTTGTTTGAGGATGTAGAAGATAGGTGTGAGTGGTGTGGGAGGGGCCCAGCGAATCATGTTCGTATGTTCTGGGTTTGTTCTAAGCTGGCGAACGTCTGGGGCTCCTTGTTCAGCACCATGTCGGCGATCATACAAATGGAATTTGAGCTTGGTCCCCTAGAGGCCATTTTCGGGGTGTCAGACCAGCTGGAGATGCAGATGTTTCAGCCTTCGCCTCGCTGATTGCTCGCAGGCGGGTTCTGTTGGGGTGGAGGTCAGCTTCTCCACCCAGTGCCTCGGCGTGGCGGGGGGATCTCATGGAGTTTTTGCACCTTGAGAAAATTAAATATATACTGAGGCTCGATTGGGAGGTTTTATATAAGATGGCAGCCATTTGTTATGTATTTCAAGGAACTTATCATTGTTAGATGTTAGGGGAGGTTGAGATGTGGGGGGCGAAAAGTGTTGGGGGTGTTTTTTCTTTTGTGGGGGGTTTATTTGCTTTGTGTATATAAAAGATGTTCAATAAAAATATTTTTAAAAATACATTGCCACAGCAACTTGGACCCCTTTGGGGGCTGGACGGCTGGTGTGGATTAGATGAGTGCCAACAGCATGGGGTTCGATCCCTGTTCCAGTTGCGGTGTATTCAGGACTTCCCTCCCTGGGGTGGCGGAGGATGCGGCGCTGCGGGTGGAATGGGGAAGGGATAGGGCAATGGTCCCTTCAAGGAGCTGACACAGACACAATGGACCAAATGGCCTCCTGCTGTGAGGCATGATTTTATGATTAACAACTCCACCCTCTCTGTGTACCGGATGTGTTATTACAGCATTGATCATGTAACCAACAGAAATCTTTGTTACAATAACTTACTGACAGAAAGAATGAAAATACTTGCATTTATATATCAACGTCCTGGGGGATGGGGGTTACCATTGACCAGTATCTGAACGACACCAGTCATATAAATACTGTGGCTACAAGACCAGGTCAGAGGTTGGAAATTCTGCAGCATGTAACTCACCTCCTGACGCCCCAATTTCTGTCAACCACCTGCAAGGCACAAGTCAGGAGTGTGATGGAATACTTCCCACTTGATGAGTGCATTTCAAACAACATTCAAGATGCTCAACACCATCCAGGACAAAGCAGCCCCGCTTGATTGGCACCCCATCCACAAACATTCACTCCTTTCACCACCGACACACAGTAGCAGCCGTGTGTACCATCGACAAGACGGCACGGTAGCACAGTGGTTAGCACTGTTGCTTCACAACGCCAGGGACCCAGGTTCGATTCCCGGCTTGGGTCACTGTCTGAGCGGAGTTTGCATGTTCTCCACATGTCTGCGTGGGTTTCCTCCGGATGCTCCGGTTTCCTCCCACAACCAAAGATGTGCGGGTTAGGTGGATTGGTTGTGCTAAATTGCCCATTAGTGTCCAAACGTTAGGTGGAGCTGCTGGGTTACGGGGATGAGTGGATGTGTGGGCGTAGGTAGGGTGCTCTTTCAGGAGCCGGTGTAAACTCCATGGGCCGAATGGCCTCCTTCTGCACTGTAAATTCTATGATTCTATGAAGATGCAGGAGTTCACCAAGGCTCCTTCCCAATGAACACTACGACCTAGAAGGACAAGGGCAGCAGATGCCTGGGATCCCCACCACCTGGACGTTCCCCTTCAAGTCATTCGCCATCCTGACTTGGAAATATATTGGCCGCTCCTTCACTGTCGCTGCGCCAAAATCTTGGAATTTTCTCCCTAACAGCACCGTGGGTGTACCTACACCACGCGGACTGCAGCGGTTCAAGAAGGCAGCTCACCACCACCTTCTGAAGGGTAATTAAGGATAGGCAATGAATGCTGGCCTCGCCAGCGGCGCCCACATCCAGTAAATACATTTTAAAAAACCACCTTTCATGGCCTCGGGGTGCTCCCAATAACTTTATGGCCAATGACACACCTCTGTGCAGTCATTGTTGTAATGTGGGAAACACAGCAGCTATAATCTGTTCTCAATTAAAGTTCCCACAAACAGATAAAGATAATAAAATGTATTTTAGTAATATTGGATGAGGGATAAATATTGTTCAGGACACTGGATATTACATGAGACTTCAAGATCCTCCAGACTTTGACAAAGAGTCATCCAGACTCGATAGGTTACCTGCTCTGAGGCAGCCTGTTCCCCACAGCTGATCTTTGAAGCAAATTAATACGTTCAGCAAAATATAGTATTTTAGGTTAAAATAACAGCAGGAGGTAGCAGCAGTCACAGATGACGGTAATGCGTGCTCAACTCCTACACAAAGCCTTTCTGGGTCTGACTCAGAGTTTCTCGGCGTGTATGACAGACCACAATCTTCAAGAAACTGAGACATAAATGGAAACTCATCCTTAGAACAAAACCAAGAGTCACGAATGTCAGGCCCACTACAGCGATGGGCTGAGAGTTTCAATTCCGCCAGTTCCAGTTTATCTATCCCCATCACAATCACTGCTATTTTTCTTTATTCTTGCACGGAATGTGCGTGTCACTGGCCAGGCCAGCATTGTTGCCCATCCCGAATTACCCTTGAACTGAGGGTCTCGCTATGTCATTTTAGAGGGGCAGTTAAGAGTCAACCACAAGCCTATAGGTCTGGAGTCATATGTAGGCCAGACCGGGTAAGGACGGCAGATTTCCTTCCCTTTTATAACAATCGATGAGAGTTTCATGCTCACCATTACTGAGACTAGTTTTCAATTCCAGATTTTATTAATTGAATTTAAATTCCACCAGCATTAACTAGCCTGGCTTCTGGATAATTAGTCCAGTGAGATTATCACTACACCAGCACACTTGCAACTTTACAACATGTGTTTGTTTGTGTAGCGAGCCTGCCACTGACCTTAAATCTATGCCCTCTGGTTATTCCCCCCTTTATTAAAGTTGTGATGACTGTAGGAAGTTATTATATGTATATAACTTCCTACAGTACAATATACATAATTTATATATATATTGAGCATGCTCTGCCATTCATTATGATCATGGCTGATCATCCAACTCAATAGTCTCCCCCCCCCCCCCCCCCCCACCACCATATCCTTTGATCCCCTTCGTCCCAAGTGCTATATCGAATTGCTTCTTGAAAACATAAAATTTGCCTCAACTTCTTCCTCCGGTAATGAATTCCACAGGCTGACCACTCTCTGGCCGAAGAAATTTCTTCTGATCTCTGTCCTAAAAGGTCTACCCCATATCCTGAGACTGTATCCACTGGTTCTGGACTCCTCCGCCATCTGGAACATCCTTCTTGCATCTACCCTCTCTAGACTTGTTAGAATTTAATAGGCACAGTGGTTAGCATTGCTGCTTCACAGCACCAGGGTCCCGGGTTCAATTCCGGCTTTAGGTGATTGCCTATGTGGAGTTTGCACATTCTCCCGCGTCTGCGTGGGTTTCCTCCGGGTGCTCTGGTTTCCTTCCACAGTACAAAGAAGTGCAGGTTAGGTGGATTGGCAATGTTAAATTTCCCCTTACAGTCCAAAGATATGCGCAGGTTGAGTTACGGAATAGGGAGGGATGTTGGCCATGGTATGGTGCTCTTTCAGAGGGTCAATGCAGGATTGATGGGCCGAATGGGCCTCCTTCTGCACTGTAGGAAATCTAAGGAGCGGGATTCTCTCAGCCCATGCCGGGCCGGAGAATCGCCGGGCCGGGCGCGAATTGCGCGACGCTGGTCCGCCAATTCTCCGGAGAGTGGAGAATCGCCGCTATTGGCGCCGGTGCGGTCGGCACATCGTCAGTCGGGGGCAGCTCTACGCAGCCTCCCTGGCAATTCTCCGCCCGGGATGGGCCGAGCGGCCCCAAAAAACATCCGAGTCCCGCCGTCGCCATCCATGTGTGGTCTTACCTGGCGGGACCTCGGTGTGCATGCATCCGGAGGGGGCCTGGTGGGGGGAGGAGGTGGGTCTGACCCCGGGGGGGGGGGGGGGGGGGGGGGGCTTCCGCTGTGGCATGGCCCGTGATCGGGGCCAACCGATCGGCGGGCTGGCCTCTCGGGCAGGGGGCCTCTTTTGCTCCGCGCCGTCCCCTGTAGCCCTACGCCATGTTGCGTCGGGGCCGGCGCGGAGAAGGGAGCCACTGTGCATATGCACACTGCCAGTCCCACTGCGCATGCGCAGATCCGCGGTGCCCATTTGACGCCGGCATCGGCAGCTGGAGCGGCGTGGGTTGCTCCAGAGCCGTGCTGGCCCCCTTTAGGGGTCAGAATTGCTGCTCCTGAGGGCATGTTGACGACGTTGTGAAACGCGATGGCGTTTACGACGGTGTCAACACTTAGCCCCAGGATTAGAGAATCCCGCCCATGGTTTCTATGAGATCCCTCCCTCATTCTTTGAACTCCAGCAAATACAATCCTAACCGACTCAATCTCTCCTCAAACATTACTCCTGCCACCCCAGGAATCAGTCTGGTAAACCTGCTCGACATTTCCTCTATGGCAAAAACATCCTTTATCAGACCAATACTGCAGACTATGGGCTGGATTCTCCAGTCCTGGGGCTAAGTGTTGATGGCGTCGTAAACGGTGGAGTGTTTTATGATGGCGTCATCTGGCTGCTAGGAGCAGCGATCCTGCGCCGCACAGGGGGCCAGCACGGTACTGGAGCGCTTCACGCAGCTCCAGCTGCCGATACTGGCGCCAGCACGGCCAGCGCGGGTCCACGCATGTGCGCCACCGCCGGCGCGAGTTCGCACATGCGTGTGGGTTACTTTCTCCGTGCCAGCCCCCGGGCAACATGACGGAGCCCTACAGGGGCCCGGCACGGAGGAACATAGGCCCCCCTGGGATAAGCTTGCCCGCCGATCGGTAGGCCCCGATTGCGGGCCTGGCCACATTGGAGGCCCCCCCCGGAGTTGGATACCCCCTTCCCCATACCAGGATGGCCCCTGCAGCATGAACGCCAAGGTCCGCCGGGTAGGACCACACGCGAACGGCGGCGGCGGGACTCGGCTGAACTCGGCAGGCATTCGGCCCGTCTAGCGCGGAGAATCGCCACGGTGACTGTGCTGGTGGCGTGATTCTCCGATCGCCGGAGAATCGGCGGAACCCCCTCCCCCCCACCGATTCTCCGGCCCGGCACAAATCCTGCCCAATATTCCAAGTGCGGCCTCACCAAAGCCCTGTATAATTGAAACAAGACATCCCTGCTCCTCTACTCAAATCCTCTCGCTATGAAGGCCAACATGCCTTTTGCCTTCTTTACCGCCTGTTGCACCTGCATGCTTACTTTCAACGCCTTCTGTTCGAGGACACCCAGGTGGTCTCTTTGCACATTCCTTTCTCCTAATTTATGGCCATTCAGATAATAATCTGCCTTCCCGTTTTTGCGATCAAAGTGGATAGCCTCACGTTTATCCAAATTATGCTACATTTGCCATTCATTTGCCCACTCACTCAACTTGTATATATATCTGTTGCTGTAATATTTTTAAAAAAATCCTGGTTTAACATACATACAGGCGGCGTGTCTGTAAACGATGCAATTAAGATGTTGTAAAAGTGAGTAAATTCCAACCATTTGCTTGTTTACAAAGATATGCCTAATGGAACTTTGTTATGATTGCTGAAGATTCCTGCAGAGTACATAATTTGAGATAAAAACAGAAGATACTGGACAATCTCAGCAGGTCTGACAGCATCTGTGGAGAGAGAAGGGAGCAAATGTTTCGAGTCTGGATGACTCTTTGTCAAAGCTGACAAATTTGAGACATAGCGTTATTTGGTAATTTGAGACAGTGTGTCTAAACGTGATAAGCAGGTCATGGGAAGTGCGTGGGGTAAAGATGATGTAATTAATGGGAGGAACAAGGTCAGTGTGTAGCTTTGCAGTTTGATGTACGGTTGGCAGTCTGCTAGGTGCTTTTACGTTGAGCAGAGGTTTTGCCAAGAGGTTGAGCAGACGTCTGATAGAGGCAGGAGGATTTGCAGGTTGTGCCTGAAAGAGTCTCTCTCCACTTTTCTGAAAGAAAATTGCGACACAATAGTACAGCAAGTATCCCTGTGTTTGCTAACTTTATTTACCAGTGTTTTTTGAGCTGTAATGTGCTTTGCTGAATTGGAGGTAGGTAAGGTATAAGTTAGTCGTTTCATTTATTTTAAGAATTGTTTAACTGTTAATTGAAAAGCTATTTTCTGTGATGTTAATGTGGTTACTTCTGTGTTAATAATAAAGTTTGTTTTGATGTAAAAGATCCAGATTTGTCAGTGGAATCACCTCTGGAGCGAAGTGTCCTTTCCTCACAATTTACAAATAGAGAATTGTTGGGATTTCTCATCCGGTTTGCTAATTTAAATTGGGGTCTGGTTCGGGTACTGTAACAAAGATTGTGACTCTTTACTGGGATTTAGAAGTATAATTCCCTGTTTGGTTTGGGATTATTGAACATAAAGACAGTGAGTGTGAAGAACTGGTGCTTTCTATCAGGTAATAAATTCTGTCAGTTTAAATAGGGAGTGACTGTTACAATGGCTCTTTCAGTGGCAAAAAGTATCTTGAGTGTGGAAGAGATCACTTGGTGTGGTTTACACAGGGTGGTTAAAACAATGTTTTTGGAGTCGGCAGCCAAGTTACAGTTGGTTTTACTTGTAGAGGTGAGGAGGGTAGAGATAATTACAATGATAGGTCAGCATTTAAATTTAGAAACTATCCCAGAGACATAATCTGAATCGGAATTAGCTAAAATGTAATTACAAATGCAACAGGACAAAGAAATGAGCTTGAATTGGAATTAAAAGAAAAGGAATGAGAGAGTGGCAATGGCAGAAGGAGAGGGGATAGAGAGAGCGGCAATGGCAGGAGCAAAGGAAAAAGAGAGATAATTTGAACTTCGGAATCTGGAACTGCAAAGAGAATATCAACACAAAATGGTGGTGGTAAAGGCAGAAGTTGAGAGAAGTCTAGAGGAAGGGTTAACCCCAACTTACCAAAAGCCTAGTGAGGAGAATCCTCAGGGGGCGGCGTGAATCCTGCCCCGCCGCTCCGATGCCGGCTGCCGTATTCTCCGGCGCCGGTTTTCGCCCCCCCCCCCCCCCCCCCACCCCCCCCCCACCCCGCAACGTTCACAAACATCCTCTACCCTCTGAAAGAGTCGGCTCATCCTTGCCTTTGTGAGGTGCACCCTATACACACCTCGCGCATGAAGTTGAGGCATTCACCCTCCGGAGTACCTCACACCACCATCCCTCTTCCATGCCCTCTCTCACCTCCTACTCCCACTTTGTCTTAATCCCCTCCAGCGTTGCCACCTCTTCTCCCAGAATCGCCCCATAAATCGCCGACACCACCCCCTTCTCCATTCCTCCTGTCGTCAGCACCTCCTCCAACAGTGTAGAGGCCGGCGCCACGGGAAAGCTTTGTATCTCCTCCTTAACAGCCCCAACCTCGCACATAAGGTGGAGGCATTCACTCTCCGGAGCACCTCACACCAGATCCACTCATCTATAACCTCTCCCAGCTCTTCCTCCCACTTTGCTTTGATCCCTTCCAGTGGTGCCTTATCCTCTTCCAGAATAGCTCCGTACACCGCTGACACTGCCCCCTTCTCCAGTCCCCTTGACGTCAACACCTCCTCCAGCAATGTGGAGGCCAGTTCCTCTGGGAGGCTCTGTATCTCCTTCCTGGCAAAATCCCGAACCTGCATGTACCTAAACACTTCTCCCTGCTCTAGCCCATACTTCGCTTCCAGCTCCCTCAATCCTGCAAACCGACCCCTAAGAAACAAATCTTTTAGCGTCTTAATCCCCTTCTCTTCCCATTTCCGAAAACTTCCATCCCACCTCCCTGGCTCAAATCTGTGGTTCCCCCGAATCGGCATTTCCCTTGACCCTGCCCCCAACCCGAAGTGTTGCCGAAACTGCCTCCAGATTTTCAATGAAGCTATTATTACCGGACTCCCTGAATATTTCCCCGGAGCTATCGGCAGCGGCGCTGTTGCAAGTGCCTTCAGCCCCGACCCCCTGCACAAACTCTCCTCCTCCGGAAACCATGGCTCAATCGCGAGATTGACTCCCTACTGAAGGACAGATCTGAAGCGTTCAAGGCAGACGACCCTGACCTATACAAGAAATCCAGGTACGACCTCCGCAAAGCCATCCGGAATGGCAAGAGGGAATATCAAACCAAGCTAGAGTCACAGACAGACTCTCGGCAGTTGTGGCAAGGACTAAACAACATAACGGGCTACAAAGCGAAGCCGAACAGTATCTCTGGCAGCAGCGCACCCCTCCCCGATGAACTCAATGCATTCTATGCTCGGTTCGAGCAGGTAACCAACAATCCGCTGGCGAGTGCCCCAGCAGCCCATAATTCACCCATACCCACCATCACAGCTTCCAAAGTCAGATTGGCCTTCCTGAAAGTGAACCCTCGGAAGGCGACGGGCCCGGACGGGATCCCTGGTCGTGCACTCAGAGCCTGCGCGGACCAGCTGGCAGAGGTATTCACGGACATCTTTAACCTGTCCCTACTCCACTCCGAGGTCCCCACCTGCTTCAAGAAGACCACCATCATACCGGTACCAAAGAAGAACCAGGCAACGTGCCTCAATGACTACCGATCAGTGGCCCTGACTTCAGTCGTAATGAAGTGCTTCGAGAGGTTGATCATGAAGCGCATCACCTCCATACTCCCAGAACGCCTTGATCCACTGCAATTCGCATACCGCTGCAACCGGTCCACATCAGACACCATTTCCCTGGCCCTACACTCATCCCTAGAGCATCTCGAAAACAAGGACTCCTACATTAGACTCCTATTTATTGACTACAGCTCCGCCTTCAACACCATAATCCCAGCCAAACTCATATCAAAGCTCCAAAACCTAGGACTTGGCTCCCCACTCTGCAACTGGATCCTCGATTTTCTGACCAACAGACTACAATCAGTAAGAATGAACAACAACACCTCCTCCACAATAGTTCTCAACACCGACGCCCCGCAAGGCTGCGTACTTAGCCCCCTACTCTACTCCCTGTACACACACGACTGCGTGGCAAAACTTGGTTCCAACTCCATCTACAAGTTTGCTGACGATACGACCATAGTGGTCCGGATCTCGAATAACGATGAGTCCAAATACAGGAGGGAGATAGAGAACCTAGTGGAGTGGTGTAGTGACAACAATCTCTCCCTCAATGCCAGCAAAACTAAAGAGCTGGTAATTGACTTCAGGAAGCAAAGTACTGTACACACCCCTGTCAGCATCAACGGGGCCGAGGTGGAGATGGTTAGCAGTTTCAAATTCCTAGGGGTGCACATCTCCAAAAATCTGTCCTGGTCCACCCACGTCGACGCTACCACCAAGAAAGCACAACAGCGCCTATACTTCCTCAGGAAACTAAGGAAATTCGGCATGTCCACATTGACTCTTACCAACTTTTACAGATGCACCATAGAAAGCATCCTATCGGGCTGCATCACAGCCTGGTATGGCAACTGCTCGGCCCAGCACCGCAAGAAACTTCAGAGAGTCGTGAACACCGCCCAGTCCATCACACGAACCTGCCTCCCATCCATTGACTCCATCGACACCTCCCGCTGCCTGGGGAAAGGGGGCTGTATAATCAAAGATCCCTCCCACCCGGCTTACTCACTCTTCCAACTTCTTCCATCGGGCAGGAGATACAGAAGTCTGAGAACACGCACGAACAGACTCAAAAACAGCTTCTTCCCCACTGTCACCAGACTCCTAAATGACCCTCTTAAACACTACACCCTGTATGCTTCATCCGATGCCAGTGCTTATGTAGTTACATTGTATATGTTGTGTTGCCCTATTATGTATTTTCTTTTATTCCCTTTTCTTCTCAGGTACTTAATGATCTGTTGAGCTGCTCGCAGAAAAATACTTTTCACTGTACCTCGGTACACGTGACAATAAACAAATCCAATCCAATCCAATCCATTCTGACCCACTGAGAATCAACCCCTCTGACCCAGCTCCGCACTTTCTCCACATTCGCCGCCCAGTAGTAGTACAACAGGTTTGGGAGACCCAAACCCCCTGCCTGCCTTCCCCTCTGTAGCAGCACCTTTCTCACTCTGGCCACCTTCCCTCCCCATATGAACGAGGTAATCCTTCCCTCAATCTCCCTGAAAAAAGACTTTGGCAGGAAAATCGGTAGGCATTGAAAAATAAACAGGAATCGCGGCAACACATTCATTTTAACCGCTGTACCCGACCCGCCAGTGACAGAGGAAGGCCAGATCGGCTTTCACTCTCCCCACCAAACTAGTGATGTTGTACCTGCGAAGCCTCCCCCACTCCCGGGCAACCTGCACCCCCAGATACTTAAAATGAGTCCCTGCTCTACAGAATGGCAGCCCCCCCCACCCATGCCCTCACCCCCGGCCGAGACACCACAAAGTACTCACTCTTGTCCAGGTTCAACTTGTACCCCGAGAAAGACCCAAATACCCGCAGTAGCTCCAATATTCCTCCTATCGACGCACTCGGCTCCGACACATACAGCAGCAAGTCGTCGGTATATAAGGACACCCTATGCTCTATCCCCCCACCCGCACTATTCCTTTCCATGCTCCCGAACCTCTCAATGCGATGGCCAACGGCTCAATTGCAAGTGCAAACAGCAGGGGGGGACATAGGACATCCCTGTCTCGTCCCACGGCGGAGAGAAAAGTATCTCGAACTGATATTATTTGTGCGGACACTCGCCTTCGGCTCCTTATATAATAGCTTTACCCAGTTCACAAACCTTGGTCCAATCCCAAACCGCTCCAGCACTGCCATCAGGTACCCCCATTCTACCCGATCAAATGCCTTCTCGGCGTCCAATGCCACAACTACCTCTGTTTCCTTTCTTGCCCTTATGTGATATTAATGTACATAGAACATAGAAAACATAGAATATAGAAAATACAGCACAGAACAGGCCCTTCGGCCCACGATGTTGTGCCGAACCTTTGTCCTAGATTAATCATAGATTATCATTGAATTTACAGTGCAGAAGGAGGCCATTCGGCCCTTTGAGTCTGCACCAGCTCTTGGAAAGAGCACCCTACCCAAACTCAACACCTCCACCCAACACCAAGGGCAATTTGGACATTAAGGGCAATTTATCATTGGCCAATTCACCTAACCCGCACATCTTTGGACTGTGGGAGGAAACCGGAGCACCGGGAGGAAACCCACGCAGACACGGGGAGGACGTGCAGACTCCGCACAGACAGTGACCTAAGCCGGAATCGAACCTGGGACCCTGGAGCTGTGAAGCAATTGTGCTATCCACAATGCTACCGTGCTGCCTTGAGAACAAATAAATCTACACTATATCATTTTACCGTAATCCATGTACCTATCCAATAGCTGCTTGAAGGTCCCTAATGTTTCCGACTCAACTACTTCCACAGGCAGTGCATTCCATGCCCCCACTACTCTCTGGGTAAAGAACCTACCTCTGATATCCCTCCTATATCTTCCACCTTTCACCTTAAATTTATGTCCCCTTGTAATGGTTTGTTCCACCCGGGGAAAAAGTCTCTGACTGTCTACTCTATCTATTCCCCGATCATCTTATAAACCTCCTTCAAGTCGCCCCTCATCCTTCTCCGTTCTAATGAGAAAAGGCCTAGCACCCTCAACCTTTCCTCGTAAGACCTACTCTCCATTCCAGGCAACATCCTGGTAAATCTTCTTTGCACCTTTTCCAAAGCTTCCACATCCTTCCTAAAATGAGGCGACCAAAACTGTACACGATACTCCAAATGTGGCCTTACCAAAGTTTTGTACAGCTGCATCATCACCTCACGGCTCTTAAATTCAATCCCTCTGTTAATGAACGCGAGCACACCATAGGCCTTCTTCACAGCTCTATCCACTTGAGTGGCAACTTTCAAAGATGTATGAACATAGACCCCAAGATCTCTCTGCTCCTCCACATTGCCAAGAACTCTACCGTTAACCCTGTATTCCGCATTCATGTTTGTCCTTCCAAAATGGACAACCTCACACTTTTCAGGGTTAAACTCCATCTGCCACTTCTCAGCCCAGCTCTGCATCCTATCTATGTCTATTTGCAGCCGACAACAGCCCTCCTTACTATCCACAACTCCACCAACCTTCGTATCGTCTGCAAATTTACTGACCCACCCTTCAACTCCCTCATCCAAGTCATTAATGAAAATCACAAACAGCAGAGGGCCCAGAACTGATCCCTGCGGTACGCCACTGGTAACTGGGATCCAGGCTGAATATTTGCCATCCACCACCACTCTCTGACTTCTATCGGTTAGCCAGTTCGTTATCCAACTGGCCAAATTTCCCACTATCCCATGCCTCCTTACTTTCTGCATAAGCCTACCATGGGGAACCTTATCAAATGCCTTACTAAAATCCATGTACACTACATCCACTGCTTTACCTTCATCCACATTCTTGGTCACCTCCTCAAAGAATTCAATAAGATTTGTAAGGCAAGACCTACCCCTCACAAATCCGTGCTGACTATCCCTAATCAAGCAGTGTCTTTCCAGATGCTCAGAAATCCTATCCTTCAGTACCCTTTCCATTACTTTGCCTACCACCGAAGTAAGACTAACTGGCCTGTAATTCCCAGGGTTATCCCTAGTCCCTTTTTTGAACAGGGGCAAGACATTCGCCACTCTCCAATCCCCTGGTACCACCCCTGTTGACAGTGAGGACGAAAAGATCATTGCCAACGGCTCTGCAATTTCATCTCTTGCTTCCCATAGAATCCTTGGATATATCCCGTCAGGCCCGGGGGACTTGTCTATCGTCAAGTTTTTCAAAATGCCCAACACATCTTCCTTCCTAACAAGTATTTCCTCGAGCTTACCAATCTGTTTCACACTGTCCTCTCCAACAATATCGCCCCTCTCATTTGTAAATACAGAAGAAAAGTACTCGTTCAAGACCTCTCCTATCTCTTCAGACTCAATACACAATCTCCCGCTACTGTCCTTGATCGGACATACCCTCGCTCTAGTCATTCTCATATTCCTCACATATGTGTTAAAGGCCTTGGGGTTTTCCTTGATCCTACCCACCAAAGATTGTTCATGCCCTCTCTTAGCTCTCCTAATCCCTTTCTTCAGTTCCCTCCTGGCTATCTTGTATCCCTCCAATGCCCTGTCTGAACCTTGTTTCCTCAGCCTTACATAAGTCACCTTTTTCCTCTTAACAAGACATTCAACCTCTCTTGTCAACCATGGTTCCCTCACTCGACCATCTCTTCCCTGCCTGACAGGGACATACATATCAAGGACACGTAGCACCTGTTCCTTGAACAAGTTCCACATTTCACTTGTGTCCTTCCCTGCCAGCCTATGTTCCCAACTTATGCACTTCAATTCTTGTCTGACAACATCGTATTTACCCTTCCCCCAATTGTAAACCTTGCCCTGTTGCACGTACCTATCCCTCTCTATTACTAAAGTGAAAGTCACAGAATTGTGGTCACTATCTCCAAAATGCTCACCCACTAACAAATCTGTCACTTGCCCTGGTTCATTACCCAGTACTAAATCCAATATTGCCCCTCCTCTGGTCGGACAATCTACATACTGTGTTAGAAAAGCTTCCTGGACACACTGCACAAACACCACCCCATCCAAATTATTTGATCTAAAGAGTTTCCACTCAATATTTGGGAAGTTAAAGTCGCCCATGACTACTACCCTGTGACTTCTGCACCTTTCCAAAATCTGTTTCCCAATCTGTTCCTCCACATCTCTGCTACTATTGGGGGGCCTATAGAAAACTCCTAACAAGGTGACTGCTCCTTTCCTATTTCTGACTTCAACCCATACTACCTCAATAGGGTGATACTCCTCGAACTGCCTTTCTGCAGCTGTTATACCATCTCTAATTAATAATGCCACCCCCCCACCTCTTTTACCACCCTCCCTAATCTTATTGAACCATCAATAACCAGGGACCTCCAACAACCATTTCTGCCCCTCTTCTATCCAAGTTTCCGTGATGGCCACCACATCGTAGTCCAAAGTACCGATCCATGCCGTAAGTTCACCCACCTTATTCCTGATGCTTCTTGCGTTGAAGTATACACACTTCAACCCATCTCCGTGCCTGCAAGTACTCTCCTTTGTCAGTGTTCCCTTCCCCACTGCCTCATTACACGCTTTGGCGTCCTGAATATCGGCTACCTTAGTTGCTGGACTACAAATCCGGTTCCCATTCCCCTGCCATTAGTTACTCTTGTGTAATGATAAAGTTTGTTTTAATATAAAAGATCCCTAGTTGTCAGTGGAAACACTCCTGGAGCGAAGTATCCTTTCCTCACAGTTTACAAATTGAAAATTTGTTGAGATTTCTCATCTGGTTTCCTGATATAAATTGGGATTTGATCTGGTTACTGTAATAAGGAGAACATTTTCTTCCTATCCATGTCTATGAGGGCGGCACGGTAGCACAGTGGTTAGCACAGTTGCTTCACAGCTCCAGGGACCCAAGTTCGATTCCCGGCTTTGGTCACTGTCTGTGTGGAGTTTGCACGTTCTGCCCATGCCTGTGTGGGTTTCCTCTGGATGCTCTGGTATTCCTCCTACAAGTCCCAAAAGACTTGCTGGTTAGGTGAATTGGACATTCTGAATTCTTCCTCAGTGTACCCGATCAGGCGCCGGAGTTTGGCGACTAGGGGGTTGTCATAGTAACTTCATTGCAGTGTTAATGTAAGCCTACTTATGACACTAATAAATATTATTATTATTATGTCCCTCATAATTTTGTAGACATCAACATGTCCCCCCTCGGCCTTCTCTGCTCTAAGGAATACAACCCTAGCCTATCCAGTCTCTCTTCATAGCTGAAACACTCCAGCCCAGGCAACATCCTGGTGAATCTCCTCTGTGCCCCTTTCTCATGCAATCATGATCATCCTATAGTGTTGAGGCTAGAACTGCACACAGCACTCTAGCTGTGGCCTAACGAGTGTTTTATACAGCTCCATCATAACCTCCCTGCTCATACTCTATACCTCGACTAATAACGGCAAGTATCCCATCTCAACCACCTTCCCTACCGGTCCAGCTTCCTTCAGGGATCTATGGACATGCACCCCAAGGTCCCTCTGGTCCTCCGTACTTTCTAGCATCATACCGTTCATTGTGTATTCCCTTGCCTGGTTAATCCTCCCAAAATGCATCACCTCACACTTTTCAGGGTTAAATTCCATTTGCCACTGTTCTGCCAATCTGACCAGCCCGTCTATATCATCCTGTAATCTAAGACTTTCCTCCTTGCTACTTATCGCACCACCAATTTTCATGCCGTCTGCAAATTTACTGATCATACCCTCACATTCATGTCTAGATCATTGACGTACACTACCAACAGCAAGGGACCCTACACCGATCCCTGTGGTACACCCCTGGACACAGGCTTCCAGTTACAAAAGAAACCTTCGCCCATCACCCTCTGTCTCCTGTCACCAATTTTGGATCCAATTTGCCCAATTGCCCTGGATCCCATGGCCCTTACCTTCTTGACCAGTCTCCCGTGCGGGACCTTGCCAAAAGCCTTGCTGAAGACCATGTAGACTACATCAACTGCTCTGCCCTGATCTACACACCTGGTCACCGCCCCTAAAAATTCAATCCAATTTGTTCGACTCAATCTCCCCCTGACAAAGCCATGCTGACTATCCTCGATGAATCCGTGCTTCTCCATGTGGAGATTAATTTTGTCCGTCTTCCTCAGAATTGTTTCCAATAATTTCCCTACCATTCTTGTTAGAGTCACTGGCTTATTATTACCTATTTTTTCCCTATTACCCTTCTTGAGTAATGACACCACATTAGCTGTCCTCCAGTCCTCTGGCACCTCTTCTGTGGACAGAGAGGATTTGAAAATTAGCGTCAAAGCCACGGCAATCTCCTCCCTTGCCTCACACAGCAGCCGAGGATACATCTGAGCTGGACCTGGGATTTATCGACTTTTAAGATCGCTAAAACCACAAACACCTCCTCCCACTCAATGCTAATCTGTTCAATATTATCACAGTCCTCCTCCCTGGTTTCTATACCTACATCATATTTCTCCATAGTGAACACAGATGCAAAATAGTTCTTTAATACCTCGCCTACACCTTTCGGCTCCACGCAGTGGTTTCATCCCGAATGGACCATACCCTTTCCCTGGTTACCCTCTTGCCCTTAATATGCTTATAAAACACCTTGGGATATTCCTTTATTTTGCCCATCAGTGTTTTCTCATGCCCCTTCTTTGTTCTCCTAATTTCTTTTTTAAGTACCCCCCCTGCACTTTCTGTACCCCTCTAGGGCATCCGTTGTTTTTAGCCCCCTAATCTACAATAACCCTTCCTTTTTTCCTTTCCCAACCATGTATATCCCTGAACATGCAGGGTTCTCTCTGGACTTGTTGGTCCCACCCTTTACGGGAACATGTTGACTTTGTACTTTCTCTATTTCCTTTCTGATTTGGATCTTCTGACAAGTAGCTTCTCCCAGTCCACTTTGGCCAGATCCTGTCTCATCCTATTAAAATCATTATTCCCCTAATTCAATACCCTTATTTCCTTTCAATCTTTGTTCTTTTCCATAACTACCTTAAATCTTACCGAGTTATGGTCACTATCACCAAAATGCTCCCCCACTGTCTCCTCCACTACCTAGTATCATAGATTCTCTACAGTGCAGAAGGAGGCCATTCGGCCCATCGGTTCTGCACCAATCGTCTGAAAGAGCACCCCACCCAGGCCCACTCCCCCACATTATCCCGTAACCTATTCCTGAACAGTAAGGGACAATTTTAACATGGCCAATCCACTTAACTTGCACACTTTTGGACTGTGGAAGGAAACCGCAGGACCTGGAAGAAGCCCACGCAGCCATGGGGAAAAAGTGCAAACTTCACACAGACAGGCACCCAAGGCTGGAGTTGAACCCAGGTCTCTAGCCCTGTGAGGCAGCAGTGCTAACCACTGTGCCACCATGCCTGCCCAGCTTAATTCCCCAAAATGAGGGCAAGCACCGTCCCTCTCTTGTAGGTCTTGCTACGTGCTGGCTCAAAAAGCTCTCTTGGATCCACTCTAACCTCCTCTTAGCCTTTCATACTGCCTATCCTAATTAATATTGGGGAAGTTGAAATCCCCGAGTACTATGATCCTATTATTTTTACACTTTTCTGAGATTTGTCTACTTATCTGCTTTTCTGGCTCTCCCTGACTGTTTGTCCTGATGAGTGCAAGATGAAAAGCTTCAACTGCATGTCCCTCTTTTCAGTAGTACTCAAATTTTGTATTCCTAAGTATCGATAGAGGAGGCTGTCTAATTCTGTGGACTGTGGGGTTTGCAGGGACCTCTGCCTCGATTTCCATTGATAGGGAAGGGCTTCACCGTCATCAACATCCAGCTGATAAATGATGCCATAACCTTATCCTGTAAGTGGGGACATACTATTCAACAACCTGATATGCCACATTGATCACGTAACAATCCACCAGTCCTGATGATTCCAAACTATGTATCAGGATGGTTGGATGGTAATGAAGATCACCACTCATGGATAGTAACTCCAGTTTAGCATCTGCAGGAAGGGCAGGCAACACAGATAATGAGGCCCAGGGGTTTACAAGGTGAATGATAATGCCGACCATTAGCATTTGGAAGATGCTTCAGCAAGTCTGACGGAGCCCTGCCTGACGACAGTTATGAAGTCTTACAACACCAGGTTAAAGTCCACTCACCTCATGAAGGAGCTGCGCGCCGAAAGCTAGTGATTCCAAACAAATCTGTTGGACTTTAACCTGGTGTTGTAAGACTTCTTACTGTGCCCACCCCAGTCCAACGCCGGCATCTCCACATCATGACGACAGTTACAGCATATCAGTTATATCAGTTTGCTTTGGAGCTGCATGCTGTTATTATACCAGTTCCTGAAGCTGAAGAGGATGATGAGGATGGTGAAGAAGAATAAAGAAAAAGCTCTTCCGTACCCCCACCTCATGATGAGGTTGCACGGGAAGAGGAGGAGCTGGTGCAAGAGAGCCAACATCATGCAGCCAAAAAGGCAGCAGCTTATTGCTGACTGTTTTCATGAAAAAAAATTCCAGTGAGAGATAAAAATGTTTCCTTCATTGCTGTTCCCTCCTACACAAGCCTCATTAAGATGCATTTGTTCAAAGGCATCTGTACCTTGTCTCTTTAATGGATATTTCATACTCTCGCATTTCATCAAATCCAATCTACCAAATTTAAGAGACCCATAAAAATCAGTGCAGACGTCTGCAGTGTCAATCATTCTTTACTTTCCAGTAAAATGATCGCAACGAGTTCCAGTGCTAACTATCATTAACTTATGTCACCTGATAATCTGTTTTTTGGGGATTTTGATTGTGGGATAAATACTGCCCAGGACACCAGGGAATAACTCTCCTCCTCTTCTTTGAAATTGGGCCATTGGACCTTTCACATCCACTTGAGAGAGGAGAAAGGCTTCAGTTTACTGTTTTGTCCAAAAAAACAGCACCGCCAACAATGCAGCACTCCCTCGCTATTATACTGCGTGTCAGCCTGCACCTGAGCCATGGCTGACACGGTCTGTTTTCACTATTGAGATGAAGTGACACTTGCTAAACATGATGGTGTGAGTTAGGGTGCTTCAAGTGTTTGACCCAGTGACGATGAAGAAACAAGTCAGGATGGTGTGTGACTGAATGGTGATGCTGTGCCCACATGGCTGTTCGCGCCATTCTTAGAGGGGGCCACTGTTAGAGGGGGCCAGCTCGACCTAGCGAAGACAAAGAAACTAGCACTCTCCATGACGGCCGCCTCACACAACGTTCAGGCCTACATCCCCAGCCGTGCGGCCCACCCCTCCTACGCATCGTAGACCCCCACAGGCGGCCACCCCATCGGGGGCCAGCAGAAACACCCCCCGCCCACGCTGCCCTGCCCACGCTGCCCTTTGTAAGGCTTGCGGCAAGAAGGGGCACTTCGCCGCGGTGTGCCAGGCCTGTGCAGTCGCCGCTATCACCCCCACCCCGCTCGTGTACGGACAATGGGCGCCGCCACCTTCTCTCCCTCAGACCAAGCACGGTCAGTGGGCGCCGCCATCTTCCCCCCGAGCAACACGTGCAGCCCATGGGCGCCGCTGTCTTGTTCAGCCCCGGCCACGTGAGGCCCATGGGCACCGCCATTTTGTCCTCCTCGAGATCTTCAGGCGCCGCCATCTTGTCTCCCCCACAGCACATGGGCACCGCCAGCATTCCAGGACCAGGGCCCCCCCGGGCTCCCCGTCATCCGACACCAGCGTCGACCGACCACGACTCCCCTCAGTGACCATCGACCAGTCTCGTCCGCACAACCTGGCCACCGCATCGACCAGTGTGAAAGTCAACGGACACGGGATGTCTTGCCTGCTGGACTCCGGGAGCACCGTAAGCTTCATCCACCCGGATACGGTAAGGCGCTGCTCCCTCACGGTGCACCCCGCCAATCAAAGAATCTCCCTGGCCTCCGGATCCCATTCCGTGGTGATCCGGGGGTACTGTATGATCACATTCACGGTCCAGGGCGTAGAATTCAGCGGCTTCCGCCTCTACGTCCTCCCTAACCTCTGCGCTGCCTTGCTACTCGGCCTGGATTTCCAGTGCAACCTCCAGAGCCTAACACTGAAATTCGGCGGACCTCTACCACCCCTCACTGTGTGCGGCCTCACGACCCTAAAGGTCGATCCGCCTTCCCTCTTCGCAAATCTAACCTCGGATTGCAAACCCGTCGCCACCAGGAGCAGACGGTACAGCACCCAGGACAGGACCTTCATCAGGTCCGAGGTCCAGCGGCTGCTTCGGGAAGGCATCATCGAGGCCAGCAACAGCCCCTGGAGAGCCCAAGTGGTAGTCGTTAAAACTGGGGAGAAACACAGAATGGTCGTGGACTACAGCCAGACCATCAATCAGTATAGGCAGCTCGACGCATACCCCCTCCCACGCATATCTGATATAGTAAATCAGATTGCACAGTACCGGGTCTTCTCAACTGTAGACCTCAAATCCGCCTACCACCAGCTCCCCATTTGTAAATTGGACCATCCATACACTGCCTCTGAGGCAGACGGCCGCCTCTATCACTTCCTCAGGGTTCCCTTTGGCATCATGATACACAATCAATTCTCTTGAGTCCACGTGGAGTCATATCGATTCAGCTTTAATCAGATAGAACTGTACCCAGCAGCGAAGTTACAGCAGTGAAGGCTGCTGGGACGGCATTGGTTCTTATACCCCGCCTCTCAGGGCGGGGCTATGTACATTGCCCAATGGTAGACCCTGCGGTCTAGCCAATGGTCATTCCCCTCTCTGGTACCGCAATACCTGGTATTACCACATTCACCCCCTGTTAAAAAGGAGCCAGCGGGGTGATGGCCAGTATTACTGTCGCTTTTTCATGGTAGGACCAGGTATTGCAGGTACCATGCTATCGAGGGTTGCGGAGAAAGTTCTTGCGTTGTTAATTTTCTTCATGGTGCTGCAATCAGACGATCGGGCGGCCTGGTCGTCCTACTGGAGCGTCTAAGTTTTGGCGGCGATCCTGGTGAGGGCCCCGGCGGTAGTGACTCCGGGAACGTGGTGTCTTCCTCCCAGGCAGTTTCGTCACCCATAGTAAGGTCGAAAAATGGGCAGAAGGAAGGGGTGCGTGTAGGGGGCGTCGGTGCCTGCTCGGCTCTGGGTCGGGGTTCTGGCGGCAGTACTGACCAGCCGGTCAGGTGCAGTGGGGGGGGGGGCAGTGGCTCGGGCGCGCGTGGGGCTCCGGCGGGCGCCAGGTCCCGGAGGGAGACCGTATCTTGCCGTCCGGCGGGGAACGCTACGTAGGCGTACTGGGGGTTGGCATGCAGCAGGTGGACCCTTTCGACCAGCGGGTCCGACTTGTGCACCCTCGCATGTTTCCGCAGCAGGACGGTTCCGGGTGTTGCTATCCAGGTTGGGAGCGAGGTCCCCGAGGAGGACTTCCATGTCGGGGTGGACGAAGCTCTCCGTGCTCCCGGAGTCGATGAGGCATGACGTCATGTGGCCGTTGATGGTGATCGTCATGGTGGCCTTTGCTAGCGTTCGGGGCCGACTCTGGTCCAGGGTAATGGAGGCCAGCTGCAGCAAGGAGTGAAGGTCGGGCAGCATATCGTCAGCCGTGTTGGGGGCTTGAGGCCCCATCCAAGATGGCGCCGGCCATGGATCGCACGTGGAGTCTGGGGACTCCGGAGATGGCGGTGGGGAGGAACAAAATGTCGGCACTCTGCTCCCGCGAGGCAGAGGCCAGCTGCAACAAAGGATTTTGGTCGGGCAGCGGGTAGCCAGCCGTGCTAGGGGCTTGAGGCCCCAACCAAGATGGCGCCGGCCATGGATCGCACGTGGAGTCTGGGGACTCCGGAGATGGCGGCGGGGGCGGAGCAAACTGGCGGTGCATGCTGCTCCAGCGTGGCGGAGGCCAGCTGCAGCAAGGGGTTTTGGTCCGACAGCGCGTAGCCAGCCGTGCTGGGGGCTTGAGGCCCCATCCAAGATGGCGACGGCCAGGGATCGCCCATGGAGTTCGGGGACGGAGACCCCGACGATTGGACCGGCGAGGGACAAAATGGCTGCGCGCACTCCTTCAGCATGGTTGCCGGGGGGAGGAATGGCCGCGGCTGCGATGCTGCCTGGTGGGGCAAAGGCTGCGGTGCGCGTTGGGCCAGCGGGGCTGGGAAAAGGGAGTGCGGAGGTGGGCCTGGGACGGTCGGGACTTGGAAGAACGGCTGTTGTTGCACAGCGGGCGGCTGGCAGAATGGCTGAGGGTAGTCATTGGATACCGCGTTCACAATGGTAGACCCCGCGGTCTAGCCAATGGTACCTAGACAACGTCACCATCTGCAGCCATGATCAGCAGGACCACGATGCCAAACTTGCCAAATTTCTCCACACTGCTACTCTCCTAAACCTCCCCTACAACAAGGAGAAGTGCGTTTTAGCATGACCCGCTTAGCCATCCTCGGCTATGTGGTCCAGAACGGAGTTCTGGGGCCCGATCCCGACCGCATGCGCCCCCTCATGGAGCTCCCCCTCCCCCACTGCCCCAAGGCTCTCAAACGATGCCTGGGGTTCTTTTCGTACTACGCCCAGTGGGTCCCAAACCATGCGGACAATGCCCGCCCACTCATCCAGTCAACCCATTTTCCCCTGACGGCCAAGGCTCAACAGGCCTTCGCCCGTATCCAAGCCGATATCGCCAAGGCCGGGATGCATGCAGTGGATGAGACACTGCCCTTTCAAGTAGAGAGCGACGCATCAGACGTCGCCCTAGCGGCCACCCTCAATCAGGCAGGCAGGCCCGTGGCATTCTTCTCCCGCACCCATCATCCCTCATAAATTCGACACTCATCCATCGAGAAAGAGGCCCAAGCTATCGTTGAAGCTGTGCGGCATTGGAGGCATTACCTGGCCGGCAGGAAATTCACTCTCCTCACTGACCAACGGTCGGTAGCCTTCATGTTCAATAACACACAGCGGGGCAAGATCAAGAATGATAAGATCTTGAGGTGTAGGATCGAGCTCTCCACCTACAATTACAAGATTTTGTATCGAGCCGGTAAGCTCAACGAGCCCCCAGACGCCCTCTCCCGAGGTACATGTGCCAGCGCACAAGTAGACCGACTCCAGGCCCTGCACGACAGCCTTTGTCACCCAGGAGTCACACTGTTGTACCATTTCATAAAGGCCCGCAATCTGCCCTACTTCGTCGAGGAAGTACGGACAATCACCAGTGTCCTCCATGCTGCAGCCATCTCACCAGCTGCTGTGGGAGGCCACACATCTTAGAGCAATAAAGTCTCAGTTGTACCCAACTCAAGTTTTTGTGCAATTGATCATGCATCAATGTCACAATTTGATTTCTCTCAAACTCAGTGATGGTGAACTGATGAGCAGTTTTTAAATTGCTTTAAGATCAGCCGGCGCACATAATTATAGCGGCCCTGGAAAAAGCAACGGTATAAATAAAGAAAGATATGCATTAATACACTGTCTTTCAGGGGTCCTCAGGCCACCTTAACCTGCTTTACAGGCAATGACGTCTTTTTGAGCTATAGGACATGATTTAATGGCCCTGTTGGGGCCCAGCGAGGATCATTGCGGGCCGGTTAGATCACAGGAGAAGCCCAAATTGGCAACCGAACTGGGCGGTTGCTGATCTAGCCAGCCCATGCTAAATGCAGCATGAAGCTAATGAAGGCCATTGAGAACAATATCCATCTCATTAGCGAGATGGAAGCCCGATCTAACAGTCCGCCGTCATCAAACCGGCTCCCCAGAGAGATGTCACCAGGCTTCACAGTACCTGGGGGTCTCCCAGGCTATCGGAGACCATTGGGTGGCCAGGGACAGGGCAAGATGACACCCTGGCACTGCCAAGGTGTCTGGATGGCACTGCCAGGCTGGTAGGGGCACTGCCAGGGTGCTAGCTACCCATGGTGCCTGGGTGCCAGGGTGGCACTACCAAGGGTCGGGCCTGAGGGAGACCATGAAAGGAAGGTTGGGGGAAGGTGAAGGTGGTGTGGTGTTGGGTGCTCTGGTGCACAGATGAGCCAACACAGTTGTATGTGGTACAACTCTATTTTATTATAACTCTTATAATACAGTTCGTTCTGGATACTCTGCACGTGCTGTCTCCCTGAGTGTGTTTGGCAATAGATGTGTCCTGGTTCTCCTCTGCAGCTAATACTGACCACCAGGGGTCGTGTCTGTGCTTTTATATCTTTCTGTCATTGGTTGTGGTGTTGTGTGTTCTGATTTGTCTGTTGGTGTGTCTATCATGATGTGTGTGTTTGAATATCATGACATCCCCCCTTTTTACAAAGATATGTGCCTACGTGGTTATAAATATAATTGTGTCGTGAGTGCATCGAAGAGTGTGTGTGTGTGTTATGTACAGCGTGTGTATATGACGTAACTATTTACATGGGGCGATGTCGGGTGCGTCACACTAACAAGGTTGTACCATAACAAAACTTGGATGCGAGAGAAAAAAAAACTTGAACATTGGTCTGGTCAGACGATATCTGGAACAATAAACAACAACAGGTTATAATACAGAAGTGTTTGACTTTTTGAACGTATGAACAGCGTTATAAGTCCAGTCTAATGGGTGACCGCCTCAAGAATGGGCTGGTCCTCAAGCCGGTTCAGCTGTGGAGATTTGGTTCTGGTGGCGATGGAAGGGGCATGATCCGTGGCATCTCCACGAAGTCATCCTTGGGAACCAGTGGAGGATCCGGCGTGTGCGTACGGTTCAGTTGCGAGCGTGGAAGGCGGCGCAAAGCTCGCTGATTGCGCCTACGCACCAATCCATCCGCCCTGCATGCCAGGAACAAGGTGGAGTCTTTTTCTTTTTATGTTTGTGGTGGACGGCATCTTGTAGCCGATGGGTCGTTGCCATCGAAGTAGCACCATCACTAATATCATGCAAGGCGATGACTGTGCCAGATGTGGAAGTTGGCCGAGACCGTGTACGCTGGTTCCGGCCACCTGCTGTGCCGGAAGGGCGACTCCGCAGAGAAACGTCGAAACATGTCGCCTTGGAGAGAGAATTGTTGCTCGCATCAACGTCTGGCGATGGCGTGAATTGGTGTGTCCATCTTGGACCGCCGGTGCTGGTTGCCACTGCCGACCCAGTGGGACTGCCACGCGATCCATTCCCTGTCGCCGTGGCATCCGCCGTCACCCTGAGCGTGCCATCACCGAGGCCGCGACACCGCCCGTCCGGAGCAAGGTCTGGCGTGCGCGAATCAGAGTCGGCGCTTGGCTGCTCCCCATCTGGAGTCCGGTCTGCCTTCCGTCGATGCCCCCCGTCCGGAGTCCCAACAGGTTCACTGGAGGCAGCCGAGATTCCCTGAAGCTGCACTTCTGGAGTCGGAACATGCAGGAATGCACCAACCAGTGGAGAGGGTCGAGCCATCGAGGGTGGAAGCGGTGCGCTGCCACCGCAGTCGTCAGTGGTCCCACCGTGATCGTCGAGTGCCTCGGTACGCACTAGGCGAGGTCTGTCACCTTGCACCTTTTGCATGGGAAGTGGGATGCTGTCGTCACTCGTCTCACATCCCGTGGATAGATCCTCATTAGCAGCTTGCTGTTCACTAGGGTTGGGTAAATTGTCAGAGTTTTCATCTGGTGGTGCACACCATGTCGGTGGACTGTCATTGTCTTGCCGTTGTCCTTCATTTGGGCTTTTCTTCTTTGGAATTTTAAATCTTCCCCCAGACATTGCAGAACCTTGTTTATTACCCCCAAATTCTCCCATAGGTATGGTCTCGAATATAGGATCCAATGTTTCTATCGACATTGTACTATTTTCCAAAGAACATTCCGTTTCACTTTTCTTCTCAGGTGCCTCATGTGTATCTTTGTCTAATGTACATGCCTTCATGGTCTCTGGGTCTGATTTTGCTGGGACTGGCATGGTCACAGTCTCTCTTTTACTGTTCTCAATTGCCCACCTTATACTCCCCATACATAACTGCTTAATCACTGGGGTTAGTGTGGTACAATGGATAATCGGGTCGACCTTATCTGCATCTTCACCATTAGTGGAAAGCACACTTGGTTCACTTGACACTGCTGTGGGTTTTAAATTCGTTATCTGGCTACTCGATGTCGGTGTCCTCAGGATTCTTGCTCCAATGTTCTGCTCAATAATCAGTGGAGCGTGTATAGGTTCAATGCAATTAATGTTCCCCTCAAGGTTTGAAGAGTCATTACTGACTAACTGCTGGTCTCCGAAGTTGGGATTTTGCGGTGTTGTGTTGAAGGGAGACATTTGTCCCTGCTGTAGATATGATTCAGGTTGTGTTATTTCCATTACCTGAGGATCAATGTCTTGTCCATTTTTTCGATCCGTACTAAAACACTGGCAATTCTCAGTCTGCTCCTTGCAAGTTAAACATTCAATTAATTTCGTTAGCAAATCCTCAGCATCCTTCTGTGGCCGTGCAGCATTATTAATCTCTGTTCGGCTATAATGATCCTGAAGGTCAGCGCATAAACCTTTTTTCTTCGGGCTTGGACGAGGCGATTCCTTTGGCTTGTCTTCAGTTGGGCTTGAACAGTCTTCAGCGCTGTGCCCTTCATTGTAGCATGAGAGACCGTCATGTTCATGCTGCTGTGTAGTGGAGCATGGTAGGCTGTTATAGCCTTCTTGCTGTTCACGTGAGCATGGCAGACTTGCATCGTCTGCCGCTGGTTGGTCAGGAGAGGTTGCTAGACCCTCATGGTCTTGTTCCTGCAAGGACTGCGCTCTGGAGTCTTGCGTTCCTTCCATCGTGGAGTCCGTCCACGAGCTCTCTGTGGAGGCTTGTGACACTGGAGTCACTTCTTGTTCGTGCAAGGACTGCGCTCTGGAGTCTTGCGTTGCTTCTATCGTGGAGGCTGTCCACGAGCTCTCTGTGGAGGCTTGTGACACTGGAGTCACTTCTTGTTCGTGCAAGGACTGCGCTCTGGAGTCTTGCGTTGCTTCTATCGTGGAGGCTGTCCACGAGCTCTCTGTGGAGGCTTGTGACACTGGAGTCACTTCTTGTTCGTGCAAGGACTGCGCTCTGGAGTCTTGCATTTCTGCAATTGTGGAGTCTGTCCACGAGCTTGCTGTGGAAGCTTGTGACACTGGAGTCACTTCTGGTTCATGCGAGGACTGCACTCTGGAGTCTTGCATGTCTTCTTTCATAGAGTCGGGAACGTTGAGCGGGACGTGGACCACGCTCTGTGTGGCAGCAGGGCACTCTCCGTGTGCTTGCACCGCTCCCTGTCTGTTAATGTCAGGCTGCAGCATCATCCGGTACTGATAAGTTGGAACGTCATATCTGCTGGATTGAAGATCCTCAAATCCGAAAAATGAATCCGCATCTGCGTCGGATTCAATGTGGGGGCCGCCAATGTGCAACACGAAAGGTTCGTCCGAGTCATAGTCATATAGGACCACGGAGCTATCATTGGGCTCGCGAGGTCCAGAAACACTGTAAAGATCGTCATCGAAGTATTCAAGGTCGGAATCATCGGCTTGTGCGTAGGTAACTGCTTGGCGGAGGGTTCTTCAGAGGTCAAATTCATCTCCTGGGTCAATTTGCGGCACTGTGCTGTCATTCCAGGTGAGGGAAGGTTGTTTTACAGCTTTAACAGATTTTTGTTTTTTTGATTTGGGACGTTTCCCTTTTAAATTGGATTTGGGACATTTCCCTTTTAAATTGGTGCAGTCTGGGGCCTCTGACATCCTGACGCTCGGTATGTAGCACGTAGGAAGCGACTGCGCATGCTCAGATCGCTGTTCCTTTACCGATGGCCGTTTTCTTGACTGCGCATGCGCAGCATCTCGCGCATGCGCAAACGAAACTTCCGGTTCTGCGCACTTCTCGCGCAACTGTGCTAGCGTTATACCTTTAGCAAGATGGCCGCCGACCTCGACCCAGCCTTCTCTCAGGCCCGGGATTTCGGCCTCTGGGAATTCGGGCTCCGGGATCCCAGCCACGAGGTGAGTACTGCAGCTTTTCTTACCTTTATGTGCCGATTGGATTGCGTTTTCTTCACAGTACTTGGAAAATTTGCCCAGGACTGCCTGGTAATCGTACCTTTGCTGCCTCCTGAAGAACCTGAACCTTCTGAATATTTCTCTTGCCCTTGCACCGGCGATGGTGAGGAGAAATTCAATCTTTTCCCTATCATCCAGGTCTTTGAGCTCAGCTGCCACCAGGAACAATTCGAACATTTGCCGGAATCGCCGCCAGTTTTCGCGGAGGTCGCCGTGGCACTGGAGCGCCTGCGGAACCGGGAGCTCGTACATCATGCCTGGGCACTGCTGGTTGTCTGTGTACACTGAGGTATGCCGGCAGGTATCGATCCACTCCTGTACCATGTGGTGTTGGGTGCTCTGGTGCACAGATGAGCCAACACAGTTGTATGTGGTACAACTCTATTTTATTATAACTCTTAGAATACAGTTCGTTCTGGATACTCTGCACGTGCTGTCTCCCTGAGTGTGTTTGGCAATAGATGTGTCCTGGTTCTCCTCTGCAGCTAATACTGACCACCGGGGGTCGTGTCTGTGCTTTTATATCTTTCTGTCATTGGTTGTGGTGTTGTGTGTTCTGATTTGTCTGTTGGTGTGTCTATCATGATGTGTGTGTTTGAATATCATGACAGGTGGGTGTCCTGAAATGGGGGGGCCCGCAAGGATCTGTGGGAAGGCCTGAAAAGGAGGGGCTCTCAGCGATCCCATGGTGAGGTTCCCTCACTTGGGGGGGGAGGGTAATGCCCATGTGTGTGGGGGTGGCATTGCCATGGGTGGGGGGTGTGCAGGACCCTCCAGCTCACTTGGAGATCGGGGCACCCTTTCAGAATGGTAGCCGAATCTCTGGGGAGCCGGTCTGGCCAGCGGGTTCAACTCCCCAGTGATGGAAATCATTCTACTCAGTGTGAGAAACTTCCCAGCGCCCGGAAGAGTGACTAAGGGTGGGATTAGAACAAAGAACAAAGAACAGTGCTGGTTTAGCACACTGGGCTAAATCGCTGGCTTTGAAAGCAGACCAAGGCAGGCCGGCAGCACGGTTCAATTCCTGTACCAGCCTCCCCGAACAGGCGCCGGAATGTGGCGACTAGGGGCTTTTCACAGTAACTTCATTGAAGCCTACTCGTGACAATAAGCGATTTTCATTTCATTTCATTCACAGGAACAGGCCCTTCGGCCCTCCAAGCCCGTGTTGACCATGCTGCCCGACTAAACTACAATCTTCTACACTTCCGGGGTCCGTATCCCTCTATTCCCATCCTATTCATGTATTTGTCAAGTTGCCCCTTAAATGTCACTATCGTCCCTGCTTCCACCACCTCCTCCGGTAGCGAGTTCCAGGCACCCACTACCCTCTGTGTAAAAAACTTGCCTCGTACATCTACTCTAAACCTCGCCCCTCGCACCTTAAACCTATGCCCCCTAGTAATTGACCCCTCTACCCCGGGGAAAAGCCTCTGACTATCCACTCTGCCTATGCCCCTCATAATTTTGTAGACCTCTATCAGGTCGCCCCTCAACCTCCGTCGTTCCAGTGAGAACAAACCGAGTTTATTCAACCGCTCCTCATAGCTAATGCCCTCCATACCAGGCAACATTCTGGTAAATCTCTTCTGCACCCTCTCTAAAGCCTCCACATCCTTCTGGTAGTGTGGCGACCAGCTGCGCCTGCCCAGCGACCAGAAATTCCCATCCAATGTCAATGGACCTTTACATGGTCCGTGTTCCACCTATGGCGATCTTCTGGCGGAAGAATCCAGCCCGAAGTGTGGTTAGGTAGCGGTGGGGAACTCACCGACAGAGTCGGGGGGGGGGAAGCTTCCAGCCAAACCCACCTGAAATGACACTTACAAACCTTTCTGTTAGATCGTGCCCATAATCACTGTTACAAGTTTGGAAACACAGCAGTCGATTTGCACAGAGAAAGATACTACACACATCAATCTGACAATGACCTGGCTACCTGCTTGAGTGATAGTTCGCTGAAGGATAAAAAATTGTCCAGGCCACAGTGAGAACTCCGCTGCCCATCTTCGAAACATCACCATGTTTCAAAAGCTCAATTTAACTTTACATTGAAAACCTGACACCTCCTGACACTGCAGCAGCCACTCAATACCACACTGAAGCATCAGCCTAGTTTCTACACTCCAGTTCCAGGAATGGAATTTGAATCTTTGACATTCTGCCGCAGAGTGAGAGAATACGAGCACCTGAGCCACGACCGGTACCTGCTTTGGCTGCAAGCTCGTGCCCTCAAGGTGAGGGCTCGGCCCCTCAAGCTGCGGAGAATTCCGCACCTTTGGGGCGGCGCGATGCCGGACTGATTCGCGCCGTTTTTGGCGCCGGTCGGCGGACATCGCGCCGATTGCGGAGAATCCCGCCCCTGGAGTATGCACCTGCCTGCTCACATGAAAGATCAGAAAAAAAGCAACTTCTTAGACTCAAAGCATCAAGTGGATTAACCTTTGCTTTTCAAACAATGGAGTGGATGGTTCCAAATCCTACTCCTCTAAGCTGTGGTTCGAATGTGCACCATGACAACCAGTATTTAACTGTGTTAGACAGATGGAAGGAAATGAAAATACCAGTCACAGCTTAGTCGGGGAGTATTGTACTGAGCCAGGATTGTAGACAATTCATTCCTTCACATCCAGCTGATGTGAAACTGTTTCAGACACGGGCCCTGATTTGAAAGTCCTTAAACCAGAAGCTATCAATGTTGGACAGTATCCATGCAATCCAGCAGGGAATTGAAAGAAACTTCGACCTGGAAATGATCAGAATGTGTAATTCAGCTGAAGCAGGTAAATTAGATGTATTTCAAATGGAGTTAAAACAATATGAGGGATAAGGGCAGGGAACTCTGGCTGATAGAGTTGCATCAGGAAGAATTGGAACATGCTCCAATGGAACATAAATGCCAGCACGGTCTGGTTGCGAGCTACCTGGTCTGCTTCTGTGCTGCATACCCCATGTAAAATGTACCTGGATTCCTGCTTTAACTTGGGGAGGTGGCATGATTGACAATTTTCATAGAATCCTACAGAGCAGAAGGAGGCCATTTGGCCCACTGTTCCATCTAAAGCGCAGCCTATCTAGGCCCCACCCTCCTCCCGCAACCTCATAACCTAACCTGCACATCCACACAGACAGTCACCGGGGCCCTGGTGCTGTGAGGCAGCAGTGCTAACCACAGTGCGTCAATGGTCCCTGTGGCAATGGACGAAAGTCACAACAAAAGTGAACTAAAAGCTACATTCCTCCTGTTGGGGAGAGGGGGGTGAGGAACCTTTCATCTGTGAGGTCCTCCAGCCACCTTCAAATATTGTGGACACCCATAAAAGGGGAAACTACAGCTGCTGCTTGTCTGTCCTACTAAACACTTCCAGGACAGAGCCCTGTTCTTCGTTATAAGTTGACGGGCACTTTAACTCCCTTTGACTGTGAGCAGCCTCTAGCTTCACAACCGAAGGCTATTGTTAATAAGGAATTCACCTTGTTAGTTGTGAGAGCACTTCATAGATGAAGATTGTGTTTGCTGAAAGAAGCAAGAAGACGCTGCAGGACCTGGTGCGCGACATTGTTCCAAATGGGCCACCTGATGAGGCTGCAGAAGAAATGCTTTTGCAGATTGCTGATGTTTTTGTTGCTGGTCAGGTGAGCCCTGGCACTTCACCATGGGTTAAACACGCTGGAAGTCGAGGATGTTCAACTGCACCTTGAGTGCCAGTGGAATGTGAATGCCAGGATTTGGTTCCGGTGAGATTGGGCCGTGCGGGAGGGCCTGTACAGCTATGACCCCTGGACGGCGAATGGCACTGATACGTAGAACAAGTAACACATTGATGGACAGATCATTTCTATGACAAAGTTCTGGACATGATAACACACTCTCAGGCTTATCCTCAGTTTCTGTTGAGGATCCTGCGAGGGGTGATATCGTGTGTTTGTTTTTTTTAAATGAAAATGAGCTGATACAGCTTTGTATTGCTACCAATATGGAATAATGATGTTTCCTTGTTGTTTAATGGTTAGTGTGATCTGTAGAATGTTATGTAGTTGTTTGCAAATCTTTGTTACTGTTAACTGTTGAATAAACAAAATATTCTCAAGTGGCTTCTCATGAGTACATGTGCCACGTCACAGACGATGATTATTACATTGCATTTCAATCAAACTTTGAAGTCTGAACAATTTGCCTGAACTCTAGAAGCATCAGCACCATAGGGGCAGCAGTCAACAATTAAACAATCAAGAGCTGGGCTTCAACACTGGGGATATCCTCGCAACCAAAGATTGAGTGTGTGGAGGGCACTTGAGACCAGTCTCCCTAATGTTCCCAGCAAGAGGCTGCTGGGGTATGGGGTCCAAGGGCGCGTGCTGTGGCCAGAGGTGAGTGTGCAGAGCAAGGTTCTCCAGCACAACTGACTTGCTGGACGGCACTCTGAGAGAAGAAGGGATACGTAAGAGTGGGGAGGCTTGGGGGAATTTGAGCATCCGGGGTGGAAGCCCTAACCGATTGTCAGCCACTCTCCTTTTCCAATTCCTTATAGGTATAGCCATCTGGGATGGCCACTTACAAAGGGAAACATGGCCACTTGCAAAGAATCAGGGGAAATATGGCCAATGCAGGATCCAGACGAACTCAGAGTTTAAGTGTATATTTGCCACAAGATAACTATCGAAACTCCCAGCCGAGTTGCATTCTAATGGCCCATTTCCCCAGAACAAAAGACTTGTACTCAGGTATCAGATACAGGTACAGACTCATCGGCACCACTCCCTTCACCCAGGAAGCCCAAACAGCCAAAGTTAATGACCGCTCAGGACACACCCGGCCATCAAGGCACCCGCCCCTTTATTGGCTAAAATCAAAGGCAGTAATCGAAGCCTGCCGAATTATTGGGTTCAAAGCTAAGGACCGCCCAAAAGAGCGCGAAACCCCCGAAGGATAAAAAGAGACACTGCCATGTGTTCGGTCTCTTTTGGCCCCGGCACTCTCTTGGCCCGGCCTATGCCTGATACCAATTGCAGCACCAGAAGCAAGTTCAAGACCAACGATCGCTACCAGACGGATGAGCCCAGCAGAAACGAAGTCACTTCTCCAGACCCAGCCACGCAAGATCCCAACAAAGGCCTTGTTCCTCTGCATAAAGCCGGGTGTCTAAAGTTAAGTACAGGTTGTTGTAGTGTTAGGTGTAATTTAGCTTGTAGTGTTTTATGTTGCATGTCGAATTAATTCTTGTGTGTAAATAAACTATCATTGAACTTGAACTAACTAACTGGTTGTTGGGTCTTTGATCGATATCCGGTTAAACCTTATGGTGGTATCATCTGATACCTGGCAACTCTGAAAGCAATATCCTCATTAATAACTGTCATGAACCCAGAGGAATTTGCGGTCGCAGTGACCAGCAGCAGTAGAGTAGGACAGTGTCCCGTATGGGAGGAAGAAATTAGGAAGTACCTCAAAGGGAAAGGATGGACCCTTTGGAGCGAATTCTGTAACAATGAGGAAACAGGTCCCGGGAGTATAGGACATACTTGGTGGGAGAGCCTGAGTGAGATTCACAAGAAGAGCTTAGGAAAAGCTCGCAAGCTGATGGCAATCGTGTCCTGCTTGGCACAATTGCGAGGCACAGAGGAGGTCGTTAGGGCGCTCCGGAAAGAGGTAGAAGGCATACATCGAATGAGTAAGGTCGATGTTAGTGAGGTAGAAAGAGAGAACTTAGAGTTGAGGAGGAAGTTGGCAGCAAAAGACGGAGAGGTGGATGATGTCAAGCGGACACACCAGTCTTGTATGGCGCATTTAAGCAGCTTCCAGTCCCAGTATGAAAAGGCCTATCAGGACACGCAACGTGCAGTCCTGGTACGTGAAGAAACCGAGAAGCAGGTAGAGGCATTGCAGAGGCAGTGTAGTGACCTGAAGGCAGCGTTCAGAGCACTCCATGCTGACACCACGGAGCAAAGACAAAGCTCACTCGACCACGCAAAGTGCCGGAAGCAGATTTCAGAGCTGCAATCGCTGCTTTCAGTCCAAAAAGGATTCCAGGAAACCTTTGGAGCAAAGTTAGATGAGGAAGACGGCCCTGATTGGGAAAAGTTAAACGAGACAGCGCAGAGATATGTTCAGGGAACATGTGCGCAGGGAAAGCCACAGAAGAGGAAAGCACCCCAACCCCCCACAGAGCAGATAGTTCAGGCTCCAATGAACCCTGTAACCACTCACTGCACAGCCACATCGGACGATACGGAATTTTTGTATACCACCCCTTAACAGTGACCCAATTACGGGACGCGTGCGAGAAAATCACACCGTTCCTCCCCACCTCAGACCCCCACCACTTCTTTGCCAGAGTAAAGCAGCAGGCGACCATGTACGGCCTGGATGTGCGAGAGCACGTAAAGCTCACGGTTTTGAGTTTAGACCCTTCGGTCGTAGCAACCGGGGTGACCCCGTAGGTGGCCTGAACAAATGCAGGCAAAAGAAAACCGAGCACCCCACAGCGTTTGCTGGACGCCTGTGGATCCATTTTGCAGCGGTTTTTGGAGACTTAGACCGCGCCCATTTGTCCCCAGACAACATGGCCAAATGGACCCGCACCCTTATCTCCCATGCCACAGAAACAGGACAAAAAGCTTGTGCGAATTATGATCCCTCAGAGGAGGCTCATAACGAGAAATGGGTCGTAAAAAGATTGTCCCGCGCCTGGGAGCAGTCTGTACAAAACAAACCCGCAGTTAAAAATCCCGAAGAAAAGCAGGCAGAAGCAGACAAACAAGCAGTAAAATCGCACCGGAACCCCGCATGGGTAAATGAAGGAAAGAACAGCCCCCCACCAAAGTCACAGGAGTGTTACAACTGTGGACAGTTAGGACACTTTGCAAGAGAGTGCAATGCCCCACGAAAGCCACAGAGAGCCCAGCAGACGGGCACTCTAAGTAGGAATAAGACATGAAATGAAATGAAATGAAAATCGCTTATTGTCACAAGTAGGCTTCAAATGAAGTTACTGTGAAAAGCCCCTAGTCGCCACATTCCGGCACCTGTTCAGGGAGGCTGTTACGGGAATCGAACCGTGCTGCTGGCCTGCCTTGGTCTGCTTTCAAATCCAATGATTTAGCCCTGTGCTAAACAGCCCCAGACAGAGCCCATACATAGTGTGAGCAACCGTTCGGATCAGACGGACTTGAATGGAACGGACTGACGGTGTTCGGCCTCCCCCAGTGGGGGCTGCGATACCCTTTGGGATAGGTCCGGACAACCGGTAGTTGCAGCAAGAATTCGAGGACAGCCCATCGAATTTCTATGGGACACAGGAGGGTCCCGCACCACAATAAATTCCTCCACCATGTTCCAGAAGGACACGTGGCCCACTACAGCTACTATCACCCTCAGCGGCTTTTCAGGCCACTCAGTTTTTGGAGACTTAGCTGGTCTCCTTAGCCAGGAGACTTAGCTAGGAGAGGGGCTGGTTTAGCACACTGGGCTAAATCGCTGGCTTTTAAAGCAGACTAAGGCAGGCCAACAGCACGGTTCAATTCCTGTACCAACCTCCCATAACAGGTGCCGGAATGTGGCGACTAGGGGCTGTTCACAGTAACTTCATTTGAAGCCTACTTGTGACAATAAGCGATTTTCATTTTTCACAGCAGGGACACATCACAGCCTCTGTACCCATTCAAACCGGCACCATCATCACCAAGCACCCCGTAGTTTTAGTTGACCTGCCCCACACAGCAGAACACATTCTGGGAATCGATTTTATGAATTCCCACAACCTTTCATTTGATCCAGTCAACCAGTGTGTCTGGAAAATAGCAAAATCCGCAAGAGCCCCCGCAACGCTCACCATAGGAGAAGATGCGAACAAAATTAGCGCAGTAGGCGAATTTTGGTTTAACCCGACCACGCTTAGCACAGACAAGCAGGTTAGGGCAGTTTTACAAAAGAACAGGACAGCATTCGCGACCCACAAACATGACTGTGGCCGGATGACTGGCTCCGTACAAATCACAGGACCTGACCCTAGACCCCAAAAGCAATATGGATTTCCCCAAGAGGCAGAGGGAGAAATCTCAAGGGTAATAGACAGCTTATTAGAGCAGGGCGTACTTAGATCAGGAGCCTCCATTAATAATGCCCCGATTTGGCCAGTGAGAAAGCCCGATGGATCATGGGGACTGACCATCGATTACCGGGAACTCAACAAAATCACCCCCGCAGTAGCCCCCACAGTAGCAACAAGTCCCGAGACCATGCTCAAGCAGGGACTCAATTCCCGATACTTTACGGTTTCGGATGTCAGTAATGGATTCTGGTCCATTCCATTGGCAAAGGCGTGCCAGTACAAATTTGCCTTCACCTTTAAAAACCAACAGTACACGTGGACATGCCTGCCACAAGGATTCCACAACTCCCCCTCCATTTTCCACCGACAGCTGGCAAATGGTTTAGCCAAATTTTCTCGCCCCGAATGTCTTGTCCAGTACGTAGACGACCTACTACTGCAGACAGACACCAAGGAAGAGCACATCGAGCTTCTGTCCGAACTCCTAGAACTCTTACATTCAATTGGTTTTGAAGTTAACCCCAAAAAGGCCCAGATTTTGGAAGACAAGGTGATATATTTGGGAACAATTATCACACATGGTAAACGCGAGATCGAGCATAAAAGGATTGACTCGATTACTAAATTGCCCCTTCCCTAGAACGTTTCAGCCCTCCGGTTGTTTTTAGGACTGGTTGGCTACTGCCGAAACCACATTGACGGTTTCACCAGCAAGGCAGCGCCCCTCTCAGACCTCCTAAAGAAAGGAGCCCCCTGGGAATGGCTTCCGCAGCATACGGATACTGTGGATGCATTGAAAAGAGCACTCATAGCAGCCCCCGCACTACAAGTTCCAGACCCGCTTTCCCCCTACGCTATAGAGGTAGCAAGCACAGACTCCTCCAGGAACGGCACAAACAGTTAAGGCCCGTGGCTTACGCCTCCAGAGTTTTAGATGCTGTGGAGCAGGGATTTTCAGCCTGTGAAAGGCACCTGCTCGCAGTATTCTGGGCAGTACAGTATTTTTCGTACATTACCGGACTGAACCCCATCACAATCCTCACAGAACATCCCCCCACCCAACTTTTACTGGACGGACGACTCAAGGACGGTACAGTCAGTCAGATTAGAGCAGCGAGATGGACCCTTCTTTTGCAGGGAAGGGACATCACTGTTAAAAGGACAAAGACCCACACTTTTTTAGCCGACAACCTACAGTACCCCGGAGCCCCCCATGAATGTGAAATTATCTCTCCACACCACAACACAGGCCCCTTTATTGCTAAAACACCCCCCAGAAAGACAGGTAGTTCAACCCAGAGCCCCAAGCACACAGACACGTGCGAACCCATAAAGATATATGTGGATGGATCTTCCACGATATTGGAAGGGAAGCGCATAACAGGATGCGGTATTTATGTTGAGGACGCGCAGGGACGCGCCCTAGAAGAAATAGCAATAAAACTTCCAGGACACTTAGGCGCGCAGGCAGCAGAACTTGCGGCCAGCGCATACATAGTGGAACACCCAGATTCCTTCCCCAGCCCAGCAGATATATACTCAGACAGCCTCTATGTCTGCAACAGCCTCACAGAATTCCTACCCCTGTGGAAAGCAAGAGGATTTGTTTCTGCAGATGGAAAACCCCTCCCCTCAGCCCCATTACTCTGTCACATTTTAGAGAGAGCACAGAACAGGACTTTTGGGATAGTTAAAGTTCGAAGTCACCATCGTTCCTCCCCCCCTGGAAATGTAAAAGCCGACGCACTGGCTAAAGCAGGTTCCAGGCATGGATATTTTTGGACACCCCCCCGAAAGCGTCCCAGTGAATGCAGTTCAGGTCTCGCAGACTAATATCGAGGATTTAGTGCAGGCCCAGAAGCAGGACAGCAATCTCAGAGAGATTTTAAAAGGAAACTATCCAGCACCCTACGAGAGGTTTAAAAATGCTCTGACCACACATGACGATGTGGTGTTAAAAGACACCCTTTATGGGGTTCCTGAACAGGACAGGAATCAACTGATTTGTTTGTTCCATGACAGTCATGGACATCAGGGAATCGATCCCACTACAGCCCACCTCAGGCAGCTCTGTTGGTGGCCGAGTTTAAAAGAAGATGTTATTCACTACGTTGAGAATTGTCTCATCTGTGCCCAGAATACCCCGGACAGATACGCCAAAAAGGCTCAACTCAGTCACACCCGACCCGTTAATGGCCCCTGGACTAACTTCCAGATTGATTATATAGGACCATTGCCCCCTTGCAGGAATGGTTATAAGTATGTAGTCGTGGTGATAGACACGTTTACAAAATGGGTGGAAGCATTCCCATCCAGAACGAACACGGCAAAGACCACAGCCAAGATTTTAACCCACCACATCTTTACGAGATGGGGACTCCCCCGCAGCATTGAATCCGACAAAGGTTCCCATTTTACGGGATGTGTCATGAAGAACGTCCTCACGATATTTGGCATTACCCAAAAATTCTACATTGCATACCACCCCCAGTCAAGTGGTATCGTGGAGCGCATGAATCGGACCCTAAAATCAACCCTCAGAAAAATGGTCCAGCAAAACAACACCACTTGGGATTCAGTCCTCCCTTTTGCGCTGATGTTTCTGCGAAATACAGTTTCAACATCTACAGGTTACACCCCACACACTCTCCTGACCGGACGCCCCATGAAAGGCACAGAATTTTTATTAGGTTTAGACTTGACCAGCCCCGAAGTGACGGCCCTCACACACGAGAACGCAGTCAAATAATTAGTGGAAAATGTAAAAACGGCTCAGGTAGCAGCCGTGGTGAAACTGGGCACAAGAAAGAAACAGAGCAAGGACTGTTTCGATAAGACAGTGCATGCGACTGAGTACAGTGTAGGACAGCAAGTCATGCTCTCCGTATACAACCTCAGCACATTCCTGTCACCAAAGTACTCGGGTCCGTACTCCATTGCGGACAAAGTAAGTCCTTCTGTCTACAAAATAAAGTATCCCAATGGAAAGACTGCGTGGTTCCATATCAACCAGCTGAAGGCATGTGGAACACAGTCTAACCACGCACACCACGTCACGCTCGACGCAGCAGGCCAAGCCCCGCCCACAGCCAACGTAACCCTACCCTCCCCCAACACGTCCAGCCCAGCCACGGACTCAACCTCGACTCCACCCCCAAAATATACACTCCGCTCCGGAACGCCCACAGACTGCAGCAGCAGAGACAGCGACTGTGACTCGGACGATAGCCACAGCACGCCTCCCTACTATCCCCATGCAATAGGACCCACACCCAGCGAATCCGACCACGATTCGAGTGATCCCTTCACGATCACTTTCCTAAACAAACACCACCACCGACCACCGACCTACAATGACAACCCCGATTCCGTCCCCACAGAACTAGACACCACCTTCTGGCACCGAGCTAACTCATACAGACTCGTCCGGAATGACGAGAGGGATCCCAAATCACACCAAGCTGCCCTATCCGCCCTGATACACTCGAGAGTTTGGCATCCGGGAGAAGATGATGACTTTGAGTCTGACTCCCAAAACGAGAACCCCTTTGCGACCCTGTTCGCAACCGATAACTGAGGTGTCCAGATGATGTTTTAAAAGGAACCGCTTGGGAGAAAACGGTGTCCTTTCTGATGGAACCTGCAGCATGTTTGATGTTGTTTGTACTTGTTCTGTTAAATGTTGTCTGTCAGACCGGAATTTGTTTTTTCCACAGCCCCCGCCCTTTCGGCCGAAATCTCTGAGGACTTGCCCGCAGAGACTTGCTAATGTCCCAGACGCCAGTTCAGAGGAACTCGTCTGTCGACAGACCCCCGTTCGTAACTGCCCTTCTGGTTTTAAGGTAGAACCAATACGGCAACCTCCCACGATGACTACATTTCTTGCCCGTTCTTGTCGGTTGCTCAGGCAGTGGAGAAACGGCTTGGGACCCGCCCTGCCTGGGAACGCCCCCCTCTGGTCAGCTACGCTCGGGTAGGGAACACACGGCATTGGTCGCCATCCTACCCGGGGACTCCATCCAACTCTTACCCGTCGCGGCCCATACGCACCTCATTTCGGAAAGTTTGGTTCAAAAAGTTTTGTTTGTTTCAGTTAACCCTTAGGTTGCCAACCCTCTGCTATTTACATCCTCAAACATTTGGATGGTAAACCACACAGTCTGCGAGACGGCTCGCACTGGTTCAGTATTTGTAAGTGTGTCTTGTCCTGAAATTCGGTTTTTGGAGAAAAAAAAATGAGGGAGTCACACATAATGACCAATTATAAAGGGAGTAATTGGCACTAAAGGACAGACAGGCTATCATACGAGATGTTAAACCAAGATAGTAACAGACACTATGCTTGATCCCACAGAACTCCAGAAGCTCCAGGACCAGAGAAGAAAAGAGAAGCAAAGTGAAAGAAGAAGAACCATGAGGACATCCTCCGCGTGGCTCATCGCCCTAATGGACATTTGGTTGCGCGTGAACGCGAACCCCCTGACCTCAACCCCCCCCCGCCAGCCGTTAATGATTCACTTCCCCACAGTACCCAGAGCCCAGTCACACGCGGCACCACACCATCTTGGTGTGCCAGGTTTATAACCTGGTATTCCCTGTCCTACGTGATAGAATCCCTATTGGTATTGGCGATACTCTGCTGCATCGTGCAGACTATTCATCGGAGAAAATGGAGAAGGAGGTCCTACCGCGCTCGCACCCACGAACTGGCTAACCGATAGAAGTCAGAGAGTGGTGGTGGATGGCAAATATTCTGCCTGGATCCCAGTTACCAGTGGCGTACCGCAGGGATCAGTTCTGGGTCCTCTGCTGTTTGTGATTTTCATTAATGACTTGGATGAGGGAGTTGAAGGGTGGGTCAGTAAATTTGCAGAAGATTGGTGGAGTTGTGGATAGTAAGGAGGGCTGTTGTCGGCTGCAAAGAGAGATAGATAGGATGCAGAGCTGGGCTGAGAAGTGGCAGATGGAGTTTAACCCTGAAAAGTGTGAGGTTGTCCATTTTGGAAGGACAAATATGAATGCGGAATACAGGGTTAACGGTAGAGTTCTTGGCAATGTGGAGGAGCAGAGAGATCTTGGGGTCTATGTTCATACATCTTTGAAAGTTGCCACTCAAGTGGATAGAGCTGTGAAGAAGGCCTATGGTGTGCTCGCGTTCATTAACAGAGGGATAGAATTTAAGAGCCGTGAGGTGATGATGCAGCTGTACAAAACTTTGGTAAGGCCACATTTGGAGTACTGTGTACAGTTCTGGTCACCTCATTTTAGGAAGGATGTGGAAGCTTTGGAAAAGGTGCAAAGGAGATTTACCAGGATGTTGCCTGGAATGGAGAGTAGGTCTTACGAGGAAAGGTTGAGGGTGCTAGGCCTTTTCTCATTAGAACGGAGAAGGATGAGGGGCGACTTGATAGAGGTTTATAAGATGATCAGGGGAATAGATAGAGTAGACAGTCAGAGACTTTTTACCCGGGTGGAACAAACCATTACAAGGGGACATAAATTTAAGGTGAAAGGTGGAAGATATAGGAGGGATATCAGAGGTAGGTTCTTTACCCAGAGAGTAGTGGGGGCATGGAATGCACTGCCTGTGGAAGTAGTTGAGTCGGAAACATTAGGGACCTTCAAGCAGCTATTGGATAGGTACATGGATTATGGTAAAATGATATAGTGTAGATTAATTTGTTCTTAAGGGCAGCACGGTAGCATTGAGGATAGCACAATTGCTTCACAGCTCCAGGGTCCCAGGTTCGATTCCGGCTTGGGTCACTGTCTGTGCGGAGTCTGCACGTCCTCCCCGTGTCTGCGTGGGTTTCCTCCGGGTGCTCCGGTTTCCTCCCACAGTCCAAAGATGTGCAGGGTAGGTGGATTGGCCATGATAAATTGCCCTTAGTGTCCAAAATTGCCCTTGGTGTTGGGTGGAGGTGTTGAGTTTGGGTAGGGTGCTCTTTCCAAGACCCGGTGCAGACTCAGGGGGCCGAATGGCCTCCTTCTTCACTGTAAATTCAATGATAATCTATGATTAATCTAGGACAAAGGTTCGGCACAACATCGTGGGCCGAAGGGCCTGTTCTGTGCTGTATTTTCTATGTTCTATGTTCTATGACCCTTTATTCCAAAATCGCTACATCCACGAGTAGGTAGTAAAGATCAGAATTCCACGGCCATGGATAACTCTTTAAAAATGTATGTAGATAGTTCCTCCACCATTGATAATGGAAAAGGAATAACAGGACGCGGTATTTATGTGGAAGACGCGCAGGGATGCGCATTAGAGGAGATATCACTAAAATTGCCACGTCACTTAGGATCACAGGCAGCCGAATTGGCAGCAATTGCATATATAGTGCAGCACCGATTCTTTCCCGACCCCCGCAGATATATATTCGGACAGTTTATATATCTGTAAAGTTTGACGGCATTCCTGCCCCTGTGGGAATCTAGAGGATTTATATCCGCTGACGGTAAACCTCTACCTCAGCCCCATTATTGAAGTACATTCTTGAAACAGCTAAAAACCGCACATATGGCATAATAAAAGTCAGAAGCTATCATTGTTCATCCCCACCCGAAAACGTAAAGGCAGATGCGCTAGCAAAGGCAGAATCACGACACGGTCACTTTTGGCAACTCCCCGAGAGTGAGCCGATACATGCAGTCCAGGGCCAGGATTCCCCCCTACCCGGCGGGATGGAGTGGCGGAACCACTCCGGCGTCGGGCCGCCCCAAAGGTGCGGATTTCTCTGCCTTGAGGGACTAGCCCCGCGCCGGAGTGGTTGGCGCGCCGCCGACTGGCGGGAAAGGCTTTGGCGCCACGCCAGCCGAGGCCGAAAGGACTTCGCCAGGCGGCGGAAGTCCGTGCATGGGCGGGAGCGTCAGCGGCTGCTGACGTCATCCCTGCGCATGCGCAACGGGGGTGTCTCTTACGCATCGGCCATGGTGAAGACTGTGGTCGAGGCGGAGGGAAAAGAGTGCCCCCACGGCACAAGCGTGCCTACGGATCGGTGGGTCCCCGATCGCCGGCCAGGCCACTGTGGGGGCACCCCCCGGGGCCATATCGCCCCACGCCCCCCCAGGATCCCGCAGCCCGCCTGTGCCGCCTAGTCCCGCCTGGAAGAGAGGTGGTTTGATTCTCGCCGGCGGGAACGGGACTGCTTGGACCCGATAAAAGAGTCAATTGAGCAGCTGGGGCTTAGATTGGACACCCAAGATCGGGCGATCCAGAAAGTAGAGAAGGCACTGGCTGAGCAGGAGGGACATCAAACTGCGGTGGAGTTGGGGGTGGGGATGCTAAGAGACCTGTAGAAAAGGCTCCTGGAGAAGATAGAGGACCTAGAGAATAGGTCCCGTCGGCAGAACTTGAGAATCGTTGGGCTCCCGCCGGGGTCCGAAGGAGTGGATGCTGGGGCATACATGGCGGGTATGTTTGAGAAACTGCTGGGGGAGGGGACATTCTCCCGACCCCGGGAGGTGGGCAGGGCTCACAGAGCGCTCGCGAGGAAGCTGCGATTGGGAGACTCCCCCGAGGGCAATGGTGGTGAGATTCCACAAGTACTTGGATAAGGAGCGCATTCTACAGTGGGCCAAGCAGACACGGAGCTGTAAGTGGGACAAGAGTATCCTGCGGGTTTACCAAGACCTGAGTGTGGAGGTGGCCAGGAGAAGAGCAGGCTTCAACCAGATTAGGTTGATCCTCTTTAAGAAAAAGGTGAAGTTCAGACTCTTGTATCCGACCCGTCTCTGGGCCATGCACGAGGAACAGCACTTTTATTTTGAGTCGCCTGAGGACGCGCTGGACTTCGCGAAAAGGAAAGGACTGGAGGTGGACTGAGATCTTTTGAACTTTGCTGCAACATTCTTGGGTTTTTTTTTCTGTTCTTTTAAAAAAAAGTTTCTCGTTTTTCATTTTGTGGAAGCTGTTTGTAATGCCTTTTGCATTGATTTGGGACCAGTGGTAGAGCTGAGTGAGTTAAGGTTGTCATTTGCACTGTTGGGGGATGGAGGTGTGCTTGTTTAGATCTTGGTGTTTTTCTGACGGGCTATTGTGTGGGATTGTTTGATGTTGGAGTATGTTTGTATGAGCGGGGGAGAGGGTGGGGAACAATAGGTGGGAGACTATCCGGCGCCAGGGATGGGGGCCACCAAGCTAGCTGGGCGGGCTAGCTCACGGAAGCGCAGTGGGGTGTGTGCATATGTTCGGTTCATAGAAGTGTAATCATAGAATTTACAGTGCAGAAGGAGGCCATTCGGCCCATCGAGTCTGCACCGGCTCTTGGAAAGAGCACCCTACCCAAGGCCACACCCCCACCCTATCCCCATAACCCAGAAACCCCAACCAACATTAAGGGCAATTTTGGACACTGAGGGCAATTTATCATGGCCAATCCACCTAACCTTTATTAAAGGGGTTGGGTTACAGAGTGTTGTTACTGAGGGGGGAGGGGGGTAAATTTCTGCTGACGAGGGAGGGACTTGGGCTAAGGGACAGAGAGGAGGTTGGGGGCGGAGGCTGCTTGGAGATGGACCGGCGAAGGCGCGGAGCATGGGCTGGAGGCAGGCTCAAAAAAGGGGATGGCTGATCGGCGAGAGGGGGGGGAATGAGCCCCCCAACTAGGCTGATCACCTGGAAGTTCAAGGGTTAAATGGGCCGGTCAAGAGGGCACGTGTGTTCGCGCAGCTTAGGGGACCGAAGGCGGACATGGTAATGTTGCAGGAGACGCACCTTAGAGTAACTGACCAGATCAGATTGAGGAAAGGCTGGGTCAGTCAGGTCTTTCACTCGGGACTAGATTCAAAGACTAGAGGGGTCGTGATCCTGACCAATAAGCGGGTGGTGTTTGAGGCGGGTAGAATAGTTACGGATGTGGGAGGTCGGTACATTCTGGTCAGTGGGAAACTGGAGGGGGTGCAGGTGGTATTAGTAAATGTGTCTGCGCCAAATTGGGATGATGTGGAGTTTATAAAGAGAATGCTGGGGAAGATACCGGACCTGGACTCGCACAGGTTGGTCATGGGAGGGGACTTCAACACAGTTATTGACCCTGGCTTGGACCGGTCAAGCTCGAAAACGGGCAGGGTGCCAGCAATGGCAAAGGGACTAAAAGGGCTCATGGAGCATGTGGGGACGGGGGGGGAGGGGGGGGAACGGGGGACGGGGGGATGGGGGGGGGGGTGGTGTAGATCCATGGAGATTTGGGCAGCTGAAGGTGAAGGAGTTCTCCTTCTACACACACGTGCATAAAGTGTACTCCCGGATTGATTTCTTTACTTTGAGCAGAGCCTTACTGACAGGGGTGGTGGGCACGGGGTGCTCGGCGATCACAATCTCAGACCATGCCCCGCACTGGGTTGACCTGCAGGTTAGTAAAGACAGTAACCAGCACCTGCACTGGAGGTTAGGGGCGGGATTCTCCGACCCCCCCCCGCCGGGTCGGAGAATCGCTGGGGCTGGCGTGAATCCCGCCCGTGCCGGTTGCCAAATTCTCCGGCACCGGATATTCGGCGGGGGTGGGAATCGCGCCGCGCCGGTTGGCAGGCACCCCCCTGGCCCGCGATGGGCCGAAGTCCCGCTGCTGGAATGCCTGTCCCGCCGGCGAGAATCAAACCACCTCTCGTACCGGCAGGACAAGGTGGCGCGGGCGGGCTCCGGGGTCCTGGGGGGGGGCGCGGGGCGATCTGGCCCCGGGGGGTGCCCCCACGGTAGCCTGGCCCGCGATCGGGGCCCACCGATCCGCGGGCGGGCCTGTGCCGTGGGGGCACGCTTTTCCTTCCGCCTTCGCCACGGTCTCCACTATGGCGGAGGCGGAAGAGACCCCCTCCACTGCGCATGCGCGGGGATGCCGTGAGCGGCCGCTGACGCTCCCGCCCATGCGCCGCCAGGCAAAGTCATTTCCGCGCCAGCTGGTGGGGCACCAAAGGCCTTTCCTGACAGCTGGCGGGGCGGAAATCAGTCCGGCGCGGGCCTAGCCCCTCAAGGTTAGGGCTCGGCCCCTCAAGATGCGGAGAATTCCGCACCTTTGGGGCGGTGTGATGCCGGACTGATTCGCGCCGTTTTTGGCGCCGGTCGGCGGACATCGCGCCGATTGCGGAGAATCCCGCCCTAGATGTGGGACTTTTGGCTGACGAAGGGGTGTGCGAGCGGCTGAGGAAATGTATTCAGAACTACCTGCAGGTCAACGACACGGCGGAAATTTCAGCAGCGGTGGTCTGGGAAACACTGAAGGCGGTGGTCAGAGGGGAGCTGATCTCGATACAGGCCCATAGGGAGAAGGTGGACAGGGCAGAGACGGACCGACTGGTAAAGGAGATACTACAGATTGATAGGAGGTATGCGGAGACCCCAGAGGCAGGACGTTTAAGGGAATGTCGGAGGCTACAGGCGGAGTCCGGCTTGTTAACCACAGGGAGGGCGGTGCAGCAGCTGAGAAAGGCGAGGGGGGCGATCTATGAGTATGGAGAGAAGGCCAGCAGAATGCTTGCACAGCAGCTTAGAAAGAGGGAGGCAGCCAGGGAGATGGGAAAGTAAATGACGGAGATGGGAACCTGGTTGGAGATTCAGTAGGGGTGAATAAGGCGTTTAGTGATTTCTACAGTAGGCTGTACAGGTCGGAACCCCCTAGGGGGCTGGAGGGCATGAGGCACTTCTTGGAGGGGCTGAATTTCCCAAAGGTGGACAGGGAACTGGTAGAAGGGCTGGGGGCCCCGATCGGGTTGGAAGAGACAGTGGAGGATCTGAAGGCCATGCAGGCGGGTAAATCCCCGGGGCCGGATGGGTACCCAGTGGAGTTTTCTAAAAAGTTCTCTGGGATATTGGGGCCGGTGTTGATGAGGATGTTCAATGAGGCAAGGGAGAGAGGGGTGCTGCCCCCGACGATGTCACAGGCAACGATTCCGCTGATTCTGAAGCGGGACAAGAACCCGGAGCTCTGTGAGTCCGACAGGCCGATATCCCTGTGGAATGTGGATGCCAAATTGCTGGCCAAAGTTTTGTCCTCCAGGATTGAGGATTGTGTTCCGGACGTTATTGGGGAGGACCAGACGGGGTTTGTTCAGGGTAGGCAGGCGGTGGCCAATGTAAGAAGGTTGTTAAATGTGATCATGATGCCCCTGGAATACAGGGAGGTGGAGGTATCGCAATGGATGCAAAAAAGGCTTTTGATTGGGTAGAATGGGAATATCTGTCGGAGGTACTGGGACAGTTCGGATTTGGGCGGGGCTTTATTGACTGGGGCAGGTTGCTGGATCAGGCTCCTGTGGCAAGCGTACGGACGAATAGGACAACATCGGACTATTTTAGACTGCACCGGGGGAACGAGACCCTCTCCCCACTGTTGTTTGCGCTAGCTATAGAGCCGTGGCAATTGCTCTGAGAGCCTCAAGGGGCGGGAAGGGGCTGGTCCAGGGGGGGTTTACAGATGCTCGCTCTATGCAGACGTCCTGCATCTATATGTATCGGACCCAATAGAGGGGATGGAAGAAATCATGACGATTCTAGGGGAATTTGGCCGGTTTTCGGGGTATAAGCTAAATATGGGGCAAAGTGAGATGTTTGCAGTCCAGGCGAGGGGGCAGGAGAGGCGACTGGGGGAACTGCCGTTTAGATTAGTAGGGGGAAGCTTTCGGTACCTAGGCATTCAAGTGGTGCGGGAATGGGACCGGCTGCATAAATTAAATCTGGCCCGACTAGTAGACCAAATGAAGGACGATTTTCGGAGATGGGACGCGCTTCCATTGTCACTGGCTGGGAGGGTGCAGGCGGTGAAGATGACGGTACTCCCAAGATTCCTGTTTGTATTTCAGTGTCTCCCCATCTTTATTCCGTGGTCGTTTTTTTAAACGGGTCAACAAAGTGATCACTGGCTTTGTTTGGGCGGGCAAGACCCCGCGGGTAAGGAAGGTAATGCTTGGGCGGAGTCGGGGAGAGGGCGGGCTGGCGCTGTCAAATTTTAGTAACTATTACTGGGCGGCGAATATAGCCATGATCAGGAAGTGGGTGGAGGGGGAGGGGTCGGCATGGGAGCATATGGAGGCGGCTTCATGCAAGGGCACCAGTCTGGGGGCGTTGGTAACTGCGCCTCTGCTGTTCCCGCCGGCACGGTACTCCACCAGCCCTGTGGTGGTGGCAGCCCTGAGAGTCTGGGGGCAATGGAGGAGACATGTGGGAGCAGAGGGAGCATCGGTCTGGTCCCCAATCTGTAATAATCAGCGGTTTGCCCCGGGAAGTATGGATGGGGGGTTCCGGATATGGCGGAGAGCAGGGATTGAGAGGATGGGGGATATGTTTATAGAGGGGAGCTTTCCGAGTATGAGGGCGCTGGAGGAGAAGTTTGGGTTGGCGAGGGGAAACAAATTCAGGTATCTGCAGGTGCGGGACTTCCTATGTAAACAGGTGTCAACCTTCCCGCTCCTACCGCTAAGGGGGTTCAGGACAGGGTAGTTTCCTGAGGGTGGGTAGGAGAAGGGAGCATCTCGGACATTTACAACAAACTTATGGGGTCAGAGGAGACGCAGACCGAGGAGCTGAAGCGCAAGTGGGAGGAGCTGAGAGGTGAGATAGAAGATGGTCCATGGGCGGACGCGTTGACTCGAGTCAACGCGTCCGCAACATGTGCCAGGCTCAGCCTGATACAATTTAAGGTCGTTCACCGGGCTCACATGACAGTGGCCCGGATGAGCAGATTCTTTGGGGTGGAAGGCAGGTGTGTTAAATGTGCGGGAGGACCAGCGAATCATGTCAACATGTTCTGGACATGCCCAAAGCTTCCGGGATTTTGGCAGGGGTTTGCGGATGTCATGTCCACGGTGTTAAAAACAAGGGTGGCACTGAGTCCAGAGGTGGCGATTTTCGGAGTGTCGGAAGATCAGGGAATCCAGGAGGAGAAAGGGGCAGACGTTCTGGCCTTTGCTTCCCTGGTAGCCCGGAGACGGACATTATTAGCCTGGAGGGACTCAAAGCCCCCGAAGTCGGAGACCTGGCTATCAGACATGGCTAGCTTTCTCTGTTTGGAGAAAATCAAGTTCGCCTTGAGAGGGTCAATGTTAGGGTTCGCTCGGAGGTGGTAAATTAATCGTCAGCAGAAGGAGCGCGGTGGGGGGTTAGTTTAGCTTAGAGTAAGGGGTTAATAAAGGTGGGACCTGTGAGGAAGGGAGACGGCTTTTGTACAATGTTTACAATGTTTCATGTACATTGTTTATTTTGTTGTTGTTACAATAGCAAAAATACCTCAATAAAATGTTTATTTAAAAAAATAAGTACCTGGATGAGCACTTGGCACGTCTTAACATTCGAAGCTATGGGCCAAGTGCTGGTAAATGGGATTAAGATTGGCACATGTTCAGCACGGTAACACAAGTGGTTAGCACTGTGGCTTCACAATGCCAGGGTCCCAGGTTCGATTCCCCGCTGGGTCACTGTCTGTGCGGAGTCTGCACATCCTCCCCGTGTGTGCGTGGGTTTCCTCCGGGTGCTCCGGTTTCCTCCCACAGTCCAAAGACGTGCAGGTTAGGTGGATTGGCCATGCTAAATTGCCCTTAGTGTCCAAAAAGGTTAGGAGGGGTTATTGGGTTACGGGGATAGGGTGGAAGTGAGGGCTTAAGTGGGTCGGTGGACTCGATGGGCCGAATGGCCTCCTTCTGCACTGTATGTTCTACATCAGGTGCCTTACGTGCAGCGGTGCAGACTTGATGGACCGAAGGGCCTTTTCTGCACTGTGTTTTTCTGTGATTCTGTGATACAGTGTGCTCACACCCATCCTCTGAACGAGGGTCTGCATTGGGGGCGTTTGATTTTGGACCTCTGTGCCCGGGGGTGGCAGGGGGTTGGGGAGTGAAGGCAAATGAGGGGGGGGAGGTGCAAGCAGGCCCACTGTGAAGACTAATGTGACAGACGCTTCACACGTATCAGGTGTGACATATTTTGATTGTGAACATTTGACATTTTCATTCCCCAGCTACAGATTGTGACCATCCCAACCCCCCCGTGCCCAATCAGTGATCCTCAATCTTCCTGATCCTATGTGGTCTACTGTTAAGTCTAGGTGTGTCCCCAGTATGCACATCAGAGGTGGAGGCAGCCTGCTGCTTTCATCACCCTGTGGCCTTTGATGCCCTTGGCGGACAGACATCTCTGGAGTGCCATAGCTGACTTACCGGTATCACTGGTTTGACCGTGCCACCCTGTTCTGCCCGCTGCGCTTGAGATGCGCCGGTGACAGGAGGGGGGGATTCAGAAGAACTAGAGACCGCCATCGTCTCCTTGGTGGCAGGCCAGGTTGGCCTCCAGAGCTTCCTCCTCACTGACGGTGCCCTTAGGGCCCTCTGGGGCCCCATGGGACAGAGGCAATGTCCACCTGCATATGGGACATGTCCCTCAGTGACTGGGACTTGATGTTGAGGCCCTCAGCCATGGTCATCACACGCTGAGCCATGCTTTGGACACCACCATTCAAGATGCTGACCTCGTGCTGCAGGCTTTCCGCTCCGGTCACCATCCTAGCCGCATTGGCCTTGGTGCCACGCATTGTCAGTATCATCTCCTGCGCTGTAGCCTTTATGATTCCTCCATTCGGCTATGCACTCACTGGAATGTTGCTGACATCCCTCTTGAATCTCATGACTGTGTTCTAGCATGTGCATCAGCTCAGGGATAAGGTTGTCCAGAGACTCGACACCTGACTGGGACTCAGCTGAGTCCTGGGATCCAGTAGACCTCCGACTGTTGAGTCCCTTAGATATTCCTTCCTCCATGATGTGCATCAGCAACGGTGTGGTGCTCACCAGATTGTGCCCCAGACACCTGTCCACTAATGTCGCCCACGGAGGTGTGTGTCTCTGCACTGGTGGAAGGTGGGGGGGTGATAGCTGAGACGCCTCGATAGTAGTCTCCTCCGAGGTAGTCTCGTGGGTGGTGAGGGGCGGAATGACTCCGGATGACCCAGCCCCATCAGATGGGGTGAGCGGGTGTTCGAGGACCCCGGAAGAGGTACGTTGGGTGAAGTAAGGGGGTCCAAAGGTTGCGGTGGGTGCACAGAGGGGGTTGAAAGATCCAGGCTGTCTCCAAAAATGTCACCCTGATCCGCAAGTAGCAGGAAATGACATAAAGAGTGGCCTCCGCGGGGAGTTCCTCGCCGAGGCGAGAGAAAAGGCAAAGTGCGCTGAACAGCGGGGACTTTCTCAGCGTTGCAGGTGCTAAAAGACACCCCACTAGACGTGCCGCTCAGCGAACTTTATCTCAAATCCGCTGAATCGCGCCCTCTGTGTCTTGGTTTCTGCTTTATCAGCCAGTTTGCATTCTATTAACAGTGATGGCAAGAGATTTAGGGGGGAAGTGGCACATTGGCACAGTGGTTAGCACTGCTGCCTCAGAGCGCCACGGACCCAGGTTCAATTCCGACCTCGGGTGACTGTCTGGAGTTTGCACTTTCTCCCCGTGTCTGGGTGGGTTTCCTCCAGGTGCTCCGGTTTCCTCCCATAGTCCAAAGATGGGGCAGCATGGTAGCACGGTAGCATTGTGGATAGCACAATTGCTTCACAGCTCCAGGGTCCCAGGTTCGATTCCGGCTTGGGTCTCTGTCTGTGCGGAGTCTGCACATCCTCCACGTGTCTGCGTGGGTTTCCTCCCACAGTCCAAAGATGTGCAGGTTAGGTGGATTGGCCGTGATAAATTGCCCTTAGTGTCCAAAATTGCCCTTAGTGTTGGGTGGGGTTACTGGGTTGTGGGAATAGGGTGGCGGTGTTGACCTTGGGTAGGGTGCTCTTTCCAAGAGCCGGTGCAGACTCGATGGGCCGAATGGCCTCCTTCTGCACTGTAAATTCTATGTAAATGTGCAGGTCAGGTGGATTGGCCACACCAAATTTCCCCTTAGTGTCCAAAGGTTAGGCTGGGTTATGGGGATAGGATGGGCGAGTGGGCCTAGGTAGGGCGCTCTTTTGGAGGGTTGGTGCAGACTCGATGGGCTGAATGGCCTACTTGTGCACTGTAGGGATTTTATGATTCTATGAATTTCAGAACTTAGGGCCATGGCAGCTAAAGGAATGGCCGCCAATGGTGAAACAATTAAAATCAGGGAAGCACAAGGGGCTAGAATTGGAGGAGCGCAGAGAGAGTTACAGAACTGGATGAGGTTACGGAGATAGAGAGGTGAGACCATGGAGGGCTTTCAAATCAAGGCTAGAGAGTTTGAAATTAGCAAACCCACCTTGTTTGCAGTGCTACATAGTGAGAGTTCAGATAGCATGGGACCAAGTCATTTTCTTGCTAAAACAGTTAAAATTCAACTGGTTTGATTTTTTTTTCTTTCTTAGTAACAGGTTGGGGAATTTGCGATTCTTCCTGTAGAGACAGGTTCTGTTCTAATTCCAGGCCGTATGTGTGAAGCATCTTGCACACACATCGTTCCAAGCCTGCAGGTGCTATTGCATGAGGCCAATATCACTGGCAGCTCCTCGATCAATCTGCTTAGGGAATTTGCTGCCAAGAAGTAGCTCACTGTACATAACACTTGCATACATCTTTGTATAAATATGTTATCAGAATATTACCGTAAACTAATCCAGAGGACATCATTTAAAGACTTTTCTATAGTAGGTTCTTTACGTAAAGGATTTAAATCATGAGAAGTCTGGACACAGTAGATAGGGAGGAATTATTCCCATTGATTGAAGGATTCAGGACAAGTGAGCACGGATTTTGGCAAAAGAAGTAATGGAGACATGAGGAAAAGCATTTTCACGCAGTGATTGGTTGTGAACTGGAGTGTACTACCTGAGTGTGTGGTGGAGGCAGGGCCAATCGAGCTATTGGTTCTCGAACAACGATGAGTCAGAGTACAGGAGGCAGATGGAGAACCTAATGGCATGGTTTAAGAACAACAATCTATCCCTCAACGTCAGCAAAACTAAAGAGCTGGTCATTGACTTCAGGAAGCGAAGTATTGTACATACCCCTGTCTGCATCAATGGTGCTGAGGTGGGGGTGGTTGACAGCTTCAAATTCCTAGGTATACACATTCCCAACAATCTGTCCTGGTCCACCCACGTAGATGCTACGACCAAGAAAGCACAACAGTGTCTATACTATCTCAGGAAACTAAGGAAATTTGGCATGTCCACAAAGATTCTTACTAATTTCTACAGATGCACCAGGAGATACAAAAGTCTGAGAACACACACTAATAGGTTCAAAAAACAGCTTCTTCCCCGCTGTTACCAGACTCCTGAATGACCGTCTTGTGGACTGAACTGATGATCTCTGCACACATCTTCTCTACTGAGTAATACTACACTCTGTATGCATCACCTGATGCCTGTGCCTATGCATTTACATTGTGTATTTATGTATGTCCTATATTTTTTCATGTATGGAACGATCTGTCTGGACTGTACGCAGAACAATACTTTTCACTGTACCTCAGTGCACGTGACCATAAATCACATCCAAATCCAAATTTAAGTGGGAATTGGTTTACCATCTGAAAAGGAAGAATGTGCAAGGATTACAGAGAGAAGGCTGCGGATTGGCACTAAGTAAATTGTTCCTTTGGAGAGCCAGAGCAGATGGGCTGAACAACCTCCTTCTGTGCTGTAACCATTCTGTGAAACCACCCCGTGAATATTGCGCCAGACCATGGTATAGGAGCCAAGAAGCTCTTGGGTGCTTTTAAAATGTTTTTGGATGGCCAATGGTTGACATCCCTGTGGGGATGGGCCAAATGGCCTCTTCTTGCCCTTACCGTTTCTAAATACAAAGGCAGGGGAAAGCTTTCTGCTTTCGACTGCTGTCCAATGTTTCCTGCTGATAAGAGCATCTGCGTGAACGCTGGGTTAGGACAGGATCACCCTGTGCATTGGTGCCTCCTCCTGCAATGTTTCAATAGCCTGCTGACAACAGGGCTGCCAACTCTCCTTGGGTGTATTCATTGAGGTATAAAAGATTTAGGAGGCAGGAGACCAATCAGTTCATTGTGCCTTTGCCAGCTGAACACAAGCTATTCAGTTAAATCCTGCTTTGCGGCTCTTAGTCTGTAGCCCTGTTGGTTACTTCAAATGCATATCCAAGTGGTTATTAAATATGATAAGGCTTTCTGCCTCTCCCACCCTTTCAGGCAGGGAGTTCCAGATTCCCAGCATTCTTTGAGTGAATAAAGATTCTCCTTAGCTCCCCTTAAATCCATTTGCTAATTACTTTAACACAATTCCCCGTTTATTGACCAAGGAAATAGGTACATCCTATCGACTCTACTTTCATAATTTTATACACCTCAATTAAACCGCTCCTTTATTCCAAAAGAAACAACTCCAACCTAGCCAATCTATCCTCATAGCTAAAATTCTCTTGCCAACATTCTCTTAGGCGACAACCTCATAAATTTCCTGTTTCGTCTCTAATGCAATTACGTCCTTCCTGTAATGTGGTGACCAAACTTGTAAGCAGTACAGCTGTGGTCTAACTAGTATTCCATCACAACCTCCCAGCTCTTATATTTACTCAGTTAATAACAGAAAGCATCGCGTGTGCCTTTTTAACCACCATATTTACCTGGCTTGCTACCTTCAGGGATCTGTCGACATGCAGTCCAAGGTCCCCTGTTCCTCTACGCCTCTCATTATCCTACCACATATCATGCACTGCCTTGTTTGTTCCCATCCCTCCAAATAATATTACTTCACACTTCTCTGCATTGAATTCCAGTTGCTACTTTTCCACCCATCTGATCAGTCCATGGCAATCTCCCTGCAGCCTACAGCTTTCGTCCTCACCCATCAACACCCAGCAAACCTCTGTGCCATCTGAAAACCTCTTAATCACACTACCTGCATTTAAGTTCAAACGATTTGAGGTGAAGGACGCTGTCAGTGTTGTGGTGTTGGGTGCTCTGAGGTACAGATGAACCAACACGGTTGCAATTGGTACAACGCTGTTTTATTTCAACTTGTTATTTACAGATCTGTCCTGGTACTCAGCACGTGGTGACTCTCTGAGTGTGTTGTTAATCAGGTCCTGTCCTTGTCCTGGTCTCCAGATCTACTGGCCACCAGGTGTCGTGTTTCTTGTCTTATACTGTTTCTGTCCTTGTCTGTGATTGGCTGTCGTGTTCTGTGTGCTAATTGGTCTGTTGGTCTGTCTATCATGATGTGTGTGTTTGAATATCATGACATCCCCCCTTTTTTTACAAGATTATGTGCCTACGTGGTTATAAATATGAATGTTTCCTGAGTGCAGCTAAAGGTGTGTGTGCGTGATATTTACAGCATGTACATGTGGCGTAACTATATACATGGGGCGATGTCAGGTGTGGCATGCTAACGAGGTTGTACCATAACAAAAGAAGAAAAACTTTGAAGTGTGGTCCAGTCAAACGAGATCTGGAACGATAAAACAGTGACATGTTACAATACAATAGTTTCTAAACTTTGGCGTGTGAACAGTCTCATGAGTCCAATCTAGTAGGTGGGCGACGAATACGGGTTGACCGCCTCAAGGGTGGGTCGAGAACCACCGGCTGAGGTGCGAGCCTGGCCACGGGCGGCGACAGAAGGGGCATGGTATACGGCAGCTCCACGAAGTCACTATCAGGAACCATCGGAGGACACGGCGTCTGTGTGTGGTTCCGTTGCGAGCGTGGAAGGAGGCGAAGGGCTCGCCGATTGCGCCTACGCACCGATCCAGCCGTCATGCGTACCAGGAACGAGGTGGAGTCTTTTTCTTTTTATGTTTGTGGTGGTGCTGTCGGATGGCATCTTGTAGCTGATGGGTCGTTGACATTGAAGAGGTACCATCAACAATATCATTCAAGGTCATGGATGTGCCAGATGTTGAAGTCGGATGAGACTGTGCATGCTGGTTCTGGCCACGTGCTGTGCTGGAAGGGTGATTCTGCTGAGAAGCGTTGAAGCATGTCGCTTTGGAGACAGAATTGCTGCTCGCATCAATGTCTGGTGATGGTGTGAAACTAGAACCTTGCATCTGATAGGAATATGCTATCTGGCCAGGCTGTGGTGCAGCAAATCCTGGGCAGTCACTAAGGCATCCAGTCTGTAGTGCAGATTGCGCTGGCGGTAGTCCTCCTTCGGTCTTGATTCCATTAGTGGGCAATCCGTAGTGCTGGCCTGTTTGAGAATATGCTGCATAGACTGCTGGCTGCTGCATGCCTGAATACTGGGTTTGTCCAGCATGAGCTGTCATTGGCCGCACTGTCGGTGTGGAACAAATGTGTGGACATAGCTGTGGTGAAAATTGGTGTATTCCTCTTGGACTGTCGCTGCTGCTTGTTATTGCTGACCCAGTGTGATTGTCACGTGATCCATCTCCTGTCGTTGTGGCATCTGCTGTCACCCTGAGCGTGCCATCACTGAGGTTGCGGCACTCCCTGTCTGGAGTAAAGTCTGGCTTCCGTGAATCAGAGTCGGCGTTTGGTTGCTCCCCATCTGGAGTCTGGTCTGTTTTTTGTTGATGCTCCCCGTCCGGAGTCTGAGCAGGTTCACTGGAGTCAGTTGAGATTTCTTGAAGCTGCACGTCTGGAGTCGGAACATGCAGGAATGCATTGACTAGTGGAGAGGTTCGAGCAATTGAGGGTGGAAGTAGTGTGGTGTCACCGTAGTTACCAGTGGTCTCACCGTGATCGTCGAGTGCCTCTGTACGCACTAGCTGAGGTCTGTCACTTTGCACCTTTTGCATGGGAAGTGGGATGCTGTCGTCACTCGTTTCACATTGCGTGGGTAGATCCTCAGTAGCTGCTTGCTGTTCACTAGGGTTGGGTAAATTGCCAGAGTTTTCATCTGGTGGTGCAAACCATGTCGGTGGACTGTCATTGTCTTGCCGTTGTCCTTCATTTGGGCTTTTCTTCTTTGGAATTTTAAATCTTCCCCCAGATATTACAGAACCTTGTTCATTTCCCTCAATTTCTCCCATATGTAGGGCATCAAATGTTGGATCCAATGTTTCTTTCGTCATTGTACTAGTTTCCAAAGAACAGTCCATTTCAATTTTCTTCTCAGTTACTTCATATGTATCCTTTTCTAATGTACATGCCTTCATAGTCTCTGGGTCTGATTTTGCTGGGACTGGCATAGTCACAGTCTCTCTTTTACTGTTCTCAATTGCCCACACTATACTCCCCAGACATAAATGCTTAATCTCTGGAGTTAATGTGGTACAATGGATAATCGGGTCGACCTTATCTGCATCTTCACCATCACTGGAAAGCACAATTGATTCACTTGAAACTGCTGCGGGTTTTAAGTGCTTTATCTGGCTACTCGATGTCGGTGTCCTCAGGATTCTTGCTCCAATGTTCTGCTCATTTATCAGTGGAGTGTGCATAGGTTCAATGCGATTAATATTCCCCTCAGGGTTTGAAGAGTCATTACTGACTAACTGCTGGTCTCTGAAGTTGGGACTTTGCGGTTTTGTTTTGAAGGGAGACAGTTGTCCCTGCTGTAGATATGATTCAGGTTGTGTTATTTCCATTAAATGAGGATCAATGTCTTGTCCATTTTTTCGATCCGTACTAAAGCAATGGCAATTTTCAGTCTGCTCCTTGCAAGTTAGACATACAAGCAATTTCTTTAGCAAATCCTCAGCATCCTTCTGTGACTGTGCAGCATTATTAATATCTCTTCGGCTATAATGATCCTGAAGGTCAGCGCATAATCCTTTTTTCTTCGGGCTTGGAAGAGGCGATTCCTTTGGCTTGTCTTCATTTGGGCTTGAACAGTCATCAGCGCTGTGCCCTTCATTGCAGCATGATAGACCATCATGGTTGTCCTGCTGTGCACTGGAGCGTGGTGGACTGTTATAGCCTTCTTGCTGTTTACGTGAGCATGGCAGACTTTGTCTCTGTACGCTGAGGTATGGCGGCGGGTATCGATCCACTCACTTGGTACCATGTGGTGTTGGGTGCTCTGAGGTACAGATGAACCAACACGGTTGCAATTGGTACAACGCTGTTTTATTTCAACTTGTTATTTACAGATCTGTCCTGGTACTCAGCACGTGGTGACTCTGAGTGTGTTGTTAATCAGGTCCTGTCCTTGTCCTGATCTCCAGATCTACTGACCACCAGGTGTCGTGTTTCTTGTCTTATACTGTCTCTGTCCTTGTCTGTGATTGGCTGTCGTGTTATGTGTGCTAATTGGTCTGTTGGTCTGTCTATCATGATGTGTGTGTTTGAATATCATGACAAGTGTCCCTGCTGATTTCACCTGTGGGAAGTGCACCCATCTCCAGCTCCTCAGAAACCGGGTTAGGGAACTGGAGCTAGAGCTGGATGAACTTCGGATCATTCGGGAGGCAGAGGTGGTCAGCGATAGTAGCTTCAGGGATGTAGTTACTCCGGAGAATCAAGATAGATGGGTGAAGGTGAGAGGGGCTGGGAGGAAGCAGTCAGTGCAGGGATCCTCTGTGGTCGTACCCCTCAGTAACAAGTATACCGTTTTGGATACTGTTGAGGGGGACGACCTACCAGGGGTAAGCCACGGTGAACGGATCTCCAGCACTGAGTCCGTCCCTGTGGCTCAGAAGGGAAGGAGGGAGGAGCAGGAGAGCAATAGTTATTGGGGACTCGATAGTTAGAGGGACAGATAGACGGTTCTGTGGCAACGAAAGAGACTCACGGATGGTATGTTGCCTCCCGGGTGCCAGGGTCCGTGACGTCTCGGACAGTGTTTTCAGAATCCTTAAGGGGGAGGGGGAACAGTCACACGCCTTGGTACACATCGGTACCAACGACATAGGTAAGAGAAGGGACGGGGATTTAAAACAGGAATTTAGGGAGCTAGGTTGGAAGCTGCGAGCCACGACAAACCATGTTGTCATCTCAGGTTTGTTGCCGGTGCCACGTGCTAGCGAGGTGAGGAACAGGGAGAGAGTGCAGATAAACACGTGGCTGCAGGGATGGTGTAGGAGGGAAGGTTTCAGTTACTTGGATAATTGGAGCACATTCTGGGGAAGGTGGGACCTGTACAGACAGGACGGTTTGCACCTGAACCAGAGGCGCACCAATATCCTGGGAGGGAAATTTGCTACGGTTCTTCGAGGGGGTTTAAACTAATTTGTCAGGGAGCTGGGAAAACGAGCTGTAGTCCAGAAGCCAGTGTTGAGAGTAGTGAGGTACTGAGGAGGGTATCAAGGTCGCAGGAGTGTACCGGCAGACGGGAAGGTGGGCTGAACTGTGTCTACTTCAATGCAAGGAGCATCCGGAATAAGGTAGGTGAACTTGGAGCGTGGATTGGTACTTGGGACTACGATGTTGTTGCCATTATGGAGACATGGTTAGAACAGGGACAGGAATGGTTGTTGGAAGTTCCGGGGCATAGATGTTTCAGTAAGAGTAGGGAAGGTGGTAAAAGAGGTGGGGGAGTAGCATTGTTAATCAAGGATAGTTTAACGGCTGCAGAAAGGCAGTTCGAAGGGGATCTGCCTACTGAGGTAATATGGGCCGAAGTTAGAAATAGGAAAGGAGCGGTCACGTTGTTAGGAGTTTTCTATCGGCCCCCAAATAGTAATAGAGATGTGGAGGAAGAAATTGCAAAACAGATTATGGATAGGTGTGGAGGTATCAGGGTGGTTGTCATGGGTGACTTTAACTTTCCAAATATTGATTGGAACCTCTATAGGTCGAACAGTTCGGATGGGGCAGTTTTTGTACAGTGTTCAGGAGGGTTTCCTGACACAATATGTGGATAGGCTGACATGAGGGGGGGCCACATTAGATTTGGTACTGGGTAATGAACCGGGCAAAGTGTTAGATTTGTTTGTGGTTGAGCACTTTGGAGATAGTGACCACAATACGTTGTCTTTCACTATTGCAATGGAGAGGAATAGGGCCATACGGCAGGGCAAGGTTTATAATTGGGGGGGGGGGGGGGTAATTATGATGCGATTAGGCAAGAATTAGGGAGCATAAGGTGGGAACAGAAACTGTCAGGGAAAGACACAAATAAAAAGTGGAGCTTGTTCAAGGAACAAATACTGCGTGTCCTTGATAGTTATGTCCCTGTCAGGCAGGGAGGAAATGGCCGTGTGAGGGAACCATGGTTCACAAAAGAGGTTGAATGTCTTGTCAAGAGGAAAAAGGAAGCGTATGTAAGGATGATAAAACAAGGTTTAGTTGGGTCGCTTGAAGGTTACAAGGTAGCAAGGAATGAGCTAAAAAAAGGGCTTTGGAGAGTTAGGAGGGGGCATGAGAAGTCCTTGGCGGGTCGGATCAAGGAAAACCCCAAGGCTTTTTACTCTTATGTGAGAAATAAAAGAATGACCAGGGTGAGGTTAGGGCCGGTCAAGGACAGAAGTGGGAACTTGTGCATGGAGTCAGAAGAAATAGGAGAGGCGTTGAATGAATACTTTTCTTCAGTGTTCACCAAGGAGAGGGGCCATGTTTTTGAGGATGAGAGTGTGATACAGACGGGTAGGCTGGAGGAGGTAGATGTTCTGAGGAAGGATATATTAGCAATTTTGAAAAACCTTAGGGTCGTCAAGTCCCCTGGGCCAAATGGGATATATCCAAGGATTCCTTGGGAGGCAAGGGATGAGATTGCAGAGCCTTTGGCTTTGATCTTTGGATCCTCACTGTCCACGGGGATAGTGCCAGAGGACTGGAGAGTGGCAAATGTTGTTCCTCTGTTCAAGAAAGGGAATAGGAATGACCCTGGTAATTATAGGCCGGTTAGTCTTACTTCGGCGGTCGGTAAGTTCATGGAAAAGGTCCTGAAGGATAGGATTTATGACCATTTGGAAAGATGCAGCTTAATCCGGGATAGTCAACACGGATTCGTGAAGGGTAAGTCTTGCCTCACAAATTTGATTGAATTCTTTGAGGAGGTAACTAAGTGTGTAGATGAAGGTAGAGCAGTTGATGTCGTATACATGGATTTTAGTAAGGCTTTTGATAAGGTTCCCCATGGTTGGCTTATGAAGAAAGTAAGGAAGTGTGGGATAGAGGGAAATTTGGCCAATTGGATAAGTAACTGGCTATCACATGGAAGACAGAGGGTGGTGGTGGATGGAAAATTTTCAGACTGGAGACCAGATACCAGCGGTGTACCACAGGGATCAGTGCTGGGTCCTCTGCTATTTGTGATTTTTATCAATGACTTGGAGGAGGGGGCTGAAGGGTGGGTCAGTAAATTTGCTGATGACACCAAGATTGGTGGAGTAGTGGATGAGGTGGAGGGCTGTTGTTGGCTGCAGAGACATTGATAGGATGCAGAGCTGGGCCGAAAAATGGCAGATGGAGTTTAACCCTGATAAGTGCGAGGTGATTCATTTTGGTAGAAAAAATTTGAATGTGGATTACAGGGTCAATGGCAGGGTTCTGAGGAATGTGGAGGAACAGAGAGATCTTGGGGTTCATGTCCACAGATCTCTGAAGGTTGCCACTCAAGTGGATAGAGCCCTGAAGAAGGCCTATAGTGTGTTAGCGTTTATTAACAGGGGGCTTGAGTTTAAGGGCTGCGGGGTTATGCTGCAACTGTACATGACCCTGGTGAGACCACATTTGGAGTATTGTGTGCAGTTCTGGTCACCTCGTTATAGGAAGAATGTGGAAGCATTGGAAAGGGTGCAAAGGAGATTTACCAGGATGCTGCCCGGTTTGCAGGATAGGTGTTATGAGGAAAGGTTGAGGGAGCTAGGGCTTTTCTCTTTGGAGTGGAGGAGGATGAAAGGCGATTTAATAGAGGTTTATAAGATGATGAGGGGCATAGCTAGAGTGGACGTTCATAGACTATTTCCTCGGGTGGATGTAGCTGTTACAAGGGGGCATAACTATAAGGTTCAGGGTGGGAGATATAGGAGGGATGTCCGAGGTAGGCTCTTTACTCAGAGAGTGGTTAGGGTGTGGAATGGACTGCCTGCTGTGATAGTGGAGTCGGACACTTTAGGAACTTTCAAGCGGTTATTGGCTAGGCACATGGAGCACACCAGAATGACAGGGAGTGGGACAGCTTGATCTTGGTTTCGGACAATGCTCGGCACAACATTGAGGGCCGAAGGGCCTGTTCTGTGCTGTACTGTTCTATGTTCTATGATTTATATATATATATCGCAAAAAGCACAGGACCCAGTTCTGAGTCCAGCAGAACCCCACTGGAAACCTCCTTCTATTCACGCACGATCATTACTGTGGAGGTTTTATCACATGACTGCTTGCTTCTAACAGCCCAGCCCAACTCCTGTCACCTGCCACATTCCTGCGCCAATTGGAAAACAGACCTTTTACCCGATTGGATAATTTTTGGCTCTCAGTCAAAAAAAGTGTTGAAAAGGCCAAGGGCATTTCTCCGTTTGGGGTGTTGATGCCGGGACTGAATTGCGTGCGGTTCGGGTTCCCGTTGGGGACGTTATTTAAGGAGCAATTTGGGACAGCGTAATTCAGTGTGAGTAACACCAAAGGGGTACATTTAAAAGACAGACTGCAGCTACGGCGGCCTGAGCCAGGCTACCCTGATCCCGAGGGGGCAGCCTAAGGCCAAGGACCTGGCACATGTCACTATCCACTACTGCCCCCTATGATGAAGAAGGCCACAATATTTACAGAGAGCAACTGAGGATGGACAATAAAATATACAGCTTTACCAGCGTAGTTGATGGCCCAAGGTCCTACAACAACGTCAGATAATCTGACTCCAATTAACTGCTCAGAGTTCCCAGTAATCCTAACCCACTACTTAACATAGTTTAGTTAGATTTGGGCGGAGAGATGATGGAGTTTAATCCAGACAAATGTGAGGTCGTGCATTTTGGAAGAACTTAAGAACATAAGAAATAGGAGCAGGAGTCGGCCATCTGGCCCCTCGAGCCTGCTCCGCCATTCAATGAGATCATGGCTGATCTTTTGTGGACTTAGCTCCACTTTCCAGCCCGAACACCATCTCCCCAAATCCCTTTATTCTTCAAAAAACTATCTATCTTTATCTTAAAAACATTTAATGAAGGAGCCTCAACTGCTTCACTGGGCAAGGAATTCCATAGATTCAAAACTATTTGGGTGAAGAAGTTCCTCCTAAACTCAGTCCTAAATCTACTTCTCCTTTCACCCGCCAGTGGAAACAACCTGCCCGCATCTATCCTATCTATTCCCTTCATAATTTTATATGTTTCTATAAGATCCCCCCTCATCCTTCCAAATTCCAACGATTACAGTCCCAGTCTACTCAACCTCTCCTCGTAATCCAACCCCCTCAACTCTGGGATTAACCTAGTGAATCTCCTCTGCACACCCTCCAGCACCAGTACATCCTTTCTCAGGTAAGGAGATCAAAACTGAACACAATACTCCAGGTGTGGCCTCACTAACACCTTATACAGTTACAGCATAACCTCCCTAGTCTTAAACTCCCTCCTTCTAGCAATGAAGGTTAAAACTCCATTCGCCTTCTTAGTCACCTGTTGCACCTGTAAACCAACTTTTTGCGACTCATGCACTAGCACACCTGGGTCCCTCTGCACAGCAGCATGTTTTAATATTTTATCATTTAAATAATAATCCCTTTTGCTGTTATTCCTACCAAAATGGATAACCTCACATTTGACAACATTGTATTCCATCTGCCCATTCACTCAAACTATCCAAATCCTTCTGCAGACTTCCAGTATACTCTACGCTTTTTGCTTTACCACTTATCTTAGACTTGGGACACATTGCACTTGGTCCCCAACTCCAAATCATCTATGTAAATTGTGAACAATTGTGGGCCCAACACTGATCCCTGAGGGACACCACTAGCTACTGATTGCCAACCAGAGAAACACCTATTTGCTTTTTATTAATTAACCAATCCTCTATCCATGCTACTACTTTCCCCTTAATGCCATGCATCTTTATCTTATGCAGCAACCTTTTGTGTGGCACCTTGTCAAAGGCTTTCTGGAAATCCAGATATACCACATCCACTGGCTCCCCGTTATTTACCGCACTGGTAATGTCCTCAGAAATTTCCACTAAATTAGTTAGGCACGACCTGCCCTTTATGAACCCATGCTGCGTCTGCCCAATGAGACAATTTCCATCCAGATGCCTCGCTATTTCTTCCTCAATGATAGATTCTAGCATCTTCCCTACTACCGAAGTTAAGCTAACTGGCCTATAATTACCCGCATTCTGCCTACCTCCTTTTTTAAACAGTGGTGTCAGGTTTGTTATTTTCCAATCCGCCGGGACCATTCCAGAGTCCAGTGAATTTTGGTAAATTATCACGAGTGCATTTGCAATTTCCCTAGCCATCTCTTTTAGTACCCTGGGTTGCATTCCATCAGGGCCAGGAGACTTGTCTACCTTTAGCCCCATTAGCTTTCCCATCACTATCTCCTTAGTGATAACAATCGTCTCAAGGTCCTCACCTGTCATAGCCTCATTTCCATCAGTTACTGGCATGTTATTTGTGTCTTCCACTGTGAAGACTGACCCAAAAAACCTGTGTAGCCACCTAAAATGGCTGATTCCCGATTAAATTGGCCAAACCCCAATCTAAAATGGCGAACTGAAAAGGCTGATGGGATAAGCAGCCAACAGGACACAAACGGACAGCTGCAGACAGAACAGGATATTCGACTCTGGGGAAGTCGGCCCAGAGCTGATACCCGCAACCATTAGCAGCACATCAACCCAGCCATCTGCAGTTTAATCGGCGATCCCCGAGAACAATTGCAACAAATTAGCAATTGAAAGACGATCCAGACCTCTCGGTGCCAGCAGTGGCCGAGGCAAAGAAAGGTGAACGACCACCCCCCGATCAAGGAATCGCCCCATTATTGGAGCATTTCGAACCAAGTGAGTGGGAACAAGTCAAATCACTTGGGACCAGGGTCAAGGTCCGCCCCGAGAGGTGGGAAGCCCCTGGGGACTATAAGAGTAAGGGGCCAAGTTCAGATCGACCCTTCTCTTCCTGCTCGCAACCTTCGCAAGAACCATCGGCAAGAAACCGTAAGTTTGACTCCAGCGATCGCTACCCGATAGAGACTCCTAGCCATCGACCTGCATCAGCCTTTTGAATCCCGCAGGCCAGACCCAATTCGATAAGCCATTTGTTTCCCTGACCTGGTGGGCCATTCCCAAAGTTAAGTATTGGCCTGTAGTGGTAGGTAGTAGTCTAGAAAGTAGGATTATTGTATAAGTATTTATTGCTGTATATAATAAATGATTGTTGATTTAACTCTTACTAAGCGGTGTGCTGCCTTATTAATCATAACTTGAACTTGAACCACGTGGCGGTATCAGAAAGATACCTGGCGACTCGTGAGCAAAGGTGACAGAATTAGAGCTAATAAAACTAAGGCTAATAAGAGTGACACCTGTTCAGTTCCTCAGCCATTTCCTCATCTCCAATTGTTAAATCTCCCTTTTATCCTCTAAAGGACCAATATTTACCTTAGCCACTCTTTTTTGTTTTATGTATTTGTAGAAACCTTTACTATCTGTTTTTATATTCTGAGCAAGTTTACTCTCATAATCTATCTTCTTTATAGTTTTTTTAGTAGCTTTCTGTTACCCCCTAAAGATTTGCCAATTCTCTAGTCTCCCACCAATCTTTGCCACTTTGTATTCTTTTTCCTTCAATTTGATACTCTCCCTTATTTCCTTGGATATCCATGGTCGATTTTCCCTCTTTCTACCGTCCTTCCTTTTTGTTGGTATAATGTAGGTGGGAAATAAACAGTAAATGGCAGAACCCTTAAGAGTATTGACAGGCAGAGGGATCTGGGTGTACAGGTCCACAGGTCACTGAACATATCAACGCAGGTGGATAAGGCAGCCGAGAAGGCATACAGCATGCTTGCCTTCATTGGCCGGGGCATTGAGTATAAAAATTGACAAACCATGCTGCAGCTGTATGGAACCTTAGTTAGGCCCCACTTGGAATATACTGTTCAATTCTGGTCGCCACACTACCAGAAGGATGTAGAGGCTTTAGAGAGGGCACAGAAGAGGCTTACCAGGATGTTGCCTGGTATGGAGGGCATTAGCTATGAAGAGAGGTTGGATAAACTCGGGTTTGTTCTCACTGGAATGACGGAGGTTGAGGGCCGACCTGATAGAAGTTTACAAAATTATGAGGGGCATAGACAGAATGGATAGTCAGAAGATTTTTCCCAGGGTGGAAAAGTCAATTACTGGGGGACATAGGTTTAAGGTGTGAGGGTGTGTGGTGGTCACCACTGATGTATTATACTGTATATATATGGGTTTTACGGTAAGGCCCCTGTACTACAGGTACGGGAGTAGATCTCTGCCTGCTGGCTCCGTCCAGTAGGCGGAGTATAAATATGTGTGCTCTCCGTACAGCAGCCATTTTGTCAGCTGCTGTAGGAGGCCACACATCTCTGTGTAATAAAGCCTCGATTACATTCTACTCTCGTCTCATCGTGATTGATAGTGCATCAAGGGGCAAAGTTTACAAGAGATGTGCGATGGTACTCAGAGGGTAGTGGGTGCCTGGCACTCACTGCCGGAGGAGGTGGTGGAAGCAGGTACGACCGTGACGTTTAAGAGGCATCTTGATGGATACATGAATAGGATGGGAATAGAGGGATATAGACTCCGGAAGTGCAGAAGGTTTTCGTTTTGACAGGCAATTGGCGCTGACTTGGAGGGCCTGTTCCTGTGCTGTACTGTTCTTTATTTATTTAGTTACATTGTTTATGTACTGCAGTATAAAAGCTCTTCCACTCAGGCAATGTGAAAGTAATTGGTTCATGTTGTGACTGCTTTTGGAAACAGAGTCCATGTTTTAAGGTGGGGCAGTGGGGTTTAGGTGGCAATAAAGAGGCTTCTAACATCCTTGGTTAGGAAGAGTCAAAATCAGAAAGGTAGGGCCAAGGTTAAGGTGGCCTTTGACGACATGAATGAGCATTTTAAAATCGAGGCGCTGTCGGACTGGGAGCCAATATTGATTGGCGAGCTCAGGGTCGACAGGTATTCACGCAGATGACAAAGAAGTGCTCCAAATCTAACAACAGGTCTATTTTGCTGGTTGTTGCGCCTCATACAAGCAACCCGTTTGTCAAAGCTTCACAAGTAATTTACGGTGCGTTGCAGCTTTCAAAAGCCTGTTTCTTTCAGCTCCATTGCCTACGTGCTGCCCCTGAGCTGGAGGTTTGGGGCTGCAAATGAGTGAGTTAAAGTAATTCTGGTTAACAGTGAACTTGCAAGATCACATACACATTATCGTCACTGATGTAAAATCAGCAGCACAAACCTGCAGCCTCGGTTTGTATGTGGTCAGTACCACATTCGCAAATAAGCTTCAGTGCGCAGTACAATATAAAACTAATTCTGGATACTTTTGCAGCTGAGTCTGGTTTAAGGGGGAGGGAGTTACAGGTCTTTTCTACACCCCAAATGCTTTGTCCAGGTTTCAATTTTCATAAGTGAGGATAAATATGAATGTCAACTAGAATGGTAAATCTCCGAGGATCCTGCTGGCATCTTCAGGAATCTGTGGGGCAAACAATACCTGTGAGGGAAACAAATAGTTGGGTAAGTAAAAGAAAATTGAGCAGGATTCTCCTTTTGGGAGACTGAGGGCTGGATTTTTCGGCCGCGCCCACTGCAAGATCGCTACAGACGGGGACCAGGTAAAGGTATGTTGACCTCAGATAGCACTTTCTGGTCGCCGGGCGGGTGCGGTTGAAGAATCCCACCCTAAGTGTTGCCTTAGGAACTGAATTGTGTGTGGTTCGCATTCCCATTGGGGGTGCTACACGGTAAGAGAGTCAGGACATGCAAATAGGCTGGCACTCTGCCAGTGGGAATTCAGAGCTGTTCCCGGCCCGGCTGAGGCCGGAGTTAGCACTCAAGAGCTTGGGAGCTGGAGCAGTTTGTAACTGCTTCACTTACACACACTCACTGCAGCCACGAAGATGGCTCACAGAAGGCCTGCCCCCCCACCCTCGAGGTTGGGAGTCCGAGGTGAACCCATAGCTCCATGCCAGTGAGAAGCAGCCCAGGGTCGGCCGCAGACTCAAGCCTGTCCTCCTGAACAGTGCCTGGGAGGTGGTGGCAGAGGCAATCACCAGCCTCACCAGGAGGAGACAGCTCGCGAACCGGAGGGATGGGGGTCCATAGTGAGGCCTCTGCCCTGAAAGGGGCAGGAACCAAGGAGGGCTCCACAGATCACACTGCAGGTGTCCTCTGGTTGGGGTGAGCTCTGCTGATCCCCTGCTTCCTCTGCAATGGGCAGCGCTTCTGAGGAGTGCCAACACCTGGTGGGCCCTGATTGAGCTTGGCCTCACCCATCCCTTTGATGATGGTGTCCCGTGGGGTGGCCTGGGCAGCCCAGGTGTCCCGTGGGGTGGCCCAGGTGACCAGAGGCCTTTTGAGCATTTAAAGGATACAGGCAGCACTCAGCAGCGTGAGCAGCCTGGAGCCTGAAAGTAACACCTAAGAGATGTGTTTAAAAGACACCGACTGCAGCAATGGCGGTCTGAGTCAGGCCATCCCGAGGAGAGCACCCCTTGTCCACGGACTTGGCACCAACTCGCTCCCCGGCCTGGGCAGCTATACCACAGCAAGCCTGGCAGCTTTTAAAGATTTTTGAGGTTTTTATTAGCCTCCTGCTTCCCTTCCACAGGCAAGGCGTCCAATCCCCGTTTGTGAATACTTGTAGTAATTTGCGCCCACATAACCTCCGCCTGAGAATAGCGGAGCATCACGGAACTGCGAAGCATATTGTGTCCAACCCGCTAATCACATTTAAATGTATCCAAATGCCGATTTCGAATGGCCCAGTCCAGACGTGGACGGAACTCGTACCCGGAAGTGGGTGGGCTGCTGACTGCCACCTCCGCATGCTGTACAGTAATTCATGGCAGCAGCGTGGGGTTTGAACCCATGACCCCGCTGGACTGTCGTTCCCCTGCCCAACGGGGGCAGCACGGTAGCACAGTGGTTAGCACTGTTGCTTCACAGCTCCAGGGTCCCAGATTCGATTCCCGGCTTGGGTCACTGTCTGTGTGGAGTCTGAATGTTCTCCCCGTGTGTGCGTGGGTTTCCCTCCGGGTGCTCCGGTTTCCTCCCACAGTCCAAAGATGTGCAGGTTAGGTGGATGGGCCATGCTAAATTGCCCTTAGTGTCCAAAGGAAAAATCTTGGGTGGGGTTCCTGGGTTACGGGGATAGGGTGAAGGTGTGGACTTGGGAAGTGCTCTTTCCAAGGGCCAGTACAGAATCGATGGGCTGAATGGCCTCCTTCTGCACTGTAAATTCTGTGATTCTATAATAACCGGAGATGGAGGGTGGGGTGTCCAGCGGCCAGATCAGAGACCATGACCTGAAGTAGGTCACGGCCACTCACCTAACGGGGAACCTGGCACGGCACAGTGTCAAGTGGCCCACAGTGGAAGCCCAGAGGAAGTGTTTGTCTCTCAGCAAGATTCTCAGGCATCGCCTGAGGTAAGTATGAAAATTCTGAAAATTGTGTCAAATTCTGCAGAGACTCAGATTGAAGTGTTTTTGCCAATGAAAACACATGGCCTGAATTCTGATCATTTACATAATGTTAAGATCAGAATATTGAGCAGTTACTTACTTCTGGCATGATTTGCTCCATTGATGGCCAAGAGTAGGGTGCGAGAGGAGAGGCAGAGAAGGAGGTCCCGAACCATCAGTGTTACGCTGATGACTCCCACCGGCTACCTCAGGATGGCGGCCACAAGGTCTGATGCCAACTGACAAGAGAAAACCTCCCTCAATCACTCAAACTGCCTGGATGGAGGTGGAGGTGGAGGTCAGCAGCAGAGGTGTGGTGCACAGAAAATCAGGAAGAGGCTAAATGACCTTTTAAGATCCGCAAGGGTCAGTAAGTCCTCACACTATGTATTAGTGTGCAAGGACGGTGCAGGGAAGGCTTGATAAGTCGAGCCTTGAAAGTACCTCTGAGGTCCAGGATGCTCTTGACCCCAAAGCCTCTTTGGAGGTCTCATTGTGGTTCTGAGGATTCTGGGGTGGGGATTCTGAGGAGGATGGGGGAGGACAGTTTGGCCTTAGGCCTGAGGAAGGTTGTGAGCATTTCCGTCTGCCAACAGACTACGCATTCTTCACAAAGCTTGGACGCATGTAACAGGACTGGAGGTGGCGTGCCCGATCTGGTGTCCTCATGCTGCTGGAGGAGGCGGTTCTGCTGCTGTCTCCCATGGAATGGAGCTGCTGCATTGGAGAAAGACCTGGGGCCCATGAGACTGCAAGGGGCTTTATCCAGATCTGGAACACCAAGGAGGTGAGGGCTCGAGGAGTGACTGAGGCTGGCATGCTTACATGAATAGTGCACATGTGATTAAAGCGCTCAAGGGTCAGAAAGATTCCTGGTAGAAACCTTGTGAGTTTGTTATAAATGGTGTAATGGCTGCAAGATGTGGGGATAAATGGGTCTTTTTCAGGTTGGCAAGCTGTAACTAGTGGGGTGCCATAGGGTTCGGTCCTTGGGCCCCAACTATTTACAATCTACATTAATGACATGGATGCAGGGATAAAATGTACTATAGCCACATTTCCAGACGACACTAAAATAGGGGGGAAAGCAAGTTGCAATGAGGAAATAAGAAATTTGCCAATGGATATGGATATGTGAGGTGAGTGGGCCAGAATTTGTCAGGTGGAATTTAACGTGGATACGTGTGAGGTTCCATTTTTATCAGAGGAATAAAAAGGCAACTTATCATCTAAATGGAGAAAAACTTCAAACTGGTTCGGTGCAGAGGGATCTGGGTGTCCTTGTGCAGGAATCGCAGGTTAGTATGCAGACGCAGCAGATAATAAGTAAGGAAATTGGAGTTTTGGTGTTCGTTGCCCATGGAATTGAGTATAAAAGTAGGGAAGTGTTGTTGCAACTGTATACGGCATTGGTGAGACCGCACCTGGTGCACAGTTTTGGTCACCTTACTTGAGGAAGGATGTAAATGCCTTTGAGGCGGTTCAGAGAAGGTTCACTAGATTGATTCCAGGGATGAAGACCGTGTCTCATGTAGAGACAATGCTGCTCATGATGTTGAATACTGTGCCCTTGTAGACCCCATGGAGGCTGCGAAAGGCTAACCAAAGCACTTTCTTCTGTGTATCCTGCAACGGTGAAGCTTTGTCTGCTGACCCAGCCAGCCCGTCGGACCAACACTAGCCCCCGCAGAGGACGAGGAAGCCTCAGACGGTGCAGCTTCACATCCTCTCCCGGTACCAAGCACCAGCACAGATATTGGCATCTCGGCAGGGAGCAGCGCAGTGGAATGAGGGCAAGTACAATCTGGTGAGGGCACTTCACATTCACATGTGGTGCTGCCGGAGAGTGCGGTGGAGCAGGCCTCAGGCTGTCAGAGACGTGTTCGAGTTTATCCAGAAACTGGGTTCAAGTCGGAAGATGAGTCTCTGGAGCAGTCCGTGAGGCAACAGGTGCTAGCATAAGGTGTGTGGTGATTTATCAGATATTCCAGAGGGTTGCGTGCTTTGGCCCAGACTATGGAGTTGTCCATCAGGACATGTGCTCTGCGATCACCCACTCTTCAGAGTGCCAAGCTTCCTTCATGGACACACTGGCAACTGTCCTAGAGAGGCAAACCCACTGTGGATCTACCTACATCACTGCAGCGGTCCAAGAAGGCAGCTCACCACCACCTTCTCGAGGGCAATTAGGGATGGGTAATAAATGCTGGCCTAGCCGGCGATGTCAGCACTCTGCAAATGGATAAAAAAAACATAATTTGAGAAGCAATCTGACCCCCACACCATCACCCTGGTTCTGATCTCAGCGGCCCAGAGCCAGGGGGACAGGGAGTCTTAACCAGTTCCTGGAACCGCATGGTAGGCAAGGAGCCGCTGTCTGGAGGCACCTCTCGGGGCGCATCTGATTGGGGCAGCCTCTCCTCTGCCGCTCCGCTATTGGCACAGTCCTTGATTGCAGAAGGTCCTTCTGGGAGTCAGCAGGAGTCTTCTAACGTCCACACAAAGGACGCCCGCCAAAGTCACCCAGGGCAAGGAGACAGGCAGATCAACAGGCTCTTTCCAACACAGCGAGGGGAAGCACTGTGCGGAGAATAAAACTCCACGGCAGTGATAAAGCAATTCGCAGGGATGCGTTCAATAGATGTTCTCATTTGATGGGCCATATTGTTCGTTTGTTAACACACCTTCTATGAATTGTCCGTTATGCAGATGTTGAGCCTATCTCTGAGTGTTTTATGAAATATATGGAGAATTGAGTCCTGAACTGTCAGTAGTAAAGGTCGGTTGAGATGCAATGGTGCCTAAAGAATCCAGGCGGTGAGTGTGCTGACAGGACTTTCTCAGTGAGCTCGCATTCTCATGGTATGAGGTTGAGAATAAGAATGCCTGACCTATTGGAACCTCTGCTTTATTTTTTAAAATATGTTTTTATTGGCTTTACAATTATTATTATTTAAAAAATATATATTTTTATTCTCCTTTTTCACATTTTCTCCCAAATTTACACCCACCAACAATAAATAATAATCAGTAACGAATGCAATGCCAATCCCCATCTCAATAACACCAATTCTCGAAAGTGCATAATGAACATCGCCTATGAATTGTAGAAAACCTTTCATCCTTCCCTTCAGGGGCGGGTTTAGCACAGTGGGCTAAATAGCTGGCTTGCAATGCAGAACAATTTCAGCAGCGTGGGTTCAATTCCCGTACTGGCCTCCCCGAACAGGCGCTGGAATGTGGCGACTAGGGACTTTTCACAGTAACTTCACTGAAGCCTACTTGTGACAATAAGCGATTGTTATTAGTTCAAATTTGACCTTCTCAAGAGTCAATAGGATCCGCCTTCGGACGATCAACGAAGTGAAGGCTACAACATCTGCCTCCGCACCCGTTTCCAACCCCGACTGGTCCAACACCCCGAATATGGCCTCCCGAAGGCCCGGGTCCAGTTTCACTTGCACCACTTTAGAGATTACCCGAAAAACCTCCTTCCAGTAATCCTCCAGCTTTGGACAGGACCAAAACATATGAATGTGGTTTGCGGGGTCCCCCCGCAACGCTCACACACATCTTCTACCCCTCAAAGGGCCGGCTCATCCTCACCCTTGTGAGGTGTGCTCTATATACCACCTTCAGCTGTATCAGCACCCCCTCCCCAAACTCTCCTCCATTTTGACCCTTTGGGAGTCAACCCCTCTGGCTGTACAATTATTTACAGTAACATTTGTTATGGCTAACACACAATAATAAAAGCGAAGAAGAAAGAAAAACGGGAATCTACAAAATGGGTATACAAATGGAAATAATAAAGGACAGACAACCTTTATATATTCACGTAAACGGACCTGTGTACAGGAATGGAAATATCCTGTTTTTGAGCCCTCAGGAGTTGGATTGCCACAGCAGTACTGTGTTATTTATGCCACTGGTACCAGGGGGCGAGGGGGTGTTTGGCATCGGCCGTGTGTGCTTTGAGTTTGCTGCTGTGGCCGCTGTGGCGCCCCCATGTGCGTCTTTGCCCATTGTCCCTTCTGGTTCCCCTGGCTGGTGAATAACCTCCACGTGCTGTGGGAGCCTCCCTCTGATCTCTGAATGGCATATTTTAATTTTTCCAATTTGAGATATTCTGCCAGGTCGGACAGCCAGTCTTCAGCCGTGGGTGACGCTGCTGCTCGCCAGTCGCTCAGAAGTCTTCGGCGGGCGATAAGGGAGGCAAAGGCTAAGGGCCTCTGCCCCTCTCCTCATGAAAAGCTCTGGTGGCTCCGAAGCCGGCCACTAGCGGGCTTCACTCCCACAACCATGAACATGGCCTCAAAGAAGGACGTCCAGCACCCAACAAATCTGGGGCAAGAACAGAACATGTGGGTGTAGCTGGCTGGGCTTCCCCTGCACCGTTCACATTTGTCTTCCACCTCCGGAAAGAACCCACTCATTCGTGTTCTGCTTAAGTGCATCCTGTGCACCACATTTAGCTGTGTAAGGAACCTCTGCTTTATTAAGTGCTTCTTTGTGTCAGGGCCATTCATACACTCCTGAGCAGACCCATGCAGCTCAGGAAATTCCCTCACCTTGTCATCAACCTCATCGTTAGAGGAATGCCCACTATCTTGTGTCTCCTCTTTCTCCAGGGCATCTGCGATCGCTGTAAAGGCTGTGGCTTGTCCAAGTTGGCTGTGGTAGTTCATTGGAAAACAATGTACTGACCTTCCCTTGTATCTGTATCTGTAAAGACCTTAATACAGTGGCATGAAGTAGGCTGTGTAATGCCACTGAGGTCTCCACAGGCAGCCTGAAAGGATTCAGTGGCACAGAAATTCAGTGCAAAGCTCTAAGAAACAAAATGACCTTGGTGTGTATGTCCATAAATCTCTAAAGGCAGTGTGCTTGAAAAAGGCTGAAAAAGGACACATGCCTTTATCAATCGAGGCACAGATTACAAAAGCAGGGAGGTCATGTTGAGTTGTACAGAACACAGTTGGAGTACTGTGTGCGGTTCTGGTCGCCACATTATAGGAAGGATGTGATTGCACTGGAGGGGGTGCAGAGATGATTCACCAGAATGTTGCCTGGGATGGAACATTTAAGTTATGAAGAGAGGTTGTATAGACTTGGGTAATTTCCGTTGGAGCAGAGAAGACTGAGGGGCGACCTGATCGAGGTGGACAAGATTATGAGGGGCATGGACAGGGTGGATCGGGAACAGCTGTTCCCCTTAGTTGAAGGGTCAAAGACAAGGGGACACAAGTTTAAATTCAGGGGCAGGAGGTTTAGGGGGATTTGACGAAATCCAGAGGGTGGTGACGGTTTGGAATGCACTGCCTGGGAGGGTGGTCGAGGCGGGTCGCCTCACATCCTTTACAAAGCACCTGGATGAGTTCTTGGCACATCATAACATTCAAGGCTATGGGCCAAGTGCTGGGAAATGGGATTCGATAGGCAGGTCAGGTGTTTTTCATGTGTCAGTGCAGACACGATGGGCCGAAGGACCTCTTCTGAACTGTATTTTCTGTGATTCTGTGACCTTTACGGCTACTGGCATTGAATGACCACCCACGCAATTGGAAGCTATCTGCCCTGTCGGCATCTCAGCGAGAGAGAGGTCACTGTGACTCTACAGAACCTGATTATCCTCCAGCAAAGTGCCTCTGACATTTGAAGGTAACTCATTCTCAGCCTAAGTACTCGATAGACAGCATACGACCTTGCTCTGCACCTCAGTGGTTGCAGCATCATGCCTCCATCAACTCCGCCGCAGCTCTGCAATCCTCGTGCTGCACCAATGCAACCTGCCCTGACCATCTGGCTTTCTTCCTCTCCCTCTCAATCTTCTCCTCCTGACTGGAGGATGTGTCTCCTGGAGACCTCTATCCCCATGCTTTGTCAACCAAACAGGCTGAGGTGTAGTAGAGGTCCTAAATCCACCTTCCTGCAAGCTGATTGAAGCTTTAAAACAGCAAAGGTATCCCTTAGAAACAGTTTCCAATAGGAAATGATGGCAACATTCATGGCAGCCTGTGCTGCTGAGGTCAAACTAAGGACCCGGAGGCTTTTAACCCGCCCTCACAATCTTTCACTGCAAAAAATGAAACCCCTACCTCGCATGATTCACCAAATGTGTTATTGCTCCCAGCACGTTTTATTCCAGTCAATTGCCAGCTCAATAAGCTTAACAATGCAATTAGGTTCAATTTTAATAAGGTGGGCAGGCTCCCAGTTTCTCGGCCTGCTCACCTACCACTTATCGCATTCTGGCAGGTTGACATCGGTAGCATGACCTGATGCCATTGTGCCCAATAATGTGTCGGCGTGGGTTTGGGACAGGCCTGTTTTCGCCGCGTATTATTCAGCCCTGTATGTCACTGCATGAATGCTCGAAAAACAGCAGCTGGCTTTTCCTTCTGTGTGGTGAGGAAGCAACCAAATAAATAACCGGGCAAATGTCCGTTCTGAGTTTATATCGGGGCTAAATGATAAGGTTACAGGAGGCTAAATAAATACATCAACAAATGCGATCACACAAGGATTACAGAAAGAAAAATGATAACAATGATAATGATCCTTTATGTACTCGGGTAGATTTGCTGTTTGTAATCTCTCGAATATAGGTGATTAAAGGGTGATGTAACTGAGATGATTAAGATGGTTAAAGAGTTTGATAGGGTGATAAAGATAAACTATTTCCTCTTGTGAGGGAGCCAAACACAGCGGGGCATAACCTTCAAACTAGAGCCAGATCATTCAGAGGTGACGTTGGAAAGCACTTCTTCACACCAATGGTTGTGGAGGTATGGGGCGCGATTCTCCACTCCCATGCCGGTTGGGAGAATCGCCTGGGCCGCCGAAATTTCTGGGGACGCCGGTCCGATGCCCTCCCGCGATTCTCCCAAGCCGCGGGAACGGGCCGGTCGAGTTTCGCGGACCGCAGGCCGGAGAATCGCCGGAGATACCCAAAATGGCGATTTTCCGGCACCCCCGCTATTCTGAGGCCCGGATGGGCCGAGCGGCCAGGCCAAAACGGCGGGTTCCCCCCGGCACCGTCCACACCAGGGGCGAAATTCTACGGCAACGGCGCGACGTCCGTTGACTGGCGCTAAAAACGGCGCCAATCAGACGGGCATCGCGCCACCCCAAAGGTGCGGAATGCTCCGCATCTTTGGGGGCCGAGCCCCAACATTGAGGGGCTAGGCCGACGCCGGAGGAATTTCCGCCCCGCCAGCTGGCGGAAACGGCCTTTGTTGCCCCGCCAGCTGGCGCGGAAATGACATCTCCGGGCGGCGCATGCGCGGGAGCGTCAGCGGCCGCCGACAGTTTCCCACGCATGCGCAATGGCGGGAGTCTCTTCCACTTCTGCCATGGTGGAGACCGTGGCGGAGGCGGAAGGGAAAGAGTGCCCCCACGGCACAGGCCCGCCCGCGGATCGGTGGGCCCCGATCGCGGGCCAGGCCACTGTGGGGGCACCCCCCGGGGTCAGATCGCCCCGCACCCGCCCCCCAGGACCCCGGAGCCCGCCCACGCCGCCTTCTCCCGCCGGTAAGGTAGGTGATTTAATGTATGCTGGCGGGACAGGCAATTTATCGGCGGGACTTCGGCCCATCCGGGCCGGAGAATCGAGCGGGGGGGCCCGCCAACCGGCGCGATTCCCGCCCCCGCCGAATCTCTGGTGTCGGAGACTTCGGCAACCGGCGGGGGCGGGATTCACGCCAGCCCCCGGCGATTCTCCGACCCGGCGGGGGGTCGGAGAATGTCGCCCCTGGTCGCTACAGTCGTGGGCGGTGCGTGAACGCTGGGGGGCGGCCTGTGGGGGGGGGGGGGGGCGAGGGGGAATCCTGCACCGGGCTTCACCTTGAATGTGGAGTGGCCCACGATCGGTGCCCACCGATCGTCGGGCCGTCCTCTCTGAAGGGGGACCTCCTTCCTTCTGCGGCCCCGCAAGATCCGTCCCCCATCTTCTTGTGGGGCGGATTTGGACAGGACGGCAACCACGCATGCGCGGGTTGGCGCCGGCCAACCCCCGCATGTGCGGATGACGTCCGTTATGCGGCGCCGGCCGCGTCATCTATTCGGCGCCGCTTTTACATCGGGCGACAAGGCCTGTCGCGGTAAGATGACGCGGCCCCGATACTGGCCCATTGTCAGGGCCTGAATCGGTCGGGACCGGGGCCGTTCTGCGCCGTCGTGAACCTCGACGGCGTTCACGATGGCGCGCCCACTTCGGCGTGGGGGTGGAGAATCCCGCCCCTAGTACCCGCTCCCCGAAGATGCTGCTCATGCTGGGGATCAAATGAAAATTTCCCAACTGAGATTGAGAGATTAACGGTTACAGATGGGCAGTACGGTAGCACAAGTGGTTAGCACTGTGGCTTCACAGCGCCAGGGTCCCAGGTTCGATTCCCCGCTGGGTCACTGTCTGTGCGGAGTCTGCGTGTTCTCCCCGTGTCTGCGTGGGTTTCCTCCAGGTGCTCCGGTTTCCTCCCACAGTCCAAAGACATGCAGGTTAGATGGACTGGCTGTGATAAATTGCCCTTAGTGACCAAAAAATGTTAGGATGGGTTATTGAGTTATGGGGATAGGGTGGAAGTGAGGGCTAAAGTGGGTCAGTGCAGACTCGATGGGCCAAATGGCCTCCTTCTGCACTGTATGTTCAATGTTCTTAGATCTAAGTTAAGCTATGAGGCAAGAGCTAATGGAATGTGTTATAACCTGTCTGCTTACCATTGGCTGGGGACTAATGACAATCCCACAATCCTGTGGGAGTATGAGCTTCCCCAATGAGGGGGGCGGAGAAACCATTAGTAAACTCCATGTATAAATAAAGCTGGCCAGTTTGGAACAGCAGGAAGGAGTGAGCAGCAAGGTAAGTCGCTGCTGATATATATGTTATTGTAAATAAATGTTATTACTTTGTATCCTTAAAACTCGTGCTGGATTCTTCGTGGCCCTCACAAAACTGACGACAAGGGTTAAAGTGAATAGCTGTCTAGACTGCTGAAGCCACCTCCCTGGATTTTTGTTGGATACAGGTTGGAAGTTGTTTTCTATTATACCATGCCTCTGTACGGACGTTTGGATGTTTTTGATACTGCGCTGGAACGCTGGAACGGATGCGTTACTATTTCCGGGCAAACAATGTCACCGAAAACGAGCGCCAGGTGGTCATATTGCTCACCGCCTGCGGCCCGCATACGTTTGGGGTGATTAGGAGCCTTACGTACCCAGCTGAGCCGGACACCAAAACGTTTGACGAACTTGTGAATTTAATGGGGCAACATTTTAACCCAACCCCGTCCACGGTAGTCCAGCGTTACCGGTTTAATACCGCTGAGAGGACCCCTGGAGAATCCCTTGCCGACTTTCTATCCAGGCTACGCAGGATTGCGGAGTACTGTGACTATGGTGAGACCTTGTCAGAAATGTTACGCGACCGTTTGGTTTGCGGTATTAACAATGCGGCCACCCAGAGAAAGTTGTTAGCTGAGCCAACATCGACTTTTCAACAGGCCATTCAAATAGTATTGTCCCGAGAGAGCGCAGAGCGAGGAGTACAGGAGCTACAGGGAATGGAGGTGCATGCCTTGGGGCGCAACCCCGTCTGTCCGAAAATGTCCCCCCGCACTCCTGCGATACCTTGGGCGAGGCGATGTCCGGATCGACGCCAGTGGCCGTCGGACATTCCTCCCCGAAGGGAGCCTTCTCCAGAACCAATGGATGAGGAGCCATGTCCGTGTCAGACTTGTAGGCGCCGACCCCGTCGCGGACGCCGGTCCTGGGGGCACCAGAAGCGCCGTCGTTCCGACTGAAACTGGGACCAGCCCAGGGGCCGTACCTTCCATGTGGATGAACCTGCGGAGACTACTCCTGAGGACGTGGAGACGGAGGACGACTGCCTGCAGCTGCATTGTGTGGCAGCTCCCCGTGTGGCCCCCATTAAGGTGACAGTATGGGTCAATGGTCACCTGCTTGAGATGGAGTTGGACACTGGCGCAGCGGTCTCCGTGATCGCCCAGAGGACATTCGACTGCATCAAGCAGGGTATACAGACCCTTACATTAACTGACACACAGGCCAGGTTGGCCACCTACACGGGGGAACCATTGGACATTGCAGGAACTACAATGACCCCTGTTGTTTATGGACGCCAGGAGGGGCGTTTCCCACTTATCGTGGTGCGCGGCCATGGGCCCAGCCTGTTGGGTCGGGACTGGTTGCGCCATTTGCGGTTGCAATGGCAGCACATCCTCCAAACAATTTCTGGAGGGTTGACTGAGGTGCTAGGACGATGCCCAGATGTATTCCAGCCTGGTCTGGGGAAAATAAAAGGGGCCGTAGCCCGTATCCAAGTCGAACTAGGAGTCACGCCGCACTATTTCCGGGCGCGCCCGGTGCCTTACGCCTTGCTCGAGAAGATAGAAGGGGAGCTCACTCGTTTGGAGACTTTGGGTATTATCAGGCCCGTCCGTTTCGCTGACTGGGCAGCACCAATTGTACCTGTAATGAAGCCAGATGCCACAATTCACTTGTGTGGCGACTATAAACTTACAGTGAATACGGCTTCCCGACTCGACCGATATCCAATGCCTCGCATTGAGGATCTCTACGCGAAGCTTACAGGCGGACTCCAGTTCAGAAAATTAGATATGAGTCACGCCTACCTACAGTTGGAGCTGGACCCTGCCTCCCGACCATATGTAATGATTAATACACACCGGGGCCTGTATAAATATACACGTTTGCCCTTTGGAGTATCCTCTGCCTGCGATATTTTTCAACGCGTTATGGAGGGCATTTTGAGAGGTTTACCGCGTGTCGCTGTCTACTTAGATGACGTTTTGAATCCAGGGTCGTCGGAGCAGGAACATTTGGAAAATCTGGAGGCTGTCCTTGGACACTTTTCGGAGGCTGGAGTCCGTTTACGTCTCACAAAGTGCGTATTTCAGGCAAAAGAAGTAGTCTACCTAGGTTATCGGGTGGACCGCAAAGGTTTGCACCCCGTCGCAGAGAAGGTGCGCGCAATTCAACATGCCCCCGCCCCGACTAACACTTCGCATCTTTGTTCTGTTCTCGGTCTCGTAAACTATTACGGGAAGTTCCTCCCCGATCTGGCAACTATGCTGGCCCCTTTGCACCTTCTGCTAAAGAAAAATCACACCTGGGTTTGGGGTCAGCCGCAAGAAACCGCTTTCTGGCGGGTAAAGCAACAATTGTCGTCGTCTGGGTTACTAACACACTATGATCCTGGAAAGCCTTTGCTCGTCACATGCGATGCATCCCCGTATGGTATTGGGGCCGTCCTGTCCCACAAGATGGAGAACGGGGCCGAGCGACCGATAGCTTTCACCTCCCGCACATGGACTGCAGCGGAGAAAAGGTACGCGCAGATCGAGAAGGATGGCTTGGCAGTGGTCTTTGCGGTGAAACGCTTCCACCAGTATGTGTATGGCCGCCATTTCACTATCATGACTGATCATAAGCCTCTGCTGGGACTTTTCAGAGAGGATAAGCCAATACCGCCCATTGCTTCCGCACGGATCCAGCGCTGGGCTTTGTTGCTTGCTGCATACGAGTATTCTCTGGAACACAAACCAGGAATGCAGATAGCGAATGCCGACGCACTGAGCCGATTGCCTTTATCGACCGGCCCCATGTCGACCCCCACCACCGGTGAGGTGGTTGCAATTCTAAATTTTATGGACACCTTGCCTGTCACGGCATCACAGATCCGTGAGTGGACCCAGACGGAGCCAGTCCTGTCAAAGGTTCGACACATCGTCCTGTATGGTGGGCAGCAAAGACAGCTCCCAGGCGAGTTGCGGGCATTTTCCTCCAACCTGTCAGAATTCAGCATGGAAGACGACATCCTCTTGTGGGGGACGCATGTGATTGTCCCGGAAAAAGGACAGGAGCTGATACTAAAAGACTTGCACAACGGGCATCCAGGTGTGACCAAAATGAAAATGTTGGCCTGGAGTTATGTCTGGTGGCCAGGCCTCGACACTGACATGGAGAAGGTGGCCCAAAAATGCTCCATTTGCCAGGAGCATCAGAAGCTTCAGCCGGCTGCACCCCTACATTACTGGGAATGGCCAGGGTGGCCTTGGGCGCGCTTGCATGCGGATTTCGCAGGCCCTTTTCAAGGATAAATGTTCCTTCTATTAATCGATGCCCAGTCTAAATGACTAGAGGTGCATAAGATGCAGGGGACAACGTCCTGCGCAACAATTGAAAAGATGCGTTTGTCCTTTAGTACGCATGGCCTCCCCGAGGTGCTGGTCACGGATAACGGCACTCCATTCACGAGTGAGGAGTTTGCGAGGTTCATGAAGATGAACGGCATACGCCATATCCGCACTGCCCCTTACCACCCGGCCTCAAATGGGTTGGCGGAGCGCGCAGTGCCGACATTCAAACAAGGCCTAAAAAAGCAGTCTTCCGGGTCAATGGACATGAGACTGGCTCGCTTTTTGTTTTCGTATAGGACCACCCCTCATGCGGTGACTGGGGTAGCTCCCGCAGAACTCCTAATGGGCCGGAGACTTCGCACCCACCTTAGTTTGGTTTTCCCGGACATTGGCGCAAAAGTACGCCGCACACAAGAAAGGCAGCGATAGGGCTTTTCTCGGCATCGGCCGATTCAACAGTTTGTGCCCGGTGACCCAGTGTTCATTCGGAATTTTGCTGGTGGTGCCCAGTTGGTTCCTGGCGTAATCTTTCGCCAAATGGGCCCAATATCTTACCAGGTGCAAGCCCAGGGTCGTCTCCAGCGCAAACATGTAGACCACGTTCGGTCCAGAAGACTATCCCTTCCAAAGATTACCCACCCCCGGAGCCACAGAGACCAGAGACAATGGAATCTTCCTCTGGTGCCTCACTCGAAGCCTGCGCAGGTCGTTACAGAACCGCATGGATATAGAGACTCTGAGACGACAAATTTGCACCCAGGCAGAAATTTCATAATCAAGCCATTCATTCCTGGCCTTTAATTGAAAGGTTCCACTAGTTTTAGGGTCAAACTCCTGCTATGGGTTAGCAGTCGAGGGTACTCAGTTCAGACGTTACTGGCACCTCGATGTGGCTCTTGTGTGTGGGGGCATCAGAATGACAATATTATGTCAATGCAAATATAAGTTCTCAATTAGACTTGTAAAAGCATACTCACACACAAGCAACCTCGTAACACGACACCACAAACATGATGGACTTACATTAATCACTGAGGCATTCTGATCACATATCAGACATTATCTCACTAACTCCTGCCCTTTGAAGTGGTTTGAAGATAATGGTGTGGGTATGATGGGGCTTCCATAAACTCATGGAGCTTTATTTGTGACGGGATACCCCTTCAGGCAGACACAACAGTTGCATAATTGAGCACACAGGCAACTGAAAACACATGGGAATCCTGGCTCACGAGGCTCCCAACTTTGCAGGAATCTTCAAACGAACATGCAGCAAAGTTCACTGCTAGCTGGCTGAAAGAGCTAAACTCACCATCACACACAATCTTCCAGCACATTTAGGAGGTCATTCGGCCCATCGTCCCCTGTGCTGGATCTCTGAACAGTCCTTTGTTCATTCATGGGTGTCAGGGTCACTGGCAGGGTGATCATTGGTCACTTGGGAATGGTAGCACAGTGATAAGTGTACTGGACAAATAACGGCAAGGTCTGATTAAAGCTCCAAAGACATGGGGCGCGATTCAGTGGACTGAAACAAAGTCCAATTTCGGGCAGGTTTGGTGGGTTGTTGCTCGGTGTCTGCAGCACCAAGATTCGCCGGCACTTTGCCTGTTTTTTGGGCCTTGGGGTGTTTCTTCCCGGTGAGTCCACACTTTAGTCAATTTCAAGTTCCTCTCAGAAAGGGCACCGTTTTGACCGGCGGCCCCGATCACTGCACGCCTCTTTCCCCCCACCCCCCCCTCACCCCCCTTCAGGCCATCACTTTCAGGACTCCGCCCCTTCAACCCCAAACATTCTATTAGTCCCTGGGACTCCCCCCCCCCTCCCTCATGCCCCCGCTAATGGGCAAGACCCCCCCCCCCAGGCCTGATCCCTGGCAGCGCCAAGCTGGCAGTACCAAGGTACCCGGATGCCAGGGGATGTGCCAGGGTACAGCCCTGCCCTGTCTCCGACCACCCAGGGGTCTCTAATGGCCTGTGAGATTCCACCCCCCAGGTGCCTTCACACTTGGTTCACGTTTGTGGAAACCAGTGCTAAATGGCGCCTGGTCAAATGTCTAGCAGGCATGGGCATTTACTCCCGGACACCGAGTGAAAGAGGCGCTTGGGTATGCTCATTTAAATATACTGATCTGGATCATGCCCAGCAAGGGCGAGATCCAGATCGTGCCGGGCAGAACGAGTCGGGTGACTTGCGACTGGCCCGGCCCCCGGCACAATTTGGGGCTCTCGCAGGATTCACCCATCATGCCTGGCTCCGCGATGGGCGCAAGGCGCTGATTCATGCCCATGAGTTCAAATCCTACAATTGCTGCTGGTGAAAATTTGGTTTAATAAATCTGGAATACAAAGCTAGTCTCAGAAATGATGACCACAAAATTACCAGATTGCCGTATAAACCTATCTGGTTCACCATTGCTCTTCGGGGAGCAAATCTACTGTCCTTACCTGGTGTGGCGTACATCTGACTCCAGACCTATACCAATGTGGTTGCCTCTCAATTCACCTTCGAAACAGCCTAGCAAGCTGCTCAGTTGTTGGTGGTTCACCATGCTGCTGAATGTCAAGGGGAAGTGCTTTGATTTCTCTTTTCAGAGATGGCTCAATGCCTGCCACTTGTGTGGCACGAATGTTACTCCCACTTATAGCCCAAGCCTGAATATTGTCCAGGTCTTGCTGTCTGTGGATATGGACTGCTTCAGTGTCTGAGCAGTCATGAATGGTACTGAACATTATGCAGTGAGCAGTGAACATCCCCTTTTCTGGCCTTATAGTAGAGGGAAGTTCATTGATGAAACGGCTGAAGATGCTTGGGCCTAGGACACTATCCTGAGAAACCTCTGCAGCAATGTTCTGGGGCTAAGATAATAGACCTCCAACAATTACAGCCATCTTCCTGTGTGTCAGGTATGATTTAAGCCAGTAGAGAATTTTCCCTCTGATTCACTGACTTAAACTTTACGAGGGCTCCTTAATGCCACATTCAGTCAAATTTTCCTTGATCTCATCAAGGTAGCCAATTCCTCACCTTTTATCATAGATTATTATATAGTCTCATAGAATTTACAGTGCAGAAGGAGGCCATTCGGCCCATCGAGTCTGCACCAGCTCTTGGAAAGAGCACCCTACCCAAGATCAACACCTCCACCGTATCCCCATAACCCAGTAACCCCACCCAACACTAAGGGCAATTTTGGACACTAAGGACAATTTATCATGGCCAATCCACCTAACCTGCACATCTTTGGACTGTGGGAGGAAACCGGAGCACCCGGAGGAGACCCACGCACACACTGGGAGGATGTGCAGAGTCCGCACAGACAGTGACCCAAGCCGGAATCGAACCTGGGACCCTGGAGCTGTGAAGCAATTGTGCTATCCACAATGCTACCGTGCTGCCCTCTGGAATTCAGCTCCTTTGCCCACATTTTAACCAAGGGTCAGGAGCAGAATGTCCCTGGTGGAACAAACCCTGCATCAGTGAGCATCTTATTAATGAGCAAGTGCCACTTAATAGCACTGTTGAACCACCTTCCACGACTTTGCTGATGATTCATTAATTGACTGGGTCTGATTTTCCTTCATTTTGTAGACAGGCCAAATATAGACAATTTAGTGTCAGTGTTGCCGCAGTACTGGGCCATCTTGGCTGGAGGTAAGGCTGATTCTTCAGCTCTAGAGACATGATATTGTCACAGTCCATAACGTTTGCACTCCGCTGTTTCTTGATATCACTTCACCTTGATGGCTGTTTCTGCCGTTTAACATGCATGTAACTCTACATTATAGTTTCATCAGATTTCTTTATTCTTTCATGGGATGTGGGCATTGCAGGCAAGGCCAACATTTGTTGCCAGTCCCTAATTGCCCTCGAACTGAATGGCATTATTTTAAGTCAATCACATTGCTGTGGATCTGGAGTCACATGTAGGCCAGACCAGGTGTTTAGGACATTAGTGAACCAGATGATTTTTCCATAAATCAACAATGGTTTCATGGTCATCATTGGACTTTTAATTCCAGATTTTTATTGAATTCAAATTTCACCATCTGCCAAGGTGGGATTCAAACCGGGTCCCCAGAGTATTATCCTGGGTGTCTGGGTTACTAGTCCAGTAACACTGCCACTCTGTCACTGCCTCCTCTTAGTTGGCACTTAATTTTTATGTATGCCTGGCGCTGCCCCTGACATTTTCTCATACATTCCTTACTGAAACAAACTTGGTCTCCTGGCTTGATGATAATGGTAGAGTGAGAGGTATGCCAGACCATGAGGTAACATGGATGGCACAGTGGCTAGCACTGCTGCCTCACTGCCAGGGACCTGGGTTCAATTCCGGCCTTGGGTGGGGATCAGGTGGGGGAGTGGACCTAGGTCGGGTGCTCCTTCAGAGGGTCAAGTGCAGGCTCAGTGGGCCTCCTTCTGCATTGTAGGGATTCTATGGTACACTCTGGTGGAATAGAATTCTGCTGCTGATCTTGCTACTCTCAATACTTCTTCCGAGTTGTAGGTAACAAGGAGGAGTGCTGATTCATCAGCTGAGAGATGGCGACTGGTGGTAATCAGCAGGAGGATTGTTGGCCCATGTTTGACCTGATGCCTTGAGCGTTTGTGAGATCCAGAGTCAATATTGAGAACTCACAGAGCGAACCGCAACCCCCCACCCCCGGCTGACCGTGTGCCATGCGCAGGATTCTCTGTCCCACCAGCACCGTTTTCTGGCACGGTGCTGACACCCCTGACAGCGGGATCGTCCATTCCCGCAGTTGGCCAATGGGGTTTCCCATTGTAGGCCCCCCCCAAGCCGTCGGAAATGTGTGGGCATGGGTGCATGTGGGCCGTGCAGAGAATCCCACCAACGGAGAAGCATGTATTTTGGCGTCTCTGGTGGGTCATGCATTGGGACGGGGCCACATCCGGGGATGGTGATGGAGGGCACCTGAGGTGGCTAAAAGGGATGATGCTGAGATTGACCTGCTATTGCTTGAGGTTTGAGCGGCAGCTTCTCCCAATTTTGGCACGTGCCCAATGTTATTGATGTTTAGAACTTTGGTAAGGCCGCACTTGGGAATATTGCGCACAATTCTGGTTGCCACACTACCAGAAAGATGTGGAGGCTTTGGAGAGGGTGCAGAGGAGGATGTTACCTGGTCCGGAGGATGTTAGCTATGTGGAGAGGCTGAATAGACTCGGATTGTTTTCATTAGAAAGACGGAGGTTGAGAGGCGACCCGATTGAAGTCTACAAGGTTATGAGGGGAATGGATAGAGGGAATGGGCAGGCACTCTTTCCCAGGATGGTGGGGTCAGTCAGCAGGGGGCATAGGTTTAAGATTGTGGGGCAAAGTTTAGAGGAGATGTGTGAGGCAAGTGTTTTACGCAGAGGGTGCTGAACGCGTTGCCAGGGAAGGTTGTGGAAGCAGATACATTAACGGCGCTCAAAAAACATCTTGACAAACACATGGAGGACGGGTATAGAGGGATACGGCACAGGGAAGAGCTGAGAATTTTGGCCAAAGGTGGTATCATGACCGGTACAGGCTTGGAGAGCCGAAGGGCCTGTTCCTGTGCTGTACTGTTCTTTGTTCTTGTTCTTTGACTTTGCAACTATTAATTCATCCCACTCTCCTGTTCTTCTCCCACAGCTCTGCAATTTTCCTTTTCCCATTTCAAGTGTTAACCTGTTCTCTGTGAAAGTTGTTATTAAATCTCCGTCTACAAGCCTTTTAGGCAGTGCGTTTCAGAATAAAACATGTTTACAATCAAAGCCGTTTTTCCACATAGATCTACCGTATATCTGCATGCTGATTGAAGCGAGGGGTGGACAGGAAGTGGAAAATTAATGGCATACAGAATGTGGGTGGGATTGGTATTAGTCCCCACATCATTGCACCATGTGGAGGAGAAAGAGGGAGTTATTAGAAATATAAATAAAATTAACAGAATAACACCCTTAGATAACATTGCCATGGAATAAGTATTCCATTTTTTGCTCTTTAAGTTTTTGAAATAACTCTACAATTTGATTGGCTACCCCTTTTGTGTTGAGATTTGTAACACAGGAGATTTAACCTCTCTCGTCTCTCAAGATGGGTCCCACCCCCTTAATTTGAAGATAATTTACATTTTTTTGTTTTGCCTGTAATCTTGGCTCAAATCGTGTACGCGTTTGTTTTTACTGACTGACTCATGCCTGCCACGGAAAACATTGCTTCACAATGGGATGCTAATTCCTGCATATTGTGAATGCCTTATCAAAATGAGAAGGGTTAGTGCTAGGAAATGGATAATTTTCCTACTTTTCTCACCCATATCGAGAGCTCACTGGTCAACCATGACAAAGGTGGGCGCACGTTGACGCTACTACCCCTGTTCCAAGAATTATATGCAACCATAGAAAACCATCTTCAACAAGGCCATGCTCAGATTCCCCCTTCCTCGGATCGCTGACTCTCCTGCCCCATCTGGGGGAAACAGCTAACTAAATACCAACAATTACTTGCACCAAAGTCGAGGCAATTTGTTTTAGACCTAGAGACATAGGAGCGGAGGTAGGCCATGCAGCCCATCGTGTTTGCTCCGCCATTCAATCAGGTCATGGCTGATCTGACATAATCCTCAACTCCACTTTCCCACCTTGTCTCCAGAACTCTTGGTCCCCTTACTGATTAAAACCCTGCCTACCTTCTCGGTGCATAAGACTGGAGAAGGCCAATCAGCCCCACAAACCTGTTCTGTCATTGATTGAATTATGGGTGATCTGTAATTTATGGTTCCACATCCCTTGATGCCCTTGCCTATCAAAAATCTATCAATCCCACTTCTCGGGCCGGATTCTCCGCCGTCGGGAAGCTCCGTTTTGCTGGCAGCCCGGGGGTTTCCCGATGGCGTGGGGCTGCCCCACAATGGGAAACCCCATTGACCAGCCGGTGGAATGGAGCATCCCGCCGGCATGCTGAACCAGAAATCGGGCACTGCAGGACGGAGAATCCAGCCCCTGAACTTTTCAATTGACTCCCAGTTCCAACAGTTCTTTGGGGCGGCGGGGGTGAAAGAGTTCCAGGGTTCCACTACCCTATGTATGAGGAGGTGCTTATCTTGACGTCACGCCTGAACAACCTAATTCTAATTTTAAGGTTATGCCCCCTTTTTCTGGTCTACCTCCAGCCCTGCACCCCCGCACCCCCGACCCCCCTACCAGCCCTGAGAGGAAATACATTTCTCTCTATCTTGACCAACTCTTTTAATCATCTTAAACACTCCAACTATATTGTGCCTTAATCTCCTGTATTCAAGAGAATAGATGTTGAGTCTATGGAATCCTTTCCAATAAGTTAACCCTTTTGGTCCTGGTATCAGGTAGGTGCACCTCCAATGCATGCTCTCTGAGAATTCTGTGGATTCATCCCCACCTCGGATGCATTTAATCTCCTGCTATCTGGGTGAATCTTCACCCATGCAGCCTCAGAGGGAGAGACAGAGAGAAAGTGAGTTAGCCAAGGCTCTTCAACGATGGTTGCAAAATAGGCTGGAATTTTCCACCCTGCTGGTAGGGCCAGACTTCCTCTCGCTGCTGTTGCTGGGCTCATCTGGTCTTGGGTGGGGGTTTGCTGATCGTGGGGTGACCTCTGGATGGATCAAACTTGGATAATGTAAAAACTGTTGCTGCCTTGGTGATGTTACCTATAAAGTAATGATGAAAAGACCCCATTGAGGGACGTCCATCCCACCTCTCGGTACAGGATGAATAGTCAGAAGGTTTTTCCGAGGGTGGAAGACTCAATTACAAGGGGGCACAGGTTCAAGGCCAGAGCGGAAACGTTTAGGGGAGATGTACAGGGAAAGTTTTTCCAGGTGGTGCACGCACAATAGCAATGATTAAGATGTTTCTTGATGGACACATGAACGGGCGGGGAATGGAGGGATACAGATCGTTTGGGCAATAAGCAGTAGGTCTAAATAAGGAATCTGGATCGGCGCAGGATTGGTGGGCCGAAGGGCCTGTTCCTGTGCTGTAAGGTTCTTGATGTGGAGATGCCGGCGTTGGACTGGGGTGAGCACAGTAAGAAGTCTTACAACACCAGGTTAAAGTCCAACAGGTTTGTTTCGATGTCACTAGCTTTCGGATACCGAAAGCTAGTGACATCGAAACAAACCTGTTGGGCTTTAACCTGGTGTAAGACTTCTTACTGTAAGGTTCTTTGTTCTATCTCCAACTCTTGGCCTAGGTGACACAAAAGATTGCTCCTGCCACAGAAACATGCTGGGATCTGGTTACGCAACTCCCATCCCAATGTTCCTTTTGCACCTCTTATTATCCCAGAAAGGTGGCACTACAGATGAGGAACATCCTGCCCATGAATTATATAACTGACCTTGCTCCGTGGGGACTTGCCGTCTGTTGCCAGATTTCCCTTGAGTCCAGCACCTGATGAGAACTGGATGTCAAGTGCAGACAGGGGGAGGTCATGTTGAGAGTATGGGAGCACTTTCCCAATCTCACGCTGCATCTCTAAGTAGATGGCTTCGCTCTTCACCATATTAAGCATCCCTGAGCAGAACAAAATTTGAGTGGGAGAGTATCCGTTAGCCTGACTTACATCCAGAATGGATGCACAGTCAGACAGATCCCACTGCACTCATGCGATCTTGGTGCACATTTTTTATATTTCACCCAGGTGACTCTACAGAGGAAAATCATCCTCCCAGTCTGTGTCTCAACACAGGTGGGGTTGTTCTCCTTAAAACAGGAAAGGTAAAGAGGAAATAGAGGGATTCTAAATTATGAAAAGGTTTTTATTGAGTAGAGAGGAAGAAACTGTTTCCACTGGAAGAAGGGCTGGTAACCAGAGAATACAGTATTAAGGTAATTAAAAAGTATATCTCGCTGGGAGATGAATATAATTTTTTCCCCCCGTGAGCTGTTATGATCTAAAATACACTGTCTGAAAGGGCAATGGAAGCAGATTCAATCATACCTTTCAAAAGGGAATTGGATAAATACTTGAAAAGGAAATTTCCATCGGAAAAGACCAGGGGAGTGGGATTAATTGGATGGTTCTTTGAAAGAACCGGCATTGTTTCAAGCACTGAACAGCCAGCCGCCTTCTGTACTGTAATTGATTGCATAATTCGTAAAGCACAGTGATTATGAACCACAGCCTCTCGTGGAATTATTTTAGCAAGAAACTTTGTCTCCCTCTTGACCATTTCCCTAAGAAAAGAGTAAGAGTCGCCCTATATCTTCCACCAGTTACTTCTATTAGAGTGCACTGACTTTTGTAGCTTTCCTAAATGTCATTGTTTGACGTTAGCACCTCACTCTGAGGAGTCAGTATCTATACCACCGTGGCACATAACCCTGTTAGCAGAATGTAGAAAATATTTATGTACATCTATATATTCATCAAGGTCTGTCAGATAATTAGGTGCTTACACAGGAAATCTAGAAAAATGCCCCTGACTGTCTACTCCGACATCACAGTCACGGCAGTACAACATTCAGTATATTGCTGCTTTTCAAATACAAAACCATAGAAGCCGCTCTCTTTCTCGCACCCTGCACATTCGCCCACCCCGACCAGCTTTATGGAGCTGACAGAACTGGGAGCCAGCTGAATCGTTGTAGTACTTCACATTTTCAATTTAGTACTGGGTGTTTGCTATTGTGCTTGAACAGCTATCAATCACGCCACGATGCTAGAACAAATGCTAACTTTAAAAGGAAATAAAATCAGAAGGAATACTCCATCCACAGAACGGAGGACCTACCGGTATTCTGCCATTCAGAGTTACTTCCAGCAGCCCGGTTTGAAATGTGGAGCCTGACAGGTGAGCAACACAGCCCCGAGTAGAGCCAACAGCGTCACAGTAAAGTACAGTTTCCTGCTTTCAGTGAAGCAGAGGGGGGTTGAAGCAGGAAGCCTGCAAGCTTTTCGCAAAAAGTGTAGAATTACGTAGGAGGCCACATACTAAACACTGACTAAATCAGTGAAAAGGCATGTTATGTTTGAGAGGAAGTTTGAATTCTAAAATAAACAATTACTATTGTCCCCACAAGGCTAGTAACCATACAAGGTCAGCCTAATTGTCTTCCAGTCGATGTCTGTGTATTTACATTGTGTACCTATCGTATGTCCAATGTTTTTCATGTATGGAACAATCTGTCTGGACTGTACGCAGAACAATACTTTTCACTGTACATGTGACAATAAAGCAAATCAAAATCAAGTTGGCAGTGTTTATTAATCCATATTATTCTTTTGGCAACACAGTGATGGATCTGGTGGAGATGTAAAGCTACATTTGCCAGTCCAGTGTCAATTTGAAATTGTGGACACTTTTGGTAAAATGGGTATCATGTTGAGCTGATGCATATGGGCTCACCATTATAACCAAATGAGCCATCAAGGGCAATTGTGACAACTTTACAATCCCAAATAATACTGATAAAATGTTGACGGCACATCCCAATTCTCATGAAGCCTGACTCATTCTGGTTTTTCTCACATTTTTAAACTTGTACAGTGGAGTCAGCTCAGAGAAGGACTGGGGAATAGAACAAAGGACAAATAAAAGTACAGCACAGGAATAGGCCCTTCGGCCTTCCAAGCCTCCACCAACCAGGCCCGTCTAACCTAAAAGCAGCAGGAACTGGCCATTCAGCCCCTTGAACTTGCTCCGCCATTCAATAAGATGATTGCTGATCCACCTCCGCATTATTCCCATATCCCTTAATTCCTTCAGTATTCAACAATCTGTCAATCTCTGACTTGAATATGCTTAGCGGCTGAACATCCACAGCTTTCTGCGGCAGAGAATTCCAAAAATTCACATTGCTGAAAAGCGAGACATGTTGCCATGTTGCACCCGTCAGGATGAATGCAAAAGCCCCAGATTTCAAACGATTACAATTTATGTCGCTCTTTTCAGCAATATTCAAGTTCACGACGAGGTTCACGACGGCGCGAAACGGCCCCGATCCCGACCGATTCAGGCCCTGACAATGGGCCAGGATCGGGGCCGCGTCATCTACCCGCGCCAGGCCTTGTCGCGCGCGTCAAGGCGGCGCCGCATAGATGACGCGGCCGGCGCCGCATAACGGGCATCATCCGCGCATGCGTGGTTGCCGTCCTCTCTAAGTCCGCCCCGCAAGAAGATGGGGGACGGATCTTGCGGGGCAGCGGAAGGAAGGAGGTCCTCCTTCAGAGAGGACGGCCCGACAATCGGTGGGCACCGATCGCGGGCCACCCCACATTTGAGGTACCCCCCCCGGTGCAGGATCCCCCCTCGCCCCCCCTGCAGGCTGCCCCCCCAGCGTTCACGCACCGTTCATGACGGCAGCGACCAGGTGTGGATGGCGCCGGGGGGAACCCGCCGTTTTGGCCTGGCCGCTCGGCCCATCCGGGCCTGAGAATAGCGGGGGTGCCGGAGAATCGCCATTTTGGGTGTCTCCGGCGATTCTCCGGCCTGCGGCTCGCGAAACCCGACCGGGCCGTTCCCGCCGCTTGGGAGAATCGCGGGAGGGCATCGGACCGGCGTCCTGGGAAATTTTGGCGGCTCAGGCGATTCTCCCAACCGGCGCGGGAGTGGAGAATCTCGCCCCACATTACCAAGCGATTGATTGGCTGAAGAAATGCTTTGAAGAAATCGCAGCCGGCGCCGGGGCAGAGAATCCATTTCCGCAGACGAATTCGGGACACACGCCGATTCCCCGGGCCCCGAAAAGCGGCGTACTTGCGTGGCGGCTGTGGACGTAGTCGGGGGCGGGTCGAGGGCAGGGGGGGCCTTATATGGTACTGGTCTAATTTTGGGCGGGCGGTCTGGGTCGGGCACACGGCCGATCAGAGGCACTATTTGGAAGGTCCAGCTCCGTGATCTAAGTCCGTCATGGAGGTGCAGCAGCTGGAGGGCGCCACCGTGCGCATGCGCGGCCTCTGACCCGGAAGTGCGAGGGCCTGTATCTGCAGCTAAAGCTGCGAGCTTCCCAAGGGGTCACTGCCAGCCCCCTGCAGGGCTATGAATATGTGGCCCTTTCACACCAGTTTTTCTGTCATGAAAGGCCACAGTTTTTACGACGCCGTGGGGACATAGTCCCAAAAACGGAGAATCCAGCCCCTTATCTCAGTCCTAAATGGCCAGGCCCTTAGTCTGCGACTCTTACCCCCTAATTGTTGACCCACCAGCGAGGGAACGCACCACCATCTTCCTTGATGTTAGAGCTGGGTACAATGGAAAAAACACTGAAGATAAAAGTTATCTGTATAGGAAGACATGCTGTGGGCAAGACAATAAACACATTACTAACTGCTCTCCTCTATTGGTGCAAAGAATACACCATAGTATATGATCACTCTATCCTGCTGCTTCTCCTTTCTTCTCTTTTGTTCTCATCTGTGGCTGCTTACACCTCTCCCTTTCACTTGGAGGACATCGTAGGTAGGATGCCATGTTTTTTAATTCATTTATGTGATGTGGGTTTCGCTGGCTAGGCCAACGTTTATTGCCCATCCTAATTTCCCTTGAGAAGGTGTGGTGAGCTGCCTTCTTGAATTGCTGCAGTCCATGTGGTGGATGTAGGTACACTCACAGTGCTGTTAGGGACAGAGTTCCAGGATTTTGACCCAGTGGCAGTGAAGGAATGGCCGATATATTTCCAACTCAGGATGGGTAAGTGGCTTGGAGGGGAACCTTCAGGCGGTGGTTTTACCAGGTACCTGCTGCCCTTGTCCTCTAGATGGTAATGGTCATGGGTTTGGAAGGTGCTGACTAAGGAGCCTTGGTGAGTTCCTGCCGTGAATCTTGCAGGTGGCACACATGGCTGCCATAGTGAGTCGGTGGTGGATGGAGTGAATATTTGTGGAAGGGATGCCAATCAAGTGGGGCTGCTTTGTCCTGGATTGTGTCTAGCTTCTTGAGTGTTGTTGGCACAGCAAGGGGAGGGTATCCCATCGCACTCCTGGCTTGTGCTTTGTCGATGGTGGACAGGCTTTGGGGGTCAGGAAGTGAGTTGCTCACCACAGAATTCCTAGCCTTTGATCTGCTTTGATCACAGTGTTTATCTGGCTAGTCCAGTTCAGTTTCTGGTTCTTCAGGTTGTTGATAGTGGGGTAGTCAGTGACGTTGTGCCATTGAATGTCAAGGGGTGATAGTTAAGATTCTCTCTTGTTGGAGAAGATCAATTTGTGGAATTCATTATCTCAGAGGGCATGGTTGCCGGGACATTGAGCAGATAGACAGATTTTTAATGGATTGAAGGGTTATGGAGAACTGGCAGAAAAGTGGAGTTGAGGCTGAGAGGAGATCAACTACGATCGTATTGAATGGCGGAGTGGGCTCGGGGGCTGAATTGCCCACTTCCGCTGCTAGTTTCTATGCCTGGCCCAAATGTTATGTGCCGCTTGTCAGCCCAAGTCTGGATATTGCCCAACTCTTGTTCCATTTTGACACGGACCTCTTCAGTGTCTGAGGAGTCATGAATGGTGCTGTACATTGTGCACTCATCAGTGAACATTCCCAATCCTAAACTTCTGATGGAAGGAATCTGATTGATGAAGCAGCTGAAGATGGTTGGGCCGAGAACAATCCCCTGAGGAACTCCTGCATTGATATCCCTGGTTGTTGAAGGGGCACTTGCTGCGAGTGCTGGATAGTTTTGTCCCACTGAGACAAGGGAGGAATGGGTAGGTGAAGGAGCCTTGGATGACAAGAGAAGTGGTGCTTCTAGTCAAGAGGAAGAAGGAAGCTTACGTAAGGTTGAGGAAGCAAGGATCTGGCTTGGCTCTAGAGGGCTACAAGGTAGCCAGGAAGGAACTGAAAAATGGAGTTAGGAGAGCGAGAATGGGGCATGAAAAAGCCCTGGCGGGAAGGATTAGGAGAAACCCCAAGCGTTCTACACTTATGTGAGAAATAAGAGGATGATCAGAGTGAGAGTAGGGCCGATCAGGGATAGTGGAGAGAACTTGTGCCTAGAGTCTGAGGAGGTAGGAGAGGCCCTAAATGAATATTTTGCTTCAGTATTCACTAGAGAGAACAGTGTGAACCAGGTTAATAGATTCAAACAGGTTGATATTAAGAAGGAGGATGTGCTGGAAATTTTGAAAAGCATCAGGATAGATAAGTCCCCTGGGCCAGACGGGATATACCCAAGGTTGACAGGATATACCCAAGGTTACTATGTGAAGCGAGGGAAGAGATTGCTACGCTGTTGGCGATTACTTTTGCGACCTCATTCTCCACTGGAGTAGTACCGGATGATTGGAGGGAGGCAAATGTTGTTCCCCTGTTCAAGAAAGGGAATAGGGAAATCCCTGGGAATTACAGACCAGTCAATCTTACGTCTGTGGTGAGCAAAATACTGGAAAGGATTCTGAGAGATAGGATTTATGATTATTTGGAAAAACATGGTTTGATTGAAAATAGACAGCATGGCGTTGTGAGGGGCAGGTCATGCCTCACAAGCCTCATTGAATTCTTTTTAAAAAAAAATGTTTATTAAGAATTTTTTACAAAATTTTCAACCATACAAAGCAACCCCCCCCCCTCCCCCCCCCCCCCCCCCCCCCCCCCCCGTAACGCGAAAGAAAGAAAGCTTGCATAGCAAGACATGAACATGGCAAGTCAATATGATACAGAACTTTGTACATTGGATTCCTCCCGTACATATCAGTTTCCCGGATCATTCATGTATTTTCTTGCTCAAATGCCCCCCAGAAAGGCCCCCCTTCCCCCTCCCTCCCTCCTCCCCCCCCCAAGAAAGATGTTCCCCCCCCCTCCTCCCCCCTGGGTTGCTGCTGCTGCTGTCCGACCTTCATCTAACACGAGATAGTCTAGGAATGGTTGCCACCGCCTGCAGAACCCCTGCGCAGGCCCCCTCAAGGCAAACTTTATCCTCTCCAACTTGATAAACCCAGCCATATCATTTATCCAGGCCTCCACGCTGGGGGGCTTCGCCTCTTTCCACATTAACAAGATCCTTCGCAAGGCTACTAGGGACGCAAAGGCCAGAATGCCGGCCTCTTTCGCCTCCTGCACTCCCGGCTCGTCCACTACTCCAAATAGTGCTAGCCCCCAGCTTGTCTTGACCCGAACATTCACCACCTTAGATACTGTTCCCGCAACTCCCCTCCAGAACCCTTCCAGTGCCGGGCATGACCAAAACATATGGACATGGTTCGCCGGGCTTCCTGAGCACCTCCCACATCTGTCCTCCACCCCAAAGAACCTGCTCAGCCTCGCCCCCGTCATATGCGCTCTGTGAACTACCTTAAACTGTATCAGGCTGAGCCTGACACACGAGGAAGAGGAATTAACCCTACTTAGGGCATCAGCCCACAGCCCCTCCTCAAACTTCTCCCCTAGCTCCTCTTCCCATTTATCTTTCAGCTCCTCTACCAAAGCCTCCCCCTCTTCTTTCATCTCCTGGTATATCGCCAACACCTTGCCCTCCCCGACCCATACGCCCGAAATCACCCTGTCTTGAATCCCCTGTGCCAGGAGCAGTGGGAATTCCCTCACCTGCCACCTCACAAATGCCCTCACTTGCATGTACCTGAAAGCATTTCCCGGGGGTAGTCCAAATTTCTCCTCCAGCGCCCCTAAGCTCGCAAACGTCCCATCGATGAACAGGTCCCCCATTCTTCTAATCCCTGCCCGATGCCAGCTCTGAAACCCCCCCGTCCATCCTTCCTGGGACAAACCGATGGTTATTCCTGATCGGGGACCACACCGAGGCTCCCATCGCTCCCCTATGTCGTCTCCACTGCCCCCAGATCTTTAATGTTGCCGCCACCACCGGGCTCGTGGTGTACCTTGTCGGCGAGAGTGGCAGCGGTGCCATCACCAGCGCCCCCAGGCTCGTTCCTTTGCAGGACGCCATCTCCAACCTCTTCCACGCCGCCCCCTCTCCCTCCATCACCCACTTACGGATCATCGCCACGTTGGCTGCCCAGTAGTAGCCACCCAGATTCGGCAACGCCAATCCTACTCTATCTCTGCTATGCTCCAGGAACCCCCTCCTTACCCTCGGGGTCTTGCTCACCCACACAAATCCCATAATGCTCCTGCTTACCCTCTTAAAGAAGGCCTTGGTAATCACAATTGGGAGGCATTGGAATACAAAAAGAAACCTCGGGAGAACCACCATTTTAATCGACTGTACCCTGCCCGCCAGCGAGAGTGGCAACATGTCCCACCTTTTAAAGTCCTCCTCCATCTGTTCCACCAGCCGCGTCAAATTAAGTTTGTGCAGTGCCCCCCAGCTCCTAGCTACCTGAATCCCCAAGTATCGAAAGCTCCTTTCCGCCCTCCTCAACGGTAGGTCGTCTATCCCTCTTCCCTGATCCCCCGGCTGCACCACAAAGAGCTCACTCTTTCCCACATTGAGCTTATAGCCCGAGAAGTCTCCAAACTCCCTTAGGATCTGCATGACCTCAACCATCCCCTCCACTGGATCCTCCACATACAGCAACAAGTCGTCTGCGTACAGCGACACTCGATGTTCCTCTCCCCCTCGGACCACCCCCTTCCATTTCCCCGACTCCCTTAACGCCATGGCCAAAGGCTCAATTGCTAATGCAAACAGCAGGGGGGACAGGGGGCACCCCTGCCTCGTCCCTCGGTACAGCCGGAAATACTCCGACCTCCGCCGGTTCGTGACCACACTCGCCACCGGGGCTCTGTACAGGAGTTTAACCCAACTAATAAACCCTCCACCGAACCCAAACCTCCTCAACACTTCCCAGAGATACTCTCACTCTACTCAGTCAAAGGCCTTCTCCGCGTCCATAGCTGCCACTATCTCTGCCTCTCCCTCCACCGATGGCATCATTATCACATTTAGGAGCCTTCGCACATTGGTATTTAGCTGCCTACCCTTTACGAATCCCGTCTGGTCCTCGTGAATCACCCCCGGGACACAGTCCTCAATCCTCGTAGCCAACATTTTTGCCAGCAACTTAGCATCTACGTTGAGGAGCGAGATCGGTCTATACGACCCGCATTGCAGTGGGTCTTTATCCCGCTTCAAGATCAAAGAGATTGTCGCCTCCGACATTGTCGGGGGCAGGGTCCCCCCCCCCCTTGCTTCATTGAAGGTCCTTACCAGCAACGGGGCTAACAGGTCTACATACTTCCTATAGAACTCCACCGGGAACCCATCCGGCCCCGGGGCCTTCCCTGCCTGCATGCTCCCCAGTCCTTTAACCAGCTCCTCCACCCCAATGGGCGCCCCCAAACCAGCCACCTCCTGCTCCTCCACCCTCGGGAACCCCAGTTGGTCCAAGAATCGTCGCATCCCCTCTTTTCCCCCTGGGGGCTGGGACCTGTACAGCTCCTCGTAAAAGGCCTTAAATGCCTCATTCACTTTCACGCACTCCGCACCGTAGTTCCCTTGCCATCCTTGATTCCACCTATTTCCCTCGCTGCCATCCTCTTACGGAGCTGATGTGCCAGCATCCGACTCGCCTTCTCCCCATATTCATATATCGCCCCCTGTGCCTTCCTCCACTGTGCCTCTGCCTTCCCTGTGGTCAACAGGTCGAACTCCGTCTGGAGACTTTGTCTCTCCCTGAGTAGTCCCTCATCAGAAGCCTCTGCGTATCTCCTGTCCACCCTTAAAATCTCCCCCACTAACCTCTCCCTTTCCCTGCCCTCTCTCTTTATCCTATGAGCCCTGATGGATATTAACTCTCCCCTGACCACCGCCTTCAGTGCCTCCCATACTACTCCCACCTGCACCTCCCCGTTGTCATTGGCCTCCAGATACCCTTCGATGCACCCCCGCACCCTCCCGCACACTTCCTCGTCTGCCAGCAGTCCCACATCCAACCACCACAACGGGCGTTGGTCCTTCTCCTCCCCCAGCTCTAGCTCCACCCAATGCGGGGCGTGATCTGAAATGGCTATGGCCGAATACTCCGTTCCCTCCACTTTCGGGATCAATGCCTTGCCCAAAACAAAAAAATCTATCCGGCTTTATGTACATGGGAGAAAAAAGAAAATTCTCTGGCCAAAGGCCTGGCAAATCTCCACGGATCTACTCCCCCCATCTGATCCATAAACCCCCTGAGCACTTTGGCCGCCGCCGGCCTCTTCCCCATTCTAGATCTGGAACGATCTAATGCTGGATCCAACACCGTGTTGAAATCCCCACCCATTATCAAGCTCCCTACCTCCAAGTCTGGAATACGCCCCAACATCCGTTTCATGAATCCAGCATCGTCCCAGTTCGGGGCGTATACATTTACCAATACCACCTCCGTCCCGTGCAACCTACCGCTCACCATCACGTATTGGCCTCCATTGTCCGCTACATGTTCTTGGCCTCAAACGACACCCGCTTCCCCACCAGTATTGTCACCCCTCTATTCTTCGCATCCAGCCCCGAATGGAACACCTGTCCTACCCATCCCTTCCTTAACCTGACCTGGTCTGCCACCTTCAGATGCATCTCCTGAAGCATGACCACGTCTGCCTTCAGTCCCTTTAGGTGCGCGAACACTCGGGCCCTCTTAACCGGCCCGTTTAGGCCTCTCACATTCCACGTGATCAGCCGGATTGGGGGGCTACCCCCCCCCGGGCCGACTAGCCATCTCCTATCTTAGGCCAGTCCCGTGCCCGCGCCTCCCGCACCCTCCAGTCCCCCAGACGGGGAACCCCCGCCCCGGCCACCTCTTACATTTTCAGTTCCCCCTCAGCCAGTGCAGCAGTAACCCTATTGTCACCCCTCCCCCCCTTCCCTCCCCCCTCCCCGCTAGATCCGCATCTAGCTCTTTTGCTCCCCCCATACTACTTCCGTGAGTCAGCTGACTTCTGCTGACCCCGGCTTCCCCCGCCTTCCCGTTGATCTCCCCGTGTGGGAGTCTCTCCTCCTCCTTACCTTCCTCCATCCCCCCCCGCCCTAGCGCGGGAAAAAGCCCGTGCTTTCCTGAGCCAGCCCCGCCCTCTGTGGCGCAGCTCCTGTTGCGGCCTTATCCCAGTTCCCCCATCCCCGAGTCTCACCTCTCTCCAGCATCGACGCCCACATTTCCCACTATCTCGTCAACAGAAAAAAATTTAACAAGAACTCTTCCCCCATCCCCATCCATCATCCCACCCATGAAACATTCTTTACCCATATTTACAACCCCGTATACAGTCAACATCCCCCCCACAACCACAGCCCCTCAGTTCAAGTCCAATTTTTCCGTTTGGATAAAGGTCTGGTGTTTCCAAATAGTGGTGTCGGTCCTGATAAGTGAACCACAGTCGCGCAGGCTGCAGCATTCCGGACTTGACTCTTTTTTTATGCAGCACCGCCTTGGCCCGGTTGAAGCCAGCTCTCCTCTTTGCCACCTCCGCGCTTCAGTCCTGGTAGACTCGGATCACCGCATTCTCCCATCTACTGCTCCGCACCTTCTTGGCCCATCTCAGGGCACTTTCTTTGTCCGCAAAGCGATGGAACCTCGCCACTATCGCCCTTGGCGGCTCATCAGCCCTGGGTCTCCTCACCAGGACCCAGTGAGCTCCTTCCAGCTCCAGGGGGCTCGGAGAGACCTCCGCACCCATCAGCGAATGGAGCATCGTACTCACGTATGCCCCGGCATCAGCTCCCTCCACTCCTTCGGGGAGACCCAGAATCCGGAGATTCTTCCTCCTCGACTGTTCTCCAGGACCTCGAGTCTCTCGGCCCACCTCCTGTGCACCGCCTCGTGCGCCTCCATCTTTACCGCCAGGCCCAGGATATCGTCCTCTTTCTCATTAGTTTTATCCCTCACCTAACGGAGCTCCACCGCCTGGGCCTTCTGGGTCTCCTTCAGATCCTCGATCGCCAACAGCATTAGCGCCAGCACCTCCTTTTTAAGCTCCTCCACACAGCGCCTGAGGAATTCCTGCTGGTCCGGCCCCCATGCTGCTCGATCTCCGCCCTCCGCCATCTTGTTTTTTCCCCCTCGTTTTTGCCGCTGCTCCAAAGCCTCTTTCTCCGACGCTCCACCGCTAATCCCTGTCTTACAACGTAAGGGGGACCTTACTTCACCTTCCCACATGGGATTCAATCAAAAAATTTCCGTTGGGGCTCCTCTGGAGAGCCCAAAAGTCCGTGATAGCGGGAGCTGCCGAAATGTGCGGCTTAGCTCCGCATCGCCGCAACCGGAAGTCCCTCATTGAATTCTTTGAGGATGTGACAAGACACACTGATGAAGGTCAGGCAGTGGATGTGGTGTATATGGATTTCAGTAAGACATTTGATAAGGTTCCCCATGGTAGGCTCATTCAGAAAGTCAGGGGGCATGGGATATAGGGAAATTTGGCTGTCTGGATACAGAATTGGCTGGCCGAAAGAAGACAGTGAGTGGTAGTGGATGGAAAGTATTCCGCCTGGAGGTCGGTGACCAGTAGTGTCCCGCAGAGATCTGCTCTGGGACCTCTGCTCTTTGTGTTTTTTATAAATGACTTGGATGAGGAAGTGGAAGGGTTGGTTAGTAAGTCTGCCGATGGCACGAAGGTTGGTGGAGTTTTAGATAGTGTCGAGGCTGTTGCAGGTTACAACAGGACATTGACAGGATGCAGAGCTGGGCTGAGAAGTGGCAGATGGAGTTCAACCTAGATAAATGTGAAGTGATTCATTTTGGAAGGTTGAATTTGAATGCTGAATACAAAGCTAAAGGCAGGATTCTTGGACGTGTGGAGGAACAGACGGATCTTGGGATCCACGTACATAGATTCCTCAAAGTTGCCACCCAGGTTGATAGGGTTGTTAAGAAGGCGTATGGTGTGTTGGCTTTCATTAATGGGGGGATTGAGTTTAAGAGCCGCAAAGTTTTGCTGCAGCTTTATAAAACCCTGGTTAGACCACATTTGGAATATTGTGTCCAGTACTGGTCACCTCATTATAGGAAGGATGTGGATGCTTTGGAGAGGGTGCAGAGGAGATTCACCAGGATGCTGCTTGGACTGGAGGGCATGTCTTATGAAGAAAGGTTGAGGGAGCTAGGGCTTTTCTCACTGGAGCGAAGAAGGCAGAGAGGTGACTTGATAGAGGTGTACAAGGTGATGAGAGGCATGGAGAGTGTGGATAGCCAGAGACTTTTCCCCAGGGTGGAAATGGCTGTCACGAGGGGACATAATTTTAAGGTGATTGGAGGAAGGTATAGGGGAGATGTCAGAGGTCGGTTCTTTACACAGAGAGTGGTGGGTGTGTGGAATGCATTGCCAGCAGAGGTGGTGGAGTCAGAGTCATTAGGGACATTTAAGCAACTCTTGGACAGGCACATGGACAGCAGTAAATTGAAGGGGTGTAGCTTAGATTGATCTTAGATTAGGACAAATGGTCAGCACAACATTGTGGGCCGAAGGGCCTGTACGGTGCTGTACTGTTCTATGTTCTATGTATCTTGCTGGTAAATTAGCACCCCCACCAACCCAGCTGATTTTACATCTCCCCTGCCTCCCAGTATCTACTCTGGGTCTGTTAAATTCTTCTTTCTTTATCTCAAGTGTGCAGGGTAGTGTCCAATGTAATAGGGAAATAGCTTAATGTTCCTGTTCCTATCTTTGTATTATGAGAATGCATTCTGTATGATGGAGGGTAACATATGGATTAAATTAGGCCATTAAAATTCAGCAGTTGAATGAAACTGATGGTGTCAGGATATTACAATTTATGAGGCAGCAGAATGTGTGTATGAATGGTAGCTGCTTCAGGGAGGATGCATTTTCTTCACTCAGGTGGGTAATGGGAGTTTGGAAAATGACTGACTCAGCCCCCCTGCCTCGGGAGAAAGTGCCACAAATGGTAAGACCTTCATTGTCAGGTGACAGATGTAGTCAAGCCAGCACAGCCGTGAAAGAGGTCGGAGGCAGTCACAGGACTGTTGGCTGCCAAGGTCGGCTGGTTAAAGGCATGTCATGGTGCAAAGAACAAAAAAAATTACAGCACAGTAACAGGCCCTTCGAACCTGCAAATCTGCACCGACCATGCTGCCTGTCTGAACTAAAAACCCCTGCCCTTCCGGGGACCATATCCCTCTATTCCCATCCTATTCATGTATTTGTCAAGACGCCCCTTAAACGTCACTATCGCCCCTGCTTCCACTACCTCCTCTGGCAGCGAGTTCCAGGCACCCACTACCCTCTGTGTAAAAAACTTCCCTCGCACATCTCCTCTAAACTTTGCCCCTCGCACCGTAAACCTATGTCCCTTAGTAATGGACTCTTCTACCCTGGGAAAAAGCTTCTGACTATCCACTCTGTCCATGCCCCTCATAATCTTGTAGACCTCTATCAGGTTTCCCCTCAACCTCCGTTGTTCCAGTGAGAACAAACAGTTTATCCAACCTTTCCTCATAGCGAATGCCCTCCATACCAGGCAACATCCTGGTAAGCCTCTTCTGTACCCTCTCCAAAGCCTCCACATCCCCCTGCGAGTGTGGCGACCAGAATTGAATACCATGGATCTGATTCTCCCAAAAAATGTCACACTTAATTTGTGGCGGGTTTTCCCAGGAGTTCCTCACCGCTATTAAATGACACATAGTCATTTATTTTGGGCTGTGGAGGGTTTCTCACCGGTTTAGTCCACACTTAGAATTTTTTTTAGCACTGAATGGCACTGGGGAGCTGAACTCAGAGACCGGGCCACCATTATGAAAGGGTGCCCAAATATCTAAGTGAGCTTGTGGGTCCACCTCCAACCCATGGACAATGTCACCCCCACACCCATGGACACTACCCCACACTGCCCAAGCGAGGACACCCCACTATGACACCCCCTCTTCAGCCCCCCAAGCCCCTTTACGCACCGCCTCCTTTCTAGGGCCCCCATCCATCACCAGCTGCTCTGCACTCCCCCACTCTTCAAACCCCCCCTCCACCCTCATTTTATGGGCATGGCTTCCCTCACCCCCTAGCCTTTGGCAATGCCATCCTGGCACTTGGGCACCATTGCACTGCCACCCTGGTACCCAGACAGTGCTCCTGCTGACTTGACAGTGCCATCTGGGCACCTTGGCAGTGCCAGGGTGGCAGTGCCAAGATGCCATCTGGGCAGTACCAAGGTGCCCACGCTCCAGGGGGAGGACCAGAGAGCCACCCTGCACTTACCCTGACCAGCCTGGGGTCTTCGGTGTCCCGGGAGATTCGTTGGGTGCCGTTCCACCTGGTCCACCTTTAAGTGGACCACCCCTGATCGGTACCGGCCTGGCTGCAGCCTCCCTGGGGAGGCTGAAGAATCGAGGGAGGCCGCTGGATCCCATGCAGGTAGGTCGAAAGTAGGTTTACGACCTACTTCCGCGAACGTCATTTGGTCCCGCTCATTTGGGGCGGGGTTCCGACTCTGATGCCTCGCGGGACTTCAGAGAATCCTGGGAGGCATGGAGTCTGTTGGGAAGCTCGCTGAAGGCCTCTCCCGGCATTCTCCAGCCAGGTTGCGCTCAAGCGGGAGCACAATGTGGCCGAAGGTTTGCGCCCGCGCCCTATATTCCAAGTGCGGCCTAAAAAGCCGCAACATGACTTGCCAATTTTTAAACTCAATGCCCCGGCTGCTGAAAGCAAGCATGCCGTATGCCTTCTTGACTTTGTCCCAGTGAAAATAAAAAACCAGGCCTCCCAGCCCTCACCCTTCCTTACTTCACAAACAACCCTCTACCCTCCTATCCAACTCCGCACCCCCGCCCCCCCCCCCCCCACCTCCTATATCTTATTAAAATCACTCAGTGCTGTTTAAGCAAGAATGATCCTGGAAAATCCACAAGGGTGTGGTGAACGTATTGCAGTAACCATTCACCATGTATATAACTGTATCACGCTGTTGCCCATGTGGGCTCCACCTATGGATCATTGTAAGGTATTACCTGTAATGTATCATGTTGGTGCCTTGTGGGCCCCGCCCCTGGCTCCACCCCTTGAGGGGAGGTATAAAGAGCAGTAGCCCTGTAGGCGGCTCTCACTAGCAGACCAGTCGCAGGCAGGCACTGTTCTAGTTGATTAAAGCCACAGTTTACTTCTAATCCTGGTTTCGCGTGAATTGATGGTCACATCAAAGGGTCATTCCACAGCAAAATGGGAGAGTGGGGAGTATAACCCTTTGCAGAACTGGCAAGGTGCTATCATACTTAAAATTCTACCTCTTGGGCCAGATTTTCATGGAGGAGACAGGAAGTCAAACCCTTCTCCATTAAGAAAACTCTCCCCCCACTTGCCATATTTTCATTATGGTGAGGCAGGAGTGGGATGGAGTTTTACAAATTACAGTGGAAATAAGGACAGAGGTGAACTAATGAAAGATTATTTTATTCATTCTTATTGTGAGTCACCTTAAATACCAGTTTAAAGGAACTCAGTAAGTTTCTAGGCTGCTTCAGGGGGCAATCAAAAGTTAATGACATTGGTGTGGGACTTGAGCCACATGTCATGTAGGCCAGACTGAGTAAAATATAGAACATAGAACAATACAGCGCAGTACAGGCCCTTCGGCCCACGATGTTGCACCGAAACAAAAGCCATCTAACCTACACGATGCCATTATCATCCATATGTTTATCCAATAAACTTTTAAATGCCCTCAATGTTGGCGAGTTCACTACTGTAGCAGGTAGGGCATTCCACGGCCTCACCACTCTTTGCGTAAAGAACCTACCTCTGACCTCTGTCCTATATCTATTACCCCTCAGTTTAAAGCTATGTCCCCTCGTGCCAGCCATTTCCATCCGCGGGAGAAGGCTCTCACTGTCCACCCTATCCAACCCCCTGATCATTTTGTATGCCTCTATTAAGTCTCCTCTTAACCTTCTTCTCTCCAACGAAAACAACCTCAAGTCCATCAGCCTTTCCTCATAAGATTTTCCCTCCATACCAGGCAACATCCTGGTAAATCTCCTCTGCACCCGCTCCAAAGCCTCCACGTCCTTCCTATAATGCGGTGACCAGAACTGTACGCAATACTCCAAATGCGGCCGTACCAGAGTTCTGTACAGCTGCAACATGACCTCTCGACTCCGGAACTCAATCCCTCTACCAATAAAGGCCAACACTCCATAGGCCTTCTTCACAACCCTATCAACCTGGGTGGCAACTTTCAGGGATCTATGTACATGGGCACCTAGATCCCTCTGCTCATCCACACTTTCAAGAACTTTACCATTAGCCAAATATTCCGCATTCCTGTTATTCCTTCCAAAGTGAATCACCTCACACTTCTCTACATTGAACTCCATTTGCCACCTCACAGCCCAGCTCTGCAGCTTATCTATATCCCTCTGTAACCTGCTACATCCTTCCACACTATCGACAACACCACCGACTTTAGTATCGTCTGAAAATTTACTCACCCACCCTTCTGCGCCTTCCTCTAGGTCATTGATAAAAATGACAAACAGCAACGGCCCCAGAACAGATCCTTGTGGTACTCCACTTGTGACTGTACTCCATTCTGAACATTTCCCATCAACCACCATACTCTGTCTTCTTTCAGCTAGCCAATTTCTGATCCACATCTCTAAATCATCCTCAATCCCCAGCCTCCGTATTTTCTGCACTAGCCTACCGTGGGGAACCTTATCAAACGCTTTGCTGAAATCCATATACACCACATCAACTGCTCTACCCTCATCTACCTGTTCAGTCACCTTCTCAAAGAACTCAATAAGGTTTGTGAGGCATGACCTACCCTTCACAAAGCCATGCTGACTATCCCTGATCATATTATTCCTATCTAGATGATTATAAATCTTGTCTCTTATAATCCCCTCCAAGACTTTACCCACTACAGACGTGAGGCTCACCGGTCTATAGTTGCCGGGGTTGTCTCTGCTCCCCTTTTTGAACAAAGGGACCACATTTGCTGTCCTCCAGTCCTCTGGCACTATTCCTGTAGCCAATGATGACATAAAAATCAAAGCCAAAGGTCCAGCAATCTCTTCCCTGGCCTCCCAGAGAATCCTAGGATAAATCCCATCAGGTCCCGGGGACTTATCTATTTTAAGCCTGTCCAGAATTGCCAACACCTCTTCCCTACGTACCTCAATGCCATCTATTCTATTAGCCTGGGGCTCAGCATTCTCCTCCACAACATTATCTTTTTCCTGAGTGAATACTGACAAAAAATATTCATTTAGTATCTCGCCTATCTCTTCAGACTCCACACACAATTTCCCATCCCTGTCCTTGACCGGTCCTACTCTTTCCCTAGTCATTCGCTTATTCAATATATGAGAGGTTTCCTTCCTGAAAGAAGAGAGTTGAGTTTTTATAACAATCTGAATTTCCCGGTACTGGGAGGAGAGAGAATTGGTCTCAGTGTGCAGAGGAAATCGCGTTTCTGGACAGCATCAATGAATCTTGTCCAGGGAATATGGTGCGATGTTCAAATGGAGGACGGGAGGGGGAAACGTGGGAACCTGCACGTTTCCAATTTACAGACTGTTAAGCTCTTTGCTAAGCTCACAACAGGCCTCAGAGGAGCAGATGTGAATTTTCAATCGGGATGCGCACTGTCTGGAACACGTCAGGGTGCAGCTGACGCGAACACAGGTGGGAGTTCTGCTACCTTAAAATGACAGAACGTCAGTGCTAGAGGAGACTGTGTCTTTCCAGGCAAATGGTCTTTGAGCTTTGCACTCTGGACTTGATGCCTCACAGCCTCTATGGCAGTACTCTTACTGCAGCTGTACCCTGAGGGGTGGGGGAACTCCATTCAACTATATATATATAAGGCACCGACCAAGAAGAGACCCAATAGGGATCAACCAGGGGTTGTATATAACAGTGTTGTAAATCAACCAAAGTTTGTTGTTTCTTACGTGGTGTGGGCTTCCCGTGTCCTTATTAAATATCCATTTGAGAAGATTGGGCCAGTGCAGGCATTTGGGCTAACCACCATCAATGGATGTCCAGGGGCCATTGATTACACCCACATGACCATCAAGGCACTGACTGACCAACCAAACAGATTCTTGAACAGAAATGGCTTCCACTCATTGAATGTCCAGCTGGTCTGTGACTACAGGAGGAATATCTTGCAGGTTAGCTCTAGGTTTTCAGACACTGCATTCCCAGGTGCTTCACCTCTGCAGGTCAAAATCCAGACTCCATGGTGCGTGCTGGGGTAAGGGTTATCCTCTAATGAGGTGGCTCAGGCATGGATGAGGAGGTGCTACAACCAAAGCAATGTACTGTCATGATCCTGCATTGTACAGACTGTGGCGCCCTGAAGATGTGATTCTGTTCCTTGACCTATTGGGTGGCAAAGTCCAGTACGAGCCAACCAGGGCATCTCATATTGTGGCCGTCTCCTGTAGCTATCCTGTAACTATACAAAAAGAGGTCTGGGGCGAGATTCTCCGACCCCCCCGCCGGGTCGGAGAATCCAACTCCCCTATCCAACTCCCCCCCCCACTCCCCCCCCCCCCCCCCCCTCCCTATGTTGTGTAATTTCCGCGCCAGCTGGCGGGGCACCAAAGGCCTTTTCCGCCAGCTGGCAGGGCGGAAATTCGTCCGGCGCCGACCTAGCCCCTTAAGGTTGGGGCTCGGCCCCCAAAAATGCGGAGCATTCCGCACCTTTGGGGCGGCGCGATGCCCGTCTGATTTGCGCCGTTTTGGGCGCCAGTCGGCGGACATCGCGCCGTTTCCGGAGAATTTCGCCCCTGGAGTTGGATAAAGAGAAGAACCTAGTGTGCCACTCTTCCTTGGAGGAGGAAGAGTGGCGCACATGGGGTACAGGTTTCTGGCACAGAGTCTGTCCCTGTTGCTCAGAAGGGAAGGGGGGAGAGGAGTAGAGCATCAGTCATTGGAGACTCCATAGTTAGGGGTATAGATAGGAGATTCTGTGGGAACGAGAGAGACTCGAGGTTGGTGTGTTGCCTCCTGGGTGCCAGGGTGCGTGATGTCTCGGATCGTGTTTTTGAGATCCTTAAGGGGGAGGGGGAGCAGCCCCAAGTCATGGTCCACATAGGTACCAACGACATAGGTTGGAAAATGGATAGGGATGTAAGGCAGGAATTCAGGGAGCTAGGGTGGAAACTTAGATCTAGGACAGAGTTATTATCTCTGGGTTGTTACCCGTGTCACGTGATAGCGAGACGAGGAATAGGGAGAGAGAGGAGTTGAACACGTGGCTACAGGAATGGTGCAGGAGGGAGGGTTTCAGATACCTGGATAATTGGGGCTCATTCTGGAGTCGGTGGGGCCTCTACAAACGGGATGGTCTACACCTGGACCAGAGGGGTACCAATATCCTGGGGGGGGGGGGAAATTTGCTAATGCTCTTCGGGAGGGTTTAAACTAGTTCAGCAGGGGCTTGGGAACCTGAATTGTAGCTCCAGTATACAGAAGGTTGAGAGTAGTGAGGTCATGAGTAAGGTTTCAAAGTTGCAGGAGTGTACCGGCAGGCAGGAACGTGGTTTAAAATGTGTCTTCTTCAATGCCAGGAGCATCCGGAATAAGGTGGGTGAACTTGCAGCATGGGTTGGTACCTGGGACTTCGATGTTGTGGCCATTTCGGAGACATGGATAGAGCAGGGACAGGAGTGGTTGTTGCAGGTGCCGGGGTTTAGATATTTCAGTAAGCTCAGGGAAGGTGGTAAAAGAGGGGGAGGCATTGTTAGTCAAGGACAGTATTACGGTGGCAGAAAGGACGTTTGATGAGGACTCGTCTACTGAGGTAGTATGGGCTGAGGTTAGAAACAGGAAAGGAGAGGTCACCCTGTTAGGGGTTTTCTATAGGCCTCCGAAAAATTCCAGAGATGTAGAGGAAAGGATTGAAAAGATGATTCTGGATAAGAGCGAAAGCAACAGGGTAGTTGTTATGGAGGACTTTAACTTTCCAAATACTGACCGGAAACGCTATAGTTCGAGTACTTTCGATGGGTCCATTTTTGTCCAATGTGTGCAGGAGGGTTTCCTGACACAGTATGTAGATAGGCCAACGAGAGGCGAGGCCATATTGGATTTGGTACTGGGTAATGAACCAGGACAGGTGTTAGATTTGGAGGTAGGTGAGCACTTTGGTGATAGTGACCACAATTCGATTACGTTTACTTTAGTGATGGAAAGGGATAGGTATATACCGCAGGGCAAGAGTTATATCTGGGGGAAAGGCAATTATGATGCAATGAGGCAAGACTTAGGATGCATCGGATGGAGAGGAAAACTGCAGTTGATGGGCACAATGGAAATGTGGAGCTTGTTCAAGGAAAAGCTACTGCGTGTCCTTGATAAGTATGTACCTGTCAGGCAGGGAGGAAGTGGTCGAGCAAGGGAACCGTGGTTTACTAAAGCAGTCAAAACACTTGTCAAGAGGAAGAAGGAGGCTTATGTAAAGATGAGACATAAAGGTTCAGTTAGGGCGCTCAAGAGTTACAAGTTAGCTAGGAAGGACCTTAAGAGAGAGCTAAGAAGAGCCAGGAGGGGACATGAGAAGTCTTTGGCAGGTAGGATCAAGGATAACCCGAATGCTTTCTATAGATATGTTAGGAATAAATGAATGACTAGGGTAAGAGTAGGGCCAGTAAAGGACAGTAGTGGGAAGTTGTGTTTGGAGTCCGAGGAGATAGGAGAGGTGCTAAATGAATATTTTTTGTCAGTATTCACATAGGAAAAAGACAATGTTGTCGAGGAGAATACTGAGATTCAGGCTACTAGATTAGAAGGGCTTGAGGTTCATAAGGAGGAGGTGTCAGCAATTCTGGAAAGTGTGAAAATAGATAAGCCCCCTGGGCCAGATGGGATTTATCCTAGGATCCTCTTGGAAGCTAGGGAGGAGATTGCTGAGCCTTTGGCTTTAATCTTTAAGTCATCTTTGTCTACAGGAATAGTGCCACAAGACTGGAGGATAGAAAATGCTGTACCTTGTTCAAGAAGGGGAGTAGAGACAACCCCGGTAACTACAGACCAGTGAGCCTTACTTCTGTTGTGGACAAAATCTTGGAAAGGTTTATAAGAGATAGGATGAATAATCATCTGGAAAGGAATAATTTGATTAGAGATAGTCAACACGGTTTTGTGAAGGGTAGGTCGTGCCTCACAAACATTATTGAGTTCTTTGAGAAGGTGACCTTGGAGTTTCAGCGTGAGTGGAGTGCAGAGGCTGCTGGTGGGTGAGTATTGAAGTTTAAAATAACTTACCTTGCAGGGGCAGTCACTTGGAGTTTCAGCGGGAGCGGAGTGCAGAGGCTGCTGGTGGGTGAGTATTGAAGTTTAAAATAACTTACCTTGCAGGGGCAATGACTTGGAGTTTCAGCGGGAGTGAAGTGCAGAGGCTGCTGGTGGGTGAGTATTGAAGTTTTAAATAACTTACCTTGCAGGGGCAGTCACTTGGAGTTTCAGCGGGAGCGGAGTGCAGAGGCTGCTGGTGGGTGAGTATTGAAGTTTAAAATAACTTACCTTGCAGGGGCAATGACTTGGAGTTTCAGCGGGAGTGGAGTGCAGAGGCTGCTGGTGGGTGAGTATTGAAGTTTTAAATAACTTACCTTGCAGGAGCATCTCTTGGAGTTTCAGCGGGAGCGGAGTACGGGGGCTGCTGTTGGGTGAGTATTTAAGTAAACACTCACCTGGTCCCGTTTCTGTTCCTCTTTGCTGTTGTATTTTAAAAAAAAAAATATTTTTTAAGGCGGGAACAGGAAGTTCGACCCGCGGACTTCTGGGAAGTCCCTCACCAATAAATTCTGGTGGAGAGGAAACCCGAGACACTACACGTGTAGTGTCTCCAACCCGCCCTCCTCCTCTAACCTAATAATAAAACCCATTGGTGTGAGGTAAGTACCATATTGTATTATTATTATTATTTTTTTTAAAAATGTAGTTGTTAGCCAGATCTTGGTTGAAAGTTAGAGGGATAGCAGGGAAGGGAGTGCAATGTTCCTCCTGCAGAATGTTTGAGGTGATCGATGCCGTTAGTGTCCCTGCTGATTTTACCTGCAGGAAGTGCTGCCATCTCCAGCTCCTCCAAGACCGAGTTAGGGAACTGGAGCTGGAGTTGGAAGAACTTCGGATCATTCGGGAGGCAGAGGGGGTCATAGATAGCAGCTTCAGGGAATTAGTTACACCAAAGATTTTAGATGGATGGGTAACTGTAAGAGGGACTGGGAAGAAGCAGTCAGTGCAGGGATCCCCTGTGGTCGTTCCCCTGAGAAACAAGTATACCGCTTTGGATACTTGTGGGGGGGATGACTTACCGGGGTAAGCCATGGGGTACGGGCCTCTGGCACGGAGTCTGTCCCTGTTGCTCAGAAGGGAAGGGGGGAGAGGAGCAGAGCATTAGTAATTGGGGACTCGATAGTCAGGGGGACAGATAGGAGATTTTGTGGGAGCGTGAGAGACTCACGTTTGGTATGTTGCCTCCCAGGTGCAAGGGTACGTGATGTCTCGGATCGTGTTTTCCGGGTCCTTAAGGGGGAGGGGGAGCAGCCCCAAGTTGTGGTCCACATTGGCACGAACGACATAGGTAGGAAAGGGGACAAGGATGTCAGGCAGGCTTTCAGGGAGCTAGGATGGAAGCTCAGAACTAGAAAAAACAGAGTTGTTATCTCTGGGTTGTTGCCCGTGCCACGTGATAATGAGATGAGGAATAGGGAGAGAGAGCAATTAAACACGTGGCTACAGGGATGGTGCAGGCGGGAGGGATTCAGATTTCTGGATAACTGGGGCTCTTTCTGGGGAAGGTGGGACCTCTACAGACAGGATGGTCTACATCTGAACCTTAGGGGCACAAATATCCTGGGGGGGAGATTTGTTAGTGCTCATAGGGTAGTAGTCATGGGCGACTTTAACTTCCCAAATATTGAGTGGAAACTCTTTAGATCAAATAGTTTGGATGGGGTGGTGTTTGTGCAGTGTGTCCAGGAAGCTTTTCTAACGCAGTATGTAGATTGTCCGACCAGAGGAGGGGCAATATTGGATTTAGTACTGGGTAATGAGCCAGGGCAAGTGATAGATTTGTTAGTGGGGGAACATTTTGGAGATAGTGACCACAATTCTGTGACTTTCACTTTAGTAATGGAGAGGGATAGTTTGCACTGAGTGCTGAATTTGGTGCATTTGAGTGCGATTAGTGAGAGTTTGGTGACCGAGGGAGTATAAGGCTTCATTTTTATCTAAAGTTTAGTCTTTCTTTTATTTAGTTAATTAACTTAAAAGTTGCTGTTTGGTTTAGAAGAAGGTGAATTTTCAATAAGCTTTAAACCGGCTTCTACTTGTAGGCACTTGCAGCTGGAGCTTGTTAATTAGTTAATTGGATTAGGCCAGGTTTTCAGAGGCTAGATTCACAGTATAAAAGTGATCCCCTACAGTGCAGACTTTGTTTGCACTGAGTGCTGAATTTGGTGCATTTGAGTGCGATAGTGAGAGTTTGGTGACCGAGGGAGTATAAGGCTTCATTTTTATCTAAAGTTTAGTCTTTCTTTTATTTAGTTAATTAACTTAAAAGTTGCTGTTTGGTTGAGAAGAAGGTGAATTTTCAATCAGCTTTAAACCGGCTTCTACTTGTAGGCACTTGCAGCTGGAGCTTGTTAATTAGTTAATTGGATTAGGCCAGTTTTCAGAGGCTAGATTCACAGTATAAAAGTGATCCCCTACAGTGTAGACTTTGTTTGCACTGAGTGCTGAATTTGGTGCTTTTTGAGTGCTATAGTAAGAGTTTGGTGACCGAGGGAGTGCTGAATTTGGTGCTTTTTGAGTGTTATAGTAAGAGTTTGGTGACCGAGGGAGTTAGGTGAGGAGGGAGTAAGGCGCTCCTTTCATTTTGTTTCCGACATTTCCGCAAAGAGTGCGAAGAAAGCCAGGAGTTTACAGAAAGTGTAGCTGACTGGGAGCAGGGTCGGTGGGCGGAGATCTAGTTAGTCCACAGGGCAGCTATATTCTGTCAGGTAAGAGTGGATGGAGGCTAGGCCAGTTACATGCTCCTCCTGTAGGATGTGGGTGGTGAGGGATACCACCGGTGTCCCCACTGACTATACCTGCGGGAAGTGCACCCAACTTCAGCTCCTCAAAGACCGTGTTAGGGAACTAGAGCTGAAGCTGGATGAACTTCGGATCATCCGGGAGGCAGAGGGGGTGATTGAGAAGAGTTACAGGGAGGTAACCACACCCAAGGTACAGGACAAGAGTAGCTGGGTTACAGTCAGGGGAAAGAAAACAAACAGGCAAACAGTGCAGGGATCCCTCGTGGCCGTTCCCCTTCAAAACAAGTATACCGTTTTGGATGCTGTTGGGGGGGATGACCTACCAGGGGAAGGCCCTAGCGGCCAGGTCTCTGGCACTGAGTCTGGCTCTGGGGCTCAGAAGGGAAGGGGGGAGAATAGTAAAGCAATAGTTGTAGGAGATTCAATGGTTAGGGGAATAGATAGGAGATTCTGTGGTCGCGAGCGAGACTCCCGGAAGGTATGTTGCCTCCCGGGTGCCAGGGCCAGGGATGTCTCGGATCGTGTCTTAAGGATCCTTAAGGGGGAGGGTGAGCAGCCAGAAGTCGTGGTGCACATTGGTACCAACGACATAGGTAGGAAAAGTGGTGTGGAGGTAATAAACAAGTTTAGGGAGTTAGGCTGGAAGTTAAAAGCCAGGACAGACAGAGTTGTCATCTCTGGTTTGTTGCCGGTGCCACGTGATAGCGAGGCTAGGAATAGGGAGAGAGTGCAGTTGAACACGTGGCTGCAGGAATGGTGTAGGAGGGAGGGCTTCAGGTATTTGGATAATTGGAGCGCATTCTGGGGAAGGTGGGACCTGTACAAGCAGGACGGGTTGCATCTGAACCAGAGGGGCACCAATATCCTGGGAGGGAGGTTTTCTAGTACTCTTCGGGAGGGTTTAAACTAATTTGGCAGGGGAATGGGAACCGGATTTGTAGTCCAGCAACTAAGGTAGCCGATATTCAGGACGCCAAAGCATGTACTGAGGCAGTGGGGAAGGGAACACTGACAAAGGAGAGTACTTGCAGGCACGGAGAGGGGTTGAAGTGTGTATACTTCAACGCAAGAAGCATCAGGAATAAGGTGGGTGAACTTAAGGCATGGATCGGTACTTGGGACTACGATGTGGTGGCCATCACGGAAACTTGGATAGAAGAGGGGCAGAAATGGTTGTTGGAGGTCCCTGGTTATAGATGTTTCAATTGGGGGAAGGGTAAATACGATGTTGTCAGACAAGAATTGAAGTGCATAAGTTGGGAACATAGGCTGGCAGGGAAGGACACAAATGAAATGTGGAACTTGTTCAAGGAACAGGTGCTACGTGTCCTTGATATGTATGTCCCTGTCAGGCAGGGAAGAGATGGTCGAGTGAGGGAACCATGGTTGACAAGAGAGGTTGAATGTCTTGTTAAGAGGAAAAAGGTGACTTATGTAAGGCTGAGGAAACAAGGTTCAGACAGGGCATTGGAGGGATACAAGATAGCCAGGAGGGAACTGAAGAAAGGGATTAGGAGAGCTAAGAGAGGGCATGAACAATCTTTGGCGGGTAGGATCAAGGAAAACCCCAAGGCGTTTTACACATATGTGAGAAATATGAGAATGACTAGAGCGAGGGTAGGTCCGATCAAGGACAGTAACGGGAGATTGTGTATTGAGTCTGAAGAGATAGGAGAGGTCTTGAACGAGTACTTTTCTTCTGTATTTACAAATGAGAGGGGCGATATTGTTGGAGAGGACAGTGTGAAACAGATTGGTAAGCTCGAGGAAATACTTGTTAGGAAGGAAGATGTGTTGGGCATTTTGAAAAACTTGAGGATAGACAAGTCCCCCGGGCCTGACGGGATATATCCAAGGATTCTATGGGAAGCAAGAGATGAAATTGCAGAGCCGTTGGCAATGATCTTTTCGTCCTCACTGTCAACAGGGGTGGTACCAGGGGATTGGAGAGTGGCGAATGTCGTGCCCCTGTTCAAAAAAGGGACTAGGGATAACCCTGGGAATTACAGGCCAGTTAGTCTTACTTCGGTGGTAGGCAAAGTAATGGAAAGGGTACTGAAGGATAGGATTTCTGAGCATCTGGAAAGACACTGCTTGATTAGGGATAGTCAGCACGGATTTGTGAGGGGTAGGTCTTGCCTTACAAATCTTATTGAATTCTTTGAGGAGGTGACCAAGCATGTGGATGAAGGTAAAGCAGTGGATGTAGTGTACATGGATTTTAGTAAGGCATTTGATAAGGTTCCCCATGGTAGGCTTATGCAGAAAGTAAGGAGGCATGGGATAGTGGGAGATTTGGCCAGTTGGATAACGAACTGGCTAACTGATAGAAGTCAGAGAGTGGTGGTGGATGGCAAATATTCAGCCTGGATCCCAGTTACCAGTGGCGTACCGCAGGGATCAGTTCTGGGTCCTCTGCTGTTTGTGATTTTCATTAATGACTTGGATGAGGGAGTTGAAGGGTGGGTCAGTAAATTTGCAGATGATACGAAGATTGGTGGAGTTGTGGATAGTAGGGAGGGCTGTTGTCGGCTGCAAAGAGACATAGATAGGATGCAGAGCTGGGCTGAGAAGTGGCAGATGGAGTTTAACCCTGAAAAGTGTGAGGTTGTCCATTTTGGAAGGACAAATATGAATGCGGAATACAGGGTTAACGGTAGAGTTCTTGGCAATGTGGAGGAGCAGAGAGATCTTGGGGTCTATGTTCATACATCTTTGAAAGTTGCCACTCAAGTGGATAGAGCTGTGAAGAAGGCCTATGGTGTGCTCGCGTTCATTAACAGAGGGATTGAATTTAAGAGCCGTGAGGTGATGATGCAGCTGTACAAAACTTTGGTAAGGCCACATTTGGAGTACTGTGTACAGTTCTGGTCGCCTCATTTTAGGAAGGATGTGGAAGCTTTGGAAAAGGTGCAAAGAAGATTTACCAGGATGTTGCCTGGAATGGAGAGTAGGTCTTACGAGGAAAGGTTGAGGGTGCTAGGCCTTTTCTCATTAGAACGGAGAAGGATGAGGGGCGACTTGATAGAGGTTTATAAGATGATCAGGGGAATAGATAGAGTAGACAGTCAGAGACTTTTTCCCCGGGTGGAACAAACCATTACAAGGGGACATAAATTTAAGGTGAAAGGTGGAAGATATAGGAGGGATATCAGAGGTAGGTTCTTTACCCAGAGAGTAGTGGGGGCATGGAATGCACTGCCTGTGGAAGTAGTTGAGTCGGAAACATTAGGGACCTTCAAGCAGCTATTGGATAGGTACATGGATTACGGTTAAATGATATAGTGTAGATTTATTTGTTCTCAAGGGCAGCACGGTAGCATTGTGGATAGCACAATTGCTTCACAGCTCCAGGGTCCCAGGTTCGATTCCGGCTTGGGTCACTGACTGTGCGGAGTCTGCACGTCCTCCCCGTGTCTGCGTGGGTTTCCTCCGGGTGCTCCGGTTTCCTCCCACAATCCAAAGATATGCAGGTTAGGTGAATTGGCCAATGATAAATTGCCCTTAATGTCCAAATTGCCCTTGGTGTTGGGTGAAGGTGTTGAGTTTGGGTAGGGTGCTCTTTCCAAGAGCCGGTGCAGACTCAAAGGGCCGAATGGCCTCCTTCTGCACTGTAAATTCAATGATAATCTATGATTAATCTAGGACAAAGGTTCGGCACAACATCGTGGGCCGAAGGGCCTGTTCTGTGCTGTATTTTCTATGTTCTATGTTCTATGCTCTTTGGGGGGGTTTAAACTAATGCAGCAGAGGCATGGGAACCTGGATTGCAGTTTTAGGGTACGGGAGAATGAGAGTATAGAGGTGAGGAGCACAGATTTGACGTCGCAGGAGGGGGCCAGTGTTCAGGTAGGTGGTTTGAAGTGTGTCCACTTCAATGCCAGGAGTATACGAAATAAGGTAGGGGAACTGGCAGCATGGGTTGGTATCTGGGACTTCGATGTTGTGGCCATTTCGGAGACATGGATAGAGCAGGGACAGGAATGGATGTTGCAGGTTCCGGGGTTTAGGTGTTTTAGTAAGCTCAGAGAAGGAGGCAAAAGAGGGGGAGGTGTGGCGCTGCTAGTCAAGAGCAGTATTACGGTGGCGGAGAGGATGCTAGATGGGGACTCATCTTCCGCGGTAGTATGGGCTGAGGTTAGAAACAGGAAAGGAGAGGTCACCCTGTTGGGAGTTTTCTATAGGCCTCCAAATAGATCTAGGGATGTAGAGGAAAGGATGGCGAGGATGATCTTGGAGAAGAGCGAAAGCAACAGGGTAGTTATTATGGGAGACTTTAACTTTCCAAATATTGACTGGAAAAGATCTGGTTCGAGTACATTAGATGGGTCGTTTTTTGTACAGTGTGTGCAGGAGGGTTTCCTGACACAATATGTTGACAGGCCAAAAAGAGACGAGGCCACGTTGGATTTGGTTTTGGGTAATGAACCAGGCCAGGTGTTGGATTTGGAGGTAGGAGAGCACTTTGGGGACAGTGACCACAATTCGGTGACGTTTACGTTAGTGATGGAAAGGGGTAAGTATACACTGCAGGGCAAGAGTTATAGCTGGGGGAAGGGCAATTATGATGCCATTAGACGTGACTTGGGGGGGATAGGTTGGAGAAGTAGGCTGCAAGTGTTGGGCACACTGGATAAGTGGAGCTTGTTCAAGGATCAGCTACTGCGTGTTCTTGATAAGTACGTACCGGTCAGGCAGGGAGGAAGGCATAGAGCGAGGGAACCGTGGTTTACCAAAGAAGTGGAATCTCTTGTTAAGAGGAAGAAGGAGGCCTATGTGAAGATGAGGTGTGAAGTTTCGGTTGGGGCGATGGATAGTTACAAGGTAGCGAGGAAGGATCTAAAGAGAGAGCTAAGACGAGCAAGGAGGGGACATGAGAAGTATTTGGCAGGTAGGATCAAGGAAAACCCAAAAGCTTTCTATTGGTATGTCAGGAATAAGCGAATGACTAGGGTAGGAGTAGGACCAGTCAAGGACAGGGATGGGAAGTTGTGTGTGGAGTCTGAAGAGATAGGCGAGATACTAAATGAATATTTTTCGTCAGTGTTCACTCAGGAAAAAGATAATGTTGTGGAGGAGAATGCTGAGACCCAGGCTATTAGAATAGATGGCATTGGGGTACGTAGGGAAGAGGTGTTGGCAATTCTGGACAGGCTGAAAATAGATAAGTCCCCGGGGCCTGATGGGATTTATCTTAGGATTCTCTGGGAGGCCAGGGAAGAGATTGCTGGACCTTTGGCTTTGATTTTTATGTCATCATTGGCTACAGGAATAGTGCCAGAGGACTGGAGGATAGCAAATGTGGTCCCTTTGTTCAAAAAGGGGAGCAGAGACAACCCCGGCAACTATAGACCGGTGAGCCTCATGTCTGTAGTGGGTAAAGTCTTCGAGGGGATTATAAGAGACAAGATTTATAATCATCTAGATAGGAATAATATGATCAGGGATAGTCAGCATGGCTTTGTGAAGGGTAGGTCATGCCTCATAAACCTTATCGAGTTCTTTGAGAAGGTGACTGAACAGGTAGACGAGGGTAGAGCAGTTGATGTGGTGTATATGGATTTCAGTAAAGCGTTTGATAAGGTTCCCCACGGTAGGCTATTGCAGAAGATACGGAGGCTGGGGATTGAGGGTAATTTAGAGATGTGGATCAGAAATTGGCTAGCTGAAAGAAGACAGAGGGTGGTGGTTGATGGGAAATGTTCATAATGGAGTTCAGTTACAAGTGGCGTACCACAAGGATCTGTTCTGGGGCCGTTGCTGTTTGTCATTTTTATCAATGACCTAGAGGAAGGCGCAGAAGGGTGGGTGAGTAAATTTGCATACGACACTAAAGTCGGTGGTGTTGTCGACAGTGTGGAAGGATGTAGCAGGTTACAGAGGGACATAGATAAGCTGCAGAGCTGGGCTGAGAGGTGGCAAATGGAGTTTAATGTAGAGAAGTGTGAGGTGATTCACTTTGGAAGGAATAACAGGAATGTGGAATATTTGGCTAATGGTAAAGTTCTTGAAAGTGTGGATGAGCAGAGGGATCTAGGTGTCCATGTACATAGATCCCTGAAAGTTGCCACCCAGGTTGATAGGGTTGTAAAGAAGGCCTATGGAGTGTTGGCATTTATTGGTAGAGGGATTGAGTTCCGGAGTCAGGAGGTCATGTTGCAGCTGTACAAAACTCTGGTACGGCCGCATTTGGAGTATTGCGTACAGTTCTGGTCACCGCATTATAGGAAGGACGTGGAGGCTTTGGAGCGGGTGCAGAGGAGATTTACCAGGATGTTGCCTGGTATGGAGGGAAAATCTTATGAGGAAAGGCTGATGGACTTGAGGTTGTTTTCGTTGGAGAGAAGAAGGTTAAGAGGAGACTTAATAGAGGCATACAAAATGATCAGGGGGTTAGATAGGGTGGACAGTGAGAGCCTTCTCCCGCGGATGGAAATGGCTGGCACGAGGGGACATAGCTTTAAACTGAGGAGTAATAGATATAGGACAGAGTTCAGAGGTAGGTTCTTTACGCAAAGAGTGGTGAGGCCGTGGAATGCCCTACCTGCACCAGTAGTGAACTCGCCAATATTGAGGGCATTTAAAAGTTTATTGGATAAGCATATGGATGATAATGGCATAGTGTAGGTTAGATGGCTTTTGTTTCGGTGCAACATCGTGGGTCGAAGGGCCTGTACTGCGCTGTATCGTTCTATGTTTTATGACCAAACAGGTGGATGAGAGTAAAGCAGTTGATGTGGTGTATATGGATTTTAGTAAAGCGTTTGATAAGGTTCCCCACAGTAGGCTACCACAGAAAATACGGAGACATGGGATTCAGGTTGATATTGGATTGGATTGGATTGGATTTGTTTATTGTCACGTGTACCGAGGTACAGTGAAAAGTATTTTTCTGCGAGCAGCTCAACAGATCATTAAGTACATGAGAAGAAAAGGGAATAAAAGAAAATACATAATAGGACAACACAACATATACAATGTAACTACATAAGCACTGGCATCGGATGAAGCATACAGGGTGTAGTGTTAATAAAATCAGTCCATAAGAGGGTCATTTAGGAGTCTGGTGACAGTGGGGAAGAAGCTGTTTTTGAGTCTGTTCGTGCGTGTTCTCAGACTTCTGTATCTCCTGCCCGATGGAAGAAGTTGGAAGAGTGAGTAAGCCGGGTGGGAGGGATCTTTGATTATACTGCCCACTTTCCCCAGGCAGTGGGAGGTGTAGATGGAGTCAATGGATGGGAGGCAGGTTCGTGTGATGAACTGGGCGGTGTTCACGACTCTCTGAAGTTTCTTCCGGTCCTGGGCCGATCAGTTGCCATACCAGGCTGTGATGCAGCCCGATAGGATGCTTTCTATGGTGAGTTCTATGGTGAGATATAGCAGTTTGGATCAGAAATTGGCTAACTGGAAGAAGACAAAGGGTGGTGGTTGATGGGAAATGTTCTGACTGGAGTCCAGTTACTAGTGGTGTATCACAAGGATCAGTTTTGGGGCCACTGCTGTTTGTCATTTTTATAAATGACCTGGAGGAGGGCGTAGAAGGATGGGTGAGTAAATTTGCAGATGACACTAAAGTTGGTGGAGTTGTGGACAGTGTGGAAGGATGTTGCAAGTTACAGAGGGACATAGATAAGCTGCAGCGCTGGGCTGAGAAGTGGCAAATGGAGTTTAATGCAGAAAAGTGTGAGGTCATTCACTTTGGAAGGAATAACAGGAAGACAGAGTACTGGGCTAACGGTAAGATTCTTGGCAGTGTGGATGAGCAGAGAGATCTCGGTGTCCATGTACATAGATCCCTGAAAGTTGCCACCCAGGTTGAGAGGGTTGTTAAGAAGGCGTACGGTGTGTTAGCTTTTATTGGTAGAGGGATTGAGTTTCGGAGCCATGAGGTCATGTTGCAGCTGTACAAAACTCTGGTGCAGCCGCATTTGGAGTATTGCGTGCAACTCTGGTCGCCGCATTATAGGAAGGATGTGGAAGCATTGGAAAGGGTGCAGAGGAGATTTACCAGAATGTTGCCTGGTATGGAGGGAAGATCTTATGAGGAAAGGCTGAGGGACTTGAGGCTGTTTTCGTTAGAGAGAAGAAGGTTAAGAGGTGACTTAATTGAGGCATACAAGATGATCCACCCTAATTGGATAGGGTGGACAGTGAGAGCCTTTTTCCTTGGACGGTGATGTCTAGCACGAGGGGACATAGCTTTAAATTGAGGGGAGATAGATATAGGACAGATGTCAGAGGTAGGTTCTTTACTCAGAGAGTAGTAAGGGCGTGGAATGCCCTGCCTGCAACAGTAATGGACTCGCCAACACTAAGGGCATTCAAATGGTCATTGGATCGACATATGGATGATAAGGGAATAGTGTCGATGGGCTTTAGAGTGGTTTCACAGGTCGGCGCAACATCGAGGGCCGAAGGGCCTGTACTGCGCTGTAATGTTCTATGTTCTATGAAGGGAAGGGTGAAGAGGAAGACAAATAGACAAATTGCACATTCCATCCTCATAATGTCCAGTGCCACCACTTCCATTGGAGTCAGGTTGATCAGGTCTAGCACACCACCATCCATTCAAGAGATCATAGAATCACTATCGTGCAGAAGGTGGCCATTTGGCTCATCAAGTCTGCACTAACCCTCTGAAAGAGCACCCTAACCAGATTCCAGTCCTGGCCCTAACACCATTTAACCCACACATTGCTGGACACTAAGGGTCAATTCAACATGCCCTATTCACCTAACCGTTGGCATTTATGATGTGGAGAAGCCGGCGTTGGACTGGGGTGAGCATAGTAAGAAGTCTTACAACACCAGGTTAAAGTCCAACAGGTTTGTATCAAACACTAGCTTTCGGAGCGCTGCTCCTTCCTCAGGTGAATGGTCACTGCTCCTTCACCTGAGGAAGGAGCAGTGCTCCAAAAGCTAGTGTTTGAAACAAACCTGTTGGACTTTAACCTGGTGTTGTCAGACTTCTTACTTTGGTATTTATGTCCTACTTCCAGACTGTTCCGAGCACTACTAATTGGGTGTCAATTTTGCTCCTGGCCAATTAGGCATTTTGCATTGAAAAATTGCATGGTATCACTGACCCTGATGCGATGTGAGATCGGGACCCGGAAATGTCCCAAGCGTTGGGTTCACAGATTGAAAAATCCATAGTCACTTTCACTGACACCAATTTTTCTTACTTCCCCGGCCCTGGGTCACTGTCTCCCCATGTTTGGGTGGGTTTCACCCCCACAACCCAAAAGATGTGCAGGTTAGGTGGATTGGCCATGCTAAATTGCCCCTTAATTGGAATTTTTTTTTTCTTACTTCCTTTATTTTTAAATTCATTTTAAATTCTCAAACTACTGTGATTTAATTTGATCCTATGTTTTTCTGCATTATTTGTCCAGGCTGTCAGAATGCTAGTGGTTACTAACTTGGGGTTAATCTCATGCACGGTCTTCACTTGTTGCTAGGAGACCGAGGATGTTAAATTATTACCACCTTTGAGTGATGTTGCACATTGGATTTTGCTGAATTTAAACCTCAATTCTGTTCCAGTTTCTATAGAGCCATACCACAAGATGAGCCAGTAACATTGGGAGAGTCTGGGAATGAATTAGGGCGATAAAAATGTACAGCAGTGATGGGCACCCCAGGCTGGTGAGTGGGCCGATGAGTGGCCCTCAGACATCGCAGTGGGCCGCAAGATTGAAATTGGGCTCGTTCACTGACCCTGACCCCATGAACAAGATTGAATACATTTAATCGACTATTTCACAACGAGTTATAGAAAATACTTAAACATTCATATATAAATAGAACTGTCATCAACCTCAAGACGTAAAAACAAAGGAAGTATATGTGCTTGATTGGATGCAGGGGGAGCACATGGCTCTCACAGTCAATGTTGTGAGCAATTGGCACGCATCTCACTTCACTTGCTACTCAAGTCAACTTCTACAACTTCTACAGCACAAGAGCGAGTTGTTGTCACACCAGAAAAGACAAAGACATCTGCTGAACAATCACAATTGAGAAGGTCTACTCGGGTCAAAAAGCCAGACAGACTCAACTTGTGATCTGTAAAAAAACCAAAATTGTTAACAGTGACAGTAATCATTCACATGTGCAGAACATATAAGTTTATTACCATGTACATATGTTTGTATTCGCTTCCAAACATCTTCACTGAAGGGGGATGTAACAATATGGATATTGTATGGGAGATAAAGGCCGGGATTCTCCGCTATCCGGCGGGGCGGGCAGTACCGTAGCCGAGGAGTGGCGTCAACCACTCCGGCGCTGGGCCGCCTGGAAGGTGCGGAATCCTCCGCACCTTCAGGGGCTAGGCCGGTGCCCGCGGGGTTGGCGCCGCGCCAGCCGGCGCCGAAGGGCCACCGCGAGTTGGCGCATGCGTGGGAACGGCAGCATGTTCTGGTGTGATCCCAGCGCATGCGCAGGGGGGTTCTTCTCCGCGCCGTCCATGGCGGACCGTTACAGCAGCCGGCGCGGAGGGAAAGAGTGCCCCCACGGCACAGTCCCGCCCGCAGATCGGTGGGCCCCGATCGCGGGCCAGGCCACCATGGGGGACCCCCCGGGGCCAGATCCCCCCACGCCCATCTGAGGACTTCGCAGGCTGCCCGCAGAGCCAGGTCCCGCCGGTAAGGACCTTGTTTGATTTACGCAGGCGGGACTGGCCGAAGACGGGCGGCCACTCGGCCCATCGCGGAGTGGAGAATCGCCGGGGGGGGGCCACTGCCAACGGCCCCCAACCGGCGCGACGCGATTCCCGCCCCCACCGAAAAACCGGCACCGGAGAATCCGGCAGCCGGAGTCGGGGCAGCGGGGGGATTTACGTTCCCCACCCCCCCCCCCCCCCCCGCCGATTCTCCGGCCCTGCGGGGGGTCGGAGAATCCCGCCCAAAGGGTTTACAATTTCATGTAAATACTTCTTGCCACCAGATGATGATCAAGAGCAGTCACATATATATTATGTGACAACCCTTGATTCGGGGAGAAGGTGTTTAGGCGTGAAAGAGAGTAGTTGTGTATTTGAGAGTTCTGTAGTTAGAGTTATAGCATAGTCTATTTTAGCAACCTTGTACTTAGGATTACGTTTGAATCTAGTTTAAGTAGTGTTAATAAATCAGCTTTGTTGATTTACTTAGCTTGATGTTCTTTGTTAAACACTACGCTTTCAAGACATCCAGACAAAGAAAACAGAGAACATCACATGATACCAGGAGTCGTTCCTAAGGTAATATAAAAAGGTTTAGAGAGAAAGAAAAAGTCTCCGTGCGAAAAAAGAAACCTGCGAAGATCGAAGAAAAAATAAATCACAATCAGGCTCCAATTGCAATGACCTCACGGAAGCCAGTAGCGTCGAAAAAACTGCGTAGTCGAAGCTTCATGAAGAGTTTGCAGACTCCAAAGCAATTCCGGACATCGGGTAAAGTTGATGTTAACTGGAAACATTTCAAACAACAGTTTGAGTTATATATCTCAGCCTTAGACTTCAAAGCAGCCAGTGATCAGCGAAATATAGCGCTGTTCCTAACGATGGCTGGACTGCAGGCTTTAGAAATATTCAACTAAATCCATTTTGAGAATGAGATTGACAAAAAGAAACATAACAGAGTTATCAAAATGTTTGACAGAAATTGTGAGCTTCAGATAAATGAAATTTCGAACGATATATATTCTGGAAATAAGTCCAGAAAGCAGGCGAAACACTTGACTGTTTTGTTACAGATCTCAGGCTCAAAGCGCGAACCTGTAATTCTTCAATATTATTAGACTCCCTTCTGCGTGATCAGATTGTATTCGATGTTAAAAATGAAAAGCTGCGTGAAATATTAGTCAGACAACCGAAGCTAATGTTAGAAGATGCTATTTGTATATGTCGTGCAAATGAACTTGCTAAAAATCAATATTCTGAGAGGTTGGTCTGTGAAAGTGGCACGAAAACGAACAACGTGGCTGACGCCATTGATTCTGTGGCGCACTTGAAAAAATAGCATGCTCCAGACAGCGGCCATTTTGCACATGATGTGACGAGAGTCGAGATGTGCAAAAGTTGTGGCCATGCTCCCCCAGTAAACAAATGTCCAGCCTTCGGTAAAACCTGTGCAAAATGTCACAGACTCAATCATTTTGCTATGCAGTGTCGAACGGGAACTACAAAGCATCAATATAAGAAGTCTTAAATAGTTACTAAAAGCAAAGCTGTATAAGAAATATATTTAAATAAATCGGAAAATAAAGTGAATAAACCCAACACTGTCCAACATGAATACGACTTAGAAGGCACTTTCTTTGTCGGCATTGCTGAAAAAGTCGATAAAATACCACAGGCAATTTCCAAAGCGGACAATTTAAAACCAATCGCAATTGTTCATGAACAAGATGAGTGGAAATTCCATTAAAGATCAATGGAACCAACATTCAATTCAACAGTGTGGACTCGCCAACACTAAGGGCATTCAAATGGTCATTGGATTGACATAGGGACGATAAGGGAATAGTGTAGATGGGCTTTAGAGTGGTTTCACAGGTCGGCGCAACATCGAGGGCCGAAGGGCCTGTACTGCGCTGTAATGTTCCATGTTCTATGTAGCGACACTGGACACAGTCCGCAGCCGCCACGCGAGATCCCTGAAAGTTGTGAGGGCATGCACCCCTCGCAGTCGGGGACTCGGCCCATCAGGGGTTGAGCATTGGGGGAGGACCTCAGGTGACGTCCTGGGGCTGTCCCAACGGCGTGCAGTGTACTCCTTGAGTACGCTGTTTATGAGGGAGCGGAGCATTGGAAAAACGGCTCCGTTCCCAATTCCTGCTTAAACGTTGATTCTCCGGCCGATCGCCGAACGCGATTTCGGCATCAGTGATCGGAGAATCCAACCCAAAGGGTTAACAATTTCATGTAAATACTTCTTATCACCAGATGGCGATCAAGAGCAGTCACATATATATCAGGGGCGATTCTCCAAAATGGAGTCTAAGTGTTCGTGTCGTCGTGAACGCCGGCGCGTTTCACGACGGCGCGAAACGGGCGCGGGCCGACTGATTCTGTCCCCCAGAGGGGGCCAGCATGGCGTTGGAGCGGTTCATGCCACTGCAGCCTCTCTTCCTGGTGCCAAATGGGCGCCGTGCCAACCCGCGCATGCGGGGGACTTCTTCAGCGCGCCGGCCCCGACGCAACATGGCGTAGGGGTTCAGGGACCGGCCGCGCAACAAAGTAGGCCCGGGGTGGGGGGGGAGGCCGGCCCGCCGATCGGTGGGCCCCAATCGTGGGGCAGACCCCATCGGAGGCCCCCTGCCCCCGGTGAAGCAGCGCTTTTCCGCACCCTACAGGCCGCCCCTGACCCATCGCGCAGAGTTCCTGCCGGCAGCAACCAGGGGTGAACGGCGCCGGCGGGACTCTGCTTTTTCCGCACAGACGCTCGGCCCATCTGGGCCGGAGAATCGGCGGCCCCGTCGATTCCAGCAGCCCACGGCTGGCGCCGCGGCAAACGTGCCGCGCAAATGGTGCCGATTCTCCGCACCTCAGAGAATCGTGCGCCGGCGTCGGGGTGTCGTGGCTCGGTTCTGGCGATTCTCCGGCCCGGCGCGGGCTTGGAGAATCGCGCCCATCATGTGACAACCTTTGATTCGGCGAGAAGGTGTTTAGGCGTGAGAGACAGCAGTTGTGTATTTGAGAGTGCTGCAGGTAGAGTCACAGCACAGTTTATTTTAGCAACCTTGTTAAAATCTAGTTTAAGTAGTGTTAATAAATCAACTTTGTTAATTTACTTAGTTTGATGTTCTTTGTTAAACACTATGCATTAAAGACATCCAGACAAAGAAAACAGAGAACATCACAATACCGGTAGGGAAAAAACTACGTGGATGGAATATGACAACTCTTTGCATGGACAATAGTCAACAAAATGTCTTGTGGACCGCACTCAGAACCTTGATGAGCCACTGACCCACACGTAAGGTCAATAGTACTGTGGTAAACCACGGCATTGCACTGTATGGCATTGTGTTGTGTTGTTCATGCCTGGGCTTGACCAGGCTGGCTCTGCCTGTAGCTCCTCCCCTCGGGCTTATGTATAAAGGTGGCAAGTCTCCACCTTCGACCCAGTTCGGGTCCAGAGGTAGGCGGCTTGCTGTTTAGTGTATTAAAGCCTCAGTTACGTTCATCACTCGTTGTGTGTTTATTGATGGCATATCAATTTAATACACTAATCTTCTAAAGATGAACTCATCACTCAAGGCCGATCGCTTGGAGCTGGACCCACAGGCAGCTGACGCCGCAGAAATGTTTGAGCACTGGCTAAGCTGCTTCGAAGCGTACCTCACATCCTTCACCGAGGACTTCACAGACCTCCAGAAGAAGCAGATCCTCCACGCAAGGGTGAGTCCAAGGGTCTTTCCCCTTATCAGGGACGCCCCCTCGTACGCGGAGGCAATAACGCTGCTGAAGAGACAATACGTGAAATCCGTTAACGAGATGAATGCTAGGCACCTCCTCGCAAAGAGACGGCAACGCCCTGGGGAATCACTTGCAGAATTCCTGCGTGCTTTGTGTATACTCTGCCGGAACTGTGATTGCCGGGCGATATCGGCTACTCAGCACGCAGAGCTGCTGATCAGGGACGCTTATGTCTCGGGCATGAACTCAATCTATATCCGCCAGCGATTACTAGAAGGGGAGACACTCGGCCTCCCAGAGACAGTGCAACTCTCCAACTCACTGGAGGTGGCCTCCCAGAACATGGGGGCCTACACCTCCGACCGTGCGGCACCCTCGTTAGCATCGTGGGCGCAGCCATCAACCGACCCGGGTGCAAGCCTGTGCCGCGCAGCGGCCCGCCAACGCCAGAGGCCCGAGGTGCTGCTTTTGCAGTCAGAGTAATCACCCCAGACAACGCTGCCCGGCACGGAACGCAACTTGCAACGGGTGTGGGAGGAAGGGCCAATTTGCAAAAGCCTGCCAGGTCCGATCTCCTCCTAAAACTTCTAAGCCCAGCAGCGCTGCCTGCTGCCTGTCGGGGCCGCCCCCAGCTGCCATGTGCGACCCGTTGGCGGCGCCATCTTCAATTTCGACCGCCACGTGCGACCCATGGGGGCTGCCATCTTTAACGCATCCTCCAACCGCCACGCGCAACCCATGGGGGCCGCCATCTTGGACACCATCGCCGCTGCCACCCGCCACGCGCAACTCATGGGGGCCGCCATCTTGGGACCACTCCGCAGCTTCCCGGGAGCCCAACTCACCCGACTGTAAGCTGGCCGCTGCTACCTCCGATCGGCCTACCAACCGCTTTGCGAAGCTCACCTCAATCACGCTCGACCAGCCCCGGCCACACCACCTCGCGAAGTCTACGATGACCGTCCGGATCAACGGGCACGAGACGGCCTGCCTTTTCGACTCCGGGAGCACAGACAGCTTCATTCACCCAGATACGGTGAGGCGCTGCTCCCTCCAAATCCTACCCGCGACCCAGAAAATCTCCCTGGCTTCCGGATCCCACGTAGTAGAAATCCGGGGGTACTGTGTCGCGACCCTTACTATCCAAGGCGTAGAGTACACTAACTTCAAACTCTACGTCCTTCCCCTTCTCTGCGCTGCCCTCCTGCTGGGGCTTGACTTCCAGTGCCACCTCCAGAGCCTTACTTTAAAGTTCGGCAGACCCCTGCTCCCCCCTCACCGTCTGTAGCCTCGCGACCCCACCCTCCCTCTTCGCAAATCTCACCCCGGACTGTAAGCCCGTCGCTACCAGAAGCAGATGCTACAGTGCCCGGGACAGGGCCTTTATCAGGTCGGATCTCCAGCGACTCCTGCCAGAGGGGATCATTGAGGCTAGTACCAGCCCCTGGAGAGCCCAAGTGGTGGTCGTCAAGACTGGGGAGTAGCACCGGATGGCCATCGATTACAACCAGACCATCAACCGGTACACGCAGTCGATGTGTACCCACTTCCCTGCATATCTGACATGGTCAATCAGATTGCACAGTATCGAGTCTTCTCCACAGTTGACTTGAAGTCCGCGTACCACAAGCTTCCTATCCGTCCGGAGGATCGCCAATACACTGCCTTCGAGGCAGATGGCCGCCTCTACCACTTCCTCAGGGTCTCCTTCGGCGTCACCAACGGGGTCTCGGTCTTCCAAAGGAAAATGGACCGAATGGTTGACCAGTACGGGCTGCGGGCCACGTTCCCGTACTTAGACAATGTCACCATCTGCGGCCATGACCAGCAGGACGATGACCAGAAACTTCCGGCACTTCCTCCACACCGCTAAACTCCTGAACCTCAGCTATAATAGAGAAAAATGCATCTTTCACACAACCTGCCTAGCCATCCTGGGCTACATCGTGGAACACGGAGTCCTAGGCCGACCCCGACCGCATGCCTGGAACTCCCCCTCCCCCACTGCCACAAGGCCCTGAAGATGCCTGGGGTTCTTCTCGTACTACGTCCAGTGGGTCCCCAACTATGCGGACAAGGCCTGTCCACTGATCAAATTTTTCCCCTGACGGCTGAGGCCCGACTGGCCTTCAATCGCATCAAGGCAGGTATTGCCAAAGCCGCGATGCATGATGTGGACGAGTCCATTCCGCTCCAGGTGGAGAGCGATGCGTCGGACTTTGCTCTGGCCGCTACACTCAACCAGGCGGGCAGGCCCGTGGCTTTCTGTTCCCGTACCCTCCATGCCTCCGAAATTCGACACTCCTCCGTCGAAAAGGAAGCCCAAGCCATAGTAGAGCTGTGCGATATTGGAGGCATTACCTGGCAGGCAGGCGATTCACTCTCCTCACTGACCAACGGTCGGTTGCCTTCATGTTCAATAACACACAGCGGGGCAAGATTAAGAATGACAAGATTTTGAGGTGGAGGATCAAGCTCTCCACCTACAACTACGATATCGTGTATCGACCTGGGATGCTCAATGAGCCCCCAGATGCCCTATCCCGCGGTACATGTGCCAGCGCACAGGTAGACCGACTCCGGGCCCACCACAATGACCTCTGTCACCCGGGGGTCACCCGTTTGTTTCACTTCATCAAGGCTCGCAACCTGCCCTACTCCATCGAGAAGGTCAGGACCGTGACCAGGGATTGCCAGGTCTGCGCAGAGTGCAAACCGCACTTCTATCGGCCAGACAAAGCACACCTGGTAAAGGCCTCCCGCCCCTTAGAGCGGCTCAGCATCGACTTCAAAGGTCCCCTCCCCTCCACTGACCATAACGTATACTTCCTCAACATCGTTGATGAGTACTCAAGATTCACCTTCGCCATCCCGTGCCCTGACATGACTCTGCCTCCGTCATCAAGGCCCTGCACAGTCTTTTCACCCTTTTCGGGTTCCCCGCCTACATCCACAGTGATCGGGGTTCCTCCTTTATGAGCGACGAGTTGCGTCAGTTCCTTCTCAGCAAGGGCATCGCCTCCAGCAGGAAGACCAGCTATAATCCCCGGGAAAACGGACATGTGGAGAGGGAGTACGCAACGGTCTGGAAGGCCATCCTTCTGGCCCTACGGTCTAGAAGTCTCCCAGTCTCCCGCTGGCAGGAGGTCCTCCCCAATGCGCTCCACTCCATCCGGTCGCTCCTCTGTACAGCCACCAATGAGACTCCTCATGAACGTATGTTTGCCTTCCCTAGGAAATCCACCTCCGGGGTCTCGCTCCCGTCCTGGCCGGCAGTCCCAGGGCCCGTCCTTCTCTGGAAGCATGCGAGGAGCCATAAAACTGACCCCCTCGTCGAGAAAGTCCTGCTCCTCCATGCAAACCCACAATATGCCTACGTGGCACACCAGGACGGGCGGCAGGACACAGTCTCCCTTTGGGATTTGGCACCTGCAGGTTCCCCAGCGACCACCCCGACCCTACACCGTCTTCCCCCACCCTTGCCCACCTATCTCACGAACTAGCACCCGCAGGCCCACTGGCGACAATCACCACCACCTCCGCCCATACACTGCCCCCCCCCTTCACCGACTCAACATCTGGGTGAAGGAGAAGACAACACGTTCCCGGACGCGCAGGTCTCGACACCAGTGCCCACACCACAGCCGGGACTGAGGCGATCACGGCGGAAGGTCAAGGCCCCCGACAGACTTGACCTTTAAGACCACTTCACCCCCGCCGGTCTCTTTTTTTAAAAAGGGGGTGAATGTGGTAAACCACGGTATTGCATTGTGTTGTACATGCCTGGGCTTGTCCAGGCTGGCTCCACCTGTGGCTCCTCCCCTCGGACTTATGTATAAAGGTGGCAAGTCTCCGCCTCCGGCCCAGTTCGGGTCCAGAGGCAGGAGGCTTGCTGTTTAGTGTAATAAAGCCTCAGTTACGTTCATCACTCGTCGTGTGTTTATTGATGGCATATCAAGTACCAAACATTCCATGTTCTTCCTTGCCAAATAAAGGAGCAAAGGAAGTTATCAATTATGGATCAGTGGAGCAATCTCACCCCAGAGTCAGAGTCTTTGGTCACACAATCTCGGCTGTCACACCAGTATAATCGTGCTTTTTGATGACACTTTAAACCCAAGCCTCTCGGATGAATATCCAAGATTCCTTGGCACCATTGGGACGAAGAACAAGGGAGCTTTCCCTCTGTTCCTGCTCAATCATTTATCCCTCAACCAACATTGCTAAAACAGGTTATTTGGTCATGATGACTGCTGCTGCATGAGGGACCACAATGTGCAGAAATTGGCTGCTGCGTTTCTCACAATCCAACAGGGACTGAAAAAGGACTTCATTGGTTGCAAAGCTCTTTAGGGTGTTGTGAAAGGTCTGAAATGAAAAAAATGAAAATCGCTTATTGTCACAAGTCGGCTTCAACGAAGTTACTGTGCAAAGTCCCGAGTCGCCACATTCCGGCGCCTGTTCGGGGAGGCTGGTACGGGGATTGAACCCGCGCTGCTGCCTTGTTCTGCATTACAAGCCAGCTGTTTAACCCGCTGTGCTAAACCAGCCCCTATCAGTCTGCTGTATAAAGTTTTTCTTTATTTTTGATGCAGTGATGCGGTTGCATCAAGTACCATAATAACGCACTTGGCTGGATGCAAGTATAATGAAGTAATTAACTGCCTACTTCTTTCTGAGACACTAACCCTTCAATTTACAACAAAGAATATGTTTTGGTTCAGTGGAAGAAGGTTCTCCTCCCTGAGACATTGAAGCAAGTGCAGAACTTTTTCTTTCACTGATTTAAAATTATATTGTACGTGGTTGCAAATGATTCCTTAAGAGGAAGTATGTCATTCGCCTCCTTTACTTCCTTTTAGCTTCTTATTAAACACCGTTTGTTGTTGCAAGGGTTGCAATGTCCCACCCCTTTCAATAGACTGTTGTGGTTATTCTCCTACAGAATCCTCACACGTTGCCAGGAGATGGAGGCCGTGACCTAGATAAATTTACAAGCACTTTTGAGTGGTACTACTTTTCAGTTTTGTTATGAGGTAAGAACTCAAAGCAAGATGCTAAGGAAAATTCCCCTGTTAAATGATAATAGATTAACTCACAACATTTTGATGAGTCAGCCTAGGGTTGAAAAAATACAAGCCGTCAATGGTAAGATTTGTGTTAGTTAAAAACCTATTACAGAAACTAGTTATAGCCGAGACAATAACATTGTGGCTCAGTGGGTAGCACTCTTGTTGCTGAGTCAGATAATTGTAGGTTTGGGCCCCACTCCATTGATCAAGGACCAGATTTTCACACATTCAGACCAACTCTAGAGTACAAGAGCAGGGGTGTACTTCTGAGGCTGTATAAGGTTTCTTCAGGCCCCATTTGGAGTCTTGTGAGCAGTTTTGAGCGCCGTATCTAAGGAAGGATGTGCTGGCCTTGGAGAGGGCCCAGAGGAGGTTCACAAGAATGATCCTCGGAATGAAGGGCTTGTCGCGTGAGGAGCGGTTGAGGACTCCGGGTCTGTACACGATGGAGTTTAGAAGGATGAGAGGGGCATCTTATTGAAACTTACAGGATACCGCGAGGCCTGGATAGAGTGGATGTGGAGAGGATTTTTCCACTGGTAGGAATAACTAGAACCCGAGGGCACAACCTCAGACTGAAGGATGGGACTTTAATACTGAGATGAGGAGGAATTTCTTCAGCCACATTGTGGTGAATCTGTGGAATAGATAGGTTCTTGATTAATAAGTGGATCAGTAGTTATGGGGAGAAGGCAGGAGAATGGAGATGAGAAGCTGTAGCCATCTGGGATGGCCATGTCCCAATTACAAAATGGACACTTGCAAAGACTGCAGGGAAAATTGGACAATGCTAAGAAACAAGCAGGTGCAAGCTCTGTCTGTTGATTAGAACCTTAAACGCTCAGACAGGACAGAAATTACCAAACAATTTACATACTAATGAGCCATCTCCAGGGACAAAAGGGAAACATTTAGATACACAATGTTAGGACAGACTCCCCGGCGCCAGAAGAAGCTAAGACAAAGCAGACTGACAGTCACCAGGACACGCCCAGCCATCAGGGAACCACCCCTCTATTGGAGGAAAATCAATACCGATGATTGGGAAAGACCCAATTAGTTGAGGCTAAGTTCAAAGCCCGCCAAAAGAGCGCGAAGCCCTTTGCAGTATAAGAGGTATCACCCAAGGGAGAACGCCCTCCTTTGGCTTTGGCTCTCCCGTGTTTACATCACTGCTTTATCACCCCCTGTTCCAAATTTGTTAGAGATCCTAGTAGAGAGAATGGCAATGAAGGCAATGGAACGCCTTATGAACCCCCAGGAATTAGAGGTCGCAGCGACCAGCAGTAAAGTAGGACAGTGTCCTGTTTGGGAAGAAGAGATCAGAAAATATCTCAAAGGGAAAGGATGGCCCCTTTGGAGTGAATTCTGTGATAATGAGGAAACAGGACCTGGGAGTATAGGACATACTTGGTGGGAGAACCTGTCAGAGATCCACAAGAAGAGCTTGGGAAAAGCTCGCAAGCCGATGGCAATCGTGTCCTATTTGGCACAATTGCGAGGCACAGAGGAGGTTGTTCGGACGCTCTGTAGAGAGATAGAGGAGAGAGACAGAACCAGTGAGGTAGACATGAGTGAGTGAAAGAGAATCGAGATCTGAAAGAGCAGTTAGCAGCAAGGGACAGAGAGGTGGATGATGCCAAGTGGGCACATCAGTCTTGTCTTGCGCATTTGAACAGCTTTCAGACACAATACGATAAGGCCTACCAGGACACGCAACGTGCGGTCTTGGTAAGACAAGAAACAGAACAGCAAGTTGAGAAATTGCAGAAGCAGTGCAACGATTTAAAAGCAGCCCTACGAGCACTCCATACTTCCACAACGGAACAAAGGCAGAGCGCAGTAGACCACGCAAAGTGCCAGAAGCAAATTGCAGAATTGCAATCTCTGCTGTCCGTGCAAAATGGCTTTCAGAGTACATTCGGACCCCAATTAGATCAAGAAAACGGCCCTGACAGGCAGGAATTGAATGAGACTGCCCATAGATACGTACATCGGACATGTACGCAGGAAAAACCCCAGAAAAGGAAAGCGCCCCAACCCCCAACCGAACAGGCAGAACACACCCCCACGAATCCTGTGACCACACACCGCAGGTGCCGTAGGAGAAGGAGAAGCAGATTTCCTTTACACAACCCCATTAACCGTGATCCAATTACGGGACACGTGTGGAAAAATTACACCGTTCCTTCCCACATCCGACCCCCACCAATTTTTCGCGAAAGTCAGACAACAGGCAACCATGTACGGCCTGGACAGACCAGAGCAAGTGAAGCTCACAGTTTTAAGCCTCGACCCTTCAGTCGTAGCAGCCCTTCCCGACCCACAGAATGTAGGAGGAGGCACACTCCAAGAGATGCACACAGCAATCCTTGATGCGATCAGCTTTAACAGAGGAGATCCCGTAGAAGGCCTAAATAAGTGTAGGCAAAAGACAGAGCACCCCACAGCGTTTGCTGGACGTTTGTGGATTCACTTTACCGCAGTTTTTGGAGAGTTAGCCCGCGCCCATTTGTCCCCAGATAATACGGTCAAATGGACCCGAATTCTAGTCTCCCACGCCACAGAAGCAGGACGAAAAGCTTGCGCAAATTATGACCCCTCAGATGAGGCCCACAATGAAAAATGGGTTTTGACGAAATTGTCCCGTGCTTGGGAGCAATCAATTGCTGGCAAAACCGCATTTATAACACCCGATGAAGAGCAGGTAGAAATTAACCCAGTTAAAGCACACCAGAACCCCACATGGGTAAATGAGGGCAGGAACAGCCAACCCCAACCAAAACCTCAAGAATGTTATAATTGTGGACAGCTAGGACACTTTGCACGAGAGTGCAACGCGCCCCAGAGCAGCAGAGAAACCAACAGACAGGCATACTAAACAGGAATAGGGCAGAACCGATCCCATAGCGCCCGTTCAGAGAGTACAGACATGAACGGCACCGACTGACGGTGTTCGGGCTCCCCAACTTGGATCTGCGACACCCTTTGGGACAAGTCCGGTAGACCGGTAGTGGCAGGCACAGTTCGGGGACAACCCATGGAATTTCTTTGGGACACAGGAGGTCCCGCAGCACATTCAATTCCTCCACGATGTTCCAGCGAGACACGTGGCCCACAACAGGCACCATTACACTCGGCGGTTTTACAGGCCATTTATAACAGGGACACATCACAGCCCCTATAGCAATACAAACAGGGAACATCACAACCAAGCACCCCGTAGTTTTACTTGATCTGCCCCAGACAGCAGAACATATCCTTGGGATCGATTTCATGAGCTCCCATAACCTTTCTTTCGACCCAGTGAACAAGTGTGTATGGAAAATGGCAAAGGCAGCACGAGCCCCTGCTCACAGTAGGAGAGTACGTAAATAGGATCAGCTCATTAGGAGACTTCTGGTTCAACCCTCGAGCCATTAGTGCAGACAAACAGGTTAGGGCAGTCCTGCAGGAACACAAAGCAGCATTTGCACAGCACAAGCATGACTGTGGCAGTTTGACTGGCTTTGTGAACGTTACAGGTCCTGACCCCAAACCCCAGAAACAGTACGGATTTCCCCAGGAAGCAGAGGGAGAAATCTCCATAGTAATAGAGAGTTTGTTGGATCAAGGCGTACTCAGATCAGTAGCCTCCACAAACAACGCACCGATTTGGCCCGTCAGGAAACCGGATGGATCATGGCGGCTGACCATTGATTACCGGGAACTGAACAAAGTAACCCCAGCAGCAGCCCCCACCATAGCCACGAGTCACGAGACCATGCTCAAACAGAGACTCCAGTCAAAATTTTTTCCGGTTTTGGACATGAGTAACGGCTTTTGGTCCATTCCATTGGCTAAAGTGTGCCAGTACAAATTTGCCTTTACATTCCAAGGGCAACAATACACGTGGACGTGCCTGCCACAAGGCTTCCACAACTCCCCCTCCATTTTCCACCGACAGCTGGCAAATGGATTAGCAAAATTTTCCCGCCCCAATTGTCTGGTCCTGTATGTAGACGACTTGTTACTACAGACAGACACAAAGGGAGAGCACATTACGCTTCTCGCCGAACTCCTAGCACTTTTAAAATGAATTGGTTGTAAAGTCAACCCCAAGAAGGCCCAGATTCTGAAAGAAAAAGTGATTTACTTAGGAACAGTGATCACTCATGATAAACGCGAGATCGAGCACAAAAGAATTGACTCGATCGTCAAATTGCCCCTTCCCGACAATGTCTCAGCCCTCCGGTCATTTTTAGGACTAGTTGGCTACTGCCGAAACCATATTGACGGTTTTGCCACTAAAGCAGCGCCCCTTTCCGAACTTCTCAAGAAGCAGGCACCTTGGGAATGGCTTCCACTGCATACAGCTGCCGTGGACGCTTTAAAAAGAGCACTCAGCACAGCCCCCGCACTACAGGTCCCAGATACACATTCCCCGTATGCTATAGAGGTAGCAAGCATCGATCGAACCCTTCCGGCCGTGCTACTCCAGGAACGCCACGACCAGTTACACCCCGTAGCATACGCCTCACGCATGTTAGACCCCGTAGAGCAATGAGTTTCTGCCTGTAAAAGGCACCTGCTCGCAGTTTTTTGGGCAGTGCAGTACTTCGCCTACATTACAGGACTTAATCCCATCACCATCCTCACAGAACACACACCGACACAGCTATTGTTAGACGGCCGACTTAAAGATGGCACAGTCAGCCAAATCCGTGCAGCCCGTTGGACCCTTCTTTTACAGGGACGGGACAACACGGTAAAGAGAACCAAAACCCACACATTCCTTGCCGATAATCTGCAGTATGCAGGCACCCCTCACGAATGTTTGATAATCACCACGAAACACAACACAGGCCCATTTATTCCCAAAACCCCCCCCAGGAAAACAGGTAGTACACCCCAGAGACCCCAGCCCACAGACACGTGCGCACCCTTACGGATATATGTGGATGGCTCATCCACAGTGTTGAACGGAGAGAGAATTACCAGTTACGGTATATATGTGGACGCGCCCCAGATGAAATTTCCTTGAAGTTGCCAGGACACTTAGGCTCGCAGGCAGCAGAGCTGGCAGCAGTTGTGTATGTTGTAGACCACCCAGACTCATTCCTGACCCCAGCAGACATCTATTCAGACAGCTTGTATGTCTGCAATAGTTTGACAGAGTTCCTACCACTCTGGGAAACAAGAGGATTTGTTTCCGCCGACAGTAAACCCCTACCCTCAGCCCCATTACTCCGCCATATATTAGAGACAGCGAAGGATAGGAAATACGGTATAATTAAGGTTCGCAGTCATCACCGTCCTTCCCTCCTGGTAACGTTAAAGCAGACGCCCTAGCGAAGGCAGGCTCCAGGCATGGCTATTTCTGGAACCTCCCTGAAAGCACCCCAGTACTCACAGTTCAGGTCTCACAGACCAACATTCAGGATTTAGCGAAGGCCCAGAAAGAGGACGAGAAACTCAGGGAAGTTTTAAAGGGAACGTTCCCAGCCCCGTACGACAAGTTTAAAAATGCAATCACCACACACGACGGTGTGATTTTAAAGGATGACATTTATATAGTCCCCAGCCAGGACAGGAACCAGATCATTTGTCAGTTCCATGACAATCATGGACACCAAGGAATTGAACCCACCCTATCCCACCTCAGACCGCTTTGCTGGTGGCCTTATTTAAAAACCGATGTCACACACTACGTAGAGAACTGTTTAATCTGTGCACAGAACAATCCGGACAGATACGCTAAAAAGGCTCAATTTAGCCATGCCCGCCCCGTTGATGGACCCTGGACAAATCTCCAGATAGATTATATAGGACCCCTATCCCCGTGCAGAAATGGTTACAAGTATGTGTCGGTGATCATCGACACCGTCACAAAATGGGTGGAAGCATTTCCATCGCGAACTAATACGGCCAAGACGACGGCTAAAATATTAACACACCCCATCTTTACAAGATGGGGCCTCCCACGCAGTATAGAGTCCGACCAATGCTCCCATTTCACCGGACGTGTAATGAAAATCTTCCTCACGATTTTCGGAATTACACAAAAGTTCCATATTGCATACCACCCCCAGTCAAGTGGTATTGTAGAACGAATGAATAGGACATTGAAAGCCACCCTCAGGAAAATGGTTCAGCAAAATAATAGCACCTGGGGTTCAGTACTCCCATTTGCTTTGATGTTTTTAAGAAACACAGTATCTACATCTACAGGTTACACCCCCCACACCCTCATGACCGGACGCCCCATGAAAGGCACTGAGTATTTACTAGGACTGGATTTGGCCAGCCCCGCAGTTACCGCCCTCACACATGAAAACGCGGTCACACAACTAGTACAGAACATAAAGGCAGCCCAACTCGCCGCAGCAGTGAGACTTGGAACCAGGAAGAAACAGAGCAAGGCCTGTTTTGACAAAACAGTACACGCCACTGAGTTTACAGTAGGGCAACAAGTTATGCTTTCCCTTTACAACCCCAGTTCATTCCTCTCCCCAAAATGTTCCGGACCATACTCCATTTCGGACAAAGTCAGCCCCTCAGAATACAAAATAACCTATCCCAATGGTAAGTCTGCGTGGTTTCATATAAACCAGCTCAAAGCTTATGGCTCACAGAATAACCACACACACCACATCCTGCTCGCAGCAGCAGGCGATCACGCCCCGCCCACAGATGACGTATTCCTACCCTCCCCCAACAACTCCAGCCCGCCCTCAGGCATGACTTCAACTCCGCCCCCCCCCCCGAGGCACGACTCCGCCTCTCCCTTCCCTCAACCAGCAGCGACAGCGACAGTGATAGCGATCACAATGACGACAGCCACAGCACACCACGTTACGACTACACCCCTGCACCAGGCCTCACTCCCAGCGAATCTGAGCATGCTTCTACTGACCCATTCAAGATCACTTATATCAAAGCCCCTGACCCAGACCCACCTCCCGACGATTACGGATTGAAGCATAGTAGCTCCAACCTCGATACTCGATTCTGGCACCGAGACAATTCGTTCAGGCTCATCTGGAATGATGAGATGGACCCCAATTCGCCACAAGCAGCTTTAGCACGGTTACTACAGACAAGAGTTTGGCAGCCGGGAGAAGATGATGGCATAGAGTCTGACTCCCACCAAACCAATCCCTTTGCGACCCTGTTCGCTATTGAGCAGTGAGGTGCCCAGATGATGGAGAAAAAAGGAACCGATGGAGAGATACGGTGTCCTTTCTAATGGAACCTGCACCATGTTTGTTGAATGTGTTCGTTAGTGTTATCGTTAAGTGTTGTGTGTAAACCCGGAAAGTTTTTCACGGCCCCACGTCACCACACCCTTGGACGGCCAATGGCTGTTAGAGGAACTAGTTTGTCCCCAGAAACTTATTACCGGAACAAGTTTGTCCCAGACAATAGTTCAGAGGAACTAGTCTGTCGACAGAACCCGACTCATAAATGCTCTCCTAATTCGAGAGGCAGCCCCCCAAGACGACCACATTCTTACCCATTCTTGCCGGTTGCTCAGGCAGTGGAGAAATGGCATTGGTCTCCGCCCTGCCTGAGGACCCCCCCTCTGGTCAGCTACGCTCGGTAGAGCACAATCGGCATTGATCACCGTCCTACCCGGGGATTCCACCCATTTCTTACCCGCCGCGGCCCATACGCACCCCATTTTGGCACGTTACGTTCAAAATCCTTTTGTTTGGTTTTGGGAACCCTTTGGCTGCTTCCCTATGCTATTTCCATCCTCAAATACTGGAATGGTAAATCACACAGGCTGCGAGACGGCTCACAGTACGGCAGTATTTTCTTAGATGTCTTGTCCAAATATTCGGTTTAAAAAAAAATGAGGGAGTCACAGATGGTGATCAATTATAAAGGGAAATTGGCAAAGACAGACAGACAGACATACGAGATCTTAAGCAAGATAATAACAGAAATTATGCTTGTGTTCACAGAACCCCAGAAACCCAGGAACCCCAGAGGAAGACAAAGAAGTCCAACAAGGATGAAGACAGCCTTCGTGTTCACATGGATCTTAGCGGGATCCCTTCAGTTGCGCACGGACACTACCCCCCTGACCCCTACCACACAAACCGTAAATGATTCTTACTCCTGTAATACACGGAACCCCGAGAATACTAGCCCAGCGACAGCTAGCAATACCCCGAACTGGTGTGATACGTTTATCAACTGGTACTCACTCTCATATGTAGTCGAAGCACTCTTAGTGCTGGCAATACTTTGCAGTGTCGTGCAAACGTTTAGAGTCAGGAAATGGCGAAACAGAGCATATTGCTCTCGCACCCCGGTATACAGGTTTAGGTCCTCCATTTTCAGATTTCAGCAGACCCCCGAACCCATTGGGACGGATTAAAGAGCATCCATTTGTTTAATGTATTCTATGGAATAAAGAGATGTAAATCTCTGTGTCTGACTGCCTAGCCAGAGAAATTTGTGTGCTGTTATTTTGTACAGTTTAAGATGTATAGATTATTTTTGGATTGTTTGTATTTTTGGATTGTTTGAATGAGGATAGTTTATTGAGAATAGCTAGAGGTTCCAGTTTATTTATTTTTCTGTAATGCATGTATTAATGTCATAGCGCCCCGTAGACTTTTTTGATAATGGATGTATTTAAAATGGTTTAGGTAAAATTGTGTTGCATAGGATAGGACAGTGTAGAGCCTAAGCATGGGTGCCCCGGGGATCAGAGGATGAAGACGCCATGGTAATGTGATCCTTCAATCTTTGCGTTGAGGATCACAAGGAGGGTCTGTAGCCATCTGGGATTGCCACGTCCCGATTACAAAATGGACACTTGCAAAGAATGCAGGGAAAATTGGACAATGCTAAGAAACAAGCAGGTGCAAGCTCTGTCTGTTGATTAGAACCTTAAACTCTCAGACAGGACAGAAACTACCAAACAATTTACATACTAATGAGCCATCTCCAGGGACAAAAGGGAAACATTTAGATACACAATGTTAGGACAGAGTCCCCGGCGCCAGAAGAAGCTAAGACAAAGCTGACTGACAGTCACCAGGACACGCCCAGCGATCAGGGAACCACCCCTCTATTGGAGGAAAATCGATACCGATGATTGGGAAAGACCCAATTAGTTGAGGCCAAGTTCAAGGCCCGCCCAAAAGAGCGCGAAGCCCTTTGCAGTATAAGAGGTATCCCCCAAGGGAGAACGCCCTCCTTTGGCTTTGGCTCTCGGCGAAGAGAGAGACCAGCCTAGCAGCTGCATCAGACCAAGTAAGTCCCAGGTCAACGCACGCTACGAGGTAGACGCTCCTCGTTGCTACCCTGTAAACAGCTCAACCCAGCAGCCTTAGAACCGAGCAACGGCCATTGTTCCTCTGACTGAGTGGGCGCCCAAAGCTAAGTATGGGCCTTAGTAATAGTGGTAGTTTAGTTTGTAGAGTTTATGCATGAGTAGATTTGACTGTGTGTAAATAAATGAGCATTGCTTTTGAACCTACTAACTGGTGTATCGAGTCATTGATCAGTATTCGGTTCTGAACCTTGTGGCGGTGTCAAAAGATACCTGGCGACTCTTGAGCAAACATGATTAAATAGAGCCAAATTAAGAACCAACCAAAAGTTAGCAACAAAACATATCAACCATGATTGATTGGCAGAGCAGACCCGATGGGCCGAATGGCCTCATTTTGCTCTTATGTCTTGTGGTCTTATGACTCAGACGCCATTTTTAAATTGTGGCTGGGACCAGGGGCGTCATTCTCCGCCGGCGGGAGTCTCCGTTCTGCCGGCACCGGGGGGTTTCCCGACGGCGTGGGGCTGCCCCACAATGGGAAACCCCATTGACCGGCCGGTGTTATGGAGACTCCCGCCGGCCGGTCGACGCAGAAATGTGGCGGGGCGGGTAGGGGAATTTCGCCCCTGGTTCTGAGATGCCTGCTCCTGTCCCCAGCAGTGCCAATTTTCACCAGCATGGGATAAGTGTGCGGTTAGCGAGCCTGCACCCTGCACTCCCAAACTGACCAGCTCTATTGCGGTGGGTAGGCATCTCATTGCTCCCTGCAATTTCCATGGAGTTGGGTCAGCTTCTCCATGACTTGTGGCTTACAGTCTCTCAAAGGAATCGTGAACCATAGTCTAGGTGAGGGAACCTTTTGAATGGTAAGGTCGAAAGGCCCTAATCATTTCCCCCATGATGTGGAGATGTCGGCGTTGGACTGGGGTGAGCACAGGTTTGTTTCTGTTGGACTTTAATCTGGTGTTGTAAGACTTCTTACTGCATTTCCCCCATGACCTTTCCAGATTCTTGATGCTCCCTCCATGCCCCATCCATGCACTTTCATTTAATGTACATGTACTATGTATAGATCCAATGAGCCGCATAATATAATTACAATGGCAAGTGTTGTAATACTGAGGGAAAAATACATATTCAAAAACCTGCTTTGAGAAAATGCTGCTGTTTCTATAACCCTACAAATGTGTCAGTCAGACAGGGCCGTTACAGTACCAGTAACGGAAGCTTTGCCCACTTCACACCTCTTAATTTTGTCCAAATAAACATACATGCATTGACAAAATAGAGCACAGAAAGAATAACTTATTATAACCTCATAAAGATGTCGATCAAGCAAAATAAACAGTCACTTCAGTTTGTCCAAACAGACCCCTGCTGAGATAATGTACTTGTGAGTCTTGGGCGCTCAGACAAGCATTTGTAATGAACTCAGCTGGGAACTGTGTCAGCAGAACAGATGGTCAGACATCTGGGGCGTCATTCTCCGACCCCCAGAGGGTTGGAGAATGGCCGTTGGCCGCCGTGAATCCCGCCCCCGCCCCCGCCGAAGTCTCCGAAGGGAGAAAAGTCGGCGGGGCGTTAATGGCGCCGCTGCCGCGGAGAATGTCACGGGTCTGCGCAAGGCAGCCGATTTTCGGCCTGCCGATATTCTCCCTCCCGGATGGGCCGAAGTCCCGTCGACGTGATGACCGTTCACGTCGACGTGAATCAAACCTCCTTTTCATCGGCGTGACCCGGTGCTCCAGGCTCACGCCGACCAGCGAGGAGGTGAGTGACGGCCTGGGGGGTTGGCTCTGGGCAGGAAATGGCGTGGCCGCAGACTGATTGCGTGAGGAGAGGTGTGTCTCGGCTTGTGTGTGTGCGGCGGGGGGGGTGGTTAGAGTAGGCTGGGCTCCGGGGGAGTGCCGGGAGGGGGTCCGTGCCGGGGTGGAGGTTAGGGGTTGGGGGGGGTCCGTGCCGGGGTGGAGGTTGGGGGTGGGGGGGGGGTCCGTGCTGGGGTGGAGGTTGGGGGTTGGGGGGGTCCGTGCTGGGGTGGAGGTTGGGGAGGGGGTCCGTGCTGGGGTGGAGGTTGGGGGTTGGGGGGGGTCCGTGCTGGGGTGGAGGTTGAGGAGGGGGTCCGTGCTGGGGTGGAGGTTGGGGGTTGGGGGGGGGTCCGTGCTGGGGTGGAGGTTGGGGAGGGGGTCCGTGCTGGGGTGGAGGTTGGGGAGGGGGTCCGTGCTGGGGTGGAGGTTGGGGAGGGGGTCCGTGCTGGGGTGGAGGTTGGGGAGGGGGTCCGTGCTGGGGTGGAGGTTGGGGAGGGGGTCCGTGCTGGGGTGGAGGTTGGGGGTTGGGGGGGGTCCGTGCTGGGGTGGAGGTTGCGGGTTGGGGGGGGTCCGTGCCGGGGTGGAGGTTGGGGGGGGTCCGTGCCGGGGTGGAGGTTGGGGGTTGGGGGGGGTCCGTGCTGGGGTGGAGGTTGGGGAGGGGGTCCGTGCTGGGGTGGAGGTTGGGGGTTGGGGGGGTCCGTGCTGGGGTGGAGGTTGGGGGTTGGGGGGGGGTCCGTGCTGGGGTGGAGGTTGGGGGTTGGGGAGGGTCCGTGCTGGGGTGGAGGTTGGGGGTTGGGGGTGGTCTGTGCTGGGGTGGAGGTTGGGGAGGGGGTTCCGTGCTGGGGTGGAGGTTGGGGGTTGGGGGGGTCCGTGCTGGGGTGGAGGTTGGGGGTTGGGGGGGGTCCGTGCTGGGGTGGAGGTTGGGGAGGGGGTCCGTGCTGGGGTGGAGGTTGGGGGTTGGAGGGGGTCCGTGCCGGGGTGGAGGTTGGGGGTTGGGGGTCCGTGCTGGGGAGGGGGTCCGTGCTGGGGTGGAGGTTGGGGGTTGGAGGGGGTCCGTGCCGGGGTGGAGGTTGGGGGTTGGGGGGGGTCCGTGCTGGGGTGGAGGTTGGGGGTTGGGGGGGGTCCGTGCTGGGGTGGAAGTTGGGGAGGGGGTCCGTGCCGGGGTGGAGGTTGGGGGTTGGGGGGGGTCCGTGCCGAGGAGGGTGATGGGAGGGCAAATGAGTTGGTCCACCTGGCCAGGTGCCAGCCTCCAACAGTTGGACCCATGCGGTCCATGCCACCTGGCTGGGGGGAGGAGGGGATATGGGCAATGATGACATGTCGTCGTTCCCCTCCCCCCCACCAGGCTGTCATGTTTTCAGATCATCCAGCGATGTTGGCCGCCGTGGTGGCAGCCGCTCATGTCTATGTTGCCCTGGATGAGGAGGAGGAGGAGGAGCGTGCCAGAGAGGCGGCGCAGGCTGCCGCAGAGGGGCAGGCGGCAGCCGCCCAGGCTGGAGGGACACCTGACCGACAGGACGAGGAGGGGGAGGAGGACGTCGCGGCCCCACGGCAACGGAGGCACCCGAGGGCGCCCATTGTGTACCGGCCCCGGCAGTCATACCAGGACCACACGGACCGGGAATGCAGGAGGAGACTCCGGATGAGCCGGGAAACCGTGGCACACATCTGCCACCTGCTGGCACACCTGTCACCGCGTGGCACTGGCGGGGGACACCCTCTCCCCGTGTCCGTCAAGGTTACGGTGGCCCTGAACTTTTATGCAACGGGGTCATTCCAGGCACCGAGTGGGGACCTGTCCGGCATTTCGCAGACATCGGTGCACCGGTGCATCCGGGCAGTGACAGATGCCCTTTAAGCCATGGCGCACCGCTACATCCGCTTCCCCGTGGACCGGGCCAGCCAAGATGCCCGGGCCGTGGGCTTCTCTGCCGTGGCCGGGTTCCCCATGGTCCAGGGCGCGATCGATGGGATGCACGTCGCCGTGCGGCCACCTGCAGATAACAGGGCCGTGTTCACTAATAGGAAGGGGACCTATTCGATGAACGTACAGGTGGTCTGCGACCACCGCATGATGATCCTGCACGTCTGCGCCCGTCACCCAGGCAGTGTACACGACTCATTCGTGTTGTCGCGGTCATCCATCCCCGGCATGTACGAGGGACGCCATCCCCGGCTGAGGGGCTGGTTGCTGGGCGACAGGGGCTACCCATTGCGATCGTGGCTGATGACGCCTATACGGAGGCCACGCAATGAGGCGGAGAACCGCTACAATGATGCCCATGTAGCGACAAGGGGAGTGATCGAGAGGTGCTTTGGCGTGCTGAAGATGCGTTTCAGGTGCCTGGACCTCTCTGGGGGTGCCCTCCAGTATCGGTCAGATAGGGTCGGCCGCATCATTGTGGTGTGCTGCGTCCTGCACAACATAGCCCAGCAGAGGGGCGATGTGCCGCAAGCAGAGGAGGGCGGAGTGGAGGAGCAGCAGGAAGAGGCACAGTCCTCCCCAGATGAGGGGGATGGGGGCAATGGTCAGGGCAGACGGGGTAGACACAGGCGGGTGGCTGTCCACCGTTACCGGCTGGCCCAGCGGGTACGGGACAGACTGATAGCCGCCCGCTTCACTGACTAGATGGGCGTGGGAATAGGGTAGTATGGCCACAGACCGCACACCATGGCAACAGCCGACCACCCACACCCCACACCCATCCACCCACCCAGCACCCTCACCCCCCACCCCAACCCCACCCACCCCACCCGCATGCACACCACCCCCCCCCCATTGCCGATCCACCGGCGGCACAACGGGCCGGGCTCACACAGTTGCGGGTGGACGCGTGTCTATCGCAGGCCATGGAGGATGATGACAACCCGTCCTGCGATGAGCTCCTGGCTCTACATCGTTGGACTATGTCTGACCCATGGCCACAGTACCACCATCCACCCGGACCATCCCTGCATGCGGCTGTGACACTGCAGCGCACGGTCCTGTCCTCTGCCCGGGGGGATGTTGATGGCGGCCCAGGGGGAAGGGGGCAGACTCACCTGGGGCTGAGGTAAGACCACCCCTCACACACACACTTGCGCTCAACGTACATGACACGCCCGCACACTTTGGACAGAGCACAAAGGCAGCTTCGGCAGGTGTAACATTGGCTTTAATAACCAAAGGAGTTCATGCACGTGCCCCAGCCCCTAAAACTCATCTGTGCCCTGCACCCGTGCCAACTTACTCAGTGTCTAATTGTTTGGCCTTACGGGCCCTTTGACTACGTCTACGTGGTTCCCCAGACGGTACAGCAGAACTGGAGGTGGACTCCTGTGATTCCTGCCCTCTGACACTGGATCCCTTTGGCGGCCGTTTCCTGGGGCGTCCTGGCCTAGATGGGCCAGGCTGCGGCCCGGGCGACTGGGATGGCGAGCTGCCAGCCTGTCCTGCCCGTTGCCCACCCGATGCACCTGGGACGGAAGGGGGGGAGTCCGAGGTGTCGCGGTGTACCGGGTCCTCCCCTACAGAGGGAGCCGGGACGGACCACACCACCTCCTCCTCCCTCGGGGTGCCCGATGGCCCCCAGGCCTCTACATGGGTGGGGGATGCGAACGGACTGGCCATCCGACGCCCCCCCGACATCTGGCGCTGCCAGTCCTGGAGGCCCGTGCTGGTATCGACAGGGGTCTGCAGGTTTGCAGCCATGGAGCCCAGGGTGTTGGCCAACCCTGTCTGTGACAGTGCGACGCCGGCTCGCACATGGCCACTGGCGCCGATGCCCTCAGCGATGACCTGCTGAGACTGGGCCATGGCCTGCAGAGACTGGGCCATGGCCTGCTGAGACTGGGCCATGGCCTGCAGAGACTGGGCTATGGCGTTGAGCGCCTCTGCCATCTGGCGCTGGCACTGGCTCATGGCCTCCTGTGAGAGGGCAGCCATTTCCTGGGCCACAGACGCCGCCTGCACGGAAGGCCCCAGGCCTCGTAAACCGTTCCCCACGTCTGACACCGTCGCAACCATTGCCTCCACCGCGGACGCCACCCGTGCGGTGTCAGCCTGGGTGGCACGCATGACCGGGACCACTCCCAGCTCCTGGGCGCGGGTGGACTCCTCCACCTGCGACCGCAGCCACCGCAAGCCGCCCGTCACCCTCTTCGCTCGTCTCCGGGTCGGTGGTTGCATCGGATCTATGTGTGGGTGTGGTAACTGCAGGAACCCGGGATCCATCTGGGCGGCAGATGTTCGCTTGGCCTGGGCTGCCCTCCAACCGCCCGGTCCCTCTGCTGCTCCTACCTCCACCTGCTGTACCGGGACGGCTGTGTTGTGCACACCAGTGAGTGTACCAGACGCCTCATCACTAAAGTGCCCAACCGTGGTGAGTGTTTCTGCGATGGTGGAGGGTGTTGGTGACAGCAGTGGCGTTGTGTCGTGCTCTTCGTCCCACTCTGACTCCATGGCACTTTGGGGTGGGGGTTCGTCTCCACCCATCCACTCTGAGTCACTGTCCGGTATTTCGTCTTCCCGGGTAGGGGTGTCCTGGGTAGTGCTGTCCCGGGTAGGGGTGTCCTGGGTAGTGTTGTCCCGGGTAGGGGTGTCCTGGGTAGTGCTGTCCCGGGTAGGGGTGTCCTGGGTAGTGGTGTCCTGGGTAGTGGTGTCCTGGGTGGTGGTGTCCTGGCTCGGATGTGACGGGTGCCTGTGGCTGCCCCCCTCATCGCTGGGTGGTCGCTCCCGCACGTGACGGGGGTGTCGTCTCCCTGTTGCTCCAGGTCTCTCCGTCTCCCGTGGTGTGCGAGGGGCATCCTGCGGGCGTCGCATGCTGGAGGGTCCGGGTCTCTCCGTCTCCCGTGGTGTGCGAGGGGCATCCTGCGGGCGTCGCATGCTGGAGGGTCCGGGTCTCTCCGTCTCCCGTGGTCTCCGAGGGGCATCCTGCGGGCGTCGCATGCTGGAGGGTCCGGGTCTCTCCGTCTCCCGTGGTGTGCGAGGGGCATCCTGCGGGTGTCGCATGCTGGAGGGTCCGGGTCTCTCCGTCTCCCGTGGTCTCCGAGGGGCATCCTGCGGGCGTCGCATGCTGGAGGGTGCGGGTCTCTCCGTCTCCTGTGGTCTCCGAGGGGCATCCTGCGGGCGGTGTGCTTCTGCGGGGATGGGTGCCTGGACGTTTGGTCCTGCGATACACAATGAAGCATGCATGGTTAGACATCAGGCAGTGATCAGGTGATACGGGGGAGGGGGATATAGGGGAGGGGGGATATGGGGACGGGCTGTCGGTGGCTCACTTGCTGGTGGGCCCCCGACCTCTGCATCAGCAACCTCCCGGTCCTCAGGTCCGCCAGCCAGTTCCAGGGCCCTTTCCTCGTGTACGGTCAGTGGCCTCTCATCAGCGGGCCCTCCTCCAGTCCTCACATGCTCCCTATTGTTGTGTGCGCGTTTCTCCTGTGGGGGGGGGGGGGGGGGAGGTGGTGGCAGGGGTAAAAGGCAACAGTGTTAGGCAGGTATATGAATGCACGCCATCGGCTGCGCATGCATTGCAGAGGTTAAGGTTAGGGCTGGATTCACTTGGGGATATGGGGGAGGGGGGGATATGGGGGATTTGGGGGATGAGGGATATGGGGGATATGGGGAGGGGGGATATGGGGGAGGGGGGATATGGGGGAGGGGGGATATGGGGGAGGGGGGATATGGGGGAGGGGGGATATGGGGGAGGGGGGATATGGGGAGGGGGGATATGGGGGAGGGGGGATATGGGGGATATGGGGGCGGGCGGATATGGGGGAGGGGGGATATGGGGAGGGGGATATGGGGAGGGGGATATGAGGGAGGGGGGATATGGGGGAGGGGGGATATGGGGAAGGGGGGATATGGGGGAGGGGGGATATGGGGGAGGGGGGGATATGGGGAGGGGGGATATGGAGGAGGGGTGATATGGGGGAGGGGGATATGGGGATATGGGGAGGGGGGATATGGGGAGGGGGGGATATGGGGGATATGGGGGAGGGGGGATATGGGAAGGGGGGATATGGGGGAGGGTGGATATGGGGGATATGGGGGAGGGGGGATATGGGGGATATGGGGGAGGGGGGATATGGTGGAGGGGGGATATGGTGGAGGGGGGGATATGGTGGAGGGGGGATATGGGGGATATGGGGGAGGGGGGATATGGGGGAGTGGGGGATATGGGGGAGGGGGGGACATGGGGGAGGGGGGACATGGGGGAGGGGGGATATGGGGAGGGGGGATATGGGGGAGGGGGGATATGGGGGAGGGGGGGATATGGGGGAGGGGGGATATGGGGGAGGGGGGATATGGGGAGGGGGGATATGGGGAGGCTCACCCTGCCTGCTCTGACGAGGTCGTTCACCTTCTTGTGGCACTGGGTGCCTGTCCGTGGTGTCAGGGCCACAGCGGTGACGGCCTCTGCCACTTTCCTCCACAGACGCCGGCTGTGGCGTGGGGCAACTCTGCGGCCGTGCCCGGGATACAGGGCGTCCCTCCTCTGCTCCACCGCGTCCAGGAGCACCTCCACATCGCGTGACTCGAACCTCGGGGCTGAGCGACGGCCAGCCATCCAGTCGGGTGTTGCGGTCGGGTGTTCCGGTCGGGTGGGGGGGAGCTGCGCGGCCTTATGAGCCGTCACGCCGTGCAGCGCGTATTACGCTGCACGGCGTGAACCACTGCGCAAGCGCGGATCCCGTTACGTCGCTGCTAGCCCATTTCGGGCCGGAGACTATCGTCCCATTATTATGACGTGACGCAAGTGGGATTTGCGCCGTTTTTTACGCCGATCGGCGGACTTTCCGCCGATAACGGAGAATTTTGCCCCTGGTTCTCTACTTGGGCTACTGGAGTATTGCTTCATCCCACAACGGTCCTAGTAACAGCACTGCTCCTATTGTAGATTGTGAACAATCTTGCAAACACTTCTGGGACTTTAGCACATAATTAAGTCTGAAATTCTGGTAGAGTGCTGCACTACTGGAGGTGTCAACTTTTGAATAAAATGTTAAACGAATGCCTTGCCTGCCCCCTCAGTTGAATAGAAAAGATATATGGTATTATTTCGAAGGAGAGTGGGGAGGTTACCCACAGTGTCTTGAACAATATTTATTCATAGAATCATAGAATTTACAGTGCAGAAGGAGGCCATTTGGCCCATCGAGTCTGCACCGGCCCTTGGAAAGAACACCCTACCTAAGCCCCACGCCTCCACCCTATCCCCGCAACCCAGTAACCCCACCTAATCTTTTGGACACTGAGGGGCAATTTAGCCTGGTCAATCCACTTAACCCGCACATCTTTGGACTGTGGGAGGAAACCGGAGCACCCGGAGGAAACCCACGCAGACACTGGAGAAAATGAAAACGCCACACAGTCACCCGAGGTCTGAATTGAACTCGGGACCCTGGAGCTGTGAGGCAGCAGTGCTAACCATTCTGCCACCATGCCACCCAATGAACAATCTCAATTCAACCAACATCACTAAAATAGATTATCAGGTTGTTATCACACTGCTGTCCGTGGGAGCTTGCTGAGCACAAATTAGCTGCCATGTTTCCTACATTACAGCAGTGATTACACTTCAAAAAATATTTCATTACCAGCATCATCTGGGCTCCATGGTGACACCCACTGGATTTTCAACCCTATCCAGTCACTGATGGTGTGGTGGAAGATCGAATCGCGAGCACTGATTAGGCCTCAGACTGATTTCATCCTGCAAGCAGCTGGACTTGCTCTGCCGGATGTAATCAGCTACCCGAGAATAATCTGCCCCTTGCAAGAAGATTTCATTCAGACATTTTGGAAAGTAAATTAGCAACAACAAAAAAAATCCTCGGGCCTTTCTTATTACAAGGAACACCTGTCAGTTGGGGAGGGGGAGGTGGAATTTGTTAGGAAACCACGGAGCTGTATCTTGGGAACATATGTTTTATCACTGTTTTATACAAATTTATGTAAAGCAGTTGTTGATTCTATACACGCCTATTCCTAATGCCATAATTCAAAATTTGACTGGGAAACAAAAAGGATATAAGGGCACTCGGAGAATGACCGGTACAGGCTTGGAGGGCCGAAGGGCCTGTTCCTGTGCTGTATTGTTCTTTGTTCACTCGGTGCTCAGGTCTAGAAAGCCAGCTGGAGAAGAATTAAGGGGCAATTTAGCGTGGCCAATCCACCTAGCCTGCACATCTTTGGGGTGTGGGGGCGAAACCCACGCAGACACGGGGAGAATGTGCAAACTCCACACGGACAGTGACCCAGAGCTGGGATCGAACCTGGGACCTTGGCGCCGTGAGACAGCAGGGCTAACCCACTGTGCTGCCCTGTTTTGCTCTATTTACGAGCTCAAGTGAAACCCCAGTTAGTGCCCACCACCTGTATAAAATCAAATACATTTAACATGCAATTAACACTGGAGAAGTCGCAAAATCGATTTACAAGAATGATACCAGAATTGAGAGTTTATACTTATCAGGAAATACTATAAGCAGGTCGGGGAACTTTTCTCCAGAAAAGACAGAGGTGTAAATAAGGAGAAGCTAGAGAAGAACATCAGGGAGAAAGGAATAGAAGGATACGGTGAGAGGATTCAACAAAGTAGGTTGGGAGGAGGCTCATGTGGAGCATAGTTGTAAATAAAATGTAAAAATTGGTTGTAAAAATTTACATACTCAGTCAGTGGGCTAGATTGTGACTTTCTGTAATGGTGTTACTGCAGTTTTACGCGTCTGCTCATTTTTATTTCCAATGGCTTCTGACTCTCAACACTCGTTTTACACCAATGCAGTGAGTCAATTTCTACATCTGTGCGATAGTCACATTGCTAATTGCTTAGATATACATGTTGAAGAAGGTTGTGAAAAGGGTGGCCTACTTGTTCTGAAAACTTTGGAATAGCGGATTGAGGTTGGGGGAATGGTCATACTCAACGTTAAATATCTTTGTCTACACCAACAGCAAACATTATAGTTCTAATTGCTGTGCAAACTGATCTCAATAATCTAATATAAATTTCATTAGACGCATGCTCTGAATAATAAAATAAATGACTGCCCAATAGAATAAACATAATAATGTTGGTCTGTGAAAGGGATAAAGTATATTTATCTTGTGATTAGATCTAACCCACCCAGCTCACAGATTCTAAGAATAACATACACTCATTAAACCTCTCCTAATCTCTTCTGTTGCAATTAAAATTCATTGCGGTCTGCCTGTCACATACTTTTCCATGACAATCTCACATCATCACAGAGCAGTCACGCATTTCTGTCCCTTGTGAGATACCAAGTGGAGAAGGGAGTATGGAGTATTCTGCCTCTGTCTGTTGTCACTTAAAGAGACAAGTTTGTGAACTGGTAAGGCTTTCATCACACAGCGGACGAGATTTTTTCCATCTATTCATGTCGCGGGATCTTCTAGTCCCTCCGACAGCGCACCCCCACCATGGGTTTCCCGGAGACGTGGGGTGGATTCAATGGGAAATCCCATTGACAACAGCGGGACCAGGAGATCCCACCGCCAGCCAACTCTTGCTGCTGAGAAACACGGCACGGGGAGGCCAGAGAATCTCACCCAGCAAGTTCCCAATCCTGACTTTTATCAATGCATGGCACAAACAAAAGTGCGAAAATGAACAGAGAAAAATATTTACAAGCTGCTAGGATTGGGAAGAGTTGGAATAATTCAGTGCTCCTGATATTAATCCGGAGATGGGAATGCATGTGTAAACTGTGATGAAGGCGCAACTGAACGTAGCATGTAAGCCTATCAAATTTTAGAGATTCGCCATCATTCAAATAAATCTTTCCAGTTCCTTGACGGAATTCTGGGTCTGTGGGTGTGATGTTCAACCACATGATGCAATTCGCCATCCACTTGTAAAATCACAGTCCATCTTGAGGGAAAGGACTTTCAATCGGTGAAACATTCGTTAGTAAGTGGAAAGTTTTAAGAACCACGCTGATGTTAAATACAAGGGTATCCTAAACCCTGGCAGGGTAACTTGGAATACCAGTGCTAAGTGGTGTATATTTTCAATTTGATATATTGTGAGAAAAGATATGCAGACCAGGGAGGTGTAGTCCAGTCATTTTGTGATCAATTAATAAAGAATATTTATTAACTTAAAAGACAAACACACAAGAAGCACCTGAATGCACTACAACAGTACATTTAACTACACCAATGGCTTAACACAAAGTTACCCTTTTGTTCAAAACTACCTACATTTCTTGGACTCTGAAATGCCCCTTGTTCCCAAACAACATCCAGTGTTACATAACTCTATGAGCTAAATCCAAGAAATAATTACCATGTAATTTGTCTACATTTGGGAAACCGTCTTCAGTTTCATCGAAGATGTAATCTTCTCGGTTCGGGTTTTGATTTTACCTGGCTGTCCTTTTGTCAATAACTTGTTTTCAGGGGAGAATATTTTCTGCTGCTGGGTGTGGCTGTGATAGTAGCTACCTCTATTGTGTTCCTTTCTCCAGTGCTATGGATAGATCATTCTTTCCCTTTGATTTTACCCACCCTGTGGAGCTGGCTTTTTAGCATATAAGTGCCAATTCCTTTATCTCTCTCTACTTTGAAGTCATCTCTTCCATATACCATCATTTCCCCCTAGTCACATAAGTAAAAACTTGTTTTTCTTACTGATATGTGTTAGGATCCTGGATGAGAACCCAATTATTTGCAATTTGTAAAATTGTCAGGAAATTTTACTGCACCACAGAGTGCAGTAGGTATTTTAAATGTGAAAACAACTTTAATTTAAACACAGAATTAACCACATTGGCAACAGACAAATCGCTTTACAGTTAACAGTTACAACAGTTCTTAAGTAAAAGGAGAAACTTTAAGTTACTTACTAAACCTGCCTCTGTATTCTAATTAAGCAATCCTATATCGTCCAAATACCACTCATGAATAAAGTTAACAACAGGTTCCTACTTGATTTTTTCTGTGCAGAATCTTTGGAGAGGGAATCTTTCAGGACCAAAACTAAAACACCTCTGTTCAGATTAAAATCCTAGGAAGAACTAACTTTTCAGACAGACCTGGAGCCTCCCCTTAATTACAACAAAGCATAAGGTATTTTCTGTCTCCTCTCACAAGATATCCCATGACCTGTTCAGCTGGGACCAAACACATTACCCCTCATAAATTATCTAAACTCCAGTTGTCCTTTAAACATAAACAATAATCTATTAGCAGAACACTGCACCAATAATTATCTCACTTTTACAATCCCTTAATCACAGCTTCAGCAAACAGACTGTATGCATCGTAACCCAGGCTTTAATAACATTACTGAAAAAAAAAAAGACAATTTCTTACATTCATCACATATACTAATTCACATTTCAAAACCACCTTCAGACAGTTTTCATTATCAATTTCCCTTTTTATTTTATTTTGACCCAATTTCATTTTTTAATTTTAATTTTCCCAATTCCTAACAAAAGCTATCTGGCAAGAGGAGGAGGATAGTTCCCAGGTTTAGCATTGCCTCCCTGGAGGTGATGTTGTGTGCTGCAAGTGTCAGGAGGGAAGTGCTGGACTCCATAATTGAGGGAAATAAACCCAACTGTGACAACCAAGATTGCCTGGATTGAGGTAGGAGGAGGAGGATACCACCAAGACCTGGATCCAATACAGGAAACATTTCAATGAGCGTACCAATTTCCTCCTATGACCTCTTGTCCATCTTACACCATACCTTATGCTGCATCACTTTCCACAATGACAATGGTACACTGCACCACCTCTCAAAGGCTGAAAACAGAACAGGCAAGAGATGTTGCCCCTCGCTGCAGAAATTGACTCGTCAATTTTCTGTGATCAGTAAACCACTCTCACCTGTCGTGAGTCATGTGTTTTTCCTGTCTATTTAGCTGATGCATCATGTGTAAAATGTTGCTTCAAAATAAATTACTTTATGAGTTTGACCACCTTTTTTGGGTCATTTGTGACTCCCAAACGCCTTAGAACTTCTTATGTGTTCACCTCCCACTTCCACATTTCACTGCTGCCAATCACTCCAATCCTTACCTCATCTCCGCTGATCTGCTCAACCTGTTCCTCCTCCCAGCAAAAATCAATTCATGCTGCAGCTAATTTACATAATCCCATGAACTCTCTACTCTTCTTCCTGAGTTGCACTTCCACTTGCATTTAAATGCAGAGCACCCCCAGTGTTCACTTATAGGACTGTCCTTTCCCTTTTGCAGAAGAAGAGAGCGCAGATTGCCAGGGAGAAGGCCAGGACTGGCAGAGAACCACCAGGCATGGTGGGTGACCCTGGCAGAGGGGTGGTGTTGGAGATTAGTGGCACCTTCAGCACTCTGAACACTGGCGATGACGAAGGCTGTAGACCAGCGGATCAAGGTGACTACATCCTTTCAACCTCTCATCCCGTACAAACCAACTTTACCTTCAGTCGAGTTCAGTACACTAACTAAATTAGGTATTATCAAGTATTTCTTGTGAACGTTCATGTTCTCTGTGTACTATTGCTAAATCTCTCTTCTGCAGCCCTCACAGAAAGAGCATGAACCTCTGCTCACAGAGGATGAAGACTCCTTGGAGTGCTTCATCACTCCTGAGGATGCAGGCTCCAATGAGGGTATCGGCACCATAAGAAGGCGTGTCAATCAGGTAGATGGGACAGTATCTGCTGAGGCTCAGCACAAGTAGCACAGTGGTTGGCACAGTTGCTTCACAGCTCCAGGGTCCCAGGTTCGATTCCCTGCTGGGTCACTGTCTGTGCGGAGTCTGCACGTTCTCTCCGTGTCTGCGTGGGTTTCCTCCGGGTGCTCCGATTTCCTCCCACAGTCCAAAGACGTGCAGGTTAGGTGGATTGGCCATGATAAATTGCCCTTAGTGTCCAAAAAGGTTAGGAAGGTTTAGGGGGATAAGGTGGAAGTGAAGGCTTAAGTGGGTCGGTGCAGACTCGATGGGCCGAATGTCCTCCTTCTGCACTGTATGTTCTATGTTCTCTGTTCAAGTGAGCAGAAGCAAGATAGCGATGTCAGGAACAGAGGAGGCGAACATGAGCTGTCCTCTATGTCCTCTGCTCAGAATTCCAGAGATGAAGAACCCTGGGGGAAGGGGGTGGTGGTGCAGCAATGAAAAAGGTAGACTCGTGGAGACAAAGGAACAAAATGTGAGCTGTTGGCGGTCTCTGTCCATTATGGTCGGGAGGGTGAAGGAGTCAACCTCCACCATATTTGAGTGATGTTGCTGGGGTTCTTTACTCTAGAACCTACCATGGAGCATGTGGCCACCTCCATGAATCCGTGACCAGACGCTCACAAGAGGAGTCACTGCCACCATGCAACTGTCATAGCCTTCTTACTGGCTCATACCACCACTGAACAAACTCTGGACGCTACGTTAATGCCAGCTTAGACAAATGGGATTGGAAATTTCAGGGCATAACACATCTCTTCCAGCCTGCTCACCTACAGGCCTAGAGGACTGATGTCCTGCCACCCTGGGTGAAGGAGGTTGGCGCGTATAATGGATGAGGCACGTGTAAACCTCTGAGGATGTCAACGCATGTTATTCATTGTCACGTGCTCAACAAATATTTGAGATGATATCGGAATCCATCTGTCCAGGCTGTCTCTGCAGCACAGGAGGAGCAAGACCCTCACTAGTTTCAGCAGCCAGAGATTGTCAGCTGTGAGCACTTCAGTAACGCAAGGAAAATACAGCTCAGCCGAACACCATCTCTTCTCAAACCACCGGGGTGACACTTTATAGAAGTAGGTTACAAAAGACGATCATGAAGGGTTAACACTTGGGGACTCCAATAATTGGCTTTTGATGATTTGAATTCTGGAACACTTCACATGATAAATTGCATGAAATAATATTATAGCAGGAATAGTTTTCCTTAACTTGCACCTATGTTAAGCTGTTTCAGTCCTTGAATCTCGTTCCCCGACCCAATGTTTATTTACGATGTTTTATTAATTCAGGCATAAGACACACATTTGAATGTTTGTGTATCATGACTGCATCCGCACAAAATGTAATGACCTGAAATCATTGTTAATTACCATTTTTTAATAGCCTGAATTCTACACGACACTTTGTATAAATGCTACATTGCATTTGCTTTTGAGAAGAGCAGGGCGTGAATCATATGGAACAAGTGACATGGAAGTTGTACCTCAGTAATTAGTGTTAGGCAATTTATGGTGACTTATTTTAAAGAGACATGCCCAGATTTTCAGCGCCATGGAGAGGCTCTCCATTGTGGTCAAAATGGTGGACCTGCGTGGAAATCCCGAGTTCTCCCCCCAAGCATTTTCACAGGGGCAAGACTGGAGTCAGGCTCGGATTCGCGCATGCATGGTTCACGGAGGCAGCTGGCCATTTAAGTCATCAGCTGCCTCTACTACAGTTAGACTTCGGTACACCAGGAGTGTGAAACCTGATTTGTGCAGATTAGAGCAGTTCCGAACTTGATGGATTTGTCTGGAAGGCAGGCTATCCTTTTTGAGACGTAAGGTACCCCATTGGATATGGTCCTGCAACACCTTCGGGGAGATAAGGCACCTTTTGTGATTGGGCAAGGCACACACTAGAATTTTTAAAAGGATGCATCATTTTGCGAAAAAAATGCATAAACCCATCGTAAATGTCAAGATGTCAAAGGTGTCAAAAGATTTTGATTTTAATCCTCTGATATGATCCCTGGGACTTCCATGCGCCGAGCCAAGAACTTCGCCAACAGCTTTGCAGACGTGTTCAATAATAAAATGGGTGGTACGACACACACCCTGTCGAATCCTTATCCTTCTTTAATATCAAGGAGATCGTCACCTGCACCAATGAGGCCGACAACGTCCCCCGAGTCATAGTTCATCAAACATCTCAAGCAGCATTGGGGCCAGCAGCCCGGCAAACTTTTCATAAAATTAAATCGGAAACCCGTCCGGGCCCTGGCGCTTTTCCCGGCTTCATTGAACCCACTAAGGGGAAAGTAGGAGCATGGATAGAGGATTGGTTAATTAATAGAAAGCAAAGAGTGGGGATTAATGGGTGTTTCTCTGGTTGGCAATCAGTAGCTAGTGGTGTCCCTCGGGGATCAGTGTTGGGCCCACAACTGTTCACAATTTACATAGATGATTTGGAGTTGGGGACCAAGGGCAATGTGTCCAAGTTTGCAGACGACACTAAGATGAGTGGTAAAGCAAAAAGTGCAGAGGATACTGGAAGTCTGCAGAGGGATTTGGATAGGCTAAGTGAATGGGCTAGGGTCTGGCAGATGGAATACCATGTTGACAAATGTGAGGTTATCCATTTTGGTAGGAATAACAGCAAAAGGGATTATTATTTAAATGATAAAATATTAAAACATGCTGCTGTGCAGAGAGACCTGGGTGTGCTGGTGCATGAGTCGCAAAAAGTTGGTTTACAGGTGCAACAGGTGATTAAGAAGGCAAATGGAATTTTGTCCTTCATTGCTAGAGGGATGGAGTTTAAGACTAGGGAGGTTATGCTGCAATTATATAAGGTGTTAGTGAGGCCACACCTGGAGTATTGTGTTCAGTTTCGGTCTCCTTACTTGAGAAAGGACATACTGGCACTGGAGGGTGTGCAGAGGAGATTCACTAGGTTAATCCCAGAGCTGAAAGGGTTGGATTACGAGGAGAGGTTGAGTAGACTGGGACTGTACTCGTTGGAATTTATAAGGATAAGGGGGGATCTTATAGAAACATATAAAATTATGAAGGGAATAGATAGGATAGATGCGGGCAGGTTGTTTCCACTGGCGGGTGAAAGCAGAACTAGGGGGCATAGCCTCAAAATAAGGGGAAGTGGATTTAGGACTGAGTTTAGGAGAAACTTCTTCACCCAAAGGGTTGTGAATCTATGGAATTCCTTTTTAATATTTTATCATTTAAATAATAATCCCTTTTGCTATTATTCCTACCAAAATGGATAACCTCACATTTGTCAACATTGTCTTCCATCTGCCAGACACTAGCCCATTCACTTAGCCTATCCAAATCCCTCTGCAGACTTCCAGTATCCTCTGCACTTTTTGCTTTACCACTCATCTTAGTGTCGTCTGCAAACCTGGACACATTGCCCTTGGTCCCCAACTCCAAATCATCTATGTAAATTGTGAACAATTGTGGGCCCAACACTGATCCCTGAGGGACACCACTAGCTACTGATTGCCAACCAGAGAAACACCCATTAATCCCTACTCTTTGTTTTCTATTAAATAACCAATCCTCCATCCATGCTACTACTTTACCCTTAATGCCATGCATCTTTATCTTATGCAGCACCCTTTTGTGTGGCACCTTGTCAAAAGCTTTCTGGAAATCCAGATATACCACATCCATTGGCTCCCCGTTATCTACTGCACTGATAATGTCCTCAAAAAAGTCCACTAAATTAGTTAGGCACGACCTGCTCTTTATGAACGCATGCTGCATCTGCCCAATGGGACAATTTCCATCCAGATATCTCGCTATTTCTTCCTTCATGATAGATTCCAGCAAAGAACATAGAACATTACAGCGCAGTACAGGCCCTTCGACCCTCGATGTTGCGCCGACCTTTGAAACCACTCTAAAGCCCATCTTTCACTATTCCCTTATCGTCCATATGTCTATCCAATGACCATTTGAATACCCTTAGTGTTGGCGAGTCCACTACTGTTGCAGGCAGGGCATTCCACACCCTTACTACTCTCTGAGTAAAGAACCTACCTCTGACATCTGTCTTATATCTATCTCCCCTCAATTTAAAGCTATGTCCCCTCATGCTAGACATCACCATCCGAGGAAAAAGGCTCTCACTGTCCACCCTATCCAATCCTCTGATCATCTTGTATGCCTCAATTAAGTCACCTCTTAACCTTCTTCTCTCTAACGAAAACAGCCTCAAGTCCCTCAGCCTTTCCTCATTAGATCTTCCCTCCATACCAGGCAACGTTCTGGTAAATCTCCTCTGCACCCTTTCCAATGCTTCCACATCCTTCCTATAATGCGGCGACCAGAATTGCACGCAATACTCCAAATGCGGCCGCACCAGAGTTTTGTACAACTGCAACATGACCTCATGGCTCTGAAATTCAATCCCTCTACCAATAAAAGCTAACACACCGTACGCCTTCTTAACAACCCTTTCAACCTGAGTGGCAACTTTCAGGGATCTATGCACATGGACACCGAGATCTCTCTGCTCATCCACACTGCCAAGAATCTTACCATTAGCCCAGTACTCTGTCTTCCTGTTATTCCTTCCAAAATGAACCACCTCACACTTTTCTGCATTAAACTCCATTTGCCACCTCTCAGCCCAGCGCTGCAGCTTATCTATGTCCCTCTGTAACTTGTAACATCCTTCCGCACTGTCCACAACTCCACCAACTTTAGTGTCACCTGCAAATTTACTCACCCATCCTTCTACACCCTCCTCCAGGTCATTTATAAAAATGACAAACAGCAGTGGCCCCAAAACAGATCCTTGTGGTACACCACTAGTAACTGGACTCCAGTCTGAACATTTCCCATCAACCACCACCCTTTGCCTTCTTCCAGCTAGCCAATTTCTGATCCAAACAGTTAAATCTCCCTGAATCCCATGCCTCCATATTTTCTGCAGTAGCCTACCATGGGGAACCTTATCAAACGCTTTACTGAAATCCATATACACCACATCAACTGCTTTACCCTCATCCACCTGTTTGGTCACCTTCTCAAAGAACTCAATAAGGTTTGTGAGGCACGACCTACCCTTCATGAAACCGTGTTGACTATCTCTAATCAAATTATTCCTTTCCAGATGATTATACACCCTATCTCTTACAAACCTTTCCAAGATTTTGCCCACAACATAAGTAAGGCTCACTGGTCTATAGTTACCGGAGTTGTCTCTACTCCCCTTCTTGAACAAGGGGACAACATTTGCTATCCTCCAGTCTTCTGGCACTATTCCTGTAGACAAAGGTGACTTAAAGATCAAGGCCAAAGGCTCAATCTCCTCCCTAGCTTCCCAGAGAATCCTAGGATAAATCCCATCCGGCCCAGGGGACTTATCTATTTTCACCCTTTCCAGAATTGTTAACACCTCCTCCTTATGAACCTCAAGCCCTTCTAGTCTAGTAGCCTGAATCTGAGTCTTCTCCTCGACAACATTGTCTTTTTCCTGTGTGAATACTGACGAAAAATATTCATTTAGCACCTCTCCTATCTCCTCGGACTCCAAGCACAACTTCCCACTACTGTCCTTGACTGGCCCTACTCTTATCCTAGTCATTTGTTTATTCCTGACCTATCTCTCGAAAGTTTTAGGGTTATCCTTGATATTACCTGCCAAAGACTTCTCATGTCCCTTCTTGGCTCTTCTTAGCTCTCTCTTTAGGTCCTTCCTAGCTAACTTGTAAATCTCGAGCGCCCTTACTGAACCTTCATGTCTCATCTTTACATAAGCCTCCTTCTTCCTCTTGACAAGTGTTTCGACTGCCTTAGTAAACCACGGTTCCCTTGCTCGACCACTTCCTCCCTGCCTGACAGGTACACTCTTATCAAGGACACGCAGTAGCTGTTCCTTGAACAAGCTCCACATTTCCATTGTGCCCATCCCCTGCAGTTTTCCTCTCCATCTGATGCAACCTAAGTCTTGCCTCATCGCATCATAATTGCCTTTCCCCCAGATATAACTCTTGCCCTGCGGTATATACCTATCCCTTTCCATCACTAAAGTAAACGTAATCGAATTGTGGTCACTATCACCAAAGTACTCACCTACCTACAAATCTAACACCTGTCCTGGTTCATTACCCAGTACCAAATCCAATACGGCCTCGCCTCTCGTTGGCCTATCTACATACTGTGTCAGGAAACCCTCCTGCACACATTGGACAAAAACGGACCCATCTAAAGTACTCGAACTATAGCGTTTCCAGTCAATATTTGGAAAGTTAAAGTCCCCCATAACAACTACCATGTTGCTTTAGCTCCTATCCAGAATCATCTTTGCAATCCTTTCCTCTACATCTCTGGAACTTTTCGGAGGCCTATAGAAAACCCCTAACAGGGTGACCTCTCCTTTCCTCTTTCTAACCTCAGCCCATACTACCTCAATCGACGAGTCCTCATCAAACGTCCTTTCTGCCACCGTAATACTGTCCTTGACTAACAATGCAACCCCTCCCCCTCTTTTACCACCTTCCCTGAGGTACCCTGAATAATGCTGTAAGACCATTGGTGTGGGAGGTACCTGAGACTGCTATTTTCATTGGTGAAGCCTGCCTGCTGGTTCCGCCCAGTAAGGCGGAGTATAAGAGCCTGAGTTTCCCCAGCAGCTGCATTCTGTACCTGCACTGCTGGGGGAAACATCTGGTGCAATAAAGCCTTCAATTGTCTCCAATCTTGTCTCAGGAGTTATTGACCGAGCATCACCCAAAACATGTGTGCGAGTTTCGCTGGCCCCCACCCACACCTCTCACACTCGTCTGCTACCCCCTGAAACAACCCACTTATTCTCGCCCGAGTCATGTGCACCCTGTGCACCACCTTAAACTGTATCAGGCTCATCCTTGCACAAGAGAAGGTCTCGTTTACCCTACGCAGTGCCTCATTCTATATCTTCCATCTTTTCTGCCGACGAGGTCTGAGAGGCCTCCGATTCTGATGATGAACTTCTACTGTCTGCCTTTTTTCCACTGACAATTCATAGCATTTCACTGATATAGGATCCTGATCCCATTAATTCTGTGTGTTTGCAAAATAAATTACCCCTGAAACTAAAAGAAAAGAGTAAAAGGTGCTGTTCTGTAGCAGGAGCCACCTCGTGCATGTCGACCCCCTACATAACACTTGAAGTCGGGCGAGGTGTATAATTGATGGTGCATATAAATGGGTGGGTGTATAATGGATGGTGCGTATAAATGGGCGGGTGTCTAATAGATGCTGCGTATAAATGGGCGAGAGCATATTTGCTGTTGTGTATAAACGGTAGGGCGAATAATGGACGGGGTCTATAAATAGGTGGAATGTATAATGGATGGTGCGTATGAACAGGCAGGTGCATAATTGATGGTGTGTATAAACGGACTGGCTGTATAATTAATGGTGGCTATAAATGGTAGTGGTGAATTTGTGGAACTCTTTGCCACAGAAGGCTGTGGAGGCCAAATCACTGAGTGTCTTTAAGACAGAGATATGTATGTTCTTGATTAATAAGGGGATCAGGGGTTATAGGGAGAAGAAAGGAGAATAGGGATGAGAAACATATCAGCCATGATTGAATGGCGGAGCACTCGATGGGCCGAGTGGCCTAATTCTGCTCCTATGTCTTATAGTCATAATGGATGGTGTGTATAAATGGACAGGGTGTATAATGGTGTCTATAAACAATAGGGGTGAATAATGGTGTGTATAAACTGTAGGGGTGTATAATGGTGTGTATAAACGGTAGGGGTGTATAATGGTGTGTATAAACGGTAGGGGTGTATAATGGTATGTATAAATGGTAGGGGTGTATAATGGTGTGTATAAATGGTAGGGGTGTATAATGATGTGTATAAACGGTAGGGGTGTATAATGATGTGTATAAACGGTAGGGGTATATAGTGATGTGTATAAACGGTAGGGGTATATAATGGTGTGTATAAACGGTAGGGGTGTATAATGGTGTGTATAAACGGTAGGGGTGTATAATGGTGTGTATAAACGGTAGGGTGTATAATGATGTGTACAAACGGTAGGGGTGTATAATGATGTTTATAAACGGTAGGGGTGTATAATGATGTGTATAAACGGTAGGGGTGTATAATGATGTGTATAAACGGTAGGGGTGTATAATGATGTGTATAAACGGTAGGGGTGTATAATGGTGTGTATCAATGGTAGGGGTGTATAATGGTGTCTATAAACGGTAGGGGTGTATAATGGTGTGTATAAACAATAGGGGTGTATAATGGTGTGTATAAACGGTAGGGGTGTATAATGGTGTGTATAAACGGTAGGGGTGTATAATGATGTGTATAAACGGTAGGGGTGTATAATGGTGTGTATAAACGGTAGGGGTGTATAATGATGTGTATAAACGGTAGGGGTGTACAATGGTGTGTATAAACGGTAGGGGTGTATAATGGTGTCTATAAACAATAGGGGTGAATAATGATGTGTATAAACGGTAGGGGTGTATAATGATGTGTATAAACGGTAGGGGTGTATAATGATGTGTATAAACGGTAGGGGTGTATAATGGTGTGTATAAACGGTAGGGGTGAATAATGATGTGTATAAACGGTAGGGGAGTATAATGGTGTGTATAAATGGTAGGGGTGTATAATGGTGTGTATAAACGGTAGGGGTGTATAATGGTGTGTATAAACGGTAGGGGTGTATAATGATGTGTATAAACGGTAGGGGTGTATAATGGTGTGTATAAACGGTAGGGGTGTATAATGATGTGTATAAACGGTAGGGGTGTACAATGGTGTGTATAAACGGTAGGGGTGTATAATGGTGTCTATAAACAAGAGGGGTGAATAATGATGTGTATAAACGGTAGGGGTGTATAATGGTGTGTATAAACGGTAGGGGTGTATAATGATGTGTATAAACGGTAGGGGTGTATAATGGTGTGTATAAATGGTAGGGGTGTATAATGGTGTCTATAATCAATAGGGGTGTATAATGGTGTGTATAAACGGTAGGGGTGTATAATGGTGTGTATAAATGGTAGGGGTGTATAATGGTGTCTATAAACAATAGGGGTGTTTAATGGTGTGTATAAATGGTAGGGGTGTATAATGGTGTCTATAAACAATAGGGGTGTATAATGGTGTGTATAAATGGTAGGGGTGTATAATTGTGTGTATAAACGGTAGGGGTGAATAATGGTGTGTATAAATGGTAGGGGTGTATAATGGTGTCTATAAACAATAGGGGTGTATAATGGTGGGTATAAATGGAAGGGGTGTATAATGGTGTGTATAAACGGTAGGGGTATATAATTGTGTGTATAAACGGTAGGGGTATATAATGGTGTGTATAAACGGTAGGGGTGTATAATGATGTGTATAAACGGTAGGGGTGTATAATGGTGTGTATAAATGGTAGGGGTGTATAATGGTGTGTATAAACGGTAGGGGTATATAATTGTGTGTATAAACGGTAGGGGTATATAATGGTGTGTATAAACGGTAGGGGTATATAATTGTGTGTATAAACGGTAGGGGTGTATAATGGTGTGTATAAACGGTAGGGGTGTATAATGATGTGTATAAACGGTAGGGGTATATAATGGTGTGTATAAACGGTAGGGGTGTATAATGGTGTGTATAAATGGTAGGGGTGTATAATGGTGTCTGTAAACAATAGGGGTGTATAATGGTGTGTATAAACGGCAGGGGTGTATAATGGTGTGTATAAGCGGTAGGGGTGAATAATTGTGGGTATAAACGGTAGGGGTGTATAATGGTGTGTATAAACGGTAGGGGTGTATAATGATGTGTATAAACGGTAGGGGTGTATAATGGTGTGTATAAACGGTAGGGGTATATAATGGTGTGTATAAACGGTAGGGGTATATAATGGTGTGTATAAACGGTAGGGGTGTATAATGGTGTGTATAAACGGTAGGGGTGTATAATGATGTGTATAAACGGTAGGGGTATATAATGGTGTGTATAAACGGTAGGGGTGTATAATAATGTGTATAAACGGTAGGGGTGTATAATGGTGTGTATAAATGGTAGGGGTGTATAATGGTGTGTATAAACGGTAGGGGTGTATAATGGTGGGTATAAACGGTAGGGGTGTATAATGGTGTGTATAAACGGTAGGGGTGTATAATGGTGTGTATAAACGGTAGGGGTGTATAATGATGTGTATAAATGGTAGGGGTGTATAAAGGTGTGTATAAACGGTAGGGGTGTATAATGGTGTGTATAAACGGTAGGGGTGTATAATGGTGTGTATAAACGGTAGGGGTATATAATGGTGTGTATAAACGGTAGGGGTGTATAATGGTGTGTATAAACGGTAGGGGTGTATAATGGTGTGTATAAACGGTAGGGGTGTATAATGATGTGTATAAATGGTAGGAGTGTATAATGGTGTGTATAAACGGTAGGCGTGTATAATGATGTGTATAAACGGTAGGGGTGTATAATGGTGTGTATAAATGGTAGGGGTGTATAATGGTGTGTATAAATGGTAGGGGTGTATAATGGTGTGTATAAATGGTAGGGGTGTATAATGGTGTGTATAAACGGTAGGGGTGTATAATGATGTGTATAAACGGTAGGGGTGTATAATGGTGTCTGTAAACAATAGGGGTGTATAATGGTGTGTATAAATGGTAGGGGTGTATAATGGTGTCTATAAACAATAGGGGTGTATAATGGTTGGTATAAACGGTAGGGGTGTATAATGGTGTGTATATACGGTAGGGGTGTATAATGGTATGTTAAAAACGGTAGGGGTGTATAATGATGTGTATAAACGGTAGGGGTGTATGATGATGTGTATAAACGGTAGGGGTGTATAATGGTGTGTATCAACGGTAGGGGTGTATAATGATGTGTATAAACGGTAGGGGTATATAATTGTGTGTATAAACGGTAGGGGTGTATAATGGTGTGTATAAACGGTAGGGGTGTATAATGATGTGTATAAACGGTAGGGGTGTATAATGGTGTGTATAAATGGTAGGGGTGTATAATGATGTGTATAAACGGTAGGGGTGTATAATGGTGTGTATAAACGGTAGGGGTGTATAATGATGTGTATAAACGGTGGGGGTGTACAATGGTGTGTATAAACGGTAGGGGTGTATAATGGTGTCTATAAACAATAGGGGTGAATAATGATGTGTATAAACGGTAGGGGTGTATAATGATGTGTATAAACGCTAGGGGTGTATAATGATGTGTATAAACGGTAGGGGTGTATAATTATGTGTATAAACGGTAGGGGTGTATAATGGTGTGTATAAATGGTAGGGGTGTATAATGGTGTCTATAATCAATAGGGGTGTATAATGGTGTGTATAAACGGTAGGGGTGTATAATGGTGTGTATAAATGGTAGGGGTGTATAATGGTGTCTATAAACAATAGGGGTGTATAATGGTGTGTATAAATGGTAGGGGTGTATAATGGTGTCTATAAACAATAGGGGTGTATAATGGTGTGTATAAATGGTAGGGGTGTATAATGGTGTCTATAAACAATAGGGGTGTATAATGGTGGGTATAAATGGAAGGGGTGTATAATGGTGTGTATAAACGGTAGGGGTATATAATTGTGTGTATAAACGGTAGGGGTATATAATGGTGTGTATAAACGGTAGGGGTGTATAATGATGTGTATAAACGGTAGGGGTGTATAATGATGTGTATAAATGGTAGGGGTGTATACTGGTGTGTATAAACGGTAGGGGTATATAATTGTGTGTATAAACGGTAGGGGTGTATAATGGTGTGTATAAACGGTAGGGGTATATTATTGTGTGTATAAACAGTAGGGGTGTATAATGGTGTGTATAAACGGTAGGGGTGTATAATGATGTGTATAAACGGTAGGGGTATATAATGGTGTGTATAAACGGTAGGGGTGTATAATGATGTGTACAAACGGTAGGGGTGTATAATGGTGTGTATAAATGGTAGTGGTGTATAATGGTGTCTATAAACAATAGGGGTGTATAATGGTGTGTATAAACGGCAGGGGTGTATAATGGTGTGTATAAGCGGTAGGGGTGAATAATGGTGGGTATAAACGGTAGGGGTTGTATAATGGTGTGTATAAACGGTAGGGGTGTATAATGATGTGTATAAACGGTAGGGGTGTATAATGGTGTGTATAAACGGTAGGGGTATATAATGGTGTGTATAAACGGTAGGGGTATATAATGGTGTGTATAAACGGTAGGGGTGTATAATGGTGTGTATAAACGGTAGGGGTGTATAATGATGTGTATAAATGGTAGGGGTATATAATGGTGTGTATAAACGGTAGGGGTGTATAATAATGTGTATAAACGGTAGGGGTGTATAATGGTGTGTATAAATGGTAGGGGTGTATAATGGTGTGTATAAACGGTAGGGGTGTATAATGGTGGGTATAAACGGTAGGGGTGTATAATGGTGTGTATAAACGGTAGGGGTGTATAATGCTGTGTATAAACGGTAGGGGTGTATAATGGTGTGTATAAACGGTAGGGGTATATAATGGTGTGTATAAACGGTAGGGGTGTATAATGATGTGTATAAATGGTAGAAGTGTATAATGGTGTGTATAAACGGTAGGCGTGTATAATGATGTGTATAAACGGTAGGGGTGTATAATGGTGTGTATAAATGGTAGGGGTGTATAATGGTGTGTATAAATGGTAGGGGTGTATAATGGTGTGTATAAATGGTAGGGGTGTATAATGGTGTGTATAAACGGTAGGGGTGTATAATGATGTGTATAAACGGTAGGGGTGTATAATGGTGTCTATAAACAATAGGGGTGTATAATGGTGTGTATAAATGGTAGGGGTGTATAATGGTGTCTATAAACAATAGGGGTGTATAATGGTTGGTATAAACGGTAGGGGTGTATAATGGTGTGTATAAACGGTAGGGGTGTATAATGGTGTGTTAAAAACGGTAGGGGTGTATAATGATGTGTATAAACGGTAGGGGTGTATGATGATGTGTATAAACGGTAGGGGTGTATAATGGTGTGTATAAACGGTAGGGGTGTATAATGATGTGTATAAATGGTAGGGGTACATAATTGTGTGTATAAACGGTAGGTGTGTATAATGGTGTGTATAAACGGTAGGGGTGTATAATGATTTGTATAAACGGTAGGGGTATATAATGGTGTGTATAAACGGTAGGGGTGTATATTGATGTGTATAAACGGTAGGGGTGTATAATGGTGTGTATAAATGGTAGGGGTGTATAATGGTGTGTATAAACGGTAGGGGTATATAATTGTGTGTATAAACGGTAGGGGTGTATAATGGTGTGTATAAACGGTAGGGGTATATAATTGTGTGTATAAACGGTAGGGGTGTATAATGGTGTGTATAAATGGTAGGGGTGTATAATGATGTGTATAAACGGTAGGGGTATATAATGGTGTGTATAAACGGTAGGGGCGTATAATGATGTGTATAAACGTTAGGGGCGTATAATGGTGTGTATAAATGGTAGGGGTGTATAATGGTGTCTATAAACAATAGGGGTGTATAATGGTGTGTATAAACGGTAGGGGTGTATAATGGTGTGTATAAGCGGTAGGGGTGAATAATGGTGGGTATAAACGGTAGGGGTGTATAATGGTGTGTATAAACAGTAGGGGTATATAATTGTGTGTATAAACGGTAGGGGTGTATAATGGTGTGTATAAACGGTAGGGGTGTATAATGATGTGTATAAACGGTAGGGGTATATAATGGTGTGTATAAACGGTAGGGGTGTATAATGATGTGTATAAACGGTAGGGGTGTATAATGGTGTGTATAAATGGTAGGGGTGCATAATGGTGTGTATAAACGGTAGGGGTGTATAATGGTGGGTATAAACGGTAGGGGTGTATAATGGTGGGTATAAATGGTAGGGGTGTATAATGGTGTGTATAAACGGTAGGGGTGTATAATGATGTGTATAAACGGTAGGGGTGTATAATGGTGTGTATAAACGGTAGGGGTGTATAATGGTGTGTATAAACGGTAGGGGTGTATAATGATGTGTATAAACGGTAGGGGTGTATAATGGTGTGTATAAACGGTAGGGGTATATAATGGTGTGTATGAACGGTAGGGGTGTATAATGATGTGTATAAACGGTAGTGGTGTATAATGGTGTGTATAAATGGTAGGGGTGTATAATGGTGTCTATAAACAATAGGGGTGTATAATGGTGTGCATAAACGGTAGGGGTGTATAATGGTGTGTATAAGCGGTAGGGGTGAATAATGGTGGGTATAAACGGTAGGGGTGTATAATGGTGTGTATAAACGGTAGGGGTATATAATTGTGTGTATAAACGGTAGGGGTGTATAATGGTGTGTATAAACGGTAGGGGTGTATAATGATGTGTATAAACGGTAGGGGTATATAATGGTGTGTATAAACGGTAGGGGTGTATAATGATGTGTATAAACGGTAGGGGTGTATAATGGTGTGTATAAATGGTAGGGGTGCATAATGGTGTGTATAAACGGTAGGGGTGTATAATGGTGGGTATAAACGGTAGGGGTGTATAATGGTGGGTATAAACGGTAGGGGTGTATAATGGTGTGTATAAACGGTAGTGGTGTATAATGATGTGGATAAACGGTAGGGGTGTATAATGGTGTGTATAAACGGTAGGGGTGTATAATGGTGTGTATAAACGGTAGGGGTGTATAATGATGTGTATAAACGGTAGGGGTGTATAATGGTGTGTATAAACGGTAGGGGTATATAATGGTGTGTATAAACGGTAGGGGTGTATAATGATGTGTATAAATGGTAGTGGTGTATAATGGTGTGTATAAACGGTAGGGGTGTATAATGATGTGTATAAACGGTAGGGGTGTATAATGGTGTGTATAAATGGTAGGGGTGTATAATGATGTGTATAAAAGGTAGGGGTATATAATGGTGTGTATAAACTGTAGGGGTGTATAATGATGTGTATAAACGGTAGGGGTATATAATGGTGTGTATAAACTGTAGGGGTGTATAATGGTGTGTATAAACTGTAGGGGTGTATAATGATGTGTATAAACGGTAGGGGTATATAATGTTGTGTATAAACGGTAGGGGTGTATAATGATGTGTATAAAAGGTAGGGGTATATAATGGTGTGTATAAACTGTAGGGGTGTATAATGGTGTGTATAAACGGTAGGGGTATATAATGGTGAGTATAAACGGTAGGGGTGTATAATGGTGTGTATAAATGGTAGGGGTGTATAATGATGTGTATAAACTGTAGGGGTGTATAATGGTGTGTATAAACGGTAGGGGTGTATAATTGTGTGTATAAATGGTGGGGGTGTATAATGGTGTGTATAAACGGTAGGGGTGTATAAAGATGTGTATAAACGGTAGGGGTGTATAATGATGTGTATAAACTGTAGGGGTGTATAATGGTGTGTATAAACGGTAGGGGTGTATAATGATGTGTATAAACAGTAGGGGTGTACAATGGTGTGTATAAACAGTAGGGGTATATACTGGTGTGCATAAATGGGCAGCCAAGCAACAAGCACCACATTTTGCACAAATTTGAATCGGCAACTAGCCAAAGTGCCTTGTTAAGGACACGCATCCTGTTGATGATTGAACAGATTATTTGATGGCTACCACCGTCCTGCCCGATTATATACCCCCCAGCCACCAAACTTGTCATAGAATCATAGAATTTACAGTACAGAAGGAGGCCATTCAGACCATCGAGTCTGCACCAGCTCTTGGAACGAGCACCCTATCCAGGCCCACATCTCCATCCTATTCCCAAAACCCAGTAACCCCACCCAACACTAAGACACTAAGGGCAATTTAGCCCAGCTAACCCACCTAACCTGCACATCTCTGGACTGTGGGAGGAAACCAGAGCACCCGGAGGAAACCCACGCACACACAGGGAGAATGTGCAGACTCCGCACAGACAGTGACCCAAGCTGGGAATCGAACCTGGGACCCTGGAGCTCTGAAGCAATTGTGCTAACCACTATGCTACCGTGCTGCCCTCATGGATGCGAGGGCCCACTGTCGAGGTATGTGCATGATGAATGGATGGTTTGCTGAGGTTCTAGAAATTTACTGATTCTTGTAAATCTGTGTCATGAGGAAAATCGCAGAAAAGTGAGAAAATAAGCTTTTTGAAAATGTAGGTAAACATACAGCACAAAAAGAGGCCATTCGGTGTCTGTGCCAGTTCTCTTTCCCATTAACCCTAGAAAATATACCCAATGCCCTTTGGACAATTAACATTGAATGTGCTTCCACCACCCTTGCAGGCACATCATAAAAATATGCAGTGTTAAAAAAGATTCTAATTTCCTCTGGTCTTTACTTTAATTACTTTAAATCTGCGCTCTCTGCTTACCTACCTTGTTGCCACCAGTTTCTGTTGATTTACTGTATAAAGTAAAAAAAGTAAAAGTATAAAGTAATCTTTATTGTCACAAGTAGGCTTACATTAAGCAATGAAGTTACTGTGAAAAGCCCCTAGTCGCCACATTCCGGCGCCTATTCGGGTTCACAGAGGGAGAATTCAGAATGCCCAAATTACCTAACAGCACGCCTTCGGGAATTATGGGATGAAATCGGAGCACCCGGAGGAAACCCACGCAGACACGGGGAGAACATGCAGACTCTGTACAGACAGTGACCTAAGCCGGGAATCGAACCCCGGTCTCTGACACTGTGAAGCAACAGTGCTAACCCCTGTGCTACCTGCCACCCTTGGGTTGTGTGAAGTGCTCACTTAACCACAATTGTCAACTCCATATTAGGATTAGCCTTCAGCCGTACGGCCAGAGGCCTCAGCAGTCGGTGGGGATTATGGGTGGTCATTGGGAAGACGGACAGGGACAAAGTTTGCCCAGGAACAGGCACACATGATCCAGAGGTTGGCATGGTGCTGCCACGCACGGTTGCACCCCAGTTGCCTCCCCACCGCCACTCCCACCCTCCCAAGGTAGCCCACCCCTGTGGAGGGTACCCCACACTCAGCCAAGGGTCCCCACCTCCCACCGAGCACTGGGGTGGAATGCCCAGTGCCCCGGGCTCTTTGCCTGTGAGCAAAGATGGCTACTCACCTCAACTGCTCCCCACAGAAGCTCTTCCACCAGCTTCACATTTTTCAAAAGGAGTACTAATCAGCCCCAGCGTGACCACTTAGAACATAGAACATTACAGCGCAGTACAGGCCCTTCGGCCCTCGATGTTGCGCGGACCTGTGAAACCACTCTAAAGCCCATCTACACTATTCCCTTATCGTCCATATGTCTATCCAATGACCATTTGAATGCCCTTAGTGTTGGCGAGTCCACTACTGTTGCAGGCAGGGAATTCCACGCCCTTACTACTCTCTGAGTAAAGAACCTACCTCTGACATCTGTCTTATATCTATCTCCCCTCAATTTAAAGCTATGTCCCCTCGTGCTAGACATCACCATCTGAGGAAAAAGGCTCTCACTGTCCAATCCTCTGATCATCTTGTATGCCTCAATTAAGTCACCTCTTAACCTTCTTCTCTCTAATGAAAACAGCCTGAAGTCCCTCAGCCTTTCCTCATAAGATCTTCCCTCCATACCAGGCAACATTCTGGTAAATCTCCTCTGCACCCTTTCCAATGCTTCCACATCCTTCCTACAATGCGGCGACCAGAATTGCATGCACTACTCCAAATGCGGCCGCACCAGAGTTTTGTACAGCTGCAACATGACCTCGTGGCTCCGGAACTCAATCCCTCTACCAATAAAAGCTATCACACCGTACGCCTTCTTAACAACCCTCTCAACCTGGGTGGCAACTTTCAGGGATCTATGTACATGGACACGGAGATCTCTCTGCTCATCCACACTGCCAAAAATCTTACCATTAGTCCAGTACTCTGTCTTCCTGTTATTCCTTCCAAAATGAATCACCTCACACTTTTCTGCATTAAACTCCATTTGCCACCTCTCAGCCCAGCGCTGCAGCTTATCTATGTCCCTCTGTAACTTGTAACATCCTTCCGCACTATCCACAACTCCACCAACTTTAGTGTCATCTGTAAATTTACTCACCCATCCTTCTGTGCCCTCCTCCAGGTCATTTATAAAAATGACAAACAGCATTGGCCCCAAAACAGATCCTTGTGGTACACCACTAGTAACTGGACCCCAGTCTGAACATTTCCCATCAACCACCACCCTTTGTCTTCTTCCAGCTAGCCAATTTCTGATCCAAACTGCTAAATCACCCTGAAACCCATGCCTCCATATTTTCTGCAGTTGCCTACCATGGGGAACCTTATCAAACGCTTTACTGAAATCCATATACACCACATCAACTGCTTTACTCTCATCCACCTATTTGGTCACCTTCTCAAAGAACTCAATAAGGTTTATGAGGCACGACCTACCCTTCACAAAACCGTGTTGACTATCCCTAATCAAATTATTCCTTTCCAGATGATTATACATCCTATCTCTTATAAACCTTTCCAAGATTTTGCCCACAACAGAAGTAAGGCTCACTGGTCTATAGTCACCGGGGTTGTCTCTACTTCCCTTCTTGAACAAGGGGACAACATTTGCTATCCTCCAGTCTTCTGGCACTATTCCTGTAGACAAAGATGACTTAAAGATCAAAGCCAAAGGCTCAGCAATCTCCTCCCTAGCTTCCCAGAGAATCCTAGGATAAATCCCATCCGGCCCAGGCGACTTATCTATTTTCACACTTTGCTGGGAGGCTGATGAATGACGGAGGCCGTTGAGTATGGGGTGACTCTCGTTAATTGTATGGGGCGATGGCGAGATCCTGATTTCACCGACGGAGCGGGCCAGTTGCATCGCAAACTGATTGCCGCCTGGCGCGGTTCTCGTTTTCAGTCTCTCCTGCTATTCACTGGCCTTGTTTTGCTTGAGCGAGAATGTAACGAGGCTGGAGAACTGCGCTCTATGTATGTGTGTGAAAGTGTGAGTGAATGTGTGCGTGTGTGAAAGTGCATGTGTGCGTGAGCATATGATTGTGAGTGTGTCTGAGTGTGAAAGTGTGTGTGTATGAATGGTTGTGTGAGTGCATCTCACCGACGGGGACAGGGGGGGGGGGGGGGGTTGGGGGGGGGCGGGGATTCCAGGCCCAGATCTCCATTCCTGGATCCTTTTTAGAATTGTACCGCTTAGGTTATGTTACCTTTTGCCAGCTCCCTTCTAAAATGCACCACCTTGTTTCATTTCATTGAATTAGTGTGCCGTGCATGCCAATTTCACCAGTCTGTCTGTACCAGGCTGAAGTCTGGCTTTATACTCCTCACTGTTGACCTCATTTCCAAGCTTGGTGTCAACTGCAAACTTTGAAACATGCCTCTTTACTCAAGTCGAGGCCAGTGATCTATATCAGGCATGGCCAAAGTGTAGCTCACGAGCTGCATGTGGCTCTTTGACACAGAGTGCAGCCCAATCCTTGTGCTGTGAAACCCGTTAAATCCGGTAAACACTCGGGCACATCCTTGGCCACAAGCAGCTTCACAGAAGAGGAGAACAGGAGAGCAGGCAGCAGCATTGGGAAGAAGGAGGGAGCAGGGTCAAGATCAACAGTTCATTCCAGCACCATGACGGGGCGGCAAGGTAGCACAGGTAGCACTGTTGTTTCACAGCTCCAGGGTCCCAGGTTCGATTCCGGCTTGGGTCACTGTCTGTGCGGAGTCTGCACGTCCTCCCCGTGTCTGCGTGGGTTTCCTCCGGGTGCTCCGGTTTCCTCCCACAGTCCAAAGATGTGCGGGTTAGGCGGATTGGCCATGCTAAATTCCCCCTTAGTGTCCAAAAAAAGGTTGGGTGGGGTTACTAGGTTACGGGGATAGAGTGGAGGTGTGGGCTTGGGTAGGGTGGTCTTTCCACGGGCCGGTGCAGACTCGATGGGCCGAATAGCCTCCTTCTGCATTGTAAATTCTATGATGACAAGATTTACTTTGCAGTTTCCCCACTGGTCCTGCATTAGGCCGGGTGTCCATTGGCACAAACTTTCCCTGGCTCGCTAACCCACCCGCTCGCTGCTGGCCCCCCAATTTCTGTCTGGAAAGGGAGTTTAATGCGGAACAGGATTGCAAGAATCTACATCTGTGGGGATCCAGGAACTTTTTATTTAAATTTAGAGTATCCAATTCTTTTTTTCCAATTAAGGGGCAATTTAACGTGGACAATCCACCTAACCTGCACATCTTTGGGTTGTGGGGTTAAGACCCACACAGACATGGGGAGAATGTGCAAACTCCACACGGACAGTGACCCGGGGCCGGGATCGAACCCGGATCCTCGGCGCCGTGAGAGAACAGTGCCAACCACTGCGCCACCGTGCCACCCCAAGGGACACGGGAACTCTGATTCAGATTTATCCTTCAGTAGTGGGCTACAGCTTCTTTCCCAAGTAAAATCATTTTTTTTTTTAACCTTTCGAATGATTTTCCACATTGGAGAAGCAAGGCTGCTTAAGTCCGTTAAGCCGTGAGCATGAGCTAGCTCTGATGTGTGTCAGTGAAGCAGATTTGAGTTTTCCTAAGGATGCCCGGAAGATTCGAGGGAAAGAAGCTGAAGGTTTCCTCATGGAAGTGTGTGCAATAGTAATAAAAATGTGTCTGAAACGTTGCCGGTGTCTTGCTGCTCTTGAATGGCTGAAGATTATTAAAAACAATATATATATAAAACATAAATTAAGAAGTGATCTCATTGCTGATCCTTGGGGGCCACTACTGCCCTTCCAGTCTGAAAAATAACTATTCATGCTATCCTGTTTTCTATCTTGCAGCAAATTTTGTCGGCACATTACCACCATCCCTTTATCCTATGGATTCAATGAACCAGTAACATTCCAACAGTCTTGGAAGGAATGAGCTTGAATGTTTTAAGTTGCCTCTGAAAGGTGTTTTTTTTTTACAAAATCGCAATTCTACTTACAGTTATTATCAGTGATTCTGGTTTGACGAGCGTGCACCAGGGTTCCCAAATGTGTGTAGGCTGTTGCAAATTTTCAGCTGCCGTGGAAACTGCTGCCTCAGTTTTTCACCTTAGCAGCGATCTGCAGGCTGATCTCTGGGGGGATATTGGATATGGTGTGAAATTACACATGCTAAGGTCAGTCCACAGGGGCACTCCTGGTATCCATGGCATTTGAAGGGAATCGTTACAATTCGGCGCAGGCTGGAGGCTGAGACCCTTTAACTGAAGTTTAATGGGAAAATCCATTCTCATCTCAGCTGCCCGGCGTCTCAGTGTGAATGGAATTTGCTGATCTTAGTTTTGAGGGTGTTTCGGCTCACTTCATAAAACTGTTCCTCTGTTTCCCCCATGAAGGCACCGACTTCCGTCAGCTTCATCAATTCCAGCGCCCCCCCCCCCCCTTTCTCATTGATGGATCCGAGGTCAGTGTTAACCCTGCCAACCTGGTGGGAAAGAGATGAGCGAGCAGTTAGAAATGCCAGCCAGCAATCATTTCAGGTAAAATGAAAAAAACAACATTTTTTTAAGGCTCAGAATGAGTTTTCTCCTCGGTGTCGCCGGCAGCAGTGTCTAGTAGACTGAAGCAACACTCGCGCCACATTAGTGCCAGGCAATGGCCATCTCCAACAGGAGTGAATCCAGCCATCACCCCATGGCATTCAATAGCATTACCATCGCTGAATCCCTCCACTATCAAGACCCTGGAGGTTACCATTGACCAAAAGCTAAACTGCACCTGTGGCTACAGGAGCTGGTCAGAACTTGGGAATTCTTGAGTGACTAACTCAGCTTCTAACTGCCAAAAGACTCTCCTTTATCTACGAGGTGCAAGTGTGGTGAAATACACTCCCCTTACCTGGATGAGTGCAGCTCTAACAACACTCAAGAAACTTCATACCATTCAGGACAAAACAACCAACAAGCACCAACCCAGCGACCACCATCAGCACCAATTCCAGCAATGAGCATCAGCAGCAACCCCAGTGACCAATACCAGCAACCAGCGGCAGCCACAGTGACCAGCAACCCCTGCGACTAGCAGGAGCCCCAGAAACCAGCAACGCCCTGGCCAATAGCAGCCACCCCAGCAATGAGCGGAAATCTGAGCGACTAGCTTTGGTAATAGCCCCGGCAACCAGCAATAACCCCAGTGACAGGACCAGCAGGAACTCCAGCAACAACCCCAATGACAGGACCAGTAGGAACCCCAGCAACCACCAGGAACCCCCACCAGCAGCCAACCCAGCAACCAACAGCAATATGAGTGACCAGCCATAACCTTAACGACCAGCTCTGGTAACAACCCCAGCAACCAGCAGCAACCCCAGTGACCAGCAAGAACCCCAGTGACCAGCACCAACACCAGTGACCAACAGAAACCCAAGGGACCAGCTGGATCCCCTATGCCTGGCACCAACAGCAACCCCCACCACAGCAGCTTGAATGACCATCAGCGACCCAGCACCAACAGCAACCCCCACGACCAGCAGGAACCACCCCACCAGCAGCCACCCTAGCAACCAACAGGATCATGAGCGACAAGCCATAACCTTGGCAACCAGCTCCGGTAACAATCCCAGCAACCAGCAGCAACCCCAGTGACCATCAGGAACCCCAATGGCCAGCACCAACACCAGCAACCAGCACCGGCAGAAACCTGAGGGACCAGTTGAACCCCCTGCGCTCAGCACCAACAGTAATCCCACCACCAGCAGCAACCCCAGCACCAATAGCAACCCAGCGACCAGCAGAAACCCCAAAGACCAGAAGAAACCTGAGGGACCAGCAGCAACCGCAGAACCATTAGGAACCCCACCACCACCAGCAACCCGAGTGACCAGCAGCAACCTGAGCAACCCCACCACCAACAGTAACCTCAGAGACCAGCAGCAACACCAGCACCAGCAGCAAACCAAGTAACCAGCAGCAACCCAAGTGACCAGCAGCAACCCAAGTGACCAGCAGCAAACCAAGTGACCAGCAGCAACCGTCACACCAACAGGAAACCCAGAACCAACAGTAACCCCAGAGACCAGTAGCAACCCCAGCATTGACCCAGGTGAACAAGAATAACACTAGCGGCCAACACCAGCAACAACCACACTGGTTAGCACTAGCAACAACCCCAGCGACTAACACCAGCAGTAACCTCCTTAACCCGCACCAGCAGCAGCCACACTGACCAGCACCAGCAACAACCCATGACCGCAGCCAGCAGAATCCACAATGACCAGCACCAGCAGCAACTTCAGTGACCAGCATAAGCAGTAACCCCAGTGACCAGCACCAGCAGAAACCCTAGTGCCCAGCACCAGCAGAAACCCCAGTGCCCAGCAGCAACCCCATTGACCATAACCAGCAGTAACCCCAGTGACTAGCGCCAGCAACAAACCAGTGACCAGAACCAGCAGCAAACCAGTGACCAGCACCAGTACTAACCCCATTGACCATCACCAGCAGTAACCCCCATTGACCAGCACAAGTAGTAACCCTAGTGATCACCACCAGCAGTAACTCCATCAGCCCCATTGACCAGCACAAGCAGTAACCCTCATTGACCAGCACCAGCAGCAATCCAGTAACCATCACCAGCAGCAACCCAGTGACCAGCACCAGTAGTAACCCTATTGACCATCACCAGCAGAAACCCCATTGACCATCACCAGTAGCGCCAGCAGCAAACCAGTGACCAGCACCAATTGTAACCCCATTGACCATCACCAGCAGTAAACCTAGTAACCATCATCAGCAGTAACCCCAGCAGTCCCATTGACCAGCCCCAGCAGCAAACCAGCGACCATCACCAGCCCCAGCAACCAGCAGTAACCCCAGAGACCAGCAGCAACTCCAGCGGCCATATCCAGCAGCAACACCAGTGACCAGCAGCAACCCCAGCGACCAGTACCCAACAGTAACCTCAGTGACCAACAACTCCAGTGACCAGCAACAACCCCAGAAACCAGGTCCAGCAGTAACCAGCAGCAACTCAAGTGACCTAGCAGCACCCCAGCAGCCAGCAGCAACACCAGTGACCAGCACCAATTCCAGCGACCAGCACCAACAGTAACCTCAGTGACCAGCAACAACTCCAGTGACCAGCAGCAACCCCAGCAGAAATCCCAGAGACCAGCTCCAGTAGTAACTCCAGCAATCAGCAGCAGCTCCAATGACCAGCAACAACCCCAGCAAACAGCAACAAACTCAGTGACCAGCAGAAATGCCTGCAACCAGCTCGAGCAGCAGCCCCATTGAACAGCAGGATCTCCAGCACCACCAGTAACCTCAGCATCAGCAACAACTCCAGCAATCAGCATCATCCCAAGTAACCAGTAATAACCCGAGAAGGCAACACCAGCAGCTAGTGTATGTTCAGTAGGTCTCACAAAGAAGTTTTATGTCTTACATGGTTAAACATTATGGGCTGGATTCTCCAATTGTCGCGGCAGAAATTGCATTCGGCGATCGGCTGGAGAATCCACTTTTACGCTGGAATCGGCGGGGGGGGGGGGAGGGTGGGGGGCACCGATTTTCCGATGTTCCGCTCCCTCATAAACAGACGGCGTCGGGACGTCCTCAGGGCATCACTTGAGGCCCTCCCCTGATGCTTGGCCCCGATGGGCTGAGTGCCCGACAGCGTGGGACACGTGTCCTCACAACTTTCGGGGACCTCGCATTGTGGCTGTGGACTGTGTCCAGTGCTGTCACAGTCGCGGGGGGGGGGGGGGGGGGGGGGGGGTGCCGTTCGGCTAGCGGGGGAGGGGGGCTTTGGCGGGGGCTGGGGGGGCTGGTAGGGGTGGTCCGGGGGTGGCGGGGGGGGGTTACAGGGGGGCAGTTTTTGGCAGGGTCCGCACATGGCCGACGCCATTGCTGTTTGGCGTGGCCCGCCGCAGGCCGCTGCCGTGCACATGCACAACCACGGACCCGACCATTCTGGGGCCGTATCCGCAGGTAAAGCTGGGGCTTTACGTGGCGCGGCTGCTAGCCCCCCACCGGGCGGAGGATTGGTGCAGGGGCTCCGCCGACTTTCTGATCGTAAGACCAGATGGATGGGCGGCACAGTAGCACAGTGGGTAGCAGTGTTGCTTCACAGCTCCAGGGTTCCAGGTTCGATTCCCGGCTTGGGTCACTGTGCGGAGTCTGCACGTTCTCCCCGTGTCTGCGTGGGTTTCCTCTGGGGTTCCGGTTTCCTCCCACAAGTCCCGAAAGACGTGCTGTTAGGTAATTTGGACATTCTGAACTGTCTGTCTGTGTACCCGAACAGGCTCCGGAATGTGGCGATTAGGGGCTTTTCACAGAAACTTCATTGCAGTGTTAAAGTCAACCTACTTGTGACAATAAAGAATATTATTATTAGAAAAAAGATTATTATTATCATTAATGGTTTTATTTTTGATTGAATTCTAGCTAATTCCAATGATTCAGGGCTATGTGTCTGGCACCCTGGCAGGCAGTGCCACCTGGGTGCCACGCTGGCACGGCCAAGGTGCCAAGCTGGCATTTTCTGCTTGGCGCTGATTGGACCGGGGTGTCACCTGCATGGGTGCGGGGGGGAGGGTGCAGAGGGGTCTGGGGACACCCTTTTGTGGGTTGGGGCAGGGGGGTTCAGGGTTGTCATTGGGGGTTGAGTGATCGGGATACCATTTTTAAATGCCATCCCAATTTATCACTGCACTGAGGCGCTCTAGCGAGAATATGGGGGTAAGTGCAGCTTCGTCAGGGAGTTCCCCGCTAAGGTTCCCTATCTACCCAGATGGGCATTAGATAGCAGGGTACGTCTCAGCGCTCTGAGCGCCAGAAAACACTGGCAAATCTCGTGTGCTAAGGGACTCTGTCCCCATTCGGGTATGTTGTGCACAATGTCTGTAATGAGCTACTCCACAGGGAACCCTCTTAATCCAAACAAAAATGAATGAGCCTAAGCTTTTATGATTCTTTAAATACATCTCTGGCTCCCAATAAGCCTAGTTGTCTTTCAAACCAGGATTGTTTAAAACAATACTGCAGCAGTCATGCACACACTAACCCAGACTTTTAACCTTTACTGCACCAATATATAATACAAAATATCTGAAATTCCTACATTCATCACACTATTGTCACCAGAGGGGGGGGGGGGGGGGGGGGGGGGGGGGATTATTTGGCGCTACAGAGTGTACAGTGGATTAATTGGCAAGGAAATGCCACAGCTTGGTATAGGGGGCATGGGGGATCAGAGTAGGGGCTTAGCTTGGCATGGGGGCATGAAGAGCCAGAGCTGTTATTTGGGGGATATACTTTTGCTGAGGGGGCATGAGGGGGGCCACAGGGGTTGTCTGGGGTGCATACCTTGGCATGAGGAAGACCTTCTTCAATTATCATTTAAAGGTTACCCTTTGTAGGCTATGGTTCATAATACCTCTGAGGTGCCATGAAGCATGACGCATTGAAAACTTGGCCCGATTTCATGAAAATTGTGAAGGACTAGCATTTACAGATCCCCGCAATGGACTTGGCCAGGATAGGAGTGCAGGGTATATGCTCAAAATCTGAACCAGTGCGCACTCTTTAAACGGCATTCCAAAAAATCGGGAAACCCCTGGGAAATGGGGCTGGGAATTTGGGAACCAGCTTTTGGCTGCCATTTTTAAGAGGCTCCCAAAACATTTCCAACTTGCTGAAAATCGAGCTCACAGAGAGTCCATTGACAATGTGGTTTTGTAGTAAACTTCGAACAATGGGAGGCGTGAGATTCCAAAAAGGAGTGTTATCTAGGCTTGTTCATTAAAGGAGGGACCCCTCCATATCCGTGGGGCAGCACGATGGCACCGTGGTAAGAACTGCTGCCTCATAGCATCAGGGACCTGGGTGTCAATTCCGACCTTGGGTGGCTGTCTGTGTGGAGTTTGCACTTTCTCCCCGTATCCACGTGGGTTTCTTCCAGGTGTGCCAGTTTCTTCCCACAGCCCAAAGATGTACATGTTGTGAGGACTGGTCGTGCTAAATTGCCACTTAACGGCCAAACATTAGGTAGGGTTACAGGGGATTGAGTCGAGGTAGAGTGCTCTTTCGGAGCGTCGGTGCAGACTCGATGGACTGAATGGTCTCCATCCACACTGTAGGGATTCTATGATTCATTCCCCCCTCCCCCACCCATCTAGTATTGATTCAATTTGGAATTTTCTCAAAGTTTGATAGTTTGGGTTAAAGTTAAAATGGTCACCTGACTTGCTTGGCACCACCTTAACAGTTCATCGGTGTCCATTTTTAGATAAATAAAAGCAGTTCCGGAAGCTTCCATGTTTAAAGTTATGATTATGACATGAATTTGCTGGGCATAACACAATGGTTGAGGTGAATAACATGGATGCATTCATAGGGAAGCTAGAAAAGTGCATGAGAAAGAGAAAGAAGGTTTTCTTGATCGGGTGAGGTCATGACGAGGAACATAAGAACATAAGAATTAGGAACAGGAGTAGGCCATCTGGCACCTCGAGCCTGCTCCGCCATTTAATGAGATCATGGCTGATCTTTGTGGACTCAGCTCCACTCTCCGGCCCGTACACCATATCCCCGAATCCCTTTATTCTTTAGAAAGGCATCTATCTTTTTCTTAAAAACGTTTAAGAAGGAGCCTCAACTGCTTCACTGAGCAAGGAATTCCAGAGATTCACAACCATTTGGGTGAAGAAGTTCCTCCTCCACTCCGTCCTAAATCTACCTCCCCTTATTTTGAGGCTATGCCCCCTAGTTCTGCTTTCCCCGACCAGTGGAAACAACCTGCCCCGCATCTATCCTATCTATTCCCCTTCATAATTTCATATGTCTCAATAAGATCCCCCCGCATCCTTCTAAACTCCAATGAGTACAGTCCCAGTCTACTCAACCTCTCGTCATAATCTAATCCCCTCAACTCTGGGATCAACCTAGTGAATCTCCTCTGCACTCCCTCCAGTGTCAATATATCCTTTCTCAGGTAAGGAGACAAGAACACAATACTCCAGATGTGGCCTCACCAACACCTTATACAATTGCAGCATAACCTCCCTAGTCTTGAACTCCATCCCTCTAGCAATGAAAGACAAAACTCAATTAGCCTTCTTAATCACCTGTTGCACCTGCACACCAACTTTTTGCGACTCGTGCACCAGCACACCCAGGTCCCTCTGCACAGCAGCATGTTTTAACATCTTACCGTTTAAATAATAATCCATTCTGCTGTTATTCCTCCCAAAATGGATAGCCTCACACTTGGCAACATTGAATTCCATCTGGCAGACCCTAGCCCATTCACCTAACCTACCCAAATCCTTCTGCAGACTTCCGGTATCCTCTGCACTTTTTGCTTTACCACTCATCTTAGAGTCGTCTGCAAACTTTGTCACATTGCACTTGGTCCCCAACTCCAAATCATCTATGTAAATTGTGAACAACTGCGGGCCCAACACTGATCCTTAAGGGACCCCACTAGTTACAGGTTGCCAACCAGAGAAACACCCATTTATCCCCACTCTGTGCTTTCTGTTAGTTAACCAATCCTCTACCCATGCTACCACTTTACCCTCAATGTCATGCATCTTTAGTTTATGCAGCAACCTTTTGTGTGGCACCTTGTCAAAAGCTTTCTGGAAATCCAGATATACCACATCCATTGGCTCCCCGTTATCTACTGCACTGGTAACGTCCTCAAAAAATTCTACCAAATTAGTCAGACACGACCTACCCTTTATGAACCCATGCTGCGTCTGCCCAATGGGACAATTTCCCTCCAGGTGCCCCGCTAATTCCTCCTTAATGATAGATTCCAGCATTTTCCCTACAACCGAAGTTAAGCTTACCGGCCTATAATTACCCGCTTTCTGCCGACCTCCTTTTTTAAACAGTGGTGTCACGTTTGCTGCTTTCCAATCCTCTGGGACCACCCCAGAGTCTAGTGAATTTTGATAAATTATCACTAGTGCGTTTACAATTTCCCTAGCCATCTCTTTTAACACTCTGGGATGCATCCCATCAGGGCCAGGAGACTTGTCTACCTTTAGCCCCATTAGCTTGCCCAATACTGCCTCCTTAGTGATTACAATCATCTCAAGGTCCTCACCTATCATATCCTTATTTCCATCAGTCACTGGCATGTTATTTGTGTCCTCCACTGTGAAGACTGACCCAAAAAACCTGTTCAGCTCCTCAGCCATTTCCCCGTCTCCTATTATTAAATCTCCCTTCTCATCTTCCAAAGGACCAATATTTACCTTAGCCACTCTTTTTTGTCTTATATATTTGTAGAAGCTTTTACTATCTGCTTTTATGTTCTGAGCCAGTTTACTTTCATAGTCTACCTTACTCTTCTTTATAGCTTTTTTAGTAGCTTTCTGTTGTCCCCTAAAGACTTCCCAGTCCTCTAGTCTCCCACTAATTTTTGCCACTTTGTATGTTTTTTCCTTCAATTTGACACTCTCCCTCACCTCCTTAGATATCCACGGTCGATTTTTCCCCTTTCTACCGTCTTTCTTTTTTGTCGGTATGAACCTTTCCTGAACACTGTGAAAGATCGCTCGGAAGGTTCTCCACTGTTCCTCAACTGCTTCACCATGAAGTCTTTGCTCCCAGTCTACCTTAGCTAGTTCTTCTCTCATCCCATTGTAATCGCCTTTGTTTAAGCACAAAACACTAGTGTTTGATTTTACCTTGTCATTCTCCAACTGTATTTTAAATTCCACCATATTGTGGTCGCTCCTTCCAAGAGGATCCCGAACTATGAGATCATTAATCAATCCTGCCTCATTACACAGGACCAGATCTAGGACCGCTTGTTCCCTTGTAGGTTCCATTACATACTGTTCCAGGAAATTATCCCGGGCACATTCTATAAACTCCTCCTCAAGGCTGCCTTTACCAACCTGGTTAAACCAATCGATATGCAGATTAAAATCTCCCATGATAACCGCTGTACCATTTCTACATGCATCCGTTATTTCTTTGCTTATTGCCTGCCCTACCATCCTGTTACTATTTGGTGGCCTATAGACTACTCCTATCAGTGACCTTTTCGCCTTACTATTCCTGATTTCCACCCAAATTGATTCAACCTTGTCCTCCATAGCACCAATATCATCCCTTACTATTGCCCAGATGCCATCCTTAAACAACAAAGCTACACCACCGTCCTTACCGTCCATTCTATCCTTTCGTATAGTCTGATACTCTTGGATATTTAACTCCCAGTCGTGACCATCTTTTAACCATGTTTCAGTAATGGCCACTAAATCATAGTCATTCACGATGATTTGCGCCATCAACTCATTTACCTTATTTCGTATACTACAAGCATTCAGGTAAAGTACACTTATGCTGTTTTTTATGTCTTTGTTATGAATCCTAACACCTTGATCAGTAACTTTTCGCAATTTATTTTTCCTCTTACACTTTCTCCTAATTTTCCTTGTCTTTGAACCCATATCTCTACATAATAACCTGTCACGTAAACTTCTGCCTTGATCTCCATTAACCATTATACTGTCCATAGCTTTACACTTCCCTTCCCCCCAACTTGCGAGTTTAAAGTCCTTGTGACCAACCTATTTATCCTATTCGCTAGAACACTGGTCCCAGAATGGTTCAGGTGAAGACCGTCCCAACAGTACAGGTCCCTCCTGCCCCAGTACTGATGCCAATGCCCCATGAAATGGAATCCCTCTTTCCCGCACCACTCCTTTAGCCACGTGTTAACTTCTCTAATTTTCTCAACCCTATGCCAATTGGTACATGGCTCGGGTAGTAATCCAGAAATTATAACCCTGGAGGACCTGTTCTTTAATTTAGTCCCTAGTGTTTGATAATCCCCAAACAGGTCCTCTTTCCTAGTCTTACATATGTTGTTAGTCCCAATGTGGACCACAACAACTGGATCCTCCCCCTCCCTCTCCAAAATCCTTTCAAGCCGATCAGAGATGTTCCTCACCCTGGCACCGGGCAGGCAACATACCATGCGGGACTCTCGATCTGGCTTACAAAGGATGCCATCAATCCCCCTAATTATAGAATCCCCTACAACTACCACTTATCTTTTTGCTCCCCCCTCTTGAATGGCTTCCTGTACCACGGTGCAGTGGTCAGTCAACGCATCCTCCCTACAGCCTTCTTCCTCATCCACACAGGGAGCAAGTACCTCATACCTGTTGGACAAGGTCAAGGGCTGAGGCTCCTCAACTCCTAAACTCAGGATCCCCCTACCTGCCTCCCTTGGAGTCACACCACTCTGTCCCTGACCACTGTCCGAATTAACAGAACTTATTCTACCGGGTGTGACTGCCTCCTGAAACAAAGTGTCCAGGTAATGTTCCCCCTCCCTGATGTGCCGCAGTGTGTGCAGCTCGGTCTCCAGCTCATCAATTCTGAGCCGAAGTTCCTCGAGCAGCCAACACTTGCTGCAGATGTGGTCACTGACGGTCTCAATGGGATCCACCAGTTCCATCATCATACAGCAACAGCACATCACCTGTCCAGCCATATTCAACTAGTTAATTAATTTAAATATTTAAAAAAAAATTATTTTCTTTATAGAACCTCAAGAATAAACCCGAACACCAACAAAAACACAGCCACTCACCCGAACTCAGTCACGCACCTAAACTTAGATGCACTCTGTTCCAATCAGCACTCCGTGACTAAAGGCACTCCTGCCACACCTTTTGTTCACTCACCTCTCCCAGCACTGTCCCGGCTCTCTCTGCTCCCGCGCTGTTTCCGCTGTCCCGGCTCTCTCTGCTCCCGCGCTGTTTTCGCTGTCCCAGCTCTCTCCTCCCGCGCTTTTTAAATCTCCCGGCTCTCTCCTCCGGCGCTGTTTTCGCTGTCCTGGCTCTCTCTGCTCCCGCGCTGTTTTCGCTGTCCCAGCTCTCTCCTCCCGCGCTTTTTAAATCTCCCGGCTCTCTCCTCCGGCACTGTTTCCGCTGTCCCGGTTCTCTCTGCTCCCGCGCTGTTTTTGTTGTCCCGGCTCTCTCCTCCCGCGCTTTTTAAATCTCCCGGCTCTCTCCTCCGGCACTGTTTTCGCTGTCCCGGCTCTCTCTGCTCCCGCGCTGTTTTCGCTGTCCCGGCTCCCTCCTCCCGCGCTTTTTAAATCTCCCGGCTCTCTCCTCCGGCGCTGTTTTCGCTGTCCCGGCTCTCTCTGCTCCCGTGCTGTTTTCGCTGTCCCGGCTCTCTCCTCCCGCGCTTTTTAAATCTCCCGGCTCTCTCCTCCGGCGCTGTTTTCGCTGTCCCGGCTCTCTCTGCTCCCGCGCTGTTTTCACTGTCCCGGCTCTCTCCTCCGGCGCTGTTTTTGCTGTCCCGGGCCTTCTTTTTACATTTATTGGATGTGGGCATCGCTGGCTAGGCCAACATTGATTGCTCATCCCTAAATGCCCCGTGAGAAGGTGGTGGTCAGCTGCCCTCTTGAACCGCTGCAGTCCATGTGGTGTAGGTACACCCACTATGCTGTTGGGGAGGGAATCCCAGGATTTTGACCCAGTGACAGTGAAGGAACAGCGATATATTTCCAAATCAGGGTGGTGAGTGACGTGGAGGGGAACATTGAGGTGGTGGGGTTCCTAGGTATCTGCTGCTCTTGTCCTTCTAGATGGTGGTGGTCCACGGTTTGGAAGGCTCTTATGGAGCATAATCACCAGCATGGACCAGTTGGGTCGAGCAGTCTACTGTTATATTTTAAATTCTATGTAACAATGGACCTTCTGCCTTTTAAAATATCAACCATGGGGGTAATGTTTCATTGCTGGTCAGTGACTTTGAGGCAGCAAGCAGAACACCAACAGAGAGAGCTTCCTGATTTTCTGATATTATCATGCAGATGCTCAGTGAATAAGTGAGGGGCAGGAAGGAGACCCTCTTCCTTCAGATGGTTGGAAAATAGGTCAGGAGGGTGGTAGCTGAGCAGGCTAATGCCAACAATATAACTTACAGGATCATAGACGGGGCAAGGAGGTGCATGGGAACTCGTTACTCCAACATTCCACTCTGAGGACCACACCATCCTGACATAAGCATATCTCTTGCATCATCGACACTGGGATAAAATTGTGCAACACCCCTGTTGTTGTAAAGTTTGCACAAAATGATCTCAGGAGTCTCAGGTACAGCAGGATCGCTCATTCATCCATCATGTGGTGCGTCAGGTGGATGTACCTTTACGAAATGGGTGATTTAGCAAATGGCTGCAGTGATGTCATTGCGTGGATGGAGCTGGGTTCTGCTCTGCTTTTTACTTTCGTTTTGTGCTGAAAGCTGATTTTGGCTTTGTTTAGTTTTGATTTCAGTTGGAGAGCTGCATGTGAACCAAGCAGATATGTGTATTGATCTTCCTCTCTGCAATCTAAAGATCATTTGATAATTTCAAAGTAAAGAATTTAAACCTGCTGTCTTTATTTAAAAAGGGTTTAACTTATGGATGTTGTTTGGGAAGTTATTAAGGGTTATCTATAGAGTACTGTATCTTTTTGGGGGTGGGGTTATCAGAGTTGGTAGTTGATAAACTATTTACTGTGTGTTTATAAAATGTTAACTGGATTCATAGAATAAACATTGTTTTTGTTTAAAAATACTTTTAGTTCTCTGTTGCATCACATCTGTAAAGTGGGCCCTTGTGCTGCCCATAACCAAAAGCTATTAAAAGTTGTGGGTCAGGTGAACTCCATGATATACTTTGGGGTTCTCTAAACCCTGGCCCATAATAGGTGAGAGAGAGCTACATAGGAGGGACCTCCAAGCCGCTTTGCCAGTCTACCCAATTGGCCTACCTTTATACACTGACATTCATTTACGCAGAACATTGTTTAGATGACATGGTTCACAGGCAGGGTGTCTCCAAGCTTAGGCACTATCTTCCCAGAGGCTGCACCTAATCTCTGTTTTCGATGTATCTGTTCCTTTTTAAAAATAAATGTTTTTTATTGGATTTTTGATCCGAGTATATTTGCCGTTATGTACACAGGATATGATATATAAGTAGGCATCTGTTTGTGCCGGTGAGACAATTCCAGAGGGCAATCCTTGAATGGGCCTGGTGCCGGTGTTGCCCCTTGCTTCTCCTGGACGGATTTTGCCGCCGTTGTCTTCTTGTGCATGCTGCCGCTTCAGCCGGCCCTCCCGTCTTCTGCCTGTATTCTTCTTTTTCTCTGTTTCTGTTGATCTCAAGTTGGTTAACGTTTCCCTGCCTCCCCGCCTCCACCCCCCCCCCCCCCCCCCCCCCCCACCTACCTTCCTGGCTCTCCTCTATTGTTCCACGTCTCTTCCCTCCTTCCCCCCCGTGATCCACCTTTCCTTCCTCTTAGATTGAGTTGTCCTCCCCCCACTTCTCCCAGTCTATCTCACCCGCTCATGCTTTGGCTGCTTTCCCCTGGTTCCTGGCTGCCTAGCTAATCTTCTGCTTGTTTGTTGGCCACAAACAAGTCCCGGAACAATTGGGTGAACGGCTCCCATGTTCTGTGGGAGCCGTCGTCTGACCCTTGGATGGCGAATTTAATTTTCTCCATTTGGAGAGATTCCGAGAGGTCGAACAGCCAGTCTGCAGCTTTAGGTGATGCTGCTGACCGCCAGCCAGTCTGCAGCTTTGGATGGTGCTGCTGACCGGCAGCCAGTCTGCAGCTTTGGGTGATGCTGCTGACCGGCAGCCAGTCTGCAGCTTTGGGTGGTGCTTCTGACCGCCAGCCGAACAGGATTCTACGGCGGGCGATCAGGGAGGCAAAGGCAAGGGCGTCTGCCCTCCTCCCCAGAAATAGATCTGGCTGGTCTGAAACCCCGAAGACCGCCACTTTCGGGCATGGCTCCACCTTCACCCCCACCACTTTGGACATTGCCTCGAAGAAGGCTGTCCAGTACTCCACAAGTCTGGGGCAAGACCAGAACATGTGGGCGTGGTTGGCCGGGCCTCCTTGGCACCGCTCACATCTGTCCTCCACCTCTGGGAAGAACCTACTCATACGAGTTCTTGTTAAGTGGGCTCTATGTACCACTTGTAGTTGCGTCAGGCTGAGCCTTGCGCAGGTGGAGGTGGAGTTGACCCTATGCAGTGCTTTGCTCCAGAGTCCCCACCCTATTTCGATCCCCAGGTCCTCCTCCCATTTCATTCTTGTTGCATCCAGTACGGTGTCGGCCCCTTCTACCAGTCGGTCATACATGTCACTACAGTTTCCTCTCTCTAATATGCTTGCGTTCAGTAACTCTTCCAGTAGTGTCTGTCGTGGCAGTTGTGGATACGTCCTTGCATCCTTTCGTAAGAAGTTTTTGAGTTGCAGGTACCTTAGCTCGTTCCCCCTGGCTAACTGGAATTTCCCCGTCAATTCGTCCAGTGTCGTGACCCTGCCGTCGGTGTATAGGTCCCTGACTGTCAGTGTCCCCTCGTCCTGTCTCCACCTTTTGAAGGTGGCGTCAGTCAGCGCTGGTGTGAACCTGCGGTTGTTACAGATGGGAGCTATGTCCGACATTTTGGTCAGGCCAAATTGCTGCCGTAGTTGGTTCCAGGACTGGAGAGTGGTGCCTGGGCAGCACGTTCATTTTGATCGTCTGGACTTTCCCTGCGAGGGAGAGTGGGAGTGTGCTCCATCTTTGCAGGTCCTTTTTTACTTCCTCTGTCAGACTGGTGAGGTTCCATTTGTGGATCCCTTTCCAGTCATGGGCTATTTTGGATCCCCAGGTAGCGGAATTTGTGTCGGGCTTGTTTAAATGGCAGTCCTGTTAGTGCTGCCCTACCTACTTGTGGGTGTACCAGGAAGATCTCGCTTTTGCTCATGTTGAGTTTGTAGCCCGAGAAGGCGCCAAACTCTTTCAGGAGCGCGATGATTCCGTCCATGCTGCTTTGTGGGTCCGAGATGTAGAGGAGCAGGTCATCTGCATGGAGTGAGACTCTGCTCTCTGCCTCCCCTTCGGATCCCCCTCCAGCTTTTTGCCGCTCTGAGCGCAATTGCTAGTGGCTCGACCGCTAGGGTGAACAGCAGCGGGGACAGTGGGCATCCTTGTCTGATGCCCCTGTGCAGCTGGAAGTATCAGGAGTTGGTGTTGTTTGTCCGTACGCTCGTCATGGGAGCATTATATAGGAGCTTTACCCAGGAGGTGAATCCTGTTCCAAGCCCGAACCGCTCAAGAACCTCTATGAGGTATTTCCATTCGACTCTGTCGAAGGCCTTTTCTGCGTCTAGGGAGATGGTCACCTCTGGTGTTCTCTCCCCGGAGGGGGTCATTAACACGTTCAGCAGGCACCTGATGTTGGAGGTAAGCTGTCTATCTTTGACAAAGCCCGTCTGGTCTTCTGCGACCACCTCTGGTACACAGTCTTCTCGCCTTTTGGCTAGGATTTTGGCCAGTATTTTGGCATCAGCGTTCAGCAGTGAGATAGGTCTGTATGACCCACATTCCGTTGGGTCTTTATCTTTCTTAGGTATCAGCGAGATTGAGGTCTGTGCTAGCGTGGGTGGCAGTGAGCCCTTAGCCAGCGAGTCTGTGAACATCTCCCGCAGGTGCGGGGCCAGTGCTGTCACAAATTTTTGGTAGAAGTCCGCCGGGAATCTATCTGGTTCCAATGCCTTCCCCGCCTGCATGGAGCTTATGCTGTCCATGATCTCTCCCAGTGCTAGTGGTGCTTCCAGGCCTCGTGTTCTGCGCTCCCCCACGGCTGGTATGTCCAGTCCATCAAGGAACCGTTTCATCCCGGACTCCCCCATTGGGGGCTCTGAGGTGTACAGCCTTGGTAAAAGGCCCTGAATGCTTTGTTGATCTTTTCTGGTTCTGTTTGCAATGTGCCTCTAGTATCCCTGATTTGTGCAATTTCTCTGGTGGCTGCCTGCTTTCTCAGCTGGTGTGCCAATAGGCGGCTGGCTTTGTCTCCGTGTTCGTATAGGGTCCCACGTGCTTGGCGGTGTTGAAGCACTGCTTTCCTGGTGGAGAGCAGATCAAAGTTCCTCTGTAACTCTTTCCTTTCCTCCAGGAGCTCTACGGTCGGGGCCTCGGAGTATTTACGGTCTACCTCCAGTATGGAGTCGACCAGCTGCTGCCTAGCCACCCTTTCCTCCCTATCTCTTCGCGCTTTGAAAGCGATGATTTCCCCTCTTAGTATGGCCTTTAGCGCTTCCCAGAACATGGAGGGTGAGACCTCCCCGTTCTGATTGTTCTCCGTGTATTCTGCTATGGCCTGCGATATCTTTTCATTGAAGGCCTTGTCAGCTAGTAGGGCAACGTCCAACCTCCATGTGGGGCGTTGGGCCCTGCCTGTTTCCAGCCTCATGTCCATGTAGCGTGGAGAGTGGTCTGATATCACAATTGCGGAGTATTCCACTTTGTCTATCCCCGGAAGCACTGTTTTCCCCACCACAAGGAAGTCAATTCTGGTGTATACGTTGTGTACTGGGGAGAAGGAAAACTCGTTCTCCCCTGGGTGGGTGAACCTCCAGGGGTCTTCCGCTCCCATCTGTTCCATAAAGTGACCGAGTTCCCTTGCCATGTTTGAAGTTTTCCCTGTCTTGGGGTTTGATCTGTCAGTCGTTGGGTCTGTACACAGTTGAAGCCCCCCCCCATGATTAGCCGGTGTGTCGCCATGTCAGGATTTCTGCCATGGTCTTCTTGATGAAGCTCGGGTCAACAAAGAACAAAGAACAAAGAAATGTACAGCACAGGAACAGGCCCTTCGGCCCTCCAAGCCCGTGCCGACCATGCTGCCCGACTAAACTACAATCTTCTACACTTCCTGGGTCCGTATCCCTCTATTCCCACCCTATTCATGTATTTGTCAAGATGCCCCTTAAATGTCACTATCGTCCCTCCTTCCACCACCTCCTCCGGTAGCGAGTTCCAGGCACCCACTACCCTCTGCGTAAAAAACTTGCCTCGTACATCTACTCTAAACCTTGCCCCTCTCATCTTAAACCTATGCCCCCTAGTAATTGACCCCGCTACCCTGGGGAAAAGCCTCTGACTATCCACTCTGTCTATGCCCCTCATAATTTTGTATACCTCGATCAGGTCTCCCCTCAACCTCCTTCGTTCCAGTGAGAACAAACCGAGTTTATTCAACCGCTCCTCATAGCTAATGCCCTCCATACCAGGCAACATTCTGGTAAATCTCTTCTGCACCCTCTCTAAAGCCTCCACATCCTTCTGGTAGTGTGGCGACCAGAATTGAACACTATACTCCAAGTGTGGCCTAACTAAGGTTCTATACAGCTGAAACATGACTTGCCAATTCTTATACTCAATGCCCCGGCCAATGAAGGCAAGCATGCCGTATGCCTTCTTGACTACCTTCTCCACCTGTGTTGCCCCTTTCATTGACCTGTGGACCTGTACTCCTAGATCTCTTTGACTTTCAATACTCTTGAGGGTTCTACCATTCACTGTATATTCCCTACCTGCATTAGACCTTCCAAAATGCATTACCTCACATTTGTCCGGATTAAACTCCATCTGCCATCTCTCCGCCCAAGTCTCCAAACAATCTAAATCCTGCTGTATCCTCCGACAGTCCTCATCGCTATCCGCAATTCCACCAACCTTTGTGTCGTCTGCAAACTGGGTCGTCCCAGTTGGGTGCGTACACGTTAACTAGTACTACCGGTGCCCATCCAGGGTCCCGCTAACCATGACGTACCGTCCCCCTGGGTCTGTAACCGTCTTTGTCGCCCTAAACATCGTCCATTTGCTGATCAGTATTGCCAGCCCCCTGGCCCTCGTCCCGTAACAGGAATGGTAGGTCTGTGCCACCCAGCCCTTTCTTACCCGCAGTCGGTCCTGCTCTCTCAGGTGCGTCTCTTGAAGGAAGATTATGTCTGCCTTCATGTTTCTTAGGTGGTTGAGGACTCTGGATCTTTTCACTGGGCCGTTGCGTCCCCTTACGTTCCAGGTGCCTATCCTGGTGGGGGGCTTCTGTCCCCTCGCTCCTGTGGGATTAACCATATTCACCTGGTGGACGCGCCCCTGCCCTCCGGGGTTCCCCCTTGTTGGGGAGCCGTCCAGGATGGCCGCCGTCACTGCTCTCTCCATGCGGTCGGGCCCCTGCGCTCCGGGGTTTCCTTCCGTCCAGGGGACCCCTGCCATGGTTGCCCACTGTGCGGCCGCCACGCGGGTAGCCCCCTTCACACTGGGGTCTCCCTTCGCCCAGAGGCCCTACTGGGTGGATGCTTGCAGCGATTCCTTGTTCCCAGCCCTTGGTTGTGGCACCCTGTAGCCCTATTGCTGTTCCTTTTCTAGCCTTGCTTGTCCCTCCATCCCTGTGTTCTGCCCCCCCTGTGCAGCCGCCCAGTCTCTCCCTTTCCTCCCCCTTTCTCCCCCTCTCCCGTATATCCCTCCCTTGTCCCTCTTTCCCCTGCTCCTATCCCCATTTGCTCTCCCGCCTCTGTTGAGTGGTCCCCCCCCCACCCTCTGCCTGGCACCGTCCCCCGTGTTGGGGGCGCGCTGCGGCCCTGCTTTTTTGCATGTCCCCGGTGCTAGCTTTCTTGCTAGTCTGGCGACCCCCCTCTCGGGAGTTACTGTCTTGCTTCTCCCCTGCCCAGCCTCTGCGTTTTTCTGCCCGCTCTTCCCCCGCCCTACACAGCGCTCCCCCTGTTTGCTCACTCTTCTCCGCTACTCTCATGCTCCTGTGCTGGGGCCTGGTTTCCCACCTATAGCAGTTCGTTGGGTGGCGGTTTGCTTTTTGTTCAGGGTGCGCTCGCCATGTTGGGGGTGGGGGCGGGGGGGCCTGGCATCGCATCACCCCCCCCCTCGTCGGCGTGTTGTTGCCCTTTGCCAGGGGCCCCGTGTTTCTACCCTCGCTGTTGCTTTTCCAGCCCATGTTCCTCGATAAATCTCTTTGTGTCGGCAGGGGCTGTAAAGAAATACTCTCTTTCTTGGTAGGTGACCAGAGTTTCGCTGGGTACAGCATACCAATGTGGCCCGGGTCTTTCTTTTCTTTTCTGTCCCCCCATTTTTCCCCCCCAAAAAGAGGGAGTTCTTGTTTTTTTTTCTCCTCCTCACTCACCCTGGGACCAGAGGGAGAGAGACGGCTTCTCGTCGGGCCGGGGGTCCCCCTTTGTTTCGCCGCCTGCCTCGTGGTGGTTGCCGCCAGGGAGGGGAGGGGGGGGGGGGGAGGGTCGTAGGGTCGGGCCTTGTTGCTGGCTCGGACCTCGCTTTGGCTCAGGCCGCTGCTCCTCCTGCCCCGTGTTTCGCTGCCCCGCATTGTTGTCCCGTGCCCTGCTGCCTTGCGTGGGGGTGGGGGTGTGGCTCGGTCTCCGCTCCTGTGCTACTTCTCCTCGGCCGCCCACGTTCTGTAGTGTGGGCAGGGTGGGGGTGTGTGGCTTGGTCGGGCCGGCTCGCAGGCCCGCTTTCCGATGCGCTATCTCCGTTCGGGGGTGGGTGGGGGGACTCTCTCCGGCCACTTCCTGGTCTCCGTCCCCGGCTCCTCTCGCATCCTTTCCTCCCCCCGGGCCACAGCTTACCCTTCCGGTCCCCTCTCCTTCTCCACGGAGGGCACTCCCCTCGTGTTTCTGCCGCTCGCTCCGCTCCCGAGCGCCCAGGTCTCCGACCCTGCTCTACCTCGGCGCCCGGGTCGCTCCTTTTCCTCCGCACTCTACCGCCGCGCGAGGGCCCAGTTGGCCAAGCTCGCGCACCCGGGCGCAGGTTCTTCGTGGGGAACGGGACGCAACTGTGTTATCCCCCTCAGGAGCTCCTCTACTCGCGACCGCTCTCTTCCCCCGCTGGAAGTCGAACCGTGCCTGTTCCTTCTACAATAAACAGCCACAGCCTTGCATTGGGAAGTTTGGATAACTTAGGTCTGTGAAGAGTACAAGACTCATAGAATCATCACAGTGCAGAAGGAGGCCATTTGGCCTATCAAGTCAGTACCGACCCTCTGAAAGAACATCTTACCTAGCCCCCCCCTCCTATCTCCGTAACCCAGTAACCCCACCTAACCTTTGGACATTAAGGAACAACTTAACATGACCAATCCACCTAACCTACACATCTTTGGACAGTGGGAGGAACCCTGAGCACCCAGAGGAAACCAACGCAGACTTGAGTGTCATGTTCTTGCACACTGGCCGATAGGAATGATGCACTACAGAACATCTAGTTCTTGGCTAGTTAAAATAATTTATTATAAAACAAATGTGTGGTAAAGATAACTGGAATAAATAAATTACTAACTACTAACACTAACTAATTATTCTTGAACTACTGCAAAATAGTCTATCCACCAACATAACTTACTCCTAACTCCTCGATGCACAGAGTCACGTGGTAGGTTTACACTGCTATCTGCTGGTCTGAGGTCACGTACGTTATTACATACAATATTGCTTATGCGTATCATTACATCCCCTTTCCTTTGGAAATGTAGTTATTTACATTCATGACTCAACTTTTTTACAATACAACATGATATGCATAAATCTTGAGAACATTTAACTATTTACAGTCCATCACAAATTCAGTCTCTCAGGTTGATGTCTTTGCCTTGTTGATCTTCTGGATGGCAGTTGAATTTGTGAAGTTACTTCATCTTCCCTTATGGTTGTGGATGCTGTTTCTTGATATCCTTGTATGGTGTGTCTTTGTCTTGTTGTGGCTCTGTATGCTGCACTGTATCTTCTTAAGCTCTCTTAGGATTGCTTACCACTTCATCTTGTGGTTGCATTACAAAACGTTGCCAAACTTTCAGCCGAGCTCTTTTGTTTCTCCTTCAGAATATGATGTCATCAGTGATGATTAGATACAAATTTGGACCTGCCTCTCACAGTACCTTCGCATACTTTGGCCATCCATTCCCTTTGGAATCTTCCAGTCTGACTGTGTCATCTGGCTACGTTGGTTGGAGTCTTCTCGCGGATTTATCGTAAAATCTCTTTTGTGGATTTGTCATCAAATCTCTTTGTGGATTTGTCCTCAAATCTCCTTTGTCTCCTTTTTTGACAGGTCGGTTTCCTCTCTAAACTTGGGAGTAACTGACTCTTTCGGCTGTTTGAACTGAAGCTTCCTACACCGTGTGCGGGTTTTTTAGCTTTCTGCCCTGTGTGCAGCCGTTCATTTTCCTACACTTGTGTGAAGTTTTGTACCATTGCTTCAACATCTCTGTCGATGCCCGGCCAAAATGCTTCGGCTCTTTTCTTACACTTTTTACTTCCCAAGTGCCCTTCATGGAATTTGCTAAGAATCACCGACCTTAATGATTGTGGAATTACAATTCTTTGTTGTCGAAGCAAAAATCCATTTGCATCACTTAACTCAGCAAGACTGTGTCTTTGGTGATTTCTTCTTTTATTTTGACACAAATCATAGAGTTTACACAATCTGTAGGTTGTTCTATGCGTTTAATTACGCCTAAAGCTGTCATCCTTTCCAGCTCAGTCTTCAATTTGTCTTTCAATGGAGCTGGTACACGTCTTGGTGCGTCCATTACTGGCTTTGCGTTCTCCTTTAATTGGATTTTATGCTTGTAAGGTAAAGTGTCAAGGTAAATATCTCAGGAAATTCCTACAGTATGGAATCTACTGATACATGTTGTCTGGTTGCACTGCTGTCTGGACTGTAAACCCGCTTAACGAGCTGAAGTTCCTCACACACTTGTATTCCTAGTCGAGATTCATGTTCCGCCTCTACAATGGAAAATTTTAGTGTGAACTCTATTTTTCACATTTACATTGAGCTTGCATGCTCACAGCGTCGTAATTTCATTTCCGTTGTAGTTTCTCAGCAACACTGCTTTGTTTAATACTTGCAGTTTAATTCTCAGCTCTTTTAAATCTGACAAACTGATGAGGTTGGCTCTCGCTCCTGTGTTGAGTTTGAAGGTTATTAATCTGTCATTAATCATTAATGGAACTGTCCATTTGCCTTTTGGAGTATTTGCATTTAATTCACTATTGTTGCAAATTGTCAGGAAAGCATTGCCATTTTGCATGACGTGACTATCCGTGACGTCACTAGAAATCATGCCAATGAAGAACATGTCTTTGAGGCACACTTCATCAACTGTGTTGATGACTTTTGTTTGTTCTGCTTTTCTCCTGGAAAAACATTGTGTCGCAAAATGATTTTTGACGTTACAGTTGGAGCACATCTTTCCAAATGCTGAACATTGTCGTGGCAAATGTCGTTTGCCACATCGCTGGTATGAAATGGAGGATTGGGTCGGCCTCTCAAAATGGTTGCCTGCGCTGGGACATGTTTTCTATTCGAGTGCATCGCTACACTAATGTTGTCGGCTGCCTCTTCTATCTTCGCGCCAAAATGTCTGAGATTCAATGTGCTAATCTGCTTTGCTGCAAGTTCACTAGCGTGACATATTTTGATAGCATCATCAAGCTGAAGCTCATTTTCTCTTAGAAGCCTCTCGCGTACCTTATCATTTGCAATCCCGAACACTATCTGATCGCGGATCATTGACGACTGAATGGCACCAAAATTACATGACTGCGCCTTCAACCCCAAGTCGGTTGGAAAACAATCAAATGATTTGCCTGCTTTCTCGGCGCGTGTACGAAGTATGTAGAGCTCAAAAGCCTCATTTGTTTTAGGAGAGCATTGCCGATCAAGTTGCTCCATCGACGTTCTTGCTATCCCCCTTGCTATCGAAGACAAACGTGTTAAAATTTTCAATTGTTTGGGGACCTGCTGCAGTGGGCAGCAACGCGATACGTCTCTCATTAGGCTGTGCCTGCAGACCACGGGCTGCAACATTGAGTTTGAATTGCTGTTTGAACACCCGCCAATTCTTGTCTACGTTACCGGTTACCCGAAGCTGTTGAGATGCCTTCAGACCTTTCATCCTGGGCTTTGAAGCCTTACAGTGCGTTGAGTACCAGTTACCAGTAGCTTATGAGGTTAGTAGAAAAAATTCATTTTATTATTGTACCTTCTTCTTCTTCGGAGTTATATTTAAATTGTTCGAATCTTTGCAGAATCTTCTTGTTCTTAGTCGATCTTCAGTCCTGATACTATGTCATGTTCTTGCACACTGGCCAATAGGAATGAAGCACTACAGAACATCTAGTTCTTGACTAGTTAAAATAATTTATTATAAAACAAATGCATGGTAAAGATAACTGGAATAAATATATTACAAACTACTAACACTAACTAATTATTCTTGAGCTACTACAAAATACAACTGTCCACCAACACAACTTACTCCCAACTCCTTGAGGCACAGAGTCACATGGTAGGTTTACACTGCCACCTGGTGGTCTGAGGTAATGTACATTATTATATACAAGATTGCTCATGCATATCATCACCATGGGGAGAACATGCAAACTCCATGCACACAGACACCCAAGGCCGGAATTGAACCCGGGTCCCTGGCGCTGTGAGGCAGCAGTGCTAACCATTGTGCCACTGTGCCATCTGGGAGACCTATCCCCCTGATATGAGCCTGTTGTGTTGTGAAGGTTCAATGGTAAAGTTGACTGCCTACGTAAACATACAGCTAGTGGTGTCTTTTACTCCAGGTGCGTGAAGATTGGTTATAATCCCTTTTAATAAATTCATATTAATTTCATTAGTCCCTTTTATAAATGCATTTAATACATTCATATTAGTTTAATTATTTTTTATTTCCTAAAAAACCCTACCTAATAACATTCTTTCAGCACAGGAACATCTGGGGTTCAAGAAGGAAGCTTACCACTACCTTCTCACCGACAACTTGGGATGGCCAATTAATGTTGGGCTCAAATAGTGATTCGCAAAACCTGAAAATGAATAAACGTCTGTACCCCTTCCAAGACCAATGTATCCTTCCTGACGTGTAGTGTCTGGAACTGAACATAGTGCTCCAGATGAGGCCTGACTAGGAGTCTAAGCAAATGAAGCATAACTTCTATCATTTGTAGTCTAGCCTCTTCAAGGTAAAGGTTAACATTCCATTCACCTTTTTTGTTGCTTCTTGTACATGTCATTGGCTTTTAGTGAGTTGTGAAGCTCCATAGTTCTTAATCTCCCTCACCATTAAGTAATTTTTTCAATCTGTCTCTTGCACATCCAAACTGGATGACTTCATGCCTCTTCACATGGCACTCCCACCCACTGTGGTTTTGCTCACAAAGTTAGTTTGTCTACATTTCTTTATAATTTCCTGTTCCCATCTGCTGTGCCTGGTGCATGAGGTAAATTATTCCCATATTTGACGCAGGATAATAAATAAGAAGATTCAAGTTTGTTCCAAATACTGGTAAGCCAATTTGATGAAAACTGTTCTGCACATCCACTGCGAAAAATGATCGATTTTCATCTAATTTGTGCCAGATATCTGGTGCGATAATTTGAAAAGAATGTGGAAATGCTTTGTTTACAGATAAACAGGATGTTATATTTATAGGTTTAGAAGATTCAGTAACCACGAGGTATTTCAGAGTAGTTTTTTCCGCAGAATTGCAGTCATGTTATTTGTGCGAAGTCATACTTTTCAAATGAACTCCCTTATGGGGGGCGTCATTCTCCGACCCCCTGCCGGGTCGGAGAATGGCCGTTGGCCGCCGTGAATCCCGCCCCCGCCCCCGCTGAAGTCTCCGAAGGGAGAAAAGTCGGCGGGGCGTTAATGGCGCCGCTGCCGCGGAGAATGTCACGGGTCTGCGCAAGGCAGCCGATTTTCGGCCTGCCGATATTCTCCCTTCCGGATGGGCCGAAGTCCCGTCGACGTGATGACCGTTCACGTCGACGTCAATCAAACCTCCTTTTCATCGGCGTGACCCGGTGCTCCAGGCTCACGCCGACCAGCGAGGAGGTGAGTGACGGCCTGGGGGGTTGGCTCTGGGCAGGAAATGGCGTGGCCGCAGACTGATTGCGTGAGGAGAGGTGTGTCTCGGGTTGTGTGTGTGTGTGTGTGTGTGCGGCGGGGGGGGGGGGGGGGGGGGGTGGGGAGGGGGGGGGGGGGGTGGTTAGAGTAGGTTGGGCTCCGGGGGAGTGCCGGGAGGGGGTCCGTGCCGGGGTGGAGGTTGGGGGGGGGGGTCCGTGCCGGGGTGGAGGTTGGGGGTTGGGGAGGGGGTCCGTGCCGGGGTGGAGGGTGGGGGGGGGGTCCGTGCCGGGGTGGAGGTTGGGGAGGGGGTCCGTGCCGGGGTGGAGGTTGGGGGGGGGTCCATGCCGGGGTGGAGGTTGGGGGTTGGGGAGGGGGTCCGTGCCGGGGTGGAGGTTGGGGAGGGGGTCCGTGCCGGGGTGGAGGTTGGGGGTTGGTCCGTGCTGGGGTGGAGGTTGGGGAGGGGGTCCGTGCCGGGGTGGAGGTTGGGGAGGGGGTCCGTGCCGGGGTGGAGGTTGGAGGTTGGGGGGGGGGGGTCCGTGCCGGGGTGGAGGTTGGGGGGGGGGGTCCGTGCCGGGGTGGAGGTTGGGGGGGGGGGTCCGTGCCGGGGTGGGTGATGGGAGGGCAAATGAGTTGGTCCACCTGGCCAGGTGCCAGCCTCCAACAGTTGGACCCATGCGGTCCATGCCACCTGGCTGGGGGGAGGAGGGGATATGGGCAATGATGACATGTCGTCGTTCCCCTCCCCCCCACCAGGCCGTCATGTTTTCAGACCATCCAGCGATGTTGGCCGCCGTGGTGGCAGCCGCTCATGTCTATGTTGCCCTGGATGAGGAGGAGGAGGAGGAGGAGGAGCGTGCCAGAGAGGCGGCGCAGGCTGCCGCAGAGGGGCAGGCGGCAGCCGCCCAGGCTGGAGGGACACCTGACCGACAGGACGAGGAGGGGGAGGAGGACGTCGCGGCCCCACGGCAACGGAGGCACCCGAGGGCGCCCCGTGTGTACCGGCCCCGGCAGTCATACCAGGACCTCACGGACCGGGAATGCAGGAGGAGACTCCGGATGAGCCGGGAAACCGTGGCACACATCTGCCACCTGCTGGCACACCTGTCACCGCGTGGCACTGGCGGGGGACACCCTCTCCCCGTGTCCGTCAAGGTTACGGTGGCCCTGAACTTTTATGCAACGGGGTCATTCCAGGCACCGAGTGGGGACCTGTCCGGCATATCGCAGACATCGGTGCATCCGGGCAGTGACAGATGCCCTTTATGCCATGGCGCACCGCTACATCCGCTTCCCCGTGGACCGGGCCAGCCAAGATGCCCGGGCCGTGGGCTTCTCTGCCGTTGCCGGGTTCCCCATGGTCCAGGGCGCGATCGATGGGATGCACGTCGCCGTGCGGCCACCTGCAGAGAACAGGGCCGTGTTCACTAATAGGAAGGGGACCTATTCAATGAACGTACAGGTGGTCTGTGACCACCGCATGATGATCCTGCACGTCTGCGCCCGTCACCCAGGCAGTGTACACGACTCATTCGTGTTGTCGCGGTCATCCATCCCCGGCATGTACGAGGGACGCCATCCCCGGCTGAGGGGCTGATTGCTGGGCGACAGGGGCTACCCATTGCGATCGTGGCTGATGACGCCTATACGGAGGCCACGCAATGAGGCGGAGAACCGCTACAATGATGCCCATGTAGCGACAAGGGGAGTGATCGAGAGGTGCTTTGGCGTGCTGAAGATGCGTTTCAGGTGCCTGGACCTCTCTGGGGGCGCCCTCCAGTATCGGTCAGATAGGGTCGGCCGCATCATTGTGGTGTGCTGCGTCCTGCACAACATAGCCCAGCAGAGGGGCGATGTGCCGCAGGCAGAGGAGGGCGGAGTGGAGGAGCAGCAGGAAGAGGCCCAGTCCTCCCCAGATGAGGGGGATGGGGGCAATGGTCAGGGCAGACGGGGTAGACACAGACGGGTGGCTGTCCACCGTTACCGGCTGGCCCAGCGGGCACGGGACAGACTGATAGACGCCCGCTTCACTGACTAGATGGGCGTGGGAATCGGGTAGTATGGCCACAGACCGCACACCATGATAACAGCCGACCACCCACACCCCCCACCCATCCACCCACCCAGCACCCTCACCGCCCTCTCCAACCCCACACACCCCACCCGCATGCACACCACCCCCCCACCCCCAATTGCCGATCCACCGGCGGCACAATGGGCCGGGCTCACCCAGTTGCGGGTGGACGCGTGTCTATCGCAGGCCATGGAGAATGATGACAACCCGCCTCCGATGAGCTCCTGGCTCTACATCGTTGGACTATGTCTGACCCATGGCCACAGTACCACCATCCACCCGGACCATCCCTGCATGCGGCTGTGACACTGCAGCGCACGGTCCCGTCCTCTGCCCGGGGGATGTTGATGGCGGCCCAGGGGGAAGGGGGCAGACTCACCTGGGGCTGAGGTAAGACCACACCTCATACACACACTTGCGCTCAACGTACATGACACCCCCGCACACTTTGGACAGAGCACAAAGGCAGCTTCGGTAGGTGTAACATTGACTTTAATAACCAAAGGAGTTCATGCACGTGCCCTAGCGCCTAAAACTCATCTGTGCCCTGCACCCGTGCCAACTTACTCAGTGTCTAATTGTTTGGCCTTACGGGCCCTTTGACTACGTCTACGTGGTTCCCCAGACGGTACAGCAGAACTGGAGGTGGACTCCTGTGATTCCTGCCCTCTGACACTGGATCCCTTTGGCGGCCGTTTCCTGGGGCGTCCTGGCCTAGATGGGCCAGGCTGCGGCCCGGGCGACTGGGATGGCGAGCTGCCAGCCTGTCCTGCCCGTTGCCCACCCGATGCACCTGGGACGGAAGGGGGGGGAGTCCGAGGTGTCGCGGTGTACCGGGACCTCCCCTACAGAGGGAGCCGGGACGGACCACACCACCTCCTCCTCCCTCGGGGTGCCCGATGGCCCCCAGGCCTCTACATGGGTGGGGGATGCGAACGGACTGGCCATCCGACGCGCCCCCGACATCTGGCGCTGCCAGTCCTGGAGGCCCGTGCTGGTATCGACAGGGGTCTGCAGGTTTGCAGCCATGGAGCCCAGGGGGTTGTCGAACCCTGTCTGCGACAGTGCGACGCCAGCTCGCACATGGCCACTGGCGCCGATGCCCTCAGCGATGGCCTGCTGAGACTGGGCCGTGGCCTGCAGAGACTGGGCCATGGCCTGCAGAGACTGGGCTATGGCCTGCTGAGACTGGGCTATGGCCTGCTGAGACTGGGCCATGGCCTGCTGAGACTGGGCTATGGCGTTGAGCGCCTCTGCCATCTGGCGCTGGCACTGGCTCATGGCCTCCTGTGAGAGGGCAGCCATTTCCTGGGCCACAGACGCCGCCTGCACGGAAGGCCCCAGGCCTCGCAAACCGTTCCCCATGTCTGACACCGTCGCACCCATTGCCTCCACCGCGGACGCCACCCGTGCGGTGTCAGCCTGGGTGGCACGCATGACCGGGACCACTCCCAGCTCCTGGACGCGGGTGGTCTCCTCCACCTGCGACCGCAGCCGCCGCAAGCCACCCGTCACCCTATTCGCTCGTCTCCGTGTCAGTGGTTGCATCGGATCTATGTGTGGGTGTGGTAACTGCAGGAACCCGGGATCCATCTGGGCGGCAGATGTTCGCTTGGCCTGGGCTGCCCTCCGACCGCCCGGTCCCTCTGCTGCTCCTACCTCCACCTGCTGTACCGGGACGGCTGTGTTGTGCGCACCAGTGAGTGTACCAGACGCCTCATCACTAAAGTGCCCAACCGTGGTGAGTGTTTCTGCGCTGGTGGAGGGTGTTGGTGACAGCAGTGGCGTTGTGTCGTGCTCTTCGTCCCACTCTGAGTCCATGGCACTTTGGGGTGGGGGTTCGTCTCCACCCATCTACTCTGAGTCACTGTCCGGTATTTCGTCTTCCCGGGTAGGGGCGTCCTGGGTAGTGCTGTCCCGGGTAGTGCTGTCCCGGGTAGTGCTGTCCCGGGTAGTGGTGTCCCGGGTAGGGGTGTCCTGGGTAGTGGTGTCCCGGGTAGGGGTGTCCTGGATAGTGGTGTCCTGGGTAGTGGTGTCCTGGCTCGGATGTGACGGGGGCCTGTGGCTGCCCCCCTCATCGCTGGGTGGTCGCTCCCGCACGTGACGGGGGTGTCGTCTCCCTGTTGCTCCAGGTCTCTCCGTCTCCCGTGGTGCGCGAGGGGCATCCTGCGGGCGTCGCATGCTGGAGGGTCCGGGTCTCTCCGTCTCCCGTGGTCTCCGAGGGGCATCCTGCGGGCGTCGCATGCTGGAGGGTTCGGGTCTCTCCGTCTCCCGTGGTCTCCGAGGGGCATCCTGCGGGCGTCGCATGCTGGAGGGTGCGGGTCTCTCCGTCTCCTGTGGTCTCCGAGGGGCATCCTGCGGGCGGTCTGCATCTGCGGGGATGGGTGCCTGGACGTTTGGTCCTGCGATACACAATGAAGCATGCATGGTTAGACATCAGGCAGTGATCAGGTGATACGGGGGAGGGGGATATAGGGGAGGGGGGATATGGGGACGGGCTGTTGGTGGCTCACTTGCTCGTGGGGCCCCGACCTCTGCATCAGCAACCTCCCGGTCCTCAGGTCCGCCAGCCAGTTCCAGGGCCCTTTCCTCGTGTACGGTCAGTGGCCTCTCATCAGCGGGCCCTCCTCCAGTCCTCACATGCTCCCTATTGTTGTGTGCGCGCTTCTCCTGGGGGGGGGGGGGGGGTGGTGGCAGGGGTAAAAGGCAACAGTGTTAGGCAGGTATATGAATGCACGCCATCGGTTGCGCGTGCATTGCAGAGGTTAAGGTTAGGGCTGGATTCACTTGGGGATATGGGGGAGGGGGGGATATGGGGGAGGGGGGATATGGGGGAGGGGGGAATATGGGGGATATGGGGGAGGGGGGTATGGGGGGATATGGGGGAGGGGGGATATGGGGGAGGGGGATATGGGGGAGGGGGGATATGGGGGAGGGGGGATATGGGGGGGGATATGGGGGAGGGGGGATATGGGGGAGGGGGGAATATGGGGATATGGGGGAGGGGGGATATGGGGGAGGGGGGATATGGGGGAGGGGGGATATGGGGGAGGGGGGGATATGGGGGAGGGGGGATATGGGGAGGGGGGATATGGGGGAGGGGGGATATGGGGGAGGGGGGATATGGGGGATATGGGGGAGGGGGGATATGGGGGAGGGGGGATATGGGGGAGGGGGGGATTTGGGGGAGGGGGGATATGGGGGATGCTCACCCTGCCTGCTCTGACGAGGTCGTTCACCTTCTTGTGGCACTGGGTGCCTGTCCGTGGTGTTAGGGCCACAGCGGTGACGGCCTCTGCCACCTCCCTCCACAGACGCCGGCTGTGGCGTGGGGCAACTCTGCGGCCGTGCCCGGGATACAGGGCGTCCCTCCTCTGCTCCACCGCATCCAGGAGCGCCTCCACATCGCGTGACTCGAACCTCGGGGCTGACCGACGGCCAGCCATCAAGTCGGGTGTTGCGGTCGGCTGTTCCGGTCGGGTGGGGGGGAGCTGCGCGGCCTTATGAGCCGTCACGCCGTGCAGCGCGTATGACGCTGCACGGCGTGAACCACTGCGCAAGCGCGGATCCCGTTACGTCGCTGCTAGCCCATTTCGGGCCGCAGACTATCGGCCCATTTTTATGACGTGACGCAAGTGGGATTTGCGCCGTTTTTTGCGCCGATCGGCGGACTTTCCGCCGATAACGGAGAATTTCGCCCGGGGATTTGGTTGAGCTCAACATAGCTTTTCAGACACCCAAGGGCGATCTTCACATTCCCTTGGATAAAATCTTGGAAGTTAGCAAAGATGCTGCTCTGTCCACTTACTGGTGCTGGTATGGGGTTCAAGCAATTTTGAAGCTTTGACTTTGTTAACACACTAATGATCCTGGCAGGAAATTTTAAGATAGGCTAGTTACTTTTAGCGACACTCCTGTCCTTCCTGGTCCACACAAAAAAAAACTTAGTGCGTTCTGGAGTGCTTTTGAGTGCCTTTCAGAGGTCTCTGTAGGACCACTTGGTTAGGCCACTCAATACCTGGTACAAATGGGCAGAAGAGTGTGTGTGGTGAATGATCTGTCCATCGGTCTCTGTACACTGCAATCACGTTTCTACAACTGGCAGAGGATCCTAATTTGCATCTTTATGCAACCTCCTGCTGGTTTTGAACTGATTGGCTGCATCAGGCCCACCTTGGACAAATTCCCATTTCACCAACTCTGATTTCTAGTCTCTGCCCAATCATTCTTCATCTGAGAACGGGGGGTCTGACAGTTGAAAATCCCCTCCTTTCCCTCGACCCCAGTTGTTATGACCTGATGGCTCTTCTGGATCAAATAATGCTGGTGGCATGTATCACTGTTAAAGGGGCAGATACATCATCAACCAAAACATTTCTTGCTCTTATTGCACTGGGTATTTGGCAGAATCTCTTTTTGTCTGAATAAGTAGGGTTTCTGCCACACTTCCTGAAAAGTGGAGTGCGGATAAATTGCATGGCCATTGTGTGTTCCGTCAATATTTTTTGAATGCACAATTCAATGTTTTTGGTGTGTTTGTTGCACTTTCAGTTTCTTACTTCTATATCTTACCTGTTCAAACATTTAAATAAGTTTTTTTTAAAAACTGCAATTGCCCTGTTACCGAATCGGGTAAAAAGGACTTGCATTTCTCCATCTTCTTTCGCAACCTCAGGCCAACCCAAAGTGCTTTATGCTGTTGAAGTGCAGTCACTGTGGTAACATAGGAAACACAGCAGCCAATTTACACAAGATCCCACAAGCTGCAATGAGATAATGACCAGATAAGTTTTTTTTGCTTTATAATGGTGTTGGTTTGAGGTAAATATTAACGAGGACTTGCAGAAAATACACTGAACTGCTAGAAATGTATGAACAATTAAGCAAATGGAAATACTATCTGGTGCTCTCTTAAGTAGTCTGAGCACCTTCCTTTAAACAGATGCCTCACCCTGCTCTGCATCACTTTGGTGGTGCCACCCTGCTAACTAGAGCATGTATTTATTCCGGCAAGGGCAGTACGATGGCACAGTGATTAGCACTGCTGCCTCACAGGGCCAGGGACCTGGGTTCAGTTCTGGCCTTGGGTGACTGTCTGTGTAGAGTTTGCATTTTCTCCCCATATCTGTGCGGGTTTCCTCCGGTTTCCTCCCATATTCCAAAGATGTGCAGTGGTGGATTGGCCATGCTGAATTGCACCTTAGGTTAGGTGGGTTACAGGGATGGGGAGGTGGGCCTAGGTAGGGCGCTCTTTCAGAGGGTTGGTGCAGACTCGATGGGCTGAATGGCCTTCTTCTGCACTCTAGGGATTCTATGATACTTTTATAATGCAATGACAGAAAAATACTTAATATCTTCACTACCCCACAATTGTAGGTCAATTTTTTAACCCCCTTGCACCACTTCCCTTCCTGTCTTTATGGGTGGGATTTTCCAGCCTCTCCTGTTGGTGGGATCTCCTGGTCCCGCTGAAGTCAACATTTGAGATTTGAATGGCTCTCCACATCCGCTGAGGGTGAATTCACTGTAATGGGACTGGAAAACCCCAGCCTGTGCCTGTGTTCCGAATTCATGCAAGGTTTTGGTTGATCATACAACAGGTCCTTTTAACACTTAGTTTGAAATCGTATCACTGTATTAAAAACCTGTTCGTCTTTTATTCCCTCTTAGCGTCTAGTAAATATCAAAATGTTTTTTAAAGACAATGATGAATGGTGTCTTTCCAAATATCCGCACTAGCTAGCAAATAGTTAGTCTCCGCAAGAAATCATTTCCATTTATTATCTTCAGACCTTTCATCCAGTTACCTCTTTTTCATAGTATTTTTGAAAAAGCACATTGTTTTTAAAAGTTACGGGCCCGATTGAATGGCCTCAAAACACCCAACTCGGGACGCGACAGAGCCATTAAATCTAACAAGATCTCGCGAGATGTCATGATCGTGATCTCGCCCTCATTGGGCGGGATCTAGATTTACATATTTATGTGAGCAAATAAATATGTCTGCAGCGGATTCTCCTAAGGCCCGGATTGGACAACTGTGCTTGGAAGACCTCGCCATGGCGTCATTTAGTACTGGTTCACACAAATGTGGACCAGGCGTAACAGCACCTGGGGGGTCTTCCAGGCCATCAGAGGCCCAGGTGGTTAGGGTCTGGGGCAGGGTGGTACCCTGGCACTTCCGTTGTCACTTGGGCACATTGGCACTACCAGCCATGCATAGTGACACTGCCAGGCTGGCTGGGGCACTGCCAGGGTGCCAGGCTGGCACTGGCAGGGTGTCATGTTGGCACTGCCAGGGATCGGGCCATGGGATGCTCTACCTTTATGAGGTGGGGTGACAGGGGTGGGCTTGAGGACCCCCTAAATGATAAGTTGGGGTGTTGCGAGGCTCTGGAAGCCGCGGTGGGGGGGCTCAGAGATTGGGGCGCTATTCTAAAATAACGCCTCGTCAGTGCAGAAAATGAAGGTAAGTTCAACCTTAGCGGGGCATTCCTCGCCGAGGCGAAAATCCCCCCAGAATCCTGCTTGACAGCAGGGTCTATATCTCGGTGCTGCAGGCACTGTTAAATGCACCCAAAACAGGATGCTGTTTTTTCCCCATCATCTTAAAAATAAGTCTTGTCCTAAATCCTTTCTGGAGAAAACAAAGCCATAAATGTGACAAGAACTTGTATATATAGCACGTTTAATGTAGTAAAACATCTCGTAGCACTGTGCAGGAATGGTAGCAAACAAAATGGAAGAATGAATCATATAAGGAGATATTAGGGACAGGAGGCTAAAAGCGTGGTGAAAGAGCTATGTTTTAAGAAGTGTCTTAAAGGAGGAGAGGGAAGTCAAGAGGCAGGTTGATTTCAGGGGCCATTCCAGAGCTGAGGGCTGGCCCTAAGTTGCTAACGGCACTGTCGCCAATGGTGGATGCCCAAGAGGCGAGGGTCGGGGCGATTTAAACATCACCAACTTCCGCTTATGCAAACGTCTTTAACAGAATGAAACATCCCTAGGCAATCCACGGAGAATTATAAAACAAAGCGAGGTTCAAAATCGCATTCCGAGTTTTTAGTTCAGATAACCAAAAGCTTTGTCAGTGAAGTAGGCCTTTAAGAAGTGTCTCAAAGGAGGAAGCTGTAGAGGATGAATTCCAGAGGTTGGATCCCAAGCAACTGAAGGTACAGCCATCAACAGTGGAGTGATTAAAACAACAGATGCACAAGAGGCCAGATTTAGATGAGAGCAGGTATCACAGAGGGTCCCTTGCTGGTAGCATGAGAAAGATCTCAGAGAGTTGTGAATCTGGAGGAAAGCAGAAAGTGAGGAGTCATGGAGGGATTTCAAAGACAGGGGGCGAAATTCTCCGTTATCGGCGGAAACTCCGCCGATCGGCGCAAAAAACGGCGCAAATCCCACTTGCGTCACGTCATAAAAATGGGCCGATAGTCTGCGGCCCGAAATGGGCTAGCAGCGACGTAACGGGATCCGCGCTTGCGCAGTGGTTCACGCCGTGCAGCGTCATACGCGCTGCACGGCGTGACGGCTCATAAGGCCGCGCAGCTCCCCCCCACCCGACCGGAACAGCCGACCGCAACACCCGACTTGATGGCTGGCCGTCGCTCAGCCCCGAGGTTCGAGTCACGCGATGTGGAGGCGCTCCTGGATGCGGTGGAGCAGAGGAGGGACGCCCTGTATCCCGGGCACGGCCGCAGAGTTGCCCCACGCCACAGCCGGCGTCTGTGGAGGGAGGTGGCAGAGGCCGTCACCGCTGTGGCCCTGACACCACGGACAGGCACCCAGTGCCACAAGAAGGTGAACGACCTCGTCAGAGCAGGCAGGGTGAGCGTCCCCCATATCCCCCCCTCCCCCATATCCCCCCCTCCCCCATATCCCCCCTCCCCCATATTCCCCCCTCCCCCATATCCCCCCTCCCCCATATCCCCCCTCCCCCATATCCCCCCTCCCACATATCCCCCCTCCCCCCATATCCCCCATATCCCCCCTCCCCCATATCCCCCCTCCCCCATATTCCCCCATATCCCCCCTCCCCCATATCCCCCCTCCCCCATATCCCCCCTCCCACATATCCCCCATATTCCCCCCTCCCCCATATCCCCCATATCCCCCCCTCCCCCATATCCCCCATATCCCCCCTCCCCATATCCCCCATATCCCCCCTCCCCCATATCCCCCATATCCCCCCTCCCCCATATCCCCCCTCCCCCATATCCCCCATATCCCCAAGTGAATCCAGCCCTAACCTTAACCTCTGCAATGCACGCGCAACCGATGGCGTGCATTCATATACCTGCCTAACACTGTTGCCTTTTACCCCTGCCACCACCCCCCCCCCCCCCCAGGAGAAGCGCGCACACAACAATAGGGAGCATGTGAGGACTGGAGGAGGGCCCGCTGATGAGAGGCCACTGACCGTACACGAGGAAAGGGCCCTGGAACTGGCTGGCGGACCTGACGACCGGGAGGTTGCTGATGCAGAGGTCGGGGCCCCACGAGCAAGTGAGCCACCAACAGCCCGTCCCCATATCCCCCCTCCCCTATATCCCCCTCTCCCGTATCACCTGATCACTGCCTGATGTCTAACCATGCATGCTTCATTGTGTATCGCAGGACCAAACGTCCAGGCACCCATCCCCGCAGATGCAGACCGCCCGCAGGATGCCCCTCCGAGACCACGGGAGACGGAGAGACCCGCACCCTCCAGCATGCGACGCCCGCAGGATGCCCCTCGGAGACCACGGGAGACGGAGAGACCCGCACCCTCCAGCATGCGACGCCCGCAGGATGCCCCTCGGAGACCACGGGAGACGGAGAGACCCGAACCCTCCAGCATGCGACGCCCGCAGGATGCCCCTCGGAGACCACGGGAGACGGAGAGACCCCGAACCCTCCAGCATGCGACGCCCGCAGGATGCCCCTCGGAGACCACGGGAGACGGAGAGACCTGGAGCAACAGGGAGACGACACCCCCGTCACGTGCGGGAGCGACCACCCAGCGATGAGGGGGGCAGCCACAGGCCCCCGTCACATCCGAGCCAGGACACCACTACCCAGGACACCACTATCCAGGACACCCCTACCCGGGACACCACTACCCAGGACACCCCTACCCGGGACAGCACTACCCGGGACAGCACTACCCAGGACACCCCTACCCGGGAAGACAAAATACCGGACAGTGACTCAGAGTGGATGGGTGGAGACGAACCCCCACCCCAAAGTGCCATGGACTCAGAGTGGGACGAAGAGCACGACACAACGCCACTGCTGTCACCAACACCCTCCACCATCGCAGAAACACTCACCACGGTTGGGCACTTTAGTGATGAGGCGTCTGGTACACTCACTGGTGCGCACAACACAGCCGTCCCGGTACAGCAGGTAGAGGTAGGAGCAGCAGAGGGACCGGGCGGTCGGAGGGCAGCCCAGGCCAAGCGAACATCTGCCGCCCAGATGGATCCCGGGTTCCTGCAGTTACCACACCCACACATAGATCCGATGCAACCACCGACACGGAGACGAGCGAATAGGGTGACGGGTGGCTTGCGGCGGCTGCGGTCGCAGGTGGAGGAGTCCACCCGCGTCCAGGAGCTGGGAGTGGTCCCGGTCATGCGTGCCACCCAGGCTGACACCGCACGGGTGGCGTCCGCGGTGGAGGCAATGGGTGCGACGGTGTCAGACATGGGGAACGGTTTGCGAGGCCTGGGGCCTTCCGTGCAGGCGGCGTCTGTGGCCCAGGAAATGGCTGCCCTCTCACAGGAGGCCATGAGCCAGTGCCAGCGCCAGATGGCAGAGGCGCTCAACGCCATAGCCCAGTCTCAGCAGGCCATGGCCCAGTCTCAGCAGGCCATAGCCCAGTCTCTGCAGGCCATGGCCCAGTCTCTGCAGGCCATGGCCCAGTCTCAGCAGGCCATCGCTGAAGGCATCGGCGCCAGTGGCCATGTGCGAGCTGGTGTCGCACTGTCGCAGACAGGGTTCGACAACCCCCTGGGCTCCATGGCTGCAAACCTGCAGACCCCTGTCGATACCAGCACGGGCCTCCAGGACTGGCAGCGCCAGATGTCGGGGGCGCGTCGGATGGCCAGTCCGTTCGCATCCCCCACCCATGTAGAGGCCTGGGGGCCATCGGGCACCCCGAGGGAGGAGGAGGTGGTGTGGTCCGTCCCGGCTCCCTCTGTAGGGGAGGTCCCGGTACACCGCGACACCTCGGACTCCCCCCCTTCCGTCCCAGGTGCATCGGGTGGGCAACGGGCAGGACAGGCTGGCAGCTCGCCATCCCAGTCGCCCGGGCCGCAGCCTGGCCCATCTAGGCCAGGACGCCCCAGGAAACGGCCGCCAAAGGGATCCAGTGTCAGAGGGCAGGAATCACAGGAGTCCACCTCCAGTTCTGCTGTACCGTCTGGGGAACCACGTAGACGTAGTCAAAGGGCCCGTAAGGCCAAACAATTAGACACTGAGTAAGTTGGCACGGGTGCAGGGCACAGATGAGTTTTAGGCGCTAGGGCACGTGCATGAACTCCTTTGGTTATTAAAGTCAATGTTACACCTACCGAAGCTGCCTTTGTGCTCTGTCCAAAGTGTGCGGGGGTGTCATGTACGTTGAGCGCAAGTGTGTGTGTGAGGGGTGGTCTTACCTCAGCCCCAGGTGAGTCTGCCCCCTTCCCCCTGGGCCGCCATCAACATCCCCCGGGCAGAGGACGGGACCGTGCGCTGCAGTGTCACAGCCGCATGCAGGGATGGTCCGGGTGGATGGTGGTACTGTGGCCATGGGTCAGACATAGTCCAACGATGTAGAGCCAGGAGCTCATCGGAGGCGGGCTGTCATCATTCTCCATGGCCTGCGATAGACACGCGTCCACCCGCAACTGGGTGAGCCCGGCCCGTTGTGCCGCCGGTGGATCGGCAATTGGGAGTGGGGGGGTGGTGTGCATGCGGGTGGGGTGTGTGGGGTTGGGGAGGGGGGTGATGGTGCTGGGTGGATGGATGGGTGGGGGGTGTGGGTGGTCGGCTGTTGTCATGGTGTGCGGTCTGTGGCCATACTACCCGATTCCCACGCCCATCTAGTCAGTGAAGCGGGCGTCTATCAGTCTGTCCCGTGCCCGCTGGGCCAGCCGGTAACGGTGGACAGCCACCCGTCTGTGTCTACCCCGTCTGCCCTGACCATTGCCCCCATCCCCCTCATCTGGGGAGGACTGGGCCTCTTCCTGCTGCTCCTCCACTCCGCCCTCCTCTGCCTGCGGCACATCGCCCCTCTGCTGGGCTATGTTGTGCAGGACGCAGCACACCACAATGATGCGGCCGACCCTATCTGACCGATACTGGAGGGCGCCCCCAGAGAGGTCCAGGCACCTGAAACGCATCTTCAGCACGCCAAAGCACCTCTCGATCACTCCCCTTGTCGCTACATGGGCATCATTGTAGCGGTTCTCCGCCTCATTGCGTGGCCTCCGTATAGGCGTCATCAGCCACGATCGCAATGGGTAGCCCCTGTCGCCCAGCAACCAGCCCCTCAGCCGGGGATGGCGTCCCTCGTACATGCCGGGGATGGATGACCGCGACAACACGAATGAGTCGTGTACACTGCCTGGGTAACGGGCGCAGACGTGCAGGATCATCATGCGGTGGTCGCAGACCACCTGTACGTTCATCGAATAGGTCCCCTTCCTATTAGTGAACACGGCCCTGTTATCTGCAGGTGGCTGCACGGCGACGTGCATCCCATCGATCGCGCCCTGGACCATGGGGAACCCGGCAATGGCAGAGAAGCCCACGGCCCGGGCATCTTGGCTGGCCCGGTCCACGGGGAAGCGGATGTAGCGGAGCGCCATGGCATAAAGGGCATCTGTCACTGCCCGGATGCACCGATGCACCGATGTCTGCGATATGCCGGACAGGTCCCCACTCGGTGCCTGGAATGACCCCGTTGCATAAAAGTTCAGGGCCACCGTAACCTTGACGGACACGGGGAGAGGGTGTCCCCCGCCAGTGCCACGCGGTGACAGGTGTGCCAGCAGGTGGCAGATGTGTGCCACGGTTTCCCGGCTCATCCGGAGTCTCCTCCTGCATTCCCGGTCCGTGAGGTCCTGGTATGACTGCCGGGGCCGGTACACACGGGGCGCCCTCGGGTGCCTCCGTTGCCGTGGGGCCGCGACGTCCTTCTCCCCCTCCTCGTCCTGTCGGTCAGGTGTCCCTCCAGCCTGGGCGGCTGCCGCCTGCCCCTCTGCGGCAGCCTGCGCCGCCTCTCTGGCACGCTCCTCCTCCTCCTCCTCCTCCTCCTCCTCCTCATCCAGGGCAACAGAGACATGAGCGGCTGCCACCACGGCGGCCAACATCGCTGGATGATCTGAAAACATGACGACCTGGTGGGGGGGAGGGGAACGACGACATGTCATCATTGCCCATATACCCTCCTCCCCCCAGCCAGGTGGCATGGACCGCATGGGTCCAACTGTTGGAGGCTGGCACCTGGCCAGGTGGACCAACTCATTTGCCCTCCCATCACCCACCCCGGCACGGACCCCCCCCCCGCCCCAACCTCCACCCCAGCACGGACCCCCCCCCCCCCAACCTCCACCCCGGCACGGACCCCCTCCACAACCTCCACCCCGGCACGGACCCCCTCCCCAACCTCCACCCCGGCACGGACCCCCTCCCCAACCCCCAACCTCCACCCCGGCACGGACCCCCTCCCCAACCCCCAACCTCCACCCCGGCACGGACCCCCTCCCCAACCCCCAACCTCCACCCCGGCACGGACCCCCTCCCCAACCCCCAACCTCCACCCCGGCACGGACCCCCTCCCCAACCCCCAACCTCCACCCCGGCACGGACCCCCTCCCCAACCCCCAACCTCCACCCCGGCACGGACCCCCTCCACAACCCCCAACCTCCACCCCGGCACGGACCCCCTCCCCAACCTCCACCCCGGCACGGAACCCCTCCCCAACCCCCACCCCAGCACGGACCCCCCCCCCCAACCTCCACCCCGGCACGGACGCCCTCCACAACCCCCAACCTCCACCCCAGCACGGACCCCCCCCAACCTCCACCCCGGCACGGAACCCCTCCCCAACCCCCAACCTCCACCCCAGCACGGACCCCCCCCCCCAACCTCCACCCCGGCACGGACCCCCTCCACAACCCCCAACCTCCACCCCGGCACGGACCCCCTCCCCAACCTCCACCCCGGCACGGACCCCCTCCCCAACCTCCACCCCGGCACGGACCCCCTCCCCAACCCCCAACCTCCACCCCGGCACGGACCCCCCCCCCAACCTCCACCCCGGCACGGACCCCCTCCCCAACCCCCAACCTCCACCCCGGCACGGACCCCCTCCCCAACCCCCAACCTCCACCCCGGCACGGACCCCCTCCCCAACCCCCAACCTCCACCCCGGCACGGACCCCCTCCCCAACCCCCAACCTCCACCCCGGCACGGACCCCCTCCACAACCCCCAACCTCCACCCCGGCACGGACCCCCTCCCCAACCTCCACCCCGGCACGGAACCCCTCCCCAACCTCCACCCCGGCACGGACCCCCTCCCCAACCCCCAACCTCCACCCCGGCACGGACCCCCTCCCGGCACTCCCCCGGAGCCCAGCCTACTCTAACCACCCCCCCCCCCCCCCCCCCGCCGCACACACACACAAGCCGAGACACACCTCTCCTCAGGCAATCAGTCTGCGGCCACGCCATTTCCTGCCCAGAGCCAACCCCCCAGGCCGTCACTCACCTCCTCGCTGGTCGGCGTGAGCCTGGAGCACCGGGTCACGCCGATGAAAAGGAGGTTTGATTCACGTCGACGTGAACGGTCATCACGTCGACGGGACTTCGGCCCATCCGGAAGGGAGAATATCGGCAGGCCGAAAATCGGCTGCCTTGCGCAGGCCCGTGACATTCTCCGCGGCAGCGGCGCCATTAACGCCCCGCCGACTTTTCTCCCTTCGGAGACTTCGGCGGGGGCGGGGGCGGGATTCACGGCGGCCAACGGCCATTCTCCGACCCGGCGGGGGGTCGGAGAATGACGCCCAAAATGAGAATTCTCCAGGCTGGTTTAGCACACTGAGCTAAATCGCTGGCTTTTAAAGCAGACCAATGCAGGCCAGCAGCACGGTTCAATTCCCGTACCAGCCTCCCCGAACAGGCGCCGGAATGTGGCGACTAGGGGCTTTTCACAGTAACTTCATTGAAGCCTACTTGTGACAATAAGCGATTTTCATTTCATTTCATTTTAAAACCAAGGTATTGCTTGACCCGGGGCGAATATAAGTCAGCAAGGATTGTAGAGCTGGAGGAGGTTAAAGAGAGGGTCAACTTCTCGCAACCATTCATATGCAGTTAAGGGGTGCCTTTCTTTCCACTTGTTCTTTTCCATTCCCTTCAATATCCTTCTTTGAAGGCATTAACTCTTGGGGTTCCATGGTGGTTGGTGCTTTTCCTAAGCAGTTATTCTTCATGAATAAACAATGACAGCGAGTTTTGACAGAATGTTCAATTATGTATAAAGAGCAACAATGAACACTAAATGTGATCTCAACAGGGTGTAAGAGTTTGGTAAGTTGAGGGAGTTTGTCCACTGTTGCTTTCTCCAACTTTCCTTTGGAAGTGGTTCTTGCTCTCCTACAGGGGAAAGAAGGGGCATGATTCTTCACCGGCGTGATTCTCTGTTATGCCGGCACCCGGGAGTTTCCCAACGGCGTGGGGTTGCCCCACAATGGGAAACCCCATTGACCGGCCGGTGTAACAGAGAATCCCGCCAGCCGGTTGGGGCAGAAATGTGGCGCGTCGAGGCGGAGAATCCCGCCCATGATGTTTGGTATCTGGTGAGTGCCCGGGAAGTGGTTAAGGTTTATTCTATTCCTAAGTTGAAAAATAGTACAGGAATTTGTGGTAAGATTAATAAACCACAGAAAATAAAATAAATAATTGAATAAAATAATTACATAATTAATTAAAACACATAAAGAAAGCAGGACAGGTGATGTGTCATGGTCGCAGGATGCGGGAGCTCCTAGATACCAGTGTGATCCAGGACAAACATGTCTGTGGCTTGAGGAGCTTTGGATCTGAGTCATTGAACTGGAGGCTGAGCTGCAGACACTACGACACATTAAGGAGGGGAAGAGTTACCTGGATGTTTTGTACCAGGAGGCAATTATTGGGGGTAGGCAGAAATGTGGGGTTGAGGTTACATTCAGATCAGCCTTGATCTTATTAAATGGTGGAGCAGGGTGAGGGGCCGAATGGCCTCCTCCTGCTCCTAATTTCTATGTTCATATGCACGTATGATCCTATATTTAGCAGCTACACCAGAAGCTGCAACCATAGTTGATCCTTCCCTAGCTTGAGAGTGCTGCTCTTTCTTCTTGCTAAAGTGCCAATTCTTGCAGCACTTCTGCAGGTATGCATTTGTCTACCACTATATGGTTCAGCATCTTACTCAATTCTAAAACTCCATTTCAGACTTGTGCATTGCTAGAACCATTGCCTGATGGGCCAAATGGCCCCCTAATGTGCTGTAAATTTTCTATATTCCTATGTAACTTAAGATTTATCAAGGTGGAGCTGCTAAACAGGAGCCTGCGAAAATTTAGATTCTGGCATCAGCTATAATCTGCTAACTCCAAATGGCTGAATTTTGGTTCTATCTATTTTAACATCAGCTTTTAAAATAAATATTGCACACCCTTTAAAAATAAAGTTTGATTCCTGCTCTGTATTGAACTTGCTGATCTTGGCCAAGATAAGATAGATGTGACACAATTTCAACCAGGACACCTGAGAAAGGGTGAGAGATAGGCAGCTTATATAGATAGATAACCTACATTACCTAGGTGAGTTGAGGTTAATTATAAGCGCACAGTACAGCCGTATCACTGCCTTTATGCCCCAAATCGGGCACTGATAAATGTCCAACCCTAAGTGTGCAGATAATCCGCTGGATTCTCCGCCCCGCCGCGCCACATTTCTGGTTCAGCACGCTGGCGGGATGCTCCATTACGCCAGCTGGTCAATGGGGTTTCCCATTGTGGGGCAACCCCACGTTGTCCTGCCAGTGGAGAATCCAGCCCATTAAAGGCGATACGTTGGCACAGTGGTTAGCACTGTTGCCTCACAGCCCCAGGGATCTGGGTTCAATTCCGACCTTGGGTGACTGTGTGGAATTTGCACGTTCTCCCCATTTCTGCGTGGGTTTCCTCTGGGTGCTCCGGTTTCCTCCCACAATCCAAAGATGTGCAGGCTAGGTGAATTGGCCACCAGCAGGATCTTCTGGTCCCGCAGAAAGTGAACCCCCTTCCTCCCCGGCGGTTGACACCCCCATGGCGCAGCTGCTGAGCAAGGCAAATGGCCATCGACTTCAGAAGGACTGGAAATCACGATGGCGGCTAATAACGAGCCACGTTCGCCGCAGGAAAACCTGTTGAGTTCCAGAATTTTGATCCAGTGACTGAAAGAACGGCAATATAGTTCCAAGTCAGGGTGGTGTGTGCTTTTGAGAGGAACGTACAGATGGTGCTGTTCCTCTGAATCTGTTGCCCTTGTTCTTTTAGGTGGCAGAGATTGTGTGTCTGGCTTTTGTGGAAGCCTTGACAAGATGCTGTAGTACATTATGTACATGCTGTCGTCACTGAGTGCCGATGGTGGGGGAGTGGACATTTAAGTTAGTTGTTGGGGTGCTGATCAAGTGAGCTGCTTTCTCTTAGATACAGTCAAGATTTTTGAGTGTTCTTTGAGTGGCACTCATCCAGGCAAGTGGAGACTATTCCAAAACGCCCTTGACTCTTGCCTTATGTTTGGTGGAAAGCCTTTGGAGAATAAGGATGTGAATTCCCCAGCCCCGCTGACTGAAGTATGTGGAGTCAGTATCAGAAGATATGAGACAGGCACATGCAGCACTACAATGTATTGATCGTGCCTGCCTGCCACATATAATTACTTAAAATTAAGTCCTGGAGGCCAGACCTTGTGGGGTAGGAAGGGGAAGGTGGCTGAAATCTCTGGAAAAAATCCCCATTCGAGCTTCATGAGATCCAGGGCATAACTCCTTCCTAGCTTCATGAGATGGGCCTCACAATCTCCACTGAGGAGACCAGTGTGCAGGGTCTTAGTGGATGGAACAACTCCCAATGATCACTCACTTTCTGCGAGGATGAGGCTGTGGGGGTCTCCCAACATGTTGACCTCCCTTCATTGGCCTGCTTCCAACATGTCATTGTCCTTGTGACAGTATGGACAGAGGCTCTGACCTCTAGAAGATCACAAGGGAATTATCAAGGGAGACTGTCCGGGTATATCTTGTGATAAGTTAAGAATCTACTTTCCTAGTCTTATGCCAAGCTTATGCTATGCTGGCAATCACAAAATCAGATTGCACGGGAAGCTATTTGGCGCATTGTCCTTGTGCCAACTCTGTTAAAGAGCTATCCAATTAGTCTGACTTGACAGGTCTTATCATTTTAATTTAAAAAAAAAAATTTTATTAAAGGTTTTCATAAAATATCAATAACAAAATGAGAAAGAAAAAAGAACCCAACAGGGTTAAGTACAAAACACAATCTAAAAAAGCAACCCCCCAAACCCCTCCCCCCCTGTACATAAATAATAAATTAACATTAACACCCTGACTTAACACAACAGGTGTATACACCCCCTCAGACCCTCCAGTGTAAATAACATAAACAAAAATAAAGTAACCCCCCCCCCGAGCTGCTGCTGCCATTGACCAATGTCTATTGTTCTGCCAGAAAGTCTAAGAACGGTTGCCACCGCCTAAAGAACCCTTGTACCGACCCTCTCAAGGCGAATTTCACCTTCTCCAATTTAATGAACCCTCCCATATCGCTGATCCAGGATTCCACGCTTCGGGGCCTCGCATCTTTCCACTGAAGGAGAATCCTTCGCCGGGCTACCAGGGACGCAAAGGCCAGAATTCCGGCCTCCTTTGCCACCCCAAATATTGCGAGCCCCCAGCCCGGTCTGACCCTGGATCCTACCACCCTCGACACCGTCCTCGCTACGCCCTTCCAAAATTCCTCCAGCGCTGGGCATGCCCAGAACATATGGGTGTGGTTTGCTGGGCTCCCTGAGCACCTAACACACCTGTCCTCATCTCCAAAGAACCGGCTCATCCTTGTCCCGGTCATGTGTGCCCTGTGCAGCACCTTAAACTGTATGAGGCTGAGCCTCGCGCACGAAGAGGAAGAATTCACCCTCCCTAGGTCATCTGCCTACGTCCCCTCTTCGATCTCCTCTCCCAACTCCTCCTCCCACTTACCTTTCAACTCCACCACCGAGGCCTCCTCCTCCTCCTGCATCACCTGGTAAGTTTCCGAGATCTTCCTCACTCCCCACCCCCCCCCCCCCCCCCCCGCCCCACCCCCCGAGAGCACCCTGTCCTGTACTGTGTGTGGCAGTAGCCGCGGGAATTCCACCACCTGCCATCTGGCAAACACCCTTACCTGTAAGTACCTGAAGGTGTTCCCCGGGGAGCCCGTACTTCTCCTCCAGCTCACCCAAGCTCGCGAACTTCCCGTCCACAAACAGGTCCCCCAACTTTCGTATCCCTGCACTGTGCCACCCCGAAAACCCTCCACCTGTTCTTCCTGGGGCGAACCGGTGGTTCCCCCGAAATGGGGTCCACGCCGAGGCCCCAACTTCCCCCCTATGCCGCCTCCACTGCCCCCAAATTTTGAGGGCCGCCACCACCACCGGGCTCGTGGTATACCTCCTTGAAGGGAGCGGCAGCGGCGCCGTTGCCAGCGTCCCCAGATTTGTACTCACACAGGATGCCGTCTGCAGCCTCTTCCATGCAGCCCCCTCCCCCTCTATCACCCACTTGCGCACCATCGTCGCATTGGCGGCCCAGTAGTACCCACAGAGGTTGGGCAGCGCCAGCCCCCCCGATCTCTACTCTGCTCCAGGAACACCCTTCTCACCCTCAGAGTCCCTCGCGCCCACACAAACCCCATTATACTCCTGTTAACCCGCCTGAAAAAAGCCTTCGGGATAAACACGGGGAGGCACTGGAACAGGAACAAAAACCTTGGGAGCACCGTCATTTTGATTGACTGCACCCTACCCGCCAAGGACAGCGGCAACGCGTCTCACCTCTTGAACTCCTCCTCCATTTGCTCCACCAGCCTTGTAAAGTTAAGCCTATGCACGGCCCCCCAGCTCCTGGCCACCTGGCCCCCCAAATATCTGAAGCTCCTCTCGTCCTTTTTAGTGGGAGCTCGCCAATCCCCCTCTCCTGGTCCCCTAGCTGAACTACGAACAGCTCGCTCTTCCCCATACTGAGCTTGTACCCCGAAAAGTCCCCGAATTCCCTAAGGATCCTCACTACCTCTGGCATTCCTCCCACCGGGTCTGCCACATACAGCAGCAGGTCGTCCGCATAAAGTGACACCCTATGCTCCTCCCCACCCCGCACCAACCCCCTCCAGTTCCTCGACTCTCTCAGTGCCATAGCCAGGGGTTCAATCGCCAGTGCGAAGAGCAGGGGGGACAGGGGACACCCTGTCTCGTCCCTCGGTGCAACCGAACGTACTCGGACCTCCTCCTATTTGTGGCCACACTCGCCATCGGGACCTCATACAACAGCCTAACCCACCTGACAAACCCCTCCCCAAACCTGAACCTCTTCAGCACCTCCCACAGGTACTCCCACTCTATCCTATCGAAGGCTTTCTCAGCATCCATCGCCACCACTGTCTCCGCCTCCCCCTCCCTCGCCGGCATCATGATAACGTTCAAAAGCCTCCGCGCATTCGCGTTCAACTGTCTCCCCTTCACAAACCCCGTCTGGTCTTCATGGATGATCTGCGGCACACAATCCTCAATCCTCGTGGCTAAGACCTTCGCCAGCACCTTGGCATCTACATTTAGCAAGGAAATCGGTCTGTAAGACCCACATTGCAGGGTATCCTTGTCCCGCTTCAGGATCAAGGAGATCAGTGCCCGGGACATCGTCGGGGGTAAAGCCCCCCCCCTCCCTTGCCTCATTAAAGGTCCTAACTAACAGCGGGCCCAACAGGTCCATATATTTTTTATAGAACTCGACCGGGAAACCGTCCGGCCCCTGTGCCTTCCCCGCCTGCATACTTCCTATCCCTTTGATCAGCTGCTCCAGCCCAATCGGGGCCCCCAGTCCCGCCACCAGTCCCTCTTCCACCTTTGGAAACCTCAATTGGTCCAGGAAACGGCCCATCCCTCCCTCCTCCCGTGGGGGCTCGGATCGGTACAATTCCTCGTAGAAGTCCCTGAAGACCCCATTGATGCCAACCCCACTCCGCATCACGCTCCCTCCCCTGTCCTTAACTCCCCCGATCTCCCTAGCTGCGTCCCGCTTCCGAAGCTCATGGGCCAGCATCCAGCTTGCCTTTTCCTCATACTCGTAGACCGCCCCCTGGGCCTTCCTCCACTGCACCTCCGCCTTCCTGGTGGTCACCAGGTCGAATTCGGCCTGGAGGCTGTGCCTCTTCCTCAACAATCCTTCCTCAGGCTCTTCTGCATACCTCCTATCTACCCTCACCATCTCCCCCACCAGCCTCTCCCTCTCCCCCCCGCTCCCTCCACTCCTTGTGGGCCCTAATGGAGATCAGCTCTCCCCTCACCACCATCTTCAGTGCCTCCCATGCCATCCCCACTCAGACCTCCCCGTTGTCGTTGGTCTCCAAGTACCTCTCTATACTTCCTCGGACCCGCTCGCTCACCTCCTCGTCTGCCAACAGCCCCACCTCCAAGCGCCACAGTGGGCGCTGGTCCCTCTCCTCCCCCATCTCCAAGTCCACCCAATGCGGGGCGTGGTCCGAAATGGCTATTGCCGAATACTCGGTATCCTATACTCTCGCTATCAGCGCCCTACTCAAAATGAAAAAGTCGATTCGAGAATAAACCTTATGGACATGTGAGAAGAATGAAAATTCCCTAGCGCCCGACCGTGCAAATCTCCAAGGGCCCTCCCCTCCCATTTGGTCCATAAATCCCCTCAACACTCTAGCCGCCGCCGGCTCCTACCCGTCCTAGACCTGGAGAGATCCAGTGCCGGATCCAACACCGTGTTAAAGTCTCCCCCCCATTATCAGGCCCCCCACTTCCAAGTCTGGGATCCGACCCAACATACGCCGCATAAAACCCGCATCGTCCCAGTTCGGAGCATACACATTGACCAGTACCACCCTCTCTCCCTGCAACTTACCACTTACCATTATGTACCTACTGCCATTATCTGCCACAATGCTCGACGCCTCGAATGACACCTTCTTTCCCACTAAGATCGGCACCTCCTGATTTTTGGCATCTAGCCCCGAATGAAGCACCTGACCTACCCACCCTTTCCTCAGTCTTACCTGGTCTGCCACCTTCAGGTGTGTCTCCTGGAGCATAACCACATCCGCCTTGAGCCCCTTCAGGTGCGCGAACACGTGGGCCCGCTTAACCGGCCCTTTCAGTCCCCTTACATTCCAGGTTATCAGCCGGATCAGGGGGCTACCCGCCCCCTCCCCCGCCGACTAGCCATGCGCCCGCAACCCACACCCGGCCCGTTCCCCACAGTGGCATACCCCCATCTCGACCCCCCCCCCCACTCGCTCCAGCTCTTCCTTGACCTGAGCAGCAGCAACTCGATCCCCCCCCCGCCCCCCGACTAGGGCCCAACCTAGCTGGTTTACTCCCCCATTGCACTTCCGCAAGTCAGCGGGTTAAGCGGGCCCGCGTGTTCGCGCACCTGAAGGGGCTCAAGGCGGATGGGGTTATGCTCCAGGAGACACACCTGAAGGTGGCAGACCAGGTAAGACTCCTGCTGACCCCGGCCACTCCCGCCTCCCCTTCGACTCCTCCCATAGTGTGTTGCACACCCTCCTCTCCCGCTCCCCATCCACAGGCACTCCCCCTCCACCCTCCGTTCTAAGCGCGGGAAACAATCCGCGTTTCCCTGCCCCGGCCCCGCCCCCCCCCAGTCTTCGGCACGGGAAAAAAGCCCACGCTCTCCACCTACCAGGCCCCGCCACCAACCAAAACAGTGCCCAACCCACCCCATCCACCCTCCCCAACCCGAAAGAGAAAAACACAGAGAAAAAGAAACCCAAAACAATGCAAAGGCCCCCCCCGAACCAAAAATGGGCATAACATATCCACCGCAGTGCCCAATCACCCATCCCGACCCTCAGTCTGTGTCCAGCTTCTCGGCCTGAACAAAGGCCCACGCCTCCTCCGGAGACTCAAAACAATGGTGCCGGTCCTTGTAGGTAACCCACAGTTGCGCCGACTGCAACATGCCAAACTTCACCCCCTTCCTGTGCAGCACCGCCTTCGCTCGATTGTACCCAGCCCTCCTCTTCGCCACCTCCACACTCCAGTCCTGATATATCCGAACCTCCGTGTTCTCCCACCTGCTGCTCCTCTCCTTCTTGGCGTGGCTGAGCACACACTCCCGATCGACGAACCAATGGAACCGCACCAGCACCGCCCGCGGAGACACGTTAGCCTTGGGCCTCCTCGCCAACGCTCTATGGGCCCCTTCCAGCTCCAGGGGCCCCTGGAAGGACCCCGCTCCCATCAGCGAGTTCAACATGGTGACCACATAGGCCCCTACGTCCGGCCCCTCCAGCCCCTCCGGGAGGCCCAGAATCCGCAGATTCTTCCGCCTCGACCGATTCTCCATCTCCTCCAACCGCTCCTGCCATTTCTTGTGGAGCGCCTCGTGCGCCTCCACCTATACTGCCAGATCTCGTCCTCATTGTCAGAGATCTTTTGTCGAGCCTCTCGGATCGCCACCCCCTGGGCCGTCTGTGTCTCCAGCAGCTTATCAATAGAAGCCTTCATCGGTTCTAGTAGGTCCGTTTTAATCTCTCTGAGGCAGCGCTGGATACCCTCCTGTTGCTCCTCCGCCACAGGTCTTATCATAAAGGGCATGATCTACCGGCCACATTGCACCTGAAAGTCAGAGTGCCGCGGCACACCGTGGCCGGTAGATGCCGGGAGACCCCGCTCCCAGAATCTACCCGGCTTGCTACACCTCGTGAGATCCAACGCGGCCTCGCGAGACGTCATGATCTGAATCCTGCCCATTATGGGTAGTTTCTCGGCACTCCGAGCATCAGGAAACACCAGGCTAATCTCACGTGCGACGGGACTCTGTCCCCATTCGGGTAGATTGCTCCCAGTCTTGCAAATTTTCTTTTTCAAGTATTACCCAATACCTCTTTGAAGGTAATACTTGCACCATCCTTTCAGGCAATGCATTCCATATCTGAACAATTCGCTGAATAAAACAATCTCATATTGCCTCTGCTACTAGTGCGAATTACATTAAAAATGGCCGCCTGCACTCCTGTCAGTGGAAACAGTTTCACCCGATCTACTCTAGCAAAATTGCTCACATTGTTGATAACATCTATTAAGTCTCCCTTAATCTTCTCTGCTCTAAGGAGAACAGTTCCATCTTTTCCAATCTCTCCACAACTGAAATCCCTCATCCAGAGACTCCGCCTAATAAAGAAAGGAAACAATTAGTCACGAAAGGATTGAAGAATTTTGGCCCCAGAATGTCCTGTGACAACATTATGTTCGTTTACATGGCTACGTCAACACTAATCTTCAACACTAATCTTCAATAAGCTTTGACAAAGAGTCATCCAGACTCGGAATGTTAGCTCCCCTCTCTTTCCCCACAGGTGCTGTCAGATCTACTGAGATTGTCCAGTATTTTCTATTTTTGTTTCAGATTCCAGAACCCACAGTAATTTGCTTTTATATACCAATCTTGCCAAGACAAATTCAGGCTAGGTTTTGACGTTATCACTGAACCTGCAGTTAAATAGTTCTTGGAAAATTAGCTCCCACTTGCAGAAGGTGAGTTATGGTATATTGCAATTGTTTTCCTTTATTTTACATTGTTTTGCTTAAATTTATCAGATGGTGCAACCACGGACCTTTACTCCAGACACAAGAAGAATTTTTTTTTTTCTAAATATCGTAATTACAATTGTTGCAGCTCGAACTTTCTGCCTGTACTTCTATCATGGATCTGAACAATAAAGCAGCTTCTATCAGCAGACCAAGCCTCTGTTGAACTACAGTGGGTCTTACAAACCTGTGCCCTTATCGGCACTGTGAATGGAATAATGTGCCACAAGACTAATAATTACCCTTTAATTACAGTATAATGCATTGGAGACCACTTAAGATGCTCATCTCACTCTCCTATTTTGAAAGGCAGCAAATACCATGCTGTCAGATTGCTCTGCTCAGACTAAAGCTAATAATCAAGTTTATTTATAAGTAAGATAATTGCACAGCAGCAATAAAGCACAGCAAGTTAATCATGATGCACATTCTTAGAAAATAGTAAAGATAAAACCAGTAATCTTGAATATTATAAAACTGACGCAGTCTGCTGGAGTATGTTACAAACTTGTTGGTAAAGAGACTACATTCACTCTTATCAGGAGCATAGGATTGTTGAAAATCATTGCACAGAAGGAGGCAATTTGGCCCAACAGGCCAGACAAAAAAAGATATTATTCTGCTTGATCCTACCTTCCAGATCTACCTATAGCCCTGCAGATTGTGATTGTACCTTTTAATTGTGATGGGTGTTTTTGCCTCTCATCACCCTTTCAGGTAGTGAGTCCCAGATTACTACCACCCTCTGGGTGGAAATATGACACTTTTAGCAATTACTTTAGCACTGACCTCTCTGCTAGGGGAAATATGTCCTTCCTATCCATTTCATCCAGTCCCTCAGAACTTTTTTATACACCCAATTAAATCTCCCCCTAAAAAAACCACATCCTACCCGATCTTTCTTCATCGGCCAGCTGACCGTCACATCATAGAATCTGCTGTGCAGGAGGAGTCCATTCGGCCCATCGAGTCTGCACCGACCCTTGGGAAGAGCACCCAATCCAAACCCACGCCTCCACCCTATCCCCGTAAACCCACCTAACGTTTTGGACACCAAGGGGCAATTTACCATGGCCAATCCACAAACCTGCACTTCTTTGGACAGTGGGAGGAAACCGGAGCACCCGGAGGAAACCCACACAGACACGGGCTGAAAGTGCAAACTCCACACAGACAGTCACCTGAGGCCGGAATTGAACCTGGGATTCTGGAGCTGTGGTAGTCACCACTGATGTATATATTGTATATATAGGATGTTGATATAGGTGCTTTACGGTAAGGCCCCTGTACTACAGGTACGGGGATAGATCCCTGCCTGCTGGCTCCGCCCAGTAGGTGGAGTATAAATATGTGTGCTCCCAGTACAGCAGCCATTTCGTCAGCTGCTGTAGGAGGCCACACATCTCAGTGTAATAAAGCCTTGATTACATCCTACTCTCGTCTTTGTGTAATTGATCGTGCATCAAGCTGTGAGGTAGCAGCAGTGCTAACCACCATGCCATCGTGCCACCCACGCTAAATCTACTCTGTCCACTCCCTAGTACAACAATATTCTCCCTGTATTACAGTGATTAGAAATGTATGCAGTACCTGAGTCCTGACAGGGATGGATTTTTAATCACCGTTTCAGCTTGTTCTGCAACGTCAGGTTTCTGTGGATGTATGCAAGGTTCCTCTATACCAGGGTTTTTGAAAGTGCGGGTCGCAACCTGCGGGTGGGTCGCAGGCGGGTGTCGGAAGGGCCGAGGAGCAATCAGTCGCAGCCTTCCCGCAGTGGTCCCGATTTCAGGAGAAGGGCCCCACGGTCACTACTGGCATTTCTATTGAGAATGGTGCCTGTTGGCCCGTTTTAAATGAGAAGAAATTAGGCTGTGTGCAGTTTTCCAGCCAGAAGTGGCAGCAGTGAGCAGGACATGTGACCTGCATGTACACTTGACGTTAAGCGCCTTATATGCACGTGCTTTTGGTGCCAAATCACGGAGGAGAGCTTCTTCCATTTTCTAGCTGCTAGCAAGCAAGGCAAAAGGACTGTGAAGATGAATTGTTTTCTTACAAGAGACACAAATAGGCAGTGTACCTATTGGACAGGATCTCACAGCTGAATCTGCTGGAGAGAGCTGCTCTAGGGCAGGACAGAGCAGTCCTAGTGTTAGCTCTGTACAGAGCTCCAGGGCCTCTGGTTAACAGCTCACAAAGAAGGAACTTAACTCGGGAACAAAGCAATATAAAGCTTTCTTGAGTTATGGTTTTGTCAACTGTGCCTTTTGTAAGGGCCACGAAGAATCCAGCACGAGTTTAAGGATACAAAGTAATAACATTTATTTACAATAACATATATATATAACAGCAGCAGCAACTTCCCTTGATGCACACTCCTTCCTGCTGGTTCCCAACATTATACTAATGTGGGATTGTCATTAGTCCCCAGCCAATGGTAAGTAGGCAGGTTATAACATCCCTCCCCACCAAAGTCCAAGGAATCCACCGAAGACCCTGGCGAAGGAGGACGTTGGACCCGTTTGGCCGCAGGCCGGACACCATTTGCACGCGGCGCTGAATCAGGCGGCGTGTAACGAGACGGAGACCGGCGCTTCCGTGATGAACGACGTAACGGTTGTACATTCACGGCCCGTGGACCCGAGGATTCCCCCTCTGATGCGTCCTGTGTCTCCATTTCAGAGTCAGAGTCTGCTGCCTCCGTCATGTCAGAGTCTCTATCTCCATTCGGTTCTGTAACGACCTGCGCAGGCTTTGAGTGAGGCACCAGTGGAAGATTGTGAGGACTACCTTCCCTTGTCTCTGGTCTCTGCGGCTGTAGAAATGAGCTCCGGGGGCGTGGAATCTTTTGAGGGGATAGTCATCTGGACCAAACGTGGTCTACATGTTTGCGCTGGAGACAACCCTGGGCTTGCACCTGGTAAGATATAGGGCCCGTTTGGCGAAAGATTACGCCAGGAACCCACTGGGCACCACCAGCAAAATTCCGAGCGAACACTGGGTCACCGGGCGCAAACTGCCGAATCGGCCGATGCCGAGAAAATCCCTGTCCCTGCCGTCTTGTGTGCGGCGTACGTTTGCGCCAATGTCCGGGAAAACCATACTAAGGCGGGTGCGAAGTCTCCGGCCCATTAGGAGTTCTGCGGGAGCTACCCCAGTCACCGCATGGGGGGTGGTCCTATACGTAAACAAAAAGCGAGCCAGTCTTGTGTCCATTGATCCGGAAGACTGCTTCTTTAGGCCTCTTTTAAATGTCTGCACTGCGCGCTCTGCCAACCCATTTGAAGCCGGGTGGTAAGGGGCAGTGCGGATATGGCGTATGCCGTTCATCTTCATGAACCTCGCAAACTCCTCACTCGTGAATGGAGTGCTGTTATCCGTGACCAGCACCTCGAGGAGGCCATGCGTGCTAAAGGACAAACGCATCTTTTCAATTGTTGCGCAGGACGTTGTCCCCTGCATCTTACGCACCTCTAGCCATTTAGACTGGGCGTCGATTAATAGAAGGAACATGGATCCTTGAAAAGGGCCTGCAAAATCTGCATGCAAGCGTGCCCAAGGCAGCCCTGGCCATTCCCAGTGATGTAGGGGCGTGGCTGGCGGAAGCTTCTGATGCTCCTGGCAAATGGAGCAGTTTTGGGCCACCTTCTCAATGTCGGTGTCGAGGCCTGGCCAGCAGGCATAACTCCGGGCCAACATTTTCATTTTGGTCACACCTAGATGCCCATTGTGCAAGTCTCTTAGTATCAGCTCCTGGCCTTTTTCCGGGACAATCACACGCGTCCCCCACAAGACGATGCCGTCTTCCACGCTGAATTCTGACAGCTTCGAGGAAAATGCCCGCAACTCGCCTGGGAGCTGTCTATGCTGCCCACCATACAGGACTATGTGCCGAACCTTTGACAGGACTGGCTCCGTCTGGGTCCACTCACGGATCTGTGATGCCGTGACAGGCAAGGTGTCCATAAAATTTAGGGTTGCAACCACCTCACCGGTCGTGGGGGTCGACATGGGGCCGGTCGATAAAGGCAATCGGCTCAGTGCGTCGGCATTTGCTATCTGCGTTCCTGATTTGTGCTCCAGAGAATACTCGTATGCAGCAAGCAACAAAGTCCAGTGCTGGATCCGTGCGGAAGCAATGGGCGGTATTGGCTTATCCTCTCAGAAAAGTCCCAGCAGAGGATAATGATCAGTCACGATAGTGAAATGGTGGTCATACACATACTGGTGGAAGCGTTTCACCGCAAAAACCACTGCCAGGCCCTCCCTCTCGATCTGCGCATACTTTTTCTCCGCTGCAGTCAATGTGCGGGAGGCGAAAGCTATCGGTCGCTCGGCCCCGTTCTCCATCTTGTGGGACAGGACGGCCCCAATACCATACGGGGATGCATCACATGTGACGAGCAAAGGCTTTCCAGGATCATAGTGGGTTAGTAACCCAGACGACGACAATTGTTGCTTTACCCGCCGGAAAGCAGTTTCTTGCGGCTGACCCCAAACCCAGGTGTGATTTTTCTTTAGCAGAAGGTGCAACGGGGCCAGCGTAGTTGCCAGATTGGGGAGGAACTTCCCGTAATAGTTTACGAGACCGAGAAAAGAACAAAGATGCGAAGTGTCAGTCGGGGCGGGGGCCTGTTGAATCGCGCGCACCTTCTCTGCGACCGGGTGCAAACCTTCGCGGTCCACCCGATAACATAGGTAAGATACTTCCTTTGCCTGAAATACGCACTTTGTGAGACGTAAACGGACTCCAGCGTCCAAGGACAGCCTCCAGACTTTCCAAATGTTCCTGCTCCGACGTCCCTGTAATCAAAACGTCATCTAAGTAGACAGCAACACGTGGTAAACCTTTCAAAATGCCCTCCATAACACGTTGAAAAATAGCACAGGCAGAGGATACTCCAAAGGGCAACCATGTATATTTATACAGGCCCCGGTGTGTATTAATCGTTATATATGGTCGGGAGGCAGGGTCCAGCTCCAACTGCAGGTAGGCGTGACTCATATCTAGTTTTGTGAACGAGAGTCCACCTGCAAGCTTCGCGTAGAGATCCTCTATGCGAGGCATTGGATATCGGTCGAGTCGGGAAGCCGTATTCACTGTAAGTTTATAGTCACCACACAAGTGAATTGTGGCATCTGGCTTCATTACAGGTACAATTGGTGCTGCCCAGTCAGCAAAACGGAGGGGCCTGATAATAACCAAACTCTCCAAACATGTGAGCTCCCCTTCTACCTTCTCGAGCAAGGCGTAAGGCACCGGGCGCGCCCGGAAATAGCGCGGCGTGGCTCCTGGTTCGACTTGGATACGGGCTACGGCCCCTTTTATTTTCCCCAAACCAGGCTGGAATACATCTGGGTATCGTCCTAACACCTCAGTCAACCCTTCAGAAACTGTTTGGAGGATGTGCTGCCATTGCAACCGCAAATGGCGCAACCAGTCCCGACCCAACAGGCTGGGCCCATGGCCGCGCACCACGATAAGTGGGAAACGCCCCTCCTGGCGTCCATAAACAACAGGGGTCATTGTAGTTCCTGCAGTGCCCAGTGGTTCCCCCGTGTAGGTGGCCAACCTGGCCTGTGAGTCGGTTAATGTAAGGGTCTGTATACCCTGCTTGATGCGGTCGAATGTCCTCTGGGCGATCACGGAGACCGCTGCGCCAGTGTCCAGCTCCATCTCAAGCGGGTGACCATTGACCCGTACTGTCACCTTAATGGGGGCCACACGGGGAGCTGTCACACAATGCAGCTGCAGGCAGTCGTCCTCCGTCTCCACGTCCTCAGGAGTAGTCGCCGCAGGTTCATCCACATGGAAGGTACGGCCCCTGGGCTGGTCCCAGTTACGGCCACTGGGCTGGTCCCAGTTTCGGTCGGAACGACGGCGCCTCTGGCGCCCCCAGGACTGGCGTCCGTGACGGGGTCGGCGCCTACAAGTTTGACACGGACATGGCTCCTCATCCATTGGTTCTGGAGAAGGCTCCCTTCGGGGAGGAATGTCCGACGGCCACTGGCATCGGTCCGGACGTCGCCTCGCCCAAGGTACCGCAGGAGCGCGGGGGGACGTTTTCGGATGGAAGGGGTTGCGCCCCAAGGTATGCACTTCCATTCCCTGCAGCTCCTGCACTCCTCGTTCTGCGCTCTCTCGGGACAATACTATTTGAATTGCCTGTTGAAAAGTCAATGTTGGCTCAGCTAACAACTTTCATTGTTAATACCGCAAACCAAACGGTCGCGTAACATTTCTGACAAGGTCTCGCCATAGTCACAGTACTCCGCAATCCTGCGTAGCCTGGATAGAAAATCGGCAAGGGATTCTCCAGGGGTCCTCTCAGCGGTATTAAACCGGTAACGCTGGACTATCGTGGAGGGGGTTGGGTTAAAATGTTGCCCCACTATATTCACAAGTTCATCAAACGTTTTGGTGTCCGGCGCAGCTGAATACGTAAGGCTCCTAATCACCCCAACCGTATGCGGGCCGCAGGCGGTGAGCAATATGACCACCTGGCGCTCGTTTTCGGTGATATTGTTTGCCCGGAAATAGTAACGCATCCGTTGTGCGTACTGGTTCCAGCTTTCCAGCGCAGCATCAAAAACATCCAAACGTCCGTACAGAGGCATGGTATAATAGAAAACAACTTCCAACCTGTATCCAACATAAATCCAGGGAGGTGGCTTCAGCAGTGTAGACAGCTATTCACTTTAACCCTCGTCGCCAGTTTTGTAAGGGCCACGAAGAATCCTGCACGAGTTTAAGTTTAACATTTATTTACAATAACATATATATATATAACAGCAGCAGCAACTTCCCTTGCTGCACACTCCTTCCTGCCGGTTCCTAAACTGGCCAGCTTTATTTATACTTGGAGTTTACTAATGGTTTCTCCGCCCCCCTCATTGGGGAAGCTCATACTACCACAGGATTGTGGGATTGTCATTAGTCCCCAGCCAATGGTAAGCAGGCAGGTTATAACAGTGCCAATGCAAATAAGGATGCAAAGCCCATGTGTTTTATATGCAGGGAACTACTGGCAAATGAGAAAAGTTTCAGATTTTGAAAGAGAAGTGATGGGTGAAAAATTAATTTTGAGGTTGAGACCCCAGAGCCAGTTATTAACTTACTGCTGACTCCAAATGAAAAGAATATGCTGTACCCGAACTGTGAGTACCATCTCCCAGGAGTATCCAGTGCTGAGTAAAACAAGCATTTTGTTGCTGTTGCTCTTCACGATGACCTACATTTTCTGTTCTCACAAAGATGAAGGCGGCACAAAGGAACTGGCTGAACTCTGCACCTGATTGGCCTGTCCTCCTTTGAACTTGATTGGAGTGAGATCATGAGGATCAAGCATACTCCCCTTTCTCATTAAAAGTAAGCGAACGTGGTGTGTGTTGTGAAGGTTGGCCGGTTGGCAAAAATGGGTTCCGGGAAAAAGAAAATTGAAAATCACTGCTCTAGATAGCTTTACTTTCATGCCCTCATAATTTGAAACTTTTCTGAGTACCTGAACCATCCATTGATATCTTTCTGCAGTCTAGTTTTCTTCCTCACTGTCAACCACACAGCTAAATTCACAGGATCACAGAATAATGCAGCACAGAAGAAGCCCGTCCACCCATCGAGTCTGCACCAACACATGAAAAACACCTGATCTGCCTACCTAATCACATTTGCCATCAACCTGGCCCATAGCCTTGAATGTTATGACATGCCAAGTGCTCATCCAGATACTTTTTAAAAGATGTGAGGCAACCCACTTCTACCACCCTCCCAGGCAGTGCATTCTAGACTGTCACTACCCTCTGGGTAAAAAAGATTTTCCTCAAATTTCCCCAAACCTCGTGCCCTTCACCTTGGACATGTGTCCCGTCATAACTGACCCATCAACTAAGGGAAACAGATGCTCCCTATCCACCCTGTCCATGCATCTCATAATCTTGCACACCTCGATCATGGCCCTCAGTCTTCTCTGCTCCAGCAAAAACAATCCAAGCCTATCCAACCTCTCTTCATAACTTAAATGTTCCATCCGGGTAACAACCTGGTGAATCACCTCTGCACCCCCTCCAGTGCAATCACACCCTTCCTATAATGTGGCGACCAGAATTGCACACAGTGCTCCAGCTGTGGCCTCACCAAAGTTCTAACCAACTCCAGCATGACATCTCTGCTTTGTAGTCTATGCCTTGATTGATAAAGGCAAGTGTCCCATATGCCTTTTTCATCACCCTATTAACCTGCCCTTCGACCTTCAGAGATCTATGGACAAACATGCCAAGGTCTCTTTGTTCCTCAGAACTTGTCAGGCCGTTCATTGAATACTTTCTTGTCACATTACTCCTTCCAAAGTGTATCATCTCACACTTTTCAGGATAAAATTCCATCAGCCACTTTTCTGCCCATTTGACCATTCCGCCTACATCTTACTGTAATCCAAGACACTCAACCTCACTGTTAACCACCCAGCCAATATTTGTGTCATCTGCAAAATTACTGATCCTACCCCCCCACATAGTCATCTATGTCATTTATATAAATGACAACCAACAGGGGACCCAGCACAGATCCCTGTGGTTCGCTACTGGACACTGGCTTCCAATCACTAAAGCAGCCGTCTGTCATCACCCTCTGTCTCCTACAGCTAAGCCACTTTTGAATCCACCCTATCAAGTTACCCTGTATCCCATGTGAATTTGCCTTCTTTATAAGTCTTGCTTGAGACACTGTCAAAGGCTTTGTTAAATCCATGTAAACTACATCCACTGTAGCACGGGGCAGCACAGTAGCATTGTGGATAGCACAATTGCTTCACAGCTCCAGGGTCCCAGGTTCGATTCCGGCTTGGGTCACTGTCTATGCGGAGTCTGCACATCCTCCCTGTGTGTGTGTGGGTTTACTCCGGGTGCTCCGGTTTCCTCCCACAGTCCAAAGATGTGCAGGTTAGGTGGACTGGCCATGATAAATTGCCCTTAGTGTCCAAAATTGCCCTTAGTGTTGGGTGGGGTTACTGGGTTATGGGGATAGGGTGGAGGTGTTGACCTTGGGTAGGGTGCTCTTTCCAAGAGCTGGTGCAGACTCGATGGGCCTAATGGCTTTCTTCTGCACTGTAAATTCTATGATCTATGATCACTGCACTACCTTCATCTAGACACCTGGTCACATGCTCACAAAATTCAATAAAATTTGTTCGGCATGACTTCCCTCTGACTATTCCTGATCAAACCTTGCCTCTCCGAGAGATAGATTCTCTCCTTCAGAATTTTCTCCAATAGTTTCCCTACCACTGATGTGGAACTCACTGGTCTGTAGTTCCCTGAGTTGTCTCGACAAACTTTTTTAAATTATGGGACCGTCCCTTAGCTGTTCTCCAGACATCTCTCAGCTCCCTGAGGCCAGAAAGGAATTAAAATTTTGGGTCAGAGCCTCTGCAATCTCCTCTCTCACTTCCCACAGCATCCTGGAGCACAATTCATCCGGACCTGGAGATTTGTCCACTTTTAAGCCTACCAACACCTCCAATATCTTGTCAGTCCCGATGACAACTTGCTCAAGAACCTCACAGTCTCTCTCTCCCCGAGTTCTACATCTACCTCCTCATTCTCTTGGGAGAAGGCAGATATGGGGCGGGATTCTCCATTCAGCAACATCCAAATCGTGTTCGGCAGTCGACCAGAGAATCAAAGTTTACAACCAAATCGGGGGCGGCGCTGCTTTTGCGATGCTCCATCCCCTCTAAAGTGGCGTACTCGGAGCGTATGCCACACGACGTAGCGACGGCCTCAGGATGTTGCCTGAGGCCCACCCCCGATGCTCCGCCCCCGACTGGCCGAGTTCCTGACCATGTGGGTCTCTCATGGTCTCATCTGTCAGGAACTCGGCGTGGCGGCTGCAGACTCAATCCAGCACCGCCACAGTCGGGGGAGGGCCGATCTGCGGGCTGGGGGGACTTTGCCAGGGGCTTTGGGGGGGGGGGGGGGGGGGTGTGGTCCGGGGCGCACAAGCTAGCCAAAGGGGGCGGGGCGCTATTTCGTAGGCCGGGTCCGCGAACGGCCGGAGCAATGTTGCATGGCACGGTCACTGCAGGCTGCCGCCGTGCGCATAAGCAGCCACGGACCCGCCAATTCTCCAGGCTGTATCGGCAGCTAGAGCCGGGGCTGCCTTGATGCTAGCCCCCAGCCAAACGGAGGATCGATGGCTGTTTTACGCCATGTTTTCTGTTGTAAAACACAGCCGTTCCTACACCTGCGTGGGGACATAGCCTCAAAATTGGAGAATCCAGCCCGTGAAGTATTTGTTCAACACCCTACCAATGTCCTCTGGCTCCACCCACAGATTTCTCTGTTGGTCCCTATTGGGCCCTACTCTTTCCCTGGTTAACCCCTTCCCATTGATACACTTATAGAATATCTTGGGATTTTCCCTACTTTTACCAACCAGAACTTTCTCATATCCGCTCTTTGCTCTCCTAACTGCCTCCTTAAACTCCATCCTGGACTTTCTGTACTTCACTAATGCCTCCGTTAATTTACTCCTCTTGTACTCTCTGAATGCCTCTCTTTTCCTTTTCATCGTATCCTGCATATCTCTGGTCATCCATGGTTCTCTGGGCTTGTTACTCCTTCCTATTACCCTAGAGGGAACATGTTGGGCCTGAACCCTCCCATTTCCTTTTTGAAACCCCCCTGCTCTTCTGTAGATTTCCCCACAAGCAACTCTTTCTAGTCAACTTTGGCCAGATCCTGCCTTATTTTACTAAAATCCACTCTCACCTTTAAAGTTCTGAATCTTACCCTCCACATTTAAGTCTAAATCACAGATGCAAGAAAACCAGTACAGAGCCCAATGGAACTGCATTGGAAATTGCCTTCCAGTCAAAACACCCCGAAGATCCTTACCCTTTCTTTCCTGTCACTAAGCCAAGCTTGGATCCAATTTGCCACTTTCCCTCAGGTATTAGTAGCTTTTATTTTTTTGACCAGTCTGCCATGTGGGACTATGTCAAAAGCCTTGCTAGATTCCATGCAGGTTGCATCAAAAGTGCTACATGCATCAACACTCTTTGTACCTCCTCAAAAATTAAATCAACTTAGTCAGACATGGCCTCCCTTAATAAACCATTTCTCTACTAATATTGATTTCCTTTAACTCCTCACTAAAACTTGTGTTTCCCAGAACTTCCAGTATATTATTCATGTCTTCCTTTGTGAAGACAGAAGCAAATTACGAATTTAGTTCCTCAGCCATTTCTTTGTTCCCCGTTATGAATTCCCCTGTTTCTGACTGTAATAATAATAATCTTTATTGTCACAAACAAAGAACAAAGAACAAGGAAAAGTACAGCACAGGAACAGGCCCTTCGGCCCTCCAAGTCTGCGCCGACCATGCTGCCCGTCTAAACGGAAATCTTCTACACTTCCGGGGTCCGTATCCCTCTATTCTCATCCTATTCATGTATTTGTCAAGATGCCCCTTGAATGTCACTATCGTCCCTGCTTTCACCACCTCCTCCGGCAGCGAGTTCCAGGCACCCACTACCCTCTGTGTAAAAGACTTAGCTCGTACATCTCCTCTAAACCTTGCCCCTCGCACCTTAAACCTATGCTCCCTATAATTGACCCCTCTACCCTGGGAAAACGTCTCTGACTATCCACTCTGTCTATGCCCCTCATAATTTTGTAGACCTCTATCAGGTTGCCCCTCAACCTCCTTCGTTCCAGTGAGAACAAACCAAGTTTATTCAACCTCTCCTCATAGCCAATGCCCTCCGTACCAGACAACATCCTGGTAAATCTCTTTTGCACCCTCTCTAAAGCTTCCACATCCTTCTGGTAGTGTGGCAACCAGAATTGAACACTATACTCCAAGTGTGGCCTCACTAAGATTCTTTCAAGCTGCAACATGACTTGCCAATTTTTATACTCAATGCCCCAGCTAATGAAGGCAAGCATGCCTTATGCCTTCTTGACTACCTTCTCCACCTGTGTTGCCCCTTTCAGTGACCTGTGGACCTGTGCACCAAGATCTCTCCGACTGTCAATACTCTTGAGGGTTCTACCATTCACTGTATATTCCCTACCTGTATTAGACCTTCCAAAATGTATTACCTCACACTTGTCCGGATTAAACTCCATCTGCCATCTCGCCGCCCAAGTCTCCAAACAATCTAAATCCTGCTGTATCCTCTGACAGTGCTCATCGCTATCCGCAATTCCACCAACCTTTGTGTCGTCCGCAAACTTACAAATCAGACCAGTTACATTTTCCTCCAAATCTTTTATATATACGACGAACAGCAACGGTCCCAGCACTGACCCAGCACTAGCGGAACACCACTAGTCACAGCCCTCCAATAGAAAAGCACCCTTCCATTGCTACTGGGGCAGCATGGTAGCATTGTGGATAGCACAATTGCTTCACAGCTCCAGGGTCCCAGGTTCGATTCCGGCTTGGGTCACTGTCTGTGCGGAGTCTGCACATCCTCCCCGTGTGTGCGTGGGTTTCCTCCGGGTGCTCCGGTTTCCTCCCACAGTCCAAAGATGTGCAGGTTAGGTGGATTGGCCATGATAAATTGCCCTTAGTGTCCAAAATTGCCCTTAGTGTTGGGTGGGGTTGCTGGGTTATGGGGATAGGGTGGAGGTGTTGACCTTGGGTTGGGTGCTCTTTCCAAGAGCCGGTGCGGACTCGATGGGCCGAATGGCCTCCTTCTGCACTGTAAATTCTATGATAATCTATGATACTCTTTGCCTTCTTTGACCTAGCCAGTTCAGTATCCATCTTGCCAGCTCACCTCTGATCCCGTGTGACTTCACCTTTTGGACCAGTCTGCCATGAGGGACCTTGTCAAAGGCCTTACTGAAGTCCATATAGACAACATCCACTGCCCGACCTGCATCAACCATCTTTGTGACCTCCTCGAAAAACTCTGATCAAGTTAGTGAGACACGACCTCCCCTTCACAAAACCATGCTGCCTCTCGCTAATACGACCACTTGCTCCCAAACTTTGGGAGTAGATCCTGTCTCGAAGAATCCTCTCCAGTAATTTCCCTACCACTGACGTAAGGCTTACTGGCCTGTTGTTCCCTGGATTATCCTTGCTACCCTTCTTAAACAAAGGAACAACATTGGCTATTCTCCAGTCCTCCGGGACATCACCTGAAGACAGTGAGGATCCAAAGATTTATGTCAAGGCCTCAGCAATTTCCTCTCTTGCCTCCTTCAGTGTTCTGGGGTAGATCCCATCAGATCCTGGGGACTTATCCACCTTAATATTTTTCAAGACGCCCAACACCTCGTCTTTTGGGATCTCAATGTGACCCAGGCTATCTACACACTCTTTTCCAGACTCCACATCCACCAATTCCTTCTCTTAGGTGAATACTGATGCAAAGTATTCATTTAGTACCTCACCCATTTCCTCTGGCTCCACACACAGATTCCCTCCACTGACTTTCAGTGGGCCAACCCTTTCCCTGGCTACCCTCTTGCTTTTTATGTACATGTAAAAAGCCTTGGGTTTTCCTTAACCCTATTTGCCAATGACTTTTCGTGACCCCTTTTAGCCCTCCCGACTCCTTGTTTAAGTTCCTTCCTACTGTCCTTATATTCCACAAAGGCTTTGTCTGTTCCCAGCCTTTTAGCCCTGACAAATGCCTCCTTTTTCTTTTTGACGAGGCCTACAATATCTCTCGTTATCCAAGGATCGCAAAATTTGTCATATTTATCCTTCTTCCTCAAGGAACATGCCAGTCACAAGTAGGCATACATTAACACTGCAATGAAGTTACTGTGAAAAGGGTCCATATTCATTTTTGTCAATCTTTTTCTCTTTACATACCTTAATTCCCTCCCTTGCTACTCTTAGCAGCCTGGGGTCAGAGAATTGTTACAGCGCAGGAGGCCATTTGGCCCATCATGTCTGTACCTGCTCTCCAAAGCAGAACTATACCCAGCACCATTCTCTGGCCTTTTCACCATAGACCTGCAGAACCTTCCATGTCAGATAATAATCCAACTCTTTTTAATGCCTCAGTTGAATCTACCTATTAATTATTAAAGATAGTTAACATGATGACAAGGTCATTCAGGCAGTGCATTCCAGATCCCAATCACTCGCTGCGTGAAGACGTTCCTCCTACGGCGCCAAGGTCTCAGGTTTCATCCCGGCTCTGGGTCACTGTCTGTGTGGAGTTTGCACATTCTCCCCGTGTTTGCATGGGTTTCGCCCCCACAACCCAAAGATGTGCAGTGTAGGTGGATTGGCCACACTAAATTGCCCCTTAATTGGAAAAAATAAATTGGGTACTCTAAATTTATTTAAAAAAAGAAAACGTTCCTCCTCATGTCTCCATAGATTCATTTACCAATGACCTTAAATCTGTGCCCTCTTGTTCTCGATCCTTCCATCAATGGGAACAATTTTTCCCTATCCACTCTGTCTGAACAGATCATAGTTGTGAATACCTCTATTAGACCTGCTCCAAACCTTCTCCTCCAAGGAAAACAAGTCCAATCTAGCTTTGTAAATCAAGTTCCTCATCCCTGGAACCATTCTCATGAATCTATATGAATACCTTCATATATTTCCTGAAGTGTGACACCCACTGAATATAATGCATCTGGGTTTGGCAAATTATCTACTTTCAAAGATGCGAGTCCTGTTAATATTTCCTCTCTTTACTATGTTTATCCATAGATAGAGTCCATATTGAAGGCCATTCGGTCCATCACGTTTGCACCGACCATCTGAAGGAGTACTCTACCTTGCCCCCCCCCGCCCTACTACCATAACTCCAATTAACCTGCACAGCTTTGGAGCAATTTAGCATGGCCAATCCACCTAAGCCGCACATATTTGGACTATGGGAGGAAACCGGAGCACCCGGAGGAAACCCACGGAGACGGGGGAGAACGTGCAGACTTTACACGGTCACCCAAGGTCGGAATCGAACCCAGGTCCCTGGCGCTGTCAGGCAGCAGCGCTAACAACTGTGCCACCCCTTAGCCTAAAACTATGGCCTCCCGTCCTAGAATGTCCAAGAAGGGGAAACATGTGCTCTACATCTACCCTGTCAATCCCCTTGAGCACCTTTTTAAAAAATAAATATTATTCCAATTTTTACATATTTTCAACCAAACTCCCCCCTTCCAGAAATAAGAAAAAACAAAGAACACATAAATAAACATTTTATAGCTATGTCACATATTCCCCCAATATTCAAGCCCCTCATTAAACGATAATAGACACAGTAGTAAACACAAAGTCGCCCACGTACCCTCGTCTATCTCCTCCCCCAGCTCCTCCTCCCATTTACCTTTCAGCCCCTCCACCAAGGCCTCCTCCTCCTCCTGCATCTCCAGGTAGATCGCCGAGACCTTGCCTTCTCCAACCCACACCCCCGAGAGCACCCTATCCTGGATCCTACGTGCTGGCAGCAGCGGGAATTCCCTCACCTGCCGTCTTACAAACGCCCTTACCTGCATGTACCTGAAGGCATTTCCAGGGGGGAGCCTGACTTTTTCCTCCAACGCCCCAAGGCTCGCAAACGTTCCATCTATAAACAGGTCCCCCATCCTTCTAATACCTGCCCTGTGCCAGCTCAGGAACCCCCTATCCATTCTCCCCGGGACAAACAGATGGTTCTCTCGGATCGGGAACCACACCAAAGCCTCTGCCTCCCCCCTGTGGCATCTCCACTGCCCCAAATTTTGAGGGTCGCTGCCACCACTGGACCCGTGGTGTACCTTGTCGGCGGGAGCGGCAGCGGTGCCGTCACCAGCGCTCTCAGGCCTGTAACCACACAGGACGCCATCTCCAGCCTCTTCCACGCCACCTCCCCCTCCATTACCCACTTGCGTATCATCGCCACATTGGCAGCCAGTAGTACCCACACAGATTAGGCAACGCTAGCCCTCCTCTGTCCCTACTCCATTCCAGAAACACCCTTCTCACCCTCGGGGTCTTTTTCGCCCATACAAACCCCATGATGCTCCTGCTGACCTGCTTAAAAAAGGCCTTAGGGATCAGGATGGGGAGGCACTGGAATATAAAAAGGAACCTCGGGAGCACCGTCATCTTCACCGACTATACCCTACCCACCAGGAAGAGTGGCAGCATATCCCACCTTTTAAACTCCTCCTCCATCTGCTCCACCAGCCTCGTCAAGTTGAGCTTGTGTGGGGCCCCCCAGCTCTTGGCCACCTGGATCCCTAGGTACCGAAAACTCCTTTCCGCCCTCTTCAGTGGAAGCTCATCTATCCCCCTTCCCTGGTCCCCTGGGTGTATCATGAATAGCTCACTCTTCTCCATGTTGAGCTTATACCCGGAAAAGTCTCCAAACTTCCTGAGGATCCGCATCACCTCCGGCATCCCCCCCACCGGGTCCGCCACATACAGTAACAGGTCGGCAGCATACAGCGATACCCGGTGTTCCTCCCCCACCCTGCACCAGCCCCCTTCAGTTCCTGGACTCCCTCAGAACCATCGCCAAAGGCTCAAATGATAACGCAAATAGCAGGGGGGATAGGGGGCACCCCTGCCTCGTCCCCCGGTACAGCCGAAAGTATTCCGACCTCCACCGATTTGTGGCCACACTTGCCACTGGGGCTTCGTACAGTAACCTAACCCAACTAATGAACCCCTCCCTGAACCTCCTCACACTTCCCACAGGTACCCCCACTCCACCCTATCGAAGGCCTTCTCCGCATCCATAGCCGCCACTATCTCCGCTTCCCCCTCCACTGCAGGCATCTTGATTACATTTAGGAGCCTCCGCACATTGGTGTTTAGCTGCCTTCCCTTCACAAAACCCGTCTGGTCCTCGTGGATCACCCCCGGGACACAGTCTTCAATTCTGGTAGTCAACACCTTCGCTAACAGCTTCGCATCCACGTTGAGGAGTGAGATTGGCCTATACGACCCACACTGTAAAGGGTCCTTGTCCCGCTTCGGGATCAGCGCCCTGGACATCATCGGGGGTAGGGCCACCCGCAGCCCCCCCCCCCCCCCCGCCTCATTGAAAGTCCTCACTAGTAGTGGGCCCAACAGGTCCATATACTTCCTGTAAAATTCCACTGGGAACCCATCTGGCCCCGGTGTCTTTCCCGCCTGCATACTCCCCAGCCCCTTAGTCAGCTTCTCCAGCCCTACCGGTGCCCCAAGCCCCGCCACCTGCCCCTCCTCTATCCTCGGGAACCTCGGCCGATCCAGAAAATGACACATCTCCCCCTCCTCTGTCGGGGGCTCAGACCTATACAGCCCTTCATAGAAGTCTCTAAATACCCCATTTATTCCCACCGCACTCCGCACCGTGTTTCCCCCTTTATCGCTAACTCCCCCAATCTCCCTCGCTGCCTCCCGCTTCCGAAGATGGTGTGCCAGCATCCGGCTAGCCTTCTCCCCGTATTCATACACCGCCCCTTGCGCCTTCGTCCACTGCACCTCCACCTTCTTGGTAGTCAACAGGTCGAACTCGGCCTGGAAGCTTCGTCGCTCCTTGAGTAGTCCCTCCTCGGGGACCTCTGCATACCTCCGATCTACCCTTAAAATCTCCCCCACCAACCTCTCCCTCTCTCTCCTCTCTTTCCCCTCCTTGTGAGCCCTAGTGGAGATTAGCTCTCCCCTAATCACCGCCTTCAGCGCCTCTCAGACCACTCCTACCTGCACCTCCCCATTGTCGTTAACCTCTAGGTATCTTTCAATGCACCCCCGGATCCGCCCGCTCACCTCCTCATCCGCCAGCAAACCCACCTCCAGGCGCCACAGCGGGCGCTGGTCCCTCTCCTCTCCTAGCTCGAGCTCCACCCAGTGCGGGGCATGGTCTGAGATGGCCATGGCCGAATACTCCGTGTCCTCCACCCTCCCGATCAGCGCCCTGCTCAAAACGAAGAAGTCAATCCGGAAGTAGGCTTTATGGAAAGAGAATTCCCTGGCCCTCGGCCTAACAAACCTCCAAGGGTCCACTCCTCCCATCTGGTCCATAAACCCTCTCAACACCTTGGCCGCCGCCGGTCTCTTACCCATCCTGGACCTAGAGCGGTCCAATGCTGGATCCAATACAGTATTAAAATCCCCCATCAGTATCAAGCTCCCTGCCTCCAGGTCCGGAGTCCGGCCCAACATGCGCCGCATAAATCTGGCATCGTCCCAATTCGGGGCATTCACATTCACCAGGACCACCCGCACCCCCTGCAGCTTACCACTCACCATCACGTACCTACCTCCATTGTCTGTCACGATGCTCAGCGCCTCAAAAAACACCCACTTCCCCACCAAAATCGCCACCCCTCGATTCTTTGTGTCCAACACCGAATGGAAAACCTGACCTACCCATCCTTTTCTCAACCTAACCTGGTCTGCCACCCTCAAATGCGTCTCCTGGAGCATGACCACATCTGCCTTCAGTCCCTTCAGGTGCGTGAACACACGGGCCCTCTTGACCGGCCCATTCAAGCCTCTCACATTCCAAGTTATCAGCCAGATCAGGGGGCTGCCCCCCCCCCCCGCTGATATTAGCCATCTCCCTTCTAGGCCAGCCATGTGCCCGCGCCTCCCGCACTCTCCGTTCCCCCCAGCAGCAGATTGCCGCACTGACTCTCTCTTCAGGCTCCCCTTTGGTCAATGCAGCACCAACCCAGTTCCCCCCCCCCCCCCCCTTTAGCATCTTATCTACCTCAAATAGGGGCTGGTTTAGCACAGGGCTAAATCGCTGGCTTTGAAAGCAGACCAAGGCAGGCCAGCAGAGCGGTTCAATTCCCGTACCAGCTTCCCAGACAGGTGCCGGAATGTGGCGACTAGGGGCTTTTCACAGTTTGGTAGTCTCCACTAGTAGTATATTACATGTATTATGGCACTGCCCGTATAATAGAGGTACATGGGTAAATCCCTGCCTGCTGGCTCCGCCCAGTAGGCGCGTATTGTGTGTGCTCGCTGGTGCTGTAGCTATTCTGGAGGCACACCATCTTTGCTCAATGAAGCCTCGATTATTCCACTACTCTCGTCTTTGTGGTAATTGATAGTGCATCAATTTATTGTGCAAAGAGTTTTTTTAAACGATGGATCTCCGCATCAAGCCTGATCGCCTGCAGCTGAGCTCTCAAGCAGCCAATGCTACATCCGCCTTTGACCACTGGCTAGCCTGCTTCGAAAGCTACCTCCGAACATCCGCTGAGGAACCCTCGGACTCGCAGAAGCTCCAAGTTCTCTATTCACGGGTGAGCCCTGACATTTTTCCTCTCATCCGGGATGCGCCCACTTACTCCGAAGCGATGGAGATCCTGAAAGGGCACTACGTTCGACCAGTCAATCAAGTATACGCCAGGCACCTCCTGGCCACGAGACAGCAACTCCCCGGGGAGTCTCTGGACGATTTCTGGCGTGCCCTGCACATCCAAGGTAGGAACTGTGACTGCCAGGCAGTTTCGGCAGTCCAGCGCACCAAACTTTTAATTTGAGACGCTTACGTTACGGGCATGAAATCTGCGTACGTCCGCCAGTGGTTACTGGAACTGGCCACACTTGATCTTGCGGGAACTAGGCAGCTCGATAATTCGTTAGAAATGTCCTCCCGTAACGTTCAGTCCTATGCCCTCAACCGCGCGGCACCCTCGTGCATCGTGGGCCCCACCAGCTGCTGACTCCAGCTCACCGCAAGCCTGCGCCGCGCGACAGACGGCCAAATCTGGGGGGTTCAAGTGCTATTTTTGAGGGCAAAACAAACACCCCAGGCAGCGCTGCCCCCTACCTGCAACAGCTGTGGGAAGAAGGGACGCTTTGTTTCTGTTTGCCAGGCCCGGTCGGTCACCGCTGTTTCCAAGCCCGGCGTTCCTACACTCCCCACGTGCGACCCACAGGCGCCGCCCTTTTCCCCTTCGCAAGCAACGTGCAGCCCATGGGCGCCGCCTAATTCTTCTCCGCAAGCCACGTGCGACTCGTGGCCACCGCCATCTTCGCTGCCATTTTGGACGGCGTCTCAGGACCCCTGCTCGTCTGGCCATTCATCGCCTGCCGCTACCTCCACCACCGCTGACCAGCCCGGCACCTCAAGCATCTGCTGCAGCTCGCCTCTATCACCCTGGATCAGCCCCGCAACCTCGCGACCGCGACGGTGAAGATCGATGGGCACGAGACGACCTGTCTTTTTGACTCCGGGAGCACAGAGAGCTTCAACCACCCCACTACGGTAAGGCGCTCCCTCCCGGTACACACCGTTACCCAGAAAATCTCCCTGGCCTCTGAATCCCATTCCATTCAAATCCGGGGGTACTGCATCGCAACCCTCACCGTCCAAGGCGTAGAGTTCAGCAACTTCCGGCTCTACGCCCTCCCCTACCTCTGCGCTGCCCTGTTACTCGGCCTGGACTTTCAGTGCCATCTCCAAAGCCTAACCTTAAAATTCGGTGGACCCCGACCCCCCTCACCGTATGTGGCCGCACGACCCTTACGGTCGATCCACCTTCCCTGTTTGCGAACCTCACCCCGGATTGCAAACCCGTCGCCACTAGGAGCCTTTGGCGTCCCTTTGGTGTGATGCTTTTTAAATAGAATTTTTTATCAACTCCTTTTTGCCTTTCCTTTTCTTGGGGCAGGGTCTCAATGATTGCATTAACTCAAGTCCAAAGGTGTGCAGGTTTGATGGATTGGACATGTTAAATTGCTCCTTAGTGTCCAAAAGATTAGATGGGGGTGACTGGGTTACGGGGATAGGGTGGAGGCATGGGCTTAGGTAGGGTGCTGTTTCCAAGGGACGGTGCAGACTCGATGGGCCAAATGGCCTCCGTCTGCACTGTAAATTCTATGATTTTATGATTCTATAGGAGCAGTCGGTACAGTGCCCAGGACAGGACCTTCATCAGGTCGGAGGTCCAACGGCTTCTGCGGGAAGGGGTCATTGAGGCCAGCAACAGCCCCTGGAGAGCTCAAGTGGTAGTGGTAAAGACTGGCGAGAAGCACAGGATGGTCATTGACTACAGTCAGACCATCAATCAGTACACGCAGCTCGACGCGTACCCCCTCCCACGCATATCTGACATGGTCAATCAGATTGCGCAGTATCGAGTCTTTTCCACAGTGGCCCTGAAGTCCGCCTACTACCAGCTCCCTATCCGCCCGGACGACCGCCAATACACTGCGTTCGAAGCAGATGGCCACCTCTATCACTTCCTTAGGGTTCCCTTCGGCGTCACTATGGGGTCTCGGTCTTCCAGCGATAGATGGACCAAATAGTTGACCGGTACGGACTGCGGGGCACCTTCCCGTACCTAGATAACATCATCATCTGCGGCCACGATCAGCAGGACCACGACGCGAGCCTCCAAAAATTCCTCCAGACCACCAAACTCCTTAATTTCACATACAATAAGGAGAAATGCACCAACTGCTTAGCCATCCTTGGCTATGTCGTGGAAAATGGAGTCCAAGGGCCCGACCCTGACCGCATGCGCCCCCTCATGGAACTCCCACTTCCCCACTGCCCCAAGGCCCTGAAACAATGCCTGGGGTTTTTCTCCTACTATGCCCAGTGGGTCCCTAATTATGTGGACGAGGCCCGCCCACTCATTCAGTTCACTGCTTTCCCCTGACGGCTGCGGCCCACCAGGCCTTCAACCATATCAAGGCAGACATCGCCAAGGCCACGATGCACGCGGTCGATGAGTCCCTCCCCTTCCAGGTCGAGAGCGATGCACCAGACGTAGCTCTGGCCATCACTCTCAACCAGGCGGGCAGGCCCGTTGCCTTCTATTCCCGCACCCTCCATGCCTCCAAAATTCGGCACTTCTCTGTCGGAAAGGAGGCCCAAGCCATAGTGGAAGCTGTGCGACATTGGAGGTATTACCTGGCCGGCAGGAGATTCACTCTCCTCACTGACCAATGGTCGGTCGCCTTTATGTTTAATAATACACAGCGGGGCAAGATCAAAAATGACAAGATCTTGAGGTGGAGGATCGAGCTCTCCACCTATAATTATGAGATCTTGTATCGCCCGGGGAAGCTCAACCCCCTGATGCCCTATCTCACGGTATATGTGCCAGCGCACAAGTGGACCGACTCCGGGCTCTCCACTATTGTCGTGTTGGGTGCTCTGCTACACAGACGAACCAACACGGTTGCGGAAGGTACAACTCAGTTTTATTACTAACAATTATTAACATTTGTAAACTGGTTGCTGTGGTTCGTTCATTACCCTCTAACCTGTGGACCCAGCCCTAACACTATCTTGGAAAGGCACTCAGCACATGGTGAATGTCTGAGTGGCTTGCTGTGAGCTCTGTACCCTTAGCTGTCTCCTGCTGGAATGAATCGGAAGTGTCGTGTTCCCCGTTTTATAGTGTGTCTGCTGTTGCTTGTGATTGGCTGTGATGTTGCGTGTGTATTGATTGGCCCGTTGATCTGTCCATCAGTGTGTATGTGTGTTTGCACCATGATGTTTATCTGAATATCATGACAACTATGACCTCTGCCACCCGAGGGTCACCCGGTTCTTCCATTCCATCAAGGCCCGCAACCTGTCCTACTCCATTGAGGAAGTTAGGACCGTCACCAGAGACTGCCAGATCTGCGCAGAGTGCAAGCCGCACTTCTACCGGCCAGATCGAGCGCACCTGGTGAAGGCCTCCCGCCCCTTGGAGCGCCTCAGCATGGACTTCAAAGGGCCCCTCCCCTCCACCGACCGCAACACGTATTTCCTGAACGTGATTGATGAGTACTCCCGGTTCCCTTTCGCCATCCCATGCCCCGATATGACTTTTGCCATGGTAATTAAAGCCCTCCACAGCATCTTCACTCTGTTTGGTTTCCCCACCTACATCCACAGCGATCGTGGATCCTCTTTTATGAGCGATGACCTGCGTCAGTTCCTGCTCAGCAAGGGCATTGTCTTGAGCAGGACGACCAGCTACAACCCCCGGGGAAACGGGCAGGTGGAGAGGGAGAACGGGACGGTCTGGAAGGCCGTCCTGCTGGCCCTGCGGTCTAAAAATCTCCGGTCTCACGCTGGCAAGAGGTCCTCCCCGACACGCTCCACTCCACCCAATTGCTCCTCTACACCACGACTAACGAGATCCCTCACGAATGTGTGTTTGCCTTCCACAGGAAGTCCACCTCCGGAGTCTCGCTCTCAACAGGGCTGACAGTTCCTGGACCCGTCCTCCTTCGGAAGTATGTACGGACCCATAAGTCTGACCCCTTGGTCGCAAAAGTCCACCTCCTACATGAGAACCCGCAGTGCGCCTACGTGGCACACCCCGACGGGCGCCAGGACACAGTCTCTCTCCGGGACCTGGCACCCGCTGGAACTCCACCCATGACCCCCGACCTGATCCCCCCCCCCCCCGGTTGCCTCATTCACCCCTGCGTCATTCACCCTCCCTCCAGCGAACCTCACCACAGCCCCCGCCCCAGTAGGATCCGTCCTCCCACTGGTTCCACTCAGGAGTGACGAAGACGAGGACAACATGCTCCCGGAGTCACAGGTGACCAAGTCAGCACCCACATCACCACCAGGACTCAGGCAATCGCAGAGGAGGGTCAAGGCCTGTAATTGATAATATGGAAAGGTGTGTCATTTGAAACATGGAAGTCCGGCAATATCTGGTCTGAGAGAAACATGAGAGGATACAGGGAAAGATCCCACAAAGGGTTAACAACAGCTGCAAAGAGCAGGATTGTAAAATGCAGATATCCTTGGTCAAGCAGGCTTAGCAAACACACAGGATTTTGAATGAAGCCAAAAACAATGGCTCACACCTTCATTGAAAGTAACTATCTTAGTAAGCATCTGGAAAAGCATGGATGATAGTTTCAGTTGAGCTAGGTGATAAATGTAAACCTTTGAAGTTATAACCAAGTGGATTTTTAGCATACAGCTAAAAGCAATGTTTCACACCTTCGTTGAAATTAAGTATCTTAGTAAGCAGCTGGAAAGGAAAGGATGAATTTCAGATGAATTTGGTGACAATTCTAGGTGTGATATTTTGCTAATACCAGGTAAATTAAAGAATACCGAAGACTATCAGTCTACGAGAAACATAATTCAAAGCCAAAATCAAAGTCAAAATTATGAGCTGAGGACACAATTGGAAAATAAAACTATAGAAATGACAGGAACCTAACCAAAATTCACACCTCTTGAAACCAAAGCATTTTTGAATATCGCAAAGGAACTTTGAACATCACAAAGGAAACAATGTAATCAGAGACCTGAGAGGTGAGGTTATGTCAAAATGAATACTTAATTGTATTAGAATGTTTAGATCAAAGATACTTTTTTTATTTAAAAAAAATATATATTTTATTGAAAATTTTTTCTAAACAACATTTTTCCCTCTTACAAACCAAACGGAACGATAACAAAATAGAAATTTTTAACAATACACAAGTAACAAAACCCCGTTATCTATTGACCTATACTAAACTAACCCCCCCCCCCCCCCCCCCCTCCTCCCCCCCCCCTTTCCCCCTGGGTTGCTGCTGCTGGTCATCTGTCTTCCCTCTAACGTTCCCTTAGGTAGTCGAGAAATGGCTGCCACCGCCTGGTGAACCCTTGAGCCGATCCTCTCAGGGCAAACTTTATCTGCTCCAGTTTAATGAACCCCGCCATATCGTTTACCCAGGCCTCCAGTCCGGGGGGTTTCGCCTCTTTCCACATAAGTAGGATCCTGCGCCGGGCTACTAGGGACGCAAAGGCCACGACATCGGCCTCTTTCGCCTCCTGCACTCCCGGCTCATCCGCAACTCGAAATAGAGCTAACCCCCAGCTTGGTTTGACCCGGGCATTCACCACCTGCGAGATCACTCCCGTCACTCCCTTCCAATATCTTTCCAGTGCCGGGCACGCCCAAAACATATGTGCGTGGTTTGCCGGGCTCCCGCCACACCTCCCACATCTGTTCTCCACTCCAAAGAACCTGCTCAATCTTGCCCCCGTTATGTGTGCTCTATGTAGCACCTTAAATTGAATCAGGCTAAGCCTGGCGCATGAGGAGGAGGAATTTACCCTGCTTAGGGCATCAGCCCACATACCCTCTTCTATCTCCTCCCCTAATTCTTCTTCCCACTTTCCCTTTAGTTCTCCCACCGACTCCTCCCCCTCTTCCCTCATCTCTCTGTAAATCTCTGACACCTTGCCCTCTCCGACCCACACCCCTGAAAGCACCCTGTCCTGTATCCCCTGTGTCGGGAGCAACGGAAATTCCCTCACCTGTTGTCTAGTAAACGCCCTCACCTGCATATATCTCAAGAAATTTCCCCGGGGTAACTTATACTTTTCCTCCAATGCTCCCAAGCTCGCAAAAGTCCCATCTATAAATAAATCTCCCACCTTCCTAATTACCAACTGGTACCAGCTCTGAAATCCTCCATCCATTCTTCCTGGGGCGAACCTATGGTTGTTCCTGATAGGGGACCCCACCAGGGCTCCCCGCACCCCTCTCTGTCTCCTCCACTGTCCCCATATGTTCAGTGTTGCCGCCACCACCGGGTTCCTGGTATACTTTCTAGGTGAGAGCGGTAGCGGTGCCGTCACCAGCGCCTCTAAACTCGTCCCTTTACAGGACTTTTTCTCCAATCTTTTCCACGCCGCTCCCTCATCCATCTACGTATCATTGCCACATTGGCGGCCCAATAATAATCTCCCAAGTTCGGTAGTGCCAGTCCTCCTCTATCTCTACTACGCTGAAGGAACCCCCTCCTTACTCTCGGAACTTTCCCTGCCCACACAAAGCTCGTGATGCTCCTATCTATTTTATTAAAAAAGGTCCTGGTGATTAATATAGGGAGACATTGAAATACAAATAAGAACCTCGGGAGGACCATCATCTTAATTGCTTTCACCCTGCCCGCCAGCGATAAAGGCTGCATGTCCCACCTCTTGAAGTCCTCCTCCATTTGTTCTACCAGCCGTGTCAAATTAAGTCTGTGCAAGGTTCCCCAGCTCCTAGCGATCTGAATCCCCAGGTATCGGAAGTTTCTTTCCACTTTCCTTAACGGTAAGCCTTCTATCTCTCTACTCTGGTCCCCTGGATGTATCACAAATAGTTCACTCTTCCCCATGTTTAGCCTATACCCCGAGAATTCCCCGAACCTCCTCAAAATTCGCATAACCTCTGTCATCCCGCCCGCTGGGTCCGACACGTATAACAATAGGTCATCCGCGTATAACGAGACTCGATGTTCTTCTCCCCCTCTAATCACCCCTCTCCATTTCCTGGAGTCTCTCAGCGCCATGGCCAGAGGTTCAATTGCCAACGCAAACAACAATGGAGACAGCGGGCATCCCTGTCTTGTTCCCCTATATAATCGGAAATACTCCGATCTATGTCGACCTGTAACTACGCTTGCCGTTGGTGCCCCATAAAGAAGTCTAACCCAACGAATAAACCCGTTCCCAAATCCAAACCTCCTTAACACTTCCCATAAATACTCCCACTCCACCCTATCAAATGCCTTCTCTGCGTCCATTGCCGCCACTATCTCTGCCTCCCTCTCCACTGGGGGCATCATTATCACCCCTAATAGTCGTCGCACGTTAACATTCAGTTGTCTCCCTTTTACGAACCCTGTCTGGTCTTCGTGCACCACCCCCGGGACACAGTTCTCTATCCTCGATGCCAGTACCTTTGCCAGCAACTTGGCGTCCACGTTCAATAGTGAAATAGGTCTATAGGACCCGCACTGCAACGGATCTTTGTCTCTCTTCAAAATTAGCGATATCGTCGCCTCCGACATCGTTGGGGGTAGAGTCCTCCCTTCCCTGGCCTCATTGAACGTCCTCGCCATCAACGGGGCCAACAAGTCCACATATTTTCTGTAGTATTCCACCGGGAACCCGTCCGGCCCCGGAGCCTTCCCTGCTTGCATGCTTCCCAGTCCCTTAATAACCTTGTCCACCTCAATCGGCGCCCCCAGGCCTGCCACCTCCTGCTCCTCCACTTTCGGGAACCTCAATTGGTCCAGGAACTGCCGCATCCCCTCCTCTCCCTCTGGGGGCTGAGACCTATACAGTTCCTCATAAAAGGTCTTAAACACCTCATTTATCTTTCCTGGCCTTCGCACAGTGTCTCCCCTTTCATCCCTAATTCCTCCTATCTCCCTCGCTGCTGCCCTCTTTCGCAGTTGGTGCGCCAACAGGCGACTAGCCTTTTCCCCATATTCGTACCTCCTCCCCTGTGCCTTCCTCCACAGTACCTCCGCCTTTCTGGTGGTCAGAAGGTCAAACTCGGTCTGGAGTCGCCTCCTCTCCCTGTACAGCTCCTCCTCCGGGGTTTCTGCAAATTCCCTGTCCACCCTTAAAATTTCCCCCAGTAATCTATCCCTTTCCTTGGCCTCTGTTTTCCTTTTGTGGGCCCCAATGGAGATCAGCTCTCCTCTGGCCACCGCTTTTAGTGCTTCCCAGACCACTCCCACAGGGACCTCGCCGTTGTCATTGACCTCCAGGTATCTCTCAATACACCCCCTCACTCTTGCACATACTCCCTCATCCGCCATCAGTCCCACATCTAATCGCCAGAGTGTTCTCTGCTCCCTGTCCTCTCCTACTTCCAGGTCCACCCAATGTGGGGCCTGATCTGAAACCGCAATGGCTGAGTATTCAGCTTCTTCCACCCTAGAGATCAACGACCTTCCTAAAACAAAAAAATCTATCCGGGAGTACACTTTATGGACATGGGAGAAGAAGGAATACTCCCTAGCCCTAGGTCTAAGAAATCGCCATGGATCCACTCCCCCCCATTTGGTCCATAAACCCCTTAAGTACCTTGGCCGCTGCCGGCCTTCTTCCGGTCCTTGAGCTGGATCTATCTAGCCCCGGGTCCAGCACTGTATTGAAGACCCCTCCTAAAATCAAATTTCCTGCCTCCAGGTCCGGTATACGCCCCAGTATCCGTCTCATGAATCCCGCATCGTCCCAATTTGGGGCATACACATTAACCAACACGACCTCCATTCCCCTCCAGCCTACCACTCACCATTACATATCTACCTCCGCTATCTGCTACGATGTTCTTTGCTTCAAATGCTACCAGTTTCCCCACCAAAATGGCCACCCCTCTGTTCTTTGCGTCCAGTCCTGAGTGGAACACCTGTCCCATCCATCCTTTCTTTAGCCTAACTTGGTCTGCCACCTTTAGGTGTGTCTCTTGGAGCATAGCCACGTCTGCCCTTAGTCCTTTCAAATGCGCGAGCGCTCGGGCCCTTTTTATCGGTCCATTCAGGCCTCTCACGTTCCACGTGATCAGCCTCACTAGGGGGCTACCTGCCCCCCTCCCGTGTCGACTAGCCATTACCTTCTCTAGGCCAGTCCCATATCCCGCCTCCGCGCTCCCGCTCGCTCCCCCAGCGTCGCACACCGTCCCCGACCACCCACTCTTTAGCCATTCCCTTTTGGAATTCCGCAGCAGCAACCCAGTTGTCCCCTCCCCTCCTCCCTGCAGCATCAGTCCCTCAGTTCCGGTCCAGTTTCTCTTCTTTAATAAAGGTCCATGCTTCCTCCGCCGTCTCGAAGTAATAGTGCCTCTCCTGATACGTGACCCATAGTCTTGCCGGCTGCAGCATCCCAAACTTCACCTTCGTTTTGTGCAAAACCTCTTTGGCTCGGTTGAAGCTCGCCCTCCTTCTCGCCACCTCCGCACTCCAGTCCTGGTATATCCGTACCACCGCATTCTCCCATCTGCTACTCTGCACCTTTTTAGCCCATCTCAGGACCACTTCTCTGTCCTTGAGGCGGTAGAATCGCACGATTATCGCCCTCGGTGGTTCTCCCGCTTTTGGTCTTCTCGCCGGGATCCGACTAGCCACTCCACCTCCATGGGGCCCGCAGGGGCCTCAGCACCCATCAGTGAGCTCAGCATCTTACTTGCGTACGCTCCACAGTCCACTCCTTCCACACCCTCAGGGAGACCTAGTATCCTAAGGTTCTTAATTCGCGCTCCGTTTTCAAGGGCCTCGATCCTTTCAGCACTCTTTTTATGAAGTGCCTCGTGCGTCTGAGTCTGAATCGCCAGGCCCAGGACCTCGTCCTCAATACCTGACATCTTCTGCTCCACCACGCGGAGCTCAGTCTCCTGGGTCTTTAAAGTCTCCTTCAGCCCCTCAATTGCCTGTAGCATCGGGGTCAGTACCTCTTTCTTCAACAGGTCCACGCACCGTCTCACGACCTCGTCCTGCTCAGGCCCCCATGCCGCCTGCGATTTCTCCGCCGCCATTTTGTTCTCCTCTCCCTCTGACCTTATGGTTGAAGATTCTTCGGGCTGCAGCAGCCGCCGCCGGTTTTTTTCTCCGTCATTCGGGGGGGACTCCCTTCCCACACACCCCACACCGGGTTGCTCGGCCGAAAAAATTCCCGTTGGGGCTCTTAAAAGAGCCCGAAGGTCCGTCGGAGCTGGAGCCGCCGAAACGTGCGGCTAGCTCATCCTCACCGCAACCGGAAGTGGGCGATCAAAGATACTTTTTACAATCAAAGTGAAAGAAGTTACTTTATAATAAAGTCATAAAAACTGAATAACTGTTAGAAAAATATATAAACCCGAAGAAAGGGGACAGCCAGCAGAGCCAGCTCTCACAGCTCGGTACATGGGAAAGATAGGACACAGCAATCGAACTCATCAGCGAATACATCTAAAGAAGACCAGATTTTAAAAAGAAGATTGATTGTCAAGTTGGGCCTGAAGGTCCCTTCAACCAACCAGAAGGATCCAGAAATCAAGATCTTTTTACTTTTCTGTAAAGACAGTGATTGCATCATTTAAAAAGAAAAAAAATATAATAATAAAATAACTTAAAAGTTTTAACCTGAAACAGTGGTTATTAGCCTACTTTACTTACTTAGCAACGCAGGACCCAGGATATCAATGCTACTGAGGGGTTAGTAGGTCAAATTCTTCGGTGAGGATATGGGTTATACCGGGGATAACTTGAAAATATAGTTTGACCTGAATAGCACCCACTGAAGCCTGCATCGGAGTCGTGGAGTGAGAATCCCTGTTCACCATTTAGAATATCAACCCTTTTTTGGTATAGGGGGAATTCGAACAATAGTGGTGAGTTTTTAACTTCAGGCCCCCGACAGAGTTAACTTGTAATGTTTTCCACCACCCCCGCCGGTCTCTTTTTTTAACAGGGGGTGAATGTTGTAGTCACCACTGGTAGTATATTACATGTATTACCGCACTGTCCGTATAGGAGATGTACATGGGTAAATCCCTGCCTGCTGGCTCCGCCCAGTAGGCGGTGTATAAATGTGTGTGCTCGCCGGTGCTGCAGCCATTCTGGTTCCAGCTACAGGAGGCACAACATCTTTGCTCAATAAAGCCTCAATTATTCCACTACTCTCGTCTTTGTGGTAATTGATAGTACATCACACAGTAATTTCATTTGAAGCCTACTTGTGACAATAAGCGATTTTCATTTCATTTCATTAGAAATCCTCTCATTCTTCTGAACTCCTGTGAGAATGGGCCTAAACTGCTTAATGTCTCTTCATTCGACAAGTCCTTCATCCCTGCTCTCAATCTATTTAATCTTCTTTCATGAATTTACATCCTTCCTGAAGCAAGGGGACCAAAACTGCGAGAAATGCAGGCGCAGGGCCCGGAAGGCTGTCTATTGGCCTGGAATCAACCAGGACATATCCAACATGGTTCTCAATTGCGCGGCCTGCCAGCGTTTCCAGCCTGCTCAGCCCAAAGAAACACTCCAGCAACACGAGATCGTGACCTCTCCGTGGTCTAAGGTAGGAATCGACCTTTTTCACACCAATGGCCGTGACTATGTGCTTATAATTGATTACTTCTCGAGTTACCCGGAAGTGGTGAAACTGTCCGACCTCACACCAAGGACTGTCATCAAGGCCTGCAAGGAGACATTTGCCAGGCATGGTATTCCACTCATGGTTATGAGCGACAACGGTCCCTGCTTCCACAGCCAAGAGTGGTCCAACTTTGCAAAGCTGTACCAGTTCAAGCACATTACCTCGAGCCCGCATTACCCGCAATCTAACGAGAAGGTCGAGAAAGGGGTCCATATTGTGAAGCAACTGCTCTGCAAGGCTGCGGACTCAGCTTCTGACTTTAACCTTGCGCTGCTGGCGTACAGGGCAACCCCTCTGTCCACCGGCATGTCTCCGGCACAACTCCTTATGAATCGTGACCTGCGGGCGACTGTTCCTGCCATTCATTTACCTGACCTGGATCACCTCCCAATGCTGCAAAAGGTGCAGCAACTCAGAAACCGGCAAAAGCTGACATACGATGCTCATGCTACTGATTTGCCTGTGCTCTCTCCGGAAGATGCTGTTCGCATCAAGTTGCCTGATGGAGGCTGGTCAGCTCCAGCTGTTGTTGTTCGACAGGCTGCTCCCAGGTCGTTCGTGGTTCGCATGGCTGATGGCTCCATTGGCAGGCGCAACAGAAGGGCACTACGCAAACCTGCCTGCCCACCACTGGATCACACGTTTCCAGCTGTCGTTATGCCTTTTCCGGACACCTCGCTCCACGAGGCCACCAATCTGGCTGCAAACCCGCCTGTCAAGGCGCCATCCACCTTTCAGGCGATCGACGAGGATCCGACGCCAGCCCCAGAGATTGGACTTATAAATATTTCCTTTGTACATATTGTTCTGTATCTGCACGCTAGACACCTTACATGTACATATGCATTCACTCGCCATTTGCTGTAAATAGTCCTATCTGTATATATGTCGTATGTGCTCTCAGCAACCGACAATTTTTTTTTAAAAGGGGGGATGCACATGCACATCATGAGGTAAAAACAGGCAGTGACAGACACCCAGGTTAGCCAATCAACACACAGGACGGAACACAACCAATCATCAGACAGAACACTAGAGGGAGGCTTCCTACTATAAAACACACGAAGCATAAGCACTCCGCCTCTTTCCACTGGTGACAACTGTAGTGACAGTCAGGGTGTATATATCAGTCAGCATCTTCTACACGTGGATCAGAGCTAGTCTGGTCTAGTTAGTTAGAGTTAGTACACTTAGAGTAGTAGAGTGTCAACCCACAGCCAGCTGTGTGCATTGTTACAGAAGTTCAATAAATCGTATTGAACCAATGCCTACGTTTGGTGTATGTTTTACAGTCCAACTGCATCCTGTTGCAGTCCGTGTTACCCCAGGGTGAATAACACAACATTGTAGATGATATGCTACATGTAACACTACCTTGTGTATGTGGAGGTTGACCTTTCTCCTTGGTCTCTGCTGTTGGGGGCTTGGTAGACGTCTTTCCAAAAATGTCAACCTTCAGTTGTTTAGCCCTCTCAAGCCCCCTTCATTCTTTCTTTTTCCTTTCTCAGATTCTGCTTCTTAGGAGAAGTACTCTAGTAATCCAGACCATTGATCCAGAAATCTGTCTGGTGCTCTTTCCGAGGACAACCATCTCATGTATTCTGTGATTTTCTAGATTGTTCAATGTTTGTATTTTCTTGAACTCTTTTGTGGCGCTTGCTAGACTTCTCAAGGTAGTAATAGACTGGTACAAGCATGTCCACTGGAGAGAATGGCAACTGACTTGCCCCTTTCTCTGCAGCTAGATGAAGAAGGTGGCATGGACATCCAAGAATGAAAATAATCTGGGTTTTCTTTCTTCACAAAGGAAGCGACACAATTGTGGGTTCCCATCATCACTGCTGAATTGTCGGCAGAAAAGCACATCATGTTTTTCGAAGGAATGGTGCTTTCCTTAAGAACATTGTCCAGAAGTTGGAAAATGTTTTTGCCACTTGATCTCTTTTTCATTGTTGTTATTTCAAGTAGCACACTGATCACATCTGTGTCAAAGAACCAGACAATGATAGGGTAGAGTTGTTCCTCTCCACCACGATTAGAACTCCCATTGGTTGATATGGAGAGAGGGGTTTGCCTAATTTTCTGAAGGATGTTACCTTTCGTCTCATGGCCTAGAGTCTTGGCAATTGCTGTTGTCTTGGTCTGGAGTGAAGCAAACCTAGAAGCAATTGAACTGTCCAGACACATCACTTTCACAAGATCAGTCAAATGATCAGCAACTGGAAACGCCACATTGTGCACAATCAGGAAATGTGTCATCAAAGTTTCTGCTCTTATGATTGAGCAGTCTTTCTGCTGCATGAAATATTTGATGTCGCAGATGCTTTCTAAAACTTGTGCCACAGCATGATGTTTCTTGGATTGTATATGTGCCTGCGTGTCATTTGCTCCTCTGTGAGCGATACTGAAGTCCAATGAGCAGACGTTACACCGTATAGTGTATTCTTCCTTCTCAATTGTACAATATAGGACCATCTTGATGTATAGTCTTTCTTGAAAGTCTGTTTTCTAGATTTAGCACCAGATAACGAAGTTGTCACGCTGCTCAATATTTCATGGGTTTTCTTCCACTCAAACTTCACTATAGCATCAGTACAGGGATGGGCTGAATGGCTTCCTTTTGCACTGGAAGCCCTTCTGTAATTCGGCATTGTATTGAAAATAACTAATATCAAAGATCTCTGGTTACCCTCCCCCACTACCCCACCCCAACCCACTGAACTAGGACTGGGTCCCATTAAAAATGGCTCTGGAAATGGGAGCACACCGTAACATGCACCACATTGTCAGAAAGTCGCTCTATGCTTCACCCAGCCCATGCGCATGTTCCCTGCCCATCTCCGTCCCCACGCATGCGCCCCTCCTGCCTCATTCCCGAGGGCAACCGACCGGCCTCGCCGGCACTGCGCAGTTGCACCAACAGCCGGAATGGCTGTTAATCGTGAAAGGCGGTGTAGTGAGCCCCCCAACTCCCAAAAAAGAAAGATCAGTCAGAATTAGACAAGAGACACCCTACCACCCCAACAACACTTTGCTTATTAATTTTGACAACGGCTGTTTATGATGGTTGTAAATAACACAGCATTATCTTTCCCCCACACTGTGTTGCTGTAAATTTTCCGATTCTGTATTTCACCATGACAAATCGTATTTACGTTTTCTAATTGATTTTCCACATGAAATATCGAAAATCTGTACTAGTTGGCAGCTCTGTTATTACCTGCTGCACCTGCATACTAACTTTCTACGATTTGTGCATGTGGACACCCTCTGCACCGAAGCGTTTTGAAGCTTCTCTCCATTTAGATTATAAGTTGCCTTTTTATTCTTCCGACCAAAGTGGATAACCTCACACTTATTCACCTTAAATTCCATCTGCCAAATTTTGTCTCACTCACCTCACCTATCCATTTGTAAATGTCTTTTTCCTCTTTGCCACTTGCTTTCCCACCTATTTTAGTGTTGTCTGCAAATATGGTTATAGTACATTCTACCCCAGCATCCAAGTCATGAAGACAGACTGTAAATAGTTGGGGCCTGAGGACCGAACCCTGTGGCACACCACCAGTTACAACTTGCCAACCAGAAAAAGATCCACTTATCCTCAACTCTTTGCTTTCTGCTGGTTAGCCAACCAAGCTAATATATTACCCCCAACCGTTGTTTGGTTGTGTTTGTAATTCTCTTCCACTCAGAGAGCAGTGGAGGCTGGATCATTACGTATACTGAAGGCAGAATTGATCGATTTTTCATCGACCATTGAGTCAAACAGGCAGGAAAGCGGAGTTAAGGACTCAGTTAGATCGGGCCATGATCGTACTGAATGGCGAAGATTGCTCGAGGGCTGAATGGCCACCTGCTCCTATTTCTTATGTTAAGAATATAACAGCATAATAAGCAGAGTAGTTTTAAAGAGTCGGAACTTTTTTTGGGTTGTCACTGCACAAGTGGAAGCAAGTCATCATTGATCCTGCCTTAGAAGAAGCAGTGTTCAGCTTCATTTGCAGTTCTCCAGATAATTAAATGCTCCACTCCCTCAAGCGGAAAGACCTGGACAACATCCCGGATTGGGGTAAGAAGTGGAAAGTATCACTCGAATCACATAAGATCCAGGCAATGACCAGCTCCCACAAGAGCGAGTCGAACCACCTCCCCATGACATTCATTTGCATTACCATCATTGAATCCACCTTCAACGTCCTGGGAGTTGCCATTGACCAAGACCTCTCTGGCTATGAAAACAGTTCAGAGGTTGGGCATTCTGTGACAACGACTCATCTCATTTCCTAAATAAAACCTGTCCACCATCTACCAGGCACATGTCAGGAGTGTGATGACATATTCTCCTCTTGCATAGATGGATATAGCTGCAGCACCATTCAAGAAGCTCAACACCACCCAAGGCAAAGTAGCCCATTTGATTAGGAGCCTATCCACCCCTTGAAATGAAAGGCAAATAGCAATGGCCTAACCAGGGACACCCATACCCCAAGAATTAATAACAAAAAAAACCAAAGCCACGATTGAATGGTGGAGTGGACTCGATGGGCCGTATGGCCTTACTTCCGCTCCTATGCCTTATGGTTTTATGGGATTCTTTCCTGCAGTAGTTCCATTCTGCCTAGTCAGCTATATGCTTGGTACAACTATTCTAAAGACAGCTAGATATCATTATTCAGTGTGGGGGAGTAACAGTGCTGGTTTCCATATCATCACGTTGTATGACATTTTCACTGGAGGAAGGTAACATCTGCAGATCTAATAGGAAGCTCATTATATAAATCTATAAATTACATATTTGACAGATCAATGTAGGCTGCGCCAGTTCTGTAATTCTACAAAAATAAATTGGTGGGTATGTCTCATAAAACTGTGCTGGATAAGGTAAGGGTTACATGTGTAGGCGGCTTACACAGTAACCCGTGTCTCTTCGCCAGTGAATAAGAAATGAGACTGAGGGGATGCGCAGATGGCTCAGAATGTGCCAGAATATATGAATAGAAGATAATGAAATAGTCTGCTTTCAGAAGAGAAAAGGAGTCTTACCTGTGGATCAAATTAAAAGTCGGTAGTTATATATGTGAGAAAAAGCTCACCTTTGTTACATTGCCATAGAAATTGAATTAGTTTTTGTACATCAATTTGTTTGTGTTCATTTACTGACATGGTCTGGTGGCCGAATGGCCTGTTTTCACAGAGATGAGGCAAAATTCTTTCTCTCAGAGCATCCTGAATCTTTGGAACTCTCTTCCTGAAAAGGTGGGGAAGCAGAGTTGTTGAATATTCTTTAGGCAGAGGTGGATAGATTCTTGGTAAGCGTGATGATATGTTATCGAGGGCAGGCAGGACGCAGATTTGAGGTTACTGTCAGATCTTATTAAAAATGGTGGAGCAGGCTTGAAGGGTTGAATGCTTACTCCTGCTCCTTTTTTGTAGGCTTGTATGTTTCTGCAAAATGATAACAATCTATAAGTGTCACAAGCAGGCTTAGATTAACACTGCAATGAAGTTACTGTGAAAATCCCCTAGTCACGACAGTCCGGCGCCTGTTCGGATACACAGAGGGAGAATTCAGAATGTCTAACTCACCTAACAAGCACAGCTTTCGGGACTTGTGGGAGGAAACCGGGGCACCCGGAGGAAACTCATGCAGGCACGCGAAGAACATGCAGACTCCGCACAGACAGTGACCCAAGCCAGGAATCGAACCCGGGTTGATCCACAACAATGTGGTTGACTCTTCAATGCCCTCTGAAATACCCCAGCAAGAACACACAGTTCTGATCAAGAATAAAAGAAAGCTTAGCCATTGAGCACATTCACGATGGAGATAGATTTCTGGATATTAAAGTTGTCAAGGGCATGGGGTTTCCAACTCAGGGTCGCGACCCGCAGGAGGGTTATGGGTGGGTGTTCGAAGGGTCGCGGGGCCATCGGTCGTGAAGAAGTGCCCAGCTGCTGCAACCGGCTTTCAGAATGCCGGCCGTCCCACGCATACGTGCTCCCTCAGCAGTACACAAGCCCGGAACCCAGCGAGGCAGACCGCCTCCTCCTGACATCAGCACACTGATCCAGGAGCAGATTCTTTTAAAAAATCGATGGAGGCTTCTCTCCAGAAGTGGTAGCGAAGAGCAGGTCACGTGCCCCGCACACTGACGTCACGTGCTCTGGGCGCGAGAGAGAGTCCTCCATTTTGTAGCTGCCAGCAGTGCTGGTGTGAGCTCTAGGGTCTCTGGTGAACAGCCCATGAAGAAGAAGCTGAAATCACGAACAAAGGAGTATCAAGATGATTTCTTGGGTGGGTGGGGGGGAATTGAGTTGCTGCTGCTAAGATCAAGGAGGAGCTGGAGCGAGTGGGGTGGGTCGAGACGGGGGTATGCCGCTGTGGGGAACGGGCCGGGTGTGGGGTGCGGGCGCGTGGCTGGCCGAGGAGGGGTCATGGTTAGTCGGCGGGGGAGGGGGCGGGTAGCCCCCTAATCCGGCTGATAACCTGGAATGTAAGGGGACTGAATGGGCCGGTTAAGCGGGCCCGCGTGTTCGCGCACCTGAAGAGGCTCAAGGCGGATGTGGTTATGCTCCAGGAGACACACCTGAAGGTAGCAGACCAGGTAAGACTGAGGAAAGGGTGGCTAGGTCAGGTGTTTCACTCGGGGCTACATGCCAAAAATCGAGGGGTGGCGATCTTGGTGGGAAAGAAGGTGTTATTCGAGGCGTCGAGCATTGTGGCAGATAATGGCGGTAGGTACATAATGGTAAGTGGTAAGTTGCAGGGAGAGAGGGTGGTACTGGTCAATGTGTATGCTCCGAACTGGGACGATGCGGGTTTTATGCGGCGTATGTTGGGTCGGATCCCAGACTTGGAAGTGGGGGGCCTAATAATGGGGGGAGACTTTAACACGGTGTTGGATCCTGCACTGGATCGCTCCAGGTCTAGGACGGGTAGGAAGCCAGAGGCGGCTAGAGTGTTGAGGGGATTTATGGACCAAATGGGAGGGGTGGACCCTTGGAGATTTGCAAGGCCGGGGGCTAGGGAATTTTCATTCTTCTCACATGTCCATAAGGCTTATTCTGGAATCGACTTTTTCATTTTGAGTAGGGCGCTGATAGCGAGAGTAGAGGATACCGAGTATTCGGCAATAGCCATTTCGGACCACGCCCCGCATTGGGTGGACTTGGAGATGGGGGAGGAGAGGAACCAGCGCCCGCTGTGGCGCTTGGAGGTGGGGCTGTTGGCGGACGAGGAGGTGAGCGAGCGGGTCCGAGGAAGTAAAGAGAGGTACTTGGAGACCAACGACAACGGGGAAGTCCGAGTGGGGATGGTATGGGAGGCACTGAAGGCGGTGGTGAGGGGAGAGCTGATCTCCATCAGGGCCCACAAGGAGCGGAGGGAGCGGGGGGAGAGGGAGAGGCTGGTGGGGGAGATGGTGAGGGTAGACAGGAGGTATGCAGAAGAACCCGAGGAAGGATTGTTGAGGAAGAGGCGCAGCCCCCAGGCCGAATTCGACCTGGTGACCACCAGGAAGGCGGAGGTGCAGTGGAGGAAGGCCCAGGGGGCGGTCTACGAGTATGGGGAAAAGGCAAGCCAGATGCTGGCGCATCAGCTTCGGAAGCGGGACGCAGCTAGGGAGATCGGGGGAGTTAAGGACAGGGGAGGGAGCGTGATGCGGAGTGGGGTTGGCATCAATGGGGTCTTCAGGGACTTCTACGAGGAATTGTACCGATCCGAGCCCCCACGGGAGGAGGGAGGGATGGGCCGTTTCCTGGACCAATTGAGGTTTCCAAAGGTGGAAGAGGGACTGGTGGCGGGACTGGGGGCCCCGATTGGGCTGAAGGAGCTGATCAAAGGGATAGGAAGCATGCAGGCGGGGAAGGCACCGGGGCCGGACGGTTTCCCGGTCGAGTTCTATAAAAAATATATGGACCTGTTGGGCCCGCTGTTAGTTAGGACCTTTAATGAGGCAAGGGAGGGGGGGCTTTACCCCCGACGATGTCCCGGGCACTGATCTCCTTGATCCTGAAGCGGGACAAGGATCTCCTGCAATGTGGGTCTTACAGACCGATTTCCTTGCTAAATGTAGATGCCAAGGTGCTGGCGAAGGTCTTAGCCACGAGGGTTGAGGATTGTGTGCCACAGATCATCCATGAAGACCAGACGGGGTTTGTGAAGGGGAGACAGTTGAACGCGAATGTGCGGAGGCTTTTGAACGTTATCATGATGCCGGCGAGGGAGGGGGAGGCGGAGATAGTGGTGGCGATGGACGCTGAGAAAGCCTTCGATAGGGTAGAGTGGGGGTACCTGTGGGAGGTGCTGAAGAGGTTTGGGTTTGGGGAGGGGTTTGTCAGGTGGGTTAGGCTGTTGTATGAGGTCCCGATGGTGAGTGTGACCACAAATAGGAGGAGGTCTGAGTACTTTCGGTTGCACCGAGGGACGAGATAGGGGTGTCCCCTGTCCCCCCTGCTCTTCGCACTGGCGATTGAACCCCTGGCTATGGCACTGAGAGAGTCGAGGAACTGGAGGGGGTTGGTGCGGGGTGGGGAGGAGCATAGGGTGTCACTTTATGCGGACGACCTGCTGCTGTATGTGGCGGACCCGGTGGGAGGAATGCCAGAGGTAATGAGGATGCTTAGGGAATTCGGGGACTTTTCGGGGTACAAGCTCAATATGGCAAGAGCGAGCTATTCGTAGTTCAGCTAGGGGACCAGGAGAGGGGGATTGGCGAGCTCCCACTAAAAAGGGCGGAGAGGAGTTTCAGATATTTGGGGGTCCAGGTGGCCAGGAGCTGGGGGGCCCTGCATAGGCTTAACTTTACAAGGCTGGTGGAGCAAATGGAGGAGGAGTTCAAGAGGTGGGATGCGTTGCCGCTGTCCCTGGCGGGTAGGGTGCAGTGAATCAAAATGACGGTGCTCCCAAGGTTTTTGTTCCTGTTCCAGTGCTTATCCTGAAGGCTTTTTTCAGGCGGGTTAACAGGAGTATAATGGGGTTTGTGTGGGCGCGAGGGACTCCAAGGGTGAGAAGGGTGTTCCTGGAGCGGAGTAGAGATAGGGGGGGGCTGGCGCTGCCTAACCTCTGTGGGTACTACTGGGCCGCCAATGCGACAATGGTGCGCAAGTGGGTGATGGAGGGGGAGGGGGCTGCATGGAAGAGGCTGGAGACGGCGTCCTGTGTGGATATGAGTCTGGGGGCGCTGGCAACGGCGCCGCTGCCGCTCCCTCCAAGGAGTTATACCACGAGCCCGGTGGTGGTGGCGGCCCTCAAAATTTGGGGGCAGTGGAGGCGGCATAGGGGGGAAGTTAGGGCCTCGGCGTGGACCCCATTACGGGGGAACCACCGGTTCGCCCCAGGAAGAACAGGCGGAGGGTTTTCGGGGTGGCACAGGGCAGGCATACAAAAGTTGGGGGACCTGTTTGTGGACGGGAAGTTCGCGAGTTTGGGTGAGCTGGAGGAGAAGTACGGGCTCCCCCCGGGGAACACCTTCAGGTACTTACAGGTAAGGGCGTTTGCCAGACGACAGGTGGTGGAATTCCCATGGCTACTGCCACACACAGTACAGGACACGGTGCTCTCGGGGGGGGGGGGGGGGGGGGGGGGGTGGGGGGGGGGTGGGGAAGATCTCGGAAACTTACCAGGTGATGCAGGAGGAGGAGGAGGCCTCGGTGGTGGAGTTGAAAGGTAAGTGGGAGGACGAGTTGGGAGAGGAGATCGAAGAGGGGACGTGGGCAGATGCCCTAGGGATGGTGAACTCTTCCTCTTCATGCGCGAGGCTCAGCCTCATACAGTTTAAGGTGCTGCACAGGGCACACATGACCGGGACAAGGATGATCAGGTTCTTTGGGGGTGAGGACAGGTGTGTTAGGTGCTCAGGGAGCCCAGCAAATCACACCCATATGTTCTGGGCATGCCCAGCGCTGGAGGAATTTTGGAAGGGTGTAGCGAGGACAGTGTCCAGGGTGGTAGGATCCAGAGTCAAACCGGGCTGGGGGCTCGCAATATTTGGGGTGGCAGAGGAGCCGGGAGTGCAGGAGGCGAAAGAGGCCGGAATTCTGGCCTTTGCGTCCCTGGTAGCCCGGCGAAGGATTCTCCTTCAGTGGAAAGATACGAGGCCCCCAAGCGTGGAATCCTGGATCAGCGATATGGCAGGGTTCATTAAACTGGAGAGGGTGAAATTCGCCTTGAGAGGGTCGGTACAAGGGTTCTTTAGGCGGTGGCAACCGTTCTTAGACTTTCTGGCAGAACGATAGACATTGGTCAATGGCAGCAGCAGCTCGGGGGGAGGGGGGGGGGGTTTACTTTATTTTTGTTTATGTTATTTACACTGGAAGGGTCTGAGGGGGTGTTTCCACCTGTTGTCTTAAGTCGGGGTGTTAATGTTAATTTATTATTTAGGTACGGGGAGGAGGGGTTTGGAGGGTTGCTTTTTTAGATTGTGTTTTGTACTTAACCCTGTTGGGTTCTTTTTTCTTTCTCATTTTGTTATTGATATTTTATGAAAACCTTTAATAAAAATAATTTAAAAAAAAGATGATTTCTTGAGGTATGGGTTTATAAATTGTGCCAGTGCAAATCAGGATGCAAAGTTCACGTGTGTGATATGTAGGGAAGTACTGGCAAATGAAAGATTAAAACCCTCAAAACTTCAAAGGCATTTGAAGACTAAGCATGGCGAGTTCGAGGACAAGCTTTTTTCCAATGGATGAAGTGGAATCTTAAATCGTCAGCTGGAATCCTAGCAGAAATGTAAAAGCAAGTGAGATCGTGAGGAACAAGCAGGCTCACCTGCCACATTAAAGGAAAGCGAAAATGGTGGGTCGCGAAGTTCAGGCGGCCTGGGTCACGAAGATCAGGCGGCGTGGGTCATGAAGGTCGGCAACATGGGTCCCGAAGGATGGCCGGTTTGTAAAAATGGGTTCCAGGCAAAAACATTTGAAAAATACTGAAGTAGGTCAACCATGATGGAGTTGAATGGCGGAGCAGGATCGAGGAGGCAGACTGGCCAAAACCTGCTCCTGTTTTCTATGTTCCTGAGGCAATTCACCACCACCTTCTCAAGGGCTCAATGAAAACTGGCTTCACCAATGATACCCACATCCCATGATTGGGGTGCTGGAAAGAGGGAGGCAGTGATTTCTAATTTGCAAGTAGCACAGACTTGAGCTAATCTGTGTGTAAATGGACTACAATTCCTCAAAGCTGCTGTGCTCCATTGTCTCACTGCTATCAATGTTCACAGCTCTAGGTTATTAAATTATTTTTGACTTGGTTAAGGTGAGAGGTGCTAAAGCCCCTGGAAAATTAACTACCAAAAATTAAAATGAAGTCACTTACTCCGCCATTTCTTCTTCCCTGTGTCTGTTGGGGCTGAGGGTGACCATGCTCCCCGCCCCCCCCCCACACCTCTCCCACACCTCTCGTCCCCTCCCCCACACCGTTCCTTCCCTCCACCACCCCTCACCCACCCCACCTCGCCTTCCCCACACCTCCTCCCCTCCCCCACACCTCTCGTCCCCTCCCCCACACCTTTCCTTCCCTCCACCACCCCTCACCCACCCCACCTCGCCTTCCCCACATCTCCTCCCCTCCCCCACATCTCTCCTCCCCTCTCCATACCTCACATCTCCCCTCCCACCTCTCCTCCCCTCACCACATCTCCCCCACCCTCTCCTTCCCCCTCACCTCCACTCACATCTCCCCTCCTCTCCTCCCCCTCCCCACACACCCCTCCCCCTCACACCTCTCCTCCCTCACACTTCCCCTCCCACCTCTCCTCCCGTCACCACTCACCCCTCTCACATCTCCCCCACCCTCTCCTCTCCCTCACCCTCCCCACACCCCTGCCCCTCACATCGCACCTCCTCCCCACACCTCTCCTCCCCATCCCTCACACCCCCACCTCTCCTCCCCACTCGCCTCACATCTCCCCTTCCCCATCCCTCACCTCTCCCTCACCCCCTCCCATCGCCCCTCCTCGCTCCCACCTCTCCTCCCCACATCTCCCCTTGCCCACCCCTCTCCTCTCCCTCACCCCCTCCCCACAGACCCCTCCCTCTCACCTCCCCATTCCTCCCACTTCTCCTCCCCTCACATCTCCACCCACCCCTCTCCTCTCCCTCACCCCCTCCCCACACGTCCCTCCCCCTCACTTACTTCCCCCCCCCCCCTCCCACCCCTACAACTTCCAGCAGGCCCACGTGGTCATGCCGGAGGACGAACCCAATTGGGCAAGTTTGGGCGGGAAGGCGGGCGCGTGGTGCCGCCCGCGGCTGTTGGTCGCGAGGACGTCACGTGCTCCAGTTGGCGCGCGCGCGGCTCCCGCGCTCTAGTTGCCGCCAGTCAGGCTGTTAGTCCGAGCGGCGGCGGCAGCAAGAAGGGAGGAGTGTCGGGGACCGGAGTTAGACTTCCCCTTCGGCTGGTGCACACTGCCGAGCAGAGGGGCATTGGACTCCCCCCCCCCCCCCCAACAGCAAACGTAATTCCAATATCTGGGGGATGCTGCGGGTTCCCCCTTTCGGCCGGGCTATCAGGGGTGTGGGTGGCCGAAGGGCCTGGATACCAGCTGCGAGTGGGGCCCGGTGTCGGCCCAGAAGTGTGTCGGCGAAGTGTGGGGAAGGCAAGAGAGATATGAGGAAGGAGATTGCTGTAACCCCAACGGGGGTCCTGGGGCCAAGACAATACGATCTCCCCATACCTCTCCTTTAAGAGTGGGTGGAAAACCATCCCTTTAAGGGGCCTGGGCAACTATCCCTTTAAGGGGGCTGGGCTTTCCCTTGAAACGGAGAGCCCCAGATCGGGGAAGGAAACCCAGAGGGGAGTGCGCGAGTATTGTATTGAAATAAACCTTGTTCGTAAATTCTACCATGCATTCTACTTAGCATGGATTCAACACTGGCGACGAGGATTCAGTGGACCGCTGTCAACACTGGTTGCTATGCGCCTGGCCACCTCGTCCCACTACTAACCGCCAAAATGCCGCACATAGAAAAACAGGAACCGTTTAACTTGGGTAGAGACGTTTGGCGGCAATATGTGGAACACGTGAACTTTTTTGTTGAACAAATGCGATTACCATCAATGAGAGACAAACTGTGATATTACTAATGGCATGCGGAGGGCCCATCTACAGTGTGATAAAGACTCTGACTCACCCATACCCCCCAGATGCACGGTCGTTCGCTGCCCTGGTGGGGGAGCATTTCGACCCAAAACCACCGCGTGCTCCGTTTCCGGCTCCATACTGCTGCTCAGGCCCAAGCTGATACATTGCGGACTTTCTGGCCCGCCTCTGAAGACTGGGTGAGTCTTGCGAATTGGGAGCGACGTTGAATGAGGCACTCCGAGACCGCTTCATGTGTGGACTCCGCGATGCGGCTAAGCAGTGCTAGCTGAGGCCCACCTGGACCTGCAACTCACGGTGGTGATAGCCATCCCAGAGAAAGTGCTGAAGAAGGGGTCCAGGCACTCCAGGGACTGGCAGTGCTCAGTCTGGGTTGCCAAAGCAAGCGTCAATCACGCTCGGCTGGAACTGAGAAGGCCGCCCCCCAACAATGAGACACCGACCAGAGGAGCACGGGCTGCCATAATAAAAGCCGGGAATGCTGCCAGATGTTTTTCCCCTGACCAGGAGAAACTGGAATATGACCACCAACCAGCGGGGGCCGAAATACGTCGCAGAAACTAGGGGAACTGGAGGTCCCCACGCGACTATGTGGAAGACGACGACAGCAGTTATACTGTGTAGCTGCGCCAACAGTGCCACCCATCTGGATCTCCTTGCAAATTAATGGACACCGAATTTGCATGTAACTCAACACTGGGGCAACAGTGTCCATAGTGAGTTGCTGTACGTTCGACCGCGTCCAGTCTGGCTCATCGCTGACCGTGCTGACCCAATGGCCAAACTGCGCTATTTCTGCACCAGCCTGTCCTATACGATTATAATCCAAGGTGGGCATTGAATTAGAGAATTTGGACATCATACGCCCGGTGCAGTTCAGCGGTCATCCCTGTCGTAAAACTGGATAGATCAATACGTTTGTGTGGCAACAATAAGATGACAGTTAACTGTGTGTCTTGACTGGACTGTTATCAGGTCCCTAAGATCGAGGATCTTCACGTAAAGCTCAGTGGAGGTTGCACATTTATGAAACTTAACATATGTCACGTTTACCTCCAGTTGGTCCTGGCCCCGGATCCAGGTGCTTCGTAACTGTGAACATTGGGCAGCACGGTAGTACAAGTGGATAACACTGTGGCTTCACAGCACTAGGGTCCAAGGTTCGATTCCCCACTGGATCACTGTCTGTGCGGAATCTGCATGTTCTCCCCGTGTCTGCGTGGGTTCCCTCCGGGTGCACCGGTTTCCTCCCACAGTCCAAAGATGTGCAGGTTAGGTGGATTGGCCATGATAAATTGCCCTTAGTGACCAAAAAGGTTAGGAGGGGTTATTGGTTTACGGGGATAGGGTGGAAGTGAGGGCTTAAGTGGGTCGGTACAGACTCGATGGGCCAAATGGCCTCCTTCTGCATTGTATGTTCTATAGGGGGCTATATAAATACACCCGCCTGCCCTTTGGAGTTTCCTCAACGTGTGCACTATTCCAGCGTGTAATGGAGAATATCTACAAGGCCTATCCGCATGGCAGTCTTATCATCCGACCAGGAGCACCTACAAAACCTGTCTTGAGGTGCTGAGGGGTTCAGAGGAAGCCTGCATCTGCCTCCGGTGAGAGAAATGTGTTTTCATCGCCGCCGAAGTAACGTACCTCGGTACTGTGTAGACCGCCATGACTTGCACCCAGTGGAAGAAAAGGTACAGGCAATTCGGCAGTCTTCCATACCAGTTGGCCCAATGGAATCCGATCATCCCTGGGCCTGGTGAATCACTATGGCAAGTTCCTCCCAAACCTGGCCACGACATTAGCTTCCTTCCATCGTCTATTAAAGAAGGGGCAACATTAGGAGTGGGCCCGAGAGCAGCAGGTAGTTTCCGTTAAGCTGAAACGACAACTCTCCTCATTAAGACTGCCAACCCACTTTGAACCATTCCGACCACTCCTGTTGAGCTGTGATGTTTCTCCGTACGCCTAAGTGGCCTTACTGGCCCAGACCATGGATGACGGATCAGAACACCTCATCACCGATGCAGAGAAGCGATATTTTCAGATCGAGTAGGAAGGTTTGGCTGTCGTCTTCGGGGTCAAGACATTTCATCAATGTGTCTATAGGAATTGCTTCACTGTTCTGACGGACCAGAAGCCCCTCCTAGGGCTCTTCGAGGAAGATTGAGCGATTTCCCCCCTATTGCTTCCGCCTGCATCCAGCGATGGCAATTTTTGCTCGCAACATGTAACTATGTTTTGGAGCATCGTTACGGGACCAAGATTCCCCACGCCAACGCGTTAAGAGGTCTTCCCCTGCCAACCAGGCCACCACCAGCGGCGGCCAGTGAGGTGATTGCCACCCTCCATTTTATGGACTCGTTACTGGTCACAGCATCTGTGGGTGGACTCAGACTGACCCTCTGCTGTCCTGCGCCCGCCACATGGTGCAGTATGGGACTCAGCACGGGGCCTTACCGTCGGACTTGAAGGCCGACACCACAAAGATGCAGGTGCTTAGCATAGAAGACAGAGTGCTCCTTAGGGAACCGGCCCCTGATTAACCCCTACAATGAACACCCTTGTGTCCTAGATGAAAATGTTCGCTCAAAGTTATGTTTGGAGGCCCAGCATCGATACAGACATCGAATGGGTGACCCAGTGCAGTGTCCAGTGTCAGGCACACCAGAAGTTGCCTCCTGCAGCCCCGCTCCACCTGTGGGAATGGCTAGGATGTCTGTGGTCTCGTCTCCATATAGACTTTGTAGGCCCCTTTCAAGGGCAAATGTTCCTTGCCCTCGTTGATGCCCACTCCAAGTGGATGGAGGTCGATGGAGATAAAGGCGACGACTGCCTGGACCATCATAGAGAAACTCCGGCACATTTTCAACACACACAATGTTTATGAGTGCGGAATTCGTGTGTCCGCCAACAGGATCCACCATGTGAGGATCACCCCATACTACCTAGCTTTGAATGGATTGGCTAAGTGAGCGGTGCAAACCTTTAAGCTCGGAAGGAAAAATGCAGATATCGGGATCCTGGGAGACCCGCTTGGCAAGGTTCTTATTCTGCGACCAGACAACACCGCATGCCACGACCGGCATCGCGCCAGCCAAGATGTTGATGGGTTGCTGCCTCCACACCTGTATGAGTCTCGTCTTTATAGATATTGGCGGGAAAATCGCCGCGCTCAGGACTCAGGCCACTGAAGGGCACCTCCTGGAGATGCGGTACACGTCTGGAACTTTGACTTGGATCATAGGCAGCATGTTGTTGAAAATGGGTTTGGTTTCTTACCAAGTATGGACATAGGGCCGCGAGTCTAATTGCCACGTGGACCCATCTCCGAATCTGCGTATCGGGTCTCCAGCTGTACCGGCCATTGATTTGGACGTCCCGGCTCCGCTGTCTTCACTGCAGCCCCTGGCTCCACCAGTTATCCAGGATCCAGAGGTCATTTTTGAGGGCACCGAGATGCCGGATGAAGAACCGTCTAGCTCTGACTTGAAAACCGAGATGGACACTCTGCCACCACCGGAGGCGCCCGTGCCAGCTCTCGTGACCGCACCAGCAATGTCACAGCCGCCCAGACACTCGTTACCTAAACACCATTCCCCGGTCCAATATACGCTCCTGACCCCGCAAGGTCTGCGCCTGAATGCTGTCCACTGGTGAAACAGTCAAAAGGCCCTGCGGACTTGCCCATGAATGTGGACATTGCTCTGAACTTAGTGGGGGAGGAGTGTTGTAACCCCAATGGAGGTCCTGGGTTCAGGAAAATGCGATTTCCCATGACCCCTCCCGGAATATGAAATTCCACTTTAAGGGGGCGCGGGGCTTCCCCTCTACAAGGAGAGCCACAGCTGCATAAAAACCCCAGCCTAGGTGCAGATCGGGGAAGGAGATCCTTAGGGGAATAGGGGAGTATTAGAATTGTATTGAAATAACCCTTGTTTGCAATTTCTACTATCGTCAATGCATTCTACTTACCACGGATTCAACAGGAATGGGAGAATGCAAATTGGACATGAAGACAGGGTGGCACTTTGGTTAGCGCTGCTGCCTCGGCACCGGGGACCAAGGTTCAATTTTGGCCTATGGGTGACTGTGGAGTTTGCATGTTCTCCCTGTGTCTGCGTGGGTTTCCTCCGAGTGCTCTGGTTTTGTCGCACAGTCCAAAGGTGCGCACGTTAGGTGGATTGGCCACGATAAAATTGCCCCTATTGTCCAGGGATGCGCAGTTCAGCTGGTCTAGGTAGAATGCTCTTTCGGAGGGTCGGTGCAGACTTGATGGGCTAAATGGCCTCCTGCACTGTAGGGATTCTATGGATAGGGATTTTGGAAATTGGATAATGATAGAATCAATGTTATGAGGAGAATGTTCTGAATGGGAGACCTATGTGTCGTTGTCAGCTGTCTCACGATTCAAGGATGATGACTACTCAAGGTTGTGAGTTTCTACCATGGGTCTTCATCTGACTGAACAGGCTGATTTTCGACCCGTAGATCTTTGGACAAATGGGGAGGATGTCCCACAAGGCAGCGGGATTCAGAGTGCAAGACTTGCCTCTTTTTTCCTTCTCTGCAGCTGCTCTGCCTCATTTAAGTGAATAGATTCAAATGTGATGCAGCTTCTTGAACAAATTGTTGTCATTCTGAGTGGTTGACAACAAGCTCCCTCATTAAGATTAATGCAACTGTGCTGTGAGGGGAGCCTCAGAATGTCTTCCGGTATTTTTTCTGTCCTTTCCCGAACAATGGTCATTTGAGAGTTCAGAAAGCAGGACTTTGCCAGGGAGACGTGTTTTGGTCAGGTGGACAGTGTCCAGTCCATTGAAGTTGATTTTACAGGTGTTTTCCCTGAATAATTGTGGGCCTTACTTAAAGCTTTTGTCCGACGCTGTTCTCACTGAATCTGTAGGATGCGGCGAAGGCATTGCTGATAGAATTTCTTTAGCGCGCTCATGTGCCACTGATGCACAGTCCAAATCTCGCTGGAGTACAGGAGCGTGCTGCTGACAACTGCTGTGTACACTAGGACTTCTGTGGTCTGTTGTCAAACACTGCCGTAGTTTGTCGAAAGCTGAACTGACACAGCTGATCTGGTGTTGGATGTCCTCGTCAGTCGTGGCCTTTAGTGAGGGGTGACTGCCAAGATATGGGAAGTGCTTAACATATTCCAGAGTCTCTCCTTCAATATTTGTCTGACCGGTTGTGGGTTGGTATATGAAATTTATTTTGGCAATATTCAAGGACAGGCTGGGTATTGTGTATGCAGAATTATAGAGATCGTGAGTGGCTTTCAAACCTGGTGCACAGGGCTAAATAGCTGGCTTTTAAAGCAGACCAAGGCAGGCCAGCAGCATGGTTTAATTCCCGTACCAGCCTCCCCGAACAGGCGCCGGAATGTGGCGGCTAGGGGCTTTTCACAGTAACTTCATTTGAAGCCTACTTGTGATAATAAGCGATTTTCATTTCATTTCATTTCAGCAGGCATCTATGCTGTTTTAACATTTTTGTCAGATTTGTCTGGCAACAAAGATCATATTGGAAGTTCCTCTGGAACTTGTGGTGATATGCCTGTGAATAATGTATATAGTTAGCAACGCGACCTCCACCCAGCTGGTGGCTTCAGATATCAGTCATGTGACATCCGAGTGTCGCCAATTGGTAGCAAAGTGTGCAACAGGACAGTCGCGCATAGGATAGTTCCAGGAGAGTCCATGAAACTCAAATTGTAACTTAGTCTGTATAGCATTATGGTTGTTACCTTTCCACGTGTTAATCAGTAAATAATCATTGTAGTTAAGTCACCAGCAGTTCTGTATGAATCATTGCAAAGACAAGGTCACAGAACGCAACAACACTGTCTCCAGAAAGATTTCCACAACTACAGAAAGTAGACAATTCAGACGAATACGTGAAAAGACTTTCCCTGCTATGGGGGAAATACTTGTATAGTCTCCCCAGTATGATTTATCAAACTTCTTGTAAATAGCTGCAATTGCTGCATATTTGAAGTTGTTGGAAATTTTGTTTCCTCCCAAATCTGCAGGGGAATGCACAGAATCTTTCTGTGAACTAAGGTCTGGCACCTTTGAAGACTTCTGCTGGCATACCGTTGGGACCACAGGTTTTGTTGTTCTTGATTGTTCGATTGTTCCTTGTAGCTCTCGAATCCATGATGGTTCACCCACAGATTCTACTACAGAGTACTGGAGGTTATCCTTGAGGGTATCAACTGGCACTATGGATTCACGGTTGAGTTGTTCAAAATGGTCTTTGTAACATTGATAGATGGCATTATCAACCTTAAGAGGAGGAACAACGTCCCGTGAAGAAAGAAGATCTTGTCCCTTTGACTTTGGTATATAGTTGGTCCTGGTGGCTTCGAAAAAGCTTCTCATGTCATGATGGCCAGCAGTTGGATCTCTCAGGAGTTCTCTTTCCACCATTTGTCCATTATCTTCCAGATTTAATTGGAATTAAAATTAGAATTAAATTGGAATTAGATTGCTATCTGAAAGCAAAGAATGTGCAGGATTGTGGGAAGAAGACGGGGGAATGGCACTTGGTGAGTTCATTCGGAGATCCACTGCAGATGGCCCAAATGCCCCCTTTCTGTCCTTAACAATTCTGTGAAGTGTCTTTGGGAGTCAGCCTTGAGCTGTTGGAATGCTGCCTTCTTGACATGCAACATTGGGTTGTTCTGCCAGATAATGTTTTTGTTCCAGGAGTTGCCATATTTAAGCATGATTTTTGGTGAGCCAGTCTCGGTGGTGACGATGTTTGAGCCCAATGGTCTGGTCACAGGACTTTGGCACATGTGACTTTGGTTGATCTCAGCGTTCTAGAATTTATTTGGATGCGTGCAAATTCTCCAAATTGGTCATGAGCTGCACTTGGAATTCCTCTCTTCCTCTCTGCTTTGTGGCTAGGACATTGCTGAATTTCCTCTTGGTCTTTTGGGCCGTGCGATGTCTTGATACTAGGTTGAGCTTCATCACCAACTGAACAAGTCGATGAACTGTTGTTCTGCTGGCATCAGTTCCCCTCCCCTGCCACTCTTCCCCATCGATGATCTGTTCTGTGGGCATCAGCCCCACCCTCCCGGCATGGTTCGGGTGGTACAGACATCACTTTGATATTTGACCCGAACAGTAACATAATCCAGAAGGTGGATTTAGGGACCTCCACGTGGTTTAGTATTTATCTTCCTGGCAGAAGAGGGTATTTGCTACAATGAGCTCATGCTGAGCAAACTTTGTCAGTCGGAGCATGCCATTTGCAATGGCTTTTCCCACCCTGTTTTTCCCAATGGTTCCTCTCCAGACATCGGAGTCATGGCCAACCCTGGCATTAATGTTTTTCAAAATAATTTTTTTTTCTTCTTTTGGGATGGTAGTGAGACTTCAAAGTGAGAATAGAAATGTTCCTTATCATTATCAGAGTAGGTGATTGGGCCATAAAAGCTGATGACAGTGGCATATCGGTTATGGTTGAACTTTAGGTAAAGTGTCACCAGCCTTTTGTCTACACAATTATGGAGTTCTGGTAGAGCATGCAAGGTTCTATTCTGGATAGCAAAACTAACTCCGTGGCAGGAATGTGAGGACAGATTTATTGTGAATGAGAGAGCAGTGGAACAGGGATGCAAAGACTGGGCTGGATTCTCCGGTCGCCGACGCTGAAATCGGGTTCGGCGAACCGCCGGAGAATCCAAGTTTCCGATCAAATCGGGGGCGGCGCCAAAGCGGGGTACGCGCCACATATCAATGGCCTCAGGACATTGCCTGAGGCCCCCGCCCCGATGCTCCGCCCCCAACCTGCCGAGTTCCCGACGGTGTGGATCTCTCATGGTTTCATCCATCGGAACTCATCGTGGCGGTTGCGGATTCAGTTGGTGGAGGGTTGATCTGCGGGCAGTGTAGTTTTTACCTCACCACTAGTCTTAGAATTTCCCCCCAATACCAGAAAAGGGTCCATTTATTCTAAATGGTGAGCAGGGATTCTCACTCCCTGACTCCTATGCAGACTTAGGTGGGTGCTATTCGGGACAAACTAGTGTTTCAAGTTATCCCCCGGCATAACCCGTATCTTCATTAGAAGAATTTTATTTACTTACCACTTAGTAGCTTACACACGGGTCCGGCTTCCTAATTAAAGTAAAGTAAACTTTCTAAAGAAAATAATAACCACTCTTTCAGGTTATCAACTTGAACTTAACTTTATTTTCAAGTTAAAAAAGATTAAATTACTTTTTTAGAAAGGTAAAAAAGATCTTGTCTTGTTGGGATCAGTTGCAGACTTTCAAGTCTTTCTTGACAATCAGTTAACTTTGGATATTCTGCTCTTTTCTCTGGATTGCTCGGTCTTCCGATGTTGCTTTCCCATCACCGAGTAAGGTTCTCTCTCTCTCAGTTCTGGTAATCCTGCTCTGGTCTCTGGGTTTATATTCTCTTTCTAACAGTTATTAAGTTTTTATGGCTTTATCATAAAGTAATCTTTATTTCACTTGGATTATAAAAAGTATCTTTGATCTAAACATTCTAATACAACTAAGTATTTATTTTGAGTTGACCTCACCTCTCAGGTCTGTTTATATTGTGTCCTCTGTGATGTTCAAAAATGCTTTGATTTCAATAGACGTGTGAATTTTGATCCCTGTCATTTCTATAGTTTTATTTTCAAATTGTGTACCCAACTCATAATTTTGACTTTAATTTTGGCTTTAAATTATGTTTCTCGTGGACTGATAATCTCCAATTTTCTTTTAATTTACCTGATGTCAGCAGAGCTTCATATCCATATATTTGCCCCCCATATCATTCTTTTCTATCTGCTGATTTTACTTCAATGAAGGTGTGAATCGTTGCTTTTAGCGTAATGCTAAAAATCCACTTGGTTATAACTTGAAAGGTTTAGATTTATCACCTAACTCAACTGAAACCCTCATCCATGCTTTTCCAGATGCTTACTAAGATGGCTAATTTCAATGAAGGTGTGATCCATTGTTTTTAGCTTCATACAAAAATCCTGTTTGTTTGCCTGTTTGGAAGAAGGAATCTGCATTTTATAATCCCGTTCTTTGCAGCTGCTGTTAACCCTTCGCGGGATCTTTCCCTGTATCCTCTCATGTTTCTCTCAGACCAGACATTGCCAGGCTTCCATGTTTCAAATGACACATCTTTCCATATTTTCAATTACACCCCATCTTGACATTTGCAACATAACTATATCTTTTGGTCAATTATCCCCCTATCTAATTGTACTGACTATCATATATCCCCTATCTTTGTCATTTGTATGCACATGTTGTGATTTTAAATTGTACACGGAAATCAATTTGTAAATTTATACATCTCACACACCAGTGTCGATAGACTCTTTCTTCGTTCTTCCCTCAAGTCCAATTACCGTGAACCATAGCCGCAGCCGCTCAGTAAGGTAACACAATAGCTATATCCGTGTGTTCTATTACCTCCAATGCATTTTATTTCCTTGGGGTAACAGCACCGTGGAAGCTTTCTCATGTCACTTAGAAACAGCACACAACTCAGTCCATCAGTACCCAAAAGGATCATTTGTCCATCCCTGGCTGTTTAGTGTCCCATTTCTCCGTCATCCAAACTGTTTTCCGTGTCTCATTGGAATGGTAAGTTATGATATCATGTACCACCCACTGATTCCCTTGCTTCATTAATTGAGAAGGTTCAATCGATCCTGCTTCTATCCCTGATTGTCTAACATTGTCCTGAATCATGTATGTCTGTCAGCCCCTGTTGTACATGAGAGAATATATTTCTGCTAAGTTTCCTTCAAATCCCTTTCGTCCGTTGTCACTTCCCTTACAACATGAAAGTGTATACTTTCCATTACAACATTTGCAACATAATATGCCAACCGTATTTGCAAAACCACATCAAACTATCACTTTTTCTTCTTCCAAATAAATTCTCCCTATTGTTAAATACACAGTAAAAACAAAACATTAAGTCTTATCTTAATCCATTACTCATTACCTAACCACACAAATAGACTGTGTGTTACAACTTTACATATTTGCAACTGTTATCACAATTTCAACACTAAAAGATAAAGTACAAAAGATAAAGTACAATATCGACACATCCCTTCGTGGCTTTGGGACCAATAGTTATTACATACAACATATGGCGTGTTAACAACATCAATATTATTTGTGTTATTCTGTGCAGCTAAATCAAGAAAACACATTAAACTACCACTATTCCCCCTCTATTAAAACGTTCACACAGTTTAGAAATGCTGATCAAGTTCTTGAACGGCACACATACCCCGTGGAGACCGCAGATCATCCATCAGCTGATGTCCAGTTAAAGATATATGACCGGAGGTTTCATTGCTCAGTAATAATTTGATATTTTGATTTGTTTCTAACCCGTAAGGTTTTTCCTCCGGGCTCTGTCATTTAATTCCCTCAAATATGTAGCCAATTGTATCATTAGTTTCCCCCCAACACTGTCTAAAACTTTCTTCTCTGGAGTGTAGTTCTCTTCCTTCGTGCGAACTGGTTTGTCTGTTATTTATTTTTTCCATCTGAAAAATCAAATGAACAGGTCAAGGGTGGAGAGAGGGTCCTATTCTTTAATTTGTACTTTCTATTTTGGATACTCCAGAAGTGCCCTCTCCAGGACTTCCGGATTTCTTTTGTCACCATTTCTTTTCTTTCTCTTTTTAAACTGGTTTATCTTCCTTATCATTGATGTACATCATACCATTAAGGTCTATTAAGCCTCTTCCATCTGTCATTACAGCAGGGTGGACATATTTGGGGCTGGGGGCACTGTGGGGGTTGGTCCAGGCTGCGCGAGCTGGTCAAAGGGAGGCCACTATTTCGCGATTGGGTCCGCGGGCTGCGTCCGCCATGTAGCAAGGCATGGCCGCTACAGGCCTCCACCATGTGTATGCGCGGCCACGGACCCGGCAATTCTCCAGGGCGTATCGGCAGCTGGAGCTGGGTGCTCTATGCTGCCGTCCTGCTAGCTCCCAGCAAAATGGGGAATCGGCAGTTTTGCACCAGTTTTTCTGGCGCACAACGCCACCGTTCCCATGCCAGCGTGAGGACATACCTCCATAATCGGAGAATCCAGCCCAGGATCTTTGGGATTTGAAGGGCAGTAGAGCAGAAATGTGAGGTTCAGTTTACTGAATTTGGGACCTGGAGATCAGGAACATGAGATTAGATTATTGGGATTGTATTGGAGAAATTACCAGAAGAGTTAAATGGGGATTTTTGGTGGATTTTTGAGCGCCAGTTTATTGGGACTGATCTTGTCAGCAGTGTGAACCTCATGTGATCAGGAGTTTTCAGACAGGCTTACTGGGATTGTAAAAAAAAAATTATAGTAGCCAATTTTGAATGCTTAAGAGCCTTTTAAATCACCTTTATTGATTGAATTAATATTTGGTTTATGAAGGAAACGATTTGCTAAATGGAGGAGTCAACATCTGACAACTGGAATGTGGTATGCGAGCAGATTCATTCTCGCCACGATGGGCATTGGACACTGCGGTTCAAGGAGGACTTGCAGGATAGAGAGCAGCTGCTATGTGTTGCCTGTGTAATAGAGATGGCGGAAGGAAACAAAATATCGGTAAGAAAGAGGAGAGTACATTACTTCAACAGTGAATTGTAACTATAATGAATGAAGAGCCATTCAGCCCCTCGAGCCATTCAACAAGATCATGGCTTCAACTCCACATTACATTTACCCCTGATAACCTTTGACTCTCTTATCAGAATCTGCCTTAAAAGTATGAACTGACCCTGCCTCCACCGCTCACCGGAGACGAGAGTTCCAATGATTCACGATCTTCAGAGAAAACATTTCTTTTCATTAATGTTTAAACGGTAGACCCCTTATTTGTAAATTGTCTCCTCTAGTTCTAGTCTCTCCCTCAGGGAAACATTTATTCAGCTTCCACCCTGTCAAGTCCCCTCAGGATCTTTTATGTTTCAATAAGATCACGTTTCAATCTTCTAAATACCAATGGATACAGGCTCAGCTTGTTCAACCTTTCCTTGTAAGGGAAGCCTCCTCCATTCCATCCCATCCCAGGTATCAGTCAAGTGAATCTTCTCTGAACTGCTTTGAATGTATTTATATCCTTTCTGGAATAAGGAGACCCAAACTGTACACAGTACTCTAGACATGTGTGGTAATACCAGATATTGCAGTACCTGAGAGGTGGCTGACCATTGGCTAGACCTCGGAGTCTACCATTGGCGAATGTACATAGCTCCGCCCTGAGAGGCGGAGTATAAGAACCAATGCCGTCCCAGCAGCCTTCACTTTCTGTATCAAAGCTGCTGGGAACAGTTCTAGCTGATTAAAGCCTATTAGTTATGACTCACCTTGTCTTGAGAGTAATTGATTGCGCATCAATTTAATCAGCTATTACTTCAGTTGAAAGGATGGATCTCCGCATCAAGCCGGAGTGCCTTCAGCTTAGCCCCCACGCAGACAACTCCGCTGCTATCTTCAAGCATTGGCTGGCGTGTTTTAAGGACTACCTCGACACGGCCGCCGACACCCCCATGGAAAGGCAGAAAATTTTCCTTCTACGCTCGAGGGTCAGCCCTGGGATCTACCCTCTGATCGAGGAGGCGGCGAACTATGCTGCAGCTATCGAGCTGTTAGAAGGACATTACATCCATCCTGTGAACCAGGTCTACGCCCGTCACCTGCTGGCAACTAGAAGGCAAAGCCCTGAAGAAACACTGGAAGACTTCTATCGGGCACTGCTAGTGCTGGGCCGAAACTGTGGCTGCCCACCAGTTTTGGGGAACGAGCATACGGAACTTTTAATTAGGGATGCTTTCATGGCAGGTATGACTTCCCCCGACATCCGCCGAAGGCTCCTTGAAATGGACACACTGGGACTCACTGAGGCACGGGCCCTGGCGGGGTCCATGGACGTTGCGTATAAAAACGCGCTGGCTTTTGCTCCCGGACGCGCGGCGCCCCCCTGAGCTGTGTGGCACCCCGTCGCGGCAGCCCCCCAGACTTTTCCGCTAACCCCGCAAGCCTGTGCGGCGAGACGGCCCGCTATCGCCGCCGGCCTACGCTGTTTCTTCTGCGGGCAGGCGAATCATCCCCGCCCGCGCTGCCCGGCCCGCACTACCACCTGCAAAGGCTGCGGCAAGAAAGGCCACTATGTCGGGATCTGCCAGGCCCGCGCCGTGGCCGCGGTCTCCAGCAACTATCGGCAGCCTTTCTTTCAGGTCCCGGCCGTCCAAGGCCCACCGCCGCCCTCCTATCCCCAGGCCGCATGCGACCCACGGCCGTGGCCATTTTGCCCCCCCCGGCCCCCACGCTGGACAGGTGGGTGCCGCCATTTTGTCCCTCGCCGCCGCCATCTTCGGCATCCCCGGACTCCATGTGTGACCCGTGGCTGACGCCATCTTGGATGGGGCCTCAGGCCCCCAGCACAGCCGACTACACGCTGCCCGACCAGAACGCTCCTTTACTGCAGCTAGCCTCCGTAACCCTGGACCAGAGTCGGCCCCTGACGCTAGCGAAAGCCACTACAACGATCGCCATCAACGGCCACGTGGCGTCGTGCCTGATCGACTCCGGGAGCACGTAAAGCTTTGTGCACCCCGACATGGTAAGGCGCTGTTCTCTTGTCACCCATCCCGTAAACCAAAGGATCTCCCTGGCCTCCGGGTCACACGCGCTGGAGATAAAGGGGTTCTGCCTAGCGAACCTCACTGTCCAAGGCAGGGAATTCTGCAATTTCCACCTGTACGTTCTGCCGCACCTCTGCGCAGCCACCCTTCTTGGGCTGGATTTCCAGTGCCATCTGCATAGCCTGACCTTTAAATTTGGCGGCCCTATATTCTGGTCGCCACACTACCAGAAGGATGTGGAGGCTTTAGAGAGGGTGCAGAAGAGATTTACCAGAATGTTGCCTGGTATGGAGGGCATTAGCTATGAGGAGCGGTTGAATAAACTCGGTTTGTTCTCACTGGAACGAAGGAGGTTGAGGGGAGACCTGATAGAGGTATACAAAATTATGAGGGGCCTAGACAGAGTGGATAGTCAGAGGCTTTTCCCCAGGGTAGAGGGGTCAATTACTAGGGGGCATAGGTTTAAGGTGAGAGGGGCAAGGTTTAGAGTAGATGTACGAGGCAAGTTTTTTACGCAGAGGGTAGTGGGTGCCTGGAACTCGCTACCGGAGGAGGTGGTGGAAGCAGGGACGATAGTGACATTTAAGGGGCATCTTGACAAATACATGAATAGGATGGGAATAGAGGGATACGGTCCCAGGAAGTGTAGAAGATTGTAGTTTAGTCGGGCAGCATGGTCGGCACGGGCTTGGAGGGCCGAAGGGCCTGTTCCTGTGCTGTACATTTCTTCGTTCTTTGTTTATACCCCCCCCTTACTGTCTGCGGCCTCGTGACCCTTAAGGTCGACCCGCCTTCCCTGTTTGGATCCTCACCCCGGATTGCAAACCCATCGCCACCAGGAGCAGACGGTACAGTGCCCAGGACCGGACCTTTATCAGGTCAGAGGTCCAAAGGCTGCTGAAGGAAGGGGTCAGCGAAGCGAGCAACAGCCCCTGGAGGACTCAAGTAGTGGTGTTAAAGACTGGGGAGAAGGATAGAGTGGTCATCGACTATTGCCAGACGATCAACAGGTTTACGCAGCTGGACGCGTACCCTCTCCCCCGTATAGCTGACCTGGTAAACAGGATTGCGCAATACAAGGTTTTCTCCACGGTGGATCTCAAGTCTGCCTACCACCAGCTACCCCTCCATAATGGGGACCGCCAGTACACTGCCTTCGAAGCAGATGGGCGGGTCTATCAGTTTTTAAGGGTTCCCTTCGGTGTCACGAACGGGGTCTTGGTCTTCCAACGTGAGATGGACCGAATGGGCAGCACGGTAGCATTGTGGATAGCACAATTGCTTCACAGCTCCAGGGTCCCAGGTTCGATTCCGGCTTGGGTCACTGTCTGTGCGGAGTCTGCACATCCTCCCCGTGTGTACGTGGGTTTCCTCCGGTTGCTCCGGTTTCCTCCCACAGTCCAAAGATGTGCAGGTTAGGTGGATTGGCCATGATAAATTGCCCTTAGTGTCCAAAATTGCCCTTAGTGTTGGGTGGGGTTACTGGGTTATGGGGATAGGGTGGAGGTGTTGACCTTGGGTAGGGTGCTCTTTCCAAGAGCTGGTGCAGACTCGATAGGCCGAATGGCCTCCTTCTGCACTGTAAATTCTATGGTGAATGGTTGACCAATACGGCTTATGCGCAACGTTCCCGTATCTTGATAACGTCACCATCTGCGGCCATGACCAGCAGGACCACGACACCAACCTTCTAAAATTTCTCCAGACCGCAAATATCCTTAATCTGACCTACAATAAGGATACATGCGTGTTTAGACCGACCGTCTAGCCATCCTAGGCTACGTAGTGCGAAGTGGAGTCATAGGCCCCGACCCTGAACGCATGCGCCCCCTCATGGAGTTCCCCCTCCCTCACTGCCCCAAGGCCCTAAAGTGCTGCCTCGGCTTCTTCAGCGATTATGCACAATGGATCTCCAATTACGCAGACAAGGCTCGACCACTGAACTAGTCCACAACCTTCCCCCTGTCGACGGAGGCCCGCCAGGCCTTCTGCCGCATCAAAGCGGACATCGCAAAAGCCACGATGCGCGCCATCGACGAGTCCCTCCCCTTCCAGGTCGAGAGCGATGCGTCCGACGTAGCTCTGGCGGCCACCCTCAACCAAGCGGGCAGCACCCTCCACGCTTCCGAAATCCGCCACTCCTCGGTCGAAAAGGAGGCCCAGGCCATAGTAGAAGCTGTGCGACACTGGAGGCATTACCTGGCCGGCAGGAGATTCACTCTCCTCACGGACCAACGGTCGGTTGCCTTTATGTTCGATAACGCACAGCGGGGCAAGATTAAGAACGACAAGATCTTGCGGTGGAGGATAGAACTCTCCACCTACAATTACGAGATCTTGTACTGTCCCGGGAAGCTGAACGAGCCTCCTGATGCCCTATCCCGCGGCACTTGTGCCACCGCACAAGTGGACCGCCTCCGAGCCCTCCACGAAGACCTCTGCCACCCGGGGGTCACTCATTTCTTTCATTTCATCAAGACCCGCAACCTGCCCTACTCCATCGAGGAGGTCAGGACAGTCACCAGGGACTGCTAAATCTGCACGGAGTGCAAGCCGCACTTCTACCGGCCAGAGAGGGCGCACTTAATAAAGGCTTCCCGCCCCTTTGAACGCCTCAGCATGGATTTCAAAGGCCCCCTCGCCTCCACCGACCGCAACACGTACTTCCTGAACGTGATTGACGAATACTCCCGTTTCCCATTCGCCATCCCCTGCCCAGACATGACCACAGCCACCGTCATCAAGGCCCTCCAGGGGATCTTTACACTGTTCGGTTTCCCCGTATACATTCACAGTGATAGGGGGTCCTCCTTTATGAGCGACGAACTGCGTCAATTCCTGCTCAGCAAAGGCATCGCCTCCAGCAGGATGACCAGTTACAACCCCTGGGAAAACAGGCAGGTAGAAAGGGAGAACGGAACGGTCTGGAAGACCGTCCTGCTGGCCCTAAGGTCCAGGAATCTCCCAGTCTCCCGCTGGCAAGAAGTCCTCCCGGTGGCCCTTCCCTCCATCCGGTCGCTGCTCTGTATTACCACAAACCAGACACCTCACGAACGTCTCCTTGTTTTCCCCAGGAAGTCCTCTGGGACCTTGCTCCCAACCTGGCCAGCGACACCCGGACCCGTCCTGCTTCGGAGACATGTGTGGGCGCACAAGTCGGACCCGTTGGTCGAGAGGGTCCACCTGCTGCATGCCAATCCCCAGTATGCCTACGTAGCGTTCCCCGATGGCCGCCAAGACACAGTCTCCCTTCCGGACCTGGCACCCGCCGGAGCCCCACGCGCGCCCGCACCATTGCCCCCACCCCCACCCTCCCCGCAGCACCTGATCGGAGGGTCAGTACTGCCGCTGCCCCTACCCAGTGCCGAACAAGCACCGGCGCCCCCTACAGGCGCCCCTCGCCCCTGCCCACTTTTCGCCCCAACAGCGCCGCCTAGGGGTGACAAAGCTGCCTGGGAGGAAGACACCACATTCCCGGAGTCGCAACCGCCAGGGCCCCCACCAGGATCATCGCCGAAGCTCAGAGGCTCCAGAAGGATGACCAGGCCACCCGATCGACTGATTGCTGCACCATGAACACTTTTCTGTTACCCTCGACATCACGCTACCTCCATACCTGGTCCTGCCATGCGAAAGGCGACATTAATGCTGGCCAACACCCCGCCGGGTTCTTTTTAACAGGGGGTGAATGTGGTAATACCAGGTATTGCAGTACCTGAGAGGTGGATGACCATTGGCTAGACCTAGGAGTCTACCATTGGCTAATGTACATAGCTCCGCCCTGAGAGGTGGAGTATAAGAACCAATGCCGTCCCAGCAGCCTTCACTTTCTGTATCGAAGCTGCTGGGAACAGTTCTAGCTGATTAAAGCCTATTAGTTATGACTCACCTTGTCTCGAGAGTAACTGATTGCGCATCAACATGGTTTCACCAACACCCTGTACAACTGTAGCAAAACATCCCTAATTTATATTCTGGTCCCTTTGCAATAAATTACAATATTCCATTTACCTTCCTAATCACTGGCTGTACCTGCATAATAACTTTTCCTGATACATGTACCAGGACACCCAGATCCCTCTACACTAGAGTCTGGCAGTCTCTCTCCACAGTAAGAAGTCTTACAACACCAGGTTAAAGTCCAACAGGTTTGTTTCGATGTCACTAGCTTTCGGAGCGCTGGTCCTTCCTCAGGTGAATGAAGAGGTATGTTCCAGAAACACATATATAGACAAATTCAAAGATGCCAAACAATGCTTGGAATGCGACCATTAGCAGGTGATTAAATCTTTACAGATCCAGAGATGGGGTGACCCCAGGTTAAAGAGGTGTGAATTGCATCAAGCCAGGACAGTTGGTGGGATTTTGCAGGCCAGATGGTGGGGGATGAATGTAATGCGACATGAATCCCAGGTCCCGGTTAAGGCCGCACTCATGTGTGCGGAACTTGGCTGTAAGTTTCTGCTCGGCGATTCTGCGTTGTCGCGTGTCCTGAAGGCCGCCTTGGAGAACGCTTACCCGGAGATCAGAGGCTGAATGCCCTTGACTGCTGAAGTGTTCCCTGCATTGTTTGGCATCTTTGAATTTGTCTATATATGTGTTTCTGGAACATACCTCTTCATTCACCTGAGGAAGGAGCAGCGCTCCGAAAGCTAGTGACATCGAAACAAACCTGTTGGACTTTAACCTGGTGTTGTAAGACTTCTTACTGTGCTCACCCCAGTCCAACGCCGGCATCTCCACATCAAGTCTCTCTCCAGTTAGATAATCTGCTGCTTTTCTACTTTTCCTGCAAAGTGCAAAAGTTCACATTTTCCCACATTATACTCCACCTGCCAAATGTTTGATCAGTCACTTAACCTATGTCCCTTTGCAGACTCCTTACATCCTCTTCACAACTTACTTTCCTATTTATCTTTGTGTTATCAGCAAATTTAATATCACACATTCGGTCATTTCATCAAAGTCATTGATGTGAACTGTTAAATATTCAGACCCCAGTACTGATCCCTATGGCACCCCACTCGTCACATCTTACCAACCTGAAAAGGACCTATTTATCCTAAATCTCTCCTTCCTGTTAGCTAACCAATCTTCTACCCATGGTAATATGTCACCCCCAACAACATGAGCTCTTATTTTGTGTAGTATCTTTTAATGTGGCAACTTTACAAATGCCTTCTGGAGACCCAAGTACAGCAGATCCATAAGTTCCCTTTTATCCATACTGTTTGCTTTCCTCACAGAACTCCAACAAATTAGTCAAAACTGATTTCCTTTGCACAAAATCATGTTGACTAAGCTTGATCACATTGAGAATTTCTAAATTCCTCACTATAACCTCCTTAATAATAGATGACATGTACCTTTTCCGAGTCTTCGTAAATATTTCCTAAGTGTCTGCCGCTGCATCTCTACTGACCTATCCCATGAACTAATCACCCAGTTCACTTTAGTAGCTCTGTCTTCATGCCCTTATAATTGCCCATATCTAAGTTTAAAACACTAGTCTTAGATCCACTTCTCTCTTCCTCAACACAGTGTTAATGTGGCTATTTCAGTTCAGTTTCTGATCAATCGTAACTCCCAGTATGTTGATTGTGGGGATTCAACGATGGTAATGCCATTGAATGTCAAGTGCCGGTGGTTAGATCCTCTCTTGTAGGAGATGGTCATTGCCAAGCACGTGTGTGGTGCAGATTTGGCATCCCCAATGCGAGGAGCAGGTCTGTCCACTGCCATGCTTTGTTGATTGGAGTGAGTGGTGAGGGAGCGTTTAAAAGCAGCTCCCCCTTGTTAGCGGTGAGCAGCTGAGGCACGAGTCTGGCGAATCAGACGGCGAGGCAGCCAGCAATGGCGAGAAGCTCTTGGGGGTTCATTTCCGGCACTGAGTGCCATTGAATACGGGTCGCCAATGCGGCCATCGAGAAACACCTCTCCAATTGTGCCCAAAATGGCACCTAGAAATATTCCCGTTAATTTGCGCCCGGAAGCTCATCCAGGTGGTGGTTACTGTCTCTGGGCCCTCTTTTCACCTCCTCTTCAGGGGCTGGTTTAGCACAGTGAGCTAAATAGCTGGCTTACAATGCAGAACAATGCCAGCAGCGCGGGTTCAATTCCCATACCGGCCTCCTCGAACAGGCGCCGGAATGTGGTGACTAGGGGCTTTTCACTGTAACTTCATTGAAGCCTACTTGTGACAAAAAGTGATTATTAATAATAATATTGTTATTATCATGGTTTTATTATTGCAAAAATATACTTTATTCATAAAATGTCTGAAAGAACATTACAAAACATCTCAAAATGGTCATTACAGAAAGTGCAGTGATCATGTCCGGAATTCCCCGTTTGGGAGACTTTTAGTGTTGCCGCCGGGACTGAATAGCGTGTTTTGGTTGGAGGCACTATTCGATAAGCGAGTCAGGACATGCAAATAGGCCAGCATTCTGGTGGCCAGAGCAATTCCTGGCCCAACGTGCATTGTAACCACTGAGGCCAGAGTTAGCACTAAGGAGCCTGACAGTTTTTAGTGCCCCACATACCACACACTCACTGCAGCCAAGAAGATGGCTCACCGAAGATCTGCCCCCCATTTGAGAGGTCGAGGTGGGCTCACAACTGCATGCCAATGAGGAGCAGAGGGACACCCCCTTCCCCTCGGTGGACAGCAGACTGAAGCCTGCCTGAACAGCTCCTGGGAAGTCATGGAAGAGGCAGTCAGCGCTGCCAGCCTCACCACAAGGAGACAGCTGGTGATGGGGAGGGGTGGGGGGCACTGATGATGCAGAGGGGTGGGGTCACTGTTGAGGCTGGGCAGAGAACCAGGGAGGGTTCCAAAGGACCCTGTGCAGGTGTCATGTGGTTGGGGTGAGTTCTGCTGATCCCCTGCTTCCTCTGCAGTGGGACAGTGCTTCTGAAGAGTGCCAACAGTGGTGGGCCTCTGATTGAGCTTGGCCACGCCCATCCCCTGGGGTATGGAGGGTGTCCAGAAGGGCGGCCTGGGTGGACTCGCAGATGACCAGAGGCTCTCTGAGCATTCAAAGTACACAGGCAGCACTCAACAGTGTGAGCAGCCTGGAGCCTGTCAGTAGCACTTTTGTGAGGGCCACGAAGAATCCAGCACGAGTTGAAGGATAGAAAGAAATAACATTTATTTACAATAAAATATATATACAGCAGCAGCAACTCCTTGCTGCTCACTCCTCTCTAGCTGGTTCCAAGCTGACCAGCTTTATTTATGCAGGGAATCTGCTAATGATTTCTCCGCCCCCCTCAATGGGGAAGCTCATACTCCCAAAGGATTGTGGGATTGCCATTAGTCCCCAGCCAGTGGTAAGCAGGCAGGTTATAACAAGCACTAAAGGGATGTTTAAAGTAAATACAGCCGCAACAGCAGTCGGAACCAGGCTTTCCCGGCCGAGTACACAGACTTGGCACCAAGTCGCTCCCCGCTACTGCTTCTGGTCTGGGTAGCTAAACCCCAGCAAACCCGTCAATTTTTGAGGGTTTTTAAGAGGTTTTTTTTAGCCTTCCGCTCCTGCTCCGCAGCCATGGCGCCCAATTCCCAGCCCCTCGGTGCACTATGGCTGAAAGGGCTTAGACAGCGACCTTTTCCCTCAGCACCTCTGCAATGGCTGCCCCAAGCTTTCAGCACATAGTCATGGACTTTGGAATGTGCCAGTCTGCAACAGTCAGTTGAGGAAAAGTCTTTGCACTGGAAGACCAGAAAGTTTCAGGCAGATCAAAAAGCGTCTTTCACTGAGTTGATGATCCTCTAGCTGTCTTGGTGTGCATCCCTGGGAATAGTCCGTAGAACACAGAGTCCTGCACCACAGAGATGCTTGGGATGCACCTCAACAAAAAACACTTCATTTCTCTCCAGACCTTCTTTGCAAAGGCACATTCCACAAGGAGATGGATAATGGTCTCCTCCCCACCACAGCCAACTCGAGGGCAACATACAAACAGGGGGAGACTCGGGGTGTGTAGGGAGGATCTGACAAGGAGGGCCTTTCTCACCACCAACCAAGTCACGACTTGTTGGTAGTTTAAATGTTTTGACGATCAGGCATTCTGGCAAATGACTTTGGTCTGCTCAGGAAACCATCCAACAGTCACAAAACGTTAGCATGCAAGTGCAACATGTAATCAAGAAGACAAATAGAATGCTAACCTTTATTACAACAGGAATTGAACGTAAAAGGAAGGATATGCTTCAGTTATACAGGACATTGGACAGCCCGCAACTCTGATATTGTGTGTAGCTTTTGTACAGTTTTGGCTTATTTAAGGAAGGATGTAAATGTATTGGAGGTGGTTCAGAAGAGGTTTACTAGATTGATACCGAGAATGAACAGATTGTCTTATGAGGATAGGTTGGACAGGTTGAGCTTGTTTCCGCTAGAGTTTAGAAGAGTCAGGGTGACTTGACTGAAGTATATAAGATCCCGAATGGTCTTGGCAAGGTGGACATTGAAAGGCTGTTTCCACTTGTGGGTGAATCTAGGACTGAGGTGCACTTTTAAAATTAGTGGTTGTCCTTATTGGACAGAAATAAAGAGAACCTTTTTCTGTCAAAGAGCTTTGCGACTTTGGAACTTTCTGCCTCAGAAGGCGGTGGAAGTGGGGTCATTGAATATTTTTAAGGCATAAGTAGATAGATTCTGTTGGGTATGGGAATCAAAGGTTATTGGGGGTAGATGGGGAATGTGGAACTCGATCTTATTGAATAACGGAGCATACTCGAGGGACAGAATGGCCGACTTCTGCTTCTATCTCATGTTCGTATTAGGATCCACCATGTTCTTTTCCTGCAGAGCCTTGATGACGCTATGTGCAGACCATTGCCTGATGGACTTGTGGACAAGGTGTTTCTCTGCACAAACATTTCCGCAAGGAGCAGATGATAGGGACTGTCAAACCACTTGGAATGTTCCGCTGCAGTGTAGTCAGACACACCCTTCTCAACACTGGGGACAGGTAGAATCTCAGCTCATTAGTGACACTTAGTGTTTACGCACAGCTTGATGCAACCGCATACAAAGGAGCCATCAGGATGAGGGTGACATTGGGTATGTTTTCCCTCTATCCAGAGCTTTGTAGATGGTATCCTTGTGGACACAATCTGTCTTTGACCCCCAGATGAAGTAGAAGATGGTTCGAGGACCGCTGCAGTGCAGGATTAGGGTATGGGCCACACCTCCGCCGAGCCATCATCAGCAACACAGAGCCTCACACTTGACGACCAGGTTCTTATCGGCAATGGAGAGGGAGCATCCCTGCCACATGCCCAGTTTCTGTCTCACCCTGATTGTACGCTCCTCCCAGAGTTTGTTACATGCCCCAGCCTCCAAGCCCCCATATCCTCAGCACCTTTTAGGTTAGCTAGCCTGACGATGAAGAAGACAAAGGATCGATAAGCCCAGTTCCCAAAGAACATGGCTTCACTTTGGCTGCGATATACCATGGTGCCATAGGCTAGTTCGAACTGGTCACATTTTCTTTTTAAATTTTATTCCTTTCTCAGTTATAAAGTGAAAGTTGTTGGGTAAGTGCACCCTGACATACCTTGACCAGTTCGCAGTAACCCTTTTCAACGCAGGTGGATTACGCAGTGAGATAGACAAAGGGGACAAGATTCAGGTGAATGTCCAACACAAATTCATTGAACACTTTATTATGAAACAATATTTATCAAACTCTCTTTTAATAAACAGTCTCAAATCTACACTAGCTGTCTACTTCTGAAATGTGCTTCTGAGGATTTGCTATACCCTATCCACAAATTCTTACCACTGTACTTGAACAGTTTGTCTGAAAGGACTGGTAATGCACGTTTAATAAAGCTGGGACAGGCTGTTCCTCGGCCTTTGAGAGTTGGCCGATGTCTCCAGGATCTGCAGTCATCAATTTGAGCTTCACCTCTTGTGTAGAGCTGGTTCAGTCTTCGGGTCGTCTCACTGGGATGGTCTCAGGAAACGCTGTTGAAGAAAGTTCAAAGGCAGAGAGGTGCCAAGGCAGAGAGAGAGAGAGAGCTGAGTTCCAGATTGTCTTTTTATACCCCTTCTCAAAGATTCTGTGGCCTGTGTCCAATACTAGCATCGGCCGTGGGGAGGGGTGGTGGGGGGAGGTTAGCTCCAATGAGGTTTCTACTCCCATATTTGGAGATCGCAGAACAGGGTTTTGAACTTTCAACTGTCAGGCCATGCCATGCCTCTGGCTCCCCATTCTGAGCTGGGTGCCACCAAGCCTGTGCAGCACATCACTTAACAAAAACAGGTTCTCTGGAGGTGTAAACAGTGGCTTCTCTGGTGATGTAAACAATGGTTCATTCTGAAGCAATGTGGCTGTTAGTACCTGACCAAGCAGTTCTAGGCCTGTCTGGTTTCAATGGGAAGTTGATTGTCCAAGGCCTGGTTGCATGAATACAGTCTGTTTCAGTTCTGTAGTTTACAATTGCAGGGCCTGGCTCTGTTTAAACTTAATTTTCACATTCTGAGTTTTCATCCATGTTGATGAAAGAAAAATATCAATACTTTGGTAAAAATCCTAGAGATCATGAATCACCTGACTACAAAAGGACATGAGTCAGCTGACTACAAAAGGACATGAGTCAGCTGACCACAAAAGCCCACGAGTCACCTGACCACAAAAGCCAAAGCGCAGAGTGGACAGGGCAAGCCCTCAATCCATCTCCTTGCTTTCTCCAAAAAACAATTCAAATTCAACTTGAATCCAATTCACCGTCACCACAAAAGAAAGATACCAGATCCAAGCCAACAAGAACAGGCATTATGTCTGCGAACTGGTCACAACTGCTCATCAGTCTGAACACCCGCCATCGGATCGCCTTTCATCAAGTCGATGGTCTTCCAGCTGCAGTTGTTGATCGTCACTATTCTAGGTGAAGGTTACTGCCTCCAGGTCGTCTGCTGATTTACAAAATTATAATATCCGTCTCCCTGCAACACAAGAAAAAGTGAGATGCTCATGCTGAAATATTAACTCAATATTGGCTCTTTAAAATTTGTGTCACGTTTCTGATGATCAACCAAAATTATGGTGGGAGATCAGGTGAATCCTTGTGGAGAGTACTAGTGATTGACTGATAACTGGGCTATTGCCGTGCGATTTTAGAATGAGTGCGTTTGCTTTAAAGAAGGAGGAAAATAATCGGGGTTGTGAGCCAGAAATGTCCACATGTGGATGTTGGGTAAGTAGAAGAATAGAATCAGGCTCAACTGGCATGGTTGGATAGACATGTCTACTTCAAATGCAGCCTGATTGTATGATGCCAATTCTGGCAGAATTGTCTTCCCACTTTTGGATGGGTGCATTGTGAGTGAGGGAGTATTGGCAACTTAATGTCATGCACCTAATTTCCTGTCATTTCTGCTTGTTTTCTGTTGACTAATCATCCATTACACCATTATAAAGCTGGTGTTCAGAGTGGCTAGTGTTATTCTGAAGATGGAAATAAATTTAATGGGACAAGCTTTTTTTAGTTGCTCTCTCTACTACTTCATTGTTGGGCCTTAGGATTTCTTTCTGCTGATTCCACCATCTGCTGTTGTGCCATTTGTCAAGGGGATGACATTTAAACCCTTTACAGATGAGGCACAATGAGTTTCCCATAATGGATTCCCATCTGTCTCTGCTTCTTGGAAGAGCAAAAGAGGAAGCCTCTGTTGATGAGGCTGCACTGCTGCCACATGGCACCAGTCACTCAATTGGAGCTGCAATGCAGCTGGTCCCACTCTACACCAGCTGCCAGAAACTTATAGGGTGATTTGAAGTAGGGTAGGAAGGACGCTCCTGTATAGAATGAACACCGTCACCAGTTGTTCCAAATGGGCAGCCTGTGCTGTAGATGCGACAAAATTCTCTGTAAGTCCTGAGGTTGAATGCACAGAGAGCAGTCAATCATCACCTTGACACAATTAACTCATGTTTTTACAGTGCCGAAAGTCAGAAGGTTGATGATTGAGTGTATGCTCTTGTACAGTTGTCAGTGTAATAAATAAAACAGCAAGATTTCCATTTGTATTGCATGAGTGCTCTTCTTGAAGGCAGTTCTTTGGCTCATTTTGTGCTGGTGCTTCATCCTGAGCTGATTTTGCCAGCGGTGGTTTTCCATTTCCTTCCACTCTCAGACAGGGTGAGGAGGCAGCTCCCAAATCTACCTTAGCCGGAATGGGAATCATACCCCTGCTGTTGCCGTTATTCTGACAACATGCTCGCCATCCAGTCAACTGAGCCCCTGCATTTCTATAGCACCTTTCATGACCTCTGATCGTTCCAAAGCACTTTACAGCCAACAAAATGTAGTCACCGTTATAATACATGGATCACAGCCATCAACTTACAAGGTTCCATAAACAGCAATTTTAAACATTTCTCAGCCCAGACACAAGAACATTTGTTCGCTTCTCCGCATTATCCTGACCTTAAAGTTTCACTTCCAGATTCTCCTCTCTCTCCCTTGGTGGGTCTTCCTCCACACCCTGAACCCAAATTCCATTCTCCAAAGCAACATTTTGGAGAATGCATAAATTAATATACTGGAAACGTGTACTGGAGTATATTGAAGAGCATCACCAGTGCTGGCCAGACCCTGACATTTTGGTTTACAGTCCAAAAGCATATTCAGTGGTAGCCTTGGTCATTGGCATTATTGTACTCTTCGCAGTTAAGTCACCTGTATGTGATCTTTAAGAAAGGCTGACACTGAGGATTGCCTCATGATGAATGTGTAATGACAATTGCTAGGATACCAAACCGTAATGTGCATAATTTTATTCCTGTGGTTACAAACAATTTGTATATCAAGAGAGTGGAATTGCTTTCGGTCAGGCTGAGCAAATGGTGCAATCAACTGGTATTGATGATAATGTGACAGCAAATCCAAGATGAATGCCGTTGCAACCTCAGTAACCATGCTGAGATTAAATTAAATAAAGTTCTAAGTATCTATCACAGACCATAAGACCATAAGATATAAGAGCAGAATTAGGCCATTCAGCCCATCGATTCTGCTCCTCCATTCGATCAAGGCTGATATGTTCCTCATCCCCATTCTCTTGCCTTTTCTCCATAACCCCTGATCCCCTTATTAATCAAGAAATCCCCATATAAATCAAGAACACCAGATTTGTACTTGAGGTGCAGAGCACTGACCAAGAGCTGGGAAGTGGAATTAGACAGAATAGTTTTTTCTTAGAACATAAGAACTAGGAGCAGGAGTAGGCAATTTAGCCTCTCAAGTCTGCTCCACTGTTCAATATGATCATGGCTGATCTCATCATGGCCTCAACTCCACCGCCCTGCCCGTTCTCTATAACCCTTCAAACCCTTTAACTCTTCCTTAAATGTACTCACTGTCCCAGCATCCACTGCACTCTGGGGTAGCGAATTCCACAGATTCACAAACCTTTGGGAGAAGTAGTTTCTCCTCATCTCTGTTTTACATTTGCTATCCCTTATCATGAGACTATGGCCTCTCGTTTTAGAATGCCCCGCAAGAGGAAGGATCCGCTCCAAGTCTTATCCATACCTTTCATCATCTTTTTTCCTCAATTAGATCTCCCCATATTCTTCTAAACTCTAGAAAGTGTAGGCCTAAACTGCTTAATCTCTCTTCATAAGACAAATCCCTCATCTCTGGAATCAATCTGGTGAACCTCTATGCCTCTGCTAATAAAGGCGAATATACCATATACCTTCTTAACCACTGTGTCCACCTGCTCTGCTACCTTAAGGGACTGGTGCTTCCCAGGGTCCTGCCGTTTATCATGTATTCCCTTGCCTTGTTTGTCCTGCCCGAATGCTTATCCGGATTGAATTCTATTTGCCACTGATCTGACCATCTATATCCTCCTAAAATTGAAGGCTAGCCTCTTCACTATTTACCGCCCCACCAATTTTCATATCATCCGCAAACTTACTAATCAACCCTCCTACATTCATATCTAAATCATTTATGTAACCACAAACAGCAAGGGCCCACACTCATCCCTGCGGAACCCCACTGGACACAGGCTTCCAGTCAGATAAACACCCATTGACAATCGCCCTCTGTTTCCTGCCACTCAGCCAATTTTGGATCCAGTTTGCCAAATTTCTTTGGATCTCATGGGCCCTTACCTTCGCTATCAGTCTCCCATGGGGGACATTATCAAAAGCCTTGCTGAAGTGTAAGTAGACGATGTCAAATGCATTTCCCTCATCTACACACCTGGTCACCTCTTCGAAAAATTTAATCAAGTTGGTTAGACATGACACCCCCTTAACAAAACCATGTTGACTGTTCTTCATTAACCCCGCCTCTCCAAATGCAGATTAATTCTGTCTCCCAGAATTGCTTCCAATAGTTTCTCCACTACAGGTTAGACTGACTGGCCTGTAGTTTCCTGGTTTATCACTTGCTCCCTTCTTGAATAATGGCTATCCTCCAGTCCTCCAGCACCTCTCCTGAAGCCAGAGGGGAATTTAAAATTATTGACAGCACTCATGCTATTTCCTCCCTTGCCTCACTCAGCAGCCAGAAATACATTTTATCTGGCCCTGGAGACTTGTTTACTTTTAAGCCTGCCAGACCACTCAGAACCTCCTCTCTATGTTAATCTCTTTAATTTTATCACATTCCTTCTCCTGAGTGAACACTGACACAAAGTATTCATTTAGAACCCTACCTACATCCTCCGGTTCCACACACAAATTGCCACTGTGGTCCTTAATGGGCTCTACTCTTTCCCGGGGTATCCGGGATGCACTTGTAAAACAATTTAGGATTTTCCTTTATTTTACCTTTGCAAGTAGGAATAATGCTGCACTTAGGAATATGTCAACAAGCATCTATTGAAATTGCCAAAATACTTTTTCGACTCAGACACAGGCAGGTGGTTCTTTTTCAAAATGTAAAGGGCAGGGGATTTACTTGACATCTCGACACTTCTACCCATCTTACACCTCCTTTGTGAGCATTCACGTCTGCACTATAATGTTATTGGAATACACAACTGCGTGTTGAGGGCACTCAAGTAGTGAAATTCGGATCTGCTTCTCCTGTGCTTGGAGTTTAAATGGCCCGGCTGATTCATAATTTGCACCAGTGTGCTTCACCCCTCCACCCCTTTCCCCTACCAGCAAAAATGGAACCTGCCGGAAATGGAGGAGGGAGATCTTCTGAATCTGATCTCCAAGCCTGCCCATGCTGCCCACCTAAAGTAAAATCTTCTAAAAGAACAATAAAAAATGCAGCACAGGAACAGGCCACCCATTTTTAAAGAATCTCTCCGACTCCGTGAAAATCCAGCTTGCAATGTAATTTTGCCTGTAATTTCGCCTGTTGTCACAACCTATCTCCAAAATAGCCACCTTATACATTAATTGCCTGACATTGTAAGGTGTCTTAGATCATCTGCAAATGTGTATGTAAAGGTGTGCATATAGTTGAGGCCCCAACATACATTTCTGGGAAACCACTAGTCACATCTGCCAATTACAATATCCTCCCATTACTCCTACTCTCTAAGCCTTGTCACTCAGCTAATTTCCTAACTTGCCTTCAGTTCCATGAACCTAGTGAACAGCCTCTGTTGAAGGATTTTATCAAAAGCCTTTGGGACACCTAATTCAACAACATACATAGACATTCTCCATTTGAATAGTTAACGTCTCAAAAAATTCAATCAGGATCACCATGAATGACCAACCTTTAAAAATCCCTGCCAATTCTTTCTGATAATCTGAAAATTTTAAAGGTATTCTGTCACGTTATCTTTAATTATAGACTCTTGTAATGTCCTGACAACAGACGTTAGGCTAATTGGTCTGTAATTTCCTGTATTTCCTATCTTAAATAACAGAGTGACATGGGTAATTTTCCAATCTAAAGGAACAGTTCCTGATTCCTCCTGCAAGGCTACCCATTTGGCCAGCTGCTGGATGGGAATTGGAGCTAAAATCTGTGAATGAGTTCCAACTGTTATGTTTGGCAGGACCTCTGCATAACCAACCTTCTGCCATTTTCAGCCTCGTTCACTCTCCCTGCCTCACTCTAATTATCAGGCCCAGCGATATACTTCCAAAACAAGGGGCTAACCCAATCCCAGCAATAAATTGACATTCTGTCTCACTGCCAGTTTTACATGGCACCCAGTTTTACCTTCCAGTAACTTTAAACGCTGTTGCTTCACAGCTCCAGAGACCCGGGTTCGAATCCCAGCTTGGGTCTCTGTCTGTGTGGAGTCTGCATGTTCTCCCCGTGGGTTTCCTCCGGGTGCTCCGGGTCCCTCCCACAAGTCCCGATCGACGTGCTTGTTAGGTGAATTGGACATTCTGCATTCTCCCTCAGTGTACCCGAACAGGCGCCGGAGTGTGTCGACTGGGGGCTCTGCACAGTAACTTCATTGCAGTGTTAATGTAAGCCTACTTGTGACAATAATAAAGATTATTATTATTACAGTGGAAATCAGGAGGTCAACCTGATCTTTTCAGATTTCTGCTGGGCATGTTTGGCTAAAATTAAATCTCAAGTTTTATATTTCCAGCCAAATTCTAGAAATCAGACTCTCAGATCTGCAATGTCCATGCCTTGCTGTCAATGCTGATGGGATCAGCTGCCCAAACCCCTTAATCCACTCTGTCAACCCAGGTTCTTCCTCCACAGTATTACCAGACCTAAGATAATGGTAGCAGCTCCACTACTGCAGCCAAACCCCAGAATCAACACCTTGGGCGGGATTCTCCAATATCGACACGATGTCCGCCGACCGGCGCCAAAAAAGGCGCGAATAACACCTGCATCGCGCCGCCCCAAACGTCGCTAATTCTCCGGCCTGGAATGGGCTAGCAGCGGCGTGACGCTATTCGCGCTGGCTCATGTGGTTCACGCCGTGCGGCGTCCTTCACGCCGCACGGCGTGACGGCTCAAAAGACGCGCTGCTCCCCCCCACCCGACCAGAAGACCCGACCGGATGGCCGCCCGCCGCTCAGCCCCGAGGTTCCAGTCCCGCGACATCGAGGCACTCCTGGACGCAGTGGAGCAGAAGAGGGAGGCCCTGTATCCCGGACACGGCCGCAGAGTCGCCCCACGCCACAGCCGGCGTCTGTGGAGGGAGGTGGAAGAGGCCGTCAGCGCTGTGGCTCTGACACCATGGACAGGCACCCAGTGCCACAAGAAGGTGAACAACCTCGTCAGGGCAGCCAGGGTGAGCCCCCCCCTCCCTGCCTGATATCCATATCCCCCATATCCCCCCCTCCCCCATATCCCCCTCCCCCATATCCCCCTCCCCCTTATCACCCTCCCCCATATCCCCCCTCCCCATATATCCCCCCTCCCCATATCCCCCCTCCCCCATATCCCCATATCCCCCCTCTCCCATATCCCCCCTCCCCCATATCCCCCTCCCCATATCCCCCTCCCCATATCCCCCTCCCCATATCCCCCTCCCCATATCCCCCTCCCCATATCCCCCTCCCCATATCCCCCTCCCCCATATCCCCCTCCCCTATATCCCATATCCCCCTCATATCCCCCTCCCCCATATTCCCCCTCCCCCATATCCCCATCCCCCATATCCCCCCTCCCCCATATCCCCCTCCCCATATCCCCCCTATCCCCCATATCGCCCTCCCCCATAGCCCCTCCCCCATAGCCCCTCCCCCATATCACCCCTCCCCATATCCCCCTCCCCCATATCCCCCTCCCCCATATCCCCCTCCCCCATATCCCCCCTCCCCCATAACCCCCCTCCCCCATATCCCCCCTGTCCCATATCCCCCCTCTCCCATATCCCCCCCTCCCCCATATCCCCCCTCCCCCATATCCCCCCTCCCCCAAAACCCCCCTCCCCCAAAGCCCCCCTCTCCCATATCCCCCACCCCCATATCCCCCCTCCCCATATCCCCCCCTCCCCCATATCCCCCCTCCCCATATCCCCCCTCCCCATATCCCCCCTCCCCATGTCCCCCATGTACCCCCTCCCCCACATCCCCATATCCCCCTCCCATATCCCCCTTCCCCCATATCCCCTACCCCATATCCGCCCTCCACCATAACTCCCATATCCCCCCTCCCGCATATCCCCCCTCGCTCATATCGCCCTCCCCATATCCCCCTCCCATATCCCCCCTCCCCATATCCCCCCTCCCCCATATCCCCCTCCCCATATCCCCCTCCCCATATCCCCCTCCTCATACCCCCTCCCCATATCCCCCCTCCCCATATCCCCCTCCCCCATATCCCCCTCCCCATATCCCCCCTCCCCCACATCCCCCATATCCCCCTCCACATATCCCCCTCCCCATATCCCCCTCCCCATGTCCCCCCCTCCCCATATCCCCCATATACCCCCTCCCTCACATCCCCCTCCCCATATCCCCCCTCCCCATATCCCCCTACCCCATATCCGCCCTCCACCATAACTCCCATATCCCCCCTCCCGCATATCCCCCCTCGCCCATATCCCCCATATCCCCCTCCCCCATAACCCCCCTCCCCATATCCTCCCTCCCCATATACCCCCTCCCCCATATCCCGCATATCCCCCTCCCCATATCCCCCTCCCCATATCCCCCTCCCCATATCCCCCCGTCCACCATATCCCCCTCCCCCATATCCCCGCCCCATATCCCTCCTCCCGATATCCCCCCTCCCCCACATCCCTCATATCCCCCTCCCCCATATCCCTCCACCCCCATATCCCCAAGTGAATCCAGCCCTAACCTTAACCTCTGCAATACACGCGCAACCGATGGCGTGCATTCATATACCTGTCTAACACTGTTGCCTTTTACCCCTGCCACCCCCCCCATCCACCCCCCTCCCCCCCCACAGGAGAAGCGCGCACACAACACCAGGGAGCATGTGAGGACTAGAGGAGGCCCAGCTGATGAGAGACCACTGTCCGAACATGAGGAAAAGGCCCTGGAACTGGCTGGCGGACCTGAGGTCCGGGCGGTTGCCGATGCAGAGGTTGGGGCCCACCAGCAAGTGAGCAACCGACAGCCCGTCCCCATATACCCCCTCCCCCATATCCCCCCCTCCCCATATCCCCCCTCCCCCATATACCCCCTCCCCCATATACCCCCTCCCACATATCCCCCATATCCCCCGTCCCCATATCCCCCCTCCCCCATTTCCCCCCCTCCCCCATATCACCTGATCACCACCCGCGTGTCTAACCATGCATGCTTCATTGTGTATCGCAGAAGCAAACGTCGAGGCACCCATCCCTGCAGATGCAGACCGCCCGCATGATACCCCTCGGAGACCACGGGAGACGGAGAGACCTGGACCCTCTGGCACGCGACGACCGCATGATGCCCCCGCGGAGACCACGGGAGACGGAGAGAACCGGACCCTCTGGCAGGCGACGCTCGCATGTTGCCCCGCGGAGACCACGGGAGACGGAGAGACCCGGACCCTCTGGCACGCAACGCCCGCATAATGCCCCGCGGAGACCACGGGAGACAGAGAGACCTGGAGCAACAGGGAGACGACGCGCCCGTCGCGTGAAGTTGCTGCGACGCAGGCGTGTGCCACCCAGCGACAAGAGGGGCAGCCACAGGCCCCCGTCACAGCCGAGCCACGAAACCACAACCCAGGACACCCCTACCCAGGACACCCCTACCCAGGACACCCCTACCCAGGAAACTGAAATACAGGACAGTGACACAGATTGGATGGGTGGAGACGAACCGCCACCCCAAAGTGCCATGGACTCAGAGTCGGACGATGCGCATGACACAACGCCACTGCTGTCACCAACACCCTCCACCATCGCAGAGACGCTCACCTCGGTTGGGCACTTTAGTGATGAGGCGTCTGGTACACTCACTGGTGCGCACAACACAGCCGTCCCGGTACATGGAGGTAGGAGCAGCAGAGGGGCCGGGCGATCGGAGGGCAGCCCGGCGCATGCCAGAGGGGCCGGGCGATCGGAGGGCAGCCCGGCGCATGCGAACATCTGCCGCCCAGATGGATCCCGGGTTCCTGGAGTTACCACGCCCACCCATAGGTCCGATGCAACCACCGAACCTGGGACGAGTGAAGAGGCTGCAGTCGCCGGTGGAGGAGTCCTGCCGCGTCCAGGAGCTGGCAGTGGTGCCGGTCATGCGTGCCACCCAGGCTGACACCGTACGGGTGGCGTCCGCGGTGGAGGCAATGGGTGCGACGGTGTCAGACATGGGGAGCGGTTTGCGAGGCCTGGGGCTTTCCGTGCAGGCGGCGTCTGTGGCCCAGGACATGGCTGCCCTCTCACAAGAGGCCATGAGCCAGCAGGTGGCAGATGTGTGCCACGGTTTCCCGGCTCATCGGGAGTCTCCTCCTGCATTCCCGGTCCGTGAGGTCCTGTGCGACAGCCGGGGCTGGTACACACGGGGCGTCCTCGGGTGCCTCCGTTGCCGTGGGGCCGCGACGTCCACCTCCCCGCCTCGTCCAGTCGGGCGGGTGTCCCTCCAGCCTGGTCGCCTGCCCCCTGCGGCAGCCTGCGCCGCCTCTCTGGCACGCTCCTCCTCCTCATCCAGAGCAACATGGACATTAGCGGCAGCCGCCACGGCGGCCAACATCGCTGACTGACTGAAAACATGACGGCCTGCGGGGGGGGGGGGGGGGGGGGGGGAAACGACGACATGTCATCATTGCCCATACCCCCTCCTCCCCCCAGCCAGGTGGCATGGACCGCATCAGCGCGACTGTTGGAGGCTGGCACCTGGCCAGGTGGACAAACTCACTTGCCCTCGCACCCCCCCCTCCCCCGGCACGGACCCCCCCGTCCCCCTCCCGGCACGCACCTCCCCGTCCCCCCTCCCCGGCACGAACTTTCCCGTCCCTCTCCCCCGGCACGCACCTCCCCGTCCCCCTCCCCGACACGCACCCCCCCCCCCCCCCAGTCCCCCCTCCCCGGCACGGACCCCCCCCCCGTCCCCCTCCCCGGCACGCACCCCCCCCCCCCCGTCACCCTCCCCGGCACGGACCCCCCCGTCCCCCTCCCCGGCACGGACCCCCCCGGTCTCCCTCCCCGGCACGGACCCCCCCGTCCCCCTCCCCGGCACGCACCCCCCCGTCCCTCTCCCTGCACAGACCCCCCCCGTTCCCCTCCCCGGCACGCACCCCCCCCCGTCCCCCTCCCCGGCACGGACCCCCCCCGTCCCCCTCCCCGGCACGCACATCCCCCTGCCCCCCTCCCCGGCACGGACCTCCCCGGGCGCCTCCCCGGCACGCACCTCCCCGTCCCCCTCCCCATCACGCACCCCCGTCCCCCTCCCCGGCATGGACCTCCCCCGTCCCCGGCACGCACCTGCCCGTCCCCATCCCCGGCATACACCCCCCGGAACGCACCCCCCGTCCCCATCCCGGCACGCCCCCCCCCCCCCCCATCCCCGGCAGTCATCCTCCCGTCCCCCGGCACTCAACTCCCCCTCCCGGCACTCCCCCGGAGCCCACCCCACTCTAACCCCCCCCCCCCCCCCGCGCCGCGCACACACACACACACAACCCTACACACAGCTCTCCCCCACACACACAGACTGCGGCCCACGCCATCACCTCTCCAGCGGCCCAACCCCCCAGGCAGTCACTCACCTCCACTCTGGTCGGCGTCAACAATGAGCACTGGTTGACGCCGATTTAAAGGTTTTTTGATTTACGACGGGTCACTTCGGCGAGACTTCGGCCCATCCGGACGGGAGAAAATCGGCAGCCCCGAAATCCATTGCCTCGCGCCCACCCGTGCCATTCTCCGAGGTGTGCAGCGCGATTGACACCCTGCCGACTTTTCTCCCTTCGGAGAATTCGGCGGGGGCGGGATTCACGACGGCCCACGGCGATTCTCCGCCCCGGTGGGGGGTCGGAGAATCGCGCCCCTTATTTCCTTCAAATTCAACCTTGGGTGATGCCTTGGAAGGGTCTTCAAATTAAGGCTTTGTGGGTAGAGCTTTGTGGGTAGACTGAACAAAGAGGCAATCAGATTGCCAGGGGTGTATTATAGGCCCACAGTCAATGCGCAATAGAGGAGCAGATATGTAGACAATTCACTGAGTTGTGTAAAAATAATAGTATTTGGGGGATTTTAACTTCCCCAATATTAATTGGAATAGTCATAGTGTAAGGGCTTTGAGGGGGTCGATTTCTTGAAATGCATTTTTATGTCAATATGTCGAAGGTCCAACAAAGGTTGGCGCAGTGCTCTTTCTAATTTTGGGGAACATAGCTGGATAGGTGTTCGAGGTGTCAGTGGGGGAGCATTTTAGTGATAGCGACCACAACACAGTGCGATTTAAGTTTGTTATGGAAAAGGAAAGTGGTGGTCTGCAAAAAGCGATTTTGGATTGAGGGAAAGGCAGATTTTATTAAAATAAGGCAGGATCTGACTAAAGTAGACTGGGAACAGCTGTTTCTTCCCAAATACTATTTAGTAAAAGTGGAATTTACTAGCCCGGTGCAGACATGGTGAGCTGAATGTCTGCCCTCCTGTGCTGTAATTAATTTCGTGAACCCTGGTTAATGTAAATCGGTACCTGTGATAAACACTTTTATTACTACAAAATAATATATCTTCTGACTCACTGAACAATGCTGGTAAACAGAAAGCTAGAATTTATTTTGTTATGGGAGAGGCGTTTTCAGAATCCCAAAATGTATCATGGAGTTCAACCAACCTCCCCCTTTAATGCTATTGTTGCTTTTCCGAGCACACGGCTTGTTCTCCAGGTGTGGGATTACAATTATGGATACGTGGGTTTTTAAACACAAAACAATGTTTATTCTATGAACTCAACTTAACCCTTTTAAATAAACATTGGATCACTTAACACCCCTCACTTCAAAGATAACCCCGAAAATAATACAACACTAAATAATCCTTCAGTTATTCCTTTCAACATCCAAGAGACTTAACACCTTTAAAGAGGAACACATCAGGTTAAAGGCTTTACTCTTATGAGTTTAAATCATAATGATCCAGAGATAGTCTTTCATGGCAGAGATCACAGTAGATCCAGCTCACTGCAAACACAGGCACCCCCAAGCTCTTTTCAAACTGAAACTAAAAAATCAGAACTAACCTCAAAATGGCCGAACTGAGCTCAGCCCCACCCACACTCTGACATCACTGCATTTCTTAAAGGTACATTGCTTAAACCTCCATTTCTTAAAGGCACTCTCACGTGACAATTTCAAGAGTAAAATATTGTGGTGGATGGAAAGTTGAAATAAAAACAGAATGCAGCATTTACAGGTCTGGCAGTCTCCGTCAAGGAAACATTATTAACATTTTAGGTCGCTGAAATTGTTGATGTTGAAGGATCAAAAGCTAAATTAAACATTCAACTAGTGGGGAGACATGAGAAATTTTGAGACAACCCCAAATGGTGACAAGCTAGCAAGTTTTCCCATGATCTAACTTGCTTACTTTACAGATTGTTCGCAAAACGTATACGCTGACCTGCTTCCGGAATGTTCTGGTAAGATTCCCGCAAGCTGTGGTAGAAGTGCTATCGATGGATGCTCGAGTGTGCGTCCACTTCATAGTTACTCTGCTGGGTAAGGCTGATGTGCTTTCAGGACCATAATACTAACTCGTAATTTTTATTTGATAATCGCTTTGCACTTGAAGTTGTTGCTAGCAGGGACCAGAATTCTTCAGCTATATAGTATCAGTGTCATATCTCCGATTTGAGTGTAGCATGGTTTGATAGAGTGGTTAGTGCCCCCTCTCTCCTGCCCAATAATATACCTTACTCCTAGCCTCAGAAAAACACGCTTGAACTACACATGAAGAGATTTATTTCAGTGCAAAGCATGCACATTTTCTAGATGGAATAATATATTAGTTTTACTGGTTCTACTGAAAGTAATATTTTTAGGTGATTTGCTGTTCTAGTTTATTCAAATTTTTTGTGGTCATTTAAAAATGTATTTAATATTTTTGTTATGCTATGCTTTGTCCTATGTTAATTTTAGATCTGCTACAGAATTTTGAAGACAGTGCCTCATTGGACTTGGTGATTGAAGGTAATGTTGATGGCTCTACTCTGATTCATACTGCAGCATTTTGTGCCATATGATTCATGTTGCAGCGCTAGGTACTTTGTTTCATTGACTTTTCCTATGAGGTAATATACTTTTAAAATATATGCCTGTTCTGAGATTTTACAGACATAAATTTCATTCAGTGACGCTACTGAGACCTAGTGACACTTGCTGAGGTGTGTGGCATTATGTGGGCTTCCATGTTGAGAAGGGCACAGAGGTTGGTGCGTTCAGCATGAGCTAGAAGCCTTGAAGACAATGTTATCCCTCCCAACATGGCACAATCTATTCAACAAGTGACAAACATGCATGTCACTGTACAAATAACAAGCACAGAGAGGCGGGGGGGGGGGGGGGGGCGGTTGGTGGGGGGGGAGAGGGGGAGAGAAGATGGCAGATATTGTATTGAGCTATGCAAAGGGTGAGGCACTCAACTTGCCGGAAAGGTAATTTTAAGAACTTGTACTATTGCAAAATGTCTGGAAGGACTCCAAACTTTTTTTTGGAGCAGCTGTGGCGAGTTCTTGGATTTGCCAAAAAGTGTTTCTCCATCCTTACAGTGGGCAGAGTGTTAGGCGCCCTGGCTACACAAAGGGTTCAGCAGGTATGGAGGTAGTAGTTGCGGTGCCTGTGGCTTTGAAGCATAATCCGGATATGGAGCAGAGGCTGCGAGAGGGCAAGAGTTGGCAACTTGTAGCTAGGCTCCTCCATACTCCTTGACAGGAAACTGTCTGGTATACCAGCCAATGTGCCCAGCATCTCATTAATGCTAAATTGCATATAGCAGAGTAACCTTGCCCTCTGGTGAACTGGCAGAGGAACCACCCTTTGTTCTTGGCCTGGCTGCGTCATGCAGCCCAACAAAATTTAGAGGATATATTATTATTGCTCCTCCATAGGGCTTATAAAGTGCAGGTGCTCCTGTCCACCCCTGATAGTTCTGCTTTGCTCCTTTCTATCATATGGCACCTTGGCTTGACAAGAGAGAGGCTATAATCTCAATGATTGTCTAGTACTCTGGTTGGGTGATGTTTCTGATATTCAATGGTTAGCTCGGCTGTCTGTCTCACAGCACTAGACACCCAGGTTCAATTCCAACCACACTGTGTGGAGTCTGCACTTTCTCCCCCTGTCTGTGTGAGTTTCCTCATGATGCTCCGGTTTCCTCCCACAGTCGAAAGATGTGAAGGTTAGGTGGATTGGCCGTGCTAAATTGCCCCTTGTAGTGCTATGCATCACTGTATATACACAAGGGGTTAATGTAAATACACTACAACTAAGTAACCACTAGAGGGAGCACCAGAGATGTATAAGATAGACAAACAGGAAGTCAAAGGGCACTCTACACAGGAACTGCAGTTGGTGAGCAGGACACAGACAGCTCAGATGTAACGTATAGTATAAGCGCTGGAGAGGGAACGAACTCACAAATAAAGCTTCTACTTCAACTGTAAGACTACGAGCTTTATTCAGACACAAGGAATCATACATGGTACCAGGAGACTTCAGAGCGCTTACTAGAAGATTACACAAGATGCAGACAAAGAAAGATCGAAATGACAAGAAAACTCGTACCGGACATTCGATGTGGGGAGACTTCGCTGATTCGATGGAACTCGTTGGAACTCCACCACAGCTGAAAACAACCGGTAATGTAAGTCATAGTGGGAAGATTTTTGAACAAATGTTCAAACTATATATCGTAGCTAATGATTTGAGCACGGCCTCTGAAGAAACAAAAATAGCACTGCTACTAGCAGGACATGAAGCTAGAGAAATCTATAACTGCTTTAATTACTTGAAAGGTGAAGACAACACCAAATTAGAAGTAATACTCATAAAATCTGAAGATCACTGCAACATCAGTAACAATGCTGCTTTAAGGCATTCAATGCTTGGAGACCAAATTGCACAGAAAATAAGTGATGCGAAACTCAAACAATCATTATCAGAACAGAAAGGCTTAAAGCTGGAAATCGCGATTGATTGCAAGATAAGAATAACATTAAGTGTTTACCTAGAAAGAACACCGAAAAAGTTATTCTCCACTGGTCTAAAGAAGTTGAAATGGCGTCTGAGTACCTTTTAAACAGCCCGGGGAACAAATCTGCTTCTGCGCATGTGCAGGAAACCGCATCCGCGCATGCGCAGTTGAAAATAGCCATTTTGCGCAAAGACCGTTCTGCGCACACAACAATCAAAGTCAAACTACTCTTGAGTCCAGTGAGATCGCATCAATTAAAACCTCATCCATTCTTGACAACCCACAAGAAACTGAAATCTTGACGACGTTGACTCCAAAAGAGGAGCACCTAGAGACCAACGATGAAGCAAATCAAGCAGAAATGACTCCAGAAGAGGAGCACCAAGGAATCAAAGAGGAATCACATCAATCACAAATGACTGATGTCACCAAGATCTATGCAACATCAGATCATTCTCACGATCCTCAAGAAGAAATGCTCAATGGAACATTAGATACCACAGAGGACACTGATACCAATAACTTTGAGAATGACTCAAATTATCAACACGGAACAGTCATTGAGCGCAACAAGAACAACGACAAAAGCAACATGAACAACAACAAAAACAACAAGAACAACAACGAAAACAACAAAGACAGAAACAACAAAAACAACAACAATGAAACAACGACCTGTACAACATGGTACCACTCTGCACTTGAAGGACAATGCAACAGCACAGTCCAAAACAATGGCAAGACTACAAACATCACATGGCATGACGGCGAATCTCACAGATTCATATCTGCTCCACAACAGGCAAGTGGAACGGTTTTCAGGACAGATGCCATACAGAGGCAATGCCGCGGGCGAGGGAAAGAGTCCAGGTCAGACAAGGCGGATGACATACAGAATCAATACCGCAAGCGCAGGAAAAAGTCATGGTCAGACAAGGAGGATGACGTGCAGAGTCGATATCGCAGGCACAGAGAAAGGTCTAGATCAGCCAACAGGGGTGGTTCAACCATTCAAATGCCTTGTGATGACTTGTTGGTTGCTTGGGCACAAGAACACTGACGACATTCACAAGGAAATTACAATATCAACATCACCACATCAACAACAGATGAAAACAAACCTCAACCAAACAAATTCATAAACTTTGAACTCCTAAGTTTTTTTATTAAGATTGGACGCATAAATATTAATCGGCTTTGTATAATCATCAGTATCATCACAACTTGCACATATCATCATTTATCTACCTGTTTTGTACAATTTTCTTTAATAAAGTACAGAAAATATGTAAAAAGAAAAAAGGGGGAATGTAGTGTTATGCATCACTGTATATACACAAGGGGTTAATGTAAATACACTACAACTAAGTAACCACTAGAGAGAGCACCAGAGATGTATAAGATAGACAAGCAGGAAGTCAAGGAGCACTCTACACAGGAACGGCAGCTGGTGAGCAGCACATAGACAGACAGCTCAGATGTAACATATGGCATAAACCCTGGAGCGAGAAAGAACTCACACAATAAAGCATCTACTTCAACTGTAAGACTACGAGCTTTATTCAGACACAAGGAATAATACATTGTCCCTTAGTGTCCAAAGATGTGTAGGTTAGGTGGATTGGCCATGCTAAATTGCCCCTTAGTGTCCAAAGATGTGCATGTTGGGTGGGGTTGCGGGCGGAGGGGTGGGCCTCGGTGCTCTTTCATAGTCTCGGAGCAGACCTGATGGTGTGAATAGCCTCCTTCTGCATTGCAGGAACTCTATGTCATTGGTAAATAGCTGGAGCTATGTGGAGGTAGTGAGTGGTGACTGTGGAGCTGGCAGCATTCGTTGGTGTATGAGGGTAGAGCTACAGTATCCGGCAGTTAGACGTCAGTCCTGAGTGACAAGGAGTGCTGCTGTATGAGTGATGGGACTGTGGTGCACTGATCAGCATTAGAGGCTGGCGGTGTGGTGGATAGGAGATGCCAGAAGGTGACATCTGTGTCAAGTCATTAAACCTTTTGTGACACTGTTGCTGGTGTCTCGGGTCCAGACTCTGGAACTTCTATCCCTGATCAAACTTCCTACAGAGGGTAATCCACAAGGGACTTCTGGTTCCTCGCCCCCGCGGAAATATGGTGCCTTTCGCATTGACAACACCATCACTAATGCCTCCAGTGCTATGTCTCTTCCCCCCACCCCCGATGGAGTAATGTGTTTTAACCAATGTTGGCTAACATATTTGCATTTCTTTTAGTTCTTGCACTTCTTACTGCAGAATTGAAGTCAGAGCAGTTTGTGTGCTGTGTGCTGGAAGAATGCCAGAAACAGGTCAGTAATTGCATAGATGAAAGATATGTCACAATATTTTCATAATGATAGTTAGCTGAAAAAAATATTGAAATAGCATACAGCACATTCTTTGTTGAAAGGTTTACCTTTTTAGAAATAAGTTTAAACACTTGCAAGCATATGCTCACAACCTGTATTGTTCTCACAATAAAACCCTAATTTTTCAAATCTCTAAATACTTATTTTCGTGTGGAGCCCAAAACTGTACACATTAGGTTCATAATTACCATTTGTTATTATATTGTATGCCTTTTGGGATATTAGCTTCATTTTCAGAGCCTTACCAGAGTTGCTGCCTTTAATGTCAAATGAACTTGTACTCCAAATTACTCTGCTCTCCCACTGAGCACCAAACCTACTTCCATTCAGAGTATAATTGCTGCTTTTCTTTTACTGAAATGCATCTCTTCATCCTTTTCTGTGATTCAATTCAACCTCTGCTTTTAGTCCATTTCCCCAGTTTAGCAATCTTTCTGGTGCAGCCTCCTTTTGTCTTCTAGCCATTTAACTTGAACTAATTCTAGGATGGCAAGGTGGCACAGTGGTTAGCACTGCTGCCTTGAAGTGCCTAGGACCCGGGTTTGATCCCGGCCTAGGGTCACTATCTGTGTGGAGTTTGCACATTCTCCCGTGTCTGCATGGGTCTCATCTCCACAACCCAAAGATGTGCAGTGTTGGTGGATTAGCCACCCTAAATTGCCCCTTATTTAGAAAAAACTATTTGGGCGTCACAGTGGTTAGCAGGAACCCGGGTTCAATTCCGGCCTTGGGTGACTGCCTGTGTGGACTTTGCACTTTCTCCCCGTGGGTTTCCTCCGTGTGCTCCGATTTCCTCCCACAGTCCAAAGATGTGCAGGCTAGGTGGATTGGCCATGATAAATTGTCCCTTAGTGTCCAAAAGGTAGGTGGGATTACTGGGTTACGGGGATAGGGTGGAAGCGTGGGCTTATGTTGGTGCTCTTTCCAAGGGCTGTTTGGACTCGATGATCTGAATGGCCTCCTTTTGCATTGCAGGGATTCTTTGATTTTATGCTTCCCATTTTGATAATATACAAATTTTCAAGCTACTCCCTCTAGACGAAATCAATGGTCCCAGAGCTGAGTCCAGTGAAAGAACACTACCGTAATCCCTACTCTTTGGATTAAAATTTGTTAGAATGGAGTAGAAATTTGCTGTCAGTTCTGAAATTCCATAATCTTCTGTAGGCTTTCTGAAATTTAATGGCCACTACCTGTATTTTCCCCAGCTCCCTTTTCTGTTATCTCTTTAAAGAATTCTGAGATTTTTCAAGTGCAGTTGTCCCTTCGGAAACCGTATTGTCTACTTCCAACTATTTTCTCTTTATCTAGATGTGTGATAATTTCATCCTTACTAAAAGACTTGGAGTTCTGTTTACCTTCACACATGTTAAAGTAACTGGTCTGTAATTACACATGTTTCTCTATCTTCCTTTCAAAAACGGGTCTACTTTGGCCAATTTTTAGTCTTCTGGCGCACATTCACACTGAATACCAAACAATCTCAAATGTATCTCAAACAACGATGAATCAGACTACAGGAGGGAGATAAATCACTTGGTTGCATGGTGTACCGAAAACAACCTCTCTAAATGTTGGAAAGACTGATCATTGATCAGGAAGCGTAGCATGACACACACTCCCGTCTGCATCAATGGCTCCGAAGTGGAGATGGTCGATAGCTTTAAGTTCCTGGGGGTCACCATCACCAACAGCCTGCCCTGGTCCATTCACGTTGGTGCAACAGTCAAGAAAGCCTAACAAAGTCTCTACTTCCTACGGAAGCTAAAGAAATTTGGCACGTCTGCATCGACTCTCACAAACTTCTCAAATGTGTGAAAGCGAGCATCCTATCCAGCTGCATCACAGCTTGGTATGGCAACTGCTCGGTCCAAGATCGCAAGAAACTGCAGAGTGTGGTGAACTCAGTAATGCACGATCAATAACCACTAAAGCGAGGTTGTAGTCCAACTGAAGGCTTTAATAAGCTAGATGTTTCCCCCAGCAGCTCAGGTACAGAATGAAGGCTGCTGGGGCGGCACGGGCTCTTATACCCCGCCTAGCAGGGCGGAGCTACCATACATCCTAACCAATAGAAAGCATACAGTTTCCACCAATGGTGCTCCAGCCTATCAGGTACCGTAATATCTATAATACCACATTCACCCCCTGTTAAAAAAAAGTCCGGCGGGGGTGGTGGCCTGATACTACAAACATGGCAACATGGTAGAATTAGTTATGGAGGTACTGTAATACCTCCATACAGTGTTTTGTAACTATTTACAATTCTGATAGCTATGTACATTCGATGATTTACATTTACATTTACAGTTTTTACAATTTAAAATGGAGCTATCAGTTTACAGTGTACAATTTAAAATGAAGCAATCAGTCGATCGGGGGCCCTGGTCGTCCTCTGTGATCGTCGGAGCTTCGGTGGGGGCGCGGGCGTCTGTGACTCCGAGAGCGTGGCTTCGATCTCCATGGCAGCTTCGGCACCCCTAGCAACCCACGGCGCTGGTGGGGAAAACGGTTGACCTGGGAAGGGAGCGCCTGCGGGGAGCATCGGTGGGTGCGGGGGCCTAGACGGGGCCGGCGGAAGGACTGATCCTCCTGTAAGGTGCCCCGGTGGAGGGGAGGGCAGGACTGGTGGCTGGGGCTCCGGCGGGTGCCAGGTCTCGTAGGGAGACCGTATCTTGACGGCCGTCGGGGTACGCCACGTAGGTGTTCTGGGGGTTAGCATGGAGTAGATGGACCCTCTCGACCAACGGGTCCGACTTATGCGCCCGCACGTGATTTCGGAGCAGGATGGGTCCGGGAGCTGCCAGCCAGGTCGGGAGCGAGGTCCCAGAGGAGGACTTCCTGGGGAAGACAAGGAGACGGTCGTGAGGTGTCTGGTTGGTGATCGTACAAAGCAGTGACCGGATGGAGTGGAGGGCATCCGGGAGGACTATCTGCCAGCGGGAGACTGGGAGGTTCCTGGACCGTAGGGCCAGTAGGACGGTCTTCCAGACCATTCCGTTCTCCCTCTCTACCTGTCCGTTACCCCGGGGTTGTAACTGGTCGTCCTGCATGTGGCGATGCCCTTGCTGAGCAGGAATTGACGCAGTTCGTCGTTCATAAAAGAGGACCCCCTATCACTATGTATGTAAGCGTGGAACCCGAACAGTGCAAAGATACTATGGAGGGCCTTGATGACGGTGGTTGCGGTCATGTCGGGGCAGGGGATGGCGAATGGGAACCGGGAGTACTCAACAATCACGTTCATGAAGTACGTGTTGCGGTCGGTGGAGGGGAGGGGGCCTCTGAAGTCCATGCTGAGGCGTTCAAAGGGACGGGAAGCCTTTATCAGATGCGCTTTCTCTGGTCGGTAGAAGTGCGGTTTGCACTCCGCGCAGATTTGGCAATCCCTGGTGGCTGTCCTGACCTCGGTGGAGTAGGGCAGGTTGCGGGTCTTGACAAAATGGAAAAAGCGAGTGACCCCCGGGTGGCAGAGGTCCTCGTGGAGGGCTTGGAGTCGGTCCACTTGTGCGGTGGCACATGTGCCGCGGGACAGGGCGTCAGGAGGCTCATTTAGCTTCCCAGGATGATACAAGATCTCGTAGTTGTAGGTGGAGAGTTCGATCCTCCACCGCAAGATCTTGTCGTTCTTTATCTTGCTACGCTGTGCAGTATCTTTTTAAAATAAAATATATTTATTCAAAATTTTCAACAAATTTTCAAGAAAACCCCCCCCAACCCAACAAAAAGAAAGAAACAAGAACACAACAGTCAGAAATTATACATTGAATTTCCCCCATATACAATAACCCCCCATATAACATTTAAAAACACAAATAGGAAAACCCCACCACTTTCACCCAAACGCCACCCCAAATGAAACCCCCCCACCCCCGGCCCTTGGGCTGCTGCTGCTGCTGACCTCCTAGCGCTCCGCGAGATAATCTAGGAACGGTTGGCACCGCCTGAGGAAACCCTGCACAGACCCTCGCAAGGCAAACTTTATCCTCTCCAGCTTGATGAACCCTGCCATGTCATTGATCCAAGCTTCCACACTAGGGGGCTTTGCATCTTTCCGTAGTAGCAAAATCCTCCGCCGGGCTACCAGGGATGCAAAGGCCAGAATACCGGCCTCTTTCGCCTCCTGCACTCCCGGCTCGTCCGATACCCCAAATAATGCCAATCCCCAGCTCAGCTTGACCTGGGCATTCACCACCTTGGACATAGTCCTCGCAAAACCCCTCCAAAACCCATCCAGCGCCGGGCACGACCAGAACATATGGACATGATTTGCCTGGCTCCCCGAGCACCTTCCACATCTGTCCTGGAATTGAGGATGTAGGGCTTTGGGGCATAGTCTAAGTATCAGAGGTGGACTATTCAGAAATGAAGTCAGGAAACATTTCTGTAAACAAAGATTACGTGAAGTCTGGAACTGTTTACCACAAAGGACAAACGATGCCTACGTAGCTATTAACTTTAAATCTAGGGGCTGATTTAATACATCGTACTAAACAGCTGGCTTGTAATGCAGAACAATGCCAGCAGCGCAGGTTCAATTCCCGTACCAGCCTCCCCGAACAGACGCCGGAATGTGGCAACTAGGGGCTTTTCACAGTACCTTCATTGAAGCCTACTTATGACAATCACCGATTATTATTATTATTAAATCTGGGCAGCATAGTGGCGCAGTGGTTGGCACTGCAGCCTCATGGCGCCGAGGTCCCAGGTTCGATCCCGATTCTGGGTCACTGTCCATGTGGAGTTTGTACATTCTCCCCGTGTTTGCGTGGGTTTCGCCCGCACAACCCAAAATGTGCAGAGTAGGTGGATTGGCCACGCTAAATTGCCCCTTAATTAGAAAAATGAATTGGGCACTCAAAATGTTTTTTTAAAACTTTAAATCTGAGACTGATGGATTTTTATTAACCAAAGGAATATGGACCAAAGGAGAGTATATGGAGTTAGGCCACAGGTCAGTGAATGTGGGAACAGGTCTTGCAGGCAAACATGTGTCATAAATTAGCTCAATTATCTTTACAGTTGGAGTTTGGAAAATGAGATTGCGACATACATTTTAAGAATGATTGATATTCTGTTTATCCTTTTATCCAGTTGTCAGAAAAAAACAGTATGAGGAAGAGTTTACCAGTATTTAAACTGTTGGGTAAACTGTTACTCACCATCCCATTCCTCGCAGAGAAGTTGATCCAGGAGTATAGTGAGTATTCAGAGAAAGATGTAATGCCATGTAACAAACATCACAATGAAAAACAATTTTCGAAATGATGCATTATCAGATTTTCCAGATCAGTTATACCACTGGATAATTTCACTGCCCTTGTCTGTTCTACCCGATTAGTATTTTTAATGCCAGGGACAGAAGAAAAATTCACTACAACAGTGAGGCATTTTCCATCTCTTAGTCAGACAGCCAATCAGTACTAAATTATGAAAATTGTTGTGCTTGGCTCTTATGCCTATTGTGAACTGAGTTAAAACTGAATGACCTTCATTTTAACTTTGACAGCTGGTAAGCGGATGAAGGCCTTTCAGACAGAATTTAACTTGGTTGCTATCCTTAAAGCGTTTCTGCCGAGAGCCAGGAGTTCCATCTTTAAGCCCATATAGCTCATAAAGTGTATATGCTACACTGTGATCTCGATTGCTATTTTGGCAGACTATCAAGCGCCTCACTCCCATACTTCTGTGATCATTCTTTTTCTCCCCTCCCTTCCCCTTTCTGGATCTGCCTTTTTGTCAGCTGTGTCAGCCTCTGCACCACTTAATAGTCATGATGTGGAGATGCCGGCGTTGGACTGGGGTGAGCACAGTACGAAGTCTTACAACACCAGGTTAAAGTCCAACAGGTTTGTTTCAATGTCACTAGCTTTCGGAGCGCTGCTCCTTCCTCACCTGAGGAAGGAGCAGCGCTCCGAAAGCTAGTGACATCGAAACATACCTGTTGGACTTTAAGCTGGTGTTGTAAGACTTTGTACTGTGCCCACTTAATAGTGGCTAATTGGCATCCACACCTTGCCAGAAGCTTGGGAGTGTGTGAAGACCTTCAGAATGGACAGACAGATCAGATAGCCAGGCAGAACACATCTTCTGGTTAGCTGTCCTGTAAGTCTGGATTCAGATACAGGGGCCAAATGTGGGAGGACAATCATGATTTTTGTTTGTTTGTTGCATTTTAAAAGTTCATAATCACTTTTTAATTTCTTTATTTTTTTCAAGTGATTTTAATCCCCACTATCATTTCCTGATGGATTTCCCTATTTGGTGTGATATTGAATATGAGAAAAGGAATATTAAAGACAACAGTAAAACGTTTTGCAAATATATGAAAAGAACGGGTGACGAAGAGTAATGTGGTCTGTTAGTGACAAGTGCAGGATGTATTGTCATTGGATTCGGGAAATTATGGACTTGCTAATTAACTTCTTTGTGTTGGTCTGCACAGCTGAGGGTGAGGATAAAACACTAAAGGTGTTATGGGCGAGGCGTTTTCAGAACCCCAAAATGTATCATGGAGTTCAACCAACCTCCCCCTTTAATGTATTTGTTGCTTTTCCTAGCACACAGCTTGTTCCCTAGGAGTGGGATTACAATTATGCACACGTGGGTTTTTAAACACAAAATAATGTTTATTCCATGAACTCAGCTTAACATCTCAAATAAACATTGGATCTCTTAACCCTCCTTACTTCAAAGATAACTCAGAAAATATTGCAACAGTAAATAATTCCTCAAAATGTTCCCTCAAACTTCCAAGAGACTTAACACCTTTAAACAGAATCACATCAGGTTAAAGGCTTTACTATTATGAGTTTAAGTCACCCAAATGATCCAGAGATAGTCTTTCATGGCAGAGATCCAGCTCACTGCAAACACAGACACTCCTAAGCTCTTTTCAAAGTGCAAAACACAGACACTCCCAGCTCTTTTTCAAAACTGAAACTAAAAACTGCCAAAATGGCTGATCTAAAGCCCAGCTCCACCCACTCTCTGACATCACTGTTTTCTTAAAGGTATATTGCTTAAACATCCATGTCTTAAAGGTACTCTCACATGACACCTCCCCCCAAGAAAAATAAAAATAAACCATCAACTTCAAGATGGTTGCATTTTTCACTTTTGCACCATCCACTGAGAAATGTACACAGTAAATATACCTTTTTGTTTTTTTTAAAAAAACAACACATGCAAACAGGTATAATAATATAGTCCATTTTTCTTTGTTCTTCTTCCTCCAACCGAAATCCTTCTCGACTGACAGTCTCTTTGAACAAAGTCTCTGCACGATCCATCCATTCCTCTACTCCGCGGCATTTCTCTTTGGAACCAGATACTTTAGTTCAATCTGACCACAGAGTCCCTTGCAATTCTCCAATACAGGAACATTGGTGATCACAGCTTTCAGGCAGTCAAATGCCTGTTGAAAGTACGCTGTCCATTGAATTTTTTAATGTTTCTTCAGCAATTCCATCAGTGGAGTAATCATGCCACAAAACGTTTGCTCAAATGTTCGATCAAATCCACTCATGCTAAGAAATCGCATTATTTCCCTTCGTCTTGAGGGCATCGGAAACTCCGCAAGGAAAGTGATTCGGGCTTCCAAATTCACTTTTGGCTAGGTTCATCATCAAACCTGCCTCCTGAAGTCGACCGAAGAACTCCATACGATGTTTTAAATGTTCTTTCCATGTCTGGAAGTTGGAAATAAAAGCAGATTGTCCCTCTTTCTCCATGCAATCCTTCAATGATGGGACAGGATAAGAGTCCGTTCTTGTAACTGCATTCACCTTTCTATAGTCCACACACAACTGTTGGGTACCATCTGGTCTAGGTACCATCACAATGGGTGAGCTCCATTGGCTGCAACCCACTTCAATTATGCCATTTTTAAGCATACTCTCAATCTCTTTGTTAACCTGTGCCAATTTTAAAGGATTAAGTCTATATGGATGTTGTTTGATAGGAGCAGCATTTCCCACATCTACATCAAGTATAGCCATTTTAGTACTTCCCAATTTATCTCTATAAACTTGCCCATGTGATATCAATAACTTTCAGGTCAGTTCGTTTTTCCTCTGGAAGGTAACAACAATTCATCCCAATTTTTAAGAACATCCTCATTTTCCAATTTAATTTGAGGTATGTCAAATTCACAGTCATTTGGTTCGTCACTTTGAGTTAGAATCATTAAAACCTCCTTTTTCTCTCCTTCCCTTTCAAAGTACCTTTTAAGCATATTCACATGACACACTCGGTGAGTCTTCCTTCTATCTGGTGTTTTTACCACATAATTCACCTCACTTAATTTCCTTTCAATCTGATACAGTCCACAAAACCTAGCTTTTAAAGGCTCCCCTACCACTGGTAACAACACTAAAACTTTACCCCCACTGGCAAAACTACAAACTTTGGATTTCTTGTCCGCGACCCGTTTTATCACATTTTGTGCAACTTTCAAATGTTGTTTAGCCAATTCACCTGCTCTATTTAATCGTTCCCTAAAATTTGACAACTAATCCAATAGTGTAATTTCCAATTTCTCACCCACCAATTTTTCCTTAATCAATTTAAGTGGTCCTCTTACCTCATGACCAAAAATTAGTTAAAAAGGACTAAATTTGGTAGACTCATTAGGTGCATCCCTAATTGCAAACAATACGAATGGGATTCCTTTATCCCAATCCTCTGGATAATCTTGACAAAACACCCTCAACATTGTCTTTAATGTCTGATGCCACCTTTCTAACGCTCCCTGCGATTCTGGATGGTACGCAGTTGATTTAAATTGTTTTATTCCTAAGCTATTCATAACTTCTTTGAATAACTTTGAAGTAAAATCCGTTCCTTAATCCGATTGAATTTCTGTGGGTAGTCCATATCTAGTAAAGAATTTAAGTAACTCCTCCACAATCCTTTTAGCTATAATATTATGTACTGGAATGGCCTTTGGAAACCTAGTAGACACATCCATTACAGTTAAAAGATATTAATTCCCACTTTTTGTTTTAGCAAGCGGTCCTACACAATCGATTAGGGCCCTTGTAAAAGGTTTCTCAAATGCTGGAATGGGTATTAAGGGCGCTGGTTTTATCACTGCTTGGGATTTCCTTATCACTTGACACGTGTGACATGATTGACAAAATTTAACTACATCTTTATGTAGTCGAGGCCAATAAAAATGTTTCTGGATTTTAGCTTGAGTTTTCCTTATTCCCAAATGACCTCCCGCTGGTACCTCATGTGCAACTCGTAACACCGCCTTTCTATACCCTACCGGCAATACTACTTGATGAACTTCTGCCCACTTTTCATCCGCCTGCATATGTACAAGTCTCCATTTTCTCATCAAGACATCATTTTTACGGTAATAACACTCTGGTATACTCTCAGATTCCTCTTCCATATATGCTTTCTGATATATCCGTTTTATTTCTACATCTTTCTGTTGTAACTCCGCCAATTATCCTGAACTAAAAATATCCACCTCGTCCTCCACCTGTTCTTGTTCTTTTTCAACCATCTGATCAAAAATCGTTTCTGATAATTGCACTTCAACTTCATCTTCACTCTTTGATTTCTCCTCTTGTCTTAACCTGTGACTTTGTGACCTTGTTACTACACAATCCGGAAAAATCCCAGGATATTCGTCCTTCAACACTTCAGTTGTCTGATTTTCCACTGGCTTATCAACCACAGTCGGCATCACTCCCACCTGCGATCCAGCTATATCATTACCCAATATAAACTGTATTCCTGGACAAGATAGTTTATCTATTACTCCTACTACCACTTCACCACTCTTCACTGGCCTTTCCAACCTTACCTTAGATAATGGAACGCTACTCCTCTCACCCTGAATTCCACATATCACCACCTTTTCTGGCAACATTCTTCCCAAACTACATAATTCCTCATCTCTTACCATTAAAGATTGACTAGCCCCTGTATCTCTTAAAATTGTGACTTCTTTACCTGCTCCTCCTGATACACATGAGTAAACTTTACCCACACAAGTAAATTCTTTAAAAGACATCTGGCACCTTCTTAACAATTACTTCTTGAACAGGCTGTACAATCGTTTGCACCTCCTTCGCTTCCCTTGGGCTTTCCTTTACCACTCTAACAAATCCCACTGTCTTATCCTGTTTTACCACATCGGCCTTCCCAGTGCTTTTCTTCAACCACCAACACTGTAACTTTACATGGCTTAGTTTATTACAGTGAAAACATCTGAAACTTTTCATTTCTTTTCCACCGTCCTGGATTTCTTTTTTAATCTGAGGTACACTCTCTTTATTGTCTCCCATCAGATCACCTTTACCTTTACGACTTGAGTATTTCTCATGTCCCCAGTTTCTATCCCTCACCGGCTCAAACTGATGTCGGAAACCAATCTTTGATTTATGAACTAATTCATAATCATCTGCCAATTCTGCTGCTAATCTTGCAGTTTTAACCCTCTGTTCTTCCACATGAGTTCTCACTCCATCAGGAATTGAATTTTTAAACTCCTCCAAAAGTATAATTTCTCTGAGAGCTTCATACGTTTGGTCTATTTTCAAAGCCCTTATCCACCTATCAAAATTACTCTGTTTGAGCCTTTCAAACTCCATGTATGTTTGACCAAATTCTTTCCTTAAATTTCTAAACCTTTGTCTGTAAGCTTCAGGCACTAGCTCATATGCACTTAAGATGGATTTCTTCACCTCCTCATACGTTCCAGATACCTCCTCCGGTAGTGATGCAAACACTTCACTAGCTCTTGTTTGAATCAGTAACACCCACATGTCCTGTGGCCATTTCATTTGTTTAGCTACCTTCTCAAATGAAATGAAAAAGGCTTCCACTTCCTTCTCGTCAAACCTTGGCAATGCTTGGACATATTTCAATAGATTCCCACCAAGCCTTCGACTATGACGCTCTTTCTCACTACCCTCATCACTATCATCCAACTGTACGTTTCCCTTCATGTCTGCCAATTTTAACTGATTGTCATGTTTCATGGCCATTTTCTGAAGTTCAAACTCCCTCTCTTTATCTTTTTCCCTGATCTCTATCTCCCTTTTTCTTTTTGTTCTGCTAGGGCAATTCTTTCTTTCCTCCTTTATTCTCTCTTTTCTTTTTCCTCTCTCACTCTTTCTCTTTCTTTTTCCTCTCTCTTTCTCTTTCTTTTTCCTCTCTCTCACTCTCTTATTCAAGCCGCTTTAATTTCTCATGTTCCATTTGTTTAATTTGCAACTCAATTTTTGCCATTTCCAATGAGTCAAACTCTATCTCAGGCAACTTTAAATGCTTAACCACTGCCATAATTACCTCATCTTGTCGCATTTTGACAAGTAATGTTAACTGCAATGTTCTTGCCAAATCTAACCGTCTGCTTTTCGTTTCTGACCGTAAAGTACTACGTGTGACATTCTCCACCCCCAAAAACTTATGAGCCTCTGAAAGAGCCATTGTTGACAACACTTTCCCCATTTAAACTAAAATACCACACCGGAAAAGCAACAATCCTTCACTGTCTTTAAGTTCACAAAAGCCAATCCAATAGATCGATCTTTATCCCCCTCGAGCCCCCAATTGTTATGGGCGAGGCGTTTACAGAACCCCAAAATGTATCATGGAGTTCAACCAACTTCCCCTTTAATGTATTTGTTGCTTTTCCTAGCACACGGCTTGTTCCCTAGGTGTGGGATTACAATTATGCACACGTGGGTTTTTAAACACAAAACAATGTTTATTCCATGAACTCAACTTAACATCTTAAATAAACATTGGATCTCTCAACACTCCTTACTTCACAGATAACTCAGAAAATATTGCAACAGTAAATAATTCCTCAAAATGTTCCTTCAAACTTCCAAGAGACTTAACACCTTTAAACAGAATCACATCAGGTTAAAGGCTTTACTATTATGAGTTTAAATCACCCAAATGATCCAGAGATAGTCTTTCATGGCAGAGATCCAGCTCACTGCAAACACAGACACTCCTAAGCTCTTTTCAAAGTGCAAAACACAGACACTCCCAGCTCTTTTTCAAAACTGAAACTAAAAACTGCCAAAATGGCTGATCTAAAGCCCAGCTCCACCCACTCTCTGACATCACTGTTTTCTTAAAGGTATATTGCTTAAACATCCATGTCTTAAAGGTACTCTCACAAGACAAAGGTACAAAGAAAAATTCCCATCCTATTCATGTATTTGTCAAGACGCCCCTTAAACGTCACTAATGTATCTGCTTGCACCACCTCCTCCGGCAGCGAGTTCCAGGCACCCACTACCCTCTGTGTAAAAAAAACTTCTCTCGCACATCTCCTCTAAACTTTGCCCCTCCCACCTTAAACCTATGTCCCCTAGTAATTGACTCTTCCATGCTGAAAAAAAACTTCTGGCTGCCACTCTGTCCATGCCCCTCATAATTTTGTTGACTTCTATCAGGTTGCCCCTCAACCTCCGTCGTTGCTGTGAGAACAAACCGAGTTTATCCAACCTCTCCTCTTAGCTAATCCCCTTCATACCAGGCAACATCCTGGTAAACCTCGTCTGTACCCTCTCCAAAGCCTCCACATCCTTCTGGTAGTGTGGCGACCAGAATGGAACATCACATTCCAAGTGCGGTCTAACTAATATTCTTTACAGTTGCGGCATGACTTGCCAATTTTTATACCCAAGCCCTGGCCCATGAAGGCAAGCATGCCATTCACTCTGGAGGTAATCCTTAAAGGAATCTGAATTTCTAACATTGTCATCAAAAGACTCTGTTTTATTAAGGAGGTGCTACTGCAGTCTGAGAGCAGGATGAGGACGCATTTCTGCATTGGCTGTGCTGGTGACTGTGGTCAGGAACCTTTTCTGTCCAGCTCCCCCCAGGATCGGGCAGATGATACTTGCAGTATTCATCTGCTTAAGATCTGACCTAATTCCCTAACATTCCACCTCTCTGCTACTGATCATAATGTTCACTTGGTCAAAAAGTGAAATAAAAGACACCACTAAAAGCCATTTCAGACCAACATTATCCAAAAACACTTCCAAAAGTATACAGTAAACTGAATTATTCTCCTTATCCACTGCCGGAAGCATGGTTGGTGAAATGTTGTTGATGCCCTTTAGCAGCTCTGGGCCTTGAGGGACTGCACAACCTCAACACGGCGACACCAACTTGGGCTAGCTGGCTGAAAGACAACAGTAAAGGAATTGAGAGAGGACAACAAGCTCATGCTTCATGGGGCAGCAGGCCACCTGCTCGAGGAGCTTTGACTCAGTCATTGAGCTGGAAGCTGAGCTGGAGACACTGCAACACATCAGGGAGGGGGAACATTACCTGGATGCTTTGTACCAGGAGGCACTCTCATCACTTAGGATAGTGGAAAGGCAGCGCAACTCAGCCGGTAGATGCCAGGAGATACTGTAGTCACCTGGGTTGGCCACTTCCCGACTTAAAATGGAGATCCGCAAAGAATGCAGGGAAATTCAGCCAAGCCAGGAAAAACTAGCAAGTGCAAAGTCTCCTGTGTATTAGAACTTGCAGAAGCCCAGACAGCACAGCCATCTGCATACTAATGAGCGATCCCTGGGAACAATTGAAACATGTAAGGTGAATAAGGCCAAGCCAGACTCCTCGGCGGCAGCAGAAGCCAAGACAAAGGAAGGCAACGGACACTCGGGGACCGCCCTGCGATCAGGGAACAACTCCAGTATTGGAGAAATCGATCCAAGTGATCGGAAAGTAGTTCAATCACTTGGAACCAGATACGGGGTACGCCCCGAATGGCGCAAAGCCCCTGGGGACTATAAAGTAGAGCCCCCAAGTTCAAATTGGTCTTCTTGGCAGGGTCACTCAGCAGTGCGAAACAACCCTTGACAGTGACCTGCCTAGCTACCGCAACAACCAAGTAAGTCTCCAGTCAACGCACGCTACGAGATAGGCGCTCCTACCAGTCCATACCAGCTTTTGAATCCTGCAGACTCGGAATCGAATGAAGGCCATTTGTTCCCTGACCTGGCGGGCCAGTTCCGAAGCTAAGTATAGGCCTTTTAGTGTTAGAGATAGTCTAGTACGTAGCGTTTTATGCATGAATAGTGATTGCCTGTGTACAATAAATGTGTTTTGATTTGAATCTTACTAATTGGTGTGTCGAGTTATTGATCAGTACTTGAACTTGAACCTTATGGCGGTATCATTAAGATACCTGGCGACTCTAGAGCAAAGGTTATAGAAACAGAGCAAATTAAGTAAAGACACCACGGGCAACAAATTAAGAACCAACCAAAGTTAGCAACATTTACTGGCGACTCCTGATGGGACCCGACTTAAAAGTAGCCTAACCACTCCGGGAGAACCCAAAATTTGAATTGAGAATCCACTTGCGAACAGGAACACCACAAGTGTTCAAGCAGTTCTGATCAATCCTCATAATTCGGAAGCGTGTTAATGCATGCGTAACTAACAGGGCTATAAGGTAAAACTGATAGATTTTTGTTACAAAAAAACTGTCGGGAGTTTGTATTCCGGAATGTAGCGAACGCCGTACCCGTGTTTACAGCACCGCCTTAGTACCCCTCGTTCCAAATTTTAAAAGAGCATTCAGATAGAGAAAATGGCAATGAAGGCAATGGTACGCCTTATGAACCCCCAGGAATTCGAGGTCGCAGCGACCAGCAGCAGAGTAGGACATTGTCCCGTTTGGGAAGAATAGATCAGAAATATCTCAAAGGGAAAGGATGGCCCCTTTGGAGTGAATTCTGTGATAATGAGGAAATAGGACCTGGGAGTATAGGACATACTTGGTGGGAGTACCTGTCAGAAATCCATAAGAAAAGCTTGGGAAAAGCTCGCAAGCCGATGGCAATCGTGTCCTGTCTGGCACAATTGCGAGGCACAGAGGAGGTCGTTCGGACGCTCCGCAAAGAGAAGAGAGACATCGAATGAGCAAGGTCGATGTTAGTGAGATCGAGAGAGAGAATATAGATTTAAGAAGGAAGTTGGTAGCAAAGGACGGAGAGGTGGATGATGCCAAGTGGGCACACCAGTCTTGCCTAGCGCATCTGAGCAGCTTCCAAACTCAATACGAAAAGGCCTATCAGGACACGCAACGTGCAGTCCTGGTAACAGAAGGGACAGAGAAACAGGTAGAGGCATTGCAAAGGCAGCGCAGCGATCTAAAGGCAGCGTTAAGAGCACTCCATGCTGCCACTACAGAACACAGACAAAGCTTATTAGATAATGCGAAATGCAGGAAGCAGATTGTGGAACTGCAGCCTTTGCTTTCAGTGCAAAATGGGTTTCAGAGCACCTTTGGATCCCAATTAGATGAGGAAGACGGCCCTGATTGGCAAGAATTAAACAAGACCGCGCAGAGGTATGTTCAGGGAACATGTGCGCAAGGAAAGACCCAAAAGAGAAAAGCACCCCAACCCCCCTCAGAGCAGTAAAAATCAGGCACCCATGAATCCAGTCACTACCCACCGCACAGTCACATCGGAAGGAGACACGGAATTCCTTTACACCACCCCCTTAACCATGACCTAATTATGGGACGCGTGTGAAAAGATCACACCGTTCCTCCCCACCTCAGACCCCACCACGTCTTTGCTAGAGTGAAGCAGCAGGCGACCATGTACGGCCTGGATGAGCGTGAGCAAGTGAAGCTCACATTTTTAAGCTTAGACCCTTCGGTTGTAGCAGCGCTTCCTGACCCACAGAATGTAGGAGGAGGCACCCTTGCAGAGATGCACACGGCGATCCTAGACGCGATCGGCTATAACAGAGGCGACCCCGTAGAAGGCTTGAATAAGTGCAGGCAGAAGAAAACCGAACACCCACAGCGTTTGCTGGACGCCTGTGGATCCATTTTATAGCCGTTTTCGGAATGACCGCGCCCATTTGTCCCCAGACAACATGGCCAAATGGACCCGCACCCTTATCTCCCATGCCACAGAGGCAGGACAAAAAGCTCGTACCAATTATGACCCCTCGAAAGAAGCGCACAACGAAAAATGAATTTTAAAAAGGTTGTCCCGCACCTGGGAGCAATCTGTCCAAAACAAACCCGCAATTAGGAAACCCGAAGAACAGCAGGCAGAGGCAGATATCCAAGCAGTTAAAGCGCACCAGAACCCCGCATGGGTGAACGAAGGCAGGAACAGCCCCCCACAGAAGCCACCGGAGTGTTACAACTGTGGACAATTAGGTCACTTTGCACGAGAATGCAATGCCCCACGAAAGCCACAGAGAGCCCAGCAGGCAGGCACTCTGAATAATAACAAGACAAAGCCCATACATAGTGTGAGCGCCCATTCAGACCAGACAGACCTGAACGGAACTGACTGACAGTGTTCGGGCTCCCCCAGTTGGGTCTGCGACACCCTTTGGGATAGGTCCGGCCGACCAGTCGTTGCAGTGAAAATACGGGGTCAGACCATCGAATTTCTCTGGGACACAGGAGGGTCCCGCACCACAATTAATTCCTCCACCATGTTCCAAAAAGACACGTGTCCCACTACAGCCACCATCACCGTCAGCAGCTTCACAGGCCACTCACAACAGGGACATATCACAGCCCCTGCACCCATTCAAATTGGCAACATTACGACAAAACACCCCATAGTTTTGGTCTATCTGGACCACACAGCAGGGCGCATTTTGGGCATCGATTTCATGAACTCCCACAACCTATCATTTGACCCAGTAAATCAATGTGTCTGCAAAATGACAAAGTCAGCAAGAGCCCCCGCAACGCTCACAGTAGGTGAGTATGCTAATAAGATTAGCGCAGTCGGCGATTTTTGGTTTGACCCGACCACGATTAGTGCAGACAAACAGGTTAGGGCAGTTCTACAGAAGAACAGGACCGCATTTGCAAGTCATAAACATGACTGCGGCAGAATGGCTGGTTCGGTTCAAATAATAGGACCTGACCCTAGACCCCAGAAGCAATACGGATTTCCCCAAGAGGCAGAGGGAGAAATCTCAAAGGTTATTGACAGCTTATTAGAACAAGGCGTAGTTAGATCGGTAGCCTCTACCAATAATGCCCCGATTTGGCCAGTGAGAAAGCCCGATGGATCATGGCGACTGACCATCGATTACCGGGAACTCAACAAAGTCACCCCCGCAGCAGCCCCCACGGTAGCCACTAGTCCCGAGACCATGCTCAAACAGGGACTCAACTCACGATATTTTACGGTTTTGAACGTCAGTAACGGATTCTGGTCCATTCCATTGGCAAAAGCGTGCCAGTATAAATTTGCCTTCACTTTCAAAGGTCAGCAGTACACGTGGACATGACTTCCACAAGGATTCCACAACTGCCCCTCCATTTTCCACTTGACAGCTGGCAAATGGTTTATCAAAATTATCTCGCCCCGAATGTCTGGTCCAGTATGCGGATGACCTATTACTGCAGACAGACACCAAGGCAGAGCACATCGAGCTTCTGGGCGAAATCCTGGAACTCCTACAGCAAATTGGATGTAAAGTGAACCCCAAGAAGGCCCAAATTTTGGAAAACAAGGTGGTATATTTAGGAACAATTATCACGCATGGTAAACGCGAGATCGAGCATAAAAGAATTGACTCGATTGTCAAATTACCCCTTCCCCAGAATCCCCCTAACCTGCACATCTTTGGACTGTGTGAAGAAATCGGAGCATCCCGAGGAAACCCACACAGACGCGGAGAGAAAGTGCAAACTTCACACAGACAGTCACCCGAGGCCGGTATTGAACCTGGGTCCCTGGAGCTGTGAGGCACAGTGCTGAGCACTATGCCACTGTACCATTCAATATTGAAGGGTAGAAGGTTAGGAAGTTAGGAAAAGGTGGTGGAGTGGTTCTGTTAATCAAAGACAATATTAGCAGCTTCTTCCGACAGCGACCATGGTGTGAGTGGTCGCACGTTTGGTAGCTCCCGCTCGTGGTGGACTTTTGGGGTCTTTTCCCCCGATTTACAGTGGATTTGTTCGATAAAACAAGGGGCTGGTGAAGTAGGATTCCCCACCAATGTATGGATTTGTGAACCAAAAATGGTCTGAAAAGAAGAGAACGTTGGTCGAAGACGGGAGTGGAGCCTGCGACACAGGGGAATATGGCGGAAGGTCAGGGACCGAAACTGCCGGCCCAGTGGTTGACGGAGCAACTTGTGGCCTTTCTCCATGAGAAATTTGCTCAGCAGAGAAAAGAATATCTGGAAGACCTGGTCAGGGTGGTGGACCCGATAAAGGCGGGGATTGATCGTCTGGAGCAGAGACTGGAAACCCAGGGCCAGGCGATCCAGAAGGTGGTAGAGGCGGTGGCTGAGCACGACGATCAGCTAGCCTCGATGGCTGTGGAGATGGGGTTGATGAAGGACCACCAGAAGAGGCTGCAGGACGAGGTGGAGGATCTGGAGAACTGATCGCGCAGGCGAATCTGAGGATTGTCGGCCTGCCGGAGGGCAGCGAGGGATCGGATGCAGGTGCATATGTGGCGCACATGTTTGAGAAGTTGCTGGGAGAAGGTGTGTTTGCTTGGTCCTTGGAGGAGGACAGGGCACACAGGGCTCTTATGAGGAAGCCTCTGAGGAATGAGCTGCCGAAAGCGATGGTGGAACGAATGCATCGGTTCCTAGACAAGGAACAGATCTTCAGGTGGTCTAGGCAGATGAGGAGATGCTTATGGGAAGGCAATTTTATTAAAACAAAGAGTTTTAATAAAGTGAAATCGTCCCTCTTTAAGAAAGGGGTGAAGTTTGGCATGCTGTACCTAGCACGCTTGTGGGTCATATATGAGGGCCAGGAATTTTACTTCGGATCGCCAGAAGAGGCGATGAACTTTGTCAAGGATAAGGGGCTGGCAGGTGATGGAGGACATTGAACTTGGGGGCGAGTAGTTGTGTTCTTGAATGCTGTTAAACTTCTTTTTCTTCTGGTTTTGAATGCATTGTTTTGTACTAAGTTTGGGGTCGTTGCTCAGTTTTGTTTGCGGGTTAACTTTGTTCTTAATGGTGGATGGAATTTTCTTCTTTGTGTTTGTTGGGGATTGTAATGTTTGCATATGTATGTAAGTTGGTTGAGTGGGGGAGGGGGGGACCAGTGGGGAATAGGATGCTGGGCGCCATGGGCGGGGGCTACCAGGCTAGCTGGGTGGGCTAGCTCACGGAAGCGCAGTGGGGGCTAAGTTTCCTGAAGGGGGTTGGGATTGTTATTTTGTTATGGGGGGAGAGGGAGGGGTATTGATCTGCTAACGGGAGGGACTGGTGTTTGGCGACTGAATGGGGGTCGATGACGGTGGGCGCCTGGGGTGGGCCTGAAGAGGCGCAGGACGCGGGATGGAGGCTGGCCTAAGAAGGGTGATGGTTAAATTGGCAGGGGGCGGGTGGGGGGGAGGTGGATCAGACTAGGCTGAGGAAAGGATGGGTGAGGCAAGTATTTCATTTGGGGCTAGACTCTAAAACTAGTGGTTGCGATTTTGATTCAAAGTGGGAAGCATAGTGGCAGACTCGGGGGATAGGTATGTTATGGTAAGTGGGAAGCTGGAGAGGATGCCGGTGGTATTAGTGAGCATTTATGCACCAAACCGGGACGACGCGGAGTTCCTGAGGCGGGTGTTGGGGAAGATTCTGGACCTGGACTCACATAGGTTCATCATGGGGTGGCGACTTTAATGCGGTTATAGATTCGAGGCTGGATCGGTCGAGTTCGAGAACAGGGAGGGTGCCAGCTGCGGCGAAGGAGCTAAAGGGGTTTATGGAACAGATGGGAGGGGTAGATCCGTGGAGGTTTGGACTGCCAAGATAGGAGTTTTCGTTTTTCTCCCATGTACACAGTGGCAGCACGGTAGCATTGTGGATAGCACAATTGCTGCACAGCTCCAGGGTCCCAGGTTCGATTCCGGCTTGGGTGACTGTCTGTGCGGAGTCTGCACATCCTCCCCGTGTGTGCGTGGGTTTCCTCCGGGTGCTCCGGTTTCCTCCCACAGTCCAAAGATGTGCAGGTTAGGTGGATTGGCCATGATAAATTGCCCTTAGTGTCCAAAATTGCCCTTAGTGTTGGGTGGGGTTACTGGGTTATGGGGATAGGGTGGAGCTGTTAACCTTGGGTAGGGTGCTCTTTCCAAGAGCCAGTGCAGACTCGATGGGCCGAATGGCCTCCTTCTGCACTGTAAATTCTATGATTCTATGATTCTACGATACACAAAGTGTACTCCCGGTTCGACTTTTTTGTTTTGGATAGGGCTTTCCTGGCGGGGGTGGTAGACGCCGAGTGCTCGACGATTGTGGTGTCGGGCCATGCTCCACACTGGGTGGATTTATGGGTGAGCAAGGAGGGGGGCCAGCGCCTGCACTGGAGATTAGATGTAGGACTTTTAGCAGATGAGGAGGTGTGTGTGTGGGTGAGGGAGGCCATCCAGAACTATGTGGAGATAAATGATACGGGAGGTTTCAGCAGCAACGGTATGGGAGGCGCTGAAGGCAGTAGTTAGGGGGGATTTGATTTTCATACGGGCTCATAGGGAGAAGGTGGAACAGGCAGAAATGGACAGGCTGGTTAGGGAAATTCTCCAGGCAGATAGGAGGTACTTGGAGGCCCCAGAAGCATAGCTGTTGAAGGATCGGCAGAAGTTATAGATGGAGTTTGGTCTGCTATCCACAGGGAAGGCGGAGGGGCAGTTGAGGAAGGCAAGAGGGGCAGTGTATGAGTATGGGGAGAAGGCCAGCAGGATATTAGCACACCATCTCAGGAAACGGGAGGCAGCTATGGAGATAGGAAGAGTGAAGGATAGAGGGGGAAACACGATCTTGGACCCAGCGGGAGTGAAAGGGGTGTTCAAGGAATTCTATAGTCGGCTGTATGAGTCGGAGCCCCCAGTTGGGGTGGAGGGGATGAGGCAGTTTTTGGAGGGTTTGGAGTTTCCGAAGGAAGGGTTGGTGGAGGGTCTGGGAGCCCCGATCGGGTTCGTTGACATAGTGGAGGAATTGGAGGCCATGCAGTCGGACACGGCCCCGGGGCCGGACGGATACCCAGCGGAATTCTATATGAAGTTTTCTGGGGTGCTGGGGCCTTTGCTGTTTAGGGCATTTAATGAGGCTGGGAGCGAGGGGTCCTTCACGCAACAATATCACTGGCTTCAATCTCCTTGATTCTGAAGCGGGAAAAGGACCCAGAAAAATGTGGGTCATACAGACCAATCTCCCTCCTGAATGTAGACACCAAATTGCTGGCCAAGATTTTGGCCTCGAGAATAGAGTGGGTGATAGGGGAGGCCCAGACGGGATTTGTCAAAGGAAGGCAGTTAACGGCCAACTTTGGAAGGCTCCTGAATGTTATCATGATGCTCTCCGAGGGTAGGGAGGTGGAAGTAGTGGTCGCTATGGACGCGGAAAAGGCCTTTGACCTGGTGGAGTGGAATTATTTCTGCGAGGCCCTGGGGCAGTTTGAGTTTGGGCAGGGCTTTGTAGACTGGGTCCGGTTGCTGTACCAGGCACCGGTGGCGAGTGTGCGGACGAACCGAGTGAGCTCGGAGTATTTTAGAATGTACCCCCGGGGGATGAGGCAGGAATGGCCACTTTCTCCATTGTTGTTTGTCTTGGCTATAGAACCGTTCGCTTTCGTGCTGAGAGCGTCAAAGAACTGGAAGGGGTTAGTCAAGGGGGAGGGTGTGGGGAGGTGGAGCATAGGGTCTTGTTATTCGCAGACGACCTACTCCTGTATATTTATTTTTTTTAAACTAAATTTAGAGTACCCAATTCTTTTTTCCACTTAAGGGACAATTTAGCGTGGCCAATCCACCTACCCTGCACATCTTTAAATTGTGGCGACGAAACCCACGCAAACACTGGGAAAATGTGCAAACTCCACACGGGCAGTGACCCAGAGCCGGGATCGAACCTGGGACCTCAGCGCCACTGCTAACCACTGCACCACCGTGCTCCCTCTCTTGTATATTTCTGACTCGTTAGAACAAAAGAACATAAGAACAAGGAGCAGGAGTAGGCCATCTGGCCCTACGAGCTTGCTCTGCCATTCAATGAGATCATGGCTGATCTTTTGTGGACTTAGTTCCACTGGTTTAGCACACTGGGCTAAATTGCTGGCTTTTAAAGCAATCCAAGGCAGGCCAGCAGCACGGTTCAATTCCCGTACCAGTCTCCCCGAACAGGCGCCGGAATGTGGCGACTAGGGGCTTTTCACAGTAACTTCATTGAAGCCTACTTGCGACAATATCGATTTTCATTTCATTTCATTCACTTTCCCACCCGAACACCATAACCCTTTATTCCTTTATTCTTCAAACAACTATCTTTATCTTGAAAACATTCAATGAAGGAGCCTCAGCTGCTTCACCGGGCAGGGAATTCCATAGATTCACAACCCTATGGGTGAAGATGTTCCTCCTGAGCTCAGTCCTAAATCTACTTCCCCTTATTTTGAGGCTATGCCCCCTAGTTCTGCTTTCACCTGCCAGTGGAAACAACCTCCCCGCATCTATCCTATTCCCTTCATAATTTTCTGTGTTTCTCTAAGATTCCCCCGCATCCGCCTAAATTCCAATGAGTACAGTCCCAGTCTACTCAACTTCTCCTCGTAATCCAACCCCTCAACCCTCCAGCACCAGTACATCCTTTCTCAGGTAAGGAGACCAAAACTGAACACAATACTCCAGGTGTGGCCTCACTAACACCTGATACAGTTGCAGCATAATCTCCCTAGTTTTAAACTCCATCCCTCTAGCAATGAAGGACAAAACTCCATTCTCCTTCTTAATCATCTGTTGCACCTGTAAACCAACTTTTTGATACTCATGCACTAGGACACCCAGGTCCCTGTTACTTGGATAATTGGAGCACATTGTTCAGTTACTTGGATAATTGGAGCACATTCTGGGGTAGGTGGGACCTGTACAAACAGGACGGGTTACACCTGAACCAGAGGGGCACCAATATCCTGGGAGGGCAATTTGCTACAGCTCTTCGGGAGGGTTTGAACTAATTTGGCAGGGGGATTGGAAACTGATTTGTAGTCCAGGAGATAGTACCGTACTGAGCAAGGTACCAAGGTTACAAGAGTGGGCCTGCAGGCATGAAGGTGGTTTGAAGTGTGTCTACTTCAATGCGAGGAGCATCAGGAATAAGGTTGGTGAGATTGAAGCATGGACTGGTACCCGGGACTACGATGTTGTGACCATTACGGAGACGTGGATAGAACAGGGGCAGGAATGGTTGTTGGAGGTTTTGGGGTTTAGATGTTTCAGTAAGATTAGGGAAGGTGGTAAAAGAGGTGGAGGAGTGGTTTATACTATCCTTGTTAATCAAGGATAGTATAATGGCTGCAGAAAGGCAGTTTGAGGAGGATCTGTCTACTGAGGTAGTGTGGGCTGAAGTTATAATAGGAAAGGAGCGGTCACTTTGTTAGGAGTTTTCTATAGGCCCCCAAACAGTAACAGAGATGTGGAGGAAAAGATTGCAGTGCAGATTTTGGATTGGTGCGGTAGTCACAGGGTAGTTGTAATGGGTGACTTTAACTTTCCAAATATTGATTGGAACCACTACAATTCGAATAGTTTGGATGGGACTGTTTTTATCCAGTGTGTGCAGGAGGGTTTCCTCACACAATATGTGGATAGACCGACAAGAGGTGGGGCCACATTGGATTTGGTACTGGGTAATGAACCGGGCCAAGTGTTAGATTTGGTTGTGGGAGAGCACTTTGGGGATAGTGACCACAATTCGGTGACTTTCACTATAACAATGGAGAGGGATAGGAACATTTAGCAGAGCAATGTTTATAACTGGGGTTCTGCACCATCAATTACCACAAGACGAGAATGGTGGAACAATCGAGGCTTTATTGAACAAGATGTTGTGCGTCCTGTAGCTGGAACCAGAATGGCTGCAGCGCAGGAGAGCATATACTTTTATACGCCGCCTGCTGGGGTGGAGCCAGCAGGCAGGGATTTACCATTGTACCTCTAATATATGGGCAGTGCCGTAATACATACAATATACCACTAGTGGTGACTACCACATTCACCCCCTGTTAAAAAGAGTCCGGCGGGGGTTGTGGAAACATTACAAGTTAAGTCTGTCGGGGGCCTTGACCCTCCTCTGCGATCGCCTCAGTCCTGGTGGTGATGTGGGCGCCAACTTGGTCACCTGCGACTCTTGGGAGTGTGTTGTCCTTGACTTTGTCACCCCTGAGAGGGACCAGTGGGAGGACGGATTCTGCTGGGGTGGGGCTGCGGTGAGGTTCGCTGGAGGGACGGTGAGTGGCGCAGGGTGAATGAGACAACCGGGGGGGTGGTGTCAGGTCAAGGGTCGTGGGTGGGGATCCAGCGGGTGCCAGGTCCTGGAGGGAGCCTGTGTCTTGGCGCCCGTCGGGGTGTGCCACGTAGGCGTACTGCGGATTTGAATGTAAGAGGTGGACTTTTTCGACCAAGAGGTCCGACTTATGGGTCCGCACATACTTCCGGAGGAGGCCGGGTCCAGGAACTGTCAGTCATGTTGGCAGTGAGACCCCGGAGGTGGACTTCCTGGGGAAGGCAAACACACGTTCGTGAGGGGTCTCATTAGTCACGGTGCAGAGGAGCGAACGGATGTAGTGGAGCGTGTCGGGGAGGACCTTCTGCCAGCGGGAGACCAGGAGACTTTTAGACCATAGGGCCAGCAGGACGGCCTTCCAGACCGTCCCGTTCTCCCTCTCCACCTGCCTGTTTCCCCGGGGTTGTAGCTGGTCGTCCTGCTCGAGGCGATGCCCTTGCTGAGCAGGAACTGACGCAGGTCATCGCTCATGAAAGAGGATCCCCGATCACTGTGGATATAGGTGGGGAAACCGAACAGAGTGAAGATGCTGTGCAGGGCTTTGATTACTGTGGAAGAAGTCATATCGCGGCATGGGATGGCGAAAGGGAACCGGGAGTACTCATCAATCACATTCAGGAAATACCTGTTGGGGTCGGTGGAGGGGAGAGGCCCTTTGTAGTCCACGCTGAGGCATTCAAAGGGGCGGGAGGTCTTCACCAGGTGCGCTCTATCTGGCCGGGAGAAGTGCGGCTTGCACTCTGCGCAGACTTGGCAGTCTCTGATGACGGTCCTGACCTCCTCAATGGAGTAGGGCAGACGCGCCTTGATAAAATGGAAGAACCAGGTGATCCCCGGGTGGCAGAGGTCATAGTGGAGAGCCTTGGGTCGGTCCACTTGTGCGCTGGCACATGTACTGCGGGATAGGGCATCAGGGGGCTCGTTGAGCTTCCCCGGGCGATACATGATCTCATAATTATAGGTGGAGAGCTCGATCCTCCACGTCAAGATCTTGTCATTTTTGATCTTGCCCCGCTGTGTATTATTAAACATAAAGGCAACCGACCGTTGGTCAGTGAGGAGAGTGACTCTCCTGCCGGCCAGGTAATGCCTCCAATGTCACACAGCTTCCACAATGGCTTGGGCCTCCTTTTCGACAGAGGAGTGCCGAATTCCGGAGGCATGGAGGGTGCGGGAAAAGAAAGCCACGGGTCTGCCCGCCTGGTTGAGGGTGGCGCCAGAGCCACGTCCGATGCATGGCTCTCCACCTGAAAGGGGAGGGACTTGTCAACCGCGTGCATCGTGGCCTTGGCGATGTCCGCCTTGATGCGGTTGAAGGCCTGGCGGGCCTCAGCCGTCAGGGGAAAGACTGTGGACTGAATGAGTGGGCGGGCCTTGTCGGCATAATGAGGGACCCACTTAGCGAAAAAGGAGAAAAACCCCAGGCATCGTTTCAGGGCCTTGGGGCAGTGGGGGAGAGGTAGTTCCAGGAGGGGGCGCATGCGGTCGGGGTCGGGATCGGGCCCTAGGACTCCATTTTCCACTACATAGCCAAGGATGGCTAAGCGGTGTTGCTAACTTTTGGTTGGCTCTATTTAATCACGTTTGCTCAAGAGTCGCCAGGTATCTTTCGACAACTCCACAAGGTTCAGAACCGAATACTGATCAATGACTCGATACACCAGTTAGTAAGTTCAAAAGCAATGCTCATTTATTTACACACAGTCAAATCTACTCATGCATAAACCCTACAAACTAAACTACCACTATTACTATAGCCTATACTTAGCTTTGGGCGCCCACTCAGTCAGAGGAACAATGGCCGTTGCTCGGTTCTGAGGCTGCTGGGTTGAGCTGTTTACAGGGTAGCAACTAGGAGCGTCTGCCTCGTAGCGTGCGTTGACTTGGGACTTACTTGGTCTGATGCAGCTGCTAGGTAGGTCTCTCTCTTCGGTGAGAGCCAAAGCCAAAGGAGGAAGATTCTCCTTTGGGTGATACCTCTTATACTGCAAAGGGCTTCGCGCTCTTTTGGGCGGGCCTTGAACTTGGCCTCAACTAATTGGGTCTTTCCCAATCATCTGTATCGATTTTCCTCCAATAGAGGGGTGGTTCCCTGATCGCTGGGCGTGTCCTGGTGACTGTCAGTCTGCTTTGTCTTAGCTTCTTCTGGCGCCAGGGAATCTGTCCTAAAATTGTGTATCTAAATGTTTCCCTTTTGTCCCCGGAGATGGCTCATTAGTATGTAAATCGTTTGGTAGTTTCTGTCATGTCTGAGCATTTAAGGTTCGAATCAACAGACGAAGCTTGCACCTGCTTGTTTCTTAGCATTGTCCAATTTTCCTTGCATTCTTTGCGGGTGTCCATTTTGTAATCGGGACGTGGCCTTCCAGATGGCTACAGGGGTTGGGGTGGAACACGCATTTCTCCTTATTGTATGTGAGATTAAGGAGTTTGGCGGTCTGGAGGAATTTTTGGAGGTTTGCGTTGTGGTCCTGCTGATCGTGGCCGCAGATGGTGACGCTATCTAGGTATGGGAAGGTGGCCCGCAGTCCGTACCGGTCAACCATTCGGTCTATCTCTCGCTGGAAGACCGAGACCCCATTCGTGACGGCGAAAGGAACCGTAAGGAAGTGATAGAGGCGGCCATCTGCTTTGAACGCAATGTATTGGTGGTCCTCCGAGCGGATAAGGAGCTGGTGGTAGGCGGACTTCAAATCCACTGTGGAAAAGACTCGATACTGCGCAATCTGCTTGACCATGTCAGATATGCATGCAAGGGGGTACGCGTCGAGCTGCGTGTACCGATTGATGGTCTGACTGTAGTCAATGACCATCCTGTGCTTCTCCCCAGTCTTCACTACCACTATTTGAGCTTTCCAGGCGCTGTTGCTGGCCTCAATGACCCCCTCCCGCAGAAGCCGTTGGACCTCCGACCTGATGAAGGTCCTGTCCTGGGCACTGTACCGTCTGCTCCTAGTGGTGACGGGTTTGCAGTCCGTGGTGAGGTTCGCAAACAGGGAGGGTGGATCGACCTTAAAGGTCGTGAGGCCGCATACGGTGAAGGGGGGGGGGGGGGGGGTAGGGGTCCGCCAAATTTTAAAGTAAGGCTTTGGAGGTGCCATTGAAAATCCAGGCCAAGTAACAGGGCAGCGCAAAGGTGGGGGAGGATGTAGAGCTGGAAGTTGCTGAACTCTACGCCTTGGATGGTGAGGGTCGCGATACAGTACCCCCGGATTTCAACGGAATGGGATCCTGAGGCCAGGTAGATTTTCAGGGTGAAGGGGTGTACCGGGAGGGAGCAGCGCCTTACCGTAGTGAGGTGGATGAAGCTCTCTGTGCTCCCGGAGTCAAAGAGGCAGGTCGTCTCGTGCCCATTGATCTCCACCGTCGTCGTCGCGGTCGCGAGGTTGCGGGTCCGGGACTGATCCAGGGTGATAGAGGCAAGCTGCGGAAGATGCTGGGAGGTCCCGGGCTGGTCAGTGGTGGCGGAGGTAGTGGTCGGCGATGAACGGCCAGACGGGCAGGGGTCCTGCGGCGCAGTCCAAAATGGCGCCGAAGATGGCGACGCCCCTCGGGCCCACATGGCAGGCGGCATCAAAGATGGCGGCGCCCACGGGCCGCATGTGGCTTGCGGTGAGGAAGATGGCAGCACCCACGGGCCGCACATGGCTTGTGGAGGGGACTGGCGGCTCCCGTGGGTCGCACGTGGCGGGTGTAGAAACGCCGGGCCTGGAAACAGCGGTGACCGACCGGGCCTGGCAAACAGAAACAAAGTGCCCGGACTTCCGGGTGCGGCGATGACCAGCTAAGTTGCACGTTTCGGCAGCTCCCGGTAGAACGGACTTTTGGGCTCTTGATAGGAGCCCCAACGGCAATTTTAACGGCAAAAAACACTGCTGTAATCCAGAAGGGAATCCCCCCTGGACACGGATGGAAAAAAGAGAGGAAGGTGGCTGGATTGCGGTGGATCCTCTAGAGCAGCGGCCAGGAAGACAGGCACAAAGCAAGATGGCGTCCGAAGGAGGCAGTTTAATATGGGGCCCTGACCAACAAGAGTTCCTGCGGCGTTGCGTGGAAGAATTAAAAAAGGAGATGAAGAAGGAGCTGTTGGCCCCGATATTACAAGCAATTGAGGGGCTAAAGGAGGAGCAAAAGACCCAGGAACAGGAGCTTCGGGTCGTGAAGGCAAAGGCTGCTGAGAATGAGGACGACATACAGGGCCTGGTGGTGAAAACGGAGATGCACGAGGCACAACACAAAAGGTGTGTGGAAAGGCTGGAGGTGCTGGAGAATAATGCAAGGAGGAAGAATTTAAGGATTCTTGGTCTTCCCGAAGGTGTAGAAGGGGCGGACGTCGGGGCATATGTGAGCACGATGCTGCACTCGTTAATGGGATCGGAGGCCCCGACGGGTCCGCTGGAGGTGGAGGGAGCCTATCGAGTTATGGCGCGAAGACCGAGGGCTGGAGAAATTCCTCGAGCCATAGTGGTGAGATTTCTCCGATATAAGGACAGAGAGATGGTCCTCAGATGGGCAAAGAAAACTCGGAGCAGTAGGTGGGAGAAGGCGGTGATCCGCGTATATCAAGATTGGAGTGCGGAGGTGGCGAGAAGGAGGGCAAGCTTTAATCGGGCCAAGGCGGTGCTGCACAAACGGAAGATTAAATTTGGAATGCTGCAACCGGCAAGACTGTGGGTCACACATCAAGGGAAACACCACTACTTCGAAACGGCAGATGAGGCGTGGACATTTATTGTCGAGGAGAAACTGGAGTGAGCGGGCCATAAAAAGAACGTTTGGGACAAAGTGGGGGGGTGAATATGTGGGATGAAGGGGGGGAAAAGAGGGAAGAGGTGACTTCCCAAGTTGTTAATCCTGCGACCCTGTAACTTTTCTCTCTTCCCCATGTCGTGGGGGAGGGAGGATGAGGAGCTGTGGGCGCCGGCCATTGGGGGCGGGGCCAAAAGGGAAGCACGGGCTTTGTTCTCGCGCTATGGTAATCACGGCGGGAACAGGGAAGCAGGAAGGAGGGGGCCTTGCACAGTGTGAGCCGAGGTCACGGGGGGAAGCCGAGGTCGGCCAGAATTTGCTGACTTCTGGGAGCAACATGGGGGGTGCAATTACGCTAGTTTGGGATCTAGAGGGGGGGGGGGGTTAACTGGGTTGCTGCTGCTGGGGAGAAGGGGGAGCTGGTATGGGGGAGGGTGGTGGTCGGGGCGGGGGGGTGCCGCTTGGGGGAGATACGGCTACGTGGGAACCGGGTGAGGAGCTGCATTGGAAAAGGAGATGGCTAGTCGTCAAGGGGGGGGGTAAAGAGCCCCCCAACCCGGTTGATCACGTGGAATGTGAGAGGGCTGAATGGGCCGATTAAGAGGGCACGGGTACTCGCACACCTAAAGAAACTTAAGGCAGATGTGGTTATGCTTCAGGAGACACATCTGAAGCTGATAGACCAGGTCAGACTACGCAAAGGATGGGTGGGGCAGATGTTTCATTCGGGGCTAGACGCAAAAAACAGGGGGGTAGCCATACTAGTGGGGAAGCGGGTAAAGTTTGAGGCAAAGACTATAGTGGCGGATAGTGGGGGCAGATATGTAATGGTGAGTGGTAAATTGCAAGGGGAGGCGGTGGTATTAGTGAACGTGTATGCCCCGAACTGGGATGATGCCAACTTTATGAGGCGTATGTTAGGACGAATCCCGGACCTAGAAGTGGGGAAGTTGATAATGGGTGGAGATTTTAATACGGTGCTGGACCCAGGGCTGGACAGATCGAGGTCCAGGACCGGAAGGAGGCCGGCTGCAGCCATGGTGCTTAAGGACTTTATGGAGCAGATGGGAGGAGTAGACCCCTGGAGATTTAGTAGACCTAGGAGTAAGGAGTTTTCGTTTTTCTCCTATGTCCACAAAGTTTATTCACGGATAGACTTTTTTGTTCTGGGAAGGGCACTGATCCCAGAGGTGACGGGGACGGAGTACACGGCTATAGCCATTTCGGATCATGCTCCACATTGGGTGGACCTGGAGATAGGGGAAGAAAAACAACAGCGTCCACCCTGGAGAATGGACATGGGATTATTGGCAGATGAGGGGGTGTGCTTAAGGGTGAGGGGGTGTATTGAAAGGTACTTGGAACTCAATGATAATGGGGAGGTACAGGTGGGAGTGGTCTGGGAGGCACTGAAGGCAGTGGTTAGAGGGGAGCTGATATCTATTAGGGCACATAAAGGAAAGCAGGAGGGTAGGGAAAGGGAGCGGTTGTTGAAAGAACTTCTGAGGGTGGACAGACAATATGCGGAGGCACCGGAGGAGGGACTGTACAGGGAAAGGCAAAGGCTACATGTAGAATTTGACTTGTTGACTACGGGTAATGCAGAGGCACAATGGAGGAAGGCACAGGGTGTACAGTACGAATATGGGGAGAAGGCGAGCAGGTTGCTGGCCCACCAACTGAGGAAAAGGGGAGCAGCGAGGGAGATAGGGGGGGTGAGAGATGAGGAGGGAGAGATGGAGCGGGGAGCGGAGAGAGTGAATGGAGTGTTCAAGGCATTTTACGAAAGATTATATGAAGCTCAGCCCCCGGATGGGAAGGAGAGAATGATGTGCTTTCTGGATCAGCTGGAATTTCCCAAGGCGGAGGAGCAGGAGAGGGTGGGATTGGGAGCACAGATTGAGATGGAGGAGGTGGTGAAAGGGATTGGGAGTATGCAGGCGGGGAAGGCCCCGGGACCAGACGGATTCCCAGTTGAATTCTATAGGAAATATATGGACTTGCTGGCCCCGCTACTGATGAGAACCTTTAATGAGGCGAGGGAAAGGGGACAGTTGCTCCCGACTATGTCAGAGGCAACGATATCGCTCCTCCTAAAAAAGGAAAAAGACCCGCTGCAATGCGGGTCCTACAGGCCCATTTCCCTCCTGAATGTGGACGCTAAGATTCTGGCCAAGGTAATGGCAATGAGGATAGAGGATTGTGTCCCGGGGGTGGTTCATGAGGACCAAACTGGGTTTGTGAAGGGGAGACAGCTGAATACAAATATACGGAGGCTGCTAGGGGTAATGATGATGCCCCCACCAGAGGGGGAAGCAAAGGTAGTGGTGGCGATGGATGCCGAGAAAGCATTCGATAGAGTGGAGTGGGATTATTTGTGGGAGGTGCTGAGGAGATTTGGTTTTGGGGATGGGTATATCAGATGGGTACAGTTGCTGTATAGGGCCCCGATGGCGAGCGTGGTCACGAATGGACGGGGGTCTGACTATTTTCGGCTCCATAGAGGGACGAGGCAGGGATGTCCTCTGTCCCCATTATTGTTTGCACTGGCGATTGTACCCCTGGCCATAGCATTGAGGGGTTCCAGGAAGTGGAGGGGAGTACTCAGGGGGGGAGAAGAACACCGGGTATCTCTGTATGCGGATGATTTGTTGCTATATGTGGCGGACCCGGCGGAGGGGATGCCAGAGATAATGCGGATACTTGGGGAGTTTGGGGATTTTTCAGGGTACAAACTGAACATGGGGAAAAGTGAGTTGTTTGTGTTGCATCCAGGGGAGCAGAGCAGAGAGATAGAGGATTTACCGTTGAGGAAGGTAACAAGGGACTTCCGGTACTTGGGGATCCAGATAGCCAAGAATTGGGGTACATTACACAGGCTTAACTTAACGCGGTTGGTGGAACAGATGGAGGAGGACTTTAAGAGATGGGACACGGTGTCCCTGTCATTGGCAGGTAGGGTGCAGGCGGTTAAAATGGTGGTCCTCCCGAGATTCCTTTTTGTGTTTCAGTGCCTCCCGGTGGTGATCACGAAGGCTTTTTTCAAAAGAATCGAGAAGAGTATTATGAGTTTTGTGTGGGCTGGGAAGACCCCGAGAGTGAGGAGGGGATTCTTGCAGCGTAGTAGGGACAGGGGGGTGCTGGCATTACCGAGCCTAAGTGAGTAGTACTGGGCCGCCAATGTTTCAATGGTGTGTAAGTGGATGGGAGAGGGGGAGGGAGCGGCGTGGAAGTGATTGGAGAGGGCGTCCTGCAGGGGGACTAGCCTACAAGCAATGGTGACGGCGCCGTTGCCATTCTCACCAAAGAAATACACCACAAGCCCGGTGGTGGTGGCTACATTGAAAATTTGGGGGCAGTGGAGACGGCATAGGGGAAGGACGGGAGCTTCGGTGTGGTCCCCGATAAGAAACAATCATAGGTTCGTTCCGGGGAGAATGGATGGGGGATTTGGAGCATGGCAAAGAGCTGGGGTAGTACAACTGAGAGATCTGTTCGTAGATGGGACGTTTGCGAGTCTGGGAGCGCTGACGGAAAAATATGGGTTGCCACAAGGGAATGCATTTCGGTACATGCAATTGAAGGCTTTCGCGAGGCAACAGGTGAGGGCATTCCCGCAGCTCCCGACGCAGGAGGTGCAGGATAGAGTGATCTCAGAGACATGGGTGGGGGATGGTAAGGTGTCGGACATATACAGGGAAATGAGGGACGAGGGGGAGATCATGGTGGATGAGCTGAAAGGGAAGTGGGAAGGGGAGCTGGGGGAGGAGATTGAGGAGGGGCTGGGGGCTGATGCCCTACGTAGGGTAAACTCATCGTCCTCGTGTGCCAGGCTAAGCCTGATACAATTTAAGGTGTTACACAGGGCGCATATGACTGGAGCACGGCTCAGTAAATTTTTGGGGGTAGAGGATAGGTGTGCAAGATGCTCGAGAGGCCCAGCGAATCACACCCACATGTTCTGGTCATGCCCGGCACTACAGGGGTTCTGGGTGGGGGTGGCAAAGGTGCTTTCGAAGGTGGTGGGGGTCCGGGTCGAACCAAGCTGGGGGTTGGCTATATTTGGGGTTGCAGAAGAGCCGGGAGTGCAGGAGGCGAGAGAGGCTGACGTGTTGGCCTTTGCGTCCCTAGTAGCTCGGCGCAGGATATTGTTAATGTGGAAGGAAGCCAAACCCCCGGGTGTGGAGACCTGGATAAACGACATGGTAGGGTTTATAAAGTTAGAACGGATTAAGTTTGTGTTAAGGGGTTCGGCTCAGGGGTTCACCAGGCGGTGGCAACCGTTCGTCGATTACCTCACAGAAAGATAGAGGGAATGGAAAAGAAGTAGACAACAGCAGCAACCCAGGGGGGAGGGGGGTGGGGGGGGGGGGGGGGGGGAAGGGCGGGGGGGGGGAGGAATTGAACGGACTCTCAGAGATGTTATTGTATATGTATAATATGTATAGGTAGTTGTTATAGGTAATTGTATATTGGATTGTTGGATTGTATTTTTGGAGAGTATTTATTTTGGACAAGGCAGTTGCCATTCAGTTCTGTTTTTGTTTATATATTATTTATTTATTTGTTTAAAACTGGCCACTGTTATTTATATTGCTTTATTGTTGTGTAAAAGAAACACTACGTACTGTTATGTTTGGCCAAAAATCTTGAATAAAATATATTTTTTAAAAAAAGAAACAAAGTGTCCTTTCTTCCCACACCCATTGCAGGCCGCGCTCCGCGCCCGGCAGCGCTGCCTGGGATGTTTGTTTTGATCGTAAAAATAACACTTGGGGGCCCCCCCAGAGTTGGCAGGCTGCCGCGCGGCGCAGGCTTGCAGTGAGCTGGAGTCGGCAGCTGATGGGGCCCACGATGTCCACGAGGGTGACGTGCGGTCGGGGGCGTAGGACTGAACGTTACGGGAGGCCACTTCTAACGAATTATGTTCTATTAAGGGAATAGTGTAGATGGGGCTTTAGAGTGGTTTCACAGGTCGGCGCAACATCGAGGGCCGAAGGGCCTGTACTGCGCTGTAATGTTCTATGTTCTAATTAGCGAGCTGCCTAGTCCCCGCAAGATCGAGCGTACCCCCTCCCAGTAGCCTCTGGCAGACGTACACAGACTTCATGCCCGTAATGTAAGCGTCTCAAATTAAAAGTTCGGTGTGCTGGACTGCTGAAACTGCCTGGCAGTCACAGTTCCTACCTAGGATCTGCAGGGCACGCAAGAAATCATCCAGAGTCTCCCCGGGGAGTTGCTGTCTCGTGGCCAGGAGTTGCCTGGCGTACACTCGGTTCACCGGTTGATCGTAATGTCCCTTCAGGAGCTCCATCGCTTTGGAGTAGGTGGGCACATCCCGGATGAGGGGAAAAATATCAGGGCGCACCCGTGAGTAGAGGACTTGGAGCTTCTGCGCGTCCGAGGGTTTTTCAGCAGCTGCTCTGAGGTAACCTTCGAAGCAGGCTAGCGAGTGGCCGAAGGTGGACGTGGCGTTGGCTGCTTGAGGGCTCAGCTGCAGGCGATCAGGCTTGATGCAGAGATGTCAATAAATTGATGCACCGTCAATTACCACAAGACGAAAATGGTAGACAAGATGTTGTGCCTCCTGTAGCTGGAACCTGAATGGCTGCAGCGCAGGAGAGCACACACTTTTATACGCCGCCTGCTGGGGTGGAGCCAGCAGGCAGGGATTTACCATTGTACCTCTAATGTACCGGCAGTGCCATAATACATATAATACACCACTAGTGGTGACTACCACATGGGGGAAGGGTAATTACGATGCGATTAGGCAAGAATGGGGAGCATAAGATGGAAACAGGAACTGTCAGGGATAGGCACAATTGAGATGTGGAGCTTGTTCAAGGAGCAAATACTGCGTGTCCTTGATATGTATGACCCTGTCAGGCAGGGAGGAAATGGTCGAGTGAGGGAACCATGGTTTACAAAAGAGGTTTAATGTCTTGTCAAGAGGACGAAGGGGCCTTATGTAAGGATGAGAAAACAAGGTACAGTTAGGGCACTTGAGAGATACAAGATAGCTAGGAAGGAGCTCAAGAAAGGCTTAGGAGAGCTAGGAGGGGGCATGAGAAGTCCTTAGCGGGTAGGATCAAGGAAAACCCAAAGGGTTTTTAACACTTATGTGAGGAATAAAAGAATGATCAAGGTGAAGTTAGGGCCGGTGAAGGACAGTAGTGGGAACGTGTGCATGGAGTCTGAAGATATAGGAGAGGCCCAAAATGAATACTTTTCTTCAGTGTTCACAAAGGAGAGGGGCCATGTTGTTGAGGAGGTGATGCGACCATCAATTCACTGAGAGACACGTTGAGAAGTAAACCGTGGTTTTAATCAGCTTACAACTGAGCCTGCCTGTACAACAATGAATGCAGCCCCGCAGGTCAGCTGCCTTTATACTTCCTGTAAGGGGTGGAGCCATGGGCGAGCCCGTACATGCCTCGACATATCCCCCTGTGGGTGAATCCATACAATGGCCCATAGGTGTAGCCAACAGGGTTAAACACATAACGTAACACGATACAGCAGTAACATGATATCACAGTGCACTGGTGAATTAACAGTAGTTCCATTCACCACAGGAGGATAGTGCGATACAGGCTGGAGGAGGTAGATATTCGGAAGGAAGATGTGTTAGAAATTTTGAGAAGCCTGAGGATAGATAAGTCCCCTGGGCCTGATGGGATATATCCTAGGGTCCTTTGGGAGGCGAGGGATGAGATTGCAGAGCCTTTGGCTTTGATCTTTATGTCCTCACTGTCTTCAGGAATAGTGCCAGAAGGCTGGAGAGAGGCGAAAGTTGTCCCCTTGTTCAAGAAAGGGAATAGCTATAACCCTGGGAATTATAGGCCAGTTAGTCTCTCTTTGGTCATAGGTAAATTATTGGAAAGGGTCCTGAGGGATAGTATTTATAATCATTTGGAAAGATACAGCTTAATCCAGGATAGTCAGCATGGATTTGTGAGGGGCAAGTCTTGCCTCACAAGTTTGATTGTATTCTTTGAGGTTACTAAGTACATAGATGAAGGTAGAGCAGTTGATGTTGTATACATGGATTTTAGTAAGGCGTTTGATAAGTGCCCCATGGTCGGCTCATGCAGAAAGTAAGGAGGCATGGCATAGAGGGAAATTTGGCTGATTGGATCAATAATTGGCTATCACATTGAAGACAGAGGGTGGTGGTAGATGGTAAATTTTCATCTTGGAGTCCAGTCACCAGCGGTGTACCACAGGGATCAGTGCTGGGTCCTCTGCTATTTGTGATTTTTATCAATGACTTGGATGATGGAGTTGAAGGTTGGGTTAGTAAATTTGCTGATGACACCAAGATTGGTGGAGTAGTGGATAATGTGGAGGGCTGTTGTAGGCTGCAAAGAGACAGTGGTAGGATGCAGAGCTGGGCTGAAAAGTGGCAGATTGAGTTTAACCCTGATAAGTGTGAGGTGATTGATTTTGGTGGGACAAATTTGAATGCGGATTACAGGGTTAACGGCAGGGTTCTGAAGAATGTGGAGGAGCAGAGAGATCTCGGAGTTCATGTCCATAGATTTCTGAAAGTTGCCGCCCAAGTGGATAGAGCCGTGAAGAAAGCCTATAGTGTGTTAGCATTTATTAACAGGGGGATTGAGTTTAAGAGCCGTGAGGTTATGCTGCAACTGTACAAGACCTTGGTTGGACCACATTTGGAGTATTGTGTGCAGTTCTGGTCACCTCATAGGAAGGATGTGGAAGCATTGGAAAGAGTGCCAAGGAGATTTACCAGGATGCTGCCTGGATTGGAGGGTAGCTCTTATGAGGAAAGATTGAGGGAGCTAGGGCTTTTCTCATTGGAGCGAAGGAGGATGAGAGGTGATTTAATTGAGGTGTATAAGATGATGAGAGGGATAATTAGAGTGGACGTTCAGAGACTATTTCCTCGGGTGGATGTAGCTGTTACAAGGGGGCATAACTATAAGGTTCATGGTGGAAGATATAGGAGGGATGTCAGAGGTAGGTTTTTAACTCAGAGAGTGGTTGGGGCATGGAACGCACTCCCAGCTATGGTAGTGGAGTCGGACACTTTAGGAACTTTCAAGCGGTTATTGGATAATCATATGCAGTGCACTAGAATGATTGGGAGTAGGTTGATTTGATCTTAGTTTCAGACTAGTTCGGCACAACATCGTGGGCCGATGGGCCTGTACTGTGCTATACAGTTCTATGTTCTATGTACATCTGCACAGCAGCATGTTTTAATAATTTATCATTTAGATAATAATCCCTTTTTTTATTCCTACCAAAATGGATAACCTCACATTTGTCAACATTGTATTCCATCTGCCAGACCCCAGCCCATTCACTTAAACTATCCAAATCCCTCTGCAGACTTCCAGTATCTTTTGCACTTTTTGCAATACCACTCATCTAAGTGTCATCTGCAAACTTGGACACAACTCCAAATCATCTATGTAAATTGTGAACAAATTGTGAACAGATATAAATTGTTAGGGGGGAATGGGAGAGATTATGCGGATCCTAGGGGAATTTGGCTGGTTCTCGGGGTATAAATTGAATATGGGTAAAAGTAAGGTCTTTGTGATCCAGGCGAGGGGGGCAGGAGAGGAGGCTGGGGAAATGCCATTTAAAGTGGTGGGAGGGAGTTTTCGATATTGGGAATTCAGGTGGCGTGGGGATGGGAGCTGTTACATTAATTAAATCTGGCCCGGTTAGTTGAGCAAATGAAGGAGGACTTTCGGAGGTGGGACATGCTCCCGTTGTCACTGGCGGGGAGGGTACAGGCCGTAAAGATGACCGTTCTCCCGAGATTTTTGTTTACTTTCTCCCTATTTTTAGCCCAAACATTTTTTTTTAAGAGGGTCAATGCGGTGATCTCTGGGTTTGTCTAGGCAGGCAAAACCCCGCGAGTAAGGAAGGTGCTGTTGGAGCGGAGCCGAGGGGTGGGGGTGTGCTGGCCTTACTGAACTTTAGGAATTACTACTGGCGGCAAATATTGACATGATCAGGAAGTGGGTAGTGAGGGAGGGATTGGTATGGGAGCAGGTGGAGGCGGCATGTAAGGGCACAAGTTTAGGGGCACTGATAACAGCCCCTCTGCCGTTCTCGCCAGCTCGGCACTCCACAAGCCCGGTGGTGGTGGCAGCTCTGAGAGTTTGGGGGCAATGGCGGAAGCATCTGGGAGTGGAGGGAACGTTGGTGTGGACTCCAATTTTTGGGAATCACTGGTTTGTGCCGGGGAGGTTGGATGGGGGGGTGTCGGAGGTGGCAGAGAGCAGGGATTGAGAGGCTGGGGGATCTGCTTATTGATGGGAGCTTTCCTTATTTGGAGGAGGAGTTTCAAATGCCAGGAGGGAATGGTTTTCGTTATCTGCAAGTGAGGGACTTTGTACGGGGGCAGGTCTCGACCTTTTCCGCTTCTACCGCCCCAGGGGTTACAGGATAAGGTAGTTTCAAAAACGGGGGTGGGGAGGGGAAGGTCTCGGAAATTTATAAAGAGCTTATGGAGTGGGAGGGAACCCAGATGGGGAGGTTAAGCGTAAGCGGGAAGATGAGTTGCGTAAGGAACTAAAGGCGGGTTTGTGGGAGGATGCACTGAGTAGAGCCAACACATCGTCGTCATGTGCCAGGCTCAGCCTGATACAATTTAAGGTGGTCCACCGGGCACACATGACAGTGGCCTGGATGAGCAGGTTTTTTGAAAGGGTGGAGGACAGGTGTGGGCGGTATGCAGGTGCGCCCGCATACCATGTGTAGCACAATCAATCACTCACGAGGCGAGATGAGATGAAGTCAATCGATGGCTTTATTACGCAGACTTGTTCCTCAGCAGCTCGGTTACAGAATTCGGCTGCTGGGAGAACCCGGGTTCTTATACTCCGCCTTACTGGGTGGAGCCAGTAGGCGGCAGATCCAACCAGGACCCAGTGTCTGTCCACCAATAGCCTCTCGGCATCACTGGGTACCGTACTACCCCTAATACATACCACCACATTCACCTCTTGTTAAAAAAGAACCCGGCGGGGTGGTGGGTCGCAGGTGGTAGGGGTTTACATGGTCGGTACTGGGATTCCACTAACACAGTGGCTATGTAAAGATATCAACTGTTAACTATTTACAATGCCGCTTTTACTGGGCCACTGAATTATTTACAGATCTTGCTTTGTCACGCAGATTCGATGAGTCGAATGGGTGCCCTGGTCGTCCTTGCCGATCGTCTCAGCCCTGGTGGTTGTGCAGGCGCTGGCTCGGGCACTGTTGTCTCTGGGAGCGTCGCGATGTTTGTTCCTGTTTAACTACTTCTGGGCGGACACGGGAGGAGGACCGATCCACCCGGGAAGGGAGCGGCAGTGGGGTGTGCTGGCGGGAGGGAGGGGGTGACTGGTGTTGGGGGGTGTGGGGAGCCTTCTGGACCGTAGGGCCAGTAAGACGGTCTTCTAGACCGTTCCGTTCTCCCTCTCTATCTAACCGTTCCCCCGGGGGTTGTAACTGGTCGTCCTGCTTGAGGCGGTGCCCTTGCTGAGCAGGAATTGACGCAGTTCGTCGCTCATGAAGGAGGACCCCCTATCGCTATGGATGTAGGCGGGGAAACGGAACAGTGTAAAGGTGGTGCAGAGGGCTTTAATGACCGTGGCCGCGGTCATGTCGGGACAGGGGATGGCGAAAGGAAAACGGGAGTATTCATCAACCATGTTCAGGAAGTATGTGTTGTGATCGGTGGAGGGGAGGGGGCCTTTAACATCCAGACTGAGGTGCTCAAAGGGACGGGAAGCCTTTATCAGGTGTGCTCTATCTGGCCTGAAAAAGTGCAGCTTGCACTCTGCGCAGATTTGGCAGTTCCTGGTGGCTGTTCGGACATCCTCGACGGAGTAAGGGAGGTTGCGGGTCTTCACGAAGTGGTAGAACAGAGTGACCCCTGGGTGGCAGAGGTCCTTGTGAAGGGTTTGGAGATGGTCCACTTGTGCGTTGGCACATGTGCCGCGGGATAGGGCATCGGACGGCTCGTTCAGCTTTCCGGGACGATACAAGATCTCATATTTATATGTGGAGAGTTCAATCCTCCACCGCAAGATCTTGTCGTTCTTGATCTTGCCCCGCTGCGCATTATCGAACATGAAGGCTACCGACCGTTGGTCAGTGAGGAGAGTGAATCTCCTACCGGCCAGGTAATGCCTCCAATGCCGCACAGCTTCTACTATGGCTTGCGCTTCCTTTTCCACTGAGGAGTGGCAGATTTCTGAAGCGTGGAGGGTATGGGAGAAAAAGGCCACGGGTCTGCCCGCTTGATTGAGAGTGGCCGCCAGGGCTACGTCAGATGCGTCGCTCTCGACTTAGAAGGGGAGGGACTCATCGATGGCGCGCATCGTGGTCTTTGCGATATCCGCTTTGATGCGGCTGAAGGCCTGGCGGGCCTTTGTTGCCAGGGGGAAGGTAGTGGACTGAATCAGCGGGCGGGCCTTGTCCGCGTAGTTGGGGACCCACTGGGCGTAATAAGAGAAAAAGCCCAGGCAGCGTTTCAGGGCTTTGGAACAGTGAGGGAGGGGGAACTCCATAAGGGGGCGCATGCGTTCAGGGTCGGGGCCGATAACTCCATTACGCAGCCAAGGATGGCTAGACGGTCGGTGCTAAACATGCATTTTTCCCTGTTGTAGGTGAAGTTCAGGGCTTTAGCGGTCTGGAGGAATTTGCGGAGGTTGGCGTTGTGGTCCTGCTGTACGCAGATGGTGACGTTGTCAAGATACGGGAACGTGGCCCGTAAACCGTGCTGGTCAACCATTCAGTCCATCTCCCGTTAGAAGACCGAGACTCCGTTAGTGGACGCCGAATGGAAACCTTAAAAAGTGGTAGAGCCACTTCCGGTTGCGGCTATGCGGAGCTAAGCCGCACGATTCGGCAGCTCCCGCTATTACGGACTTTCGGGCTCATTGGAGGAGCCCCAACGGAATTTTTTCGAAGACAACCCGTGGGGAAGGGAAGAGAGAGGTCCCCCTCCAACTTTTATGGACCGGACCAGAAGTGCAACGGCCAAAAAAGCGGCATTGGAGCAGCGGGAGAAGCGAGGGCAAAAAATCAAAATGGCGGCGGCCGGGGACAAAGCGGAGTGCGGGCCGGAGCTGCAGGAGTTAATCAAGCGCTGCTTCGAGGAGCTGCGTAAGGAGATGCTGGCGCCTATGCTGGCGGTAATTGAAGGATTAGGGATAACCCAGAAGGCCCACGAGGTGAAGATCCAGGAGGTACAGAAAAGAGTGAGAATGAGGACGAGCTCTTGGGCCTGGCGGTGAGAGTGGAGCAGCACGAGGCGCTACACAAGAGGTGGGCGGGAAGACTTGAAGACCTGGAGAACAGGTCGAGGAGAAAGAATCTGCGGATCCTGGGTCTCCCAGAAGGAGTGGAGGGGGTCGATGTCGTGGCATACGCGGGCACGATGATCGGGGCGATGATGGGCGCGGAGGCCCCTTCGAGGTCACTGGAGCTGGACGGGGCACACCGGGTGCTGGCGAGGAAGCCCAAGGCAAATGAGCCGCCAAGGGCGATGGTGGTGAGATTTCACCGGTTCACGGACAGAGAGAGGGTCCTGAAATGGGCCAAGAAGGAGCGGAGTAGTAAGTGGGACAATGCAGAGATCCGAATAAACCCAGACTGGAGCACGGAGGTCGCAAAGCGGAGAGCGGGTTTCAACCAGGCGAAAGCGGTGTTGCACCGGAAAGGAGTGAAATTCGGAATGCTGCAGCCAGCGCGACTGTGGGTCACATACAAAGACCAACACTATTACTTTGAAACGCCTGAAGAGGCGTGGACCTTCATACAAACCTAAGAGTTGGACTCTAACTGAGAGTTTGTGAGGGTGGGGGGGGATGTTTGAGGTTTGATGTGTGATGGTTGTTGTATATAGGGGGTCAATCACGCGCAGGAAATGTTACACGGGCTGAGGGAGAGAGACAAGGCCGCGACAGGAGCTGCGTCAGACGGGGCGGGGCAGGCTTTGGAAAGCGCGGGGTTTTTTCCCGCGCGCGGGAAGAAAGGTGGGAAGGGGAACAAAGGAACGCGTATTGATTGGGAGACTCCCACATGGGGAGGTCAAAGGGACGGCGGGGGAAGCCGGGGTCAGCAGGTGTCAGCTGACTTACGGGAGTGATTATGGGGGAGCAAAAAAGCTAGGGGAAGAGAGGGAGGTGAGGTGAGAGACCCTCCAATCCGGCTGACAACGTGTAACGTGAGGGGCCTGAATGGGCCGGTGAAGAGGGCTCGAGTGTTCGCGCACTTAAAGGGACTGAAGGCAGACGTGGTTATGCTCCAAGAGACACACCTGAAGGTGGCGGACCAGATCAGGTTAAGAAAGGGATGGGTAGGACAGGTATTCCACTCGGGACTGGACGCGAAGAATAGAGGGGTGGCAATATTGGTGGGAAAGCGTGTGTCATTTGAGGCCAAGACTATCGTAGTGGATAATGGAGGGAGATATGTGATGGTGAGTGGTAGGTTGCAAGGGACGTGGGTGGTGTTGGTAAATGTATACGCCCCGAACTGGGATGATGCTGGATTCATGAAGCGCATGTTGGGGCGCATTCCGGACCTGGAGGTAGGATGCCTGATAATGGGAGGGGACTTCAATACAGTGTTGGACCCAGCACTGGACCGCTCCAGATCAAGGACTGGAAAGAGGCCGGCGGCGGCCAAGGTGCTTAGGGGGTTTATGGATCAGATGGGGGGAGTGGACCCATGGCGGTTTGCAAGACCGCAGGCCAGGGAATTTTCTTTCTTCTCCCATGTGCACAAAGCCTACTCCCGGATAGATTTTTTTGTACTGGGCAGGGCGCTCATCCCAAGGGTGGAGGGGACGGAGTATTCGGCCATAGCCGTTTCGGATCACGCCCCGCACTGGGTGGAACTGGGGCTGGGAGAGGAGAGGGACCAACGGCCACTGTGGCGGCTGGATGTGGGACTGCTGGCAGATGAGGTGGTGTGTGGGAAGGTGAGGGGGTGTATCGAAAGGTACTTGGAGGCCAACGACAACGGGGAGGTGGGATGGGGGTGGTATGGGAGGCGTTAAAGGCAGTGATCAGTGGAGAGCTAATCTCCATCAGGGCTCATAGGGAGAAGACAGAGGGCATGGAAAGGGAGAGGTTAGTGGGGGAGATTTTGAGAGTGGACAGGAGATACGCAGAGGCCCCGGAGGAGAGATTACTTGGGGAAGGACGACGGCTCCAAACGGAGTTTGACCTGTTGACCACAGAGAAGGCGGAGGCACAGTGGAGGAAGGCGCAGGGGACGACCTACGAGTATGGGGAAAAGACTAGTCGGATGCTGGCACACCAGCTCCGTAAGAGGACGGCAGCGAGGGAAATAGGGGGAGTCAAAGATGGAAGGGGAGCCACGGTTCGGAGTGCGACGAAAATAAACGAGGTATTCAAGGCATTCTATGAAGAGCTGTACAGATCCCAGCCCCCAGCGGGGGAAGAGGGGATGAGACGATTCCTAGACCAACTGAGATTCCCGAGGGTGGAGGAGCAAGAGGTGGCTGGTTTGGGGGCACCAATCGGGTTGAGGAGCTGAGCAAAGGTTTGGGGAGTATGCAGGCGGGGAAGGCCCCGGGACCGGACGGGTTCCCGGTGGAGTTCTACAGGAAGTACGTAGACCTGTTGGCCCCGCTACTAGTGAGGACCTTTAATGAGGCAAGAGAGGAGGGGGACCCTGCCCCCGACAATGTTGGAAGTGACAATTTCTTTGATCCTAAAGCGGGACAAGGACCCACTGCAATGTGGATCGTACAGGCCGATCTCGCTCCTCAATGTGGATGCTAAGTTGTTGGCAAAAGTGCTGGCCACGAGGATCGAGGACTGTGTCCCGGGGGTAATCCACGAGGCCCAGGCGGGATTCGTAAAGGACAGGCAATTAAACACTAATGTGTGGCGGCTCTTAAACGTGATAATGATGCCATCGGAGGAGGGGGAGGTGGAGATAGTGGCAGCTATGGACGCGGAGAAGGCCTTTGACCGAGTAGAGTGGGAGTACCTCTGGGAGGTGCTGCGTAGGTTTGGGTTTGGGGGAGGGTTTATCAGTTGGGTTAAGCTCCTTTACAGAGCCCCGGTGGCGAGTGTAGTGACGAACTTTCGGCTGTACCGAGGAACGAGGCAGGGATGCCCCCTGTCCCCCCTGTTGTTTGCATTGGCGATCGAACCCTTGGCCATGTCATTGAGGGAGTCTAATAAATGGAGGGGGGTGGTCCGAGGGGGAGAAGAGCATCGAGTGTCGCTATATGAGGATGACCTGTTGTTGTACGTGGCGGATCCAATGGGGGGGATGGTGGAGGTCATGCAGACTCTAAGGGAGTTTGGGGAGTTTTCGGGCTATAAGCTCAATGTAGGGAAGAGTGAGCTCTTTGTATTACAAGCAGGGGACCAAGAAAGAGGGATAGGGGACCTACCGCTGAGGAGGGCGGAGGGGAGCTTTCGGTATCTGGGGATCCAGATAGCCAGGAGTTGGGGGCCCTACATAAACTGAATCTGACGAGGTTAGTGGAGCAAATGGAGGAGGACTTCAAAAGATGGGACATGTTACCGCTCTCGCTGGTGGGTAGAGTGCAGTCGGTCAAAATGGTGGTCCTCCCGAGGTTTCTGTTTGTGTTTCAGTGCCTTCCCATCGTGATCACCAAGGCCTTTTTTAAGAGAGTAGGTAGGAGTATAATGGGGTTTGTGTGGACGAATAGGACCCCGAGGGTAAGGAACGAAGTAGGGACCGAGGAGGGTTGGCGCTGCCAAACCTAGGGAGCTACTACTGGGCAGCAAATGTGGCGATGAGCCGCAAGTGGGTTATGGAGGGAGAGGGGGCAGCATGGAAGAGGATGGAGATGGCGTCCTGTAAAGGAACGAGCCTGGGGGCGTTGGTGACGGCACCGCTGCCGCTTTTGCTGACAAGGTACACCACGAGTCCGGTGGTGGCGGCAACGCTAAGGATCTGGGGTCAGTGGAGACGGCACAAGGGTGCAATGGGAGCCTCGGTGTGGTCCCCGATCAGGGGTAACCACCGGTTTGTCCCGGGGAGGATGGACGGGGGGTTCCAGAGCTGGCATCGGGCGGGGATTAGAAGAATGGGGGACCTGTTCATTGACGGGACGTTTGAGAGCCTAGGGGCACTGGAGGACAAGTTTGAGATACCCCCGGGAAATGCTTTTAGATATATGCAGGTGAGGGCGTTTGTGAGGCGACAGGTGAGGGAATTCCCGTTGCTCCCGGTATAAGAAATTCAAGATAGGGTGATCTCGGGTGTATGGGTCGGGGAGAGCAAGGTGTCGGCAATATACCAGGAGATGAAAGAAGAGGGGGAAGCGCTGGTAGAGGAGCTGAAGGGTAAATGGGAGGAGGAGCTGGGGCAGGAGATTGAGGAAAGTCTGTGGGCTGATGCCCTAGGTAGGGTTAATTCCTCCTCGTGTGCCAGGCTCAGCCTGATACAATTTAAGGTGGTCCACAGAGCGCACTTGACGGGGGCGAGGTTGAGTAGGTTCTTTGGGGTAGAGGACAGATGTGGAAGGTGCTCAGGGAGCCCGGCGAACCATGTCCATATGTTTTGGTCATGCCCGGCACTGGAGGGGTTCTGGATGGGAGTGGCGGGAGCAATATCTCAGGTGGTGAAAGTCCGGGTCAAGCCAAGCTGGGGGCTAGCAATATTTGGAGTCGTGGACGAGCCGGGAGTGCAGGAGGCGAAAGAGGCCGGCATTCTGGCCTTTGCGTCCCTAGTAGCCCGGCGAAGGATCTTGCTAATGTGGAAGGAGGCGAAGCCCCCTAGCGTGGAGGCCTGGATAAACAACATGGCTGGGTTCATAAAGCTGGAGAGGATTAAGTTTGCCTTGAGAGGGCCTGCACAGGGGTTCTACAGGCGGTGGCAACCGTTCTTAGACTATCTCGCGGAGCGTTAGAGGAAGGTCGGTCAGCAGCAGCAACCCGGGGGGGGGGGACGTCCTGGGAAAGGGGGGGAGGGGGGGGGAATGGGGGATTGCTTGGGGGGGTGGATGAGCAAGAGATAACATGAAGGGCTGGGGAAACTGGCACGTGCGGGAGAGAGCCAGTGTACAAAGCTATGTAAATATACCATTTTGCCATGTATGTATCTTGCTCAGTGCGATTTCTTGTTATTTTGTTACGGGGGTGGAGGGGGGGGGTGGGGGGGCGCGGGGGGGAGGAAGGGGTTATTGTTTGTAAGGGAGAAAAAGTGTGTTAAAAAACTTTAATAAATATATATATTTTTTAAAGTGGTTGAGCCGCCCGTCTGCTTCGGAGGCAGTGTACTTGCGGTCGCTCGGGCAGATGGGGATCTGGTGATATGCGGACTTAAGGTCCACGGTGGAAAAGACCTTGTACTGTGCAATCCGATTGACCATGTCGGATATGCAGGGGAGAGGGTACGCATCCAGCTGCGTGTACCTATTGATGGTTTGACTATAGTCTATGATCATCCTCTGCTTCTCCCCGGTCTTTACAACTACCACCTGAGCTCTCAAGGGACTATTGCTGGCCTGGATTATGCCTTCCCTCAGCAGCTGCTGGACTTCTGACCGGATAAATGTTCGGTCCTGGGCGCTGTACCATCTGCTCCTCGTGGCGATGAGTTTGCAATCCGGGGTTAGGTTCGCAAACGGGGAAGGCGGTTCAACCTTGAGGGTCGCGAGGCCGCAGATAGTAAGTGGGGGTATAGGGCCGCCGAATTGGAACGTTAAACTCTGGAGGTTACACTGAAAATCTAACCCCAGGAGTGTGGGAGCGCAGAGGTGGGGGAGGACATAAATTTGGTAATTCTTAAACTCCCTCCCCTGCACCGTGAGGTTCGCGAAGCAGAACCCTTTGGTTTCTACGGAATGGGATCCTGCTGCCAGAAAAATCTTTTGGGTACTCAGGTGGATTGAAAGAAAACAGCGCCTTACCGTATCCGGTTGGATAAAACCTTCCCTGCTCCCAGAGTCGATCAGGCATGGCGTTTCATACCCGTTAACCAGCACCGTCATTGTTGCCGTTTGGAGAGTCTGGGGCCGCGACTGGTCCAGGGTCACCGAAGCCAGCCGCGGTTGCTGCAGCGGGGCATTTTCTTCAGGCCCCGTGGAGCCATCCATGCTGGGGTCCTTGGCTGTCAGCCAAGGTGGTGGCGTCCACGGATCGCACATGGCCGGGGGCGGGCAAAATGGCTGCGCCCATGAATCGCACGTGGTCGGGGGGGGCACAAGATGGCGGTGCCCATTCCCCCCGCATGGAGTCCGGGACCCAAAATGGCGGCGCCCGTTGGCCGCACATGGATCGTTGGGGGGGTTGAGTCTGTGGTCCCAGTTCTCCCCCGGAGATTGCAGCGACCCCCCGGGACTGGCTCACCGCTGAATAGTGCCCTTTCTTGCCGCAACTTTTACAGATGGCAGAGCGAGCCGGGCAGCGCTGCTGGGGGTGTTTCGACTGCCCGCAAAAGTAGCAGCGGAGCCCCCCCGGGTGGTCTGGTGCTCTGGCCACGCAGGCTTGTGGGGGGATGGGGGGTGCCGGGGAGTTGGTCGCGGTGGGGGTCCACGGAGCCCAAGGGGCTGCCGCGCGGTCGGGGGCGTAAGCGCGGGCATTCTGCGATGCCACATCGAGGGAGGCCGCAAGGGCCCGTGCCTCCCTGAGCCCCAGTGAGTCTCCAGCAGTCGCTGGCGAATTGGGGATGAGGTCATACCTGCTACGAAAGCATTCCGGATGAGGAGCTCCGTATGTTCGTTAGCTGCCACCGGTGGGCAGTTGCAGTTCCTCCCCAGTATGAGCAGCGCGCTGTAGAACTCGTCCAGCGATTCCCCGGGGATTTGTCGTCACATCGCGAGTTGGTGGCGTGCGTAGACCTGATTGACGGGCCGAATGTAGATCCCTCTCAGCATGGTGAGCGCCGCCGGGAAATCCTCCGCGTCTTCTATGAGCGTGTAGACTTCCGGACCCACCCTGGAATGCAGGACCTGCATTTTCTGGTCTTCCGTAGGTCTGCCGGGGGATGTTCGGAGGTATCCCTCAAAACACGCTAGCCAGTGTTTAAAAGTGGCCGGTGAGTTTGCTGCGTGGGGGCTGATTCGCAGACACTCCGGGGCGATCCGGAGCTCCATAGTCTTTTAAAGTGTGCGTAATAAATTGTAGCACAATCAATCACTCATGAGGCGAGATGAGATGAAGTCAATCGATGGCTTTATTACGCATACTTGTTCCCCAGCAGCTCGGTTACAGAATGCGGCTGCTGGGAGAACCCGGGTTCTTATACTCCGCCTTACTGGGTGGAGCCAGTAGATGGTAGATCCAATCGGGACCCAGTGTCTGTCCACCAATAGCCTCTCGGCATCACTGGGTACTGTACTACCCCTAATACATACCACCACACCATGTCCACATGTTTTGGGCATGTCCGAAGCTTAGGGGATTCTGGCAGGGATTTGCCGATGTCTTATCCACGGTATTAAAAACAAGGGTGGCACCGAGTCCAGAGGTGGCGATTTTTCTAGTGTCGGAAGACCCGGGAGTCCAGGGGGGCAAGAGAGGCTGATGTTTTGGCCTTTGCGTCCTTGGTAGCCCGGCGACGCAGCTTATTGCTGTGGAGAGACTCGGAGCCCCCAAAATCGGAGGGGCGGGGGGGGGGGGGGGGGGGGGGGAGGGGGGCGGGGGGGTTAGCAACATGGCTGGGTTTTTCAGGCTTGAGAAAATCAAGTTCGCCCTAAGTGGTCCAACGTTTGGGTTCGTCCGGAGGTGGCAGCCATTTATCGACTTCTTCGGGTAAAATTAAACTGTTAGCAGATACAATGAGGGGGGGGGGGGGTTGTTAGGGAACAAGGGGGTGTAGGGAGAGATTAGTTTAGTTTAGGCGAGATCAGTGAGAGGAGGAGGAGGGACTGGGGAATTGTGTGTATAAGCCACGTGGCTGGGTATGGTCGTTGGTTGGGGGGTGTTATTTACTGAGTTATGTTTACATTTGTATTTGTTGTTATAAAATCATAAATGCCTTAATAAAATGTTTCTTAAAAAAAAGACAAAATTAGCACAATAGAGAGGGATGACCTAAGTTCAGGATACCAAGATACAGAAGCAGCAGCTTGGGTATGAATGGGGAATGATAAACGCAAGTGGTCACTTGTGGTACAGGCCCCCTTATTGTGTGTGGCAGGCCGGGTCCGCATGCACGGCCATGGACCCGGCAATTCTCTGGCCATATCCGCAGGTAAAGCCAGGGGCTTTACGCTGCATGGCTGCTAGCCCCACACCAGACGGAGGATCGGTGCAGCTTTTGCTCCATTTTTTCTGGTGTAAAACGCCACTGTTCCCATGCTGGCGTCAGCACTTAGTCTTCAAATCGGAGAATCCAGCCCAGAGTCTTTGAATATCTTTGAGGTAGATTGATTCTTGAGAAGCAAGGTGGTGAAAGGTTATCCGGGGTCGGCAGGAATGTGAAATAGTGAAATAAATGCTGGCTTTGCCAACAATGCCCATATCCCACAAAGAAATATATTTTTAAAAACTTTCTGATGCTGTCTTACCAGCTGCTGTAGCCTGAGCGCACCTTGCCTTTTAAGAGGGCAGGCTGTTTAAAAGGTGCAGGGTTGCTGTACGTTGTGCCAGCCACACGTGCACCTGGGTCACCACTGAACATGCAGCCAATCAGCAACACGTTTGTGCTGGATGCCTGCTGGAATCATGTTGTTAAGCAGTCAGCATGCAATTTGTGTGCTGTCTGCCTCATCCTGACCAGTTGAGGTGTGTCGTGAACCATGGTCTAACAGGCCTAATCGAGTCTTACCCCATAATGTTTTTCTAATACAACTTTGATTAAGGGTTCCATTATCTTTCCTACCATTCATGTTAAACTAATTGGCCTGTGGTTCCCTGGATTTGTTCTTTCTCCCTTCTTAAATATAGGAATCACATTAGGTGTCTGCCAGCCCTCTGGCACTATTCTGATTGCTAATGAGTTTTTATATACAAGTAATTTATCTCTGCTCTCTCTTCCCTAACTTATTTTAATATCCTTGGATGCAATGCTGTTCAGTTTGATTTGTTTATCAATTATCTCTCGCCTTTCGATATCTTTATATCTTCTTTGATCTCTTCTTCTAATGTCACGCTCACCATGTTAGTCTCCCTATTGAATACCAAGGTATAATAATTAGAATCTCTACTATTATGTTGTTATTATCTGTGAGCTTATTGTTTGTAACTCTAGTGACTCTAATCCCTGTCCTGATTTTTCTCATGCTGTTGATGTGTCTGCGGAATACTTTATTAAATTTCTTTAAATTCCTAGATACTTTTAATTTAATAGTTCTAATTGTCTTTATAATTTTTTATGGACTTTTTTCCTAACCTTTGTACATTCCCTTTGTCCTCTCCTTTTTGTCTACATATTTAGTGTATATATTTTCTTTAATTTTAATATTGCTCTTATTTCTTTATTCATCAATGGTATGCCATTACTGCCCAATTAATTATTTTGTGCAAGATATTCCTTCTGACTCTGTTGATCATATTTTTAAACATTCCCACAGCTGTTCTATTTTATTGTTAATAAATTTCTCCAGTTTGTTTCCTAGTTCCATTCTCATCCTCTTAAATCAGCTTTTTTCAATTGATCACTTTAGTCTTTGCATTAGTTATGTCCTTCTTCATCTTTTTCTTAAACCTTATATTGTGGTTGCTGTTGCCTAGATAGTTCCATACAGTTACATCTAATGGGCGGAATTCTCTGGTCTTCTTCATGGCGAGACCCATTGCCAGCAAGAGCAGATAATTTGGCGTTCCAGCCAAAACTTCATTCACTTTCAGCGACAGTGTTGGCTGCTCGAAGAGCTCCGGCTCAGAGTTGATGAGCTGGAGTCTGAGCTTCAAACACTGAGGCACATCCGGGAGGGGGAGACTTACCTGGACACTGTGTTTCAGGAGGCAGTCACACCTGTCAGAGTAAGTAGTTTAAATCCTGCCAGTGGCCAGGGACAGCAGTGTGTGACTGCAAATCAGGCAGGTAAAGGAAACCAGCAGTCAGGAACTCAGCCTCAGCCCTTGACCCTGTCCAACAGGTATGAGGCACTTGCTCCCTGTGTGGATGGCGAACAGGGCTGCAGGAAGGATGAGTCAGCTGACCAAGGCACCATGGTTCAGCAGGCCATTCAAGGGGAGGGAGTAAATAGGCAAGTTGTAGTTGTAGGGGATTCTATTATCAGGGGGATAGATAGTATCCTTTGTGAGCAGGATAAAGAGTCCCGCATGGTATTTCGCCTGCCCGGTGCTAGGGTGCGGGACATTTCTGACCGGCTTGAAAGGATACTGGAGGATCCAGTTGTTGTGGTCCATGTCGGTACCAACAACATAGGCAAGTCTAGAAAAGAGGATCTGTTTAGAGATTATAAAGAGCTAGGATTCAAATTAAAAAACAGGACCTCAAGGGTCATAATCTCCGGATTACTGCCCGAGCCACATGCAAATTGGCATAGGGAGGCAAGAATAAGGGAAGTTAACACATGGCTGAAAGAGTGGTGTGGGAAAGAGGGGTTCCTTTTCATGGGACACTGGCATCAGTTTTGGGACAGGGAGGACCTATACCGTTGGGATGGTCTCCACCTGAACCGAGCTGGGACCAGTGTTCTGGCGAAAAGGGTAAATAGGGTGGTCAATAGGACTTTAAACTAGAGATTGGGGGGGAAGGGAAAGTCAGGGAACCAAGAGGTGAAGTAATCAGTGGGAAGCGTAGCTGCTTAGGAATACAAAAAAGCACGAAAAGACAGAACTCAGGAGAGGTTACGATAGTCCCCATCCCACAAAATATGACACAGTGTATGGAAAGGCTCAGTAAACCAAGGTCCACCACACTAAGAAAACAAAAAGGGACGGTCAATTGAGAATTAAAGGTGCTATATTTAAATGCGCGCAGTGTACGGAACAAGGTAGATGAGCTTGTGGCCCAGATTGTGACTGGCAGGTATGATGTGGTAGGCATCACAGAGACGTGGTTGCAGGGGGTTCAGGACTGGCATTTAAACATCCAGGGATTCACAACCTATCGAAAAGACAGAGTGGTGGGCAGAGGGGGCGGGGTTGCCTTGTTAATTAGGAATGAAATTAAATCAATAGCACTAAACGACATAGGGTCAGATAATATGGAGTCTGTGTGGGTAGAGTTGAGGAACCACAAAGGCAAAAAAAACATAATGGGAGTTATGTAAAGGCCTCCTAACAGTGGTCAGGACCAGGGGCACAAAATGCACCACGAAATAGAAAGTGCATGTCAGAAAGGCAAGGTCACAGTGATCATGGGGGACCTCAGTATGCAGGTGGACTGGGTAAATAATGCTGCCAGTGGACCCAAGGAAAAGGAATTCATTGAATGTTTACAGGAGGGCTTTTTGGAACAGCTTGTGATGGAGCCCACGAGGGAACAGGCCATTCTGGACTTAGTGTTATGTAATGAGCCAGACTTGATTAAAGATCTTAAAGTAAGGGAACACTTAGGAGGCAGTGATCATAATATGGTAGAATTCAATCTCCAATTTGAAAGAAAGAAGGTAGAATCAGATGTAAAGGTGTTACAGTTAAATAAAGGTAACTACAGGGGCATGAGGGAGGAACTGACGAAAGTCGACTGGGAGCAGAGCCTAGTGGGAAAAACAGTGGAACAGCAATGGCAGGAGTTTCTGGGAGTAATTGAGGACACAGTACAGAGGTTCATCCCAAAGAAAAGAAAGGTTATCAGAGGGGGGATTAGGCAGCCATGGCTGACAAAGGAAGTTAGGGAATGCATCAAAGCAAAAGAGAAAGCCTATAATGTGGCAAAGAGTAGTGGGAAGTCAGAAGATTGGGAAGGCTACAAAAACAAACAGAGGATAAAAAAGAGAGAAATAAGGAAAGAGAGGATCAATTATGAAGGTAGGCTAGCCAGTAACATTGGAATGATAGTAAAAGTTTCTTTAAATACATTAAAAACAAACGGGAGGCAAAAGTAGACATTGGGCCGCTCCAAAATGACGCTGGTAATCTAGTGATGGGAGACAAGGAAATAGCTGAGGAACTAAATAAGTACTTTGCATCAGTCTTCACAGTAGAAGACATGAGTAATATCCCAACAATTCAGGAGAGTCAGGGGGCAGAGTTGAATATGGTAGCCATCACAAAGGAGAAAGTGCTAGAGAAACTAAGAGGTCTAAAAATTTAAAATCTCCGGGCCCAGATGGGCTACATCCTAGAGTTCTAAAGGAGATAGCTGAAGAAATAGTGGAGGCGTTAGTTATAATCTTTCAAAAGTCACTGGAGTCAGGGAAAATCCCAGAGGATTGGAAAATCGCTGTTGTAACCCCCCTGTTCAAGAAGGAAACAAGGAAAAAGATGGAAAATTATAGGCCAATTAGCCTAACCTCGGTTGTTGGCAAGATTCTAGAATCCATTGTTAAGGATGAGATTTCTAAATTCTTGGAAGTGCAGGGTCGGATTAGGACAAGTCAGCATGGATTTAGTAAGGGGAGGTCGTGCCTGACAAACCTGTTGGAGTTCTTTGAAGAGATAACAAATAGGTTAGACTAAGGAGAGCCAATGGATGTTATCTATCTTGACTTCCAAAAGGCCTTTGATAAGGTGCCTCACGGGAGACTGCTGAGTAAAATAAGGGCCCATGGTATTCGAGGCAAGGTACTAACATGGATTGACGATTGGCTGTCAGGCAGAAGGCAGAGAGTTGGGATAAAAGGTTCTTTTTCGGAATGGCAACCGGTGACGAGTGGTGTTCCCGCAGGGTTCAGTGTTAGGGCCACAGCTGTTCTCTTTATATATTAACGATCTAGATGATGGGACTGGGGGCATTCTGGCTAAGTTTGCCGATGATACAAAGATAGGTGGAGGGGCAGGTAGTATGGAGGAGGTGGGGAGGCTGCAGAAAGATTTAGACAGTTTAGGAGAATGGTCCAAGAAATGGCTGATGAAATTCAACGTGGGCAAGTGCGAGGTCTTGCACTTTGGAAAAAAGAATAGAGGCATGGACTATTTTATAAACGGTGCCAAAATTCATAATGCTGAAGTGCAAAGGGACTTGGGAGTCCTAGTCCCGGATTCTCTAAAGGTAAACTTGCAGGTTGAGTCCGTAATTAAGAAAGCAAATGCAATGTTGTCATTTATCTCAAGAGGCTTGGAATATAAAAGCAGGGATGTACTTCTGAAGCTTTATAAAGCATGGCCTTACTTTCACTCCTATGTCTTATGTGTCATGATATTCAAACACACACATCATGATGGACACACTAACAGGCAAATCAGAGTACACAACACCACAACCAATCACAGACAAGAACACCAACCACATAAAAAGCACGAGCACGACACCTGGAGGTCAGTAGGTCTGGGGAGAAGGAAACAAGAAAGAGCTGTTGAAACACCACAAGCAGGGAGCCCCCCACGTGCAGAGTGCAAAGACCAAGTTGTAAATAGTGAGTTTAAATAAAGAAGCGTTGTACCACATGCAACTGTGTTGGCTCTTCTGTGTGTCAGAACACCCAACACCACATGGTACAGGAGTGGATCGATACCTGCCTACTAACCTGCCATTCTGGACATGGACCACACCGGCAAACCGCAGCCGATGCAAGTCACGGGGAACCTAGGCACCAACTGGAAGCTCTACAGGCAGCGATTTGACCTGTACATCCGTGCCACCGAAAAACAGAATGCCTCGGATGATTCGAAGATTGCAATGCTCCTCTTCTACGCAGGCCCCCACCCAAACGATGTCTTTAATTCACTGGTGTTCGAGGAAGGCGAAAACCAGGCCAAATATGACACGGTCATCCTCAAAATGGACCAGCACTTTCAAACTGAAGTAAACGAAACTTTCGAAAGATACATCTTTCAGCAACGCCTGCAAGGTAAGGAGGAGCTTTTTCAACCCTTTTTGACGCACCTCCGGATTCTAGCCCAGTCCTGCGGTTACGGCACCACTACAGAGTCCATGATCAGGGACCAGATTGTTTTTGGCGTTGCCTCTAGTGGCCTACGCCAGCAGCTTCTTAAAATAAAGAGCCTCACCTTAGCGTCTGCTGTGGAAGCCTGTGTCCTCCATGAAAATGCTACCTGCCGTTTTGCCCGATTTCAGGCGTCCGAGTTGGCACGGAGGGGGTCCCCAGCCGTCGAATCGGCAAGCCAGGCCGCCCACGACGTTGAACGCATCCAGGCCGTCGATTTCTTCCCGCCCCACGGCCCGGACGACAGCGGCCGCCTCCCGCGCTTTTCGCGGTCTCCCGCGCAGGTGCGCGCCAAAAATAACGGCCACAACGAGGGACGCACTGCGCAGGCGCGCCCACCGCAAGATCGCACTGCGCATGCGCAGTGGCGCAACGAACGTCGTGACGTCATGACGTGCAGCAATTGTGGAGGTCTACACTTAAAAGGGCAATGTCCTGCAAAATACCGACAGTGCAACAGATGTGCCATGATAGGCCACTACGCAGCCCGCTGTCGTGCGGCTCAACCCATGGATCCGGCGCATCCTCGACAACCTCGCACACGAGTCAGGACCGTCCAGCCCACGCATCACGACTTCCAGTTAAGTGATGCAGATGACCAGGATGACTTCCGAGTTGCCGTCATTGATGTCAACAAGGTCAATGCCATCAATCCAGACGATGAGTGGTGTGCCACCCTGACGGTCAACCGATCGCGCGTCGCCTTCCGTCTGGACACCGGCGCATCCGCCAACCTGATTGCTTACTCTGCAGTCCAGGCCATGAAGGTCAAACCACCCATCACACCATCCCGGCTTAAGATGGTTGACTATAACGGGAACGTTATCCCGTCCGTAGGATCTTGCCAGCTACAGGTGACTCACAAGAGGTACACGGCCACACTCCCCTTCGAAGTTGTGGGCTCATCAAAGGACTCGTTACTGGGCGCACAAGCGTGTAAGGTCCTTCACCTGGTACAGCGCATCATGTCTCTCTCTCCAGATGAGATATCCGACTTCCCGGATGCTGAGTTCCACGCGAATCTCCATTCCCTCCTCGCTCACAACCAGGAGGTTTTTGAAGGCATGGGGACATTGCCACACACGTACAAGATTCGACTCAGACCGGACGCCATCCCTGTCGTTCACGCACCTCGCAGGGTTCCTGCGCCTCTCAAAGACCGCCTCAAGGCACAACTGCAGATTCTTCAGGACCAAGGGGTCCTATCCAAGGTCACGGAGCCCACGCCATGGGTCAGCTCCATGGTCTGTGTAAAGAAGCCCTCTGGCGAGCTCCGTATATGTATAGATCCAAAAGATCTGAACAACAACATCATGCGGGAACACTATCCCATCCCGAAACGAGAAGACCTCACCAGCGAGATGGCGCGAGCCAACATATTCACTAAATTGGATGCGTCCAAAGGATTCTGGCAGATCAAACTGGACCCGGCCAGCCGAAGACTATGCACATTCAACACCCCTTTTGGCAGATTCTGCTACAACCGGATGCCATTCGGCATCATTTCGGCATCTGAAGTATTCCACCGCATTATGGAGCAGATGATGGAAGGCATCGAAGGGGTACGTGTATATGTGGACGATATCATCATTTGGTCCACCACTCCGCAGGAACACATGCATCGTCTTCGACGTGTCTTCACCCGCATACGGCAAAATGGCCTGCGTCTCAACCGTGCGAAGTGTGCTTTCGGCCAGACGGAGCTGAAATTCCTCGGGGACCACATCTCAAGGTCCGGGGTCCGTCCCGATGCAGACAAGGTTAGCGCCATCACAGCCATGCCACGACCGGCTGACAAGAAGGCTGTCTTAAGATTCCTGGGCATGGTCAACTTCCTTGGGAAGTTCATTCCCAACCTGGCTTCTCATACAACAAACATGCGCCATCTCGTAAAAAAATCGACAGAATTCAACTGGCACCAGTCGCATCAGCGGGAATGGGAGGAGCTCAAGCACAAACTGGTCACGGCACCAGTGCTGGCCTTCTTTGACGCGACTCGCCCTACAAAGATCTCAACAGACGCCAGCCAATCTGGTATTGGAGCGGTACTCCTGCAAAAAGACAGCACGTCATCATGGGCCCCGGTTGCGTATGCCTCACGAGCCATGACCCCTACCGAACAGCGCTACGCGCAAATCGAAAAAGAATGCCTGGGCTTGTTAACTGGACTGAACAAGTTCCACGACTATGTGTATGGCCTGCCACGATTCACGGTCGAAACTGACCACCGCCCCCTGGTCAACATCATTAACAAAGACCTGAACGACATGACTCCTCGCCTCCAGCGCATCTTACTTAAACTCAGGAGGTACGATTTTGAACTGATCTACACTCCGGGGAAGGAACTCATAGTAGCGGACACTCTTTCCCGAGCAGTGAGCACACCACCAGATGCGGAGGGGTTCGTGCGTCAAATTGAGGCACACGTGACTCTGACAGCAGCAAATATGCCAGCTGATGATCCTTGTCTGGCCCACATACGCGCAGAGACGGCGACTGACCCTCTGCTGCAGCGAGTGATGCGCCACATGACGGAAGGGTGGCTAAAAGGGCAGTGCCCCCAGTTTTATAATGTGCGAGATGATCTCACCAATATAGACGGGGTCCTTATGAAATCGCATAGGATCGTCATTCCACACAGTGTGCGCCAGATGATTCTTCGTCAACTACACGAAGGCCACTTGGGCGTCGAAAAATGCAGACGAAGGGCCCGGGCGGCGGTATATTGGCCGGGTATTAATGAAGACATAGCAAACATGGTGCTCAACTGCACAACCTGTCAGAGGTTTCAGCCAGCGCAACCTCCGGAAACACTTCTACCACACGAGATGGTGACGTCCCCCTGGGCGAAGGTGGGTGTTGACCTATTTCACGCGCTCGGCAGAGATTACATTGTTATTATAGACTACTTCTCAAACTACCCGGAAGTCATGCCTCTCCATGATCTGACGTCGTCCGCAGTCATTGGGACCTGCAAGGAAACGTTTGCTCGCCATGGCATTCCAAGGACTGTCATGTCAGACAATGGACCTTGTTTTGCCAGCCGTGAATGGTCGTCCTTTGCCGCAGCATATGGTTTCACTCATGTGACATCCAGCCCTCTGCATCCACAATCGAACGGGAAGGCTGAAAAGGGTGTCCACATCGCAAAGCGGCTCCTGTGCAAGGCGGCTGATGCCGGATCGGACTTTAACCTTGCCTTGCTGGCCTATCGATCGGCCCCGTTATCCACGGGCCTCTCGCCAGCGCAGCTACTAATGGGTCGCTCCCTCAGGACGACGGTACCTTCCGTCCTGGCACCGACAACAGACCATGAGGCGGTTCTTCGGAACATGCAACTGCAGCGTGATCGCCAGAAAGGTCGGTACGACACACGAGCGACGGACCTGCCCCCCCTGTCCTCCGGAGACAAAGTACGCGTCCATCAACCGTATGGTGGCTGGTCAGCACCGGCCGAAGTCCTCCGACAAGTGGCTCCCCGCTCGTTCCTGGTTCGCATGCCGGATGGTTCCGTGCGTCGCCGCAATCGGCGCGCCCTTCGCCGACTTCCACGCTCACAGCCACACAACACGCCAGATCCTCAACAGGCTTCCGAGGATGACTTTGTGGAGCTGCCGCACATCACGCCCTTTCCATCGCCACCCATGGCCATGCCTGCACAGCAGCCGGTGGTTCTTGATCCACCCTTAAGGCGGTCAACCCGAATTCGTCGCAAACCCATTAGAATGGACTTATAATACAGTTCATATGTTTAATAAGTTGGACAATTTTACATGATAACCTGTTGTTGTTTATCGTTCCAGATGTCGTCTGACTGGACAACTGTTCAAATTTTTTTTCTTCTTCTCTCGTTCCCATTTCTGTTATGTTATGGTACAACTGGATTCATGTGACGCACTCGACATCGCCCCATGTACATAGTTCCGTCATAGACACATGCTGCACACGACACACACACACTCTTAGATGCACTCACGTCACGATCATATTTATTACCACGTAGGCACATATCTTTGTAAAAAGGGGGGATGTCATGATATTCAAACACACACATCATGATGGACACACTAACAGGCAAATCAGAGTACACAACACCACAACCAATCACAGACAAGAACACCAACCACATAAAAAGCACGAGCACGACACCTGGAGGTCAGTAGGTCTGGGGAGAAGGAAACAAGAAAGAGCTGTTGAAACACCACAAGCAGGGAGCCCCCCACGTGCAGAGTGCAAAGACCAAGTTGTAAATAGTGAGTTTAAATAAAGAAGCGTTGTACCACATGCAACTGTGTTGGCTCTTCTGTGTGTCAGAACACCCAACACCACATTATGGTCTTATACCCGAGTTGTCTACCCTTGTTTTTAAAAACGGCTGATTTCACCAGTTGGAAAGTTTCTTTGTTACACTTCTGATGCCATATTTGTAGATGCCAGAATTTCCTAGAATTCCTACAATGCAGAAGGAGGCCATTTGGCCCATTAGATTTGCACTGACCCTCTGAAAGAGCACTCTACCTAGGCCCACTCCTCCACCCTATCCCCGTAATCCCACCTAAACTGAACATCTTTTGGACACTAAGGGCAATTTAGCATGGCCAATCCACCTAACCCGCCCATCTTTCGACTGTGGGAGGAAACCGGATCACCCGGAAGAAACCCACAACAGTTACAGAGAAAACGTGCAGACTCCACACAGTCACCCAAGGCCGGAATTGAATCCGGGTTCCTGCCATTGTGAGGCAGCAGTGTTAACCACTGTGCCACCATGCAGCCCAAAATTAAATTCCACCAGAAGCCACAGTGGGATTTGAACATGTTGCCCCAGACCATTTGCCTAGCTGGGCCTCCAGTTTGCTAGTCCAGTAAAATTACAACTACGATGCAATCTCCCAACTTCTTTTCAGTTTTCTCAAGTAATGACATTGCATACCCATAACCTCGCTGCTTCTGTACATAAGAATTATGTTTTAACCTCTAATACTTTACTGATTTCCTGCTCAGTCTATTGGATTTCCGAGGTTGTTCAGTTTTCCCGAGTAAATGCAGCAATATATTTCAAATACTTTCCATGTCAATTGTAGTAATTGCTGAATCGCTAAGTATTGAGAAGTAGACGCCTATTGAATGTCAAATGTAATCGTTGATTTGCTCCTTCCAAGAAAATGTGACCCGTTGTGAGAGTTGGAAAATAGTCCTTCAGCCTCTCATCATTTGTTGTGGAGTAACTGCAACACATGATATGAACAGATATTAGGGAGCCGCAAACAAATTCTCAACTTAAACTTGTGATGGCTATGAAATAGTCACTTACTCTGATTTTTCCATCTCCTGGAGAATGCTGGAGTTAATTGATGGCTACTTATTTATTTTTTGCTGCCAATATTATCCTCAAAATTCCCTTCCGTAACTTTAAAGCCCATTCTACATATGCAGTGATGAAAATGGAGACACCAATAAAACTATTGAATCATTACACTGCCTATGTGTACAAACTTGAAGTTTTTAATCGCTAACATCCTCCGCCTCTGAGGAAGATTATATCAAAGACCATACAGTTTGTGCGGCCATTGATATTGTTATCTGGCAGGCTGCTGCAGATGCGAGTGTGTTTCCACAAAATATAACACAAAGGTATTTTAAGCAAGATTTCCAGTGAAGCTATTTTGCCGGTGATATAATTTCCTGATAGACTGGTTTCAGCATTCAGTGCCAACTATGACTGGGAAGTGATCTGTTTTCTTTTGTCTTGACCGTGGCACATCAGTTGCACTCCTTCAGAGTTGAGTATCCAAAATAAGAGATGGCTTGATTGTCACCATGCCGATGCTGGGTAATGCTGAGCTGTTTGATGCACCATATTTTTGAGGAGCCAAGAAACCGATGGGTGGAATAGGAACAAAATCCCATAGCGAACATGTTCAGCCATGTGTTTCCCAGCGATCTCAGCCAGTACCGAGAAACACAATGCTATAAAAAGGCACCCGGGTTAGACAGGGGGCCACAAAGGGAATCGCACATCCGCGGCTGCACTGAGGAGCTCCGCTCGCCAGAACGCATAAGTGTAGCGAGAGATTGAGATGCCATTTGCCCCCGAAGCAATCCACGACCCCTCCCAAAGCCCCAATGCACTTTGGGAGGGTCACACCCTCTCCGCCCCCCAATGCCCTTAATTGGCACCCTTGGCCCGATCGCCACCATGCAAAAATTGGCAGCTTGACACCTTGGCAGTGCCAACCTGGTACCTTGGCAGTTCCAGGCAGGCACTGAAGTGGCACTGCCAGGCTGGCAGTACCAGGGTGGCAGCAGCAGTGCCAGCATACCACCCTGCCCAAAGGGCATGCACCTGTGGGCCTCTGATCCTTCAGGAGATAGGTGGAGGGGCAGGTAGTATGGAGGAGGTGGGGAGGCTGCAGAAAGATTTAGACAGTTTAGGAGAGTGGTCCAAGAAATGGCTGATAAAATTCAATGTGGGCAAGTGCGAGGTCTTGCACTTTGGAAAAAAGAATAGAGGCATGGACTATTTTCTAAACGGTGACAAAATTCATAATGCTGAAGTGCAAAGGGACTTGGGAGTCCTAGTCCAGGATTCTCTAAAGGTAAACTTGCAGGTTGAGTCCGTAATTAAGAAAGCAAATGCAATGTTGTCATTCACCTCAAGAGGCTTGGAATATAAAAGCAGGGATGTACTTCTGAAGCTTTATAAAGCATTAGTTAGGCCCCATTTAGAATACTGTGAGCAATTTTGGGCCCCACACCTCAGGTAGGACATACTGGCACTGGAGCGGGTCCAGCGGAGATTCACACGGATGATCCCAGGAATGGTAGGCCTAACATACGATGAACGTCTGAGGATCCTGGGATTATATTCATTGGAGTTTAGGAGGTTGAGGTGAGATCTAATAGAAACTTACAAGATAATGAATGGCTTAGATAGGGTGGATGTAGGGAAGTTGTTTCCATTAGCAGGGGAGACTAGGACCCGGGGGCACAGCCTTAGAATAAAAGGGAGTCACTTTAGAACAGAGATGAGGAGAAATTTCTTCAGCCAGAGAGTGGTGGGTCTGTGGAATTCATTGCCACAGAGGGCGGTGGAGGCCAGGACGTTGAGTGTCTTTAAGACAGAAGTTGATAAATTCTTGATTTCTCGAAGAATTAAGGGCTATGGAGAGAGAGCGGGTAAATGGAGTTGAAATCAGCCATGATTGAATGGTGGAGTGGACTCGATGGGCCGAATAGCCTTACTTCCGCTCCTATGTCTTATGGTCTTATGGAGACTCCCACAAGTGTTGTTCCGTCTGGGCCCTGTTTGTGGAGACCAGTACTGAACAGCACTCATCCTGGGTCTCTGAGGCAAAGGGAATAGATCCCAACACCTCGGGTACCTCGGGAAATTGCACATTAAATTGAGACTAGCTGTCTCGCCCTAATATGCAGATTTTCCTAAATGGGATTTACATCACAATGAGGCATTGCGAGCCGACTAGATCCCAGGAGCGGGGTCTCCCCGCTTCTATCGGCCACGAATGGCCAGGCTGCGCCACGGCAAGCTGCTTTTCGGGTGCAGCCTGGCCATTCGATCGTACCCAGTGTTTCGGTCAGCCCTGTCAGGGGCCTCAAATGATCGCATGTCAATGCTTCCAAACTACACAAATTCTACCATCCACCCCATTCAATCTCATGCGGCCCGTAGGTCCATGACCCTTCTGACACCTGCCTGCAACCTGCACTTTGAAAAACCGTCCTAAAGTTCCCTCCCTAATAACACTGGGTGTACCTACACCACATTGGCTGCAGTGGTTCAAGAAGGCATCTCACCACCACTTTCTCGAGGGCAGTTAGAGATGGGCAGTAAATGCTGGTCTAGCCAGTGACACCCATATCGCATGAATGAACAAAAAAAGGATAGTCCTATTAGCATAATCGATCCCTTCTTAGTCTGTTAGTTATGACCCTTTTTCTACAGCCATTATGTTATATTTTATTTACAGATAGCCACCTCCAACTATCTTATCTGCCATTTTTGATTATATTATAACCTGCAATGATTAGTTGCCAGTCCTGACCTTTGCATAGCCTTGTTTCAATTATCTCCACTTCATCATTTCCTGACTACCTTCGGCTCCCCAATTTTATTTTTATTCTGTGTACATTGGCTTTGCAGGCATTTTAATTTGTCTTTAATAATTGTCCCTTTACTTCATTTGAACAGCTGTTTTATTACTCTTTTAGTTGCCTGGTTACTTATGTTACTCTTGCTGCATTCCTTGTTCTATTCCCTACTCTCATCGTTTATTTCTTTTATCTTCTGGGTACTGTTATTTTCACCAAATCTCACCCCCTCCTTTCTGTCAATGACCCATTTATTGTTTCCACAAAGAAACTGGTCCCACTCCAGTACAGGTGGAGCCTGTCCCAGCAGTGCAGATCCTTTCTTTCCCAGTCCTGGTGCTCATGTCCCATCAAACAGAACCTCCCCTCCCCACATGAGCCTTGCAGCCAAATGTTCACCTTCATGATTTGCCTGTTGCTTTGCCAATAGACACAGGGCTTGGATAATAATCGTGAGGCCCTGTTGTTTAATTTTGTTCCTCACATTTGATATTCGGGGCAGCACGGTAGCATTGTGGATAGTACAAATGCTTCACAGCTCCAGGGTCCCAGGTTCGATTCCGGCTTGGGTCACTGTCTGTGCGGAGTCTGCACATCCTCCCCTGTGTGCGTGGGTTTCCTCCGGGTGCTCCGGTTTCCTCCCACAGTCCAAAGATGTGCGGGTTAGGTGGATTGGCCATGCTAAATTGTCCATAGTGTCCAAAATTGCCCTTAGTGTAGGGTGGGGTTACTGGGTTATGGGGATAGGATGGAGGTGTGGACCTTGGGTAGGGTGCTCTTTCCAAGAGCCGGTGCAGACTCGATGGGCCGAATGGCCTCCTTCTGCACTGTAAATTCTATGATAATCTATGATATTCTCTATGTAAGACCTTCTCCTTTTTATTCCCGAAGTCCTAATGTGGATCACAGTAACTGGCTCTCCCCAGTTGCTTTGCACGTTCCTCTCCTGTTGCTTTGAAATATCATTTACCTTTGAATCAGGTAGGCAACTGTTAAGAACCCCATTGAAGTTAGATGTGAGAGTATCCCAAAAAACAGAAGGGTAACTTAGAACGCTGGTTCTTTTAAAAAAATATATTTTTATTCTCCATTTTCACATTTTCTTCAGAATTTACACCCCACCAACAAACAGTAAACGGTAATGAATACAATGTCAATCCCTCCACCAACAACAACAATCCCATCCTCCCACCACCCCACAAACAACGGCCTGCATGACAATATAAGCATCAAATAAAACTAAACCTCCCAAGGAGGAAAAAAAGAAAAAGGAATCAGGAATCGTCTCTGGTCACGGTTGACATATAAAGTCCACCCCAACTCCCCCCCCCCCCCGAATATTCAAAATCCCAGATAGAGTACCGTGAATGGCACCCATGAATTGTAGACACGCCCACACCCCCCCCTCCCAGACTCCTCCCCTCAACTTCCTCTTGTAAACTCCTCCCCCCAACCTCGGTTCCTTCCCCCAACTTTTAACCCCGTCTAGACTCACCGAAACCTGTTCTATCAGACTCCGATGGCCGCAGCCCCTCCCCCAACTCACTCCCGTTCACTGGCCAGCTTAAACAGGCCAGTGTGGAGGCCCCCGCCCGGGTCTCCTTCCCCCTTGCCCTGTCCCAGGAAAACCAAGAAATCCCCTTTTGCACACAACCCCAGCATGCACACCCAAGCCCCAAAGAACCATCATTGCAAATGAAAGTCCCAACTCTTCCCTTGTCCAAATATACAGCGTTGACTCATTTAGTACATACACCAACACGCAGTGAAAAAATAAAGTTACATGAGGCTACATCGGTACACGACCCGCTCTCAGTCCCATTTCTCAATTCTGCCACAGTCCTTCTGCCTTCGCAAACTCCTCCGTCGCTTCCGCCGTCCCAAAATAAAAGTCCTTGGATTTGTAGGTCACCCTCAACTTAGTTGGATATACTATGCCGCACTGCACCTTGCTGATGTACAGTGCCTTCTTCACCCGGCTGAAGGCAGCCTGCCTCCTCGCCAGCTCCACTGTAAAGTCCTGGTGTATGCGTATACCAGCTCCAGCCCACTTAACCACCCACTTCTGCTTGGCCCAGCACAGGACCTTCGCCTTCACGCTGTACCTACGGAAACACACAGTTACTACTCTTGGCGCTCACTCACCTTTGGTATAGGCCTCCACGACCGATGAGCCTGATACAGTTCGTATCGCGAGGGATTGTCCCCCTCCTCCAATAGCTCCGCCAACATCGTGGTAAAATACTCCGTCGGACTCGGGCCTTCCACCCCTTCGGGCAGACCCACGATCCTCAGATTCTGCCGCCTGGATCTGTTTTCCAGGTCTTCCATTTTGGCTCGCAGACCCTTATTGGTCTCTGTCACCTTCCGCATCTCCTTCCTCATCGAGGTGAATTGATCACTGTGCTGTGATAATACCTCTTGCACTTACTTCAGTGGCTCACCTTGCTCCCACACCTCCGCCTCTGCGCTTCATTCCGCCGCCCTCACCGGGGCAATCGCCTCCTCCAACAGCACTTTCTATACGGCCCCCATCTCCTTCTTCATCGATTCCATGTGCTTTGTGAACTGTTTTTCAAGTTCCACAACCGTAACTTTGGTCCTTTCCTCTGCAGTGAGCGATGTGGCCTCCCCTGGTCCTCCAGCCTCCGCTTTCCTTACAGTTCCTGCGCTGATTTTTCCACTCACCGGCGGACTTTCATTAACCCCCTTTTTCACGGTCGTTTTTTCCCCAAGCTTGGACACTTCTCCCTGTGCCTTCTTGCAGATTTGTCAGCCTACGTTGCCCCTGGGACCGGGCGTTAAAACCCCAAAATTTCAGGGCAGCACGGTGGCGCAGTGGGTTAGCACTGCTGCCTCACGCGCCGAGATCCCAGGTTCGATCCCGGCTCTGGGTCACTGTCTGTGTGGAGTTTGCACATTCTCCCCGTGTTTGCGTGGGTTTCGCCCCCACAACCCAAAGATGTGTAAGGTAGGTGGATTGAACACACTAAATTGCCCTTTAATTGGAAAAAATATATAATTGGGTACTCTACATTTTTTTTAAAAAAAGGAAATTTCTATTCCCGAGAGGGAGCCCTCCAGTGTGCGACTGCCTCCCGCCCGCCGTCACCGCAGAACACTGGTTCTTAAGTATTTGTTTTACAGTTTGGTATAATGCGAGGACAGATATGCAAACTTGTGAGGTAAGGTCCAGTCTTGTCGTAAGCATTCAATAAAAAGAATGTTTGTCAAACTGTAAAACCACAACAAGAAAGGCCACAATGCCAAAAACAATTAACTACAGTAATGGCTACACACACACACCCTCACGCGCACTATACTTAAATTAACCCTGTTCCACATCTGTCTATGTTCTAAAACTCTGAGAATGTTCCTTTTCTCAAAACAACACCCCATAAGATTTAACTTTACCAGCCAAATCAAACAGGTAGTTACCACCCACAATTTGTATCTTTATTTTAGGAAGCCTTCTGGTTCAGCAAAGAACCTTGCGGTTTCCGAAACTGCAACTTCTCAGCCTAGAAGCCTGCTTTCGGGAAAGCGTCTGGTGTAGCTCTGATCTAAGGTGTTCATCAGCTGTGCTTCTCTCTCCAGTACAGAACTAACCCAGCTGCTGGCATATTTTGATCTTAACCTATCTAAACAACTCCTCAGAAGTCATACTTTTTGCATGTAAGCATACATTCTTATTCACTTTGAATGCCTGCCTTTTGCAGCTTTTGTTTTTTGCTCCACGAGAAAATCTAGGAACGGTTGTCACCATCTGAAGAACCCTTGCACAGACCCTCGCAAGGCAAACTTTATCCTCTCTAGCTTGATGAACCCTGCCATGTCATTAATCCGGGCTTCCACGCTAGGGGGCTTCGCATCCTTCCACAGTCACAAAATCCTCCGCCGGGCTACCAGGGTGGCAGAGGCCAGAATACCGGCCTCTTTCGCCTCCTGCACTCCCGGCTCGTCCGATACCCCAAATAATGCTACCCCCCAGCTCGGCTTGACCCGGGCGTTCACCACCGTGGACATAGTCCTCGCAAAGCCCCTCCAAAACCCATCCAGCGCCGGGCACGTCCAGAACATATGGGCGCGATTTGCTGGGCTCCCCAAGCACCTCACACATCTGTCCTCCACCCCAAAGAACCTACTCAACCTCGCCCCTGTCATATGCGCTCTGTGAACAACTTTAAACTGTATCAGGCTGAGTCTTGCGCAAGAGGAGGAAGAATTAACCCTACTCCGGGCATCAGCCCACAGACCCTCATCTATCTCCTCCCCGAGCTCCTCCTCCCATTTGCCCTTTAGCTCCTCCACCGAGGTCACCTCTTCTTGCAGCTCCTGGTAAATCGCCAAGACTTTGCCTTCTCCAACCCATACCCCCGAGATCACACTGTCCTGAATCCTGCGTGCTGGAAGCAGCGGGAATTTCCTCACCTGCCGTTTCACAAACGCCCTCACCTGCATATACCTAAAAGTGTTTCCTGGGGGTAGCCCAAATTTCTCCTCCAGCGCCCCTAGGCTCGCAAACGTCCCATCAATGAACAGGTCCCCCATTCTTTTAATCCCTGCCCGATGCCAGCTCAGACACCCCCCATCCATCCTTCCCGGGACGAACCGATGGTTCTCTCGAATCGGGGACCAAACCGAGGCCCCCATCCCATGACCCTTCCACTGTCCCCAAATCTTCAGTGTCGCCGCCACCACTGGACTCATGGTGTACCTTGTCGGCGGGAGCGGCAACGGTGCCATCACCAGCGCCCTCAGACTCGTGCCCACACGACGCCATCTCTAGCTTTTCCACGCCGCCCCCTCCCCTTCCATTACCCACTTACGGATCATCGCCACATTGGCTGCCCAGTAGTAGCCACATAGATTCGGCAATGCCAGCCCTCTTCTGTCCCTGCTACGCTCCAGGAAAACCCTTTTTACTCTCGGGGTCTTATTCGCCCACACAAATCCCATGATGCTCCTGCTTGCCCGTTTAAAAAAGTCCTTAGGGATCAGAATGGGAAGGCACTGAAATACAAAGAGAAACGTCGGAAGGACTGTCATTTTAACCGACTGCACCCTACCCGCCAGTGAGAGTGGCAACAGATCCCATCTTTTCAAATCCTCCTCCATCTGCTCCACCAACCGCGTCAAATTGAGCTTGTGCAGGGCCCCCCAACTCCTAGCTACCTGGATCCCCAGGTACCAGAAGCTCCTTTCCACCCTCTTCACCGTAAGCTCGTCTAACCCCCTTCCCTGGTCTCCTGGGTGCACCACAAAGATCTCACTCTTCCCCACATTAAGTTTATACCCCGAAAAGTCCCCAAACTCCCTAAGGACCCGCATGACCTCCGCCATCCCCTCCACTGGATCCGCAACATACAATAACAGGTCATCGGCATACAGCGACACCCGGTGTTCCTCTCCCTCCCTGAACCAATCCCCTCCAGTTCCTGGACTCCCTCAATTCCATGGCCAGCGGCTCAATTGCCAGTGCAAACAACAAGGGGGACAGGGGACACCACTGCCTCGTCCCCCGGTACAGCCAAAAGTACTCCGACCTCCCCCGGTTCGTAGCCACACTCGCCACCGGGGCTTTATATAGTAGCCTAACCCAACTGATGAACCCCTCCCCGAACCCAAACCTCCGCAGCACCTCCCAAAGATACTCCCACTCCACCCTATCGAAGGCCTTCTCCACGTCCATAGCCGCCACTACCTCCGCTTCCCCCTCCACCGAAGGCATCATAATTACATTAAGGAGCCTCCGCACATTGGTGTTCAGCTGCCTACCCTTCACAAATCCTTTCTGGTCCTCATGAATCACCCCCGGGACACAGTCCTCAATTCTCGTGGCCAGAACCTTCGCCAGCAACTTTGCGTTGACATTGAGGAGCGAGATCGGCCTGTACGATCCACACTGTAATGGGTCATTATCCCGCTTCAAGATCAAAGAGATCAGCGACCTGGACATTGTCGGGGGCAAGGTCCCCCCGTCCCTCGCCTCATTGAAGGTCCTCACTAGCAGCGGGCCCAGCAGGTCCACGTACTTCCTATAAAATTCTACCGGGAACCCATCCGGTCCCGGGCGTTCCCTGCCTGCATGCTCCCTAGTCCCTTAACCAGTTCCTCCAGCCCAATCGGTGCCCCCAGCCCAACCACCTGCTCCTCCTCCACCCTCGGGAACCTCAGCTGATCTAGAAATTGGCGCATCCTCCCCTCCCCGTCGGGGGCTCAGACCTATACAGCTCCTTATACAAGTCCCTGAATGCCTCGTTTATTCCCTCCGCACCGTGTTCCCCCCTTTATCCCTAACTCCACCAATCTCCCTCGCTGCCTCCCTCTTCCGAAGCTGATGTGCCAGCATCCGATTCGCCTTCTCCCCATACTCATACGCCGCCCCCTGCGCTTTCCTCCACTGCGCCTCTGCATTCCCAGTAGTCAGCAAGTCGAATTCCGTCTGGAGGTTCTATTGCTCCCTAAGTAGTCCCTCCTCGGGGGCCTCTGCATAGCTCCTGTCCACCCTTAATATATCCCCCACCAGTCTCTCCCTCTCTCTCCTCTCTCTCTTCTCCCTATGGGCCCTAATGGAGATTAGCTCTCCCTTGACCACCGCCTTCAATGCTTCCCAGACTACCTCCACCTGCACCTCCCCATTGTCATTGGCCTCTAAGTATCTATCGATACACCCCCGAATCCGGTCGCACTCCTCCTCATCCGCCAACAGTCCCACATCGAGGTGCCACAGCGGGCGCTGGTCCCTCTCCTTCCCTAGCCCAGCTCCACCCAATGCGGGGCATGATCTGAAATGGCTATGGCCGAATATTCCCTGCCCTCCACTCTTGGGATTAGTGTCCTATTCACGATGAAGAATACAGTAAGTTTTAAAGTACTGGTGGACAAGGATAAGAGTGGTCCTAGGATGAATGTGCTAAATTGGGGGAAGGCTAATTATAACAATATTAGGCGGGAACTGAAGAACCTAGATTGGGGGCGGATGTTTGAGGGCAAATCAACATCTGACATGTGGGAGGCTTTCAAGTGGCAGTTGAAAGGAATTCAGGACCGGCATGTTCCTGTGAGGAAGAAGGATAAATACGGCAATTTTCGGGAACCTTGGATGACGAGAGATATTGTAGGCCTCGTCAAAAAGAAAAAGGAGGCATTTGTCAGGGCTAAAAGGCTGGGAACAGACGAAGCCTGCGAGGAATATAAGGAAAGTAGGAAGGAACTTAAGCAAGGAGTCAGGAGGGCTAGAAGGGGTCATGAAAAGTCATTGGCAAATAGGGTTAAGGAAAATCCCAAGGCTTTTTACACGTACATAAAAAGCAAGAGGGTAGCCAGGGAAAGGGTTGGCCCACTGAAGGATAGGCAAGGGAATCTATGTGTGGAGCCAGAGGAAATGGGCGAGGTACTAAATGAATACTTTGCATCAGTATTCACCAAAGAGAAGAAATTGGTAGATGTTGAGTCTGGAGAAGGGTGTGTAGATAGCCTGGGTCACATTGAGATCCAAAAAGACGAGGTGTTGGGTGTCTTAAAAAATATTAAGGTAGATAAGTCCCCAGGGCCTGATGGGATCTACCCCAGAATACTGAAGGAGGCTGGAGAGGAAATTGCTGAGGCCTTGACAGAAATCTTTGGATCCTCGCTGTCTTCAGGGGATGCCCCGGGGGACTGGAGAATAGCCAATGTTGTTCCTCTGTTTAAGAAGGGTAGCAAGGATAATCCCGGGAACTACAGGCCGGTGAGCCTTACTTCAGGGGTAGGGAAACTTTAATTTATGGAATCTTGTAATCAGAAGATTCTAGGTTCGACTCCTGGCTGGCTCGCCAATTAAAGGAAACTTTAAATTATGGGATCTTAACCTGTCGAACCACGCCAAGTTTGGGGGAAGCTTAGTTGATGAATCAAGTCCTGGCGCAATACGACAAGTTATAAGATTTGTACTATTTGTAGACTGTGTTAAGTTGTTCGATTCCTTGTATTATTCGACTTTGTATAGTTGAAGGAATTTATATCATCTCTGCTATTCGGTTATCAGTAGCACTTTGCGAATACTGGAACTCAGCAGAAATTTGCAGTATAAACTCCTCAGGTGCCAAAAAGAATTGTTTTATTTGTAGTCGCTTGATTACAATTTGAAAGTCATTTAAAAGGCAATTCGTAGACAATTCGAAGCTTTCAGAGAATTACAGACATTATCTTTCTTTGCTAAGGCAGACAGCTCGAAAGTAACTTTTTAAAGGTCAAAGTCTGGCAATGAAACATGAAGAGAGAGAGAAAGCTAATCTTCAGCTAAACTCAAACTCAAAGTCAAAAGTGGACTAACATCACTGACACAGACTGTTAAACTGACAACCCCCAAAAGACATAAACTAAAATGGAGACTAGAATCAAAGGCAAAAACTGACTAAACTAACAGAAAGACAAAACTTAAGCTACAAAGACAATACTCACAAAGACAACAAAACCCCAACCTAACCTAACCTAACCTAACCTAACCTTACAAAGACAATAAAACCTAAAATGGCGGGGAGAAACTTTTTAGTTATACACTTTCATATCTGTCTTAAATCGTCTAATTACACCCCAATATAATCCTAATTGGTTTGGGTTAGACTCAAACACATTTGATTTGATGGCAAGCCGTCCATCTTCAATGTGCAACATCAGCTTTTCTGACCTAGCTGTTATCTGCATTGTGAACAATGGTGCTGTGTATTCAATCCCTTGACCTTGACAATTAGCACAAGACAGTGTCATTATCTTGAAAATATGCATTTGCCAGAACAACGGACTTCAGTAAAAGTGAATTATGCTGTATAAATGGGTATTTAAAACTGGGGCTCAACATTTATGCTTAAACAGCTATCTTTTACCTATACTAGTTGTATTTGAAATACTTGGCTTCTACAGTCGGCCCTTTGATAAATCGAAAAATTGAGATATATCAGAAAAGATTAAAATACATCATTAATGCGATAGGATAGGTAAAAGCGCAAAGAATCATTGCAGTTTTAAACAATAAAATGGAATTAACATTGCAACAGGCATTTCAAAATAATTATTATAATTAATAGATTAATCAAATTTGATCACATTGGTAATTAATAATAACTTCATGTAAAATGATTATACAATAAAAGTTGAACATATGATCTAGTAATAAATGGTAAAATTATTATCAAAATTGATGTCAAGTCTTTGACATCTTCTGGATAATACACAAAAGCTTGTTGAAAGGGTTAATTTTCTTACAGAGACAAAAAGAGGCGTATAGCTTGGAATGATGCCATTCGCATCTTTAAACTTTTTTTTTTGTCACTCAAATGGACTGGGAGTAAAAGTTGGATTGCTGCCAAATTCCCGTTATCAAATTTCTTTGAACGCTATGTTCTTTTGACTTTTAATCAAAGATTGTTGGGTTTTTTTTTAAACCAGCCTCCACATTGTTTGAAGTTTTAATTTCCAGGCTAATTTTAAATATTTATTTTAAAATATCAAATACAATAACTTATTAAATATATAACTGAACCAATCTTGTGCTGTATCTTGATTTTCTGTAGATGAATTTGCCGATTCTGTTAAAGGAAACACAGCTAACAAGATATGTTAATTTCTTTAAATTAATAAAGCAACGTTCAGAATAATGACAGTTTTCTTAAGTTGACAGTTCTTGGCAACTTTTTAGTGATACATTGAGGTTTCTTTAGCTGCTTTGATGGCAGCCGTTCTCTTCTGAGTAAGTTCCCTTTTTCGTTTGGAAATTTTCTGTCCAAGTAAACATCTTTCTGGGCAATTTGTGCTTTGTGAAAGCTAGCTTTGCGACTGTTAGTACTAAGGTGGTTCAAGACCATCCGTAAATCTTTGTCATGATCATCTTTATTGATAGAGGTTATCAGAACATCATCTTCATATTGGATAATGGTGGAAGGCCGAACAGGCAGTTGCCTGAGATGATTCTGTAAAGCCATGTGGTAAACAGTTGGGCTATTATGATACTGTTGTTGATTAACTGTAAAAGCAAACCATGGTTGTAGTTGCTTAGCCAGTGTTGCTGACCAGAAGCCAAACTGGGTGTGTCTTGTTGGTACGTGTTACATGGTTGACCATGAGGTGGAAATGTATTGTAGTGAACATTGTCTACTTCATTATCATCTCTCGAATCCATCCGTTGTTTTTGATAGCATTTTGCCATCCAGTGTCCTACTCTACCACAGGAAAGACATTGTGGTATTTTCTTACGTGATTTTAATGGAGCAAGGGTACATGTTTGTTCTAGCGCTGGTGGTGAAATTGTAGTTACTGCTGATATTCCTGCAGGTGCTGCAACAGCCGCCGCTGGAGCAGCAGGTAACATGGGCTGGATTTGAGCAATAGGCTGGATTTGAGCAGCTGCAGTGTTAAAAGTTGCCTGATTGTGCAAACCACGATCTATCTGAATGCATCGGTCAACTATGTCTCGGTATGTGCCAGCTGTAGCCCAAGCTGGTAAAACCAAATTCAAGGCAGCAGAAACTCCAGGTTTAACACCGGCTATAAAAGCCGTTTTTAATGGACTTAAAGTGCTTGCATCCCATGTGTCATTTTCCTGGTCGAGTGTCATCCCTGAATATTCCATCCAAGTACGTAAAAATCTTTCCTCAAAATCCTGAATATCTTCATTCTTTTTTTGAAAGCAAGCTGTGATCTTAGACCAATTGGTCCTCGGGGGGCGAAATTGTAATAGCCAATTCTTGATTGTTAGCCAACCAGCTTCTAAATTTTGCAAATCGTCTCCAAGGGCAACTTCTACTTCATTTCTAAGGGTCGAACTTATACGAGTACCTAGCATGATAGTCAGAATTTGTACTCCATCAAGTGGGTGGAGACTGTAAATGGCTTGTAATCTGTGAATTCCATCCCATGTGGTCATACCACCCTTTTTAGGGTGTGGAAGACCCTTGGACCATTCGTCAATTTTAGAAGGATCAATTTGTTCATGAACCCATTGGTGGTCAAATATGTTTCTAGTGATAGTTTCACCATCTTCTTCTATTTTTTTGCTTCCAACTCTAACCCGTTTGCGTTTTAAAGGGGCTAGTCGAATTGCTTTAGTATTTTGTATTGTAGGAACACTATCTTCGTCTGATTCATCCGACAGAGAAAATGATTTATTTTTAACAATTGATCTCGGCTGTGCAATTGCCGATTGTGCCACTAGGTGGGTGGCTTGGACTGCTTTCTGAGTTTGTTCAATCTTTTGTACAGAAAGCATGTTTGTCAAAGATTTACAATGTTCATTCACGCTGGTTATATTTCTTTCTAAAACACATCTTTCTTTCACTAACTTGCAATTTTCAAGTTCAATTCGCTCAGTTTTTAATTGCAATTGTCGGTATTTTGACTCCACTTCAAAGACTTGATTTTGGAATTCTGTTATTTGAAAAGATAACTGCTGGAGTTCAGAGGTTTTGTTTTGCAAATCTGTTTTAATTTCATCATGATGCTCAAGTTTGGATTTTGCAACTCGTAAATCTGTTTTAATTTCATCATAATGCTCAAGTTTGGATTTTGCAACTTGCAAACCTGTTTTAATTTCATCAGAATGCTCAAGTTTGGATTTTGCATCTTGCAGTTCTGTTTCAAGTTTGGATTTTGCATCTTGCAATTCTGTTTTAATTTCATCATAATGCTCAAGTTTGGATTTTGCAACTTGCAAATCTGTTTTAATTTCATCATAATATTCAAGTTTGGATTTTGTATCTTGCAATTCTGTTTCAAGTTTGGATTTTGCATCTTGCAAATCTGTTTTAATTTCATCATAATGCTCAAGTTTGGATTTTGCAACTTGCAAATCTGTTTTAATTTCATCATAATGCTCAAGTTTGGATTTTGCATCTTGCAATTCTGTTTTAATTTCATCAGAATGCTCAAGTTTGGATTTTGCATCTTGCAAATCTGTTTCAAGTTTGGATTTTGCATCTTGCAATTCTGTTTTAATTTCATCAGAATGCTCAAGTTTGGATTTTGCATCTTGCAAATCTGTTTCAAGTTTGGATTTTGCATCTTGCAATTCTTCAACAACTGTAATTAATTGTTTTTTAGTGGACCTATACTCATCATCGCTTCGCTCAGTAGTTAATTGCAACTGTTGGTATTTTGACTCCACTTTAAAAACTTGGATTTGAAATTGCTGGAGTTCAGAGGTTTTGTTTTGCAAATCTGTTCTAATTTCATCATAATGCTCAAGTTTGGATTTTGCAACTTGCAATTCTGTTTCAAGTTTGGATTTTGCAACTTGCAATTCTGTTTCAAGTTTGGATTTTGCAACTTGCAAATCTGTTTTAATTTCATCAGAATGCTCAAGTTTGGATTTTGCATCTTGCAAATCTGTTTCAAGTTTGGATTTTGCATCTTGCAATTCTGTTTTAATTTCATCATAATGCTCAAGTTTGGATTTTGCAACTTGCAAATCTGTTTTAATTTCATCAGAATGCTCAAGTTTGGATTTTGCATCTTGCAAATCTGTTTCAAGTTTGGATTTTGCATCTTGCAATTCTTCAACAACTGTAATTAATTGTTTTTTAGTAGACCTATACTCATCATCACTTCGTTCAGTATTTAATTGCAGCTGTTGGTATTTTGACTCCATTTTAAAAACTTGATTTTGGAATTCTGACTCCACTTCAAAAACTTGATTTTGAAATTCTGCGATTTGAACATTTAACTGCTGGAGTTCAGAGGTTTTATTTTGCAAATATGTTCTAATTTCATCATAATGCTCAAGTTTGGATTTTGCATCTTGCAAATCTTCAAGAACTGCACTTAGTTGGTCTTTAGTGGACTGAAGCTGATGATCACTTTTATTTTTAACAATGATCTCTTGCTGACTGTGTATCTGTCCCGTAATTACCAGGGACCATTTTACACGTTCTGCACCGTGTAATCGTGTGCATTTTCCCCATGCTCTCTTGATATTATTGAAGGACCACTGTCCTCTGGGGATATCATACTTTGATTCAATTTTTTTTGAGGTTTCACATAGGTTAAAATGTCTACGAGTGAAAGATCTACAATCCCCCAACATATCTTCAACAGAAACATCTGGTATTCCAGCACCCCCCTTGGATGTAGTGGGGAGTAATTTTCTGTCTGCTAAAGGCTCTGAATCTACACTTTGATTAGGATCAGCCATAACTTTTCTTGATCGCTGACTGACGTTTTATTTTAGTTACTGCAGTGACTCATCTTCCAGTCACGTCTGATAGTCTGACCGACCGACTGGCACTTGGGCCGACTGGCACTTGATTTATTTAACACAGTCTATAAAAAATGTTCTTTTCAAGGGTCGAAGTACTGATTGATGCGGCTTTAAGACTTTTAATGGGTGAAAAAGATATTTCTTACCCCAGTCTAGCCGTGGGTTCCGGCTGTCTTCTGGGCCTCCTCCGATTATCTCCGAAGCTTCCCGAAGGTTCCCGACCTCCTCCGATTATCTTCGAAGCTTTCCGTCGTCACCTGGGCCTCCGAAGGTCGTCCTCAGTACTCCCCCCCACTGCCTGACTACGCCAATTAAAGGAAACTTTAATTCAAGGAAATCACTTGTAATCAGAAGATTCTAGGTTCGACTCCTGGCTGGCTCGCCAATTATTGGAAACTATAATTTAAGGGATTTTAACCTGTCGAACCACGCCAAGTTTGGGGGAAGCTTAGTTGATGAATCAAGTCCTGGCGCAATACGACAAGTTATAAGATTTGTACTATTTGTAGACTGTGTTAAGTTGTTCGATTCCTTGTATTATTCGACTTTGTATAGTTGAAGGAATTTATATCATCTCTGCTATTCGGTTATCAGTAGCACTTTGCGAATACTGGAACTCAGCAGAAATTTGCAGTATAAACTCCTCAGGTGCCAAAAAGAATTGTTTTATTTGTAGTCGCTTGATTACAATTTGAAAGTCATTTAAAAGGCAATTCGTAGACAATTCGAAGCTTTCAGAGAATTACAGACATTATCTTTCTTTGCTAAGGCAGACAGCTCGAAAGTAACTTTTTAAAGGTCAAAGTCTGGCAATGAAACATGAAGAGAGAGAGAAAGCTAATCTTCAGCTAAACTCAAACTCAAAGTCAAAAGTGGACTAACATCACTGACACAGACTGTTAAACTGACAACCCCCAAAAGACATAAACTAAAATGGAGACTAGAATCAAAGGCAAAAACTGACTAAACTAACAGAAAGACAAAACTTAAGCTACAAAGACAATACTCACAAAGACAACAAAACCCCAACCTAACCTAACCTAACCTAACCTAACCTTACAAAGACAATAAAACCTAAAATGGCGGGAGAAACTTTTTAGTTATACACTTTCATATCTGTCTTAAATCGTCTAATTACACCCCAATATAATCCTAATTGGTTTGGGTTAGACTCAAACACATTTGATTTGATGGCAAGCCGTCCATCTTCAATGTGCAACATCAGCTTTTCTGACCTAGCTGTTATCTGCATTGTGAACAATGGTGCTGTGTATTCAATCCCTTGACCTTGACAATTAGCACAAGACAGTGTCATTATCTTGAAAATATGCATTTGCCAGAACAACGGACTTCAGTAAAAGTGAATTATGCTGTATAAATGGGTATTTAAAACTGGGGCTCAACATTTATGCTTAAACAGCTATCTTTTACCTATACTAGTTGTATTTGAAATACTTGGCTTCTACACAGGGGTAGGGAAATTACTGGAGAGAATTCTTCGAGACAGGATCTACTCCCATTTGGAAGCAAATGGACGTATTAGTGAGAGGCAGCACGGTTTTGTAAAGGGGAGGTCGTGTCTCACTAACTTGATAGAGTTTATCGAGGAGGTCACTAAGATGATTGATGCAGGTAGGGCAGTGGATGTTGTCTATATGGACTTCAGTAAGGCCTTTGACAAGGTCCCTCATGGTAGACTAGTACAAAAGGTGAAGTCACACGGGATCAGGGGTGAGCTGGCAAGGTGGATACAGAACTGGCTAGGCCATAGAAGGCAGAGAGTAGCAATGGAAGGATGCTTTTCTCATTGGAGGGCTGTGACCAGTGGTGTTCCACAGGGATCAGTGCTGGGACCTTTGCTCTTTGTAGTATATATAAATGATTTGGAGGAAAATGTAACTGATCTGATTAGTAAGTTTGCAGACGACACAAAGGTTGGTGGAATTGCGGATAGCGATGAGGACTGTCGGACGATACAGCAGGATTTAGATTGTTTGGAGACTTGGGCGGAGAGATGGCAGATGGAGTTTAATCCGGACAAATGTGAGGTAATGCATTTTGGAAGGTCTAATGCAGGTAGGGAATATACAGTGAATGGTAGAACCCTCAAGAGTATTGAAAGTCAAAGAGATCTAGGAGTACAGGTCCACAGGTCATTGAAAGGGGCAACACAGGTGGAGAAGGTAGTCAAGAAGGCATACGGCATGCTTGCCTTCATTGGCCGGGGCATTGAGTATAAGAATTGGCAAGTCATGTTGCAGCTGTATAGAACCTTAGTTAGGCCATACTTGGAGTATAGTGTTCAATTCTGGTCGCCACACTACCATAAGGATGTGGAGGCTTTAGAGAGGGTGCAGAAGAGATTTACCAGAATGTTGCCTGGTATGGAGGGCATTAGCTATGAGGAGCGGTTGAATAAACTCGGTTTGTTCTCACTGGAACGAAGGAGGTTGAGGGGAGACCTGATAGAGGTATACAAAATTATGAGGGGCATAGACAGAGTGGATAGTCAGAGGCTTTTCCCCAGGGTAGAGGGGTCAATTACTAGGGGGCATAGGTTTAAGGTGAGAGGGGCAAGGTTTAGAGTAGATGTACGAGGCAAGTTTTTTACGCAGAGGGTAGTGGGTGCCTGGAACTCGCTACCGGAGGAGGTGGTGGAAGCAGGGACGATAGTGACATTTAAGGGGCATCTTGACAAATACATGAATAGGATGGGAATAGAGGGATACGGACCCAGGAAGTGTAGAAGATTGTAGTTTAGTCGGGCAGCATGGTCGGCACGGGCTTGGAGGGCCGAAGGGCCTGTTCCTGTGCTGTACATTTCTTTGTTCTTTGTTCTTTGAAGAAATCTATCCGGGAGTAGGCTTTATGGATGTGGGGAAAAAAAGGAAAATTCCCTGGCCACCAGCCTGGCAAACCTCCATGGATCCACTCCCCCCATCTGGTCCATAAACCCCTATGCACCTTGGCCGCAGCCGGCATCTTACCCGTCCTGGACCTCGACCGGTCCAGTGCTGGGTCCAGCACCGTGTTGATGTCCCCCCCATTATCAGGCTCCCTGCCTCCAAATCCGGATCCGACCCAACATGCGCTTCATAAATCCGGCATCATCCCAATTCGGGGCATATACGTTCACCAGTACCACCCGCACCCCCTGCAACCTACCACTCACCATCACGTACCAACCTCCATTATCTGCCACAATGTTCAGCGCCTCAAACGACACCCGCTTCCCCACCAGAATCACCACCCCTCTATTCTTCGCGTCCAACCCTGAGTGAAAGACCTGCCCTACCCATCCCTTTCTCAGCCTAACCTGATCTGCCACCTTCAAATGTGTCTCCTGGAGCATAACCACATCTACCTTCAGCCCCTTTAGGTGCACGAGCACCCCCTCCTCTCAGGCCCCTCACATTCCAAGTTATCAGCCAGATCAGGGGGCTTCCCGCACCCCCCCCCCCTGCCTACTAGCCATCTCCCTTTTTAGGACAGCCACGTGCCTGCGCCTCCCGCCCCCTCCATTCCCCCAGGCAGCGGACCCCCTCTCCCTCTCCTAGCTCCAGCTCCCCTTTGGCCAATGCAGCAGCAACCCAGTTTCCCCCCCCCCTTCCCCCGCTAGATCCTCCTCTAGCCGTTTTGCTACCCCATGGCACTCCCGTAAGTCAGCTGACTCCTGCTGACCCCGGCCTCTCCCACCACTCCATCGACCCCCCAGTGTGAGAATCCCTCCATCTTCCCCTGGCAATCCTCGTTCTCCAAGGCTTTTTGCCGCACCTCCCGGATCACCACCCTTTGGGCCTTCTGGGTCTCCACCAGCTTGTCGATCAACGCCTTCATCGGCTCTAGCAGTTCTGCCTTCAGCTCCGCAAAGCAGCGTTTGAGGAACTCCTGCTGCTCCTGCAACCATAGCGCCCACGCTTCTTGGTCTCCACCTGCTGCCATCTTGCTTCTCCTCCCTCGCACTTTTCGCTGCACTAAAATCACTTTCTTGACCGCTCCACTCCTGGTCCAATCCATACAGTGCCGGGGGAACCCGTACTGTCACGTTCCCATGCTGTGAACCGTCGAACAATTGCTGTTGGGGCCCCTCAAAAGAGCCCAAAAGTCTGTTTCTGGCGGGATCTGCCGAACATGCGACTTAGCTCAGCACAGCCGCACCCGGAAGTCCGCCTTTTGCAGTTTTAACACCTACCATTCTGTACTCTTCTCCACTTCCCTTAAATAAATATCTGTTAACTGTTAACTGTTTCTCAGCGAATTTGCATATCAAGAATCCCTCAGTGCCACTGAACCCTTATCAATTCCCTATTATCCCATTCTTTGATCTTTATTTTATTCCAGCTTCTTGATAGCAACACACACTTCTGAACTCTTGGTGCTGACTCCAGAGTAGAATTAGGGGGGAATTGAAAAGAAATGCTTTCACCCAGAGGTTGATGGGGGTCTGGAACTCATTGTCTGACAGGGTGGGAAATGCAGAAGCCGTCATTACATTTCAAAAGCACTTGGCAACGTACTTGAAAGGCCACAGCCAACAATGGGATTAAGCTGGACAGCTGTTTTTCACCGGAACAGAAGAGGTAGGCTGAATGGTCTCCTTCTGTCTGTACTGCAGATTTCTATGATTCTATGGCCCTGTCAGGCTAGCTGTGGATTTCTTGTTTCAGGTTGAGAATTAATTTGTGGAATTATTTTGGTCTTTTTTTGTCAGTCAGAAAATGTTCATTTTGTCTAAATGGTGCAACTATTTGTTGGACTTGCATGTTCTTTGGTTTAGTCACAGATAATTTGGCTGCACCCATGGCTGGTAGAACTTCAGTAATGGATGACGAGGTGGAACCATCTGCTGGACAACTTCTTGCTCAGCCCTTAACTTTTCTGTCCCATATTCTGCTGCATATTCTCAATCAGATTTAAATTATCTTCTTTGCCCACCCTGGGACTGGATCTTTTAGAAATGTTTCTTTGCTCAATGACATTACAATAATAAAGGAGGGGGATTGAAGATTGATGGTTTGACATACAGTGTGCCATTTGACATGATCCTGAAGCAGGGATTGAGAGATAGAGATATGGCCGTAGCCAGTTTTGTACGCTGTTTTGTTTGCGAGAATCAAATCATGTGAAGCTGCATCTTAAGGATAGCTCACCACTTCCATCAGTATCGGAAATAAAAGAGGGACAGTGGTAGCTTGTGTAAGGGAGAGCTACGAGAGAAACTTGTACATTTTTAAAATGGAGGGGTGAGGATTATGAATGAAGAAACCCAGGGAGAGAAGCTTGTTGTTTTTTAGAATCTGTGTTTGGCGGGGGGGGGGTCTACTTAATGAGGCCTCACGGACTTCTCGCTGCAAATGAAGGCTCGCAAGCTCATTCGCCTGGACCGCGCTCGCCAGCCCCCATTATCTAGACCTTGAGAGGGGGTGAGGGGGTAGGGACGAGGGGGGGGGGGGGGCAGAGGGGGGGGGGGTGGGCAGAGGGATTTCCTGGAGGGTAAGCCATAGGGCAGCCAGTGCTGCCTGGGTCGAGGTGGTGGCAGCTGTGAGCTTGGGGAGAGTGGCCAGGAGGACTCTCCTCCAGTGTCGAAAAAAGGTCAATGACCTACACCGGGCAGCACGAGTGAGTAGACACCACGACCCCCCCCCCCCCACCCCCAAAGAGCAGTTACCCCACAACTTCCCATGCGACCTCCAACCCTCCCTCCACCCCATCCCCCTTCAACCCCACCCCAACCCTACCTACACCCCTCCTCTCCCTTTAACCCCCACCACCCAAACAGCCCCCATCACAGTCCCCTCTCACCATGGGGAACCACCCGTGTGGCTAACAATGCCCTCTCTGTGTCTTCTCAGGAAAAGTTCTCCCATAATCGTCGGTGAGGGCCCAGACTGGCGGTAGGATACTGGTGGAGTGGCCGAGGTCAGGGCGGTCACCCACATGGAGATTGGCGGATGCTTCAGAGGTGAGGAACCACCGCGCTCCACCCGGGGGATCTGTCAAACGTGAGTTATTGCCCTACTGACTGACTGACCCATCCCTCCCACTGACCACATGTCCATTCACCCACAGGTCCTCCAGCCGACTGCGCCGGCCTATCCTTGGCAGCCCTCTCTGCTGCCTCCCATGAGACCACCTCAGAGGAGAGCTCCGAGGCTGCAACCATTATAGTCACGGCACACCCTCCAGCAGCGCAGATACACACACCTCGGTGGGACATGTTAGTAGACATGCTTCAGGGGCACAATCTGGTGAGCACCACACTGTTGCTGATGCACACCAGGTGGAGGCAGTCGGAGGGCTGCTGGATCCCAGGACCCAGCTGAATCTCAGCCAGATGCAGAGCCTGTGATACAGAGGTTCCTGGAGCCGATGGAGACGATAGTGAGCAGCTGTGACATTCCGAGGGCGATGTCAGCGTCGTTCTCGCAGATCCATAGCCGCTTGGAGGAGTCCCAGAGGCTATGGGCACAGGAGATGTTGCTGGCAATGAGTGGCACTGAGGCCAACACTGCTAGGGTGGGGCCATGGTGGAAAGCCTGGTGCATGCCGTCAGCACCATTGGTAAAGTTGTCGCACAGTTGGTGAGGGTCTCGGCACAATGTCTGTCTCACTGAGAGATGTCACCCAGTACCAGGCTGACCTTGATGAGGTTTTGCGTGACATGTCCCACTCTCAGGTGGTAATGGCCGAGGCACTGCGGAGCTTGTCCCAGTCGCTGAGGAGCATCGCTGAGAGCGTCAACACGATGTGCAGACTATGGGGACTGCCAGGGCTGGCATATCCAGATGATATCTCCAGGCATCTCCCCCTCCGCGTGGTACTCACCCACCCTCACACCCTCGGAGCTGTGTCCCATTCCCTGGGTGTTTGGATGTTGGCTGCTGCGTGTGTGGTGTTTCCTCCTGCAGTGTTCAGGCATAGTCGCCAGCCATCAAGGTGTGATTGGGATGCTAGGCAATGACTCCAACATGCTACATGGTCCGCCCATCCACGAGAATCCACTTGGTATGTGTGAGGTGCTCACTTAACCATGATTGCCAATTCCCTGTCAGTAATAGCCTTCAGCCGCACGGCCCCAGGCCTCGGCAGTCGGGTTATGGGTGATCGTTGGGGCAGACGGGCAGAGACAAGGGTTGCCCCTGGAACGGCTAAACGATCCGAGGTTGTCACAGTGGTGCCGCTAGCGGTTGCCCCCCAGTTGACCTCCCTCCAGCACCTCCGCCCCACCCTCCTATGGTAACCCACCCCTGCGGAGGGTCCTCCACCTTCAGCTGAGGGTCCCACACACCCCACCGATCACTGGGGTGGCAAGCCCAGCACCGCCGGGTTCTTTGCCTGTGAGCAAAGATGGCTACTCACCTCCTCGGCTCCCCACAGTAGCCCTTACGCCAGGTTCAAGTTTTTCAGAAGGAGTACTAATCGGCGCTAGCATGATCACTTGCTGGGGAGGCCATTGAATGACAGGAGGCCGTTGGATATGGGGGAAGCTCTCGTTAATTGTATGGAAATGGGGCTTAAGTGGTGATAATTGGTTTTTCACCATGATACGGCGAGATCCAAATTTCGTCTATGGGAGTGGGCTGGTTGCAACACAAACTGTTTGGCCCCTGGCGCGGTTCTCATTTTTGGCTACTCCCGTTATTCACCAGCCTCGTTTCTTTTGAGCGAGAGTGCAACGAGGAGAATCGCGCCCCTGATGTAATGCCACCTCCAGTCACCATTACCTTGACTCGCCTTTGCATATGTGTGTTAAGATGTGAGTTGTTAATAAATGAGGGCTGTCATGGTGTGTGTATATGTGTAGGTGGTGTGCAATAATTGTAGGAGAATGAAGGGAAGTGGGAGAGGGCATTCCTGTGAGTGCTGTGAATCTTGTGAACATAAAGGCCATTAGCAATAATCTTATCTTAATCATTTTAGTGAGATCATTAAATATTGTATCCATGTTTGGGGTGTTAGACTGCTTACATTTACATACCCTACAATATCTTCCCAGTGATAGCAGAGGACCCTTTGCACCCTGAGGAGGAAGAGGTAGTCCTTTCTCCTGTCTATTGCTTGTGATTGGGCCTTCCAGGCATTATCTGAGAACCTTGGTGCTCTCTCAGTACTTCATCTCCTTCTAAAGATTTGTCCCTGGTATCTACAACCACAATGCTCCCCCACCCACTTCCTTTATGCAGCTGGTCGCTTTTAAGTGATAACATAGATGCCCTATAGTCAGCTTCCTTGCAGCTGATGAGTAGCACAAAATGCTTGTTTCATGCCTGACATGATAATGATAAGCTAGCATGAATATTACAGCTTGAATTAGTTATCTGAGCCAGTGTGTCTGCAGAATCATGCCTGATTCTGGCTGCAACTGGATTTCTATAGACCTATATAAAAGGTGTGATTTTACTCAATGGGATCAAAGTCCTTAGCGAGGTTCTAGATTAATAAGGGGATCAGGGGTTATGGGGAGAAGGCAGGAGAATGGGGCTGAGAAAATATCAGCCATGATTGAATGGCAGAGCAGACTCGATGGGCTGAGTGGCCTAATTCTGCTCCTATGGTCTTATGGTGTTTGTGCCGAGGAATACAAGGCTATAAAATGACACTTGCGTTTTATAAGGGGCCTCAGCGAGGAACGTGTGGCCGAGGCCATACATAGCCCAGTTTTGTGCAATGAAGAGCTCCGCTCAATGGCATCCCACTCTCCGAGGTCTCGACGTGACCCCTGACCCTCCCCCAAGCCTCAGCGCACAATGGGAGGACCCCCGGGATTTAATATGTGGATTTGACGGAATTTACAATGCAAGGACTCACAAGATTGCGTTAGATCTCTCGAGGCGTTACGAGCCACATAGATCCTGGCTTCTCTTGGCCATGTTGTGCCACGGCGAGATGCTTTGGACACAGCATGGCTATAAAATCGCGCCAGAAATTCCAGGGGCTGGATTCTCCGTAGCCCCGCAACGTAATCGTGGCCGGCGCAGGGCCGAGAATCCACTTTCGCACCTCGCCGCCGAGGGGCCTTTGCCAGAGGCCCGCCCAGCAATCCTCCGCTCCCAATCCGCCGAGATCCCGACGGCGTGGAACTAACCACCTATTGTCGGTCGGGATGCTGGAGTGGCGGCTGCGGACTCAGTTCGCTGCCGCCTGGTCAGGGGCGGGCGAATTGGAGACCAGGGGGGGTCTCTAGGGGGCCGGGGATTGACTGTGCGGGTATCGAGGCTCTGGCGTACGGCCACTTGGCGAGTCTCTTTTTTCGGTGTGGCTCCGCGGTCTGAGTCCACCATGGAGCACGGCGTGGCCGCTGGAGACTGCCGCCATGCGCATGGGCGGTCTCCGAACTGGAAGTGCGGGGGCCCGCATCTGCAGCCAAAGCGGCGAGATTCACTCCGGGTCCCTGCTAGCCCCCTGCAGGGCATTGAATTAGTTCAACTTTCTTCTGGAATTTCGAGAGTAAAACGCCACTGTTTTTACGCCGGCGTGGGGACATAGTCTCATTTTCGGAGAATCCAGAAGTTTGTTATCCAAAACTGAAACCGTTTTGAGTGGCATCTTTTGAAAGAATTCTTCCAGAACTCCTACAGCAAAGAGAAAACCAATAAACTCGAAACAAACATGCTTCATTGTTGCTGGTGAGTTTGCAGTAACCAAGTTACCATTCTACTTTAAGTGTTCAGTAAAGTGTAACCGCGCATTGATGCATTTAAGGGGAAGCTCAATAAAAACGTGAGGGAGACAGGAATAGCAGGATATAATGGTAGAGTTATATGAAGTAAAGTTGAAGGAAGTTTGAGTGGTGCATAGACACCAGAATTGACCAATTAGACTGAATGTCCTGTGTCTGTGCTGTACATTCTATGAAAACATGATATGGAGGAAGCTTTAGCTTAAATTACTTTGTGAACAATTGTTTCAGTGTGAAGCATTTATTTTCAATATATTATTGCAATTTACTTTATTTAAGCGATGCTTCTGGAACCCATGCGAGTAGGACTGGTTTACCCTGATGAAGCAGTGAAAGCGTCAGTGTGCTATATTTTCTGTACGCTGTACAGTTACCCATCTGTTGCTGAGAAGCTATCCATGTATTTCGATGAGAGACTTTGCAAACTCTTTGTATCAATCATGGAGGCAGCACAGACCAAAGAACTGCAAGTAAACTCCCTTGGTATGTCTGCAGTGTTCTGCAGTGTATAGCGTTTTCTATGTGACATTAAAGTTGCGGAAAGTAGTTTTGGTTATTAGTTTGCATGCTACATTAGTTTATTCAGGAGATGATTTAGTTATTAATTAAACATGACTTTTCGTGTTTGCATTTTTATGTTGATAATTATGCATCATTAACCTGTAATGCAATTGAGTGAGATGGTAAAGTCATAGTAATATCACTGGACTAGTAACCCAAAGGGCTCGCCTAATGCTGTGGGGACACTGGTTCAAATCCCATCATGGCAGCTGGTGGAATTTTAATTCAACTAATAAATCTGAAATTGAAAGCTAGTCTCAGAAATCGTAACCATGACAATGATCAACAATTGCTGTAAAAACTTATCAAGTTTGTGTAATGTGGTCTGCTCTGGCACTAAAAGTGACTCCAGGCCCAAAGCAATGTGGTTGACCCTTTACTGCCCTCTTACATGACTCAGTTCAAGGGCAGTTAGAAATCGGCAACAAATACTGGTCTTGCCAGTGACACCCACATCCCATGAAAGAATTTTAAAAAAATTAGTGACATTTTGTTTTGTTGGGAGATTTTCTTTCTAATTTTTTCCTTGTGGTTCAATGGTAGCACTCTCGTCATTGAATCATAAAATTGTGGATTCAAATGTCACTGTAGAGGCTTGAGCACAAATCTAGAATTGGGGAAATAAACTTGCAGTGCTACAGGGATAGAGCAGGGGAAATAGGACTGATTGGATTGGTCTGCTGAGAGCCGGCATGGACTTGATGGGCTGAATGGTCTCATTCTGGGTCTTATATGTGTTGCATTGTTTGGAGTGGTGGCTTTTGGATAAGGTGATGGACTGGATTTTCATGAAGTCGGTGAGATTCCATGCAGGGATGAAAATGGCAGCCACAACCCCATTCCCAGAGCTCCTGATTATCGTGGAGCCTTTTAAGGGCTTGGACTGTTTTGGGTTACGAGCCTGCACTCCAGACCTGGCTGGCTCCATTGCGGGATTAGATATATCCTCGTCCTGCACAATGTTCACTGAGTCGGACTGTTTTTCCAAGGGTTATGGTTCACGGCACCTCAGAGAAGTTGTGAGCCATAGCCTGCATGAAGGAACCTTTTGAGATACATTCTGTTCATGCCCAATCCATGCCAAGGTATGCTACTTATCCATCCTCAAAGACTTCAAATGTCCTCCCATGCCCCCTTACCCCTCCTCCTATGGCCTCTCATGCCTATCCCCAGACCAAGCTATGGCACCTCCATGCACATTCAACCACTAGATACTGAATAGAACCAATGGATGCTATAGTGTCAATAGAAAGTGTAAAATTGCTTTGTAAAACGTCATTCATTGATAACTTTCCACTTCCTTAAAAATAGCTAATTTTTAACTACAGGCTGCAGCCACCTAAAATGGCTGATTCCCGATTAGAATGGTCAAACCCCGATCTAAAATGGCGAACGAAAGAGGCTGATGGGAAAATCAGCCAACAGGACTCAAACGGACAGCTGCAGGCAAAACAGTGTATTCGGCTCTGGGGAAGTCGGCCCAGGCCGATACCTGCAGCCATTAACATCACAACAACCCAGCCATCTGCATAGTAAGCAGTCATCCCCGGGAACAATTGCTACACATTAGCAACATAAAGCCGATCCAGACCTTTCGGCGCCAGCAGTGGCTGTGACAAAGGAAGGTAGACGACCACCCCCCGATCAAGGAATCGCCCCATTATTGGAGCATATCGAACCAAGTGATTGGGACCAAGTCCAATCACTTGGAACTAGGTACGAGGTCCGCCCCGAGAGGCGGGAAGCCCCTAGGGACTATAAAAATAGGGGCCAAGTTCAGATCGACCCTTCTCTTCCTGCTCGCAACCTTCGAGACCCTTCAACAAAGAAAACAAGTAAGTCTTACTCCAGCAATCGCTACCAGATAGGTGCTCCAGACTATCGACTCGTACCAACCTTTTTGAATCCCGCAGGCCAACCCAATTCGATAGACCATTCGTTTCCCTGACCTGGTGGGCCATCACCAAAGTTAAGTATTGGCCTTTAGTGGTAGGTAGTAGTCTAGAAGTAGGATTATTGTATAAGTATTTATTGCTGTATATAATAAATGATCGTTGATTTAACTTTTACTAAGCGGTGTGCTGCCTTATTAATCATTACTTGGACTTGAACCTCGTGGCGGTATCAGAAAGATACCTGCCGACTCGTGAGCAAAGGTGACAGAATTAGAGCTAATAAAACGAAGGCTAATAAGAGCAACATTTTGGCGACATCCTGACGGGACCCGATCTAGAAGTGGAAAACCACTCCGGGAGAACCCAAGAAATTTTGAATTAGAATCCAGTTGGAAACAAAAAAACCCACAAGTGTTCAAGCAGTTCTGATTAATAGTCATAATTCGGAAGTGTGTGTATGCATGCGTAACTAATAGGGCTATAAGATAAAATTGATAGATTTTTGTTGCGTCAAAACTGTCGGAAGTCTGTATTTTCGGAAATTAGCGCAAGCCGTACCCGCATCTATGACACCGCCTTAGCCCCCTGTTCCAAATTTAAACAAAGCAAGCGGATAGGAAAGATGGCCATGCAGGCAATGCAACGCCTCATGAACCCCGAGGAATTTGCGGTCGCAGCGACCAGCAGCAGTAGAGTGTGACAGTGTCCCATTTGGGAAGAGGAAATCCGGAAATACCTCAAGGGCAAAGGATGGCCCATGTGGAATGATTTCTGCGATAATGAAGACTCAGGTCCCGGAAGTATAGGGCATACTTGGTGGGAGAACATGAGTGAGATCCATAAAAAGAACTTAGCAAAAGCTCGCAAGCCGATGGCAATTGTGTCCTGTCTGGCACAATTGCGAGGCACAGAGGAGGTCGTCAAGATGCTCCGCAAAGAAGTGGAGGGCATACATCGTATGAGTAAAGTCGATGTATGCGAGGTGGAGAAAGAGAATCTGGAACTAAGGAGGAAATTAGCAGCAAAGGACGAAGAGGTGGCTGACGCCAAACGGGGTCACCAGTCTTGTCTGGCGCATTTGAGTAGTTTCCAGTCCCAGTATGAAAATGCTTATCAGGACACGCAGCGTGCAGTCCTGGTAAGGAAAGAAACAGAGAAGCAGGTGGAGACGCTACAGAAACAATGTAGTGATCTCAAGGCAGCCTTGAGAGCACTCCACACTGCAACCACAGAAGAAAGATAGAGCACCATAGACCATGCAAAGTGCCGGAAGCAAATTGCAGACCTGCAATCACTGCTTTCTGTCCAGAAAGGATTTCAAAAAACCTTGGGGGAAAAATTAGACCAGGAAGACGGCCCTGATTGGGAAGAATTACAGGAAACAGCACAGAGATATGTTCAGTGAACATGTGCGCAGGGAAAGCCCCAAAGGAGAAAAGCACCCCCACCCCCCACACAGCAGGTAGTTCAGGCTCCCATGAACCCTGTAATAACCCACCGCACAGCCACATCAGACGAGGCGGAATTCCTATATTCCACCCCCCTCACAGTGACCCAATTACGGGACGCATGTGCAAACATCACACCGTTCCGCCCCGCTTCAGACCCACACCATTTCTTTGCAACCGTCAAACATCAGGCGACCATGTATGGCCTGGATGAGAGAGAGCATGTAAAGCTCATGGTTCTAAGTTTGTATCCATCGGTAGCAGCAGCCCTTCCCGACCCCAGAACGTAGGAGGAGGCACCCTTGCAGAAATGCATACCGCGATCATGGATGCGATCGGGTATAACCGGGGTGACCCCGTAGATGGCCTAAATAAGTGTAGGCAGAAGAAGTCTGAGCACCCCACAACGTTTGCAGGACGCCTGTGGATTCACTTCGAAGCCGTTTTTGGAGATGTAGACCAAGCCCATTTGTCCCCAAACAATATGGCACCCTTATCTCCCATGCCACAGAGGCAGGAGAGAATGCCTGCAATAGTTATGATCCCTCGGAGGAGGCTCATAACGAGAAGTGGGTGGTTAAAAGAATGTCCCGCGTTTGGGAGCAGTCTGTTCACAATAAACCCGCCGCTAAAACCACCGAGGAAAAGCAAGCCGCCGCAGACATGCAGGTAGTAAAAGCCACACCTCACAACCCCGCCTGGGTAAATGAGGGAAAGAACAGCCCCTCCACCCAAATCACAAGAATGTTACAACTGCGGATAGTTGGGACATTTTGCAAACGAGTGCAATGGCCCCAAAAAGCCACAGAGAGCGCAACAGACAGGCGCTCTGATTAAGAAAAAGGCAGAGCCCATCCATTGCGTTAGCGCCCGTTCGGATCAGACGGACTTGACCGAAACAGACTGACGGTGTACGGGCTCCCCCAGTTGGGTCTGCGATACCCTTTGGGATAGGTCAGGCCGACCCGTAGTCGCAGCGAAGATTCGGGGACAGCCTATCGAGTTTCTTTGGGACACAGGAGGGTCCCGCACCACCATAAATTCCTCCACCCTTTTTCAAAAGGACACGTGGCCCATTACAGCGCTATCACCCTCAGCAGCTTTACAGGCCACTCGCAGCAAGGACACATCACAGCCCCTGTATCCATCCAAATCGGAACCATAACCACAAAACAGCCCGTAGTTTTAGTAGACCTGCCCCACACAGCAGAACACATCCTGGGGATTGATTTTATGAATTCCCACCACCTATCCTTCGATCCAGTCAACCAGTGTGTCTGGAAGATGGCGAAATCCGCTAGAGCCCCCGCAACGCTCAACATAGGGGACTATATGAACAAAATTAGCGCAGTCGGCGGGTTTTGGTTCAACCCCACCACACTCAGCACGGACAGGCAGGTTAGGGCAGTCCTGCAAAAGAACAGGGCAGCATTGGCGACCCACAAGCACGACTGTGGACGGATGACTGGCTCCGTACAAGTGACAGGACCGGACCCTAGACCCCAGAAACAGTACGGATTCCCCCTAGAAGCAGAGGGAGAAATCCTAAAAGTTATAGAGAGCTTATTAGAGCAGGGCGTGCTAAGATCAGTAGCCTCTACTAATAATGCCCCGATTTGGCCAGTAAGAAAGCCCGACGGATCATAGCGCCTGACCATTGATTATCGGGAACTCAATAAAGTCACCCCCGCAGCAGCCCCCACCGTAGCAACAAGTCCTGAGACCATGCTCAAACAGGGACTCCATGCCCGATATTTCACGGTTTTGGACATCAGTAATGGATTCTGGTCCATTCCATTGGCAAAGGCGTGCCAGTATAAATTTGCCTTCACTTTTAGAGTGCAGCAGTACACGTGGACATGCCTACCACAAGGCTTCCACAACTCCCCCTCCATTTTCCACCGACAGCTGGCAAATGGACTAGCAAAATTTTCTCGCCCCGAATGTCTGGTACAGTATGTGGACGGTCTACTACTGCAGACAGACACTAAGGAAGAGCACATTGAGCTTCTGTCCGAACTCCTGGAATTATTACATTCCATTGGCTGTAAAGTCAACCCCAAAAAGGCCCAGATATTGGAAGAAAAAGTGGTATATTTGGGTCCAATTATCACACACGGCAAACGCGAGATCGAGCATAAAAGAATTGACTCGATTGCTCAATTGCCCCTTCCCCAGAACGTTTCAGCCCTCCGGTCGTTTTTAGGACTGGTTGGCTACTGCCGAAACCACATTGACGGTTTCGCCAGCAAGGCAGCGCCCCTCTCAGACCTCCTAAAGAAAGGAGCCCCCTGGGAATGGCTTCCACAGCATACGGATGCTGTGGAGTCATTAAAACAGGCGCTCATAGCCGCCCCCGCACTACAAGTTCCAGACCCGCTTTCCCCTTACGCAATAGAGGTAGCGACCACAGACCGCACCCTTTCAGCCGTGCTCCTGCAGGAACGGCACGACCAGTTAAGACCCGTAGCTTATGCTTCCTGACTTTTAGATGCTGTGGAGCAGGGATTTTCAGCCTGTGAGAGGCACCTGCTCGCAGTTTTCTGGGCAGTCCAGTACTTTTCCTATATTACCGGACTGAACCCCATCACCATTCTGACCAAGCACACCCCCACCCAACTTTTACTGGACGGACGACTTAAGGACGGTACCGTCAGCCAAATACGTGCAGCTTGGTGGACCCTTCTCTTGCAAGGACGGGACATCACAGTAAAGCGGACAAAGACTCACACATACTTAGCGGACAATTTGCAGTACCCCGGAACCCCCCATGAATGTGAAATCATCTCTCCACACCACAACACAGGCCCCTTTATAGCAAAAACACCCCCCCAGAAAAATAGGAAATCCATCTCGGAGCCCCCCTCACCCGGACACGTGTGAACCCATTAAGATTTATGTGGATGGATCTTCCACAGTCTTAGATGGGCAACGCATAACAGGTTGCGGGATTTATGTTGAGGACGCGCAGGGACGCGCCCTCGAGGAAATAGCATTAAAACTCCCCGGACACTTAGGCGCGCAGGCAGCAGAGCTTGCGGCCATCGTGTACATAGTAGACCACCCAGATTCCTTCCCCAGCCCAGCAGACATATACTCAGACAGCCTCTATGTCTGTAACAGCCTTACAGAATTTCTGCCCCTGTGGGAAACAAGAGGATTTGTTTCCGCGGATGGGAAACCCCTCCCCTCAGCCCCATTACTCCGCCATATTTTACAAAAAGCCCAGAACAGGACCTTTGGCATCATAAAAGTCCGCAGCCACCATCGTTCCTCCCCCCCTGGAAATGTAAAAGCCGACGCACTGGCTAAGGCAGGATCCAGGCATGGGTATTTCTGGAAACCCCCCGAACGCGCGCCAGTGAGTGCGCCAGTGAGTGCAGTTCAGGTCACGCAGACTAGGATCGAGGATCTAGTAGAGGCCCAGAAGCAGGATAGCGCTCTCACTGAGATCGTGAAAGGGAGGTTTCCAGCCTCCTACGAGAGGTTCAGAAATACACTAACCACACATGACGGTGTGGTGTTAAAGGACACCCTTTATGTAGTTCCTGAGCAGGATAGGAACCAATTAATTTGTTTATTCCATGATGGTCATGGACACCAGGGAATCGATCGCACTACAGCCCACCTGAAACAGCTTTGTTGGTGGCCAAATCTCAAGGAAGATGTAAGCCATTACATTGAGAATTGCCTTATCTGTGCGCAGAACAACCCCGATAGATATGCCAAAAAGGCCCAACTCAGCCACATCCGACCCCTCAACGGCCCCTGGACTAACCTCCAGATTGATTTTATAGGTCCATTGCCCACTTGCAGGAATGGCTATAAATATGTTCTGGTGGTCATAGACACTTTTACAAAGTGGGTGGAAGCATTTCCAACCCGCACCAACACTTTGAAAACCACAGCCAAGATCCTAACCCACCACATCTTTACAAGATGGGGACTCCCCCGCTGTATTGAATCGGACCAAGGTTCTCACTTTACGGGACGGGTCATGCAGAACGTCCTCACGATATTTGGCATCACCCAAAAATTCCACATTGCGTACCACCCACAGTCGAGTGGTATAGTGGTGCGCATGAATCTGACCCTAAAAACCACCCTCAGAAAAATGGTCCAGCAGAACAACACCACTTGGGACTCAGTCCTCCCTTTTGCGCTGATGTTTTTGCGTAACACTGTTTCCACCTCCACAGGTTACACCCCACACACTCTTATGACCGGACACCCGATGAAAGGGACAGAATACTTGTTAGGTTTAGACCTGACCAGCCCTGAAGTAACGGCCCTCACCCACGAGAAAGCCGTGGAACAATTAGTTGCGAATGTAAAAACGGCTCAGTTAGCAGCCGCAGTTAAATTGGGCACCAAAAAGAAACAGAGCAAGGCCTGTTTCGATAAGGCAGTGCATGCAACGGAGTATGATATAGAACAGCAAGTGATGTTGTCTGTATATAACCCCAGCATATTCCTGTCTCCAAAATACTCGGGTCCGTACTCCATTGCGGATAAAGTAAGCCCATCGGTATACAAAATAAAATACCCAAATGGTAAGACTGCGTGGTTTCATATAAACCAGTTAAAGGCTTATGGAACACAGTCAAACCACGCCCACCACGTCATGCTTGACGCAGCAGACCACACCCCGCCCACAGCCAACGTAACCCGACCAACCCCTACCACGTCCAGCCCAGCCACGGACTCGACCTCGACTCCACCCCCAAAATATACACTCCGCCCTGGAACGGCCACAGACTGCAGCAGCAGAGACAGCGACTGTGACTCAGACGATGGCCACAGCACGCCTCCCTACTATCCCCATACAACCGGACCCATACCCAGCGACTCCGACTATGATCCCAGTGATCCCTTCCTGATCACTTTGCTAAATAAATCCCACCACCGACCACCGAACCACACGGACGACCCCGACTTTGTCCCCACACAACTCGATACAACTCATTGGCACCGCGACAACTCCTACAGACTCGTCCACAACGACGAGAGCAACCCCAACTCACACCAAGCAGCCCTTTCAGCCCTAATTCACTCCAGAGTTTGGCACCCGGGAGAAGGGGACGACCTCGAGTCTGACTCCCAAGCCGCCAACCCCTTTGCGACCCTGTTCGCAACAGAGAACTGAGGTGTCCACATGATGTTTAAAGGAAACGCTTGGGAGAAGTGTTGTCCTTCCTGATGGAACCTGCAGGATGTTTTATGTTGTTTGTACGTTTGTTTTGTGTTGTTCGTCCGACAGGAGAATTTTTTTTCCAGCCGCTTGTTCAGCGGTACCAACTTATCTGCAGATACCTGGTCAACAGACCAGACGCTTGTTCAATGGAACTAGCTTGTCTACAGACACTGGTCAACAGACCACACGCTTGTTCAGTGGAACTAGCTTTTCAGCAGATACCTGCTCACCAGACGCCCGATCATAACTGCTCTTGTGATTCAAGGATAGAATCACTGTAGCAACCCCACCACGATGACTACATTTCTGCCCGTTCTTGTCGGTTGCTCAGGCAGTGGAGAAACGACGTGAGACCCGCCCTGCCTGGGGACCCCTCCGTTGGTCAAACACGCTCGGGTAGGGGAGATACGGCATTGGTAGCCGTCCTATCCGGGGACTCCATCCAAATCTTACCCGTCGCGGCCCATACGCACCTCATTTGACATTCTTTCATTTCAAAAAGTTTTTATTTGTTGAGGTGACCTTTAGGTTGCTGCCATCTGCTATTTACATCCTGGAACATTTGGATGGTAAATAAGCACTGGTCCGTCATTGGGATGTATGCCGTGTCCTAACATTTGTTTTGGAAAAAAAAAATGAGGGAGTCACATATAGTGACCAATTATAAGGGAATAATTGGCCCCAAAGGACAGACACACTAACACACCGGATATTGAACCAAGGTAGTTACAGATACTATGCTTGTTTTTACAGAACTCCAGAGGCTCCAGGACCGGAGAAAACTAAGAACACAAGAAGGAAAAGGAAAGAGGACAGCCAGGACAGCCATGAGGACGCCCTTCATCGTGCTCAACATGCTTTTTGTGGACACTTGGTTGTGCGGGAACGCAGACCCCATTACTTCAAACCTCCCTGCCGTTAATGCTTCACTGCCCCGCAGTACCCAGAGCCCAGTCACCAGCGACACTGCATCTTCCTGGTGTGCCAGGTTCATAACCTGGTACTCCCTGTCCTACGTGATCGAAGCACTGTTAGCGTTGGCGATACTCTGCTGTGTAGTGCAGACTATGCGCCTCCGCAAATGGAGAAGGAGAGCGTACTGCGCTCGAACCCCGGTATATCGGATCAGACCCCCTATATTCGGTTACGACCAGACCCCCGGCCCCCGTGATCTATAACAAAATAATAAAGAGCATTCACTTGCGTTATTACTGTGAATAAAGAAATGTACAAATTTTTCATGAAAAACACTGTATGATCCTGAGCTTGACTGCCAAGCCAGGAAAGATTATGGAATAATGTGATTTTTGTTGTATGTTTTAGGAAGATAGGATAATGCAATGTTTAGTGAGTGTAGCGTAATAAGGTTAAAATAGAGGTTCCAAGTTTGTTATTTTGTAAATGCATGTCCCTGCCTGACATAGCGCCCTTAGAATTGTTAGGTAAAAATGTTTGTGCATAGCTAGGGTCAGAGCAGAGGCCATGTAGGAGGTGTGTCCCCCCCCCCCCCCCCCCGGTCAGGGAATGGAAAGAACAACATTTATGTGATCCTTCACGCTTCGCATTAGGATCACAAGGAGGGAATGTAGCCACCTAAAATGGCTGATTCCCGATTAGAATGGTCAAACCCCGATCTAAAATGGCGAACGAAAGAGGCTGATGGGAACATCAGCCAACAGGACTCAAACGGACAGCTGCAGGAACAGTGTATTCGGCTCTGGGGAAGTCGGCCCAGACCGATACCTGCAGCCATCAACATCACAACAACCCAGCCATCTGCATAGTAAGCAGCCATCCACTGGAACAATTGCTACACATTAGCAACATAAAGCCGATCCAGATCTTTCGGCGCCAGCAGTGGCTGTGACAAAGGAAGGTAGACGACCACCCCCCGATCAAGGAATCGCCCCATTATTGGAGCATATCGAACCAAGACGCCGAGATGACGGAGGCAGTGGACTCCGACTCTGAGATGGAGACACAGGACGCCTCAGAGGGGGAGTCCTCGGGCCCACGGGCCGTGGATGTACAACCGTTCATCACGGAAGCGCCGTTCTCCGTCTCATTACACGCTGCCCGATCCAGCGCCTTGTGCAAATGATGTCCAGCCTGCGGCAAAACAAGTCAGACGCCCTCCTTCGCCAGGGTCTTCGGTGGATTCCTTGGACTTTGGGGGGGTGGGATGTTATAACCTGCCTGCTTACCACTGGCTAGGGACTAATGGCAATCCCACAATCCTTAGGGAGTATGAGCTTCCCCAATGAGGGGGGGGGGGGGGGGGGGGGGACAGAGAAATAATTAGCAGATTCCCTGCATAAATAGAGCTGGCCAATTTGGAACCAGCTAGAGAGGAGTGAACAGCAAGGGAGTTACTGCTGCTGTTGTATATATATATATATGTTATTGTAAATAAATGTTATTTCTTTCTATCCTTCAACTCGTGCTGGATTCTTCGTGGCCCTCACAAAAGTGGTATTAAACTGTTTCTACTTCGATGCAAGGAGTATTACAAACAAGGTAGAAGAGTTAAGGGCACAGGTCGATAAATGGCAGCTGGATGTCATTGCTATAATGGAAACTTGGCTAAAGGAGGGGTAAAATTGGCAGCTCAATATTCCTGACACGGTAGAGTGGGTGATAAAAAAGGAGAGGAATAGCACTAATGGTTAAAGAATCAATTCTAGTTGTGAGAAGGGCTCATATACTAAACGTGTCAACAAACAAGGTTTTATGGGTTGAGCTTAGAAATAAAAAAGGGGCAGTCACACTTCTGGGAATATACTACAGACCCTCAAATAGCGAAAGGGAGAAAGAAGATCAAATATGAAGACACGTTGCTGCCTGTAAGAACAAAAGGGCAATAATAGTAGGAGACTTTACCTTTCCCAATATCAACTGGGATTCAAACAATATAAGGAGATCTGAGGGAGAAAGATTCATGTAGTGTGTCCAGAATAATTTTTTCAACCAATTATTGACAAACCCAATGAGAAGAGATGTCTAGACCTAGTCTTAGGGAACGAAGAAAGGCAAGTGGGTGAAGTGAGACTTAGCGACCATAGAGGGGATAGTGATCACAATTCAATTAGATTCAGCATTACCATGGAAAAGGACAGAGATAACACAGGAGTAAAAATTTAGAACTGGGGGAAGGCACATTTTGCAGAAATGAGAAGCGACTTGGCCGAGATGGACTGGCCAACACTGCTAGAGAACAAATCAGTGGAAAACCAGTGGGAAGCACTAAAAAGTGAGATCCTAAATGCAGAAAGTAGACATGCCCCCCCCAAGGAATAAGAGTGGTCTTCCCCTGGTTGTCTAGAAGAATACAGGGGAAGATCAAACAGAAAAAGAAAGCGTACAATAGGCACAAAGAATTCATAGCGACATGAACCCTGGTTCAATTCCGGCTTTCGGTCACTGTGGAGTTTATACGTTCACCCTGTGTTTGCGTGGGTTTCCTCCGGGTGCTCTGGTTCCCTCTAACAGTCCAAGGATGAGCAGGTTAGGTGGATTGGCCATACTAAATCGCTCATTAGTGTCCAAAAGATTAGGTAGGTGGGGTCATTGGATTATAGGGATTGGGTGGGTCGTGGGCCTAGGTAGGGTGTTCTTTCAGAGGGTCGGTGGAAACTCAATCAGCTGAATAGCCTCCTTCTACACTGTAGTGATTCTGTGATTCTATTCTAACTAAGCACTGCAGAGAGCCTAAATGAGTATAGGAATTGAAGGGATGAAGTAAAAAAGGAAATAAGGAAATCAAGGAGAGGTCATGAAAATAGATAAGCAAGTAAAGTTAAAGAGAACCCAAGAGGTTTTTCAAATATATATGATGAAAGGTTAGTTAAGGAAAAAGTGGGGCATATCAGAGATGAAGAAGGGAAGTTGTGTGCAGATACAGATGCTTTTGGAAGGGTTGTAAATGAATATTTTATATCCGTATTTACAAAGGAAATGGAAGATTCAGATGCAGTAGTACAGGAGGAACACTGTGATACATTGGATAGGATAATCATAAAGGAAGTACTCGAAGGATTGAAATCCTTGAAAGTTGATAAGTCGCCAAGGTCAGATGAAATGTTTCCGAGGCTACTGAAGGATGCCAGGGAGGAGTTAGCAGATGTTCTGAGGATGATTTTCCAATCCTCACTAGATACAGCGAGGTTCCGGAGGACTAGAGAAATGCAAACGTGGTTCCGTTGTTTAAAAAGGGATCAAAGGAAATGCCAAACATTTATAGGCTAGTTCATCTTACATCGATGATGGGCAAATTAGTAGAATCAATCCTGAGAGATAGGATTAACTGTCACATAGAAAGGCATGGACTAGTCAGGGATGATCAGCATGCATTTGTTAAAGGAAGATCTTAGCTCACAAATTTGATTGAATTCTTTGAGGAAGTGACAAGAAGGGTTGATGCAGGTGGTGCAGTGGATGTGGTGTACATGGATTTTAGCAAGGCGTTTGACAAGGTCCCACATGGCAGATTGGTCAAAAAAAGTAAAAGCCCATGAGATACAGGGCAATGTGGCAAAATGGCTGAAAAGTTAGCTTAGTAACTGGAAACAAAGGGTCGATGGATGCCTTTGCAAATGGAAAACTGTTTCAAGTAGTGTGTATTGGGACCCTTACTGTTTGTGCTATATGTTAATGATTTGGATGTGAATGTGGGGGCACGATTGGGAAATTTGCAGACGACACAAAGATTGTCTGAATGATGGACAGTGTAGAGGATAGCTATAATCTCCAGAATGATATAGATGTGTTGGTGGAGTGGGCAATAAAGTGGCAGATGAAATTTAACACAGAAGTGTGAGGTCATACATTTAGGGGGGTCAAACAGTTATACGGAATACGCAGTTATGGGCGCACGGTAGCACTGTTGCTTCATGTTGCCAGGGACCCGGATTCAATTTCTGGCTTGGGTCACTCTCTGTGCGGAGTCTGCACGTTCCGTGGGTTTCCTCCGGGTGCTTCGGTTCCTCCCAAAAGTCCCGAAAGACGTGCTTGTTAGGTGAATTGGACATTCTGAATTCTCCCTCTGTGTACCCGAACAGGCGCCGGAATGTGGCGACTAGGGGATTTTCACAGCAACTTCATTGCAGTGTAAGCCTACTTGTGACACTAATAAAGATTATAAAAGATTGCAATAAATGGGAATATACTAAGAGGAGTAGATGAAATGAGAGATCTTGGCGTACAAGTACACAGGTCCCGAAAGGCAGCAGTTCAAGTAGACATTGTTGTTAAGACAGCATATGTAATGCTGTCCTCCATTGGCAGAGGTATAGAATATAAAAGTTAGGATATAATGTTGGAATTGTATAAAACACTGGTGAGGCCACAACAGGAGCATTCTGTGGAGTTCTGGTCACCACATTACCGGGTGCTAGGGCTAGAAAAGTGTAGCTACGAGGAGAGATTGGATAGGTCAGGGTTATTTTCGTGGAATAAAGAGGGGTGACTTGACTGAATTGTACAAAATTATGAGGGAAAGTGATTGAGTGGACAGGATAAAATTATTTCCCTTGGTGGAGATTCTAGAATAGATTCAAGATAAGTGGCAGAAGGTGTAGAGGGGACATGAGGAAGATCTTTTTTATGCAGAGGATAGTGGGTGTCTGTATTTTGCTTCCTGAGTTGGTGGTGGAGGCAGAGACCCTAAACTCTTTTTAAAAAGTACCTGGATCTGCCCTTAAGTGCTGTAAGATACAGGGATATGGACCGGATGCAGGAAGGTGGGAGTAGGAAGGGCACCTGGGTGTCCTTGGGCTGGCATGGACAAGATGGGTTGAATAGCCTCCTGTTCTGTAACTTTTCTATGGTTCTATATTTGTGCTTGTCTTCTCAGTGGAAGTTGTAAATTTCATACCAGAAATAGAAGGTGAGCCAAGAGTGAGAGTTTGGAACTCGCTGCCTGAAAGGGTGGTGGAGGCAGAGGCCTTCTAACATTAAAGAAGTATTTAGATATGTGCTTGCGATCCCAGGGCATACAAGGAGGTTATGACGGAACTGTATAACACATTGGTTAGGCCACAGTTGGACATTGTGTGCAGGTTTGGAATCCACATTACAAGAGGGATGTGATAGCACTGGAAAGGGTGTAGAGGAAATTTACCAGGATGTTGTCTGGGTTGGAGAGTTTTAGCGATGAAAAGAGATTGGATAGACTGCAGTTATTTTCCTTGGAGCAGAGGAGACTAAGGGGGGACATGATTGAGATGGATTAAAATTATGAGGGGCATAGATAGAGGAGTCAGGAAGAAACCTTTCCCCTTGGTGATGGGATCAGTGACCACAGGGCACAGTTTTAAGGTAAGGGACAGAAGGGTTAGAGGGAATGTGAGGAAACACCTTTTCACCCAGAGGATGGTGGGAGTTTGGAACTCGCTGCAAAGTAGCTACAGAGATAGTGGGTGCGCTGGTTACGATTTTCTAAAATTACGTAGTTTCTAGTAGGGTCCTTTGAGGGGAGTAAAGTAAGAAGTCTTACAACACCAGGTTAAAGTCCAACAGGTTTGTTTCGAAGTCACTAGCTTTCGGAGCGCTGCTCCTTCCTCAGGTGAATGAAGAGGTATGTTCCAGAAACATATATATCGACAGATTCAAAGATGCCAGACAATGCTTGGAATGCGAACATTAGCAGGTGATTAAATCTTTACAGATCCAGAGATGGGGTAACCCCAGGTTAAAGAGGTGTGAATTGTGTGATGCCAGGACAGTTGGTAGGATTTCGCAGGCCAGATGGTGGGGGATGAATGTAATGCGACATGAATCCCAGGTCCCGGTTGAGGCAGCACTCATGTGTGCGGAACTTGGCTATAAGCTTCTGCTCGGCGATTCTGCGTTGTTGCGCGTCCTGAAGGCCGCCTTGGAAAACGCTTACCCGGAGATCAGAGGCTGAATGCCCTTGAGTGGAGACAGCGGCATAGTGGTATTGTCACTGGACTAATAATCAAGAAGGCAGGGTAATGCTCTGGGGATCTGGGTTCAAATCCCACCACAGCAGATGGAGAAATTTGAATTCCATAACAAATCTGGAATGGAAAGTCTAATGATGACCATGAAATTGTCGATTGTCGAAAAAATCCACCTGGTTCACTAATGTCCTTTAGGGAAGGAAATCTGCCGCCCTTACCCAGTCTGGCCTACATGTAATTCCAGATCCACAGCAATGTAATTAATTCTTAAATGGCCCAGCAAACTACTCAGTTCAAGGGCAATAACAGGGGCTGGTTTAGCACACTGGGCTAAATAGCTGGCTTGTAATGCAGAACAAGGCAGCAGCACGGGTTCAATTCCCGTACCAGCCTCCCCGATCAGGTGCCGGAATGTGGCAACTAGGGGCTTTTCAGAGTAACTTCATTGAAGCCTACTTGTGACAATAAGCGATTATTATTATGATTATTATTATTAATTAGGGATAGACAATAAATGTTGGCCCATCCAGCGACACTCGCATCTGTGAATGAATTTTAAAAAGTTGGAAGCTAGCGAATATAACATTGCTTTTCAAGAAAGGGTGGAGGGAAAAATAGGGAACTGCAAGCCAGTTAGCCGATTTACATCAGTCATTGAGAAAATGTTGGAATCTGTTATGACAATGTGCTTTGAAAATCACAAAAAGAATATGATCAGACAAAGTCAACATAGTTTAATGAAAGGGAATTCATGTTTGACAAATTTATTAGAGTTTTTTGAGGATGTAACTAGCGGAATAGATAAAGGGGAGCCAGTAAATGTAGTATACTTGGATTTCGAAAAGACATTCAGTAAGTTGCCACACAAAAGATCAATAAACAAGTTAAGGCCTCATGGATTTGGGGGCATGGATGTGACATGGATGGAGGATTGGTTAACTGACGGGAAGCAGAGTGTCGGGTAAATGGGGCATTATCAAGTTGGCAGGCTACATGTAGCCATCTGGGATGGCCACTTACAGCCAGGGACAGAGAAACCCGCAAAGCCTAGCGGGTAAAATCAACAAAGCAAGATTCAGGCAGGCTCAGAGCCTGAAATGTATATTTGCAAGCAAGGAGCCCAGACGGTATCGAAACTCCGACCAATTAGCATTTTAATGGGGCCGATTAGCATTTGATGGCCCATCTCCACCAATACAAAGAACTGGTACTTGAGCGACCGGTACAGTCCAAGACAGTTCAGCGCCACTCCCTGTTCTAGGGAAGCGGAAACAACAGGATCAGTGACCACTTGAGATACGCCCAGCCATTCAGGCACCCGCCCATTTATTGGTTAGAAATCGAACATAGTGATCGGGGATCACCCAATTAGTGGGGTCCAAACTGAAGGACCGCCCAAAAGAGCGCGAAAACCCCCAAGTCTAAGAAGAGAGTCCTCCATATGTTCGTCCTCTCTTGGACCTGGCGCCCCGGCTACGTCTGTTTCCAAGTGCAGCACCACCAGAAGCAAGTCCAAGTTCAACACTCGCTGCCAGGCGGATGAGTCTAGCTGAGTAGCAGTTATTTCTACAGACTCGATAGATCCAGAATCAAACAGCGGCCACTGTTCCTCTGACCTAAGCCGGGTGCCTGAAGTTAAGTACAGATTGTCTTAGTCGATACGTGTAGTTAACTGGTAGTGTTTATGTTGCATGACTAATTGTGTGTAAATAAAGTACCCATGACCTTGAACTAACTAACTGGTGTTTGGCTCTTTGATCGATAGCCGGTTGAACCTTGTGGTGGTATCATTTGATATCTGGCGACTCTGAGCATTGGAATATAGATATCAAAAGAAAGGAGGGCAAACTCACTGATTGCCGTAGTTCGAACAGAGCCACAGAAAAGGCAACAACAACTACTGGAATGCAGCAGAATAAGTGCTGGGGCCTCAGCTATTTACAATCTATAGTGTCTTAGGTGGAGAGACAGAAAGTAAGGTAGAAAGTAAGTTTGCGGATGAAGGTTGGTGGGAATGCAAGATGTGAGAAGGACACATAGGCTGCAAAGAGAGAGACAGGTTAAGTGAGTGGGCAATAAGGTGGTAGAGTGAGTATAATGTGCGGGAGTGTGAAGTTATTCATATTGGTTGTAAGAATAGAAAAACAAAACATTTTTAAAGGCTTAAAATTTATAAATGTTGATGTTTAGGGGGACTTGGGGGTACTTATAGAAGCAACACAGAAAATTATCATTCAGATACAGCGAGCAGGGGCTTCTGGTTGCGGCTATGCAGAGCTAAGTCGCACGTTCGGCAGCTCCCGCTAGAAACGGACTTTTGGACTCATTAGAGCCAGTAACGGCGCTTGCTTGACGTTTCCCGGTGTGGGAAGGAGATAGCAACATTCCCCCGATAGTGTATGGATTGGACCAGGAGTGGGGCGATCAAAAAAGTGGCAGTGAAGCAAAAGAAGGTGCGAGGGAGGAAGACCAAGATGGCGGCGGGTGGAGACCAGGCAGTGTGGATCAGTGGGCGCAGGAGCAGCAGGAGTTTCTTCAGCGCTGCTTTAGGGAGCTGAAAGCGGATCTGCTGGAGCCGATGAAGGCGTCAATCGATAAGCTGCTGGAGATCCAGACGGCAAAAGGGGCGGCGATCCGGGAGGTCCGGCAAAAGGTCTCTGAGAACGAAGATGAGATCCTAGGCCTAGCGGTGAAGGTGGAAGCGCACGAGGCGCTCCATAAAAAATGGCAGGAGAGGTTCGAGGAGCTGGAGAACCGGTCGAGGGGGAAGTGTCTGCGGATCCTGGGCCTCCCGGAGGGACTGGAGGGGTCGGACGTGGGGGCCTACATGGTCACCATGCTGAATTCGAGGGAGCGGGGTCCATCAAGTGCTGGCGAGGAGGCCCAAGCCCAACGAGCCGCCGCGGGCGGTGGTGGTGCGGTTCCACAGGTTTGCTGATCGGGAGTGCGTGCTAAGGTGGGCCAAAAAGGAGCGGAGCAGCAGGTGGGAGAATGCGGCGGTCCGGATCTACCAAGATTGGAGCTCGGAGGTGGCGAAGAAGAGGGCCGGGTAGAATCGGGCGAAGGCGGTGCTGCACAGTAGGGGGGTGAAGTTTGGCATGCTGCAGCCGGCGGGTCTATGGGTCACCTATAAGGACCAACATCATTATTTTGAGTCCCTGGAGGAGGCAAGGGCCTCTGTCCAAGCCGAAAAATTGGAATCGGACTGAGGGTCAGGGGCGGGGGGCCGTGGTGAAGGGATGGTTAGGGATTGTTGTGTTGTATTTTGAGGGGGGGTTCTTTGTTCGTTGTTGGTTCTTTGTTTTTTGTGGGTTGGTTGGGCACTGTTTCGGTTGGGTCCGCCCTTGTAGGGGGCAGGTAAACGGCTTCATAGAATCATAGAATCTACAGTGCAGAAGGAGGCCATTCGGCCCATCGAGTCTGCACTGGCTCTTGGAAAGAGTACCCTACCCAAGGTCAACACCTCCACCCTATCCCCATAATCCTGTAACCCCACCCAACACTAAGCGCAATTTTGGACACGAAGTACAATTTATCATGGCCAATCCACCTAACCTGCACATCTTTGGACTGTGGGAGGAAACCGGAGCACCCGGAGGAAACCCACGCACACACGGGGAGGAAGTGCAGACTCCGCACAGACAGTGACCCAAGCTGGAATCGAACCTGGGACCCTGGAGCTGTGAAGCAATTGTGCTACCGTGCTTGGGGGGGTTGATGGCCGGCAGGTTGGATGGGGCCCCGCGGGGGGTGGGGGGGGTGTTGAGGCCTGAGTTGGCGGCAAGGGGACCGGGCCTGAAAAGGGAGCTGCGCCAGAGGAGGCGGGGCCGGGCGAGTGGAAAGCGAGGGCTTTTTCCCGTGCTAAGGGCTGAAGGGGGCGGGGCCAGAGCTGGGAAGCACGAGCTTTTTCCTGCGCTGGGAGTGGAAGGGGGAGGGGGAGAGCCTGCTGGTGGGCAATGGGGGTGGGTGGGGATGTTCCACACTGGGAGGGGTCGAGGGAGTGGCTGGGGTCAGCAGGAATCGGCTGACTTACGGGAGTGCAATGGAGGGAGCAATGCAGCTGAGGGGGGCCTAGCTGGGGGTGGGGGGGTGGGGGGAGAGAACCGGGTTGCTGCTGGAATGGCCAAGGGGGAGCTGGAGTCGGTAGAGGAGGTCAGGGCGGAGGTCTGCCGCTGTGGGGAGCGGGCCGTGCGGGGGGCGCGGGCACGTGGCTGGCTTAGGAGGGGATATGGCTTGTCGGCGGGGGAGGGGGGCGGGTAGCCCCGGCGGGGGAGGGGGGCGGGTAGCCCCCTGATCCGGCTGATAACCTGGAACATAAGGGGACTGAACGGGCCGGTCAAACGGACCCGGGTGTTCGCGCTCCTGTAGGGGTTGAAGGCAGATGTGGCCATGCTTCAGGAGACGCACCTGAGGGTGGCGGATCAGGTAAGGTTGAGAAAGGGGTGGGTAGGCCAGGTGTTTCATTCGGGGTTGGATGGAAAAAAATCGGGAGGTGGCGATCTTGGTGGGGAAGAGAGGCGTCGAGCATCGTGGCAGACAATGGCGGTAGGTATGTGAAGGTAAGTGGCAAGCTGCAGGGGGATCGGGTGGTGTTGGTCAATGTATACGCCCCGAATTGGGACATGCGGGCTTCATGCGGTGTATGTTAGGCCGGATTCCGGACCTGGAGACAGGGGGACTGATAATGGGGGGGGGGGATTTCAATACGGTGCTGGACCCGGCACTAGATCGCTCCAGGTCTAGAACGGGTTGGAGGCCGGCAGCGGCCAAGGTTCATGGACCAGATGGGAGGGGTGGACCCATGGAGGTTTGCAAGGCCAGGGGCCAGGGAATTCTCATTCTTCTCCCATGTCCACAAGGCCTATTCCCGGATTGACTTCTTTGTTATGAGTAGGGCGCTGATTCCGAGAGTGGAAGATACTGAGTACTCGACGATAGCCATTTCCGATCACGCTCCGCATTGGGTAGACCTCGAGCTGGGGGAGGAGAGGGACCAGCGCCCGCTGTGGCGCTTAGAGGTGGGGTTTCTGTCGGACGAGGAGGTGAGCGGGCGGGTTCGAGAGGTACCTGGAGGCTAAAGACAATGGGGAGGTCCAGGGGGGGGTGGTCTGGGAGGCGCTGAAGGCGGTGGTCAGGGGAGAGCTGATCTCCATTAGGGCCCATCAGGAGAGGAGGGAGAAGAGAGAGAAGGAGAAGCTGGTGGGGGGAGATGGTGAGGATGGACAGGAGGTACGCGGAGGTCCCGGAGGATGGACTGCTTAGGGAGCGGCGCAGCCTCCAGGCCGAATTCGATCTGTTGACCACCAGGAAGGCGGAGGCGCAGTGGAGGAAGGCGCAGGGGGCGGTATATGAATATGGAGAAAAGGCGAGCCGGATGCTGGCGCACCAGCTTCGGAAGCGAGAGGCAGCTAGGAGATCGGGGGAGTTAAGAATGGGGGAGGGAGCATGGTGCAAAGTGGGGTGGGTATCAATGGGGTCTTCAGGGACTTCTACGAGGAACTGTATCGTTCGAGCCCCCACTGGAGGAGGGAGGGATGGGTCGCTTTTTGGACCGGTTGAGATTCCCGAGGGTGGAAGAGGGGCAGGTGACGGGGCTGGGGGTGTTGGTTGGGCTGGAGGAGTTGGTCAAAGGGATAGGAAGCATGCAGGCGGGGAAGGCACCGGGGCCAGATGGGTTCCCGGTCGAATTTTATAAGAAGTATGTGGACCTGCTGGGCCCTCTGTTGGTAAGGACCTTTAACGAGGCAAGGGAAAGATGTCTCGGGCGCTGATCTCCTTGATCCTGAAGCAGGACAAGGATCCACTACAATGTGGGTCATACAGGCCGATCTCACTCCTAAATGTAGATGCAAAGTTGTAGGCGAAGATTTTAGCCACGAGGATAGAGGATTGTGTGCCGCAGGTCATTCATGAGGATCAGGGTTCGTGAAAGGGAGACAGCTGAATACGAATGTATGGAGGCTCTTGAATGTTATAATGATGCCGGCGGTGGAAGGGGAGGCGGAGATAGTGGAGGCGATGGATGCGGAGAAGGCCTTTGATAGGGTAGAGTGAGGGTACCTGTGGGAGGTGCTGAAAAGGTTTGGGTTTGGGGAGGGATTTGTCAGGTGGGTTAAGTTGCTGTATGAGGCCCCGGTGGCGAGTGTGGCCACGAAGAGAAGGAGGTCAGAGTATTTTTGGTTACTCCGGGGGACGAGGCAGGGGTGTCCACTGTCCCCCCGCTCTTTGCTTTGGCGATTGAGCCCCTGGCCATGGCATTGAGGGAGTCGAGGAATTGGCGGGGGCTGGTGCGGGGTGGGGAGGAACATCGGGTGTCGCTCTGTGCGGACGATTTGCTGTTATATGTGGCGGACCCGGTGGGGGGGAATGCCGGAGGTGATGAGGATTCTCAGGGAGTTTGGGGATTTCTCCGGGTACAATCTCAATATGGGGAAGAGTGAGTTGTTCGTTGTTCACCCAGGGGACCAGGAGAGCGGGATTGGTGAGCTCCCACTAAAAAGGGCGGAGAGGAGTTTCAGGTACCAGGGGGTCCAGGTGGCGAGGTGTTGGGGGGCCCTGCATAAGTTTAACTTCATGAGACTGGTGGAGCGAATGGAGGAGGAGTTTAAGAGTTGGGATGTGCTGCCACTCTCCCTGGCGGGTAGAGTGTAGTCAGTTAAAATGACGGTGCTCCCGAGATTTTTGTTCCTGTTCCAGTGCCTCCCCATCCTGATCCCTAAGGCCTTCTTCAGGCGGGTTAATAGGAGCATTATGGGGTTTGTGTGGGTGCAGAAGACCCCGAGAGTGAGAAGGGTGCGGTGCAGGGATAGGGGGGTGGTTGGCGCTGCCTAACCTCTGTTGGTATTATTGGGCCGCCAACATGGCGATGGTGCATAAGTGGTGATGGAGGGGGGGCAGCATAGAAGAGGCTGGAGATGGCGTCCTGTGTGGGCACGAGCCTGGAGGCGCTGGTGACGGCGCCGCTGCCGCTGCCTCCAACGAGGCATACCATGAGCCCGGTGGTGGCGGCTACCCTCAAAATTTGGGGGCAATGGAGACGTCACAGGGGGGAGGAGGTGGGGGCCTCGGTGTATTCCCCGATACGGGGGAACCACCGGTTTGTCCTGGGGAGGATGGACGGAGGGTCCCTGAGCTGGCACAGGGCAGTTATTAGAAGGATGGGGGACCTGTTTGTGGACGGGAAGTTCGCGGGCCTGGGTGAGCTGGAGAAGTTCGGGCTCCCCCTGGGGAACACCTTCAGATATCTGCAGGTAAGGGCGTTTGTTCAGCGGCAGGTGGTGGAGTTCCCACTGTTGCCGCCACGCAGGGTCCAGGACAGGGTGCTGTCGGGGCTGTGGGTTGGAGAGGGGAGGATCTCGGCAACGTATCAGGTGATGCAGGAGGAGGAGGAGGCCTCGGTGGAGGAGCTAAAGGGTAAGTGGGAGGAGGAGTTGGGTGAGGAAATTGACGAGGAGACGTAGGCGGATGCCCTGGGGAGAGTGAACTCTTCCTCTTGCTGGGGGCTCGCAATATTTGGGGTGGCAGAGGAGCCGGGAGTGCAGGAGGCGAAAGAGGCCGGTGTTCTGGCCTTTGCGTCCCTGGTAGCCCGGCGAAGGATTCTTCTTCAGTGGAAGGATGCGAGGCCCCCAAGCGTAGAAGCCTGGATTAATGACATGGCAGGGTTCATCAAGCTGGAGAGGATAAAGTTTGCCTTGCGAGGATCTGTGCAAGGGTTCTTCAGGCGGTGGCAACCGCTCTTAGACTTCCTGGCAGAGCGTTAGGAGATGGTCAGCAGCAACTCGGGGGGGGGGGGGGGGTTGGTTCTTTTTTCTTGAGTGGGCGTGTATATTTGCTTTTGTGTTGATGATGGCTGTTAATTTATTATTTATGTATTTGGGGGGGGGGGGGGGCGTTCTTTTTTTTCTGTATTTTGTTGTTCATATTTTGTGAAAATTTGAATAAAAATTATTTTTTAAAAAAAGATCCAGCGAGCAGTTAGGATGGTAAATGGCATGTTGACCTTTACTGTATGAGAATTGAAGTATAAGAATAAGATAATCTTACTACTAATTATACAATTTGGTGAGACTACACATGAAGTACTGTGTGCAGCTTTAATCTCCATGTCCAGGTAAGAATGCACTTGATTTGGAGATGGTCCAGTGAAAGTTTACTGGATTGGACTGGGTGATGAGAGGGTTGTCTTATGAGGAAAGGCTGAGGAAATAAAGTCTATGCTCTATAGAGTTTAGAAGAAAGAGGACTGATTTTATCAAAGCATACAGATTCTGAAAGGATAACAAGAAGGTTGTTTCCCCTGGCTGGGGAACCTAGAACATGAGAACACAGTCACGGGAGGGGGGTGCGATTGCGGATCTTTGCAATTCTTCAACTCAAGAAGATTGCAATTACTCCATAGTTGGGTATATTTAAAGCTGATATAGGCAGATGTTTGGTCTCTCCTGGAACAAGGGATATGTTGAAGTGTGTGGGAGGAAGGAAACTGAAGCAGAAGATCAAGCGTGAGCGAATTGAATGGCAGACCAGGCTCAATGAGCCAAGTGATCTACTTCTGTTCCTATTTGTTATTGTGTTCTTACTAAAAATAAACAAACATCCTTGTGGTGGTATGTATTAGGGGTAATACGGTACACCAGGAATGCCGAGGAGCTATTGGAGGACAGATGCTGGATCCCGATTGGATCCTCCACCTACTGGGCTGCATAGATAGGAGGGGTATAAGAACCTGGGTTTAATCCCCGCAGCAGGATTCTGTGACTGAGCTGCTGGGGCACGTGTCTGAACAAGTCTGCTCAATAAAGCCTCGATTGAAGTTCTTTACGTCTCGCCTCGTGTGTGATCGATGGTGCTACAATCCTTTAACACACCTTTGTTCTTTTCACGTAAATATAGGGCTCCTGAAACATCTCCTGCAGTTTAGACAGTTTGTGACTGTTATGATGGGTTCATTTGGGACAGAAGAAGTTGTCCCTGAGGATGAAGCAATTTCTCAAGGTATGGTACCACAAAGCCTTTACATACAGGGTGACTGGGGAAAATAACATGAACAATGACAGAAAAAAAAGACCTTCTGGTCTTTTTAGCCTGTGCTACAGAACTATGATGTCTTTTGCATCAAAATATGTATACTCTCCACCTTGCCCGAAAACCATGTGATCTTATGGAAGTGGTGAAATAAGATCAAAATCTGAGGCCAGTTTATAGAGTAATTCAACTGCCTTAATTGATTGAAACTAGTCTAGTAGGTCACATTGATTTCAAGTCTTGTTGTACCTACCATTTTTACGTGTTAAATGCACCCCATTCAGAAACAGGTCCTGCTCCCACTGGAAGAAATTCTGTGTTCGCTGCATGAGCCAGCAGCCTGTTCCATTTTCCTTGGGAAAAGCACCTCTTCAAATGCAGTCTAGTTCTGGCCTTTTATAACTTGAAATTGTGATCCTTAGTCCTCCCTAACCTTTAAGTGACAAAATATGTCCACATAAACAAAGTTTGTGCTTATTGTCTTATTGTCCTGTACATTTGGTCAAATCATCTATAAGTCCCCACAGTGCAGAAGGAGACCATTGGCCCATCGAGTCTTCCCTGACCCACTGAAAGAGTACCCTATCAAGGCCCATGCCCCCACCCTATCCCTGTAGCCCAGTAACCACACCTAACCTTTTGGATACTAAGGGGCAATTTATCATGGCCAATCCACCTAACCTGCACATCTTTGGAGCACCGGGAGGAAACCCACGCGGACGCGGGGAGAATGTGCAAACTCCATGCAGTGACCCAAGGCTGGGATTGAACTCAGGTTCCTAGCACTGTGAGGCAGCAGTTCTAACTGCTGTGCTGCCCACTATGTTTCTCTAAAATGTAGGGTCCCACTTATTTGAGCTTTTCTTGATAAACGAGGTGCTTAAAACTGGAAATTAATCTAATGGCCATTATTGGCACTTTTTCCCAAGCCTCAGTATCACCCAGGAAGGACACCAAAAATAGACACAGCAGTCTACCTGAGGCCTAGTTATTGTTTTTTTACAAAGACAGTATGGCATTCCTGTTGAAAACTCTATTACGAAGGAGAGGGCAAACTAAGATCTAGTTTTCCCTAAGAGTGTAGTCCAATAGCCTAAACAGTATGAGTATAATCTGTGATGATCCTTGGATAAAGGAAGGGCATGGATGCAGTTTAAGACAAGAAGTTTAAATTCTAATGCATTAGAGGATAGTGAGTGAGGTGATAAGTCTGAAAGGACCGGAGTTATAGATGAATGGGGATAAATGAGAGACTACGGATTGGTGTGGATTTTTAATCAGAAGAACAGAGTGCCAGTAATGCTGCAGTGTAGGCATTCAAAACACTTAATGGAGAAGAAAATGATGCTGAATAAAATGTTGAGAGTTGACTGAAGGCATGATTGTCGAGGGAGGTTTGAGCAGGTGTTTCAATATGAATAGTGGTTCGTGGTAGCAAGGCAGAGGGGTTTAGAAAATGATGTGGAGATGCTGCCGTTGGACTGGGGTGGGCACAGTAAGAAATCTTACAACACCAGGTTAAAGTCCAACAGGTTTGGAAATGATAGCAGGGCTAATCCAACTAAAGGCTTTGCTAAAGCTGGAGGGAGGAAAACACAGGAAACCAACATCACAAGAACAGAAGGTGACTGCTGGCACATGAGATTGGAGTCGCAAAGATTTGAGACTGAGTTTTACCTCTTTCCCCACCTCCACCCTGACCATGGGGGATAAAATTAGGCATAAGAGCCATGGTAGTCGCACCATGCCTGTCACCTGTTTGCTCACTTGTGGGCTAATTGATGCCCTTAAGTGGTCGGTTAATGGCCGACCACCTTACCACCACTAGGGTTTTTCTCTAGCAGGGGAACACCACGCCAATTGTCCAGGCTGTTCCGTGAAACCTGATTGGGCCAGGGCTGATGGGTGTTCAGGCACCCAAGGTATTCTTCTCCCATCTCCCTGCGTTTCTCCTACCCCTCCACCCTGTTAATCCTCCACCCCACCTCGCCAAAGTCTGCCAGCCTAGCCTGGGAAAGACCCTGACATAACCCCGGGTTCAGTCGGCATCTTCTGTTCAGATTGGATGCCGCCCCATCTTTGGCCATTGTTTCCAGTGAAGCTTCTGGGACAAGAGATTGCGACATTTGATTGGCCAGCAGCTCTTGGAGGCAGGATGTACTTTCTGATGGGCACAGAGTTCCCGCCTCAAGCCAATTAAAATGGCCACGGAGTGCGCCAGCCAAGCACAGTGTGGCCTGCCCCCAATATTATATCAAGGACAAGGGAGTTTGCGCCCTGTATAAAATTCACTGGAGCAAGAGGGTCAATTAGGCAAAGAGAATGATAAGTGGGCAAATCTCAAATCTTAGTTTGGGATAGAACTAGGAGTTTGTGAAGATTGGAGTGTAGGTAGTGGTGTTCAAGGCCAGTTGAAAGTGGCACTGCTAACTCCCAGGTTTTTTTCAGAATCTGCCAAGATTATATAGCAATGCAATGCACAGGCCAACTGACCATTAGGAGAATATCAACATGTGTCACTGAGATGGTTTCACAAATTAAAAATGTTGGAAGTCTGCGAAATTCTGAGGAAAATGTTTTTCAGAATTCTCTCTTAAATTGGATCTTTACAAATTAATTTGAAGTGAGGGATGTACATAACACTGAGAACTGATTGTTATTTGCTTCGGAAATCTTCTCAAAACCAAGGACTAGGGTCAGATATAAGATGCAAAAGGGACGTTATTTTTATTATTGTTATGACCATAGCGGATATCAATTGCGAAGCAAACCAAATCCCAAAGGCGTCAAGGGTGACACGGTAAGTGATTAGCACTGTGGCTTCACAGCGCCAGGGTCCCAGGTTCGATTCCCGGCTTGGGTCACTGTCTGTGCGGAGTCTGCACGTTCTCCCCGTGTCTGCGTGGGTTTCCTCCGGGTGCTCCGGTTTCCTCCCACAGTCCAAAGACGTGCAGGTTAGTTGGATTGGCCATGCTAAATTGCCCTTAGTGTCCAAAAAGGTTAGGAGGGGTTATTGGGTTACGGGGATAGGGTGGAAGTGAGGGCCCAAGTGGGTCGGTGCACACTCAATGGGCCGAATGGCCTCCTTCTGCACTGTATGTTTTATGTTCTATACTTGTTATTTGTATTCAGAAACCTAGTAGAAAAGTATTTTAAAAAAAATTTAGAGTACCCAATTACTTTTTTCCAATTACGGGGTAATTTAGTGTGGCCAATCCACCTAATCTACACATCTTTGGATTGTGGTAGTGAAACCCACGCAGACAAGGGGAGAATGTGCAAACTCTGCATAGTCAGTGACCTGGGGCTGGGATCGAACCTGGGTTCTCGGCGCCATTGGCAGCAGTGCTAACCACTGGGCTACCGTGCTGCCCTTAAATAATAGAAAAGTATTGATCTCAGCAGAAATAAGTCCAGTAACACGTGGGATTATAAATTCATAAAATATAGGAGCAAAATTAGGCCCTTTGGCCCTTCGAGTCTGCTCCGCCATTCTATCATGGCTGATATGTTCCTCATCTGTTACCTACAATGTTACAGACCAAGAGCTGAATTACAAAATCAGCCAGAGCATCTCCTCCCTAGAATACATGACCTAGGAGCAGGAGTGGGCAATTTAGCCTCCCGAGACTAACATCCTCAATGTGATCATGGCTGATCCCATCCTGGCCTCAACTCCACTGTCCTGCCCGTCCTCCATCTCCTTTCAACCCATTACCAATTAAAAATCTGTCTAACTCCTCCTTAAAATTACTCACTGTCCTAGCATCCACCGCACTCTGGGGGAGCGAATTCCGCAGATTCACAACCCTTTGCGAGAAGTAGTGTTTCCTCAAATCTGTTTTAAATTTGCTATCTCGTATTCTAAGATTATGACCTCTCGTTTTAGAATGCCCCACAAGAGGAAGCATCTGCTCCATGTCTACTTTATCCATACCTTTTAGCATTGTAAACCTGTGGTAATACCAGGTATTGCAGTACCTGAGAGGTGGATGCCCATTGGCTAGACCTAGGAGTCTACCATTGGCCAACGTACGTAGCTCCGCCCTGAGAGGCGGGGTACAAGAACCAATGCCGTCCCAGCAGCCTTCACTTTCTGTATCGAAGCTGCTGGGTACAGTTCTAGCTGATTAAAGCCGATTAGTATGACTCTCCTTGTCTCACGAGTAATTGATTGTGCATCAATTTAATCAGCTATTACTTCTGAAAGGATGGACCTCCGCATCAAGCCGGAATGCCTTCAGCTCAGTCCCCACGCAGACAACTCCGCTGCTATCTTCAAGCGCTGGCTGGTGTGTTTTAAGAGCTTCGTCGACATGGCCGCCGACACCCCCACGGAAAGGCAGAAAATGCACCTTCTACGCTCCCGAGTCAGCCCTGCAATCTACCCTCTGATCGAGGAGGCGGAGAATTATGCTGCAGCTATCGAGCTGCTAGAAGGACATTACATCCGTCCTCTGAACCAGGTCTACGCCCGTCACCTGTTGGCAACTAGTAGGCAGAGCCCTGAAGAAACACTGGAAGACTTCTATCGTGCTCTACTAGTGCTGGGCCGGAACTGCGGCTGCCCACCAGTCACGGGCAACGAGCACACGGAACTTTTAATTCGGGACGCTTTCGTGGCAGGTATGTCTTTCCCCGACATCCGCAGAAGGCTCCTTGAAATGGACACGCTGAGCCTCACGGAGGCACGGGCCCTGGCAGGGTCAATGGACGTTGCGTACAAAAACGCACTGGCTTTTGCTCCCGGGCGCACGGCACCCCCCTGGGCTGCGTGGCACCCCGTCACGGCAGCCCCCCCAGACTTTCCCACTAACCCCGCAGGCCTGCGCCGCTACATGGCCCGTTTTCACCGCCGGCCAACGCTGCTTCTTCTGTGGCCAAGCGAATCATCCCCGCGCGCGCTGCCCAGCCCGTACCGCCACCTGCAAAGGGTGCAGCAAGAAAGGCCACTATGTCGCGGTCTGCCAGGCTCGCGCCGTGGCAGCGGTCGCCAGCGACTATCGGCAGCCTTTGTTCCAGGTCCTGGCAGTCCAAGGCCCACTGTCGCCCTCCTATCCCCAGGCAACATGCGATCCACGGGCGCGGCCATTTTGCCCCTCGGCCACCATGCTGGATGGGTGGGCGCCGCCATTTTGTCCCTCGCCGACGCCATCTTCTGCATCCCCGGAATCCATGTGTGACCCGTGGCTGACGCCATCTTGGATGGGGCCTCAAGTCCCCAGCACTGCCGACTCCACACTGCCTGACCAGAACTCCCCCTTGCTGCAGCTGGCCTCCGTTACCCTGGACCGGCCTCAAGCCCCCAGCACCGCCGACTCCACGCTGCCTGACCAGAACTCCCCCTTGCTACAGCTGGCCTCCGTTACCCGGGACCGGCCTCAGCCCTCCAGCACTGCCGACTCCACGCTGCCTGACCAGACCTTCCCCTTGCTGCAGCTGGCCTCCGTGACCCTGGACCAGAGTCGGCCCTGGACGCTAGCGAAAGCAACCACAATGATCGCCATCAACGGTCACGTGATGTCGTGCCTGATCGACTCCGGGAGCATGGAAAGCTTCGTCCACCCCGACACGGTAAGGCGCTGTTCTCTTGTCACCCATCCCATAAACCAACGGATCTCCCTGGCCTCCGGGTCACACGCGGTGGAGATAAAGGGGTTCTGCCTAGCGAACGTCCCTGTCCAAGGCAGGGAATTCCGCAATTTCCGCCTGTACGTTCTGCCGCACCTCTGCGCAGCCACCCTTCTTGGGCTGGATTTCCAGTGCCACCTACTAAGCCTGACCTTTAAATTTGGCAGCCCTATACCCCCCTTACTGTCTGCGGCCTCGCGACCCTTAAGGTTGACCGGCCTTCCCTGTTTGCGAACCTCACCCCGGATTGCAAACCCATCGCCACCAGGAGCAGACGGTACAGTGCCCAGGACCGGACCTTCATCAGGTCCGTGGTCCAAAGGCTGCTGAAGGAAGGGGTAATCGAAGCAAGCAACAGCCCCTGGAGGGCTCAAGTAGTGGTGGTAAAGACCGGGGAGAAACATAGGATGGTCATCTACTATAGCCAGACCACCAACCGGTTTACGCAGCTGGACGCATACCCTCTCCCCCGTATAGCCGACCTGGTAAACAGGATTGCGCAATACAAGGTCTTCTCCACGGTGGATCTCAAGTCTGCCTACCACCAGCTGCCCCTCCGTCATGGGGACCGCCAGTACACTGCCTTCGAAGCAGATGGGCGGCTCTATCACTTTTTAAGGGTTCCCTTCGGTGTCACGAACGGGGTCTCGGTCTTCCAGAGTGAGATGGACCGAATGGTTGACCGGTACGGCTTACGCGCAACGTTCCGTATCTTGATAACGTCACCATCTGCGGCCATGACCAGCAGGACCACGACACCAACCTCCGAAAATTTCTCCAGACCGCGAATCTCCTTAATCTGACCTACAATAAGGATCTACAGAAGACCTACAGAAGACAACATGGGACACAACCGACAGAATACCCTTCGTCGTCCAGTACTTCCCCGGAGCGGAGAAACTACGTCATCTTCTTCACAGCCTTCAACATGTCATTGATGACGATGAACATCTTGCCAAGGTCATCCCCACAACCCCACTACTTGCCTTCAAACAACCGCGCAACCTCAAACGAACCATTGTTTGCAGCAAACTACCCAGTCTTCAGAACAGCGACCACGACACCACACAACCCTGTCATGGCAATCTCTGCAAGACGTGCAAGATCATCGACATGGATACCACTATTACACGTGAGAACACCACCCACCAGGTACGCGGTACATACTCGTGCGACTCGGCCAACGTTGTCTACCTCATACGCTGCAGGAAAGAATGTCCCGAAGCGTGGTACATTGGCGAGACCATGCAGACGCTGCGACAACGAATGAACGGACATCGCGCAACAATCACCAGGCAGGAATGTTCCCTTCCAGTCGGGGAACACTTCAGCAGTCAAGGGCATTCAGCCTCTGATCTCCGGGTAAGCGTTCTCCAAGGCGGCCTTCAGGACCCGCGACAACGCAGAATCGCCGAGTAGAAACTTATTGCCAAGTTCCGCACACATGAGTGCGGCCTCAACCGGGACCTGGGATTCATGTCGCATTACATTCATCCCCCACCATCTGGCCTGCGAAATCCTACCAACTGTCCTGGCTTGGTACAATTCACACCTCTTTAACCTGGGGTTACCCCATCTCTGGATCTGTAAAGATTTAATCACCTGCTAATGCTCGCATTCCAAGCATTGTGTGGCATCTTTGAATTTGTCTATATATGTGTTTCTGGAACAGACCTCTTCATTCACCTGAGGAAGGAGCAGCGCTCCGAAAGCTAGTGACATCGAAACAAACCTGTTGGACTTTAACCTGGTGTTGTAAGACTTCGTACTGTGCTCACCTCAGTCCAACGCCGGCATCTCCACATCATGGCTACCAACGACACCGCAAACCGCCGGCTCAAAGTGGAGAGGATCTCCAGGAAGATCGCGCATATAGACACTGACATTAAGTTTCTACAAAGATGCAAGAAAGCAGACAAGATCCCGAAAGGGCTACAGATCACAAACCCACTCAAGTCGACCTACAACACAGACTTCGCTGAGAGACTCTGCCGTTGCACCTCTCACACTCCTCAACCACCTCGTACACCAGCTCTACAGCAGACGACGCAACCTGGAAACCAAGATAGAGGCCATATTCTCAACTTGCGCTCAGGATGCAGCAGACCAGCTGCGGAACACCGCCAAACAGATGAGACAACAATACTATGCCACCTATATGCATACCAAGAACAGAAAGCTTGAGAAACTTGGCATCACCACCGGCAGCAACCAAGCCACCCCCGGTGTCACAGTAGAAAACAATACAGGGAAATCTATTGTCAACTTGTCAGACTACACCCTTCAACCAGATGAAATCGAAGTCCTCAGCAGAGGGCTCAATTTCTGCACCACCACCAAAATGGACCCCATCAGTCTCGCGGCAGACACGGAGGAATTCATCAGGCGAATGAGGCTCCGGGAATTCTTCCACAGACCCCAAGAGGCCAACAGCGAACCCAAGCAGACTACCAATGAACCGGAACAGCAGACCGAGAGATCTGCGGTGCGGCAACCGAAGAGGAAAGAGTCGAATTGGACCCCTCCGGAAGGCCGCTGCCTTAGACTCGACATGTATGCTCAAGCCGTCAGGAGTCGCGTCAATGCCAGATTCATCAGTCGCATTCACAAGACAGCCCCGAACGTCACCCAAGCACAACGCAATGCCATCCGCGCTCTCAAGACCAACCACAGCATCGTCATCAAACCAGCAGACAAAGGGGGGGCCACTGTCGTACTGAACAGAACGGACTACTGCAAAGAAGTATACCGACAACTGAACAACCAAGAACACTACAGACAGTTACCCGCAGATCCGACCAAGGAACACATCCGCCAACTTAACAGACTGATCAAGACCTTGGATCCAGATCTTCAGAGCACCCTACGTGCTCTCATCCCACGTACTCCCCGTATTGGAGATCTCTACTGCCTCCCGAAAATACATAAGGCCAACACACCAGGCCGCCCTATCATTTCAGGCAATGGGACCCTGTGTGAGAACCTCTCTGGCTACATCGAGGGCATCTTGAAACCCATCGTACAAGGTACACCCAGCTTCTGTCGCGACACGACGGACTTCCTACAGAAACTCAGCACCCACGGACCAGTTGAACCAGGAACATTCCTCGTCACAATGGACGTCTCGGCACTCTACACCAGCATCCCCCATGACGACGGCATTGCTGCAACAGCCTCAGTACTCAACACCGACAACTGCCAATCTCCAGACGCAATTCTGCAACTCATCCGCTTCATTCTGGATCACAACGTCTTCACCTTCGACAACAAGTTCTTCATCCAGACGCACGGAACAGCCATGGGGACCAAATTCGCACCCCAATACGCCAACATCTTCATGCACAAGTTTGAACAGGACCTACTCACCGCACAGGACCTTCAACCGATGTTATACACCAGATACATCGATGACATTTTTCTCCTTTGGACCCACGGCGAAGAATCACTGAAACGACTACACGATGACATTAATAAGTTCCATCCAACCATCAGACTCACCATGGACTACTCTCCAAAATCAGTTGCATTCTTGGACACACTGGTCTCCATCAAGGACGGTCACCTCAGCACTTCGCTTTACCGCAAACCTACGGATAACCTCATGATGCTCCACTTCTCCAGCTTCCACCCTAAACACATTAAAGAAGCCATCCCCTATGGACAAGCGCTCCGTATACACAGGATCTGCTCAGACGAGGAGGAGCGTAACAGACATCTACAGACGTTGAAAGATGCCCTCGTACAAACGGGATATGGCACTCGACTCATCGATCAACAGTTCCAACGCGCCACAGCGAAAAACCGGACCGACCTCCTCAGAAGACAAACATGGGACACAACCGACAGAATACCCTTCGTCGTCCAGTACTTCCCCGGAGCGGAGAAACTACGTCATCTTCTTCACAGCCTTCAACACGTCATTGATGACGATGAACATCTTGCCAAGGTCATCCCCACACCCCCACTACTTGCCTTCAAACAACCGCGCAACCTCAAACGAACCATTGTTTGCAGCAAACTACCCAGTCTTCAGAACAGCGACCACGACACCACACAACCCTGTCATGGCAATCTCTGCAAGTCGTGCCAGATCATCGACATGGATACCACTATTACACGTGAGAACACCACCCACCAGGTACGCGGTACATACTCGTGCGACTCGGCCAACGTTGTCTACCTCATACGCTGCAGGAAAGGATGTCCCGAAGCGTGGTACATTGGCGAGACCATGCAGACGCTGCGACAACGAATGAACGGACATCGCGCAACAATCACCAGGCAGGAATGTTCCCTACCAGTCGGGGAACACTTCAGCAGTCAAGGGCATTCAGCCTCTGATCTCCAGGTAAGCGTTCTCCAAGGCGGCCTTCAGGACCCGCGACAACGCAGAATCGCCGAGCAGAAACTTATAGCCAAGTTCCGCACACATGAGTGCGGCCTCAACCGGGACCTGGGATTCATGTCGCGTTACATTCATCCCCCACCATCTGGCCTGCGAAATCCTACCAACTGTCCTGGCTTGGTACAATTCACACCTCTTTAACCTGGGGTTACCCCATCTCTGGATCTGTAAAGATTTAATCACCTGCTAATGCTCGCATTCCAAGCATTGTGTGGCATCTTTGAATTTGTCTATATATGTGTTTCTGGAACAGACCTCTTCATTCACCTGAGGAAGGAGCAGCGCTCCGAAAGCTAGTGACATCGAAACAAACCTGTTGGACTTTAACCTGGTGTTGTAAGACTTCGTACTGTGCTCACCCCAGTCCAACGCCGGCATCTCCACATCATGGCTACAATAAGGAGAAATGCGTGTTTAGCACCGACCGTCTAGCCATCCTAGGCTACGTAGTGCGAAATGGAGTCATAGGCCCCAACCCTGAACGCATGCGCCCCCTCATGGAGTTCCCCCTCCCTCACTGCCCCAAGGCCCTAAAGCGCTGCCTCGGCTTCTTTAGCTATTATGCACAATGGGTCCCTAATTACGCAGACAAGGCTCGACCCCTGATCCAGTGCACAACCTTCCCCCTGTCAACGGAGGCCCGCCAGGCCTTCTGTCGCATCAAAGCGGACATCGCAAAAGCCACGATTCGCGCCATCGACGAGTCCCTCCCCTTCCAGGTCGAGAGCGATGGGTCCGACGTAGCTCTGGCGGCCACCCTCAACCAAGCGGGCAGGCCCGTGGCTTTCTTCTCCCGCGCTCTCCATACTTCCGAAATTCGCCACTCCTCGGTCGAAAAGGAGGCCCAGGCCATAGTAGAACCTGTGCGACACTGGAGGCATTAGCTGGTCGGCAGGAGATTCACTCTCCTCACGGACCAACGGTCGGTGGCCTTCATGTTCGATAATGCACAGCGGGGAAAGATTAAGAACGACAAGATCTTACGGTGGAGGATAGAACTCTCCACCTACAATAACGAGATCTTGTACCATCCCGGGAAGCTGAACGAGTCTCCTAATGCCCTGTCCCACGGCACTTGTGCCACCGCACAAGTAGACCGCCTCCGAGCCCTCCACGAGGACCTCTGCCACCCGGGGGTCACTCGTTTCTTTCATTTCGTTATGACCCGCAACCTGCCCTACTCCATCGAGGAGGTCAGGACAGTCACCAGGGACTGCCGAATCTGCGCGGAGTGCAAACCGCACTTCTACCGGCCAGAGAGAGCGCATCTGATAAAGGCTTCCCGCCCCTTTGAACGCCTCAGCATGGATTTCAGGGGCCCTCTCGCCTCCACTGACCGCAACACGTATTTCCTGAACATGATTGACGAACACTCCCGGTTCCCATTCGTCATCCCCTGCCTGGACATGACCACGACCACCGTCATCAAGGCCCTCCAGGGTATTTTTACACTGTTCGGTTTCCCCGCATACATTCACAGTGATAGGGGGTCCTCCTTTATGAGCGACGAATTGCGTCAATTCCTGCTCAGCAAAGGCATCGCCTCCAGCAGGACGACCAGTTACAACCCCCGGGGAAATGGGCAAGTAGAGTGGGAGAACGGAACGGTCTGGAAGACCGTCCTGCTGGCCCTTCGGTCCAGGAATCTCCCAGTCTCCTGCTGGCAAGAAGTTCTCCCAGTGGCACTTCACTCCATTCGGTCGCTGCTATGTACTACCACAAACCAGACACCTCACGAACGTCTCCTTGTTTTCCTCAGGAAGTCCTCCTCCGGGACCTCGCTCCCAACCTGGCTAGCGACACCCGGACCCGTCCTGATGCGAAAACATGTGAGGGCGCACAAGTCGGACCCGTTGGTCGAGAGGGTCCACCTGCTGCATGCCAACCCCCAGTACGCCTACGTGACGTTTCCCGACGGCCGCCAAGACACGGTCTCCCTTCGGGACCTGGCGCCCGCCGGAGCCCCACGCGCACCCGCACCATTGCCCCCACCTCCACACCCCCCGCAGCACCTGACCGGAGGGTCAGTAATGCCGCTACCCCTACCCGGCGCCGAACGAGCACCGAAGCCCCCTACAGGCGCCCCTCCACCCTGGCCACTTTTCGCCCCAACAGCGCCGCCTAGGAGTGACGAAGCTGCCAGGGAGGAAGACACCACGTTCCCGGAGCCACAACCGCCGGGTCCCCCACCAGGATCATCGCCGAAGCCCAGACGTTCCAGAAGGACGACCAGGCCACCCGACCATCTGATTGCTGCACCTTAAAACACTAAAAACTATCTCTGTTACCCTCGACATCACGGTACCTCAATACCTGGTCCTACCATGCAAAAGGCGACAGTAACGCTGGCCAGCGCCCCGCTGGGTTCTTTTTAACAGGGGGTGAATGTGGTAATACCAGGTATTGCAGTACCTGAGAGGTGGATGCCCATTGGCTAGACCTAGGAGGCTACCATTGGCCAACGTACGTAGTTCCGCCCTAAGAGGCGGGGTATAAGAACCAATGCCGTCCCAGCAGCCTTCACTTTCTGTATCGAAGCTGCTGGGTACAGTTCTAGCTGATTAAAGCCAATTAGTATGACTCTCCTTGTCTCACGAGTAATTGATTATGCATCAATACCTCAATTTGATCTCCCCTCATTCACCTAAACTCTCGAGAGTATAGGCCTAAACTGTTCAATCTCTCCTCATACGACAAACCCCTCGGGCGCAATTCTCCGCTCCCGCGCCGGCTGGGAGAATTGCCTGGGTCGCCAGATTTTTCCGCGACGCCGGTCCGACGCCCTCCCGCGATTCTCCCAAGCAGCGAGAATGCCCCGTCGAGATCCGTGCGGCGCAGGCCGGAGAATCGTCGGAGACACCCAAAATAGAGATTCTCCGGCACCTCTGCTATTCTCAGGCCCGGATGGGCCGAGCGGCAAGCCCAAAATGGCGGGTTCCCCCCGGCGCCGTCCACACCTGGTCGCTGCCGGCGGAAATAGCGCAGGAACGCTGGGGGGGGCGGCCTGCGGGGGGGGGGGAGGGGGGATCCTGCACCGGGGGGGCCTCAAATGGGATGTGGCCCGCGATCGGTGCCCACCGATCGTCGGGCTGTCCTCTCTGAAGGAGGACCTCCTTTCTTCCGCAGCCCCGCAAGATCCGTCTTGCATCCTCTTGCGGGGCGGACTCGGAGAGGACGGCAACCGCGCATGTGCGGGTTGGCACCGGCCAACCCATGCATGCGCGGGTGATGCCAGTTATGTGGCGCCGGCCGCGTCATGTATGTGGCGCCGCCTTTACGCGGCGCCAAGGCCTGGCGCGTGTAAATGACACGGCGCCGCTCCTAGCCCATTATTGGGCCCTGAATCGGTTGGGATAGGGGCCGTTTTGCGCCGTCGTGAACCTCGACGGTGTTCACGACGGCGCGAACACTCTGCCTCCATTTCGGAGAATCCCACCCCCTATCTCTGGAATCAAGTAGAACCTCCTCTGAACTGCCTCCAATGCCACTACATCTTTCCTCAAATAAGGGGACCAAGACTGTGCACAATTCTCCAGGTGCAGTCTTACCAATGCCTTGTGTAGTTGCAACAACACTTCCTTCTCTTTATACTAAATTCCTTTTGCTATAAATGCCAACATTCCATTTGCATTCCTTATTATCTGCTGCACCTGCATGCTCGTTTTCTGTGACTCATGCACGAGTACACCCAGATCCCTCTACATCAGAGCACCCAAAATCTCTCCCCATTTTGATAATAAGTTGCCTTTCCATTTTTTCAACCAAAATGCATGACCTCACACTTATCCACATTAAACTCCATCTGCCACATTTTAGCCCACTCTCCTGACCTATCTATAACCATTTTGTAAGGTTCTTATTTCCTCATTGCAACTTACTGTCCCACCTATTTTAGAGTCATCTGTGAATTTGGCTATAGAACCTTCTATTTTTATCCCTGTAGCCAAGTCGTTAATATAGATTGTAAATAGCTGGGGCCCAATGACCGAACCCTGTGGCACCCAACTAGTTACATCTTGCCATCCAGAAAAGACCCATTTATCCCGACTCTCTGTCTCCTCTTCGTCAGCCAGTCTTCTATCCAAGCTAATAAGTTACCTGATTCAAACTTCACCTTCTCCCAGCCCAGAGCTGTTTTCATCAGGAGGTCTTGCTCACACGGACAGCAACAAATCCTCTCAACATTGTTCCTTAAATATCCTTTTTCTCTTTCATCTACAATTCCATTGTCCTCAGCACTTCTTTGAACTCAACTTTTCCAAAATAAAAAATCTTTCCTGTCTTCCTTTCATCCCCACTTTTGGGTCAAATAATATTGAATAACCTTCCCTTGTTTACTTAGGAACAGTTGCAAGTTGTAAAAGCTTTTTACCTCACTTTAAAATTTAACAGCTGATAAACCAGGTCCCTAATGGAAATTCTTAATCTTTATGTATTTACTTAGAAAAACATTTGACCATAACTTCATTACAAATGCATGCATTTAGCACCTTCTCATCTCTCAATTCTTCAGACAAACTGACACCATTTAACCTATTCCCAACTTAATTAAATCATTTACACACAGCCTTCTTTACAGAATAACACAATATCCCCCCCAAAATATATTTTTAAATCCATTTTCACAAAGTTGGATACAGAACTGGCTTGGGCACAGAAGACAATGGGTATCAATAGAAGGGTTCTTTTCTGAATGGAAGGCTGCGACTAGCGGCATTCCACAGGTATCAGCTCTGGGGCCTTTGTTATTAGTGGTGTATATAAATGATTTGGAACAAAATTTGGCTGATCTGATTTGTAAGTTCGCAGATGACACAAAAATTGGTGGAGTTGGTGATAGTTAAGAGGATTGTCAGAGGATACAGCAGGATATAAACTGGTTGGAGTCTTAGGCGGAGAAATGGCAGATAGAGTTTAAGTGTGAGATAATGCACTTTGGAAGGTCCAATGCAATTAGGGATTACACAATAAATGATAGAACACTTGCGAGAACTGACAGGCAGAGAGATCTGTATGTCCACTTATCATTGAAAGTAGCAACGCATGTGGATAAGGTGGTCAAGAAGGCATGCTGGCCTTCATCGGTCGGGGCATTAAATATAAAAATTGGCAAGTCATGTTGCAGCTTAGTTAGGCCTCATTTGGAACATAGTGTACAATTCTGGTCGCCACACTACCATAAGGATGTGGATGCTTTGGAGAGGGTACAGAAGCGGTTTACTGGGATGTTGCCTGGTATGGAGGGCATTAGCTTTGAGGAGAGGTTAGATAAACTCGGTCTGTTCTCACTGGAATAACGGAGGTTGAGAGGCGACCTGATAGAGGTCTACAAAATTATGAGTGGCATGGACAGAGTGGATAGTCAGATTCTCTTTCTTAGGGTAGGAGAGTCAAGTACTAGGGTACTTAGAACAAAGAACAAAGAAAAATACAGCACAGGAACAGGCCTTTCGGCCCTCCAGGCCTGCGCCGACCATGCTGCCCGTCTAAACTAAAATCTTCTACACTTCCAGGGTCCGTATCCCCCTATTCCCATCCTAGTCATGTATTTGTCAAGATGCCCCTTAAACGTCACTATCGTCCCGGCTTCCACCACCTCCTCCGACAGCGAGTTCCAGGCACCCACTACCCTCTGTGTAAAAAACGTGCCTCATACATCTCCTCTAAACCTTGCCCCTCACACCTTAAACCTATGCCCCTTAGTAATTGATCCCTCTACCCTGGGAAAAAGTCTCTGGCTATCCACCCTGTTTATGCCCCTCATAATTTTGCAGACCTCTGTCAGGTCGCCCCTCAACCTCCTGTGTTCCAGTGAGAACAAACCAAGTTGACTTAGGTTTAAAGTGCATTGGGAAAAGTTTAGAACAGATGTGTGAGGAAATTTTTTACATAGAGAGGTAAATATATGGAACGCGCTGCCTGGTGAGGTGGTGGGAGCATGTACGATAGCGGCATTTAAGGGGCATCTAGACAAATATATGAATAGGGTGGGATACGGACTCCGTAACGGCATACGGTTTTAGTTTAGGCAGGTACCATGGTCGGCGCAAGCTTGGAGGGCCGAAGGGCCTGTTACTGTGCTGTGTTGTTCTTTCTTCTTAGATGTTGGCTCGTATTTTTGTAGGAAAACCTGACCTTTGCGCCTTTAAAAATGCACATCCGACCTGTGTGTGACTTTGCCCAAGGTTTTGTCTTTCACAAAGGGGTCATGTGTGCAATGCATTTTGTGAGCCACAGTGGAGTGCGTGAGGTGTGTGAGTGCAGTGTTGGGCCAGTTGGAGGATCTACCTTGGTTCTCCAATGCAGTCGTACAGTTCACACCATAATTGTTCCCTAAACTTCACTCACTCACTCCCCAGCACCTCTTATGTTACCCCATGCCCCTCAGATCATCCATGCTACTCTCTGCCACCTAATCACCCATGCCAACTCCATGCCTCTTCACCCCCATTCACCCCATGCCCTCTCAGATTGCCCATGTCATCTCCATGCCACCCATGCCCCACTCAGATCCCCATAACCCCTTCATATCCCCATAACCCCTTCATATCCTTCGCCACCTCCATATCTTCCATGTATTTTCCATAGCCACTCACCCAGTATGAGCCATGTTTAGTCCTCAGGAGCCATGAAATTATTTTAAAATCATGGAAAAAAATAAGCCTGTAATAATCTAATAAAACCTTGAATTGAACCCTTGTTATTGATGCTGGGATAAAAAACATTCCAGTACAAAAAAATTGTAATCCTTTAATTGCCTGTTAGGTTTGTTATCAAACAAGAAACCATGCCAAAGGTGTATTCTGTTATTACAGTCTTTTAAAAGTTTCAGTTGTTCTTGGATCAACAGATCATTTGCTGAGCTGAAACCATGATAAGGTTTGGACACCAACCAAGCATTCATAATGGCTATATTTGTCAGAATAAGAGCTTCCCAGTTACATTGACTGAAACTCTCAGAACAGAATGATGTCCGATTTCCATTTTGAAGCAGAGTGCCTGTTAGTTTATGGAGGGGAGCAGGTGCAGAGGTTTTTAAACTTGCAAAAGTTTTTTTTTTTAAAGAGCCAGAGCTGCCTGCCGATTTAAATCACAACACACAATGTGACAGCAGAGTCCGACAAGACATATTTTAACACTTTTTAATGTATTCTGGCACTTTTAACAATTGAAACACTACTGTAATGTGATGACAATTACACAATGTTGGTCAACGTAAGAGTCAACTTAACTTTGCAGGATAGGTCCCTATGATGAATCACTGTATTAAAAACACATCCACATTACAATCCAACATCTAACAGTGACATTTAAAAGTTTCTAAACATTTTACACACCTTTCAGAATGTTCCTGACTCCTCAGCAGGCTCACCCAGTGGTTATGGTTCACAAAATCCACCTCAGTGCATGAAAATAGTGTGCAGGTGGAGATACAATTTTTCTGTGGTCCTCTCAATGGGGACCCTGACCTTGGATAAGGTGTGTGTATGTGTTTTGCACCCAAGGCCTTCCTGACCTCCAAACGGCCACATGAAAATGGTGTGAGGAAGACACAGGGAAATTGTTTTTCAAACGACCCGATTTGCACCCTCACTAGAAGATGAGTATCGGCCCGAGAAGTGGATTAACACATTTCATGTAGGACACTTTCAATGGTTAGAAGGGATTTTATGTAGTAAATCTGGTTCAGACTTTAAACCAGAGCTCAGAAGTTAAAGAACAATTTCTACCTCGTGCCTAAATATAGAATTAGAGCAGCGACACTCTAGTCACAACGAATGTAGCAAAATAATTAAAGTCAACATTCCTTTAAATCTGAGTGAGATAAGTCTTTGATTGGTATAAACAAAATCAATTTATTGAGTAAGACATTATTAAGGATCTTCTGTTTTTTAGGTGGAAATTCGCTACTGTTACTGTTAAAAAAGGTAAGAGTCTTGAGTCGTGCAATCCAAATTTTCTACGGTTGTAGATGTGTGTATTCTGTATTCCAGATCCGTGTTTTGCCTGTATAGTTCTTCAATCAGATGTAAATGATTTATTTTCAAACAATAAATAATTAGGTCAAAGTTGTTAATCCTTTTGTGTGAATGTAATTGCAGGGGTGTAAAATGAACTAAAACCTGCACCAGTGTCCCCCTAAGGTATAAGATTTGACTGGAAACGGAATTAATTTACCCATCACCCTCAAAGATAAAAACAAATCCAAATGTGTTGCATAATCTCCTTGGATTCAATTTTATAATTACTTCCAACTTTCCAGTATGTCATATAGACATAGAACATACAGTGCAGAAGGAGGCCATTCGGCCCATCAAGTCTGCACCAACCCACCCTATTTCCACCCTATCCCCCTTACCCAATCACCTCACCTAACCTTTTTAGTCACTGAGGGCAATTTATCATGGCCAATCCACCTAACCTGCACGTCTTTGGACTGTGGGAGGAAACCGGAGCACCCGGAGGAAACCCACGCAGACACGGGGAGAACGTGCAGACTCCGCACAGACAGTGACCCAGCGGGGAATAGAACCTGGGACCCTGGCGCTGTGAAGCCACGGTGCTATCCACTTGTGCTACCGTGCTGCCCAAATTTGAAGTTCTTGATTAACTTACAGTCTCCTGTATAAATATAATTCTATATTTAAATGTATTTTCTCCAAGAGATCTGAGGGTTGGATTTGGTTGAATACATTAGGTGCTAATATGGGTCTGTGGTGACCAAGATGGGGTCTTAAGTTACAATGCCGATTTAGTCTATGTTTAGTGTCAAACACCATCTTGATAAATGAGTTGAAGCATGTGCTTGGGACAGCCACCTGGAGGATCGTTAAGGGGCCAATTCAGGATTAAATTGTATGATTGTACCCATTAAAAAAAGCTGCACAACATTTTAGTACACGACACTTTGTTTACCCTCTCCTAATAGCTACCAGCTGATTGGTATATAGAAGGCTTTGCTGAGAATTTCAAGCACTAATTAAAAATATATTCAATTGTCAGTGTTGACTTGTTGATTGAGATTGACTGCATTTGAGGAGGGCCTTTGGAACACCTGGGCGACTTTCTTGAACACTTTGTCAATTGGGCTTCACCAACATTTTATCAACATTTTTCCATGGATAATCTCCAGGATTTAACCAAAAAGGTTGAATGGTGTACTACTCCATCGGACATCTTAAAAGAGTCACCAGGAGAAAGAGAGCTGAGTTTGGGGCATCTTGCTAGCAGTCTTCCTTGCTTTGCATGTTGGAATTGAGGAGGAAATGAGGTCAAGTAGAGCAGCCTTAAGCTGCTGCAGAAAAGTATGAGAAGGGTCCTCAGTAGGAAGCCTTGTCCACCCAGAATGCCACTCTTCTATTTGTGATCTTCAAGCAAGTCTTTGCTCCAGATTTGTGCCTCCAGGTTGGGTGCACAGAGACGGAAGAATTCCTAACTCTGGGAAATCAGCCTTTAAAATTGGCTGCCCAACATTCTGATTTTTAGTTGGCCGATGGTAGGTGGTGCCAGGATGGCACTGCCAGGCTGGCCCAGGTGCAGAGGGAGTGCCAAGGTACCACCCTGCCCCGACCATCCAGGGGACTCTAATGGCCTGGGAGATCCCCCCCCCCCCGCTCCCCAGGTCCACGTTTGTGGAAACCAGTATTAAACGGCACCCTGGCGAGGTCTCCCAGGCCCAGTTGACACTGCGCCCCAATCTATTTTGCCATCAACGTAGCTCTCCAGATAATTTTAGTTGAATCTCACATCAGAGGAAAATAAAACTGGAACAAATCAATATCGACACATATTGTCAGTGAACGTTGCTGAAAGTGAGCCAAAAAACATAAAACATAACCAAGATCCACAAAACAAAGGTAAAATACACACAATGCAACATGCACTTTTATTTACATGCATTGCTTTTTGGATAATGCAGAATGGTATTTGAATATGAATATTATATTGAGAGATGAAGAAGTTCCTTATAAATATGGGGACAGAATATATGGCTTTAAAATGGCCATTTAATTATCCCTGTGCACCCTGGCTTGATAGAATTGATCTTGAAGCCATATGCAATAAATAACATGAAAAATTCTTCTTATTAACTATTCTTAAGCTCAAATGAATAAAGCATTTATATCTTTCTGAATTGTTAGTATATTTTATAAATATTACTTGCAATCATGTCTTATAAAAACCTATTTCAAAAGCAAAGATTACTAGCAGAACCATATTTTAAAAAAACTAGACAGCACCACCCTCTTCACAACCTATATCACCAAGTTTTAATGATGCTTTTGAGTCAACATTTGTCATTTGTATGGATTGATGCGACTCCTGTCTGATTTCTATTAATGTATAAGAAGGAAAATTGCATCAACTGGAATCAAGGCAGTAAACTTATTGCTATTATTTTAACTGCGCTATCGCTGCCCACAGCACATTGGTACCCAATCCATCAGTGTTCACCCATGCATGCTAATTTCAGACTCATGCTTGCGGCCCAGCCATATCACTTTGAATCCTGTCTGTTCAGGGTTTTTAGTAACATCACATAGCTGTTGTGAACGTTTAAGTTATTTAAGCAAACTTGAATTAGCATTGTTCCCAAAAGATGCATCTTCCCTAATTGTCTTCCTGTCTACTAATCTGAGATGATTGCAAGACACCGGCTGTGAAGTACAAATACTTTGGTATTTTGGAGCCTCTTAAAATACATTCAAATGTTATATTCACAGATGACTATGAGCAAACATTTAACATTTCCTGCTGTTGGCTGATTTGACTTTCGCACTTTGCTATTTTTTTCTTTGCTCTTCATTTTCTCTTGGCCCCTTTGTCTTTGTAGTAGGTCCAAAGGGCAATCCTGCAGCAACTGCAACATTTAGTCAAATTGACAGACACTTGCAGGCCACCAACACTTAAAATAGTACAACACTATTTTATTAAGTTAGAAACTGTTGAACATACTTTCACTGTGGGTTAACACAATGTTAGATTAAACCTATGCCTGTCCTAACCAGTCTATGCACTCAGCACATGGTGAAGATCTGTGCTGTAAGCTGTAAGCTCTGTCCTTCTGAGAGGCTGCATCCCGAATGAGCAGGAACGCTGATGCCCTCTGTGAGTGTGCTCTAACTGGTGATTGGCTGCGGTGTTGTGTGTGTTGATTGGTCTTGCTGTGTGTCCATCAGTGTGTGTGTCTGCACCATGATATACTGGTGTATATTATGACATCCCCCTTTTATAAAAAAATGTACGTGTGTGGCAATAAATAATGTGTGGTGAGAATGTTCCTCACTACGTGTGGGGTGCGAAGACATATTTACAGGACTACGTACATGAGAACTAAGCTATTTACATGGGAAGGAGCCTGGTGCAGAGAAGCAGTATGCAACAAGAGTAACGAGATCAACACTATATACAAACCAGGGAAATGATCAAACAAAGCAACGAAACAATTCAGAGAGTCCATAAATTTGAAAAGTTCATAAATCTAGTCTCTGAGGTGGGCGACGAATTCTGGTTGACCGCCTCAAGGGTGGGTCGAGAGCCGCCGGTTCAGGAGCGGGTTGGACTGCGTCAAAGTCAGGGGGAAGCAGAGTGACAGGGAGCTCTGCAAAGTCCGTGGCAGGGTCAGCAGGAGGGTAGGCGACACTGGAGGATCACGTGGCGAGTGTGGAACGAGACGAAGGGCACATCGATTGCGGCGCAGAATAGAGCCATCCGGTAGACGAACCAGGAACGAGCGGGGTGCCACCTGCCAAAGGACAACAGCGGTTGTAGATCAGCCACCATCCGGAAGATGGACGCGGACATTGTCATCTGGAGCCAGAGCAGGGAGATCAGCTGCACGGGAGTCCTGAGCAGCCTTGTGCAGTGCACGAGACAGCTGCATCCGGCGAAGGACCGGAACGTGGTCTAGGTCTGGGACATGGATGGACAGCACCATCGTCCTCAGGGTGCGACTCATGAGTAACTGGGCTGGCGACAGGCCAGTGGACAGTGGGGTGGAACGATAGGCCAGCAAGGCAAGGTAGAAATCAGACCCAGCATCGGCAGCCTTGCATAGGAGCCGTTTGACGATATGTACTCCCTTCTCTGCTTTGCCGTTGGATTGGGGGTACAAGGGACTGGACATCACATGGGCAAAACTGTACTGCCTGGCAAAGCTGGACCATTCTTGGCTGGCGAAGCAGGTGCCATTGTCCGACATAACCGTGAACGGGATGCCGTGTCGAGCAAAGTTTTCTTTACATGCACGAATGACTGCAGATGAGGTGAGGTCACGCAACCGTATCACCTCTGGGTAATTCGAAAAGTGGTCCACGATCAGGACATAGTCTCTACCCAGCGCGTGGAACAGGTCGATGCCCACCTTGGTCCATGGTGACGTGACCAACTCATGGGGCTGCAAGGTCTCACGTGGTTGGGCCGGCTGGAAGCGCTGACAAGTGGGGCAGTTGAGCACTGTGTTGGCTATGTCCTCATTAATGCCGGGCCAGTACACTGCCTCTCGGGCCCTCGGTGGCACTTTTCCACGCCAAGGTGGCCCTCGTGTAGTTGTTCCAGGACAAGCTGGCGCATGCTATGCGGGATGACTATGCGGTCATCCCGCATAGATCATCTCTGACATTATAGAATTGAGGGCATTGGCCCTTGAGCCACCCATCCGTTAGGTGGCGCATGACACGCTGTAGCAAGGGGTGAGCCGCCGTCTCGCGGCGAATTTGGACGAGGCGTTCATCCGAGGCAGAGAGATTGGAGGCCGCGAATGCCACATGGGCGTCAACCTGGCAGACAAATCCCGCTGGGTCACATGGAGTTTTGACTGCCCTGGACAGAGCGTCAACAATGATGAAGTCCTTGCTTGGGGTGTATACCAGCTGGAAGTCGTATTGCCGGAGCTTGAGAAGAATGCGCTGGAGGCGAGGCGTCATGTCGTTCATGTCTTTTTGTATTATATTGACCAGCGGGCGATGGTCGGTCTCGACGGTGAATTGAGGAAGTCCGTAGACACAATCGTGAAACTTAACAACACCGGTCAGAAGGCCGAGACACTCCTTTTCTATCTGCGCGTAGCGCTGCTCCGTGGGGGTCATCCCATGTGACGCATATGCAACGGGGGCCCATGATGAGGCCTCATCACGTTGAAGGAGCATTGCCCCAATGCCGGATTGACTGGCATCGGTTGAAATTTTGGTCTCCTTTGCTGGATCAAAGAAAGCTAAGACCAGGGCCGTGGTCAGTTTTGCCTTGAGTTCTCGCCATTCGCGCTCGTGGGCAGGGAGCCATTGGAAGTCTGTCGTCTTCCTGACCAGGTTCCTGAGAGCCGTGGTATGAGAGGCGAGGTTAGGGATGAATTTCCATAAATAATTGACCATGCCCAGAAATCGGAGGACGCCTTCTTGTCCTCTGGTGTTTTCATAGCTGTGATGGCAGCTACCTTGTCCGCATCCGGCTGCACACCCAATTGGGAGATGTGGTCCCCGAGGAACTTAAGTTCTGTTTGACCAAAAGAGCATTTGGCCCTGTTGAGGTGGAGGCCATGCTCATGTATATGTCTGAATACGCGCTGGAGGCGACTAACATGCTCCTGCGGGGTGGTGGACCAAATGATTATGTCATCAACATAGACACGAACACCTTCAATACCTTCCATCATTTGTTCCATAATCCTATGGAACAGTTCTGATGCAGAGATGATCCCAAACGGCATCTTGTTGTAACAATATCTTCCAAAGGGGGTGTTAAATGTGCAGAGTTTCCTGCCGGATTTATCGAGCTGGATTTGCCAGAATCCTTTCGAGGCGTCAAGTTTGGTAAAGAGCTTGGCGCGAGCCATCTCACATGTGAGCTCTTCGCGCTTGGGAATTGGATAGTGCTCTCTCATAATATTGCGATTTAGATCCTTGGGATCAATGCAAATTCTCAATTCGCCGGAAGGCTTTTTTACACATACCATTGAACTGACCCAGTCGGTCGGTTCTGTCACTTTGGAAATCACGCCTTGGTTCTGGAGGTCCTGCAGCTGCTGCTTGAGGCGGTCCTTAAGGGGTGCTGGGACCCTGCGAGGTGCGTGCACCACAGGCGTGGCATTCGGTTTTAATAAAACCTTGTAGGTGTACGGGAGTGTGCCCATGCCCTCGAAGATGTCGTGGTACTGGTTGATAATGGCGTCGCATTGCGCCCTGAAGTCAGTGTCCTGAAAGGCAGACGCGTGAGCAGGAGAGAGAGAGTGAACTCTCTGAACTAGGTTCAACAGCTTGCATGCCTGCGCGCCAAGCAGGGAGGCTTTCGAGGAGCCCACGATTTCAAAGGGATGGATGGCTTTGCGTCACTTCAAGTTGGCATGAGCCGCTGGCAGCAATGGCATTGCCATTATAATCTAATAGCTGGCAGGCTGATGGCAGGATGGCTGGTTCGACACGAAGGCTTTGGAGGTCAAACCGCACAATGAGATTGGCGGTGTCCATGCGGAATCGTATTTGGGACCGGTTGACCGTAAGGGTGGCACACCACTCATCGTCCGGATCGATGCTGTATACCGATAGGGGCTGGATTCTTTGCTTCGGGGACACCCTGTTTTTTGTAATGATACCGACTCGAAAAGGCGCCTTCGGGTCCTCGGTGTCAATATCGGGTAGCAGGTCCATGGGTTGAATGGCCCGGACATTCCTGCGGGGCTGGCTGGAGCGACGAGAGTTGGCAGGCTGATCTGATCTGCATAAAGCAGCATAGTGGCCAGGTTTGCCACATCGCAGGCATCGTCAGGATTTAGCAGGACATTGCCGCTTTAAGTGGGCGGAGCCACAGTTGCCGCACATTGTAGCATCAGTACGTTTGCTGCGCCACCGCGCATGCTCAGTGCGGTCGTACGTGGTGCACGCCTGCGCAGTACGTTCGTCGACGTCGCCATCCCCTCGTTCGGTGCGCATAAGCGCGGGAGTCCGCGAAAAGCGCGCGAAATGGCCGCCCTCATCCAGGCTGAGGCCCTGGAGTTGCTCGATTGCTTGGACCCGTTCTGCCTCGTGGGGACCTTGCTTCGCCGTTTCAGCCGCTTGGATGTGGGAATACCGACTAGTGGCGTGTTCGTGTAGCACGCAGGTCTCAATGGCAGTCGCTAGGGTGAGCTGCTTTACCTTGAGGAGCTGCTGGCGTAGGGGGTCCAACTGAACACCAAAAACGATCTGGTCGCGTAACATGGAGTCGGAGGTGGGCCCGTAATTACAGGACTGCGAAAGGATGCGGAGGTGGGTGAGAAAGGACTGGAAAGGTTCATCCTTACCCTGCAAACACTGTTGGAATACATAGCACTCGAAACTTTCATTCACCTCGATGTCGCAGTGACTGTCAAACTTAAGGAGGACCGTCTTGAATTTTGATTTATCTTCACCATCAGCAAGGTGAGATTGTTGAAAATGTGGATGGCATGTTCCCCGGCCGTGGATAGGAAGAGAGTGATCTTCCTGGTGTCTGAGGCAGCTTCCTGGTCTGTGGCTTCGAGGTAGAGCTGGAAGGGTTGTTTGAATATCTTCCAGTTGGCCCCTAGGTTACCGGTGATGCGGAGCGGCGGCGGCGGGCGGACGCTGTCCATTTTGCAGGATGGCTGTATGCTGGTGGAAGGCAGATCACTTGCAGGTAGGTCTAAGAAGTTCTAACATCTCTCAACTACTGGTACCATGATGTGTTGGGTGCCCTGGATCCGTGGAACACATACAGGCCACCAACACTTAAAATAGTGCAAGACTATTTTATTAAGTTAGAAACTGTTGAACATACTTTCACTGTGGGTTAACACGATGTTAGGTTAAACTAAAGACCTATGCACTCAGCACATGGTGAAGATCTGTGCTGTAAGCTGTAAGCTCTGTCCTTCTGAGAGGCTGCATCCCGAATGAGCGGGAACTCATGGGCGTCATTCTCCGACCCCCCGCCGGGTCGGAGAATGGCCGTTGGCCGCAGTGAATCCCGCCCCCGCCCCCGCCGAAGTCTCCGGTACCGGAGATTGGGCGGGGGGTGGAAATCGGGCCGCGCCGGTTGGCGGGACCCCCCGCTCAATTCTCCGGCCCGAATGGGCCCAAGTCCCGCCCAGAAATTGCCTGTCCCGCCGGCGTAAATCAAAGCTGGTATTTACCGGCGGGACCAGGCGGCGTGGGCGGGCTCCGGGGTCCTGGGGGGGGGGGGGGGCGGGGCGATCTGACCCCGGGGGGTTCCCCCACGGTGGCCTGGCCCGCGATCGGGGCCCACCGATCCGCGGGCGGGCCTGTGCCGTGTGGGCACTCTTTCCCTTCCGCCTCCGCCACGGTCTCCACCATGGCGGAGGAGGAAGTGACTCTCCCCACTGCGCATGCGTGGGAAACTGTCGGCGGCCGCTGACGCTCCCGCGCATGCGCCGCATTTCCGTGCCAGCTGGCGGGGCAACAAACGCCATTTCCGCCAGCTGGCGGGGCAACAAACGCTATTTCCGCCAGCTGGCGGGGCGGAAATCCCTCCGGCGTCGGCCTAGCCCCTCAATGTTGGGGCTCGGCCCCCAAAGATGCGGAGCATTCCGCACCTTTGGGCCGGCGCGATGCCCGTCTGATTGGCGCCATTTTTGGCGCCAGTCTGCGGACATCGCGCCGTTGGGGGAGAATTTCGTCCCTGATTCCCTCTGTCTTCATAGTGAGTGTGCTCAACTGGTGATTGGCTGCAGTGTTGTGTGTGTTGATTGGTCTTGCTGTGTGTCCATCAGTGTGTGTGTCTGCACCATGATATACTGGTGTGTATTATGACAAGTATCAGGAATTGTATATCATTGATATAGCAAGGAGTAACAACACTGGCAAATGAAACAATAGTTAAAATCAGATTTTATTCTGTTTTCTTTCAGTTGTTGCTCAGCAGAGATGAAACACTACAGATTGCAAGTGTGCAATGTATGACTTCCATACTGGTCCACTCTCCAGTGCAATACGCTCCTGCAGTAGTATATGCAGATATTCCAGGTACTTTTTTTTTAACCAGGATGTATTTCCTGTCTGTTTCATTGTGAAAGATGGTTGCATATTTAGAAGTGATGTATCTCGATATCTCGTCTCTGCGCCATTGTGTGCCTATTTGCTGCTGACACCCTTGGTTGTGTTTGTCGTCTGCAAGTATGACTATTCTAATGCTCTGTTTGGCTGCTACCATTTTACCCCCAAACTACAGCTTGTCTGACTTCTGCTGTTCATATCCTATTTCATAACAGATCCAGCTTGTACATTTCACCCAAACTCAGTGACCCATGTTCATTCACTGTGCCAGAATTCTTAAGAAGTTCTGATTTTAACTCACTCAAAATCCATTCGCTTAGGTAAAGTTACAATCATGATCCTTGTCCTTGCCTTCTTTTCCTGCACGAACCCACTCCTTACTAACATAATGGGTTCCTTTATTTGCTAAGATAGAGAAATTAATTATTTATTTTCAGTCCTAAATAGAACATGAAGGGAAATTTCAGACACAGCAGATTTTAACCCCAGCTTTGACAAAGGGCCATCTGGACTCGAAACGTTAGCTCTTTTCTCTCCCTACAGATGCTGCCACACCTGCTGAGATTTTCCAGTATTTTCTCTTTCAGTTTCAGATTCCAGCATCCGCAGTAATTTGCTTTTAACACTGCCTGTTCAGTTGAAAACTGGTGTTGTGGGACAGGGATGGTTAGAATCACCCAGTTCACTTAGCTGTCCTGGAGTTTCTGAGAACTGGCCTGCCAGGCTTTGCACCTGCTCGATGCCAATCAATAAAAGTTGACAGGAACCTTTCGCAATCGATGCATGCTGGGTTTTTTTTTTCATTTTCCTTGTGGGACCTGGAATGCTCATGTAAGTAAAGTTTAAGCTTCCTCTGTTGTGATCTCCTGGTTTCCTGGGGCACAAGTTCTTCTGGAGGTTGCAAAGAGGCTACGAGGGGTTTAAGACAGGAAAGTGAGTGAGCAGCAACATGGTAGATGGCATTTAATGTGGAAAGATGTGAAGTTATCCACTTTGGTTGGAAAAACAGAAATGCGGAGTACTTCTTAAATTATGAGAGATTGGGTAGTGTTGATGTGCAAAGAGACTTGAGTGTTTTATTGCAAGATTTGAGTACTGTATCTGGAATATTGTGTACAGTTTTGATCTCCTTACCTAAGGAAGGACTTGTTTGCCAGAGAAGGAGCGCATCAAAGATTCACCAGATTGATCCCTGAGATGACAGCACTGTCCTTGAGATGTCGGCACTGTCCTCTGTGGAGAGATTGAGGAGACTGAGCCTATATGCTCTAGAGTTTAGAAGAATAAGAAGTGATCTCATTGAAGTATGCAAAATTCTTGCAGGGCCTGATAGGGTGGATGTAGGAAGAAATTGGAAAATCTCAGCAGGTCTGACAGAATCTGTGGAGAGAGAATTGAGCTACTGTTTCCAGTCTGGATGACTTTTTGTCAAACCAGATGCAGGAAGGATGTTTCCCCTGACTGGGGTGTCAAGAACCAGGGGACACAGTCTCAGAATAAGAGTTGGGAATTTAAGACTGAGATGAGGAGTAATTTTTTCACTCCGAGGCTCCATCGTTGAGTATGTTCAAGTTAGAGATCAGTAGATTTCTAGATATTAAAACTATCCATATTAAAGCTTGGCCATAGAAGACAGGGTAGCAGTGGAAGGGTGTTTTTCCGAATGGAGATCTGTAACTAGTGGTGGTCTGCAGGGATCAGTTCTGGGACCTCTGCTCTTTGTAATATATATAAATGACTTGGAAGAAAACGTAGCGGGTCTGATTAGCAAGTTTGAGGATGATACTAAGATTGCAGGAGTTGCGGATAGTGATGAACATAGAACATAGAACAGTACAGGCCCTTTGGCTCTCGATGTTGTGCCGAGCTTTGTCCGAAACCAAGATCAAGCTATCCCACTCCCTGTCATTCTGGTGTGCTCCATGTGCCTATCCAATAACCGCTTGAAAGTTCCTAAAGTGTCCGACTCCACTATCACAATTGATAAAGATTGTTAGAGAATACAACATGATATAGATAGGCTGCAAAATTGGGCAGAGAAATGGCAGATGGAATTTAACCTGGACAAATTCGAGGTGATGCATTTTGGTAGATCCAATTCAGGTGGGAGCTATTAAATAAATGGCAGAACCATCAGGAGCATAGAGACACAGAGAGCGTGGCTGTGCAGGTCCACAGATCCTTAAAAGTGGCAGCAGAGGTGGAAATGGTGGTAAAGAAAGTATATGGCATGCTTGCCTTCATAGGACGGGGTATCGAGTATAAAAGCTCAAAATTATGTTACAGTTATATAGAACGCTGGTTAGGCCACATTTGGAATACTGTGTCCAATTCTGGTCACCACACTGCCACAAGGATGTGGAGGCTTTGGAGAGAGTACAGAAAAGGTTTACCATGATGTTGCCTCGTATGGAGGGTATTAGCTATGAGGAGTGATTGAATAAACTTGGATTGTTCTCCCTAGAGAGACGGAGACGGAGGGGCGATCTGATAGAAGTTTATAAAATAATGAGGGGTATAGATAGGGTGGAGGCTTTTCCCCAGGGTGGAAATGACAATTACAAGGGGGCCCAAGTTCAAGGTGAAGCGGGAAAGGTTCAGTGGAGATGTGCGAGGGAAGTTTTTTACACAGAAGGTGGTGATGGCCTGGAATGCACTGCCAAGTGAGGAGGTTGAAGTAGATACGTTAGCAACCTTTAAGACTTATCTGGACAGACACATGAACAGACAGGGTATAGAAGGATACAGGCGGGTGGTCTAGACAGGACACATGATTGGCGCAGGCTTGGAGAGCCGAAGGGCCTGTTCCTGTGTTGTATTGTTCTTTATTCTTTGGTATCAAAGGATATTGGAAATAGTGCAGAAAAATGGCACTGATCTAGTTGAATGGTGGGTCAGGCTCGAGGGGACAATTGGCCTACTGCTCTATTTTCCTAAGTTCTAACCCAGCTGCGGCCTTGTACTGCTGGTTTTGATGGGAACCTTGCTTGAAAATTTTAAAAGACGTCTTGCTTCTAATTTCTTTTAAAAAATATATTTTTATAGGCATTTATATTATAATTTTAACGATTTTAACAAGATAACAAAATAGCAAAATGAATAACACACAACCAACCAACAACAAAACCTAGCCAACATGGCTTACATCAACAACTCCCCAATGCTTCCCCCCACCCCCTCCCCCTGCTGACAGCTTAATTTTTCCCAAAGAAGTCGATAAGTGGCTGCCAACTCTAACATCGGTCCCCTCAGGCAAACTTAATCTTCGCAAGCCGGAGAAACCCTGCCATGTCACTGACCCATATCCCCTATTTTGGGGGCTCCGAGTCCCTCCATGTCAATAAAACCCACCTCTGGGCAGACAAAGGCCAAGACATTGGCCTCTCCCGCCCCCTGGACTCCCGGTTCTTCTGACATACCAAACATCGCCACCTCTGCACTCAGAACCACCCGTACCTTCAGTACCTCCGACATCAGCGAATCCCTGCCAGAATCCTCTAAGTTCCCCAAAACATATGGGGTGGGATTCTCCCTTCTGGGAACTAAGTCCCCACACCGGCGGGAAAACCGGCACCAACCACTCCGGCGTCAACAGCCCCCGAAAGTGCGGACTTCTCCGGAGGGGTTGGCGCCGCCGCCGAAGGGCTAGCGCGAGTTCACACGTGTGGAGTAGCCGGCGTGATCTCGCACATGCGCGGAACGGCCGGTGTGATTCCGGGCATGCACAGACCGGCCGGCGTAATCTCTTCTCCGCGGCGGCCCCCGGGCAATATGGCGGAGCCCTACAGAGGCCCGGCGCGAAAGAAAGAAGTGCCCCCATGGAACAAGCCCGCCCGCAGATTGGTGGGCCCTGATCGCGGGCCAGGCCACCGTGGCCCCCCCCCCCCACCCCCCCCCCCCCCCATACTCACCTGTCAGAACCTGCCATGCGTGAAGTGAGTAATTCACGCCGGTGGGACTGACCAAAAATGGACGGCCGCTCGGGCCATCGGGACTCGGAGAATCGCCGAGAGTGGGGGCGCTGTCAGCGGCCCCCGACCGGTGTGACCCGCCGCCGGAGAATACGGCAACTGGTGGTGTGGCGGGATTCACGCCTCCCTCCGGGGATTCTCCGACCCGGCAGGGAGTCGAAGAATCCCGGCCCAGGACATGATTCGCAGGCCCATCTGCACACCGTCCACACCTGCTCCACACCTTCAAAGAACCTGCTCTTCCAGGCCACAGCCATGTACGTCCTGTGGACCACCTTAAATTGTGTTAGGCTAAGCCTGGCACATAATGAGGATGCATTCACTCGCCTCAGGGTATTCTCCCACAACCCAGCCTCCAGCTCCCCACTAAGCTCTTCCTCCCACTTTCACTTCACCTCCTCTATCAGGACTCCCTCCCATTCCATCAGCTCCTTAGAAATCTCCGATACCTGCCCCTCCCCCATTCCTGTTTTCAACACTACCTTGTCCTGTAGCCCCTGAGGCGGCAGGTGCGGGAAAGCCGTTAACCTTCCTCCGCACAAAGTCCCTCACCTGCAGGTAGCGGAACCCATTCCCCCCAGACAGCTCAAACTCCTTCTCTAACTCATTCAAACACGTAAAGTTGCCGTCAATAAACAAATCCCTAATCACTCGTGCCCTGCCCGTTACCATCCCCGGAACCCACATCCAACCCCCCCCCCCCCCCCCCCCCGGAACAAAGCGGTGATTACCACAGATTACACACCGTTGCCCCATCCAGCCCCATGTGCTGCCGCCACTGTCCCCACACCCTCAGGGCAGCCACTACTACCCAAAACCCACTTCCTGACCATCGCTATGTTTGCCGCCCAGTAATAATTTATAAATTTCGGAAAGCCAGACCCCCTCCACTCGATCCCGCTCCAGCAGCACCTTCTTCACCCGCGACGTTTTACCCGCCCAAACAAACCCTGAGATCACCACATTCACTTTCTTGGAAAACGCCTTGGGGATAAAGATAGGAAGGCTCTGGAAAACAAACAAAAACCGCGGGAGTACCGTCATCTTCACCATCTGAACCCTCCCCGCCAATAACAACGGGGGTGCATCCCACCTTCTAAACTCCACCCTTCATCTGCCCCACCAACTGAGCCTGATTCAGCTTGTGCCGCCGCTGCAATGCTCCCACCCCTGTGCCACCTGAATACCCAAATACCGAAAGCTCCCCCCACCCCACACCGCCTTGAAAGGCATCTCCCCCAATCTCTTCTCATGCTCCCTCGCCTGGATCGGAAAAACCTCACTCTTACCTATATTCAGTTTGTACCCCGAAAACTGGCCGAATTCTTCTAGGATCCCCATGATTCCCCCCCCCCCCCCGCCCAAAGTCGTCTGCGTAAAGTGAGACCCTATGCTCCAGCCCCCCCCCCTCCCCCGGACTATCCCCTGCCAGTCCCTCATCGCACTCAGCGTCATCGCCAACATCCTCCCCGTGTGTGCGTGGGTTTCCTCCGGGTGCTCCGGTTTCCTTCCACAGTCCAAAGATGTGCAGGTTAGGTGGATTGGCCATGATAAATTGACCTTAGTGTCCAAAATTGCCCTTAGTGTTGGGTGGGGTTGCTGGGTTATGGGGATAGGGTGGAGGTGTTGACCTTGAGTAGGGTGCTCTTTCCAAGAGCCGGTGCAGACTCGATGGGCCGAATGGTCTCCTTCTGCACTGTAAATTCTATGATAACGGTTCTATAGTCGAAGCAAAAGGCAGTGGAGAAATTGGATCTCCCTGCTTTGTCCCCAGTCAGCCTAAAAGAACCCAAACTCACCCAGCTCGTCCACACACTCGCCACCGGCGTCTGATATAGCAGCCGGACCCAGTCCACAAAGCCCTGCCCAAACCTAAGTGCCCCATGACCTCCCACAAATAGTCCCACGCCACCCGATCGAAGACCTTCTCCGTGTCCATGGTGACCACCACCTCCACCTCTTGTCCCTCGGGGGGCATTATTATCACGTTTAGCAACCTCCTGAAATTCGCAGCCAGATGACTACCTTTAACGAACCCCGTCTGGTTCTCCAGTATCACCCCCGGCACACAATCCTCAAATCTCGAGGCCATGATCTTGGCCAATAACGTGGCATCCACATTTAACAGGGAGATCGGCGTATATGACCCACACTGCTCCGGATCCTTATTCCCGCTTTAAGATCAGAGAGATCGAGGCCTGCGACTTTGTCGGGGCAAGCAATCCCCACTCCTTTACCACCAAGGGCCGCAGAACCCCCACACACTTTTTATAAAACTCCACTGGGTAGCCGTCCGGACCTGGGGCCTTGCCCAATTGCATCGCCTCCAGCCCCTCCACCACTTCTATCAGCTCAATTGGGGCCCCAGGCCCTCCACCAGCTCCTCTTCAACCCTCGGGAACTCCAACCCTTCTAAAAACCACCTCATCCCCTCCACCCCAGTTGGGGATTCCAACTCATACAGCCTACTGTAGAAATCCCTAAACACCCCATTCACCCCCACCGGGTATAAAAACCAGGTCCCCCCCCACCCCTGTCCTTCACTTTCCCGATCTCCCTCCCTGCCTCCTGCTTCCTCAACTGGTGCAGCAACATCCTGCTTGCCTTCTCATCATATTCATACACCGCCTCTCTTGCCCTCCTCAGCTGCCCAACCGCCTTCCCCATGGATATCAACCCGAACTCCATCTGCAGCTTCTGCCGCTCCTGCAACAGCCCCGCCTCCGGGGATTCCGAGTACCTCCTGTCCACCTGCAAGATCTCCTCCACTAGCCTTTCCATCTCCACCCACTCCGCCTTCTCCTTATGTGCCTGTATCGATATAAACTCCCCTCTCACCACTGCCTTCAATGCTTCCCATACCATGGCTGCCGAGACCTCCCCTGGATCATTTATCTCCACCGACCCCCGGATGGCCTCCCTCACCCATTCACACACCTCACCCGTCAACACCCCACATCTAGCCTCCATTGTGGGTGCTGCCCTCCCCACTTACTCACCCGCAAGTCCAAGGGGCAGCACGGTAGCATTGTGGATAGCACAATTGCTTCACAACTCCAGGGTCCCAGGTTCGATTCCGGCTTGGGTCACTGTCTGTGCGGAGTCTGCACATCCTCCCTGTGTGTGCGTGGGTTTCCTCCGGGTGCTCCGGTTTCCTCCCACAGTCCAAAGATGTGCAGGTTAGGTGGATTGGTCGTGATAAATTGCCCTTAGTGTCCAAAATTGCCCTTAGTGTTGGGTGGGGTTGCTGGGTTGTGGGGATGGGGTGGAGGTGTTGACCTTGGGTAGGGTGCTCTTTCAGGAGCCGGTGCTGATTCGATGGGCCGAATGGCCTCCTTCTGCACTGTAAATTCTATGATAATCTATGATTAATCTAGGACAAAGGTTCGGCACAACATCGTGGGCCGAAGGGCCTGTTCTGTGCTGTATTTTCCTATGTTCTATGTTCCACCCAATGCGGAGCATGATCTGACACCACTATCGGTGAGCATTCCACATCAACCACCCCCGCCAGCAACGTCTTATCTAAAACAAAAACGTCAATTTGGGTGTTCACCCTGTGCACATGAGAAAAGAATGAAAATTCCTTCGCTCTCGGCCTCCCAAACCTCCACGGATCCACCCCACCCCATATGCTCCATAAACCCCCTTAGCGCCTTCGTTGCCACCGACACCCTCCCTGACCTCGAGCTCGACCGATCCAGCCATGAATCCAGAACCGTATTAAATTCTCCCCCATAATCAGCCAATGTGAGTCCAGATTGGGAATCTTTCCCGTCTCATAAACTCTATATCGTCCCAGTTCTGAGCATAAATATTCACCAGCACCACTGTCAACCCTTCCAATTTCCCACTCACCATCACATATCTTCTCCCCCCGCGAGTCAGCCAACATACTCCCCACTTCGAATGCCACCTGCTTATTGATCAAAATCGCCACCCCCCCCCCACCTTGTTTTAGAATCTAACCCCGAGTGAAATACCTGCCCTACCAACCCTTTCCTCACCCTAGCCTGATCCACCATCTTCAGGAGTGTCTCCTGCAGCAGAGCCACATCCGCCTTCAAGCTTTTCAAATGTGTGAACACACAGGCCCTCTTGACCGGCGCATTCAACCCTTGCATGTTCCATGTCATCAGCCTGGTCGGGGGGCACCCCGAACAGCCCCCCTCCCACACCCTCGACATACCACCTTTTAGAAACCCCTCCCCTGTCAGCAGTCCTCCCCCTCCCGCCCCTACCTCTCACCACACAATCCCAGCCCCAAGCCCCCTCAGTCTAACCACCTGCTCACCCACCACTGCGCTTCTGTGAACTAGCCCGCCCAGCTAGCCTGGTAGCCCTGGCCCATGGCACCTAGCATCCTAGCCCCCATTGATCCCCCCCCCCTGCTCAAACAAACTCTCAGTGCAAAACCTAGAAAAAACAAACCCAAAACAATGGCCCCAAACAGTCCCAAAATAAACCAAACAAACCGCAAAGGAACAGTCCTCCAGAGTTCAATGTCCTCCTTCTCCTGCCAGTTCATTGTCCCTGACTAAATCTATCACCTCCTCCTGGGTCCAGAAATACAGCTCCCGACCTTTATAGGTCATCCAGAGGCGTGCCTGTTACAGCATTCCGAATTTCACCCCCTACTTTAAGAGGGCCGCCTTCACCTTATTGAAGCTCGTTCTCCTCTTGGCCGGCTTCGTACCTAGGTTCTGGTACACACGGAACTCACTGCCCTACCACCCACCTCAAAATCCGTTCTTTGTCCAAGAAGCGGTGCAGTTGCACCACCATCATCCTCGGCAGCTTGTTCCCCTGCGGCTTCCTCATTAGCGCCCTGTGCGCCCGGTCCACTTCCAAGGGTCGTGCAAATCCCCCCACTCCCAGCAGCTTCCCAGACATCTGAGCCCCATACCCGCCGGCGTCCGTTCCCTCACTGACCTCCAGCAGACCCACGATCCTCAAATTCTGCCTGCGAGACTGATTTTCCAGGTCCTCCATTTTCTCCTGCAGCTGCCTCTGTTGGTCCCACATCATCCCCATCTCCACTGCCAGCGAGGCAAGGTGCTCCTCGTGCTCCCCCACCGTCTCCTCCACCTTCTGGGTCACCTGGCCCTGGGCCTCCAATCTCGTCTCCATGTGGGCGATCCCTGCCTTTATCGGGTCCACCACCCTGGCCAGGTCCTCCAAATTCTCCTTCCTCTGCTGGGTGAACTTCTCATTCAGGAAGCCCACCAGCTGCTCCGTCGACCACTTGGTGGGTAGGATCGGTCCCTGACCCTCTGCCATCTTCACCTGTGTCACAGGCACCACTCCAACTTTCACCGACTGTTGCCTTTTTTTTAGGCCACCGGTGGGCCACTCTTCTACCACCCCTCCTGCACCATTTTTCAGTCACAAAATCCACCCGTTAACCGGGTATTAGGTCCAAAAATTCCACCACTAGCGGGAGCCACCAGTTGTGCGACCACTCACACCATGTCCGCCACCGAAAGTGTTAGGCCTCAGCCCGAGAAGCTTGCTTCTAATTTCTACATGACATTGTGGAAACCCTTGTATCCTGGAAGATAGGTTCAGAAATCTAGTCCACCCTTTTACTGCCCTGAATAATTACAGGGACCGAACGTTTATTGCTAAAAACTGGTTCTCTATTGGGGCCATTTTGATTTTGCACGAATATTTGAAAAGTCTAATTTCAAGGCGTAAGTTTTTGGTTAATGTCAACTATTAGATAATAGTGAAACGTGTTAAGTGACACTGTAACTGAGAACTATAAAAGCTAAAGTTAGTGGATTCAAATGACAGGCCACTATATGAAATCTCTGGATGCCTGTATATGGTAGTTAAAAGAACTTCCTTTTTGCTTTCTCTGCAGTGGAGATTTGGACTGACCAAAACGCTCCACCTGATGCCGAGGTAGCTATTGAAGCTTATCTTTAGTGTAGCACAATCAATCACTCACGGGGCGAGATGAGAAGGAGTCGAACGATGGCTTTATTACGCAGACTTGTTCCCCAGCAGCACAGTTACAGAATGCGGCTGCTGGGAGAACCCGGGCTCTTATACTCCGCCTTACTGGGTGGAGCCAGCAGGCGGCTGATCCAATCGGGATCCAGTGTCTATCCACCAATAGCCTTTAGGCATCCCAGGGTACCTTAATACCCCTAATACATACACCACAATTAGTTAGCCTCAAATGTAATTTTCCTCTGGATTGAATATCAAACCTTGCACTGCAGGTAAATACAGGCCAGGCAGCATGTATAGAGAGAAAGACAGAGCTGATATTTCTGTTTCTCTCTTCAGAAATTATGCCTGATCTACTGAGTACTTCCAGCATTTTCTGTTTCTAATTCCAGATTTACAGCATCTGTAATATGTTGTACTTGCACTGATTTTTTTTCTCATTCTGCTGTCACCTCTAGAATTCCTGTTTGAGCGACTCTGCAGTACGGATGAGATATTAGTGTGGTCGGTGTACAGTTGTCTTCTCCTGCTGACTGAGGAAAAACGTTTCTTTTCAAAGTGCCACACCATTTATGGTAAGATTAAAGACTGCTTGTAGGGATGTCTCTGAGCCAAAGTAAACGCAAGTATATACTAGCCTACACAATGTAGAAAGTCAAATAATGCTGTGTCAAAAGGATCTTTTACTACTTTAGCTCAATAACTCTCTGTCCATTAAGAGGTGACCAATTAAGGGAGAAACATTTTTGATTTAAAAAGGGAGCCGAATGAATACCTCAATAAGAGCACAATTTAACGTTAAAGAATAAATATGGAAATAAAACTGATAAAATACTCAATGATTCCAGTCCTGTATGATCATGGAAATTCAGTTATGGATTTGAATACCATAGACTGTAATATTAGATTTATATCTGGAGACTTTTTGTTTGGGGGTGGGAGCTAAGCATAACGTTCACAGAATTCATTCTCCTTGCATGTTTATCAGTGATGCTTTACCTTCATCACATTAAGTATGGCTAGAACTCCCTCCCTTTCCCCCCTGCCTCTCCCCAACATTGCAATTTGTACTCGGCCTTATGTAAGAACTAGGCAAATTGACCTTAGTTTGTAACTTGTTTGCCAGAATTGGAGAATTGAGATGCTGTTTACAGTTATATGACCTGTACTAGAAGATAATTGTTCTTCAGCCCAATTAATTTCATCCTTTCCGAATACATGGATTTTCACTGAGTTAGGATGACTTGAGAGCCCTTTAAAAATGCAGGTCTGTCTCGATTCCGGGATTCCCAAACCCATTCCAGAGTTGTCTTTTTAGGGAGTGCCTTTAAAGGGTGCAGCCTGGTTCCTGTCAAAAGCCTATATGTAGCCTGCTCTATTTTGGAGATAGGCATGCAAGTTCAAAAGGTCCTCCTCATTCCAAACTCCTCCCTCCCTTCCACCTACCACCCAAGGCCATAGTCTTGCAGGTGACCACACTTTAGATGGGGATCGAGGTACCTTTTAAATGAGTTGAGGATTTCAGTCTCAACCACCAACTTAGGCAGCAAATTCTTCATGCCCAGCACCCTCTGGGTGAAAAGGTTTTTCCTCACCTCCTCTCTAATCCCTTCTGCTAATCATTTTAAACATCTGGTTATTGACCCCTCAGCTAGGAGAAACAAGTCTTACCTGTCTACCCTATCTAGGCCTCTCACAATTTTGCACAACTCAATTAGGTCACCTCTTAGCCTCCTCTATTATAAGGAAAACAACCCTAGCCTAGCCAATCTCTCCTCATAGCTGCAATTTTCAAATCTTGGCAACATTCTTGCAAATTTTCTCTGTACTCTCTCCAGAGCAATTATGTTCTTCCTGTAATGTAGTGACCAAAACTGTATTCAAAACTCCAGCTGTGCCCTAACCGGTGTTTTACACAGTTCCATCATTACCATAAGAAATAGGAACAGGAGGAGGCCGTTTGGCCCCTAAAGGCTGCTCCACCATTCAGTAGGATCATGGCTGATCTAACGTTCCTCACCTCCTCTTTCCTGCCCTTTCCCCGTAACCCTTGATTCCCTTACCAATCTGGAATCTATCTCAGCCTTAAATATACACAAAAACTCTGCCTCCACAGAGGGGCAAGGAGTTCCAAACTCACAACTCTCTGAGAGAAGACATTCCTCCTCATCTCAGTCTTAAATTGGCAGCCCTTTATTCTGAGACTGCCCTCTGATCCTAGACTCTCCCATGAGGGGAAACATCCTCTCAGCATTTACCCTGAAAGCCCCTTAAGAATCCTATACATTTCAATGAGGTCACCTCTCGTTCTTCTAAATTCCAATGAATAGAGTCCCAACCTGTTTAACCTTTGCTTATAAGTTAATCCCTCCATACCTGGGATCATCCTAATGAACCTTCGCTGAGCCACTTCCACTGTCCCGGGTACAATTCCGGCCTTGGGTGACTGTCTGTGTGGAGTCTGTACGCTCTCCTCATGGGTTTCCTCCGGATGCTCTGGTTTATCTCCTACATTTCAAAGATGTGCAGGTTAGGTGGATTGGCCATTCCAAATTGCCCCTTAGTGCCCAAAGATTAGATGAGGTTACTGGGTTTCTGAGATTAGGGTAAGGGCGTGGGCCCAGGTAGGGTGCTCTTTCAGAGGGTCACTGCAGACTCGGTGGGCCGAATGGCCTCCTTCTGCACTATTGGGATTCTGTGAGAAGGGGGACATTGAAAGGATATTTCCTCTTGTGCGTGAGTCCAGAACTAGGGGCACTGTTTTAAAATTAAAGGTCGCCCTTATTGGAGAGAGATGTGGAGATTTCTTTCCTCTGAGAGCTGTGTGACTTTGGAACTTTCTACCTCAAAAGGTGTTCGAAGAGGGGTCACTGAATATTGTGAAGGCTGAGGTAGATATATTCATATTATTGGGGGCAGATGGAGAGTGTGGAACTCAACACAAATAGATCAGCTGTGCTCTTATTGAATGGCGTAGCAGGCTGAAGGGGTAGAATGGCCTTCTCCTGTTCCTATTTTGTATGAATAATGAATGCGTAGTGTTTGGTTCTTAACTATGATTCTTGTGACTCATTTCAGCTCCACCTGCATAAAAAAACAAATTCCTGCAGTACATCTTAAATTTGCTATTTATAATCCTGCTGAGAGCCATCATTATATACTGGGTTTTCTTTCTCTATTCCATTAAGTATCTTGTATACCTCTAACAGGGTGTCAAAACACCCGGGTGCATGGTGTGGACCACATTCAGCAGAAGCTATTTGGAAACATGAGGATAGAAACTGGTTATGTCCTTCACCTGTTTTGAGGCATATCGGTTTCCTGCATGAGGCTGTGTACATTTGCTCACTAAGTTACTCTGGGTTGCTGGCAGCCGATACTTGGCCCTCTTTTGTCTCACTCTGTAATGTGATGTAAAATCAGGGCACATAGGTTCTACGCATACAATAAAAATCCTGAATCTTTCCCTACAATCTCTTCGAGCCTCTCAGCATTGGAAATGGTCCTTTTGTTATTCCCCGCAGGAGATTGGACACAGCACATAGGCCAGGTGAAACTGTTCAACAGACTGTAACAGTCCTGCTCTATAACTTCTTCTCTCAAGATTATGAGCCTCACTTTCATCACTTTTAGCTCATACATGAAACACCAAATTCTGATTCCTGAAGTTCTCTTGGAATTTATAGGAGATATTTTGATCATTCAATACTAAATATATCGTCAGTGTTAAAGTCATAGATTCAAGACCAAGTGAAACCTACCAAGCTCTTAATACAAACATAGATAATATTTATATAAATTACAGGTATTGAATCCTTAGTTCGTAGCTTGAAGGAGACTATGAGAGTGAACAATGTTGAGGTCCAGAAGCAAGGTCTACTATTGTTTGGAGAGATTTTAAAACGGTAAGCATCTATGTTGGTTGAGGTCTTCGAACAACAAGCAAGGGGCCCAATTTTAAGTTTGTGATTCACGGGCAGATGGGGTGGGGATGAGGGGAGAGCTGGAAGTAAGCTCAACTCATCTGTTAGTGATGTTTTAACTCATTTTACTTCTGAATTTTCTGTCTAATCAGCAGCATTAGAAGTGATGTGAACCCACATGATGCGATCTCCATTCCAGTAATCAGAAACAATCCAAACAAGCAGATTTCAGGAGAGCAAAACAAATGTTGAAATGAAATCCAGTGGCTGAGAGCCCCACTTTGCTAACACCTCCTCGAATGTGCTGCTAAGAGTAGCCTTTCTTGTTCAGCAGAGAGATGCTTTGCCATCTGCTGCAACAGCAAACACTAATTAGTATTCAAGCTGGCACATGCATTGGCAATAATAGTAGCTTGATTGCACCTCCTTGACGGCAAGCTGCAATGCTAAGGGATAGAGTGGAAGATCACCATTCTCAAAAGCACCGCATGCAAATTCAACCGTGAAACAGTGTGGAGGTGGGCTTATCTGCAGACACATTGAGCAAAAGTCTCAATTTTTTGTTCTAAGTGTTGGACCAGGCGAGAAAACCAGCGTGCAAGTCTTCAGCTACACAGCAGGCTTTTCTCTCCATATTGTCCAGCACCACACCCTCTCCCTGGCACTGCTAGGGGTACTGCCAAGCCATGTCCCTCTCCCTCCCCGGAGGTGGGGCGCACAGGTTTCCCAGCGATGAGGGGTATAGTCAACAGAAAATCCCCTTTGACAACGCCGGGACCAGAAATCCCGCTGGCGGGCTGCCTCCGCTACCCAAAAACATGCGGCAGGTTGGTTGGTGAACCCTGCCTCTGTTGTAAACCTCGTCCACGTGACGCCACGTTGGTGAGTGGGGGAGTCCTATGTGGGGGGCAATTTGACAGGGAAGCCCGCTAATGATATTAAATGGATTGAAATGAGGGTTCAGACCTTCTTGGGTGGAAACCTTGTTATATCATTGGCGGTGCAAATCTGGAAATGAGATCTCACCGGCGAGTTTGACGTTTTCAGCTCTCGCAGAATTTAACATCCGCGTCGCTATTCACGTCTGCGATGAACGCGGGTGCAAAATCTCCCCCATTCTTACACTTTTGGGTTTCCTGTTACTTCATTTATGTCTCTTTCCAATTTGGCAAAATCTGCTCATGGTTTTAGATGTCCTTTATGGCTCTCTTCGTCTTTCAAAATCTTTGTTTCCCTGTTGTATTGCTTCTCTTTAATTGTCCTTATTTCTTTAAGTTTAATTAAAACAGGATTCTGTGCTCCCTCCACTGTGCTCTCCAGTCATCCAAATCTGCACCTGGAGCAATGGTAATGACATTAGAAACTAGGATGTAACTGGCAGACTTCCATTTCAATCCATCTGTAACGCACCAATAGCCACTTTGACATATGTAGCAACAGCATTGGAAAAATTATACTTGAGTATGTCCCAAATGGCTACTGTAATTTCTCTGAAGTCAATTCTGCAGGCCAAACTGGTAGCAAAAAACCTGCAAACAGTAACCTGGCTGCATGAGCTTACAACCCTGCTGTTAGTATTTTGCCTCTATTGTGTATCTTTGGGTTGCCATCCAGGTCAGTGCGAGGTTGTGCATTGATTTCAATAGATATTCTTTAGGATTTAATTGATTAGTAACAATAACTTCTGTCACTGTAACATTTCCTGGTACAAGTGGGGAACTGAAATGGTAGAGCTGAAATTTGTGCCTGGGAACTGCTTACACTCTTAGGTGCAAACATGATTTCAAAGGCTGGGGGGGGAGGAATCTCTATGAAGGCAGTTCTACATCAATTTTTCTGAACTGTTAATGACGTTATCGAATATCTTAGTCAGTAATGCTATAAAACTGGCAGAAAGAGAGTGGACATTTTTCTTCTGCTGCTCTTGTAAAGATCTCTGATATATTTTTAGACAGCACACAGCCATTATCACAACTGCAGGCTCTAATGGTTTTAATTCCAGAATCGAGATGGGTTCATTCCATATCAGGCAGAGTTTGCTTTCTTGTGTTCTATCTGACATGTGCGCAGGTAGAATGGAAGACGATTGGGGCCTACAGTTCTCCATGAGGAAAAATGAATCGGAAATTGAAACTATTTTCTGTAGGGTTTTTCAAAAACTATATTGATGGGAGGGTATCTGCTGTGTTATCCATTTATTGATGTTTCTACAATTTGTTTAAAATGTGTAAGCGAAAACATCGAATCATGTTTTATAAATGTATCTTTTACAGGCAGCCTATAGGAATAAAGCTGTTTATGAATTTCACTATTTGGCATGAAGCGATTGTTGTATTACGGGAAGCAATGACCAGCTGCAGCCTTGAAGTCACGACTGAGGCAGCCAATGCTTTGGCAGCCTTCCTGCGGTAAACATTGCTAACTTTCTTGTTACCAATTACATAAATAACAAGAGGTTTTTTTTTACAAAGAGTTAGCAGAAATAAAAGAAAATTCGCTGAACTGGATTAATTACACAAATGCCATTTTTAGGTTTCTCTTTCATGGAAACAAGGATATTATGTTCAGCTTCCTGAAACTATTCTTCATTCTGTTAGATTTATCCACCTTTGTTGCATCCCAATACTCGAGCAAATTTTTATCACTCTTGGTTTGAAAAATTTCAGTTGACCTAACGTTTCAGTCTTTTGGAGGAGAGAGCTCCAGATCTCCAACTACCCTCTATGTAATAAGTGATTCTTGATTTTGCTGATAAATGGCTCAGCTCTAATTTTAAGATGTGATGCACGATCAATGACCACTAAAGCGAGGTTGTAGTCCAACTGAAGGCTTTAATAAGCTAGATGTTTCCCCCAGCAGCTCAGGTACAGAATGAAGGCTGCTGGGCGGCACGGGCTCTTATACCCCACCTAGCAGGGCGGAGCTACCATACATCTTGACCAATAGGAAGCATACAGTTTCTACCAATGGTGTTCCAGCATTACCAGGTACCGTAATACCTCTACTACCACAAGATGATAGCCCGATTTTTTGCTCCGCGGTTGGGAGTACAGCAATGGGGAATTTCCAGGCTCCACGAGTCCAACCTGAGGAAAAGAGACCCGGAATGTCGGATTTTCGGTCTGGGGATGCGGGCTGCATGAGAAGTCGGGCTTGCTGCCGTTGGAACGAGTGTGGATGGACTGCCGGGCGTGGAGGTGGGCTGGCTGGAATGCTTGCCTCTGTGCACCAGTGTTTTGTTTGTTATTTAAAAAATGAACAAATCATAAAACATCCCACCAGCCCTTACCTGCCACAAGCTCCTCATGCCCCATCCATCACCTCATGCACTCCCCCCATGGCCCCTCATGCTCCAATGGCACCTTATGCCCCTCTACCCATCTCCTGTATAGCACTCCATATCTCACCTCCAATGCCACTCTATGCCCTTCTACATACCCCCATTAACCTAGCCATTCCAGGCCCCCAACATTCCCATGATCCTTCATAGTCCTGATGTCAATTTAGTGCCAACACATGCTCCCCACCCAACCCCCTTTGCTCCTTTTGTGCAAACTCACCTAGTATCCACTATGGACAAACTGCCATGCTGACATAATATAGTTATGTGTCCATTGATAATGTCACAAATTTTATAAAAAAGTCACTGTCCTTGATTAAAAACACAGTCAAGACATTGAAATTTTCCAACTAATCTCTTACGACAACAAACCTTTCTATTCCATAACCACTTGGAGTTGTCAATCAAACTGCTCACTTAACAGGCACCCACTGTGATACTGTTAAGTTGCAAAATCCGAAAACCCTATAATGATAACCCTCAGGCTTATGTCATGATTTATGATCATGAATAATAAATCATGAATCATTTATGATATGATATCATAAATGAATCATGATATCTTTTATATCACGATTCAATGATATAAATGCGTTAGAAGCAGTTCAGAGCAGGTTCACTTCAACTGATGCCTGGGATGAGAGGGTTATCTTAAAGAGGGTTATCTTAACGAGGAAACATTGGATAGGCTGGGCCAACACATTGGAGTTTAGAAGGTTGAGAGGTGCTCTTATTGAAACACATAAGATCCTGAAGGACTTGAAAGAGTGGATATTGGAAGGATAGACTAGAATTAGGGGACACAGTTTTTTTTTTAATGTGGGAGGGGGGGGGAGGGGAGGGTCTGCTCTTTAAGACGGAAACGCGAAGAAATATTTTCTCTGAGGGTCCTGAATTTTTGGAACAGTCTTCCTCAGAGCACAATGGAGACAGGAGAAGTTAATATTTTAAAGTTGTGGAAGGTAGATTCTTGACTAACAAGAGATCACCGAGGAATGGGGAATTGAGGCCACAATCAGATCTTATTGAATGACGGAGCAGATTCGAGGGGCTGGCTGGCCTAATCTTGCTCTTAGTTCATATGTTACCTGCTATGAAAATGGCAGAGGCTGGATTCAGTAGTGGGACTTCTAGATTTGGACCTCTGCTAGCATTTATGCACAGCAGTAAGCCGCTTAATCTGTGTGAAAATTCAGACCAATGTCTCCTTGCTTCTAGATTTCCACACCAGAAGAAATATTTCCCCTATTTCCTGTGCCTCCTAACTTGATGTCAAGCCTGGATATAACTGCTTTTTTTCATCCAAATCATTAATGTAAATGATAAAATGTTGAGACTACTACTTCCTAACCAGTTAACAGCCAATAACACTCTGTGCACTTATTTAGTTTAAAGCCCTTGGGTGAAAGCCATCAAGTCCATACAATCCCTACAGTGCAGAAGCAGGCCATTCGGTCCATCGAGTCTGCACCGATCCTCTGAAAGAGCACTCTATGTAGGCCCACTCTCCCGCCCTTTCTCTGTAATAACCCCTATGCATTGATCATGGCCAGTGCACCTAACCTGCGCATATTGGAACTGTGGGAGGAAACCGGAGCACCCAGAGGAAATCCAAACGGAGAGAACGTACAAACTCCACACAGTCACCCAAGGCTGGAATCGGTCCTTGGCACTGTGAGGCAGCAGTGCTAACCACTGTGCCACCACCCAATCAATCGTGGAAATTTGTCCATCTTCATTCAGCCCATTATTTTCTCCATTACCATTTTGATGACTCAGAAATCTACTAGGTTCCTGAACTTAAGTTTTAGAATTCTTTATAAAGCTAGAATTTTGTCTGCATCCTCCGCTATGAAAGCAGTTGGAAAGAACCCATTTAACATACCTGCAATTTCTTTATTGTCCATTATAGTCTCATTCTTGCCTTAATGGGTCCACATTCTCCATTTATTTCTGTTTGTGTTTTATGGAGGAAATTCCTTTAGGACCAGAACACACACCCCTACCAGGAGGCCTGAGACTAATCCCAACTTGGGCCTTGGACCTCAGACCTCAGGGACATTATTTGGACGAGTTGCTGTCTGAGGGATGTTTACCTTGCCAGCCTGGTACCTCTGAGAAGGAAAGGACAACAGAGAGAGGCCAATTGTTGGCCCAATGTGGCTGTGAATCTGGGATGAGGACTCTTGTTAGGTCCACACCACTGGCCTCTTGTTCAGCTGCATCCAGGCCTGGAAAACCTGAGCAGAGCAGGTCTGTGACGACTTGGTTCAGGTCAGCCCAAACGTCTTGAGGGGTCCTGAGCCAGGTGTTGTACTTCTTATCAACAGAGATAAGGGGCGGACTTCCGGTGACGGCGGGCAGGAGGCGGCCGCACAATGGAGGGCTCCCGTTCGGCAACGGTATTTTCAGGGCTTTAAGTCCGGTCCCAGGGTCCACGGAGGCGGCAGAAGCAGGGAGAAGGCACGGAGGAGGCACAGTGAAGACACAAGAGGAAAAAAGAACAAAGAAAAATGTCGAGGGTGAGCAAGAAAACGGCCAAAAAAAAAACAGCTGAAAGTCCGTCGGGGAGTGGAAAGGTCACCGCGGGTTCACCAAGGAAAATGGAGGCTGGAGCACCAGGGAAGGCCGCACTGCTTACGGCTGAAGAAATAACTAAGGTGATGGCTTCGGAATTTGAAAAGCAGTTGGCGCAGATTGCGAAATGCATGGAGACGGTGAGGAAGGAGATGAGGGAGGTTTTGAGTGTGCTGGTGGAGGAGGCGGTTTCCCCGATGAGGACGGAGGTGGCGAGCGCAGTGGCGGAGGTGCGAGAGCAAGGGGAGGCGCTGAAGGAAGTGGAGGAGACGTTATTGCAGCACGGTGATCAACTTGCCTCGATGGGGAAAGAGATGCGGAAGGTGATGGATACTAACAAGGATCTGCAAGGAAAAATGGAAGACCTGGAAAACAGATCCAGGCGACAGAATTTAAGGATTGTGGGGCTGCCCGAAGGAGTTGAAGGACCGAAGCCGACTGAGTATTTTGCCGCGATGTTGGCAAAACTATTGAGGGAGGGGGAGGATCCCTCCCGATATGAACTGGATCGGGCTCATCGGTCGTGGAGGCCTGTACCAAAGGCGAGTGAGCCGCCAAGGGCAGTGACTCTGTGCTTCCGTAGGTACAGTGTGAAGGAGAAGGTCCTGAGCTGGGCCAAGCAGAAGCGGGTGGTGCAGTGGGCTGGAGCGGGTATACGTGTATACCAGGACTTTACGGTGGAGCTGGCAAGGAGGTGGGCTGCCTTCAACCGGGTGAAGAGGGCAAGGTGCGGTGCGGCATTGCATATCCAGCGAAGCTGAGGGTGACTTACAAGCTCAGCGACTTTTATTTTGGAACGGCGGAAGCAGCGGAGGAGTTTGCGAAAGCAAAAGGACTGTGGCAGAACTGACAAACTGAGGAATGGCCATGTGCCGATGTAACCTCATGACTGTATTTTCTTCTTTTTTGTATCACTGCGCGCGGGTGTAGAGATTAAAGGAGCCAATGTGGTATATATTTGGACAAGGGAAGGGACGGGACTTTCACTCGAAATGAGAGTTCTTTGGGGTGTAGGTGGATATGTGGGGTTTGTGTGCTAAAAGGGGATCTTTGGGCTTTCCTAGGGCCGGGCAAGTGGGAAAGGGACCCGGGCGGGGGCCTCCACGCTGGCCGGTTTAAGCCGGCCAGTGAACGGGAGTGAGGTGGGGGGAGGGGCTGCAGCCATCGGAGCCTGGCAGAACAGGGTCCGAGTGGTCTAGCCGGGGTGGAAAGTTGGGGGGAAGGAACCGAGGTTGGGAGGAGGAGTTTTACAAGAGGCAGTGGACGGGAGGAGCTGGAGACCTGGGGTGTGGGGGGGGAGGTGGGGGGGTGGGAGCTGTGTAAGATTAAGGGTGACTGCGGGTAATCCTTGATTCCTTTTTGTCATTTGTTTATGTAAACATGCGGGTTGAGGCTTGAGGGTTGGTGGGTAGATGGGATCGTTGCTTTATGGGGACTGACATATCTTGCTGATTATTGTTTATTGTTGATGGATGTAAATGTGGGAGAAAATGTGAAAAAGGAGGAGAATAATTTTTTTTAAAAAACAGAGATAAGGGGCTGGACTATCGGCACCGCCGCGCCACATTTCTGTTTTACCTCGCCGGCGGGATACTCCGTTACGCCAGCTAGTCAATGGGGTTTACCATTGTGGACAGCCCCACGCCGTCGGGAAATTCCCAGGCTGCAATGGAGAATCCTGACAGCGGAGTATCCAGCCCCAAGTGGTTTGGGGTCTTCAGCATGCATTATTATTACTATATCCAGCTTCTTCAGTAGACAAGGGGAGAATACAATGAAGATACTGCTAGAATGCTGGTCACTGTTCCTCTGATGAAATATTTAAACAAGACATTTAAGAAAAATATATGCATGAAGATGCTTCCTCTTGGAGACTGAAGGGAGCAGGAAAAATAAATATAACATGATAAATTATTATTGGTAGGGAAATTCAAATCAGAATTCTCCATGCACGTACAATAAGTTATAATAGTTGGATAACCCTATAGTTGGCTGAATTATTTCAAAGTTACAATATTCCAATTTAAAGTTGTGCCAACAAGTTAAACAGAGGATTTAGGTGGTTTGGAGACTAGGGCGGAGAAATGGCAGATGGAATTTAATCCGGACAAATGTGAGGTAATGCATTTTGGAAGGTCTAATGCAGGTAGGGAATATACAGTGAATGGTAGAACCCTCAAGAGTATTGAAAGTCAGAGAGATCTAGGAGTACAGGTCCACAGGTCACTGAAAGGGGCAACACAGGTGGAGAAGGTAGTCAAGAAGGCATACGGCATGCTTGCCTTCATTGGCCGGGGCATTGAGTATAAGAACTGGCAAGTCATGTTGCAGCTGTATAGAACCTTAGTTAGGCCACACTTGGAGTATAGTGTTCAATTCTGGTCGCCACACTTCCAGAAGGATGTGGAGGCTTTAGAGAGGGTGCAGAAGAGATTTATCAGAATGTTGCCTGGTATGGAGGGCATTAGCTATGAGGAGCGTTTGAATAAACTCGGTTTGTTCTCACTGGAACGACGGAGGTTGAGCGGTGACCTGATAGAGGTCTACAAAATTATGAGGGGCATAGACAGAGTGGATAGTCAGAGGCTTTTCCCCAGGGTAGAGGGGTCAATTACTAGGGGGCATAGGTTTAAGGTGAGAGGGGCAAGGTTTAGAGTAGATGTACGAGGCAAGTTTTTTACACAGAGGGTAGTGGGTGCCTGGAACTCGCTACCGGAGCAGGTGGTGGAAGCAGGGACGATAGTGACATTTAAGGGGCATCTTGACAAATACATGAATAGGATGGGAATAGAGGAATACGGACCCAGGAAGTGTAGAAGATTGTAGTTTAGTCGGGCAGCATGGTCGGCACGGGCGTGGAGGGCCGAAGGGCCTGTTCCTGTGCTGTATATTTCTTTGTTCTTTGTTCTTTGTATTAATATTGTTCAAAAAAATTATTCAGGAAGGATCACCTGTCCGTACCTGCACAGTATCAGGAACTGCAAAGACTGATTGAAGTTCTGTTAATGCGCTGTGCAGATCTTCCAGTGCCTTCCATGATCAGAAGCAATGGCAGCACTATCAAGGGTAAAGAGGTAATGTGACATGTTTTTAAATGTATTGAAATTATACTATATTTCATATTATGGAACATAAGAATCAATACCATGTTCATGAGTTTTCAGGATATTTTTAAAAAAAATCTTTTTATTGGCATCTCCCATATTTACAAACAGTTGTATATATACACATCACATTTTTCTCGCCCGCGCTAATTTTCTTTATTGTACAGAGAGGTTTAGTTTGTCCTTCGCTTAACTGACCCTATGTGCATTTTGTTGCACTCTTGATCGGTCTATGGTTCCTCCCCCTTCGTGTTCCCCCCGGCTTTGGCTGTGCTTTTTTACATTTTCTGGACAGAATGGAAAAAAAAGGGGGGTATCTCTCGTGCCGCCCCCCCCCCCCCCCCTTTGGAACAGACCGACAAACTGCCCCCAAGTATCCAGGAAGCCTTCCTCGGACCCTCGGGTGGCGTACTTAATCTTCTCCAGGTGGAGAAATTCCGAGAGGTCAGCGGGCCAGTCTGCAGCTGTGGGTGGTGCTGCCGATCGCCAGCCGAGCAGGATTCTACGGCGTGCAATTAGGGAAGAGAAAGCGAGGGCGTTGGCCCCCTTCACCATGTGTAACTCTGGCTGCTCCGATACCCCGAAGATTGCCACTATTGGGCATGGCTTCACCCTTATCCCCACAACCCTGGTCATTGCCTTGGAGAAGGCTGTCCAGAACCGAGCAAGCTTGGGGCAAGCCCAAAACATGTGGGTGTGGTTGGCTGGGCTCCTCTGGCACGCTCACATTTGTCCTCCACCTCCGGGAAGAACCTGCTCTTTCGGGTTCTGGTCAGGTGCGCTCTGTGCACCACTTTGAGCTGCATTAGGCTTTGCCTTGTGCAGGAGGAGGTGGAGTTCACCCTGTTCAGTGCTTCACTCCAGAGTCCCCATCCTACCTCTGACACAGTTCGTCCTCCCATTTTTGTCTGGTCTCGTCCAGTGGAGTCCGGGCTCTGTCAAGTAGCTGTCTGTATATTTTACCACATAGCCCCCACTTCTCATTGCTTGTGCCTATCAGGTCCTCTAGTAGTGTGGTTTCTGGGGCCCCGGGGTACCCTATTTTTCTTTGCGGAGGAAGTGTTATTTGGAGGTGTCTCATTTCCTGTCCTTTTGCTAGCCTCCACTTCCTCGTCAGTTCGTCTAGTGTCGCCAGTCTGTGCCCTACATAGAAGTCCCCGACCGTCAATGTGCCCCCGTCCCGCCTCCATCTTTTGAAGGTGGTATCCAGCATGGCTGGGGGGAATCTGTGATTGCCGCATATGGGAGCCATGGGGGACATTTTAGTTATCCCGAAGTGTTGTCTCAGCTGGGTCCATGTTCTCAGCATGGCCGCTACCACTGGGCTCGTTGTGTATCTTGTTGAGGAGGATGGGAGTGCTGCTGTAGCCAGGGCCCGGAGGGTCGGTCCTTTTCAGGATGCCTACTCCATTTGTAACCAATCTGTGTCAGGTTCTTGTACCCATCCCCTCACTCTTTCTGCCGCTGCTGCCGAGTGGTAGTATTGTAGGTTTGGTAAGGCCAAATTTCCTTCTTTGCAGTGTCTGTTTGGGAATTCTCAGGTTCTTACCCCCCCCCCACACACAAACGCCATGATTAGACTGTCTACTTTTTGGAAGAAGACCTTGGGGATGAAGATCGAAATGGATCTAAACAGGAAGAATAACCTTGGCATTACGTTCATCTTGATCGTCTGCACTCTCCCCGCCAGGGAGAGTGGGAGTGAGCCCCACTTTTGAAGGTCTCTTCTTACTTCCTCCACCAGGCTGGTCAGGTTCAACTTGTGGATCTGTGTCCAGTCTCTGGCTATCTCCGGATCCCCAGGTAGCGGAATCTTTTCTGGGCTGTTTTGAACGGGAGCCCCTCCAGCTCTCTCCCTCCCCCTTTTGGTTTCACTGGGAATGCCTCGCTTTTGCCCAGGTTAAGTTTGTAGCCCGAGAAGGTTCCAACCTCTTTCAGTATTTGCAGTATTGCCTTCAGTCCCTCCTGTGGCTTCAAGACATTGAGGAGCAGGTCACCTGCATAGAGTGAGACTCTGTGCTCTGTGCCTCCTCTCCAGATTCCTTTCCAGCTTTTCGCGTTCCCGCAGGGCTATCGCCAGAGGTTCGATCGCTAGCGCGAACAAGAGTGGGGACAGGGGGCAGCCCTGTCTTATTCCTCTCTGCAGCTGGAAGTATTCAGAGCTGGTGGTGTTAGTTCGGACGCTCGCTTTGGGAGCGTTGCACAGGAGCCTCACCCAGGCGGTGAACCCCGCTCCTAGCCCAAACCGTTCCAGTACCTCGAGGAGGTATTTCCATTCGACTCTGTCGATGGCCTGTTCTGCGTCCAGGGAGACGATCACCTCTGGTGTTCTCCCCCCGGAGGGGGGTCATTATTACATTCAGCAGCCGCCTGATGTTCGCTGTGAGCTGCCTACCCTTGACAAAGCCCGTTTGGTCCTCTGCGACCACCTCTGGTACACAGCCCTCCAGCCTTTTGGCCAGGACCTTTGCGAGTATTTTCGCATCCACATTCAGCAGTGAAATGGGTCTGTATGATACACATTCCGTCAGGTCTTTATCTTTTTTGGATATCAGTGAAATTGTGGCCTGCGCTAGCATGGGGGGCAGGGTGCCCCTTGCCAGTGAGTCCGCGAACATGGGACTTAAGTGTGGGGCCAAGACTGGTGCAGATGTTTTGTAGAAGTCCGCTGGGAACCCATCGGGTCCCTGTGCCTTCCCCGCCTGCATGGAGCTGATGCTCTCCATGATTTCTCCCAGATCTATTGGTGCTTCCAGCTCCTGCCTGATTTCCCCCTCAACTGGTAGTTCCAGTCCGCCTAGGAACTGTTTCATCCCCGCGCCCCCGTTGGGGGGTTCGGAGGCGTACAGTCCCCGGTAGAAGGTCTCAAATGCCTGATTGACCTCCTTTAGTTCTGTTACCAGTCTGCCTCTGCTATCCTTTACCTGCACCATTTCCCTTGTGGCTGCCTGCTTCCTCAGCTGGTGAACCAATAGGTGGCCAGCCTCGTCTCCGTGTTCGTAGAAGGTCCCCTGTGTCTGGCAGAGTTGGTACACTGTTTTCCTAGTGGATAGCAGGTTAAAGTCCATTTGCAGCTTCTTTCTCTCCACCAGCAGCTCTACAGTCGGGGCCTCGGAGTATTTTCTGTCGACTTCCAGGATGGAGTCCACCAGTTGTTGCCTGGCCACCCTCTCTTCCCTATCTCTGCTTGCCTTGTAGGCTATGATCTCTCCTCTAATCACGGCCTTCAGTGCCTCCCAGAACATGGAGGGTGAGACCTCCCCATTTTGGTTGTTACTAACGTAGTCACCTATGGCCGTGATGTTTTTTGACAGAAGGCCTTGTCGGCCAGGAGGTCCATGTCCAGCCACCACGTGGGGCGCTGGGCCCGGCCTGTCTCCAACCTCACATCCATATAGTGTGGAGCGTGGGCAGAGATCACGATCGCGGAGTAGTCCGTTCCCGTGATCCCTCGAAGCACTGATTTCCCCACTGCAAAGAAGTCGATATGGGTGTATACCTTGTGTACTTGTGAGAAGTTAGTGTAGCACCGTCAATATGACGCGAGGCAGGTTAAGGTAATGTCAATTGAAGGCTTTATTAAGCAGAACTTTATCCCCAGCAGCGTGGTAACAGAATGCAGCTGCTGAGGGAAATGGAGGGAAAAGCTGGGTTCTTATACCGGCATTTCTGGGTGGAGTCCAGTAGGTGGCAGATCCTATCAGGACCTGGCATCCCTCCACCAATAGCCTGTCGACACATGGTGTACCGTATTACCCCTAATACATACCACCACATTCACCCCTTGTTGAAAAAGAAACCGGCGGGATGGTGGTTCGCATGGTGGTAGGGGTTTACAGAGTCGGTACTGTGCCGTAACTTTGAACAAAACACAAAATTATCGCTTCAACTGGGTCAACGGGCCAAACAGGGTCGGCATGATGCCATAACTATAACAAGACACAATAACTGAAAACTGGGCCAACGGGCCAAACAGGGTCGGCATGATGCCATAACTATAACAAGACACAATAACTGAAAACGTTGAGAGTTAAAGTGATTCGATGAGCCGGATGGGCGCCCTGGTCGTCCTTTCCGATCGTCTCGGACGTGGTGGTGCTGGCGCTGGCTCGAGTCCCGTCGACTCTGGGAGCGTAGCGCTGTCCCCTGTGTCCTTACTCCTGGGCGGGTCTGGGAGGAGAACCGAACCCCCCCGGGAAGGGGGTGGCTGCGGGATGAACCGGCGGGAGTGAGGAGGTGGTGATTGGCGTTGGGGGGGTGTGGGTAGCTCCGGCGGGCGCCAGATCTCGCAGGGAGACCGTGTCCTGTCGCCCATCGGGGTACTCCACATAGGCGTATTGCGGGTTGGCGCGAAGGAGATGCACCCGTTCCACCAACGGATCTGACATGTGCGCCCGCACATGTTTCCGGAGCAGAATGGGTCCTGGAGCTGCTAGCCAGGTCGGAAGTGGCGTTCCAGAGGAGGACTTCCTAGGAAAGAGGAGGAGGTGCTCGTGAGGCGTTTGATTCGTGGTGGTGCACAGCAGGGACCGGATAGAGTGAAGGGCATCCGGGAGGACTTCCTGCCAGCGGGAAATTGGGAGACTCCTAGACCGGAGGGCCAGCAGGATGGCCTTCCAGACCGTTCCATTCTCCCTTTCTACCTGCCCGTTCCCCCGGGGGTTGTAACTGGTCGTCCTGCTCGAGGCTATGCCCCTGCTGAGCAGGAATTGACGCAGTTCGTCACTCATAAAGGAGGACCCCCTGTCGCTATGGATATAGTCGGGGAAACCGAACAGTGTAAAAATGGTACCGAGGGCTTTAATGACCGTGGACGCTGTCATGTCGGGGCGGGGGATGGCGAAAGGGAAACGGGAGTATTCGTCAACGACGTTCAGGAAGTACGCGTTGCGATCGGTGGAGGGGAGGGGGCCTTTGAAATCCAAACTGAGGCGTTCAAAGGGTCGAGAGGCCTTAACCAGGTGCGCTCTATCTGGCCTGAAAAAGTGCGGTTTGCACTCAGCGCAGATCTGGCAGTTTCTGGTGACTGTTCGGACGTCCTCGATGGAGTAAGAGAGGTTGCGGGCCTTAAGGAAGTGGTAGAAACAAGTGACCCCCGGGTGGTAGAGGTCCTCGTGGAGGGCTTGTAGACAGTCCACTTGTACATTGGCACATGTGCCACGAGATAGGGCATCGGATGGCTTGTTCAGCTTTCCGGGACGGTACAAGATCTCATAATTGAAGGTGGAGAGTTCGATCCTCCACCGCAAGATCTTGTCGTTCTTGATCTTGCCCCGCTGTGCATTATCGAACATGAAGGCAACCGACCGTTGGTCAGTGAGGAGAGTGAATCTCCTACTGGCCAGGTAATGCCTCCAATGCCGCACAGCTTCCACTATTGCTTGTGCCTCTTTTTCCACTGAGGAGTGACGGATTTCTGAAGCGTGGAGGGTTCGGGAGAAGAAGGCCACGGGTCTGCCTGCTTGGTTGAGGGTGGCCGCCAGAGCTACATCTGATGCGTCGCTCTCGACCTGGAAGGGGAGGGACTCGTCGATGGCGCGCATCGTGGCCTTTACGATATCCGCTTTGATGCGGCTAAAGGCCTGGCATGCCTCTGTCGACAGGGGAAAAGTAGTGGACTGGATTAGCGCACGGGCCTTGTCGGCGTATTGTGGAACCCACTGGGCGTAATAAGAAAAGAAGCCCAGGCAACGTTTCAGGGCTTTGGCACAGTGGGGGAGAGGGAACTCCATGAGGGGGTGCATGCGTTCAGGGTCGGGCCTATCACTCCATTACGCACTACGTAGCCCAGGATGGCTAGACAATCGGTGCGGAACACGCATTTTTCTTTGTTGTAAGTGAGGTTCAGGGCGTGAGCGGTCTGGAGGAATTTTTGGAGATTGGCGTCGTGGTCCTGCTAGTCGTGGCCGCAGATGGTGACGTTGTCAAGATACGGGAACGTGGCCCGTAAACCGTGCTGGTCAACCATTCGGTCCATCTCTCGTTGGAAGACCGAGACTCCGTTCGTGACGCCGAATGGAACCCTTAAAAAGTGGTATAACCGCCCGTCTGCTTCGAAGGCAGTATAGTTGCTGTCACCGGGACAGATGGGGAGCTGGTGGTAGGCAGACTTGAGGTCCACGGTGGAAAAGACCTTGTACTGTGCAATCCGATTGACCATGTCGGATATGCGGGGGAGAGGGTACGCATCTAGCTGAGTGTACCTGTTGATGGTCTGACTATAGTCGATGACCATCCTCTGTTTCTCCCCGGTCTTAACGACTACCACCTGGGCTCTCCAAGGACTGTTGCTAGCCTGGATGATGCCTTCCTTCAGCAGCCTCTGGACTTCGGACCGGATAAATGCTCGGTCCTGGGCGCTGTACCGTCTGCTCCTTGTGGCGACGGGTTTGCAATCCGGGGTGAGGTTCGCAAACAAGGAAGGCGATTCAACCTTGAGGGTCGCGAGGCCGCAGACAGTCAGTGGGGGTATAGAGCTGCCAAATTTAAATGTTAAACTCTGGAGGTTGCATTGGAAGTCCAAACCTAGGAGTGTGGGCGCACAGAGATGGGGGAGGACATACAGCCGGTAATTTCGGAACTCCCTCCCCTGCACCATTAGGTTAGCGATGCAGAACCCCGTGATCTGAACGGAGTGGGATCCCACCGCCAGGAACATTTTCTGGGTGCTTGGCCGAATTACGAGGGAACAGCGCCTTATCGTGTCCGGATGAATGAAGCTCTCCGTGCTCCCAGAGTCGATAAGACACGGGGTCTCGTAGCCATTCACTAGGACTGTAGTGGTTGCAGTCTGGCGCGTCCGGGGTCGCGACTGGTCGAGGGTCGTCGAAGCCAGACGTGGTTGTTGAAGTTGAGCACTGTAATCAGGCAGTATGTGGCCGCCTGTGTCGAGGTCCTTCAGCCAAGATGGTGGCGTCCACGGATCGAGCGCGGTCGGGGGTGGACAAAATGGCAGCGCCCATCTCTCCCTCGTGGCGTCCGGGGTCCAAAATGGCGGCGTCCGTTGGTCACACGTGGATCGCTGGGGGGGGCTGGGTCTGTGGTCCTGTTTCTTCCCCGGAGATAGCGGCGACCCCGCGGGACTTGCACACCGTCGCGTAGTGGCCCTTCTTCCCGCAGCTTTTGCAGGTAGCCGCGCGGGCCGGGCAGCGCTGCCGAGGGTGTTTCGGCTGGCCGCAAAAATAGCAGCGGGGCCCCCCCCCGGTTGGCGGGCTGGATGTAGATATCCTTCAGCGCGGCGATGGCACCGGTGAAACCGTCCTCGTCCTCGATAAGGGAGTAGACGTCAGGACTCACCCTGGAATAGAGGGCCTGCATCTTTTGTTCGTCTGTCGGTGTGCCGGGGGCCGTTCGGAGGTAGCCCTCAAAGCATGCCAGCCAGTGCTTGAAAATAGATGTCGAGTTAGCTGCTTGGGGTGCGATGCGCAGGCACTCCGGGGTGATTCGGAGCTCCATGTTCCCACGTTTTCTTCAATTTAAATTCTGTTTAATAAATTGTAGCACCGTCAATATGACGCGAGGCAGGTTGAGGTAATGTCAATTGAAGGCTTTATTAAGCAGAACTTCATCCCCAGCAGCGTGGTTACAGAATGCAGCTGCTGAGGGAAATGGAGGGAAAAGCTGGGTTCTTATACCAGCATTTCTGGGTGGGGTCCAGTAGGTGGCAGATCCTATCAGGACCTGGCATCCCTCCACCAATAGCCTGTCGACACGTGGTGTACCGTATTACCCCTAATACATACCACCACAGTATGAAAATTCCTTCTCCCGGGTGCAGGAACCTCCATGGGTCCACCGCCCCCATCTGCTCCATAAATGCTCCTAGTTCGCTAGCCATGCCAGTCTTTTTCCCCGTTCTGGGGTTTGATCGGTCGGTCAGTGGGTCTTGTACACAGTTGAATTCGCCGCCCCCCATGATCAGTCGGTGTGTGTCAAGGTCGGGGATTTCTGCCATGGTCTTCTTTATGAATTCTGTCTCGTCCCAGTTGGGAGGGTACACATTTAGCAGTACGACCAGTGCCCCTTCCAGGACACCGCTGACCATAATGTACCATTCCCCTGGGTCCGTAACTGTCTTGGTTTCCGTAAACCTCGTTCTCTTGCTAATTAATATTGCTACCCCCCCTAGCCCTCGTCCCGTAGCATGAGTGGTATGTCTGTCCCACCCAGCCCTTTCTTACCAGCAGTCGGTCCTTCTCCCTCAGATACGTCTCTTGTAGGTAGATTATGTCTGCTTTTAGGCCTCTTAGGTGGGTGAAGACTGGATCTTTTCACTGGGCCTTTGAGTCCCCTTACGTTCCAGGTAACAATCCTGGTGGGGGTTTTTCGACCCCCTGGTCCCGTGGGATCACCCATACTCACCTGGTGGACGCTCCCCTGCACTCCGGGGTTTCCCTTCATTAGGGGGCCGTCCCAAATGGCCACGGTCGCCACTCTCGCCATGAGGCCGGGCTCCGGGGTTTCCTTTTGTCCAGGGGGCACCCAACATGGCCGGCAGCTATGTGTACGCCACGTGGCTGCACCCCTGCACTCCAGGGTCTACCTTCGCCCTGAAGCCCTCCCGAGTGGCTGTTTGTGGCACCATCTTGGTTCCTCGCTCTGCTCCATGCCTGCCGAGGCCTGTGTTCGTGCTGCTTATCTACCTCACTCTTCTCTTTGCTTCTCTTTTGTTCTGCGCTCTCCCCCCAACTCCATTCCCCCCCCCCCATAGTCCCTGTTCCTCTGTCCACCCCCTGTGTTCTTCCCCCCCCCTTCTGCCCTGTCACCCCCCTCTTTGTGCCAGGTGCTCCCTCACCCCTAAGAGGCACGCCGCAGCCCTCCTTTCTTCCTGCCCTCCCGTGTTGGCCCTCCTTGCTAGCACGGTGGCCACCCTCCCAGTACTTGCCCTGCTCTGGTCCAGTTTTACCTTCCCTTTGCTCGCCCTTGTCTCGCCCGCCTGTCCGCCTTTCTCACCCTCATTTACCTTGCTTCGCTCCCCCCCCCCATTGCATTGAGAGATGGAACGAGCCCGGGAACGAGTCAGCACAGTCCCACGCAGTAGACCAAACGCGTGTGTACAGTTCGTGATCGTATTGTCTCTGTTTGTGGTCTGCCCGCTGCTCTTTGTTCCGATTCGTCCTTTCTTTTCCATCCCCGTCGCTTTCATGATGGCCGTTGCCGCTGTCCCTCCCCCAGTTTGTTCGCTCTAACAAACTCCTCTGCTGCCGCTGGGGTGTTTAAAAAACAACTCCTTCCCCTCAAATGTTACCCAGAGTTTAGCCGGGAATAACATCTCAAATTTCACATTGCTTTTGTAGAGTACTGATTTGGCCCTGTTGAATTCAGCCCTTCTTTTGGCCAGGTCCACCCCAATGTTCTGGTACACTCTTATGATCTTCCCTTCCCGCGTGCTCGATTTCATCTGCCGGGTCCACTTTAGGATTTTTTCCCTGTCTTGGAACCTGTGCAGCTTCAAGATAATCGCTCTGGGCTGCTCCCCAGCTTTGGGCCTGGGTCGAAGCGACCTGTGTGCCCTTTCGATTTCTGGGGGGTTTGGAAATTTCTCCCTTCCAACTAGCTTGCCCAGCATTTGGGTGACATAGCCTGCTGGGTCTCTGCCCTCCATCCCCTCTGGCAGACCCACCATTCTGCCACCTGGACCTATTTTCTTTGTCCTCCACTTTCCCTCTTAGGCTCCCCTGGGTCGTTACCAGCCTTTTCACCTCGGTTTCCTGAGTTACCATCCTGTCGCTCTGGTCCGAGGCGGCCCTCTCCAACTCCTGAATCGTTTTCTCCTGTGCCTCCACCTTCCTTTCCAGGCCATCGATGGTTCGCTGCATTTTGTCCGTTGTCTCCGCCAGCATCTCCTTCATCATTGTGTGGCGCTCCGTCCTGAGTGCCTCCCTCATGGCATTTATCTCCGTTTTTAATCTCCTCCTTTATGGCGTTTATTTCCGTTTTCAGCACGCTTCTCCATTCCTCCCCCTGTGTGCGGGGGGGGGATGGTCGCTGTGTCCTGTTCCTGCTCCACTGCTCAACTCGCCAGCTTTTCCGGTTCCTGGTTCGCCTGAACCTCCGACTTGCCTCGTGGGGCCGTCTGCCTGCGCGGCTGCAGCTCCTGCTTTTCCTTCGCCTTCGCTGCTGCTCCTTCTTACATCTCGCCGTCCGATTTATTATTATTTGCAGGCATATTTCTGTTATGTGCCTTTCTCTTTTTTTCCTGGGCTTTGGTGCGAAAAAGAATTCATTTTTTGCCCTCCCAAGAAAAAAACCCCAAGGGTTTTATATCCTTTTAAAAACAATTTTTCTAAAAATAAAAAGGCATTTTTTTTAGAAAGGAGAGGGGAAAAAAAGTTGAATTAAAACATTTTTTTTCGTCTTATCCTCTCCGTGCTCCGACTTTCAGGCTGTTTCTTGTTGTGATCCCTACTCCTTCACGTGCAGCTGCTCCGCTGACCAGGACCAGACTCTCTTTTTCTTTCGCTTCAGCTCCATGGAACGGAGCTTTGGCGCCTGGGCAGGGCGAGGGAGGCAGGGCCAATTTCACAGGAGTTTAATTTTTTTTAAACCCGTCAGGAAACCCCCCGAAAAAAGGCACGATTTTGTGGACCTGCGGTCGCAGGTTTTCAGGATATTAATTGCACCGTAGGGCAACACGGTAGCACAAGCGGATAGCACTGTGGCTTCACAGCACCAGGGTCCCAGGTTCGATTCCCCACTGGGTCACTGTCTGTGCGGAGTTTGCACTTTCTCCCCGTGTCTGCGTGGATTTCCTCTGGGTGCTCCAGTTTCCTCCCACAGTCCAAAGACGTGCAGGTTAGGTGGATTGGCCATGAGAAATTGCCCTTAGTGACCAAAAAGATTAGGAGGGGTTATTGGGTTACGGGGATAGGATGGAAGTGAGGGTTTAAGTTGGTCGGTGCAGACTCGATGGGCCGAATGGCCTCCTTCGGCACAGTATGTTCTATGTAACCCCCCCCCCCGACCCGCCCACTAGATCTACTAGGCACCTGGGCGTACAGCGACCACCGTGTCCATTTAGCAGATTCCAGGATCAGGGCATCCCCTTTCAAGGAATGTGGTAGCCCATTAACTGGAAAAGTAACTCTCTGGCAATGCTTCAGAATTTGGAACAATCTTAGGTGAGGTGCAACAAGGAAGGAATACTGCAGTCCAATCACAAAATATTTGTCTCATCCAGTTCACTACATATATGATCATTTTGAAAATAAGCACACCTGCAGGTAAAGGACACCTGGTGCAAGTCTCTTACTGATTTACAAGTCTCACAGTTGATCTCCTGTTGCATTGCACATAGGGGGTGGTATTTAATGAAGGTGATGGGGGTCTTTCCCGTCGCTGGAGAATCAGCGAGGGCCCCGAGTCAGCTGTTTTGTGGAAGTCCCACTGGCTCCAAACTAAGTGCAACTCAGGTACTTGACAGATTAGTGGTGGGCCTTGCCTGACATCAAGGACCCCAGACGCTGGCAGCTCTTCCCCATCGGGGAAGTGCTGACTGCTGCTATTTCGACAAACAATCAATACTGATTATTACTGCAACTCCAGGTTTCACTTTTAACCATTACCTATTGTGTTCTTGTTCCAGAGTCAATCTGTGATGAGGGAACAAAGCAAAAAGTTTTCAAGACAAGGACAGTTGTTATTAAGTGCTTTAGAGGCTTTTCTTAATGCTTGCAGGTATTTTATATACATCAACCCTATCATATTAGGTGTGTATGTGTTATGAATAACATGCATGTATTGATTTTGTGCACTCAAATTATTTGTTACCTTTGTTATGACCATGTGAGAATGAGTGAACTGGCTCCTCTCTATTCAACCTCGTTGTTTGGTCGCAACTATGGTTTAAGTTTATTTTTTACAAGGATATGCCTTTTCCAAATCAGAATGTATTTAACTATTTAAGCTCTGAGCAATAAGCAGTCAATCAAACAAGGTTTTCTTGAATGAAAGAAGGAGAATATTTATTCATCACTAAACCCAAGAGAAGTAATAAAAGTGTAACCTTAAGCATTCAGCCCTCGTGCAGTCATGCGCCATACTGCCACTCCTCTCCCCCCCCCCCCCCCCCCCCACACACATACATATAGACAGGTATCAGAGATAAGGGGAGTCCAACAAAAAAGGTAAAATAATACACAGTCCTTTGGTTGCCCTTGAGGCAGAGATTTTAAATGCTGTGGCCGATTTGAGTTCGCTTTTTTTGTATATGGTCAGATGTAAACGATATTACAACTAGTATGAGATCTTGGTTCACTGGTGGGTTGCTGATTGAGTTAGTATTTCAAGTGAGGTGCACTCTTATTCCCAAAGAGAGGGGGGGGGGTGAAAAGAGCAGCCGTTGGCCTGTTTCCTCTGCTGAAGACTTTCTTTACACTGTTTATGTCACGTGCAATCTCCTCCCAAGTGGCTAGGCAGCTCTACCTTGAAATACTTTACCAATTGTGTACTTCCAAGAGGTTTGAGGTGTGTCTGTCTGTGGCAGCCATTGTTTTAATAGCCAGTACTCTACATTTTAAATGTCTTCTCCTTAGGCAGTTGCAATTTTCGATGGGTGCCTGGATTACAGGAAATATCTCTCTCTTCACATTCTTCTGAGGGTGATTAGTTTGCTTTCTCACCCTTGCCTTGAAATTTGGCCTTACATTTTTAAGCTGTTTGCTCCATCTCCGTTCAAATTGCAAAATTTCCATCGAGTTGAAAGTCGAATGATCATATTTTCAAAAATAATGGGGCATTGCCTTGTGACACCTTATTCAAGATAAATTGTTGAATATTAATTTTTATATACATGATGTGAAAGAGCGAAACGCTTCAGAAGTTTTTTTCTACAGAATTACTTGATTACAAGAATGTCCAACAACAACAACTTGTATTTATACAACACCATTTTATACCAATCGTGTATTTAAAAATAGCTATGCATATGGTCAGGTCAAACCTTCATAGCATGTTTAGAAATCTGGGCATTAAGCTTTCTTGTCAAAACTTCAACTGCTGCTTCCTTCTTATCATCACCCGCCACATATTAAGGATGTGAAATTTCAGCTATCTTGGAGAGACTCGAGAAACTGGGTTTCATCTCCTTAGAACAGAGAAAGTTACGCTTAATAGAGGTGTTCAAAACTATCAGTAACTATTTTGAGCAAATAATGAAAAACTGTCAGGAGATTCAGTAACTGGAACCCATAGATTCAAAATAATTCATAAAAGGCCAGGAAGATGGGGAGGAATATTTTTGTTCAAGCAATTTGCTATGATTAGAATGCACTGCCTGAAAAGGACCATGGAAGCAGATTAAGTAAAGACTTTCTAAAGGGAATTGGTACTTCACTTAAACAAGGAAACTTTTGCAACACTATGGGAATAGAAAAGGGGGAATGGGACTACTTAGCAGCTCAGTTTGGAAGCAGATACAGCACAATAGGCCAAATGCCCTCCTTCTGTGCTGGGTATAAGGCAGATTGGATCTATGCGATGAATATAGTAAATAGTTATATTTTATATTTTGTTGTAGTAATGTTATTAAAAATCCTGGTTTAAAATACGCACAGGTAGATGGCTGCTAAAGCTGTAATTAAGGAATCATAAAGGTGGGTAATGATTAATTTTAATCAATTACTTATGTTACAACGTTGGGCGTGTGCACGGTCAATTCCAGCCCCACAGTCCCCGGAGTCCCAAAATAAGTGAATTGACCAATAATTTGTGTATTTTCCTGAGATCTTTGACCCTTGACTGCTCTAATGAGTTTCAGGCACCAGATTTGTAAGTAAAATAGTAACAAAACTGTTTATTTATAACAAGAGTAAAAGATGAACATAAAATGGTAAAAATGAAACAATGCTTATCTAATTATTCCTCAAACCCCATCCTGTCGTGTTGGGTGTTCTGGTCTACAAACAGGTCAACACGGCTGGAGATGGTGTAACTCTATTTTATTAACAACTCAACTGTTATAACATACTGTAAGCTTGGGTACGTGCATTACCAGCTTATCTGTGGACCCTGTCCTATCACTATCTAGGTGAGGCACTCAGCACATGGTGAATGTCTGAGAGGCAGGCTGTGAGCTCTGTGCTCTGAGCAGGCTGCTGCTAGAAGGAGCGGGAACACTGGTGTCCCCTGTCTTTACAGTGCATGTGCTCTCACTGGTGATTGGCTGCGATGTTGTGTATGCTGGTTGGTCCTACTGTATGTCCGTCAGTGTGTGTGTGATTTCACCATGATATGCTGATGTATATCTTGACATCCCCCCTTTTCGCAAAGAATATGTGCCTACATGAGAATAAATAAAGTGTAGTGAGTGTGTCTGATCATGTGTGTGCATAATTTACATCAATATGTACATGTGGCTATGCTACATACACGTGAAGGTGCCAGGTGCAGAGGAAAACTATGTTACACCAAGAACGAAACAAATGCTATTAACAAATCATGAAAAACTCTTAACCAGCACGGCAGAACAAGTCAGTGAGTCCAATAGTGCAAGGTTTATAAATCAAGTCTTTGGGGTGGGCGATGAATTCGGGTTGACCGCCTCAAGGGTGGTTTAGGATCCACCGGCTGAGGAATGGGCCGGGCCACGGTCGAGTGAGGAGGAGGCAGGGTATCCGGAAGCTCAACAGAGTCCATGTCAGGGACAACAGGAGGGCGTGGCACCCGTGCAGTATTTCGTAGCGAGCGTGGAACCAGACGAAGGGCACGCCGATTGCGGCAGCGAATGGAGCCATCAGGCAAACAAACCAGAAACGAGCGGGGAGCCACCTGTCTAAGAACCTCAGCGGTTGCCGACCAGCCACCCTCCGGAAGATGTATACGGACATGATCTCCAGGCACCAGGGCAGGAAAATCAGTCGCCCGAGCATCATGAGCCGCCTTGTGTTGCTCATGCTCTTGTTGCATCCACCGAAGTGCCGGAGCATGGTCGAGGTCTGGGACGTGAATGGACGGCACAGTGGTTCTGAGGGTGCGATCCATAAGCAGTTGGGGCGCGATAGGCCCATGGACAGTGGGGCCGAGCGATAGGCCATCAAGGCGAGGCAGAAGTCAGATCCTGCATCAGCAGCCTTGCAGAGGAGCCTTTTTACAATGTGGACTCCCTTCTCTGCTTTGCCATTTGACTGAGGGTGCAGGGGCCTGGACGTCACATGTGCAAAGTTGTATGCACTAGCGAAGGAACACCATTCCTGACTCGCGAAGCAGGGGCCATTGTCTGACATCACGATGAGCGGAATGCCGTGGCGAGCAAAGGTCTCCTTACAGGCCCGGATAACAGCCGATGACGTGGTGTCGTGCAGGCGTATGACCTCAGGATAGCTGGAAAAGTAGTCAATGATGATGATGTAGTCCCTGCCGAGCGCATGGAACCTTCGACCAGGGGGACGTGACCAACTCATGGGGCTGAAGGGTCTCACGTGGTTGTGCCGGCTGGAACCGCTGACAGGTGGGGCAATTGAGCACAGTGTTGGCAATGTCCTCATTTATTCCTGGCCAGTATATAGCCTCTCGGGCCCTCCGTCGACACTTCTCAACGCCGAGATGGCCTTCGTGCAGCTGTTCTAAGACAAGCCGGTCGGTGCATGCTGTGTGGGATCACAATGCAGTCCAGCTTCAGGAGGACACCATCCACGACTGCCAAGTCGTCCCGAATGTTGTAAAACTGTGGGCATTGTCCCTTGAGCCACCCGTCCGTCATGTGGCGCATCACACGTTGCAGAAGGGGGTCAGCCGCAGTCTCACGGCGAACGTGGGCAAGGGGTTCGTCAGTGGCCGGCAGATTGGCAGAAGTGAAGGCTACATGTGCGTCGACTTGGCCAACGAACCCCTCAGGGTCGGACGGCGTGTTGACTGCCCTGGACAGAGCGTCTGCTATGATCAGGTCCTTGCCCGTGGTGTATACAAGTTGGAAGTCGTACCTCCGGAGTTTGAGCAGAATGCGCTGGAGGCGAGGGGTCATGTCATTAAGGTCCTTTTGGATGATGCCAACCAGCAGGCGGTGGTCGGTCTCCACAGTGAACTGGGGAAGGCCATACACATAGTCGTAGAACTTGTCAATGCCAGTCAACAGGCCTAGGCACTCCTTCTCAATTTGCACATAGCGCTGCTCTGTGGGCGTCATGGCACGTGACGCATAGGCTACAGGGGCCCATGATGAGGCGTCATCTCGTTGCAGGAGGACCAGCCCCAATGCCGGATTGGCTGGCGTCAGTCGAGATCTTCGTCTCCCTTGCAGGATCGAAGAACGCCAGTACCGGGGCGGTGGTAAGCTTGACATTGAGCTCCTTCCATTCACGTTGGTGGGTGGGAAGCCACTGGAATTCAGTTGTCTTCCTGACAAGGTGCCGGAGAGCTGTGGTGTGGGAAGCGAGGTTAGGGATGAATTTTCCCAGGAAGTTGACCATTCCTAGGAAGCGTAGCACCGCCTTCTTGTCTGTTGGCTTCTGCATAGCCGTGATGGCTGCCACCTTGTCGGCATCCAGCCGCACACCCAACCGGGAGATGTGGTCCCCCAAGAACTTGAGGTCGGTTTGGCCAAAAGAACATTTGGCTCTGTTAAGGCGCAGGCCCTGGTCCCGTATCCGTTGAAAGACGCGTTGGAGGCAACTGATATGCTCCTGCGGTGTGGTAGACCAAATAATGATATCGTCCACATAGACGCGCCGCCTTCGATGCCCTCCATCATCTGTTGCATGATGCGATGAAAAACTTCAGAGGCCGATATGATTCCAAATGGCATCCTATTGTAGCAGTATCTGCCAAATGGAGTGTTGAAGGTACACAGCTTCCTGCTGGACTGATCCAGTTGAATCTGCCAGACGCCCTTTGAGGCATCAAGCTTGGTGAATATTTTTGCCCGAGCCATCTCGCACGTGATCTCTTCACGTTTGGGTATAGGGTAATGTTCCCTCATTATATTGCGATTTAAGTCTTTCGGGTCTATACAGATCTGGAGCTCACCGGAAGGCTTCATGACGCACACCATGGAGCTGACCCATGCAGTTGGCTCCGTCACCCGGGAAAGCACTCCTTGGTCCTGAAGGTCCTGCAGCTGCTGCTTGAGGCGGTCCTTGAGGGGTGCAAGAACTCTGCGAGGTGCATGAACTACCGGGGTGGCAACCTGTTTGAGCAGGATTTTGTATGTGTAGGGCAGTGTACCCATGCCCTCGAAAGCATCCTGGTTGTGAGAGAGGATTGAGTTTAGTTGCACCCTGAATTCCGCATCTTGGAAGTCAGACGGGCCTGCTGGAGAGAGAGAGTGTACTCGCTGAACGAGGTGGAGGAGTTTGCACGCCTGTGCGCCTAGCAGAGAGTCCTTTGAAGAGCCCACGATCTAAGGGTAGGATGGCTTTACGCGAGTTGTACGTCACTTCGAGTTGGCCCGAACCCGTGGCGGGGATGACGTTGCCATTATAGTCGACCAGTTGACAGATGGATGGAAGAATTGCTGGCTTGACCCTCAGGGCTTGAAGTGCTGACCATGCGAGGAGATTTGCGGAAGCACCCGTGTCCAGGAAGAATGTGATCTGGGATCGGTTGACCGTCAGGGTGGCACACCACTCATCGTCCGGATCAATGCTGTGCACTGACAGCGGCTGGTGCGTTCGACTCGGGGACAGCTTGTTCTTGTTGATGACAGCAATGCGGGAAGGCTCCCTGTCCTCAGTGTCACTGGTCTGTATGATGTCAGGATCGGACTCGGTGAACATTGGTAGAATTGCCCGAACATTTCTGCGAGGCTGGTTAAACTGTTGCGAGTTGGCAGGCTGAGGTGCTCGACAGCAGGCAGCATAGTGGCCAAGCCTGCCACAGCGTAGGCAGTGTCGCGCTTTGGCCGGACATTGCCGCTTTAAATGGGCGGAGCCACAGTTGCCGCACGTCATGACGTCAGTGCGTTCGTTGCGCCACCGCGCATGCGCGGTGCTGTCTTGTGTAGTACGCGCCTCGCGTTCCTCCGCATCAACGTCCCCTCTTTTGGCGCATACAAGCGCAGGAGGCCTCGGAAAGCGTGCAAAACAGTCGCCCTCCTCCGGGCCGCGGGCCGGGAGGTACTCGATCGTCTGGACCCGCTCAGCCTCGTGGGGCCCCTGCCGCGCCGTTTCAGCCGCCTGGATGTGTGAGTACCAGCTGGTGGCGTTCTCATGCAGGATGCAGGTCTCGATAGCTGTCACTAGGGTGAGTTGCTTGATTTTAAGGAGCTGCTGGCGCAGGGTGTCCGACATGACCCCGAAAACTATCTGGTCGCGTATCATGGAGTCAGAGGTGGGCCCATAGCCGCAGGACTGCGCGAGGATGTGGAGATGCGTTAAATAAGACTGGAAAGACTCGTCCTTACCCTGCAGGTACCTTTCAAAGCTTTTGTTAACTTCAGCGCTGAGGTGTTCATCAGATTTTAGGAGCACCGTCTTGTATTTGGTTTTGTCCTCGCCGTCCGCGAATGTAAGGGAGTTAAAGATGTGGATGGCGTGTTGCCCTGCCGTGGAGAGAAGAAGTGCAATCTTTCTGGTGTCCGATGCATTCTCCCTGTCTGTGGCCTCTAGTAAGAGCTGGAAGCGCTGTTTAAAAAGCTTCCAATTCACCCCGAGATTGCCAGCGATGTGTAGCGGCAGCGGCGGGTTGATGTTCTCCATGCTGCAGGATGGCGGATTGCTGATAAGTTGCAGGTAGGTCTCACAGGGGCTAGTATGCGTCCACTTCTGGAACCATGTCGTGTTGGGTGTTCTGGTCTACAAACAGGTCAACACGGCTGGAGATGGTGTAACTCTATTTTATTAACAACTCAACTGTTATAACATACTGTAAACTTGGGTACGTGCATTTGTGTGTGATTTCACCATGATATGCTGATGTATATCTTGACATTCCCCCTTTTCGCAAAGAATATGTGCCTACATGAGAATAAATAAAGTGTAGTGAGTGTGTCTGATCATGTGTGTGCATAATTTACATCAATATGTACATGTGGCTATGCTATATACCCTCAACGCAGACACACACGATAGACACACGGTGGAGGGGGGTAGGAAAGGTTAAAAAATAACAGGGATTAAAAGGTATGAGAGATTTGAGAATCTTTGCAGCTGAGGTGGAGGTCTTTATAGGCGGTGACCTCTCAGAATGCGAGGTGTTGAAAACTGCAGGTTGGTTTTGATCTTCAAGCTGAGCCACTCAGGCCGGATTCTCAGGTTTCAGGATCCGCTCGAGGGGCACACTTCAACTTGTGTTGAGCTGAGCCTTTTCCATGGAAGATGCACTTCAGGTTTGCTCAGTTTCTGATATGTGGTCAGCTTCAGCAAATTCACCAACAGCTTGTCTCAGTTAAACAGAATATCAGTGCAGCAGTTTTCGCAAGGTCTTCGAGTGGTCTGATAATTTTCATGGGAGAGGAATCTGGTAAGTTCCCATCTCCTCAGCTCTATCCTCAGCCTTTGAATGCTCACTAACTGCTCTGTTTACCTGAAGGGAGTTCCAGTTAAGATTTGAGAAAGAATTCCACCCCTTCTGGGAGAGAGATTCAAAAGGATCCTGCTCAGCTCTGCAGTTCCAATCAAAATTGAAAGTAACACACACACAGGCACCCAGCAGGGCATTCAGGATAAAAAGCCCCAATCCGCATCGAGGATCTGGTTAGCCCCGGGGATTGCAATACAGCTGATTGATTGTTAGTGAAGTCTGTCAAGACGTGTCACTGTTGATGGCAGAGCACATCCTGCTACTGTTACTTTTAAATTAAAGGTGTAGGCCCCAGCAGTGCCCAGGTGCAGGGGTTTTAACAGCCAAAAGAACAGGAATTAAAAGGGAAACAAGAATCCAATGAGGATTCACAAGAGGGTTCCTTACACTTGTTTACAGAAAGATGGCTAATGGAATATTGTTTATATTTTTGGAGGTTCCCTGGGGTATAGATAATTAATGAGGCATGGTGACTCATGATCTTAGCTAAGCAGGCCATAGGACATCTTAGTGGGATACATATGATGTAACTATTGGAAGGAGCCAGGTCAGTCTGTGGTTTTGGCACAAGGTGTTGTGGGTGAAGTATTCTTTCCTCACAATTTTACAAATTGCAAGTTGTGTGTTTTTTTCATCCGATATCCTAACAAAAGTCGGGGTCTGCTCCGGTACCCTAGCAACTGCTAGTATTAAACACCAAGAGCTGAGAGGAAAAATAGGTCATTGTGAGTAGTCATCTTGATACCTAACTTAGGTCAGGAACTGTTATCATAGGTTCTGTAATAAGTCCACGGAGGAAGAAGTCCCGTCACCAGAATTCCTTTTATTTATAAACTCAACATCCACGGTCTCCATATCAGAGTCCGATGTCCTCACCAGTGGTGTCGGAGGGGCGTGAATAGTTTGTCGTGGAGGACTCGCCTTGGTGTGCTGGTCTGAGTCAGCACCGGAGGAGGAAACGACTCTGAGGCCCTGCTTAGTTTTGCGCCGGGTCTGGCTCTTCCACTTCGGCCTCCGACGTATAACGGCTGGGCGCCCGTCTTTTCCGATGTGAACGCCTGAGGGGCGGTTCGCCCCCTTCCTCCGGCGGCAGGGGTACAGCTGCGGCATCATCCACGGACTCCATATCCGAGTCCGATGTCCTCACCAGTGATGTGGGAGGGGTGTGAATAGTTTGTCTGGGAGGACTCTCCACAGTCTTTGGTATGCTGGTCTGAGTCAGCTCCAGAGGAGGAAACAAGTCTGAGGCCCGCACCTGGTCCAGGTGTTTCTTTATTACATGTTTTCCCACACATATCTCATACGACACAGGTCCGGTCCTGGCCTTGACTGTTCCTACAACCCATGTGGGGCCATTCGCATAATTTCTAACCCATACATTTTCACCCGTGTTGAACTGCCTTTCTCGGCGAGAGTTGTCGTGGCCCCTGAATTAGGCCTCTTGGTGTCTCTCTATTTTGTCACCTAAATTCTGGAATAGTAGACTCAGCGGGTTCGGAGTCGTCTGCCCATGAGTAGCTCCGCCGGTGCTATTCCCGTTGTGGCATGTGGGGTTGTTCTGTAGTCAAGTAGCCAGCGTGACAGTTTGGTGTCCAATGATGCTGCTGACTGTTTCTTCAACCGGCATTTTAAGATCTGGACGGCTCTCTCCGCCAAACCATTCGATGCCGGGTGGTATGGTGCCGTCCTTATGTGCCGAATGCCATTCGACTGAAGTCATGGCTGGTGAAAACCGATCCATTATCCGAAACTAACACCTCCGGGATACAATGAGTTGCGAATGAGGTATGGAGTTTTTCCAATGGTAGTTTTTGAATTTGCAGAGTTCATTTTGTAGATGTCCAGCCATTTGGAATTGGTGTCTACGATTATAAAAAACATTGAACCCATAAACGGGCCTGCAAAATCGACATGAAGTCGCGACCATGGTCTACTGGCCATTCCCATTGGTGCAGCAGGCTGCCGGTGGCACCTTCTGCCCTTGTTGGTATTCTTGGCACCGACCTACCAGTGCCACTATGTCTGTGTCCAGGCCCGGCCACCAGACATAGCTTCTGGCCAGCATTTTCATTTTTGAGACTCCAGGGTGCCCATGATGTAGTTCAGCCAGTATGGCTCGACAGCCTTCTGCTCCAGTAAGTTTCTGTAGTGTAGTGGTTATCGCATTCGCCTTACACGCGAAAGGTCCCCGGTTTGAAACTGGGCAGAAACATTTCGTACTTCTAGTCTGTGGCTGGTTTAGCACACTGGGCTAAATCGCTGGCTTTTAAAGCAGACCATAGCAGGCCAGCAGCACGGTTCAATTCTCGTACCAGCCTCCCCGAACAGGTGCCGGAATGTGGCAACTAGGGGCTTTTCACAGTAACTTCATTTGAAGCCTACTTGTGACAATAAGCGATTTTCATTTCATTTAATTTCATAAGGGTGGAATTCCACCTGGACCGGTCTTTCCACTCCCCAGTTAGCACCATGTGTTTCATTTCATTACAGGCCCTTCAGCCCACATGTTGTGCCGACCATTTATCCTAATCTAAGATCAACCTAACCTACACCCCTTCAATTTACTGCTGTCCATGTGCCTGTCTAAGAGTCGCTTAAATGTCCCTAATGACTCTAACTCCACCACCTCTGCTGGCAGTGAATTCCACACACCCACCATTCTGTGTAAAGAACCTACCTCTGACATCTCACCTATACATTCCTCCAATCACCTTAAAATTATGTCCCCTTGTGACAGCCATTTACACCCTGGGGAAAAGTCTCTGCCTATCCAAGCTAGCCATGCCTCATCACCTTGTACACCTCTATCAAGTCACCTCTCTGCCTTCTTCGCTGGAGTGAGAAAAGCCCTAGCTCCCTCACCCTTTCTTCATAAGACATGCCCTCCAGGCAGCAGCCTGAATGAAAATCGCTTATTGTCACAAGTAGGCTTCAAATGAAGTTACTGTGAAAAGCCCCTAGTCGCCACATTCCGGCGCCTGTTCAGGAGGCTGGTACGGGAATTGAACCGTGCTGCTGGCCTGCCTTGGTCTGCTTTCAAAGCCAGCGATTTAGCCCTGTGCTAAACCATCCTGGTAAATCTCCTCTGTACCCTCTCCAAAGCATCCACATCCTTCCTATAATAAGGCGACCAGAACTGGACACAATATTCCAAGTGTGGTCTAACGAGAGTTTTATAAAGCTGCAGCAAAACCTCGCGGCTCTTAAACTCAATCCCCCTGTTAATGAAAGCCAACACACCATACGCCTTCTTAACAACCCTATCAACCTGGGTGGCAACTTTGAGGGATCTATGTACGTGGACCGCAAGGTCCCTCTGTTCCTCCACACTTCCAAGAATCCTGCCTTTAACCCTGTATTCAGCATTCAAATTCGACCTTCCAAAATGAATCACTTCACATTTATCAAGGTTGAACTCCATCTGCCACTTCTCAGCCCAGCTCTGCATCCTGTCAATGTCCCGTTGTAACCTGCAACAACCCTCAACACAATCTACAACGCCCCAACCTTCGTGTCATCGACAAACCTACTATCCCACCCTTCCACTTCCTCATCCAAGTCATTGATAAAAACCACAAAGAGCAGAGGTCCCAGAACAGATCCTTGCAGGACACCACTGGTCACCGACCTCCAGGCGGAATACTTTCCATCCCCTGGAATACTCGCTGTCTTCTTTCGGCCAGCCAATTCTGTATCCAGACAGCCAAATTTCCCTGTATCCTATGCCCCCTGAATGAGCCTACCATGGGGAACCTTATCAAATGCCTTACTGAAATCCATATACACCACATCCACTGCCCGACCGTCATCAATGTGTCTCGTCACATCCTCAAAGAATTCAATGAGGCTTGTGAGGCATGACCTGCCCCTCACAAAACCATGCTGACTATCTTTAATCAAACTATGTTTTTCGAAATAATCATAAATCCTATCTCTCAGAATCCTTTCCAATATTTTGCTCACCACAGGCGTAAGACTGATGGATCTGTAATTCCCAGGGATTTCCCTATTCCCTTTCTTGAACAGGGGAACAACATTCGCCTCCTTCCAATCATCCGGTACGACTCCAGTGGAGAGTGAGGACGCAAAGATCATCGCCAACAGCGCAGCAATCTCCTCCCTCGCTTCTCGTAGTAACCTTGGGTATATCCGGTCAGGCCCAGGGGACTTATCTATCTTGGTGCTTTTCAAAATTTCCAGCACATCCTCCTTCTTAATATTGTAGCCATCTGGGATGGCCACTTCCCGATTACAAAATGGACACTTTGCAAAGGTTGCAGGGAAAATGGACAATACTGAGAAAGCAAGCAGGTGCAGGGTTTGTCTGTTGATTGGAGCCGCAGCTCCCAGACAAGACCAAAACTGCAAACCCATTACCATACTAATGAGCCATCTCCGGGGACAAAAGAGTAACATTTAAGTAAACGATACCAAGGCAGACACCCCGGCGCCAGAGGAGACTAGAACAAAGCAGGCCAGCGGCCACCTAGGACACGCCCAGCCATCAGGGCACCTATCCCTTTATTGGAGGAAATCGATAGGAACGATTGAGAAATGGCCCAATTAATTGGGGCCAAGTTCAAGGCCCGCCCAAAAGTGCGCAAAGCCCCCTTTGGGTATAAGAAGGAGCCCCCAAGAGAGAATCGTTCTCTTGGCTCCGGCTCTCACTGAGGAGAGACCTGTCCAACAGCTGCACCAGAACAAGTAACTCCAAGGTCAACGCACGCTACCAGACAGACATCCTTAGCTTTTATCCCGTACCAGTTCCACCCCAGCAGCCTCAGAACCGAACAACGGCCATTGTTCTTCTGACTGAGTGGGCATCCGAAGCTTAAGTATAGGCTTTAGCAGTAGTGATAGTTTAGTCTGTAGTATTTGTGCATGAGTATATTTAACTGTGTGTGTAAATAAATCAGCATTTGACTTTGAACTAACTAACTGGTGTATCGAGTCTTTGATCAGTATTCGGTTTGAACCTTGTGGCGGTATCGAAAGATACCTGCCGACTCTAGAACAAAACGTAATTAGAATTAAGGAAGGCAACCATATTGACCGCCATATTCAGAGCCAAATAAAGAGAACACAATTAGCAACTGGCGACCTCTGACGGGACTGGACTTAGAAGTGGCCTAACCACTCCGAGAGAACCCAAATTTGAATTGGAATCCAATTGGAAACAGAAAAACCACAAGTGTGAGAACAATACTGATCAAACCTCCGAGATTCGGAAGTGTGTTAATGCATGCGTACTAACAGGGATACAAGGTAAACCTGAGAGATTTTATTGCGTGAAACTGTCGGGAGTTTTGTAGGCCGGAAAATAGAGTAAGCCGTACCCGTGTTTACATCACCACTTTATCACCCCCTGTTCCAAATTCAGTGGAGAACCCAGATAGAGAAAATGGCAATGAAGGCAATGGAACGCCTTATGAACCCCCAAGACTTTGAGGTCGCAGCGACCAGTAGAGTAGGACAGTGTCCCGTATGGGAAGAGGAAATCAGAAAGTACCTCAAAGGGAAAGGATGGCCGCTTTGGGGCGAATTCTGCGCGAATGATGAAACAGGTCCCGGGAGGATAGGACATACTTGGTGGGAGAATCTGTCAGAGATCCACAAGAAGAGCTTAGGGATGGCAATAGTGTCCTGCTTGGCACAATTGCGAGGCACAGAGGAGGTCGTTAGGATGCTCCGTATAGAGATTGAGGAGAGAGACAGAAATAGTGAGGGAGATGTGAGCGAGTTTGAGAAGGAGAATAAAGATTTGAGAGAACAGTTAGCAGCGAGGGACAGAGGTGGATAATGCCAAGAGGGCACACCAGTCTTGTCTCGCCCATTTGAGTAGTTTTCAGACCCATTATGATAAGGCCTACCAGGACACGCAACGTGCAGTCTTGGTAAAACAAGAAACCGAGCAACAGGTAGAGCAATTGCAGAAACAGTGCAATGATTTAAAAGCAGCCCCACGACCCTCCACACTTCCACGACGGAACAAAGGCAGAGCTCAGTACATCACGCAAAGTGCCGGAAGCAAATTGCAGAATTACAATCTCTGCTTTCTGTTCAGAATGGGTTTCAAAGTACGTTTGGACTCCAGTAAGACCAGGAAAACGGCCCTGATTGGCAGGAGTTAAATGAAACTGCCCACAGATACGTACATGGGACATGTACGCAAGAAAAACCCCAAAAGAGGAAAGCAACCCAACCCCCGACTGAACAGGCAGAACACACCCCCATGAACCCTGTAACCACACACCGCAGGGCCGCAGCGGAAGGAAACACAGATTTCCTATATACAACCCCGTTAACCGTGACCCAATTACGGGACGTGTGTGGAAAGATTACACCGTTCCTTCCCACATCAGACCACACCAGTTTTTCGCTAGAGTTAAACAGAAGGCTACCATGTACGGCCTGGACGAAAAGGAGCAAGTGAAGCTCACAGTTTTAAGCCTCAACCCTTGAGCCGTGGCAGCCCTTCCCGACCCACAGAATGTAGGAGGAGGCACAATCCAAGAGATGCACACAGCGATCCTAGATGCAATCGGCTATAACAGAGGAAACCCCGTAGAAGGCCTAAACAAGTGTAGGCAAAAGAAAACAGAGCACCTCACAGCTGGACGCTTGTGGGTACATTTCACAGCAGTTTTCGGTGAATTAGCTCGTGCCCATTTGTCCGCAGGTAATATGGCCAAATGGACTTGAATCCTAGTCTCTCATGCGACAGAGGCAGAACAGAGAGCTTGCGCAAATTACGACCCCTCAGACGAGGCACACAACGAGAAAGTGGTTTTGAAGAGATTGTCCCGCACTTGGGAACAATCAGTCAAAGGCAAAACCGCATTTGCAAAACCTGAGGAAGAGCAGGCAGACATGAATCCAGTTAAAGCGCACCAGAACCCCGCATGGGTAAATGAGGGCAGGAACAGCCCACCACAGCCAAAATCCCAGGAATGTTACAACTGTGGACAATTAGGACACTTTGCACGAGAGTGCAACGTGCCCCAAAAGCAGCAGAGAAACCAACAGACAGGCACCCTAAATAAGAATAGGGCAAAGCCAATCTATAGCGTTAGCGCCCGTTCAGAGAACATAGACATGAACGGCACTGACTGACGGTGTTCGGGCACCCAAACTTGGGTCTGCGACACCCTTTGGGACAAGTCCTGTAGACCCGCCGTAGCAGGCAAAGTCCGTGGACACCCCATAGAATTTCTTTGGGACACAGGAGGGTCCCGCACCACATTCAATTCCTCCACGATGTTTCAGCGAGACACATGGCCCACAACAGACACCATCACACTCAGCGGCTTTACAGGTAATTTACAACAAGGACACATCACAGCCACTGTAGCGATACAAATAGGGAACATTACAACTAAACACCCCGTAGTTTTGGTCAATCTACCCCAGACAGCTGAACACATCCTAGGAATCGATTTTATGAGCTCCCACAACCTCACTTTTGATCCAGTTAATAAATGTAGTTCCCAGCCAGGACAGGAACCAGATTATTTGTCAGTTCCATGACAATCATGGACACCAAGGCATTGAACCCACCCTAACCCACCTCCGACCTCTCTGCTGGTGGCCTGATTTAAAACCGATGTTACTCACTACATTGAAAATTGCTTGATCTGTGCCCAGAACAATCCGGACAGATATGCAAGAAAGACTCAGCTTAGTCACACCCGCCCCGTTAATGGCCCCTGGACGAATTTGCAGATAGATTACACAGGACCCCTACCCCCCTGCAGAAATGGTTTTAAATATGTGTTGGTGGTCATCGACACCTTCACAAAATGGGTGGAAGCTTTTCCATCCAGAACGAATACAGCCAAAACAACAGCTAAAATCCTCACACAGCACATCTTCACAAGATGGGGCCTCCCACGCAGTATAGAGTCCGATCAAGGCTCCCATTTTACAGGACGAGTAATGAAGGACGTCCTCACAATTTTCGGAATTAGGCAGAAGTTTTACAAAGCCTACCACCCCCAGTCAAGCGGCATTGTAGAGAGGATGAACAGAACTCTAAAAGCCACTCTCAGGAAAATGGTGCATTAGAACAACAGCACCTCGGATTCAGTTCTCCCATTTTCATTAATGTTCTTGAGAAACACGGTATCCACGCCCACAGAATACACCCCCCACACCCTCATGACCGGACGCCTCATGAAAGGGACAGAGTATTTATTAGGACTGGATTTGGCCAGCCCTGCAGTCACCGCCCTCACGCGTGAAAATGCTGTACAGCAGTTAATTGAGAACATAAAGGCAGCCCAACTTGCCCAGCTGTGAGACTTGGGACCAGGAGGAAACAAAGCAAAGCTTGTTTCGATAAAATGGTACACGCCACCGAGTTTGTAGTAGGGCAGCAAGTGATGCTTTCCCTATACAACCCCAGTTCATTCCTTTCCCCCAATTTCTCTGGACCGGACTCCATTTCGGACAAAGTAAGCCCCTCTGTATACAAGATCACATATCCCAATGGCAAGTCTGTGTGGTTTCACATAAACCAGCTCAAGGCTTATTGTTGCAGAACAACCATTCACACCACATCTTGCTCGCAGCAGCAGACGAGCATGCCCCGCCCACAGATGATGCATTCCTACCCTCCCCCAGCCAGTGCAGCCCGTCCTCAGACACATCTTCAACTCCACCCCCAGAGGCACGACTCCGTCTCTCCCTTCCTTCAACCAGCAGTGACAGCGACAGTGATAGCGACAGCAATGACGACAGCCACAGCACACCACGTTATAATTATACCCCTGCACCAGGCCCCACTCCCAGCGAAGCCGAGCATGATTCCAGTGATCCCTTCGAAATCACATACATCAAAGCCCCTGACCCAGACCCACCGCCCGACGATTACGGATTACAACCTAGCAGCTCCAACCTCAACACACGATTCTGGCATTGCGACAATTCATTCAGGCACATCCGGAATGATGAGATGGACCCCAATTCACCCCAAGCAGCTTTAGCCAAACTATTCCAGTCAAGAGTATGGCAGCCAGGAGAAGATGATGACATAGAGTCTGACTCCCACCAAACGAATACCTTTGCGACCCTGTTCGCTACTGAGCAATGAGGTGTCCACATGATGGAAAAAAGGAACCGATGGAGAGATACGGTATCCTTTTTGATGGAACCTGCACCATGTTTGTTGTATGTTAGTTCGTTTAAGGTAAATGTTTGTTGTTTGTGAATTTGAAAGTTTTTCATGGCTTCTACGCCACCACACTTTGCCGCCCAATGGCTGTTAGAGGAACTAGTTTGTCGACAGACAACCGTTCAGAGGAACTAGTTTGTCGGCAGTCACCACTCATAGCTACTCTCCTGATTCGATCATGAGGGGCAGCCCCCCACGACGACCATATTCTTACCTGTTCTTGCCGGTCACTCAGGCAGTGGAGAAATGGCACTGGTCCCCGCCCTGGCTGAGGACCCTCCTCTGGTCAGCTACGCTCGGGTAGAGCACATACGGCACTGATCACCGTCCTACCCGGGGATTCCACCCATTTCTTACCCGCCGCGGCCCATACTCACCACATTTTGGCTCATTAGGTTCGAAATTCTTTTGTTTGTTTTTGGCGATCCTTAGGTTCCTTCCGTATGCTATTTACATCCTCAAACACCAGGATGAAAGATTGCACAGGCTGCGAGATGGCTCGCACTATATCAGCATTTTTCTCGGATGTGTTGTCCCAAATATTTGGTTTTTTAAAAAATGAGGGAGTCACAGATGGTGACCAATCATAATGGGCAATTGGCAACAAAGGACAGACAGACAGACATACAAGATCTTAAACAAGATAATAACAGATATTATGCTTGTGTCCATAGAACTCCGGAACCTCAGGAACCCCAGAGGAAGAAACACAAGACAGAAAGACGGAAAGATGAAGCCAACCTTCATGTTCACCTGGATCTTAGCGGGATCCTTTCAGCTGCACGCGGACGCTACCCCCCTGACCTCTACCACACAGGCTGTGAATGATTCTCACCCCTACCATACACTACACCCCGAGATAGTTAACCCCGAGATAGTTAACGACACCCGGACCTGGTGTGACAAGTTCATAACCTGGTATTCACTATCGTACATAGTAGAATCACTCTTAGTACTGGCGATACTCTGCAGTATCGTGCAGACACTTAGTCTCAGAAAACGGCGAAGGAGAGCCCACCGCTCTTGCACCCCGGTATACACGTTTAGGTCCCCTATTTTCGGACTTCACCAAACCCCCCAACCCCTTGAGTGAATTAAAGTGCATCCGCTTCTCTTTATGTGAGTTTTGTTCAATAAGGAAATGTAAACCTATGTGCTTGACTGCCAAGCCAGAGAAACTTGTGTTGCTGTTATTTGTCCATTTAAAATGTTGTAGAATTATTGTTGATTGTTTGAGTGAGGATAGTTAGAGGTTCCAGTTTTTTTATTTTGTAATGCATGCCTGAATGTCATAGCGCCCCGTAGAGTTTTATACTGATGTATGTAAGTAAAATGATTTTAGGTAAAAATTGTGTTTCATAGGATAGGGCAGTGTAGAGCCCATGAAGTGCTTATGGGTGCCCCGCTTGGTCAGAGAATGAAGACGACGCAGTAATGTGATCCTTCACGCTTCGCGTTGAGGATCACGAGGGAGTGTAGTGATCTCGGATGGCCACTTCACAATTACAAAATGGACACTTTGCAAAGATTGCAGGGAAAATGGACAGTGCTGAGAAAGCAAGCAGGTGCAGGGTTTGTCTGTTGATTGGAGCCGCAGCTCCCAGACAAGACAGAAACTGCAAACCCATTACCATACTAATGAGCCATCTCCAGGGACAAAATTTAAGTAAACGATACCAAGGCAGACACCCCGGCGCCAGAGGAGACTAGAACAAAACAGGCCAACGGCCACCTAGGACAGGCCCAGCCATCAGGGCACCCACCCCTTTATTGGAGGAAATCGTTAGGAACGATTGAGAAATGGCCCAATTAATTGGGGCCAAGTTCAAGGCCCACCCAAAAGCACGCAAAGCCCCCTTTGGGTATAAGAAGGAACCCCCAAGAGAGAATCGCTCTCTTGGCTCCGGATCTCACCAAGGAGTGACCTGCCCAACAGCTGCACCAGAACAAGTCAAAGGTCAACGCACGCTACCAGACAGACGTCCTTAGCTGTTATTCCATACCAGTTCCACACCAGCAGCCTCAGAACCGAACAACGGCCATTGTTTCTCTGACTGAGTGGCGCCCGAAGCTAAGTATAGGCTATAACAGCAGTGATAGTTTTGTCGATATTATTTGTGCATGAGTATATTTAACTCATATACTGTGTGTAAATAAATCAGCATTTGACTTTGAACTAACTAACTGGTGTATCGAGTCTTTGATCAGTATTCGGTTTGAACCTTGTGGCGGTATCGAAAGATACCTGCCGACTCTAGAGCAAAACGTAATTAGAATTAAGGAAGGCGACCATATTGACCGCCATATTCAGAGCCAAATAAAGAGAACACAATTAGCAACATTTATCAACCTGTTCGAGTCTATTAACCTGGTTCACACTGTTCTCATGGGCAACTAGGTCCCTCTCTCTAGCGAATACTGAAGCAAAGTATTCATTTAGGGCCTCCCCCATCTCCACAGACTCTAGGCACAAGTTCCCTCCACCATCCCTGATCGGCCCTACTCTCACTCTGATATCCTCTTATTTCTCACATAACTGTAGAACGCCTTGGGGTTTTCCCTCATCCTTCCCGCCAGGGCTTTTTCATGCCCCCTTCTAGATCTCCTCAGTCCATTTTTGAGTTCCTCCTTGGCTACCTTGTAACCCTCTAGAGCCGAGTCAGATCCTTGCTTCCTCAATCTTACGTAAGCTTCCTTCTTCCTCTTGACCAGAAGCTCCACTTCTCTTGTCATCCAAGGCTCCTTCACCTTACCATTCCTTCCTCATCTCAGTAGGCCAAAAGTATTCAGCACTCGCAGCAAGTGCTCCAGAGGGTGGTGGGTGCCTGGAACGCTTTGCCAGTGGAGGTGGTAGAGGCGGGCACGATAGCATCATTTAAGATACATCTAGACAGATATATGAACGGGCGGGGAACAGAGGGAAGTAGATCCTTGGAAAATAGAAGACAGGTTTAGATAAAGGATCTGGATCGGCGCAGGCTGGGAGGGCTGAAGGGCCTGTTCCTGTGCTGTAATTTTCTTTGTTCTTTGTTCTTAAACAATCCCCACATTACAATTGTGCATTTCCCCAAGAACAATTGTTCCCACTTTATGCCCCTCAGCTCCTGTCTAATAGCAGTATAATTTCCCCTTCCCCAATTAAAGACCTTCCCATACTGTGTGTTCCTATCCCTCTCCATGACTATGGTAAAGGTCAAGGAGTTGTGGTCACTGTCACCGAAATGCTCTCCCATCGAGATATCTGACACCTGGCCTGGTTCGTTGCCGAGCACCGAGTCCAATATGGCCTCCCCCCTAGTTGGCCTATCTACATATTGAGTCAGGAATCCTTCCTGTACACACCTGACAAAATCTGCTCTATCCAAACCATTTGCACTAAGGAGATTCCAGTCAATATTAGGGAAGTTGAAGTCACCCATGACAACAACTCTGTTACTTCTGCACTTTTCCAAGATCTGCCGCCCAATCTATTCCTCTATCTCGCTGCTGCTATTGGGGGGTCTATAGAAAACTCCCAATAAAATGACTGCTCCTTTCTGGTTTCTGACTTCCACCCATACTGACTCAGTAGACAAACTCTCCTCAATTACTTCCTTTTCTACAGCTGTGGTGCACTCCCTAATTAACAGTGCCACTCCCCCTCCTCTTTTACCTCCCTCCCTATTCTTCTGAAAACATCTAAGCCCCGGAACATCTAACAATCATTCCTGACCCTGTGAAATCCACGTCTCCGTAATGGCCACAACATCGTAGTTCCAAGTACTGATCCATGCTCTAACTTCATCTCCCTTATTCCTGACACTCCTTGCATTGAACCAGACACACTTTAACCCATTCCACTGAGTGCAACTTTGCCCTATCAACTGTCTATCCTTCCTCACAGACTTGCTGCATACTATTTCTGCCTGTTCAACAGCTACCCTATCCTCTGATCCATAGCTCCATCCATCCCTCTGCCAAACTAGTTTAAACCCAACCGAAGAGCTCTAGCAAACCTCCCACCCAGGATATTGGTGCCCCTCCAGTTTAGATGCAATCCGTCCTTCATGTGCAGGTTCCACCTTCCCCAGAAGATATCCCAATGATCCACATATCTGAAGCCTTCCCTCCTGCACCAGCCCTGCAGCCACGTGTCCAACTGCACTCGCTCTCTGTTTCTTGCCTCACTTGCACGTGGCACCGGTAGCAATCCTGAGATCACTACTCTGCTTGTCCTGCTCTTTAGCTTCCAACCTAACTCCCTAAAATCACTTTTAAATCCTCATCCCTTTTCTTAGCTATGTCGTTGGTGCCTATGTGCACCACGACTTCTGGTTGCTCCCCTTCCCCCTTAAGAATCCTGTAGACTCGATCCAAGACATCTCTGGCCCTGGCACCCGGGAGGCAACATACCTTCCGGGAATTTCACTCGCGACCACAGAATCTCCTATCCATTCCCCTAACTATTGAGCCTCCTATCACTCTTGCTTTTCTATTCTCCTGTAGCCATCTGGGATGGCCACTTCCAACTAGGTACAGAGAAACTCGCAAAGCCTGGCAGGTAAAATGGACAAGCCAAGACTCAGGCAGACTCAGGCAAAAAATCCTGACGGTATCGAAACTCCGTTCAATTAGCATTTTAATGGGGCCGATTAGCATTTGATGGCCCACCTTCCCCAAAACAAAGGACTGGTACTCAAGCAACCAGGACAATCCCAGACATTTCGGCGCCACTCCCTGTTCAAGGGAAACGCAAACAACGGGGAACAGTGACCGCTTGGGACATGCCCAGCCATCCAGATTCCCGCCCACTTATTAGCTATGGAATCGAATGGAGTGATCAGGGATCACCCAATTAGTAAGGACCAAATCGAAGGACCACCCAAAAGAGCGCGAAAACCCTCCGAGTATAAGAAGAAGACTTTGGCATATGTTCGCTCTCTCTTGACGCCCTCTTGGCCTTGGTACCCCGGTCACGGCCATCGCCAATTGCAGCAACATCAGAAGGAGTCCAGGTTCAACGCCCACTGCCAGACGGATGAGCCCAGCTGAGCAGCAGTTACTCCTTTGAACCCGAGAGATCCAGAATTGATCAGCGGCCACTGTTTTCTCACCTAAGCCAGGTGCCCGAAGTTAAGTACAGGTTGTCTTAGCTGATAGGTGTAGTTAACTAGTAGTGTTCATGTTGCATGACTAATTGTGTGTAAATAAAGTACCCTTGACCTTGAACTAACTAAATGGCGTTTGGCTCTTTGATTGATAGCCAGTTGAAACTTGTGGTGGTATCATTCGATACTTGGCAACTCTAAACATTAAGACATAGATAACACAGAAAGAAAGACAAACTCACTGATTGCCATCATTGGAACAGAGCCACAGAAAAGACCCAAGTAGAAAAGAAAGGCAACACTCCCCCCTTCCCTTCTGAGCCACAGAGCCAGACTCAGTGCCAGAGACCTGGCCGCTAGGGCCTTCCCCCGGTAGGTCATCCCTCCCCCCAATAGCATCCAAAACGGTATACTTGTTTTGAAGGGGAACAGCCACGAGGGATCCCTGCACTGTTTGCCCGTTCGTTTTCCTTCCCCCGACTGTAACCCAGCTACTCATGTCCTGTACCTTGGGTGTGGCTACCTCCCTGTAACTCTTCTCTATCACCCCCTCTGCCTCCCAAATGATCCGAAGTTCATCCAGCTCCAGCTCCCTAACACGATCTCTGAGGAGCTGGAGTTAGGTGCACTTCCCGCAGGTGTAGTCAGCGGGGACACCGGAGGTATCCCTCAGAACCCACATCCTACAGGAGGAGCCTCCATCCCCTCTGATCTTACAGAATGTAGCTGCCCTGTGGACCAACTGGAACTCCGCCCTCCAACTCTGCTCCCAGTCAGCTGCACTCTGTAAACTCTCGGCTCCCTCCTCGCTCTTTGAGGAAATGAAATGAAAGGAGCAGCTTGCTCCCTCCTCACCTAACTCCCTCAGTCACCAAACTCTCACTATAGCACTCAAATGCACCCAAATTCAGCACTCAGTGCAAACTTCTGCCTTTGTTTTCCCTGTAATGAGGACGTTGTACAGGTAAATGGCGACTTGTGGTAGCCCTTGCAATATATTCTCCATTGTCCTCTGGAATATTGCACAAGCTAATGATACCCTGAAGGGCAATCTTGTATACTGAAAAAGGCCCTTCAGGGCGTTTATCGTTTAGAATTTTTGGGACTCTGTCCAGCTTCAGCTGTAGATATGCTTGGCTCATATCCAGCTTTGAGAATAGGAGTCCTCCAGCCAACCTTGCATACAAATCCCCAATCCGGGGAATTGGGCATTTGTCCAGTTGTGAGTAGCCATTAATCGTTTGTTTAAAATCTCCACAAAGGCGGACCGAGCCGTCCGGCTTAAGGATAGGCACCACGGGTGCCGCCCACTCTGCAAACTGGGCCAGTTTTATTATTCCCTCACGCTCTTTAATCGTTTTATTTCCATATTGACTTTCTGCCTTAATGCGAAGGGTACTGGTCGGGCCTTGTAGAATTTTGGGACAGCCTCTGGATCTACATGCAATGTCGCCTTTGCTCCCTTTTTTGTTCTGAGCCCTTCTCGGAAAACCTCTGGGTATTTGCACAGGAGTTCGCTTAGGTGGCCATTTTCCAGCTGGAAAATGTTTACCCAATCCAGCTGGACCTCTTTTAGACAGTTTCGTCCCAATAAGCTTGGTCCCCCACCTTTCACTACCATTAAAGGCAGCCTAACCAGTTGTTCTCCATAAGCCACAGTTACATGCGTTGTGCCCAATACTCTCAGTGGTTTCCTTGTGTATGTCCTCAGTTTTGCCGAGGTCCTGGTTAGGAATAAGGGTTGGAGTCCAGTGTGAATTTTATTGAATACTGTTTCCCCTATCACTGATACTTTTTAAAAATTAATTTAGAATAGCCAATTATTTTTCTTTTCCAATTAAGGGGCAATTTAGTGTGGCCAATCCACCTAACCAGCTCATCTTTGGGTTGTGGGGGTGAAAGCCAGGCAGACATGGGGAGAATGTGCAAACTCCACACGGACAGTGACCCAGGCCCGGATTCGAACCCGGGTCCTCAGTGCCGCAGTCCCAGTGCTAACCATTGCGCCACATGCCACCCTCCCTATCACTGATACGGTTGCTCCAGTGCCGACTTCCATCAGTGTGGGAACGTCCATTCAGCCGTATGGATAATTTAATGGGTTTTGATTTCACCATCGTTACACAATTTAGTTGTTCCTCGTCGGAGGTAGGTGGAGCTTTTAGGGTATGTATTCTCCTGTACCCTGGCCTACATGACCTTCTCCAAGATGATGGTTTTGGGCTTCTATTTCTCCTTTCTGGCTACGATCTCTGGCAACAACTACAATATTTTGCCGGGCGAAAGGCTGCAGGGGCTGCCGTCTGGACCTAATATTCCCTTGCTTGGGTGGGCTTCTGCGAGTGGGCCTGGTTAACGTAGTATCCGAGTCGTTCCTGAGGGTAGCTATGCAGTTGCCTATCCCCCAGTGGTAGTCCCTTAACCCAGTTTCACTGGTATGGGCGTCTTCCTCCATCGGAGTACCCTGCAACACATGCGCTCTGCTTGCCGCTTTTTCTAAGGACAAAGCCAGCGGCAATGCTTGTTTGCAATCCATCTCGGCCTCTGCTAACAGACGTTCCTGTTTTGTTAAATTATTTATTCCACATACCAAACGGTCTCGGAGCATCTCATTTAGCGTCAGACCAAATTCACAAGCCTCTGCTAATCGCCTTAATCTTGTTAAAAAGTTTGTTAGTGACTCCCCAGTGTCTTGGAATGCTGAGTAAAACCGGTACCTTCACAGGATCAGTGGTGGCTTAGGGTCAGAGTACTCTTTTACTAAGTCCATCAATTCCTGGAAAGTTTTCATGTCCGGTGCCTCCGGAAAAGTGAGACTGCGCATAATGGCAAAGACTGCTGGCCCACACGCGGTCAGCAGAATGACCCGTTGCTTTTCATCCAGAATTATATTGTTTGCTCTGAAGAAGTACTTCATCCGCTCTACATATTGGGCCCAGTCTTCTACTGCAGGGTCAAAAGAGTCCAACTTTCCGAATGAAGGCATTTTGCCTGTTAATGGCTTACCCTCAGTATGAGGCAGCTGCTGACGAGCAGGTTTCTTCGGGTCGTTCCGGTTTCCTCATCACCACTGTAATAAGTCCACGGAGGCAGAACCCGTCACCAGAATTCCTTTTATTTACAAACTCAACAGCTGAACAACCGTGACCATTCAATCTGCTGTCTACACCCGGAGTGCAGAGGATCTGACACTCCCTGTTATATATACAGAAAGGGGTTCCCTGATTGGGCCACTAATCAGGGAACTCGTATTCTAATTGGCCAATCTCAAAGGCCTGGCCTAAGTCATTACAGGTTCCAAGTGCCAGTCCTTTGCTCAGTGGTCACTGACCATCTCGTCTTTCCCACCAGTTTCTGGTGGTAGTTGTTTTTCCGCATGTCGTAATGTAGCCTGGGCCTCATACTGACTCTTCAAGAGTGTTTCCCACTCACCTTGGCCTCAATGCTCACATTGTAACTTAGAATCAGGACTGCATTGAGAATGCTTGAAGGGGCCTTCGTCAATACACATGAGTTACAATGTGGATGCGTTCATATATTTATCCTGCATGCAAGAAAGGTGTCCTAGCTTCATTTCCCCACCTTGTTGCTCCTCCATCCCTTTTTTCTTCATCTGCATATCCAATTCAATCTTGATGTAGCTTCTGCCTCAACCACTCACCTTCAGAGTGAATTGCACTTCCTAACAACTGACTGTAAGTAGAATTCTCTTGCTCTCCGTTCCAAAGCACAATATCCTTCCTTTGATATGGATTCCACTACCTAATACAGTATTCTAATAAAGATCCTATTAAAGTTTCATTAAGACTCTTTGTTATCTCTTGGTTGTAATATTCTGTACCTCCCGTGCTAAAACCTTGAGTTTCATTAGCTCTTTTTACAGTCCTACCAATTTGAAGTGCTGCCTTTAAAAGCCTATGAATGTGCGCTCCCAAATCTCTCTGCTTATCTGCAGCATTGAGGCTACGTCCAATCAAAGTTTATTGACTACAGTTTTGTTTTATTGAAATCCTGGGCAAATCCTTTCAGAATATTTTGTCTAGTGTATGTGAAAGTGATGGTCTGGCAATTGTCAACTGGTTCACCGAATTTGTATTAATGTGTAGATAAATGCCACAATGTTTGTGGCCCCACCACATCACCTAACCGGCAAAAAACAAACTTAAGAGAGTCTTAATTCAAGGGAAAAATGTTTCAAGGAAATTCCTGTCCGAGATGTTGCTAACTTTTGGTTGGTTCAATTGGCTCTGTTTTATAACCTTTGCTCTCGAGTCGCCAGGTATCTTTATGATACCGCCACGAGGTTCAAGCCCAAGTAATGATCAATAACTCAATACACCAATTAGTAAGATTCAAATCAAAGCACATTTATTATACACAGTAATCGCTACTTATGCACAAATTCTACGTCTAAGCTACTTCTACAACTAACAGGCCTATACTTAGCTTCGGACTGGCCCACTAGGTCAGGGGAACAAATGGCCTTTCGTTCAGATTCAAAGTTGGTACGGATTGGTAGCTTGGAGTGCCTAACTCGTAGCGAGCATTACCTTAAGACTTACTGGATCTCGGCGGCAGTTGAACCGGTCACGGTCAAGGTTGGTTCGCGTTGCTGGGTGACCCGGTCAAGAAGAACGATTTGAGCTTGGGGGCTTAACTTTATAGTTCCCAGGGGTTTTCCGCCTTTTGGGGCGGACCCTGTACCTGGTTCTAGGTGATTGGACTTCGTTCCAATCGCTTGGTTCGATTTCTCCAATACTGGAACAGTTCCCTGATCGATGGGCGGTCTTGAGAAGTCCGTTAACCTCTTTTGTGTTTGCGCCGGGGAATCTGGCTTAGCTTTGTTTGTCCCAAATGTTGCGATTGTTCCCGGCGATCGCGCATTAGTATGTAGATGGCTGCTACATTATTATGCCGGTGGCTGCTTGTATCGATGCTGTCTGGGCTTTTGCAGAGTTTAATACACAGTAAACTTGCACCTGCTGGTTTCTGCCTGTGTTGGCTGAATTTCCCTGCAGCCTTTGCTATTCTCCATTTTACATCGGGAGTTGGCCAACCCAGGTGGCTACACTCCCTCCTTGTGATCCTAACGCAAAGCGTGAAGAATCACATAACTGCGTTGGTTGTCATTCCCTGACCCGGCGAGCACTCTTCTATGGCCTCTACACTGACCATAACTATGCAAACAGTTTTAACTGACAATTCTAAGGGGCGCAATGTCAAAAAGGAACATGCATTACAAAACAAAAAATTGGGAACCTCTAACTATCCTTAATATACTACACTCACTCAAACATTTCATCACACTAGCTTCCTAAACCATACAAACAAAATCATAGCAGTTTTATACATATTTTCTGGCTTGGCAGTCAAGCTCAGGATTGTACAATTGCTCATGAACATTTCTTTATTTACAACAAATCGCAAACGAAGGCTCTTTATTGTAGATCGCGGGCGTCTGGGGTCTGGTCGTATCTGAAAATAGGTGATCTTATTCTAGATACCGGGGTGTGAGCGCGGTAGGCTCTCCTCCATTTTCTCAGACGAATAGTCTGCACGATGCAGCAGAGTATCGCCAATACCAATAGGGATTCTATCACGTAGGACAGGGAGTACCAGGTTATAAACCTGTCACACCAAGATGGTGTGGTGTCGCTTGTGACTGGGTTCTGGGTACTGTGGGGAAGTGAATCATTAACGGCTGGGGGAGTTGAGGTCAGGGGGTTCGCGTTCGCGCATAACCAAATGTCCATTAGTGTTATGAGGCACGCGGAGGATGTCCTCATGGTTCTTCTTCTTTCACTTCTCTTCTCTTCTCTTCTCTTGTCTGGTCCTGGAGCTTCTGGAGTTCTGTGTGATCAAGCATAGTGTCTGTTAATATCTCGTACGACAGCCTGTCTGTCCTTTAGTGCCAATTACTCCCTTTATAATTGGTCACTATGTGTGACTCCCTCATTTTTTTTTTTCAAAAACGGAATTTCAGGACAAGACACACTTACAAATACTGAACCAGTGCGAGCCGTCTCGCAGACTGTGCGGTTTACCATCCAAATGTTTGAGGATGTAAATAGCAGAGGGTTGGCAAGCTAAGGGTTACCTGAAAACAAAAGAAAACTTTTTGAACCAAACTTTGCCGAAATGAGGTGCGTATGGGCCGTGACGGGTACAATTTGAATGGAGTCCCCGGGTAGGACGGCGACCAATGCCGTGTGTGCCCTACCCGAGCGTTGCTGACCAGAGGGGGGGTTCCCAGGCAGGGCGGGTCCCGATGCCGTTTCTCCACTGCCTGAGCAACCGACAAGAACGGGCAAGAAATGTAGTCATCGTGGGGGGTTGCCGTATTGGTTCTTTCCTCGAACCAGAAGAGCAGTTACGAACGGGGGTCTGTGTTTCCATCGACAGACGAGTTCCTCTGAACTGGCGTCTGGGACCTTAACAAGTCTTTGTGGACAAATTCTCAGAGGTTTCGGCAGAAAAGGCGTGGGGCCGTGGAAAAGAAATTTCCGATCTGACATACAACATTTAACAAAACACTACAAACAACATAAAACATGCTGCAGGTTCCATCAGAAAGGATACCGTTTCTCCCAAGCGGTTCCTTTTAAAACATCATCTGGACACCTCAGTTATCGGTTGCGAACAGGGTCGCAAAGGGGTTCTCGTTTTGGGAGTCAGACTCCAAGTCGTCATCTTCTCCCGGATGCCAAACTCTCGAGTGTATCAGGGCTGATAGGGCTGCATGGTGTGATTTTGGATTGCTCTCGTCGTTCCGGACGAGTCTGTATGAATTATCTCTGTGCCAATAGGTGGTGTCGAGTTCTGTGGGGACGGAATCGGGGTCGTCATTGTAGGTCGGTGGTCGGTGGTGGGGTTTGGTTAGGAAAGTGATTGAATCGTGGTCAGATTTGTTGGGTGTGGGGCCTGTTGCATGGGGATAGTAGGGAGGTGTGCTGTGGCTATTGTCTGAGTCACAGTCGCTGTCCCTGCTGCTGCAGTCTGTGGGCGTTCCGGGGCGGAGTGTATATTTCGGGGGTGGAGTCGAGGTTGAGTCCGTGGCTGGGCTGGACGTGGTGGGGGAGGGTAGGGTTACGTTGGCTGTGGGCGGAGCGTGGTCTGCTGCGTTGAGCATGACGTGTGCGTGGTTAGACTGTGTTCCATATGCCTTCAGCTGGTTGATATGGAACCACGCAATCTTTCCATCGGGGTACTTTATTTTGTAGACGGAAGGGCTGAATTTGTCCGCAATGAAGTACGGACCCGAGTACTTTGGTGACAGGAATGTGCTGGGGTTGTATACGGAGAGCATGACTTGCTGTCCTACACTGAACTCAGTCGCATGTACTGTCTTATCAAAACTGGTAACTGACTTCAGGAAGCAAAGTACTGTACACACCCCTGTCAGCATCAACGGGGCCGAGGTGGAGATGGTTAGCAGTTTCAAATTCCTAGGGGTGCACATCTCCAAAAATCTGTCCTGGTCCACCCACGTCGACGCTACCACCAAGAAAGCACAACAGCGCCTATACTTCCTCAGGAAACTAAGGAAATTCGGCATGTCCACATTGACTCTTACCAACTTTTACAGATGCACCATAGAAAGCATCCTATCAGGCTGCATCACAGCCTGGTATGGCAACTGTTCGGCCCAGGACCGCAAGAAACTTCAGAGAGTCATGAACACCGCCCAGTCCATCATACAAACCTGCCTCCCATCCATTGACTCCATCTACACCTCCCGCTGCCTGGGGAAAGCAGGCAGCATAATCAAAGACCCCTCCCACCTGGCTGACTCACTCTTCCAACCTCTTCCATCAGGCAGGAGATACAGAAGTCTGAGAACACGCACGAACAGACTCAAAAACAGCTTCTTCCCCACTGTCACCAGGCTCCTAAATGACCCTCTTATGGACTGACTTCATTAACACTACACCCTGTATGCTTCATCCGATGCCAGTGCTTATGTAGTTACATTGTATATGTTGTGTTGCCCTATTATGTATTTTCTTTTATTCCCTTTTCTTCTCATGTACTTAATGATCTGTTGAGCTGCTCGCAGAAAAATACTTTTCACTGTACCTCGGTACACGTGACAATAAACAAATCCAATCCAATCCGATCCAACAGGCCTTGCTCTGTTTCTTCCTTGTGCCCAATTTCACAGCGGCTGCTAGCTGAGCCGTTTTAACATTCTCCACTAATTGTTTGACTGCGTTCTCGTGTGTGAGGGCCGTCACTTCGGGGCTGGTCAAGTCTAAGCCTAATAAAAATTCTGTGCCTTTCATGGGGCGTCTGGTCATGAGGGTGTGTGGGGTGTAACCTGTGGATGTGGAAACCGTATTTCGCAAAAACATCAGCACAAAAGGGAGGACTGAGTCCCAAGTGGTGTTGTTTTGCTGGACCATTTTTCTGAGGTTGATTTTAGGGTCCGATTCATGCGCTCCACGATACCACTCGACTGGAGGTGGTATGCAATGTGGAATTTTTGGGTATTGCCAAATATCGTGAGGACATTCTTCATGACACATCCCGTAAAATGGGAACGTTGGTCGGATTCAATGCTGCGGGAGAGTCCCCATCTCGTAAAGATGTGGTGGGTTAAAATCTTGCCTGTGGTCTTTGCCGTGTTTGTTCTGGATGGGAATGCTTCCACCTATTTTGTAAACGTGTCTATCACCACGAGTACGTATTTATAACCATTCCTGCAAGGGGGCAATGGTCCTATATAATCAATCTGGAGGTTAGTCCAGGGGCCATTAACAGGTCGGGTGTGACTGAGCTGAGCCTTTTTGGCGTATCTGTCCGGGTTGTTCTGGGCACAGATAAGGCAATTCTCAATGTAGTGATTTACATTGTCCTTTAAACTCGGCCACCAACAGAGCTGCCTGAGGTGGGCTGTAGTGGGATCGATTCCCTGATGTCCATGACCGTCATGGAATAAACAAATCAGTTGATTCCTGTCCTGTTCAGGAACCACATAAAGGGTGTCTTTTAACACCACACCGTCATGTGTGGTCAGAGCATTTTTAAACCTCTCGTAGGGTGCTGGATAGTTTCCTTTTAAAATCTCCCTGAGATTGCTGTCCTGCTTCTGGGCCTGCACTAAATCCTCGAAATTAGTCTGCGAGACCTGAACTGCATTCAGTGGTGCGCTTTCGGGGGGTGTCCAAAAATATCCATGCCTGGAACCTGCTTTAGCCAGTGCGTCGGCTTTTACATTTCCAGGGGGGAGGAACGATGGTGACTTCGAACTTTGACTATCCCAAAAGTCCTGTTCTGTGCTCTCTCTAAAATGTGACGGAGCAATGGGGCTGAAGGGAGGGGGTTTCCGTCTGCGGAAACAAATCCTCTTGCTTTCCACAGGGGTAGGAATTCCGTAAGGCTGTTGCAGACATAGAGGCTGTCCGAATATATGTCTGCTGGGCTGGGGAAGGAATCTGGGTGTTCCACTATGTATGTGATGGCCGCAAGTTCTGCTGCCTGCGCGCCTAAGTGTCCTGGAAGTTTCATTGCTATTTCTTCTAGGGCGCGTCCCTGCGCGTCTACCGCATCCTGTTATGCGCTTCCCTTCTAATATTGTGGAAGATGCATCCACATATATCTTTATGGGTTCGCACATGTCTGTGTGCTTGGGGCTCTGGGTTGAACTACCTATCTTTCTGGGGGGTGTTTTAGCAATAATGGGGCCTGTGTTGTAGTGTGGAGAGATAATTTCACATTCATGGGGGGTTCCGAGGTACTGTAGGTTGTCGGCTAAAAAGGTGTGGGTCTTTGTCCTTTTAACAGTGATGTCCCGTCCCTGCAAAAGAAGGGTCCATCTAGCTGCTCTTATCTGGCTAACTGTACCGTCCTTGAGTTGTCCGTCCAGTAAAAGTTGGGTAGGGGTGTGTTCTGTGAGGATTGTGATGGGGTTTAGTCCGGTAATGTAAGAAAAATACTGTACTGCCCAGAATACTGCGAGCAGGTGCCTTTCACAGGCTGAAAATCCCTGCTCCACAGCATCTAAAACTCTGGAGGCATAAACCACGGGCCTTAACTGCTCGTGCCGTTCCTGAAGGAGCACGGCCGAAAGGGTGCGGTCTGTGCTTGCTACCTCTGTCGCATAGGGGGAAAGCGGGTCTGGAACTTGTATTGCGGGGGCTGCTATGAGTGCCTGTTTCAAAGAGTCCACAGCATCCGTATGCTGCGGAAGCCATTCCCAGGGGGCTCCTTTCTTTAGGAGGTCTGAGAGGGGTGCTGCCTTGCTGGCGAAACCGTCAATGTGGTTTCGGCAGTAGCCAACCAGTCCTAAAAACGACCGGAGGGCTGAAATGTTCTGGTGAAGGGGCAATTTAGCAATCAAGTCAATCCTTTTGTGCTTGATCTCGCGTTTACCATGTGTGATAATTGTACTCAAATATATCATCTTATCTTCCAAAATCTGGGCCTTTTTGGGGTTAACTTTATAACCAATTGAATGTAAGAGTTCCAGGAGTTCGGACAGAAGCTCAATGTGCTCTTCCTTGGTGTCTGTCTGCAGTAGTAGGTCATCTACGTACTGGACCAGACATTTGGGGCGAGAGAATTTGGCTAAACCATTTGCCAGCTGTCGGTGTAAAATGGAGGGGGAGTTGTGGAATCCTTGTGGCAGGCCTGTCCACGTGTACTGTTGGTTTTAAAAGTTGACGGCAAATTTGTACTGGCATGCCTTTGCCAATGGAATGGACCAGAATCCATTACTGATGTCCAAAACCATAATGTATCGGGAATTGAGTCCCTGCTTGAGCATGGTCTCGGGACTTTTGCTGCTGTGGGGGTAATTTTGTTGAGTTCCCGGTAATCGATGGTCAGTCGCCATGATCCATCGGGCTTTCTCACTGGCCAAATCGGGGCATTATTAGTGGAGGCTCCTGATCTAAGTACGCCCTGCTCTAATAAGCTTTCGATTAATTTTGCGATTTCTCCCTCTGCCTCTTGGGGAAATCCATACTGTTTTGGGGGTCTGGGGTCAGGTCCTGTGATTTGTACTGAACCAGTCATCCGGCCACAGTCGTGCTTGTGGGTCGTGAATGCTGTCCTGTTCTTCTGTAAAACTGCCCTAACCTGCTTGTCCGTGCTAATTGTCGTCAGGTTAAACCAAAATTCGCCTACTGCGCTACTTTTGTTGGCGTATTCACCAATTGTGAGCGTTGCGAGGGCTCCTGCAGACTTTGCCATTTTCCAGACACACTGGTTGACTGGATCGAATGAAAGGTGGTGGGAGTTCATGAAGTCTATTCCCAGAATGTGTTCTGCTGTGCGGGGCAGGTCAACTAAAACTACGGGGTGCTTGGTGGTGATGTTGCTGATTTGAATGTGTACAGGGGCTGTGATGTGTCCCTGCTGTGAGTGGCCTGTAAAGCTGCTGTCGTGTTGGGTGCTCTGCTACACAGACGACCCAACACGGTTGTGGATGGGACAACTCAGTTTTCTTACTAACAATATTTACAATGGTAAACTGGTTACTGTGGTTTGTTCATTACCCTTGAATCTGTGGACCTATCCCTAACACTATCTTGGAGTGGCACTCAGCACATGGTGGATGTCTGAGTGGCTTGCTGTGAGCTCTGTGCCCTGAGCTGTCTCCTGCTGGAATGAACGGGAAGTGTCGTGTTCCCCGTTTTATAGTGTGTATGTTCTTGCCTGTGATTGGCTGTGGTGTGTGTGTATTGATTGGTCCGTTGATCTGTCCATCAGTATGTATGTATGTTTGCACCATGATGTTTACCTGAATATCATGACATCCCCCTTTTTTACAAGAACATGTGCCTATGTGGTTATAAATAGAGATGTGTACTGAGTGCAGCTGAATGTGTATGTATGCAATATCTACAGCATGTACATGAGGCTAAACTATATACATGGGGTGATGTCAGGTGCGACATAGCAACGAGGTTGTACCATAAACAAAACACATGGAAATGTTAAACGTCAAAACAAACTCCTGTAACGACAAGGAAAAAGAGAAACATATTAACACAGTGGTATGATACATCAGTGAGTTCAATGTTCAAACAGGCTCATAAGTCCAGCCTAGTAGGTGGGCGACGAATTCGGGTTGACCGTTAGGGTGGCACACCATTCATCACCCGGATTGATGGTGTTCACTGGCATCGGCTGGTGGGTCCTGCCTGGAGACATCCGGTTCCTAACAATGACCGCAACACGGAAGGCATCCCGGTCGTCTGTGTCACTGGTTTGGATATCGTCTGGGCACACTTCGTACTACGGAGGCTGAATGGTCCGCACAACCCCCTGCAAGGTTGTCGGAATTGGGGAGCATTGGCAGGTTGAGCTGCTCGACAGCAGGCAGCATCGTGGCCCATCTTGCCACAGCAGAGGCATTGTCGTTTTTTTGCCGGACATTACCGCTTTAAATGTGCGGCTCCGCAGTTGCCGCACGTCGTGACGTCATGGTGTTCGTTGCGCCACCGCGCATGCGCAGTTCGGTCTTGCGTCGAGCGCGCCTGCGCATCACGTCCCTCTACGTCGACGTCTTTTTTGGCGCGCACAAACGCGGGAGGCCGCGGAAAGCGCGCAAAATGGCCGCCCTCGTCCGTGCCGCGGGCCGGGAGTAACTCGATCGCCTGGACTCGTTCGGCCTCGTAGGATGCCCGCCTTGCCAATTCGGGCGCGTAGGACCCCTGCCGCGCCGATTCGGCCGCTTGAAGTTGGGAGTAGCGGCTGGTTGCGTTTTCTTGAAGGCCACAGGCTTCGATTGCAGAGGCTAGGGTGAGGCCTTTAATTTTGAGGAGCTGCTGGCGTAGGGCACCCGAGGTGACCCCAAAAACAATCTGGTCCCGAATCATTGAATCGGAGGTTGTGTCGTAACCGCAGGACTGCGCGAGGGTAAGGAGGTGTGTAAGGAAAGATTGAAAGGGCTCATCCTTACCCTGCAGGCGCTGCTGGAAGAGATACCTCTCAAAACTCTCATTTACCTCGACGCTGAAGTGTTGCTCGAGTTTGAGAAGGACCGTCTTGTACTTGGTCTTGTCCTCACCTTCCGAGAACACCAGGGAGTTGTAGACATGGATGGCGTGTTGCCTTGCCGTGGAGAGGAGGAGGGCGATTGTTCTGGTGTCCGAAGTGCTCTCCCTTTCGGTGGCTTCCTGGAAGAACTGGAAGCGCTGTTTGAACAGCTTCCAATTGACACCGAGGTTTCCAGCGATTTGTAATGGCTGCGGCGTGCTGACAGTGTCCATGGCACAGGATGGCGAATTCCTGAGGATTCGTAGGTAGGTCTCACAGTTACCGGGTTCTAATCCTGGTACTATGTTGTGTTGGGTGCTCTGCTACACAGACGAACCAACACGGTTGCAGATGGGACAACTCAGTTTTATTACTAACAATATTTACAATGGTAAACTGGTTACTGTGGTTCATTCATTACCCTTGAATCTGTGGACCTATCCCTAACACTATCTTGGAATGGCACTCAGCACATGGTGGATGTCTGAGTGGCTTGCTGTGAGCTCTGTGCCCTGAGCTGTCTCCTGCTGGAATGAACGGGAAGTGTCGTGTTCCCCGTTTTATAGTGTGTATGCTCTTGCCTGTGATTGGCTGTGGTGTTGTGTGTGTATTGATTGGTCCGTTGATCTGTCCATCAGTATGGATGTATGTTTGCACCATGATGTTTACCTGAATATCATGACAGCCGCTGAGGGTGCTAGTGGCTGTAGTGGGCCACGTGTCCTTTTGGAACATGGTGGAGGAATTTATTGTGGTGCGGGACCCTCCTGTGTCCCAGAGAAACTCGATGGGCTGTCCCCGTATTTTCGCTGCAACTACCGGTCGTCCGGACCTATCCCAAAGGGTGTCGCAGACCCAACTGGGGGAGTCCGAACACCGTCAGTCCGTTCCGTTCAGGTCCGTCTGATCTGAACGGGTGCTCACACTATGTATGGGCTCTGTCTTATTCTTACTTAGAGTGCCCGTCTGCTGGGCTCTCTGTGGCTTTCGTAGGGCATTGCATTCCCTTGCAAAGTGTCCCAACTGTCCACAGTTGTAACACTCCTGTGACTTTTGTGGGGGGCTGTTCTTTCCTTCATTTACCCATGCGGGGTTCTGGTGTGATTTTACTGCTTGTATGTCTGCTTCTGCCTGCTTTTCTTCGGGATTTTTAACTGCGGGTTTGTTTAGTACAGACTGTTCCCAGGTGCGGGACAATCTTTTTACTACCCATTTCTCATTATGAGCCTCCTCTGAGGGATCATAATTCCTGCAAGCTTTTTGTCCTGTTCTGTGGCATGGGAGATAAGGGTCCATTTGACCATGTTGTCTGGAGACAAATGGGCGCGGTCTAAGTCTCCAAAAACTGCAGCAAAGTGGATCCACAGGCGTCCAGCAAACGCTGTGGGGTGCTCGGTTTTCTTTTGCCTGCATTTATTGAGGCCATCTACGGGGTCACCCCGGTTATACCCGATCGCATCTAGGACCACGGTATGCATTTCTGCAAGGGTGCCTCCTCCTACATTCTGTTGGTCGGGAAAGTGCTGCTACGACCGAAGGGTTTGGACTCAAATGTGTGAGCTTTACATGCTCTCGCTCATCCAGGCCGAACATGGTCGCCTGCTGCTTTACTCTGGTAAAGAAGTGGTGGGGTTCTGAGGTGGGTCACTGTTAAAGGGGTGGTGTACAGAAATTCCGTATCGTCCGATGTGGCTGTGCGGTGGGTGGTGACTGGGTTCATTGGAGCCTGAACTATCTGCTCTGTGGGGGGTTGGGATGCTTTCCTCTTTTGCGGCTTTCCCTGCGCACATGTTCCCTGAACATATCTCTGCGCTGTCTCATTCAACTCTTCCCAATCAATGCCGTCTTCCTCATCTAATTTTGCTCCAAAGGTTTCCTGGAATCCTTTTTGGACTGAAAGCAGTGATTGCAACTCTGCAATCTGCTTCCGGCACTTTGCGTGGTCTAACGAGCTTTGTCTTTGCTCCGTGGTGGCAGCATGGAGTGCTCTTAATGCTGCCTTCAGGTCACTACACTGCCTCTGCAATGCTTCTATCTGCTTCTCGGTTTCTTCACGTACCAGGACTGCACATTGCGTGTCCTGATAGGCCTTTTCATACAGGACTGGAAGCTGCTTAAGTGCGCCAGACAAGACTGGTGTGCCCACTTGGCATCATCCACCTCTCCGTCTTTTGCTGCCAACTTCCTCCTTAACTCTAAGTTCTCTCTTTCTACCTCACTAACATCGACCTTACTCATTCGATGTATGCCTTCCACCTCTTTCCGGAGCGTCCTAACGACCTCCTCTGTGCCTCGCAATTGTGCCAAGCAGGACACGATTGCCATCGGCTTGCGAGCTTTCCCTAAGCTCTTCTTGTGAATCTCGCTCAGGTTCTCCCACCAAGTATGCCCTATACTCCCGGGACCTGTTTCCTCATTGCTACAGAATTCGCTCCAAAGGGGCCATCCTTTCCCTTTGAGGTACTTCCTGATTTCTTCCTCCCATACGGGACATTGTCCTACTCTACTGCTGCTGGTCGCTGCGACCGCACATTCTTCTGGGTTCATGAGGCGCTGCATTGCCTGCATTGCCATCTTTCTTATCTGAATGCTTCTTTTCCATTTGGAACAGGGGGACTAAGGCGGTGCCGTAAATACGGGTACGGCTTTCGCTACTTTCCGAAATACAAACTCCCGACAGTTTTGTCGCAACAAAAATCTATCAGTATTACCTTATCGCCCTGTTAGTTACGCATGCATACACACACTTCCGAATTATGAGGATTGATCAGAACTGCTTGAACACTTGTGGTTTTCTGTTCCCAATTGGATCTCTAATTCAAATTTTTGGATTCTCCCGGAGTGGTTAAGCCACTTCTAGTTCGGGTCCTGTCAGAATGCCGGCAGTAATATGTTGCTAACTTTTGGTTGATTCAATTGGCTCTGTTTCATAACCTTTGCTCTTGAGTCACCAGGTATCTTTATGATACTGCCACGAGGTTCAATTCCAAGGAATGATCAATAACTCAATACACCGATTAGTAAGATTCAAATCAAAGCACATTTATTATACACAGTAATCGCTACTCATGCACAAATTCTACGTCTAAGCTACTTCCACAACTAACAGGCCTATACTTAGCTTTGGACTGGCCCACCAGGTCAGGGGAGCAAATGGCCTTTTGTTCGGATTCAAAGTTGGTACAGATTGGTAGCTAGGAGCCACACAAAAGGTTGTTGCATAAGATAAAGATGCATGGCATTAAGGGGAAAGTAGTAGCATGGATAGAGGATTGGTTAATTAATAGAAAGCAAAGAGTGGGGATTAATGGGTGTTTCTCTGGTTGGCAATCAGTAGCTAGTGGTGTCCCTCAGGGATCAGTGTTGGGCCTACAACTGTTCACAATTTACATAGATGATTTGGAGTTGGGGACCAAGGGCAATGTGTCCAAGTTTGCAGACGACACTAAGATAAGTGGTAAAGCAAAAAGTGCAGAGGATACTGGAAGTCTGCAGAGGGATTTGGATAGGCTAAGTGAATGGGCTAGAGTCTGGCAGATGGAATACAATGTTGACAAATGTGAGGTTATCCATTTTGGTAGGAATAACAGCAAAAGGGATTATTATTTAAATGATAAAATATTAAAACATGCTGCTGTGCAGAGAGACCTGGGTGTGCTAGTGCATGAGTCACAAAAAGTTGGTTTTCAGGTGCAACAGGTGATTAAGAAGGCAAATGGAATTTTGTCCTTCATTGCTAGAGGGATGGAGTTTAAGACTAGGGAGGTTCTGCTGCAATTGTATAAGGTGTCAGTGAGGCCACACCTGGAGTATTGTGTTCAGTTTTGGTCTCCTTACTTGAGAAAGGACGTACTGGCACTGGAGGGTGTGCAGAGGAGATTCACTAGGTTAATCCCAGAGCTGAAGGGGTTGGATTATGAGGAGAGGTTGAGTAGACTGGGACTGTACTCGTTGGAATTTAGAAGGATGAGGGGGGATCTTATAGAAACATATAAGATTATGAAGGGAATAGATAGGATAGATGCGGGCAGGTTGTTTCCACTGGCGGGTGAAAGCAGAACTAGGGGGCATAGCCTCAAAATAAGGGGAAGTAGATTTAGGACTGAGTTTAGGAGGAACTTCTTCACCCAAAGGATTGTGAATCTATGGAATTCCTTGCCCAGTGAAGCAGTAGAGTCTCCTTTATTAAATGTTTTTAAGATAAAGATAGATAGTTATTTGAAGAATAAAGGGATTAAGGGTTATGGTGTTTGGGCCGGAAAGTGGAGCTGAGTCCACAAAAGATCAGCCATGATCTCATTGAATGGTGGAGCAGGCTCGAGGGGCCAGATGGCCTACTCCTGCTCCTAGTTCTTATGTTCTTATGTAACATCTCTTTCTGGTTCAGCAAAGACAACTAACTGCGTATTTTCGAAAAGAATGTCTGCAATCTGCCGTGGCTCTAAATCTTAGCTGGAACAGACCTCCATGGCTCAGATCATGGATGGAACTGGCCCCTGTGACTGTTGGATGGAGAACTAGTCTCCTTCCCCAATGAGGGTGTGAGCAGTTATACTTTTAAGTCTCTTTCATATCCCACCCTGTGGATTCAGCTGTCTGCATCCCTCAAATTCTTTGGCTTTTGAAGTTATCATTCGTATAGCCCCACTGATCTCTGGTAAATAATGTTTCAGATATGACCATTCGCACTTCTATGTCACTAGACGTCTACTAATCTTGGAACTGGGTAAATTGCAGCTCATTGTTCCTCCAGAAGCCTGCTAGTCTTGTTACTCGTCTGTTATTTTGTTTCCATCTCAAATTCACTGTTAACCTTGTTACCGTCCCAAACTCTTAACACATAGCTTTTATCCTACTGAGTTTGATTAGTTTATTTAATTCATCCACCGTATTATTTTAAATGCGCTCATCCCATTTAATTGGTCATCCCATTATCCAATGTCAATTCCACCTGTTCCATCTCACTGGTAAATACTGAAAAAAAGTAATTATGTTATATTTTTATCTCAATTTCTTTTAATGACAGTATGCCATGCAAGTAGCACAGTGATTAGCACTGTTGCTGCACAGCACCAGGGTCCCATTTTCGATTCCCGGCTTGGGTCACTGTGCGGAGTCTGCACGTTCTCCCTGTGTCTGCGTGGGTTTCCCCCGGGTGCTCCGGTTTCCTCCCACAAGTCCCGAAATACATGCTTGTTAGGTGAATTGGACATTCTGAATTCTCCCTCCGTATACCCGAACAGGCGCCCGAGTGTGGCGATGAGAGGCTTTTCACAGTAACTTCATTGCAGTGTTAATGTAAGCCTACTTATGGCACTAATAAAGATTACTATTAATTATTAAAAAGCATTAAAAAACAGTTTATGCTCACATTTTTTGTAGATTAGCCGTTGATTGTCAGAAGGATCCTTCTGTGCAAGAAAATGCATTCACAGCTCCTAGCATTGCAAGTGAGAACATGTTGGAGAAGTACTCAGAGTTCCTCATGAAAGTTTGCGACACTTTATGTATCCCAATTACAATGGTAAGAAGCATTAACATTTTAATTAGAAAGAAGCAAGTTAGATTTAATTAACCAATGATGAAGATCTCAATTATATGGAGAGACTGAGGAACCTGGGGATATTCTCCGTGGTGCAGATTTGATAGAGCTGTTAGAGCTGTTCAAAATCATCAATGTTTTTAATGGAGTAGATAAGGAGCAACTGCTTCCAGTGGCAGAAAGGCCAGTAACCAGAACAGATTTAAGGGGACTGGCAAAAGAACCAGAGGGGAGATGAGGGAAAAATAATGAGTTGTTATCACCTGGAATGCACTTCCTGAAAGGGTGGAGAAGCAAATTCAAAGCAACTTTCGAAAGGGAAGGAAAATAAATACTCAAAGTGAAAATATTTACAGGGCTTCAGGGAAGTGGCAAAGAGAACTATTTGGACAGTTTCACTACAGGCATATAGGGCCGAATCTCTCTGTATCAATCTATAACACTATGTTTTGTTAGAGAGATGTCCTCCGAAAGAGCACTTGTGGAGCTTTTCCTTCGACCTTCAGCCTCAGCTACTGAGGTTAGTTGCAAGATGAAAAGGTATCTCGTAACTAGCCTCCGCATGTGAAACCGCTGCATTTTGTGCACAACACATACTGGACAATATTTTGACTTGCTCAAAACCCATTTACTTACACAGAGATCAGGCCCAATAAGTGTGGAGACTGACCTCTTGTGCTTGTGAATAATTTGAATCTGTTTCCCGTTGACTCAATTATGGAGTTTATTGATACATTCTTGGGACCTTAAGCTTGATCCAGCAGCTCTTAAAGTATTCATACTGTAAAGTGTTTAATGGGGGTTGAGGGGGGGTTATGGTGGCCTGGATGAACAAAATAGAACATAATTGTATACTTGCCTTCAAGACCAGGGAGATTATGCTGGAACTGTATTAAACATTGGTTAGACCACAGCTAGAGAATTGTGTGCAATTCTGGAATCCATAGGCATGTTGCCTGGGCCGGAGAGCTTTATCTATGTAGAGAGATTGCATAGACTGGGGCTGTTTTCCTTGGAGCAGAGGAGTCTGAAGGGGGACATAATCGAGATGTATAAAATTATGAGGGGCTTAGATAGAGGAGACAGGAAAAAACTTTTCCCCTTGGTGGGGGGATCAATGACCAAGGGGGCATAGATTTAAGGTAAGTGGCAGGAGGTTTAGAGGGGATGTGAGGAAAAACCTTTTCACCCAGAGGGTGGTGGGGTCTGGAACCTGCTGCCTGGAGGCAGAGACCCTCATATCATTTAAGAAGTATTAATATGTGCACTTGCGATCCCAAGGCATACAAGGTTATGGACCAAGTGCTGGAAAATGGGATTAGAATAGTTAGGTGGTTGTTTTTGACTGGGGCAGACTCGATGGGCTGAAGGGCCTTTTCTGTGCTATGTAACTATGACTCTAATGCACTCGAGGTTTGGAGTGATGGAGCACCTTGCTGCTTGGTCAACGGCTGGTAGATTACGTGTACTGCTGCATGAAATGGCCAAAAGTATAATGGCATTCCAGGTCAACTTCTTCACAGGCAGCAATGCCTGACAGCAGGTAGTTGCCAAACTCAGTGATGTGCACAGTGGCTAGAACAGATCAAGCATTTAAGGAATGTGACTGTCATGTGAGAGTACCTTTAAGAAATGGATGTGTAAGCAATGTACCTTTAAGAAATTGAGCTGTTCATATTACTGAAGTGATGTCAGGGGGGGGGGGGGGGGGGGGGCGGGGAGCTGAGCTCACTTCTGCTTTTTTGAGTTTCAGTTTGAGAAGGCAGCTAGGAGTGTCTGTGTGTTTTGCTGAGAGCTGCAGGAAGAAACACAGAGCTGATCTGTTGATGTCTGCAATCCAAAGAGTATAAATATATTGAATGTAACCTAATGTGTTATTATTTTTGAAGGTTTGAAGTCTTTTGGATGTTTAAAGGAACAGTTTGAAGGATTATTTAGTGTTGTAGTCTTTTGGGGTTATCTTTGAAGTAATGGGTGTTAAGATATTCAATGTTTGTTTTTAAAAGGTTAACTTGAGTTCATAGAATAAACATTGTTTTGTTTTAAAAACCATTTGTCCATAATTGCTGTATCACACCTGGAGAGTTCGCCGTGTGCTTCCCACACCACCATCTATTAAAAGTTGTGGGTCGGTTGAACTCCATGAAACACTTTGGAGTTCTGTAAACCCGGACCCATAACAAATGAGGGCTCAAGGGGAATAAAAGTCTATCTATTGGATTGGCTTAGTGAACTTAAAGACAGTGAGCGGTGAGCATATTGTGGTTGCTTTTCAGGTGTGGTATTTTAGTTTAAGTGGGGAGTGTGTTGTGGACAATGGCTCTTTCAGAGGCTCAGAAGTTTTTGGGGGTGGAGGCGGTCACATGCAATCCCTTATGGACAGAGACTAAAAGCAGACTGTTAGATTTGGCAAAAATATTGCAGTTAACATTACCTGACAAAATGCGAAAAGATGTGGTAATTATGGCAGTGGTTAAGCATTTAAAGTTGCCTGAGATACAGTTTGATTTATTGGAAATGGAAAACATTCAGTTGCAAATTAAATAAATGGAACATGAGAAAGAATTAAAGCAGCTTGAATACGAAAGAGGTAGAGAGGAAAGAGAGAGAGAGAGGAAAAAGAAAGAGAGAGAGAGGAAAAAGAAAAGGAGAGAGAAGAAATGAGAAAAGAAAGAATAGCCCTAGCAGAACAAAAAGAAAGAAAAAGAGAGATACAGATCAGGGAAAAAGATAAAGAGAGAGAGATTGAACTTCAGAAAATAGCCATGAAACATGACAGTCAGTTAAAATTGGCAGATGTAAAGGGAAACGTACAGTTGGATGATAGTGATAAGGATAGTGAGAAAGAGCGTCAAAGTCGAAGGCTTGGTGGGGATCTATTTAAATATGTCCAAGCATTGTCAATGTTTGACGAGAGGAGGTAGAAGCCTTTTTCATTTAATTTGAGAAGATAGCTAAACAAATGAAATGGCCACAGGACATGTGGTTATTACTGATTCAAACAAAGCTGGTAGGTAGAGCTAGTGAAGTGTTTGCATCACTACCGGAGTAGGTTTCTGGAACGTATGAGGAGATGAAAAAATCCATCTTAGGTGCATATGAGCTAGTGCCTGAAGCTTACAGACAAAGGTTTAGAAATTTAAGGAAAGATTTGGTCAAACATACATGGAGTTTGAAAGGCTCAAACAGAGTAATTTTGATAGGTGGATAAGGGCTTTGAAAATAGACCAAACGTATGAAGCTCTCAGAGAAATTATACTTTGGAGGAGTTTAAAAATTCAATTCCTGATGTAGTGAGAATGCATGTGGAAGAGCAGAGGAATAAAACTGCGAGATTAGCAGCAGAAATGGCAGATGATTATGAATTAGTTCATAAATCGAGGCTTGGTTTCCGACATCAGGGGCAAAATTCTCCGTTATCGGCGGAAAGTCCGCCAATCGGCGCAAAAAATGGCGCAAATCCCATTTGCGTCACGTCAGAAAAATGGGTCGATAGTCTCCGGCCCGAAATGGGCTAGCAGCGACGTAACGGGATCCGCGCTTGCGCAGTGGTTCACGCCGTGCAGCATCATACGCGCCGCACGGCGTGACGGCTCATAAGGCCGCGCTGCTCCCCCCCCACACGACCGGAACACCCGACCGCAACCACCCGACTGGATGGCTGGCCGTCGCTCAGCCCCGAGGTTCGAGTCACGCGATGTGGAGGCGCTCCTGGACGCGGTGGAGCAGAGGAGGGACGCCCTGTATCCCGGGCACGGCCACAGAGTTGCCCCACGCCACAGCCGGCGTCTGTGGAGGGAAGTGGCAGAGGCCGTCACCCGCTGTGGCCCTGACACCACGGACAGGCACCCAGTGCCACAAGAAGGTGAACGACCTCGTCAGAGCAGGCAGGGTGAGCCTCCCCCATATCCCCCCTCCCCATATCCCCCCCCCATATCCCCCATATCCCCCTCCCCATATCCCCCATATCCCCCCTCCCCATATCCCCCCTCCCCCATATCCCCCCTCCCCCATATCCCCCCTCCCCATATCCCCCATATCCCCCCCTCCCCCATATCCCCCTCCCCATATCCCCCATATCCCCCCTCCCCCATATCCCCCCTCCCCCATATCCCCCATATCCCCCCCTCCCCCATATCCCCCCTTCCCCCATATCCCCCATATCCCCCCTCCCCCATATCCCCCCTCCCCCATATCCCCCCTCCCCCATATCCCCCATATCCCCCCTCCCCCATATCCCCCTCCCACATATCCCCCATATCCCCCCTCCCCCATATCCCCCCTCCCCCATATCCCCCATATCCCCCCTCCCCATATCCCCCATATCCCCCATATCCCCCCTCCCCCATATCCCCCCTCCCCCATATCCCCCATATCCCCCCTCCCCCATATCCCCATATCCCCCATATCCCCCTCCCCATATCCCCCATATCCCCCCTCCCCCATATCCCCCCTCCCCCATATCCCCCCTCCCCCATATCCCCCATACCCCCCTCCCCCATATCCCCCCTTCCCCATATCCCCCCTACCCCATATCCCCCATCCCCCATATCCCCCATATCCCCAAGTGAATCCAGCCCTAACCTTAACCTCTGCAATGCACGCGCAACCGATGGCGTGCATTCATATTCCTGCCTAACACTGTTGCCTTTTACCCCTGCCACCACCCCCCCCCCCACAGGAGAAGCGCGCACACAACAATAGGGAGCATGTGAGGACTGGAGGAGGGCCCGCTGATGAGAGGCCACTGACCGTACACGAGGAAAGGGCCCTGGAACTGGCTGGCGGACCTGAGGACCGGGAGGTTGCTGATGCAGAGGTCGGGGGGCCCACCAGCAAGTGAGCCACCGACAGCCCGTCCCCATATCCCCTCTCCCCCATATCCCCCATATCCCCCATATCCCCCCTCCCCCATATCCCCCCTCCCCCATATCCCCCCTCCCCCATATCCCCCATATCCCCCCTCCCCCATATCCCCCATATCCCCCCTCCCCCATATCCCCCCTCCCCCATATCCCCCATATCCCCCATATCCCCCCTCTCCCATATCCCCATATCCCCCATATCCCCCCTCCCCATATCCCCCATATCCCCCCTCCCCCATATCCCCCCTCCCCCATATCCCCCATATCCCCCCTCCCCCATATCCCCCATACCCCCCTCCCCCATATCCCCCCTTCCCCATATCCCCCCTCCCCCATATCCCCCCTCCCCCATATCCCCCCTCCCCCATATCCCCCCTCCCCCATATCCCCAAGTGAATCCAGCCCTAACCTTAACCTCTGCAATGCACGCGCAACCGATGGCGTGCATTCATATACCTGCCTAACACTGTTGCCTTTTACCCCTGCCACCACCTCCCCCCCCCCCCCCCACAGGAGAAGCGCGCACACAACAATAGGGAGCATGTGAGGACTGGAGGAGGGCCCGCTGATGAGAGGCCACTGACCGTACACGGGAAAGGGCCCTGGAACTGGCTGGCGGACCTGAGGACCGGGAGGTTGCTGATGCAGAGGTCGGGGGCCCACCAGCAAGTGAGCCACCGACAGCCCGTCCCCATATCCCCCCTCCCCTATATCCCCTTCCCCCGTATCACCTAATCACTGCCTGATGTCTAACCATGCATGCTTCATTGTGTATCGCAGGACCAAACGTCCAGGCACCCATCCCCGCAGATGCACACCGCCCGCAGGATGCCCCTCGGAGACCACGGGAGACGGAGAGACCCGGACCCTCCAGCATGCGACGCCCGCAGGATGCCCCTCGCACACCACGGGAGATGGAGAGACCTGGAGCAACAGGGAGACGACACCCCCGTCACGTGCGGGAGCGACCACCCAGCGATGAGGGGGGCAGCCACAGGCCCCCGTCACATCCGAGCCAGGACACCACTACCCAGGACACCACTACCCAGGACACCACTACCCGGGACAGCACTACCCGGGACAGCACTACCCAGGAAGACAAAATACCGGACAGTGACTCAGAGTGGATGGGTGGAGACGAACCCCCACCCCAAAGTGCCATGGACTCAGAGTGGGACGAAGAGCACGACACAACGCCACTGCTGTCACCAACACCCTCCACCATCGCAGAAACACTCACCACGGTTGGGCACTTTAGTGATGAGGCGTCTGGTACACTCACTGGTGCGCACAACACAGCCGTCCCGGTACAGCAGGTGGAGGTAGGAGCAGCAGAGGGACCGGGCGGTCGGAGGGCAGCCCAGGCCAAGCGAACATCTGCCGCCCAGATGGATCCCGGGTTCCTGCAGTTACCACACCCACACATAGATCCGATGCAACCACCGACCCGGAGACGAGCGAAGAGGGTGACGGGCGGCTTGCGGCGGCTGCGGTCGCAGGTGGAGGAGTCCACCCGCGTCCAGGAGCTGGGAGTGGTCCCGGTCATGCGTGCCACCCAGGCTGACACCGCACGGGTGGCGTCCGCGGTGGAGGCAATGGTTGCGACGGTTTCAGACATGGGGAACGGTTTGCGAGGCCTGTGGCCTTCCGTGCAGGCGGCGTCTGTGGCCCAGGAAATGGCTGCCCTCTCACAGGAGGCCATGAGCCAGTGCCAGCGCCAGATGGCCGAGGCGCTCAACGCCATAGCCCAGTCTCTGCAGGCCATGGCCCAGTCTCAGCAGGCCATGGCCCAGTCTCAGCAGGCCATGGCCCAGTCTCTGCAGGCCATGGCCCAGTCTCAGCAGGCCATCGCTGAGGGCATCGGCGCCAGTGGCCATGTGCGAGCCGGCGTCGCACTGTCACAGACAGGGTTTGCCAACCCCCTGGGCTCCATGGCTGCAAACCTGCAGACCCCTGTCGATACCAGCATGGGCCTCCAGGACTGGCAGCGCCAGATGTCGGGGGGGCGTCGGATGGCCAGTCCGTTCGCATCCCCCACCCATGTAGAGGCCTGGGGGCCATCGGGCACCCCAAGGGAGGAGGAGGTGGTGTGGTCCGTCCCGGCTCCCTCTGTAGGGGAGGTCCCGGTACACCGCGACACCTCGGACTCCCCCCCTTCCGTCCCAGGTGCATCGGGTGGGCAACGGGCAGGACAGGCTGGCAGCTCGCCATCCCAGTCGCCCGGGCCGCAGCCTGGCCCATCTAGGCCAGGACGCCCCAGGAAACGGCCGCCAAAGGGATCCAGTGTCAGAGGGCAGGAATCACAGGAGTCCACCTCCAGTTCTGCTGTACCGTCTGGGGAACCACGTAGACGTAGTCAAAGGGCCCGTAAGGCCAAACAATTAGACACTGAGTAAGTTGGCACGGGTGCAGGGCACAGATGAGTTTTAGGGGCTAGGGCACGTGCATGAACTCCTTTGGTTATTAAAGTCAATGTTACACCTACCGAAGCTGCCTTTGTGCTCTGTCCAAAGTGTGCGGGCGTGTCATGTACATTGAGCGCAAGTGTGTGTGTGAGGGGTGGTCTTACCTCAGCCCCAGGTGAGTCTGCCCCCTTCCCCCTGTGCCGCCATCAACATCCCCCGGGCAGAGGACGGGACCGTGCGCTGCAGTGTCACAGCCGCATGCAGGGATGGTCCGGGTGGATGGTGGTACTGTGGCCATGGGTCAGACATAGTCCAACGATGTAGAGCCAGGAGCTCATCGCAGGGCGGGTTGTCATCATCCTCCATGGCCTGCGATAGACACGCGTCCACCCGCAACTGTGTGAGCCCGGCCCGTTGTGCCGCCGGTGGATCGGCAATGGGGGGGGGCTGGTGTGCATGCGGGTGGGGTGGGTGGGGTTGGGGAGGGGGGTGAGGGTGCTGTGTGGGTGGATGGATGGGGGGTGTGGGTGGTCGGCTGTTGCCATGGTGTGCGGTCTGTGGCCATACTACCCGATTCCCATGCCCATCTAGTCAGTGAAGCGGGCGTCTATCAGTCTGTCCCGTGCCCGCTGGGCCAGCCGGTAACGGTGGACAGCCACCCGCCTGTGTCTACCCCGTCTGCCCTGACCATTGCCCCCATCCCCCTCATCTGGGGAGGACTGTGCCTCTTCCTGCTGCTCCTCCACTCCGCCCTCCTCTGCCTGCGGCACATCGCCCCTCTGCTGGGCTATGTTGTGCAGGACGCAGAACACCACAATGATGCGGCTGACCCTATCTGACCGATACTGGAGGGCGCCCCCAGAGAGGTCCAGGCACCTGAAACGCATCTTCAGCACGCCAAAGCACCTCTCGATCACTCCCCTTGTCGCTACATGGGCATCATTGTAGCGGTTCTCCGCCTCATTGCGTGGCCTCCGTATAGGCGCCATCAGCCACGATCGCAATGGGTAGCCCCTGTCGCCCAGCAACCAGCCCCTCAGCCGGGGATGGCGTCCCTCGTACATGCCGGGGATGGATGACCGCGACAACACGAATGAGTCGTGTACACTGCCTGGGTGACGGGCGCAGACGTGCAGGATCATCATGCGGTGGTCGCAGACCACCTGTACGTTCATCGAATAGGTCCCCTTCCTATTAGTGAACACGGCCCTGTTATCTGCAGGTGGCCGCACGGCGACGTGCATCCCATCGATCGCGCCCTGGACCATGGGGAACCCGGCCACGGCAGAGAAGCCCACGGCCCGGGCATCTTGGCTGGCCCGGTCCACGGGGAAGCGGATGTAGCGGTGCGCCATGGCATAAAGGGCATCTGTCACTGCCCGGATGCACCGGTGCACCGATGTCTGCGATATGCCGGACAGGTCCCCACTCGGTGCCTGGAATGACCCCGTTGCATAAAAGTTCAGGGCCACCGTAACCTTGACGGACACGGGGAGAGGGTGTCCCCCGCCAGTGCCACGCGGTGACAGGTGTGCCAGCAGGTGGCAGATGTGTGCCACGGTTTCCCGGCTCATCCGGAGTCTCCTCCTGCATTCCCGGTCCGTGAGGTCCTGGTATGACTGCCTGGGCCGGTACACACGGGGCGCCCTCGGGTGCCTCCGTTGCCGTGGGGCCGCGACGTCCTCCTCCCCTCCTCGTCCTGTCGGTCAGGTGTCCCTCCAGCCTGGCCTGCGCCGCCTCTCTGGCACGCTCCTCCTCCTCCTCCTCCTCCTCCTCCTCATCCAGGGCAACATAGACATGAGCGGCTGCCACCACGGCGGCCAACATCGCTGGATGATCTGAATACATGACGGCCTGGTGGGGGGGAGGGGAACGACGACATGTCATCATTGCCCATATCCCCTCCTCCCCCCAGCCAGGTGGCATGGACCGCATGGGTCCAACTGTTGGAGGCTGGCACCTGGCCAGGTGGACCAACTCACTTGCCCTCCCATCACCCTCCTCGGCACGGACCCCCCCCCCAACCTCCACCCCGGCACGGACCCCCCCCAACCCCCAACCTCCACCCCGGCACGGACCCCCCCCCCCCAACCTCCACCCCAGCACGGACCCCCCTAACCCCCAACCTCCACCCCAGCATGGACCCCCCCCAACCCCCAACCTCCACCCCAGCACGGACCCCCCCCAACCCCCAACCTCCACCCCGGCACGGACCCCCCCCCCACCCCCAACCTCCACCCCAGCACGGACCACCCCCAACCTCCACCCCGGCACGGACCCCCTCCCCAACCTCCACCCCGGCACGGACCCCCTCCCCAACCTCCACCCCGGCACGGACCCCCTCCCCAACCTCCACCCCAGCACGGACCCCCTCCCCAACCTCCACCCCAGCACCGACCCCCCCCCAACCCTCAACCTCCACCCCAGCACGGACCCCCCCCCAACCCCCAACCTCCACTCCGGCACGGACCCCCCCCCCAACCTCCACCCCGGCACGGACCCCCTCCCGGCACTCCCCCGGAGCCCAGCCTACTCTAACCACCCCCCCCCCCCGCCGCACACACACACACACAAGCCGAGACACACCTCTTCCTGCCCAGAGCCAACCCCCCAGGCCGTCACTCACCTCCACGCTGGTCGGCGTGAGCCTGGAGTACCGGGTCATGCCGATGAAAAGGAGGTTTGATTCACGTCGACGTGAACGGTCATCACGTCGACGGGACTTCGGCCCATCCGGAAGGGAGAATATCGGCAGGCCGAAAATCCGCTGCCTTGCGCAGACCCGTGACATTCTCCGCGGCAGCGGCGCCATTAACGCCCCGCCGACTTTTCTCCCTTCGGAGACTTCGGCGGGGGCGGGATTCACGGCGGCCAACGGGCATTCTCCGACCCTCTGGGGGGTCGGAGAATGATGCCCCAGTTTCAGCCGGTGAGGGATAGAAACTGGGGACATGAGAAATACTCAAGTGGTAAAGGTAAAGGTGATCTGATGGGAGATAATAAAGAGAGTAAACCTCAGATTAAAAAAGAAATCCAGGAGGATGGAAGAGAAATGAAAAGTTTCAAATGTTTTCACTGTAATAAACTAGGCCATGTAAAGTCGCAGTGTTGGTGGTTGAAGAAAAGCACTGGGAACGCTCATGTGGTAAAACAGTTATCCTGTGGGGTTTGTTAGAGTGGTAAAGGAAAGCCCAAGGGAAGCGAAGGAGGTGCAAACAATTGTACAGTTTGTTCAAGAAGTAATTGATAAGAATGTGCCAGATGTCTTTTAAGAATTTACTTGTGTGGGTAAAGTTTACTCATGTGTATCAGGAGGAGCAGGTAAAGAAATCACAATTTTAAGAGATACAAGAGCTAGTCAATCTTTAATGATAAGAGATGAGGAATTATGTAGTTTTGGAAGAATGTTGCCAGAAAAGGTGGTAATATGTGGAATTCAGGGTGAGAGAAGTAGCGTTCCATTATATAAGGTAAGGTTGGAAAGTCCAGTGAAGAGTGGTGAAGTGGTAGTAGGAGTAATAGAGAAACTATCTTGTCCAGGAATACAGTTTATCTTGGGTAATGATATAGCTGGATCGCAGGTGGGAGTGATGCCTACTGTGGTTGATGAGCCAGTGGAAATCAGACAACTGAAATGTTGAAGGACGAATATCCTGAGATTTCTCCGGATTCTGTAGTAACAAGGTCACAAAGTCCTTCCGGTTGCGGTGATGCCTTGCTAGCCGCACGTTTCGGCAGCTCCAGCTCCGACGGACCTTCGGGCTCTTTTAAGAGCCCCAACGGGGAATTTTTTGACGACGCAACCCGGTGTGGGGTGTGTGAGAAGGGAGTTCCCCCCCCCCAACGAAGGAGGAAAAAACCGGCGGCGGCGGCTGCAGCCCGAGGAATCGTCGACCAAAGGGTCAGAAAGAGAGAAGCACAAGATGGCGGCGGAGAAAGCGCAGGCGACATGGGGGCCTGAGCAGGATGAAATTGTGACGGTGCGTGGAGCTGCTGAAGAGGGAGGTGCTGACCCCGATGCTACAGGCAATTGAGGGGCTCAAGGAGACACTAAAGACCCAGGAGACAGAGCTCCGCGTGGTGGAGCAGAAGGTGACAGATATTGAGGATGAGATCCTGGGCCTGGCGGTTAAGACACAGACGCACGAGGCACTTCATAAAAAGTGTACTGAAAGGATCGAGGCCCTAGAAAACGGAGCGCGAAGGAAGCACCTTCGGATACTGGGTCTCCCTGAGGGTGTGGAAGGAGTGGACTGTGGAGCTTATGCAAGTACGATGCTGAGCTCACTGATGGGTGCTGAGGCCCCTACGGGCCCCTTGGAGGTGGAGTGGGCACATCGGATCCCGGCGAGAAGACCGAAAGCGGGAGAACCACCCAGGGCGATAATCGTGCGATTTTACCACCTTAAGGATAGAGAAGAGGTCCTGAGATGGGCTAAAAAGGTGTGGAGTAGCAGATGGGAGAATGCAGTGGTACGGGTGTACCAGGATTGGAGTGCGGAGGTGGCGAGAAGGAGGGCGAGCTTTAACCGAGCCAAAGAGGTGTTGCATAAAAGGAAGGTGAAGTTCGGGATGCTGCAGCCGGCAAGACTATGGGTCACGTATCAGGAGAGACACCATTATTTCGAGACGGCGGAGGAAGCATGGACCTTTATCAAAGAGGAGAAATTGGATCGGAACTGAGGGACTGATGCTGCAGGAAATGTTATTGTTAATGTTATGGTTGGAGTTAATTGAGAAGTAAATTGGGAAGGGGGGAGACATTGGGAAATGTGGGCGCCGGTGAGGGGGGAAAGACGGGACATAGTTGGAGAATGGGAAAGGGGAGGGGGAGGGGAAAGGGAGCTGCGCCATAAGAGGCGGGTCAGGTAAAGGGATGTTCCCGCACCAGAAAGAATGAGGCGGGAAGACAGGCGCAAGGCGGATGGGAGTTCCCCACACGGGGGGGTCGAGGAGTGAGCAGGAGTAGCCGGGGTCAGTTGAAGTCAGCTGACTTACGGAAGTAATATGGGGGGAGCAATCATGCTAGAATCTAGCGGGGGGCGGGGGGACGACACCTGGGTTGCTGCTGCGGAAATCCAAAAGGAAATGGCTAAAGAGTGGGTGGACGGGGATGGTGTGCGACGCAGGGGGAGCGAGCGGGAGCGCGGAGGCGGGATATGGGACTGGCCTAGAGAAGGTAATGGCTAGTCGACACGGGAGGGGGGCAGGTAGCCCCCTAGTGAGGCTGATCACGTGGAACGTGAGAGGCCTGAACGGACCGATAAAAAGGGCCCGAGTGCTCGCGCATTTGAAAGGACTAAGGGCAGACGTGGTTATGCTCCAAGAGACGCACCTAAAGGTGGCGGACCAAGTTAGGTTAAGGAAAGGATGGGTGGGACAGGTGTTCCACTCAGGACTAGACGCAAAGAATAGAGGGGTGGCCATTTTGGTTGGGAAACGGGTAGCATTTGAAGCAAAGAACCTCATAGCAGATAGCGGAGGTAGATATGTAATGGTGAGTGGCAGGCTGGAGGGAATGGAGGTCGTGTTGGTTAATGTGTATGCCCCAAACTGGGACGATGCGGGATTTATGAGACGGATGCTGGGGCGTATACCGGACCTGGAGGTAGGAAACTTGATTTTAGGAGGGGACTTTAATACGGTGCTGGACCCGGGGCTAGATAGATCCAGCTCAAGGACCGGAAGAAGGCCGGCAGCGGCCAAGGTACTTAAGGGGTTTATGGACCAAATGGGGGGAGTGGATCCATGGCGATTTCTTAGACCTAGGGCTAGGGAGTTCTCCTTCTTCTCCCATGTCCATAAAGTGTACTCCCGGATAGATTTTTTTCATTTGGGAAGGTCGTTGATCTCTAGGGTGGAAGAAGCTGAGTACTCAGCCATAGCGGTTTCGGACCATGTCCCACATTGGGTGGACCTGGAATTAGGAGAGGAAAGGGAGCAGAGAACACTCTGGCGATTAGAGGTGGGACTGATGGCGGATGAGGGAGTGTGTGCAAGAGTGCGGGGGTGTATTGAGAGATACCTGGAGGTCAATGACGACGGCGAGGTCCCTGTGGGAGTGGTATGGGAAGCACTAAAAGCGGTGGTCAGAGGAGAGCTGATCTCCATTGGGGCCCACAAAAGGAAAACAGAGGCCAAGGAAAGGGAAAGATTACTGGGGGAGATTTTAAGGGTGGATAGGGAATTTGCAGAGACCCCGGAGGAGGAACTGTACAGGGAGAGGAGACGACTCCAGACGGAGTTTGACCTTCTGACCACCAGAAAGGCGGAGGTACTGTGGAGGAAGGCACAGGGGAGGAGGTATGAATATGGGGGAAAGGCTAGTCGCCTGTTGGCTCATCAATTGCGAAAGAGGGCAGCAGCGAGGGAGATAGGAGGAATTAGAGACGAAAGGGGAGACACGGTGCGAAGGGCAGGAAAGATAAATGAGGTGTTCAAGACCTTCTATGAGGAACTGTATAGGTCTCAACCCCCAGAGGGAGAGGAGGGGATGCGGCAGTTCCTGGACCAATTGAGGTTCCCGAAAGTGGAGGAGCAGGAGGTGGTAGGCCTGGGGGCACCGATTGGGGTGGACGAGGTTATTAAGGGACTGGGAAGCATGGAAGCAGGGAAGGCCCCGGGACCAGGTGGGTTCCCGGTGGAATATTACAGAAAATATGTGGACTTGTTGGCCCCGTTGATGGTGAGGACGTTCAATGAGGCCAGGGAAGGGGGGACTCTACCCCCGACGATGTCGGAGGCGACGATATCGCTAATTTTGAAGAGGGATAAAGATCCGTTGCAGTGCGGGTCCTGTAGACCTATTTCATTATTGAACGTGGACGCCAAATTGTTGGCAAAGGTACTGGCATCGAGGATAGAGGACTGTGTCCCGGGGGTGGTGCACGAAGACCAGACAGGGTTTGTAAAAGGGAGACAACTGAATGTTAACGTGCGACGACTATTAGGGGTGATAATGATGCCCCCAGTGGAGGGGGAGGCAGAGATAGTGGCGGCAATGGATGCAGAGAAGGCATTTGATAGGGTGGAGTGGGAGTATTTATGGGAAGTGTTAAGGAGGTTTGGGTTCGGGAACGGGTTTATTAGCTGGGTTAGACTTCTTTATGGGGCTCCAACGGCAAGTGTAGTTACAGGTCGACAAAGATCGGAGTATTTCCGACTATATAGGGGAACAAGACAGGGATGCCCGCTGTCTCCATTGTTGTTCGCGTTGGCAATTGAACCTCTGGCCATGGCGTTGAGAGACTCCAGGAAATGGAGAGGGGTGATTAGAGGGGGAGAAGAACACAGAGTCTCGTTATACGCGGATTACCTATTGTTATACGTGTCGGACCTAGGGAGGGGGGATGATAGAGGTTATGCGAATTTTGAGGGGGTTCGGGGATTTCTCGGGGTATAGGCTAAACATGGGGAAGAGTGAATTATTTGTGATACATCCAGGGGACCAGAGTAGAGAGATAGAAGGCTTGCCTCTAAGGAAAGTGGAAAGAAACTTCCGATACCTGGGGATTCAGATCGCTAGGAGCTGGGGAACCTTGCACAGACTTAATCTGACACGGTTGGTAGAACAAATGGAGGAGGACTTCAAGAGGTGGGACATGCAGCCTCTATCGCTGGCGGGCAGGGTGCAAGCAATTAAGATGATGGTCCTCCCGAGGTTCTTATTTGTATTTCAATGTCTCCCTATACTAATCATCAAGACCTTTTTTAATAAAATAGACAGGAGCATCACGAGCTTCGTGTGGGCAGGGAAAGTTCCGAGAGTAAGGAGGGGGTTCCTTCAGCGTAGTAGGGACAGAGGAGGATTGGCACTACCGAACTTGGGCGATTACTATTGGGCCGCCAATGTGGCAATGATACGTAAATGGATGATGGAGGGTGAGGGAGCGGCGTGGAAAAGACTGGAGAGAAAGTCCTGTAAAGGGACGAGTTTAGAGGCGCTGGTGACGGCGCCGCTACCGTTCTCACCTAAAAAGTTTACCACAAATCCGGTGGTGGTGGCAACATTGAATATCTGGGGACAGTGGAGGCGACAGAGAGGGGTGCGGGGAGCCCTGGTGGGGTCCCCAATCAGGAACAACCATAGGTTCGCCCCAGGAAGAATGGATGGAGGATTTCAGAGCTGGCACCAGTTGGGAATTAGGAGGGTGGGAGATTTGTTTATAGATGGGACTTTTGCGAGCTTGGGAGCATTGGAGGAAAAGTATGGGTTGCCCCGGGGAAATTTCTTGAGATATATGCAGGTGAGGGCGTTTACTAGACAACAGGTGAGGGAATTTCCGTTGCTCCCGACACAGGGGATTCAGGACAGAGTGCTTTCAGGGATGTGGGTCGGAGAGGGCAAGGTGTCAGAGATATACCGAGAGATGAGGGAAGAGGGGGAGAAGTCGGTGGGCGAACTAAAAGGAAAGTGGGAAGAAGAACTACGGGAGGAGATAGAGGAGGGTATGTGGGCTGATGCCCTAAGCAGGGTAAATTCCTCTTCCTCATGCGCCAGGCTTAGCCTGATTCAATTTAAGGTGCTACACAGAGCACACATAACGGGAGCAAGATTGAGCAGGTTCTTTGGAGTGGAGGACAGATGTGGGAGGTGTGGCGGGAGCCCGGCAAACCACGCACATATGTTTTGGGCGTGCCCGGCACTGGAAGGGTATTGGAAGGGAGTGACGGGAGTGGTTTCGAAGGTGGTGAAGGCCCGGGTCAAACCAGGCTGGGGGTTAGCTCTATTTGGAGTTGCGGATGAGCCGGGAGTGCAGGAGGCGAAAGAGGCCGACGTTGTGGCCTTTGCGTCCCTAGTAGCCCGGCGCAGGATCCTACTCATGTGGAAGGAGGCGAAACCCCCCGGACTGGAGGCTTGGGTAAATGATATGGCGGGGTTCGTTAAATTGGAGCAGATAAAGTTTGCCCTGAGAGGGTCGGCTCAAGGGTTCACCAGGCGGTGGTAGCCATTTCTCGACTACCTAGGGGAACATTAGAGGGAAGACAGATGACCAGCAGCAGTAACCCAGGGGGGAGGGGGGGGGGGAGGGGGGAGGGGGGGGGGGTTAGTTTAGTTTATGTCAAAAGATAATGGGGTTTTGTTATTTGTGTATTGTTAAAAATGTCTTTATTGTTACGTTTGCTTTGTAAGAGGGGAAAAATTGTTGTTTGGAAAACATTTTCAATAAAATATATTTTTTTATAAAAAGGTCGCAAAGTCACAGGTTAAGACAAGAGGAGAAATCAAAGAGTGAAGATGAAGTTGAAGTGCAGTTATCAGAAACGATTTTTGATCAGATGGTTGAAAAAGAACAAGAACTGGTGGAGGATGAGGCGGATATTTTTAGTTCAGGAAAATTGGCGGAGTTACAGCAGAAAGATGTAGAAATAAAATGGATATTCCGAACTTGGGCGATTACTATTGGGCCGCCAATGTGGCAATGATACGTAAATGGATGATGGAGGGTGAGGGAGCGGCGTGGAAAAGACTGGAGAGAAAGTCCTGTAAAGGGACGAGTTTCGAGGCGCTGGTGACGGAAGAGGAATCTGAGAGTATACCAGAGTGTTATTACCGTAAAAGTGATGTCTTGATGAGAAAATGGAGACCTGTACATATGCAGATGGATGAAAAGTGGGCAGAAGTTCATCAAGTAGTATTGCCGGTAGGGTATAGAAAGGAGGTGTTGCGACTGGCACATGAGGTACCAGTGGGAGGTCATTTGGGGATAAGGAAAATGCAAGCCAAAATCCAGAAACATTTTTATTGGTCTGGACTACATAAAGATGTAGTTAAATTTTGTCAATCACGTCACACATGTCAAGTGATAGGGAAACCTCAAGCAGTGATAAAACCAGCGCCTTTAATACCCATTCCAGCATTTGAAGAACCTTTTACAAGGGTCCTAATTGATTGTGTAGGACCGCTTCCGAAAACAAAAAGCAGGAATCAATATCTTTTGACTATAATAATGTGTCTAGAACATAGAACATAGAACATTACAGCGCAGTACAGGCCCTTCGGCCCTCGATGTTGCGCCGACCTGTGAAACCACTCTAGCCCATCTACACTATTCCCTTATTGTCCATATGTCTATCTAATGACCATTTGAATGCCCTTAGTGTTGGCGAGTCCACTACTGTTGCAGGCAGGGCATTCCACACCCTTACTACTCTCTGAGTAAAGAACCTACCTCTGACATCTGTCTTATATCTATCTCCCCTCAATTTAAAGCTATGTCCCCTCGTGCTAGACATCACCATCCGAGGAAAAAGGCTCTCACTGTCCACGCTATCCAATCCTCTGATCATCTTGTATGCCTCAATTAAGTCACCTCTTAACCTTCTTTTCTCTAACGAAAACAGCCTCAAGTGCCTCAGCCTTTCCTCATAAGATCTTCCCTCCATACCAGGCAACATTCTGGTAAATCTCCTTTGCACCCTTTCCAATGTTTCCACATCCTTCCTATAATGCGGCGACCAGAATTGCACGCAATACTCCAAATGCGGCGCCAGCAGAGTTTTGTACAGCTGCAACATGACCTCATGGCTCCGTAACTCAATCCCTCTACCAATAAAAACTAACACACCGTATGCCTTCTTAACAACCTCTCAACCTGGGTGGCAACTTTCAGGGATCGATGTACATGGACACCGAGATCTCTCTGCTCATCTACACTGCCAAGAATCTTACCATTAGCCCAGTACTCTGTCTTCCTGTTATTCCTTTCAAAATGAATCACCTCACACTTTTCTGCATTAAACTCCATTTGCCGCCTCTCAGCCCAGCGCTGCAGCTTATCTATGTCCCTCTGTAACTTGTAACATCCTTCCGCACTGTCCACAACTCCACCAATTTTAGTGTCATCTGCAAATTTACTCACCCATCCTTCTACACCCTCCTCCAGGTTATTTATAAAAATGACAAACAGCAGTAGCCCCAAAACCGATCCTTGTGGTACACCACTAGTAACTGGACTCCAGTCTGAACATTTCCCATCAACCACCACCCTTTGTCTTCTTCCAGCTAGCCAATTTCTCCTGGCTCTTCTTAGCTCTCTCTTTAGGTCCTTCCTAGCTAACTTGTAACTCTCGAGCGCCCTAACTGAACCTTCATGTCTCATCTTTACATAAGCCTCCAACTTCCTCTTGACAAGTGATTTGACTGCTTTAGTAAACCACGGTTCCCTTGCTCGACCACTTTCTCCCTGCCTGACAGATACATACTTATCAAGGACATGCAGTAGCTGTTCCTTGAACAAGCTCCACATTTCCATTGTGCCCATCCCCTGCAGTTTTCCTCTCCATCCGATGCATCCTAAGTCATGCCTCATCGCATCACAATTGCCTTTTCCCCAGATATAACTCTTGCCCTGCGGTATATACCTATCCCTTTCCATCACTAATGTAAACGTAATCGAATTGTGGTCACTATCACCAAAGTGCTCACCTACCTCCAAATCTAACACCTGTCCTGGTTCATTACCCAGTACTAAATCCAATATGGCCTCGCCTCTCGTTGGCCTATCTACATACTGTGTCAGGAAACCCTCCTGCACACATTGGACAAAAACGGATCCATCTAAAGTACTCGAACTATAGCGTTTCCAGTCAATATTTGGAAAGTTAAAGTCCCCCATAACAACTACCCTGTTGCTTTCGCTCCTATCCAGAATCGTCTTTGCAATCCTTTCCTCTACATCTCTGGAACTTTTCGGAGGCCTATAGAAAACCCCTAACAGGGTGACCTCTCCTTTCCTGTTTCTAACCTCAGCCCATACTACCTCAGTAGACGAGTCCTCATCAAATGTCCTTTCTGCCACCATAATACTGTCCTTGACTAACAATGCCACCCATCCCCCTCTTTTACCACCTTCCCTGAGCTTACTGAAATATCTAAACCCCAGCACCTGCAACAACCATTCCTGACCCTGCTCTATCCATGTCTCCGAAATGGCCACAACATCGAAGCCCCAGGTACCAACCCATGCCACAAGTTCACCCACCTTATTCCGGATGCTCCTGGCATTGAAGAAGACACACTTTAAACCACCTTCCTGCCTGCCGGTTCACTCCTGCAACTTTGAAACCTTACTCATGACCTCACTACTCTCTCTGGAGCTACAATTCAGGTTCCCAAGCCCCTGCTGAACTAGTTTAAACCCTCCCGAAGAGCATTAGCAAATTTCCCCCCCAGGATATTGGTACCCCTCTGGTCCAGGTGTAGATCTTCCCGTTTGTAGAGGTCCCACCTACCCCAGAATGAGCCCCGATTATCCAAGAATCTGAAACCCTCCCTCCTGCACCATCCCTGTAGCCATGTGTTCAACTCCTCTCTCTCCCTATTCCTCGTCTCGCTATCACGTGGCACGGGTAACAACCCAGAGATAATAACCCTGTTTGTCCTAGATCTAAGTTTCCACCCTAGCTCCCTGAATTCCTACCTTACATCCCTATCCATTTTCCTACCTATGTTGTTGGTATCTATGTGGACCACGACTAGGGGCTGCTCCCCCTCCACCTTAAGGATCCCGAAAACACGATCCGAGACATCACGCACCCTGGCACCTGGGAGGCAACACACCAACCACGAGTCTGTCTCGTTCCCACAGAATCTCCTATCTATCCCCCTAACTATGGAGTCTCCAATGAGTAATACTCTACTCCCTTCCCCCTTCCCGTCTGAGCAACAGGGACAGACTCTGTGCCAGAGACCTATACCCCATGGCTTACCCCTGGTAAGTACCCCCCCCCCCCCCCCAACAGTATCCAAAGCGGTATACTTGTTACTAAGGGGAACAACAACAGGGGATCCCTGTACTGACTGCTTCCTCCCAGCCTCTCTCACCGTCACCCATCGATCTTTATTCTTCGGAGTAACTACATCCCTGAAGCTTCTATCTATGACCACCTCTGCCTCCCGAATGATCTGAAGTTCATCCAACTCCACCTCCAGTTCCCTAACGCGGTTTCTGAGGAGCTGGAGATCGGTGCACTTCCCACAGATGAAATCAGCAGGGACACTGATGGCATCCCTCACCTCAAACATTCTGCAGGAGGAACATTGCACTATCTTCCCTGCCATCCCCTCTAGATAAAGAAAAGAAAAAGAAAGAAAGAGCTTCCCTGTTTTTCACTCCCCTTCTCAGCAAGCACTCACTCAGCAACCTGTGCGCCCTGCACAATAACACCTGAGGGAAAATAAAAGAAAAACTACTTATCAGTCACCAGCCAATCCCTTACCTGCAGGCTGTGACATCACGGTTCAACTTCTTCCTACTTCTACCTGTCCTCGAGCCTTCCTCTTGATCTTTACAGTGGTTGATTTTTTTTGGTTAGAGGAGGAGGTAGGGAGGGAAACACTGAAGAAGTGTTTCGGGTTTAAGTGTCACTTGACAACAGCTCCTCCACAAACTACCGTCAGGTTAGGGTGAGCACACGGACGTATGCAAAATTCCCCCGCAATAGCCAATCAACAGCTCTGCTCTACTGCCCTCTGCTGGATTCCAGAGGCCATTCCAGTACATAATATTACAGCTAAAAAGATTGTGGAGGAATTACTTACATTTTTTTTACGCGATATGGACTACCCACAGAAATACAATCAGATCAAGATCAAATTTTAGGTCCAGGTTATTTAAAGAAGTTATGTATAGCTTAGGAATAAAACAATTTAAATCAACTGCGTACCGTCCAGAATCGCAGGGAGCGTTAGAAAGGTGGCCTCAGACATTAAAGACAATGTTGAGGGCTTATTGTCACGAATATCCAGAGAATTGGGATGAAGGAATTCCATTTGTACTGTTTGCAATTCGGGATGCACCTAATGAGTCAACCAAATTTAGTCCTTTTGAACTAATTTTTGGTCATGAGGTAAGGGAACCACTTAAATTGATTAAAGAAAAATTGGTGGGTGAGAAATCGGAAGTTACACTATTGGATTAGGTGTCAAATTTTAGGGAACGATTAAATAGAGCTGGTGAATTGGCTAGACAACATTTGAAAGTTGCACAAAATGTGATGAAACGGGTAGCGGACAAGAACTCCAAAGTTCGTAGTTTTGCCAGTGGAGATAAAGTTTTAGTGTTGTTACCAGTGATAGGTGAACCTTTAAAAGCTAGGTTTTGTGGACCGTATCCCACGTTTGGAGGATTGCATTGAGAAAGTGGGACAATCCGCTTTTATTTCAAAATTGGATTTACTTAAAGGTTCCTGGCAGGTACCTTTATCCAAAAGGGCGAAGGAGATTTCAGCTTTTGTGACTCCAGATGGTATATACCAGTTCAAAGTTATGCCATTTGGCATGAAAAACGCCCCTGCCACATTTCAACGGTTAACTAATACAGTCGTTTCAGGATTACCCAATTGTGCGGTATATATCGACGATCTGGTAGTTTTCAGCCAGACATAGAAAGAACATTTAAGACATCTTATGGAGTTATTCGATCGACTTCAGGAGGCGTGTTTGGTGATGAACCTAGCCAAAAGTGAATTTGGAAAAGCCCAAGTCACTTTCCTTGGCCATACAATCGGACAGGGTCGACTGGTCCCACGGGATGTGAAAACGAAAGTTATTGGGGAGTCTCCGATACCCTCGACACGATGGGAAATAATGCGATTTCTTGGTATGAGTGGATTTTACCGGAAATTTGTACCAAATGTTAGCAGTGTGGTCACTCCACTGACGGACTTGCTCAAGAAGCGTAACAAATTCCAGTGGACAGCGGACCTGAAGGCTGTGTTACCCACTGCTCCTGTGTTAGTCATCCCAAATTATACCAAACCCTTCAAAGTGGCTGTTGATGCGAGTGATGTGGGCGTAGGTGTGGTGCTTCTACAAGACGACGACGAAGGGCTAGAGCGGCCTGTTGGTTATTTTTCAAAGAAATTGAATTCTCACCAGAAAAAGTATTTGACGATTGCGAAGGAGACTTTGAGTTTGGTGCTGGCTTTGCAACATTTTCACATTTATGTGACCAGCAATCCGTCTGACACCGTTATATATACTGATCACAATCCTCTAACGTTTTTGGAGCGATTCCGGAATAACAATGTGAGGCTGTTTCGCTGGAGTTTATTGTTACAGCCATTTCATTTTAAAATAGTACATGTGGCAGGACGGGAAAACGTGGTAGCCATTGCTTTGTCACGAATGTGATGAACGGAAGGATTTCGGTTGGAGGAAGAAGAAGGGGAAAAAAAAAATGGACTATATTATTCTCCCTGTTTGCCTGTGTTGTTTTTTTAAAAACGGTAAAGTGTTTTTACTGTGTGCATTTCTTAATTGATGGTGCAAAGGTGAAATGGCCCGGGCCAAAATTTTCACAAAGCTTGATGCCTCGAAGGGTTCTTGGCAGATCCAACTGGATCAGTCCAGCCGAAAGCTGTGCACCTTCAACACTCCTTTCGGCAGGTTCTGCTATAACAGAATGCCGTTTGGCATCATCTCGGCATCCGAGGTCTTCCATAGAATCATGGAACAGATGATGGAGGGCATCGAAGGGGTGCGCGTCTATGTTGACGACGTCATAGAACATAGAACAATACAGCGCAGTACAGGCCCTTCGGCCCACGATGTTGCACCAAAACAAAAGCCATCTAACCTACACTATACCATTATCATCCATATGTTTATCCAATAAACTTTTAAATGCCCTCAATGTTGGCGAGTTCACTACTGTAGCAGGTAGGGCATTCCACGGCCTCACTACTCTTTGCGTAAAGAACCTACCTCTGACCTCTGTCCTATATCTATTACCCCTCAGTTTAAAGCTATGTCCCCTCGTGCCAGCCATTTCCATCCGCGGGAGAAGGCTCTCACTGTCCACCCTATCCAACCCCCTGATCATTTTGTATGCCTCTATTAAGTCTCCTCTTAACCTTCTCCTCTCCAATGAAAACAACCTCAAGTCCATCAGCCTTTCCTCATAAGATTTTCCCTCCATACCAGGCAACATCCTGGTAAATCTCCTCTGCACCCGCTCCAAAGCCTCCACGTCCTTCCTATAATGCGGTGACCAGAACTGTAGGCAATACTCCAAATGCGGCCGTACCAGAGTTCTGTACAGCTGCAACATGACCTCCTGACTCCGGAACTCAATCCCTCTACCAATAAAGGCCAACACTCCATAGGCCTTCTTCACAACCCCATCAACCTGGGTGGCAACTTTCAGGGATCTATGTACATGGACACCTAGATCCCTCTGCTCATCCACACTTTCAAGAACTTTACCATTAGCCAAATATTCCACATTCCTGTTATTCCTTCCAAAGTGAATCACCTCACACTTCTCTACATTAAACTCCATTTGCCACCTCTCAGCCCAGCTCTGCAGCTTATCTATATCCCTCTGTAACCTGCTACATCCTTCCACACTATCGACAACACCACCGACTTTAGTATCGTCTGCAAATTTACTCACCCACCCTTCTGCGCCTTCCTCTAGGTCATTGATAAAAATGACAAACAGCAACGGCCCCAGAACATATCCTTGTGGTACTCCACTTGTGACTGAACTCCATTCTGAACATTTGGTTCATCATCTGGCCCACCACACCACAGGAGCACATCAGTCGTCTCCAGCGTGTCTTTGCGCGGATACGAGAACACGACCTGCGTCTCAACCGAGCCAAGTGTTCTTTTGGCCAAACTGAGCTAAAGTTTCTGGCGGACCACATATCCCGGTCGGGAGTGCGTCCGGATGCAGACAAAGTGAGCGCCATTACAGCCATGCCGCAGCCGGCAGACAAGAAAGCAGTGCTACGCTTTCTACGCATGGTCAACCTCCTGGGGAAGTTCATTCCCAACCTTGCCTCCCACACAACGGCTCTTCGCCACCTAGTTAAGAAGTCCACGGAGTTCCAGTGGCTGCCCGCACACCAGAAGGAATGGGAGGAGCTCAAAATTAAGCTCACCGCAGCCCCGGTATAGGCGTTCTTCGACACCTCTCGGGATACGAAGATCTCAACTGATGCCAGCCAGTCCGGCATTGGGGCGGTACTCCTGCAAAGGGACGACACTGCATCATGGGCCCCAGTTGCCTATGCCTTGCGGGCCATGACCCCCACAGAACAGCGCTATGCGCAGATCGAGAAGGAGTGCCTGGGCTTGTTGACCGGAATAGACAAGTTCCATGATTACGTGTATGGTCTCCCCCAGTTTACCGTGGAAACCGGCCATCGTCCCCTGGTCAGCATCATACATAAATACCTGAACGAGATGACCCCTCGCCTTCAGCGCATCCTACCCAAGCTCCGGAGATACGACTTCCAACTGGTCTACACCCCGGGTAAGGACCTCATCATTGCGGATGCCCTATCCAGAGCAGTAAGCACACTGCCCGATTTGGAGGGGTTCGTCTGTCAAGTCGAAGCGCATAGCGCATGTGGCCTTCACATCGGCCAATCTGCCAGCTGACGATTCAAGTCTGGCCCGTATTCGCCGGGAGACTGCGGCTGACCCCCTTCTTCAACATGTGATGTGCCACATGATGTGAGGGTGGCTCAAAGGACAGTGCCCACAATTCTACAATGTCCGGGACGACTTGGCCGTCATTGACGATGTTCTCCTAAAGCTGGACCGGATTGTAATTCCACACAGCATGCACAAGCTGGTCCTCGACCAACTGCACGAAGGCCATCCTGGGGTTGAAAAGTGCAGACGGAGGGCCCGAGAAGCTGTATACTGGCCGGGCATCAGCGATGACATTGCCAACATGGTGCTCAACTGCCCCACCTGCCAAAGGTTTCAGCCGGCGCAACCCCCCAAAACGTTTCAGCCCTATGAGTTGGTGACGTCCCCCTGGGCGAAGGTGGGTGTGGACCTCTTTCATGCGCTTGGCAGAGACTATGTAATCATCATAGATTACTTTTCAAATTATCCAGAGGTCATACACCTGCACGATTTAACATAGTCCGCTGTCATAAGGGCATGCAAAGACACCTTCGCTCAACGTGGCATTCCGATTACTGTCATGTCGGACAATGGGCCCTGTTTTGCAAGCCAAGAATGGTCTTCTTTTGCTGCTTCGTATGGCTTCACACACGTGACGTCCAGCCCTCTGCATCCCCAGTCAAATGGCAAGGCGGAAAAGGGCGTTCATATCGTCAAGCGGCTCCTCTGCAAGGCTGCTGATGCCGGATCGGATTTCTGCTTAGCCGTGCTGGCCTATCGCTCAACCCCACTAGCCACTGGCCTCTCACCAGCCCAGCTGTTGATGGGCCGCACCCTCAGGACCACTGTGCCATCCATTCTTGTCCCTACACTCGACCACATTCCAGTACTGCAAAGGATGCAACAGCAGCGTGCTCAGCAGAAGGTGGCACACGGCACTCAGGCAACTGATCTTCCTGCCTAGGCGCCTGGAGACAACGTCTGCATCCACCTGCCGGAAGGTGGCTGGTCGGCAACTGCCGAAGTTCTCCGACGCGTGGCTCCCCGCTCGTTCCTGGTTCGCATGCCTGATGGCTCCATTCGCCGGCGCAATCGCCGGGCTCTTTGCCTGCTTCCGCGCTCGCTACGTGGTCATACACCAGTGCCACGCCCTCCTGTTGTTCCTGATGTCGAATTTGTGGAGCTTCCTGCCACCATGCCCATTCCTCTGCTGCCTGTGGCCAGGCCCATTCCTCAGCCGGTGGTTCCTGACCCACCCTTGAGGCAGTCAACCCGAATTCGTCGCCCACCTACTAGGCTGGACTTATGAGCCTGTTTGAACATTGGACTCACTAAAAGTTTTATGCCACTATGTTAATAAGTTTCTCTTTTGTTGTTACAGGAGTTCGTTTTTGATGCTTGATGTTTACACTTGTTTTGTTAATGGTACAACCTCGTTGCTATGTTGCACCTGACACCTTCCTATGTATATAGTTTAGCCTCATGTACATGTTGTAGATATTGCACACACACACATTCAGCTGCACTCAGTACACATCCATATTTATGACCACATAGGCACATATTCTTGTAAAAAAGGGGGATGTCATGGTATTCAGATAAACATCATGGTGCAAACACACATACGCACTGATGGACAGATCAACGGACCAATCAATACACACGCAACATCACAGCCAATCACAAGCAAGAGCAGACACACTATAAAATGGGGAACATGACACTTCCGATTGATTCCAGCAGGAGACAGCTCAGGGCACAGAGCTAACAGCAAGCCACTCAGACATTCACCATGTGCTGAGTGCCTCTCCCAGATAGTGTTAGGGCTGGGTCCACAGGTTAGAAGGTAATGAACGAACCACAGTAACCAGTTTACAAATGTTAATACTGTTAGTAATAAAACTGAGTTGTACCTTCCGCAACCGTGTTGGTTCGTCTGCGTAGCAGAGCACCTAGCACGACAGAGAGAAAAATAAATTCAGTGTTTCAGATCTATGATCCTTCATCAGACCTTGAATGAATTAAAGGTATATCAAATGCAATGACACAGAAAGGGAAGGGGAGGAAAGAACAAAAGGGAAGGTCTGTGCTTGGGTTGAAGGCAGGTGGTATTAAATGGCAAAAGAGATAATGCTGCAAGGAAAAAGGGGTGGTAATGGGATAAGCTCTTGAGGAGATGTAAATGGGAATAGCAGTCATTATTGCCATGCCCACGTAAAAGGCATTTCTTCAAGTGGTCCGTTTGTGTTTGTATGGCACCCCTTTTAATTTGAGTGATTCCATTTAAAAATAGTCCAGGAGTCTAACTTTATTCTGAAACAAGGTAGTTTATTATATAACTACTGCTGAAAGTTACTTAAGTAAACATGATGAACTTATAAACTAAAATACTGATACAAAAGATTAAAATATACATAATGAAAAAGATTCTTGAAGATGAGATTTCAAATCAGTCTCTGTGAGATATCATTGCGGGCCCGTTGCTTGAATTCCTCCTTTCCAAAGTGAAGGGGTTGAAACTTGAGGTTCAGTTCAGCAGCTGAGATGACTTGTGAAGCCGAAGAGTCAGAGTTTTTTTTCATAGGTAGACTTGATTGGTAGAGCAGATGCTGGAAGAGAGTATAGGCTCTTTCTCTGGAAACTACAGGTACCGACACTTGATGGTTGCATTTTATTTCTCAGCACACCAGGGATGATATTCTGGATGCCTTAACTCAAACTCCAGGTGGCAGAAAGAAACACAGCTCTCGCTTGCTGTTCACAGTTAGTTTAGCTGAGAGTTTTGGGCTGGAACTGACTTCCCAAGGCCCTCTGGGTTCTCTGCACACAACCATACAAAATGGCTTCTTACAGCCTCCTTTATACAGTTCAAAAATACAAAATGGCGACTTCCGATGACGGCGGGCGGGAGGCGGCCGCACAATGGAGGGCACCCGTTCGGCAACGGCATTTTCGGGGCTTTAAGCCCGGTCCCAGGGTCCGCGGAGGCGGCAGAAGCAGGGAGAAGGCACGGAGGAGGCACAGTGAAGACACGGGGAAAAAAAGAACAAAGAAAAATGTTGAGGGTGAGTAAGAAAACGGCCGGAAAAAAAACAGCTGGAGGTCCATCGGGGAGTGGAAAGGTCACCGCGGGGTCACCAGGAAAAATGGAGGCTGGAGCAGCAGGGAAGGCCGCACTGCTTACGGCTGAAGAAATAACTAAGGTGATGGCTGCGGAATTTGAAAAGCAGTTGGCGCAGATTGCGAAATGCATGGAGACGGTGAGGAAGGAGATGAGGGAGGTTTTGAGTGTGCTGGTGAAGGAGGCGGTTTCCCCGATGAGGACGGAGGTGGCGAGCACAGTGGCGGAGGTGCGAGAGCAAGGGGAGGCGCTGAAGGAAGTGGAGGCGTTATTGCAGCATGGTGATCAACTCGCCTCGATGGGGAAAGAGATGCGGAAGGTGATGGATACTAACAAGGATCTGCGAGGAAAAATGGAAGACCTGGAAAACAGATCCAGGCAACAGAATTTGAGGATTGTGGGGCTGCCCGAAGGAGTTGAAGGACCGAAGCCGACTGAGTATTTTGCCGCGATGCTGGCAAATCTATTGGGGGAGGGGGAGGATCCCTCCCGATATGAACTGGATCGGGCTCATCGGTCGTGGAGGCCTGTATCAAAGGCGAGTGAGCCGCCAAGGGCAGTAACTCTGTGCTTCCGTAGGTACAGGGTGAAGGAGAAGGTCCTGAGCTGGGCCAAGCAGAAGCGGGTGGTGCAGTGGGCTGGAGCTGGTATACGTGTATACCAGGACTTTACGGTGGAGCTGGCAAGGAGGTGGGCTGCCTTCAACCGGGTGAAGAGGGCACTGTCCATTAGCAAGGTGCGGTGCGGCATTGCATATCCAGCGAAGCTGAGGGTGACTTACAAGCTCAGGGACTTTTATTTTGAAACAGCGGAAGCAGCGGAGGAGTTTGCGAAAGCAGAAGGACTGTGGCAGAACTGACAAATTGAGGAATGGCCATGTGCCGATGTAACCTCATGACTGTATTTTCTTCTTTTTTGTATCACTGCGCGAAGGTTGGCCGGGTTGGGTCGCGAAGGTTGGCCGGCGTGGGTCGCGAAGGTTGGTCGGGTTGGGTCGCGAAGGTTGGCCGGGTTGGGTCGCGAAGGTTGGCCGGGTTGGGTCCCGAAGGTTGGTCGGTTGGTAATAATGGATCCCGGGAAAAAAAGTTTGAAAAACACTGGTCTATGGTACCACCTATTTTAGTGTAATCTGCAAACTTACTGATCATGCCTTGTACATTCTCATCCAAATCGTTGATATAGATAACAAACAGCAATGGGCCCAGCACTGACACAACATGGTGTAGAGATTAAAGGAGCCAATATGGTATGTATTTGGACAAGGGACGGGACGGGACTTTCACTCGAAATGAGAGTTCTTTGGGGTGTAGGTGGATATGTGGGGTTTGTGTGCTAAAAGGGGATCTTTGGGCTTTCCTAGGGCCGGGCAAGTGGGAAAGGGACCCGGGCGGGGGCCTCCACGCTGGCCGGTTTAAGCTGGCCAGTGAACGGGAGTGAGGTGGGGGGAGGGGCTGCGGCCATCGGAGTCTGACAGAACAGGGTCCGAGTGGTCTAGCCGGGGTGGAAAGTTGGGGGGAAGGAACCGAGGTTGGGAGGAGGGGTTTTACAAGAGTCAGTGGACGGGAGGAGCTGGAGACCTGCGGTGGGGTGGGGGGGGGGGGGGGGCGGGGGGGAACTGTGTAAGATTAAGGGTGACTACGGGTAATTCCTGATTCCTTTTTGTCATTTGTTTATGTAAACATGCGGGTTGAGGTTCGGGGGTTGGTGGGTAGATGGGATCGTTGTTATTATGGGGACTGGCATATCTTGCTGATTATTGTTTATTGTTGATGGATGTAAATGTGGGAGAATAGGAGAAAATAGGAGAAAAGGAGAATAAAAAAATCTTTTAAAAAAAATACAAAATGGCTCCTATGTTATAATTCAATCAGTCAAATAAGCAAAGATTTAATTATGTTGAGGTCCTTTGACGTCCCTTCTTTCTCCGAGTCCATGGATTTGGCGTAAAGTCGCTCCTCGCCACCCGTCAGCAAGCTCGACAGTTTTAAACGGTTTTTCAATATTTTTTTAGCTTCCTGCTCACAGCATGGCTTTGTGCATGGGAGATCATGCCTTACAAACTTGTTAGAGTTCGTTGATGAAGTGACCAGGAAGGTTGATGAGGGCACGGCGGTTGACGTAATCTATATGGACTTCAGTAAGACATGGCATATGGTCCAATACGTTGCCCGACATAGGGTGTTATCAGACGGACAAAGGGCCCAAATGGTCAAGTTCCACATGGTAGGTTGCTCTGGAAGGTTAAATCACATGGAATCCAGAGAGAGCTGGCAAATTAGATATACAATTGGCTTAATGGTAGAAAGCAGGGGTAATGGTGGAAGGATGCTTGTCGGACTGGAGGCCTGTGACTAGTGGTGTGCCTCAGGAGTCAGTGCTGGGCCCATTGCTGTTTGTTATCTATATCAACGATTTGGATGAGAATGTACAAGGCATGATCAGTAAGTTTGCAGATTACACTAAAATAGGTGGTACCATAGACCAGTGTTTTTCAAACTTTTTTTCCCGGGATCCATTATTACCAACCGACCAACCTTCGGGACCCAACCCAGCCAACCTTCGCGACCCAACCCGGCCAACCTTCGCGACCCAACCCGGCCAACCTTCGCGACCCACGCCGGCCAACCTTCGCGACCCAACCCGGCCAACCTTCGCGACCCACGCCAGCCGACCTGCGCGACCCATCATTTTCTCTTACCTTGTTTGTTGCTGACAAAAATGGAGGAAATGGTTTTGGGTCTCTTTGGCCCCAATGGTCCCTTTGGCCCCCCGAACTTGAAAACAAAAGGCTGTGACCATTAAAAAAAAATGCGGCCGTACTGCGCATAGTTTTGCGCATGCGCACCAATGAGCGGGCACGCATGCGCAGTGCGGGCAAATTTTTTAAATCTGTTACTACCCATTTTGAAGGCCGCTCTCAACTGGCATTAAAAGCCTGCTGCCTTGGCTGTTGCGCGCGGATTTGCGCGATCGGGAGCGCTGCGACAGACGGCTCTGCGACCCTCCCGACACCTGCCCACAACCCACCCGCGGGTCGCGCCCCTGAGTTTGACAGTGCCTGCTATAGACAGTGAGGAAGGTTATGAAAAATTGCAGTAGGATCTTGATCAGCTGGGTAAGTAGGCCGAGAAATGGCAAATGGAGTTCAAGACAGAAAAGTGTGATGTGTTGCATTTTGGAAAGTCAAATCAAGGTAGGACTTTCATGGTGAATGGTCGGACTTTAGGGAGTTTCATGGAACGGAGGGACCTTGGAGTTCAGATGCATGGTTCTCTAAAGGTGGAGTCACAGGTAGATAGGGCAGTGAAGAAGGATTTTGGCATGCTGCCCTTCATCAGTCAGGACACTGAGTAAAGAAGTTGGGAAGTTATGTTGCAGTTGTACAGGATGTTGGTGAGGCCGCACCTGGAGTATTGTGTTTCGTTTTGGTCGCCTTGCTATAGGAAAGATGTTATTAAACTGGAGAGAGTGCAGAAGAGATTTACAAGCATGTTACCAGGGCTCGAGGGACTGAGTTATAGAGAGAGATTGGACAGGCCAGGACTTTTCTCTTTGGAGCTTAGGAGACCGAGGGGTGATCTTATAGAGGTGAATAAGATCATGAGAGGCATGGATAGGGTGAATGTACTCAGTTCTTTTCCCCAGGGTTGGGGAATCAAGAACTAGAGGATATAGGTTTACGTTAAGAGGGGAAAGAATTAATGGGAACCTAAGGGCAACTTCTTTTACACAAAGGGTAATGAGCTACCGGAGGAGGTGGTTGAGGCAGGGACATTGACAACATTTAAAAGGCATTTGGACAGATACATGAATAGGAACGGTTTCGAGGGATATGGGCCAAATGCAGGCAAATGGGGTTGGCTTTTTGATTGGTATGGACCAGTTTGGGCCGAAGGGCCTGTCTCTGTACCGTAGATTCTATGAACCCCAGCAGGGGTTTGTGGTTGGTAAATACCATGGACGTCCGCCCATAAATGTACTGGTGGAATTTCCTCACCTGCCAAGCCTTCCTTTTCTATATGGGTGTAGTTTCGCTCGGCGTCCACCAGTGTGCGAGGCGCAAAAGCTAAAGGTCGCTCTGAGCCGTAGGGCATGCGGTGTGCCAGGACTGCTCCGACGCCGTAAGGCGAGACATCGCACGTGAGGGGCAGGGTTTTATCCAGGTCACAGTGGGTCAGCAATTCGCCTGACGAGAGATGCTGTTTCACCTCTTGAAATGCCTTCTTGTGAGGGAGACCCAAGTCCCACTTCTGTCTCTTCAGTAGTTGGTGGAGCAGGCTGAGCACCGTGGCCATCCTGGGTATGAACTTCCCATAGTGGTTCACTAGGCCCAGGAAAGAGCGAAGCTCCATTTGGTCTTGAGGGATGGGGGCCTGCCGAATCATCTGCAATTTTCTTCCACTGGATGGAGGCCTCTGCTGTCCACTCTGTAGCCAAGATATGTGACCTCCGGTGCGTGGAAAATGCACCTCTCCCTCCGGAGGCAGATCCGGCCCGAGCAAACTCTTTGAGGACCTCGGTTATGTTCTCCATGTGTACCTGATGTGAGGTCCTGGTGATGAGAACATCATCCAGGTAGACGTCCACCCTTGGCAACCCTCGCAAGATATTCTCCATAATCCTCTGAAATATCACACAAGCCGAGGAGACTCCGAACGGCAACTGCGTATCTCGTACAATCCCTGATGGGTATTGATTGTCACATATTTCCAGGAACTTGGCTTGAGCACCAGCTACAAGTACGCATGGCTCATGTCTAGCTTAGTGAACATTTTTCCTCCACTGAGCCGGGCGTAGAGATCTTTGATTCAAGGGACCGTTACCGAACGACAACCGAGTATATTCATACATTCCCTGATGGGAATTTATTGTCATATATTTCCAGGAACTTGGCTTCAGCACCAGCTGAAAGTACGCGTGGCTCATGTCTAGCTTAGTGAACATTTTTCCTCCGCTGAGCAAGGCATAGAGATCCTCGATTTGAAGGACCGAGTAATTGTCAAGGCGGGATACACGGTTCAGGGTCATTTTATAGTCCCCACAGAGTGGTACTTCAACACGGGGACTACGGGCGTGGCCCAATCAGATTAGTGGATGGGGCGAATAGTGCTCCCGCCAACCGGGAACGCTGAGTCGGGGGAAGCTCCACGGTCGCTCCGGGGTGAGTCGCGGCGGAAGTTGCGGGACCTGCGGTGACTTCCGACCTGGGACTTTACTTCTGGTGGTTGTCAGCTGGAGGCGACTCTTAATGTTCAGGACCGTCTGGTCCTGGAGTTCTCGGCGTCCGTGGTCGGCGCTTTCTTGGGCGAGCGCTATGTCGACGGCCCAATTGAGGGTCAGGGGTGTCTCCATTAGCAGCTTTCGCTGCGTCTTCCTGTTCCGAAGTCCACAAACGAAGTGATCCTGTTTGGAGCCAGTGCAGCTCCAAACTTGCAGGGGGCAGTGAGTCCCCGTACACGCACCAAGTATTCCCCGGAGACTCTGCGGGCGTCTGTGAAGCGGTATGGAAGCTGTACCGTCGGACCATAATTGGGGGCCATGGATTTAGGTGACGGCCCACGATCAACGTGGCGAACGTCAGTCCATCTGGCCTGCCAGGGTAAGTTAAGTTCCTGATTAGTGCATAAGTTGATCCGCCACTGGCAGTCAATAAGGTGATGGTCTGTCACTCATCAGTAGTGCGAAAAAAAGTTGAAGTCTTTTGATGTACTAGGCCCAATCCTCCAAGTCGGCATCAAAAGGCTCGTGTTTACCTGTGTGCCATGCCTGCCAGCTGAAGAAAGCCTCCCGAGGTAGTTGGAAAACGGTCCAGATTCGCAGCACTTGCTGCCTACGGCAGTTCCACTTGATCCTCGTCGCCAGTGTTGTAGACGGATGAAAAGACTCCACTAAAGGCAAGGCTGACAGGATGCAACTAACTTTATTCCACACTAATCACAATAATCACTCCCCACAGGATCTTCTTCCCCAAACTGCTCCCAGGTCGGGGTTTATATCCTGTGGGAAACTCCTCCAATCGAGAGGATGCTCTGCCCCCTAGTCACCTGAGTAATTGACACTCTGAGGTGTTGGAGGGGAATCTTTCCCTGAGCTCCTGCTGCTTGTGGCTGTAACCCTTCTTCCGGACCTGGTGTGTTATGTATGCTGGCTGCCTTTTTCAGACTTTGAAGCCTGGACTACGGCAAGTGAGAACACTGCTCCGATCGGTTGGATGGAGGGGAAGTTGCTTGCATCGATTCAGCCAGGGCAGGATAGAGTTTGCCTGCCTGCAGTTACCACGCCTGGTAACAAGGACTCGTACTTGTTACAGGCTGCCTTTCTGCTTATTGGCTGGGAATGGAGCTTGGGGGGGTTGATGGTTGGCCCGCTGCCGGGCTGAAAGTGGAGGAGAACTGACTTTCTTTTGCAGTTTTGGATTGGATGGTGTCCGGAGGCCCGATGCCGGAATGAGAGCAGCAGGGCGGTGGCCCAATTGACTATGTGTACTGCTTGTACTGATGTTGGCTTTGTTTTATCGTTGGGGGATTGTATGGTGATTATTGTATTTTTGTTGTGTTTTGGGTTTTTTTGTGCCTAGCGGCTGGGTGCTTGCCAGTTGCCTCCCTCCTGTTTCTGTGTATTTGGGGTTGAGGGGTCCCTCTCGGTGCTAGTGAGGGGGAGGGGTGTTTTATCTCTCTCTCTCCTCAACCGTGCGCTGCCTGTCCTTTTCTGGTGGACTGTATTGCTTGCGGGCGCCTCTCCACCGACATAGGGCTATTGCTGGAGCCAGTGGAGGGTTGGGGGAGGGGGGTTGGGGGGTGGGGGGGGGAGCTGGCTTGAATGCTGGTGGCTTTGCCTTGTACTTGGTTGATGTGGGGTATCTTGTGGTTTCTCTGTATTTTGTATTGTTTCTTTTTGTAAAGGGAGTTCTCTCTCTCCCTCTCTCTCTTTCGCCATGCCCTTTTCTGGAGGTCTGTGCTGCTCATTTGGGTGCCTTTCCACCGATGTGAGGCGACCATTGGGGAGGGGTGGGGGGAGAGGTGGTCGTATGCTGGCTTTGTAGCTGGTGATTTGTTTAAAGTAACTGTTTTGGGTTGAACTGTGCCTCCTCTTGGGAGGGGAAGGCTGTTTTCTCTCTCACTCTCTCTCTCTCTCCCTCTCTTTTTTGCCATGCCCTGTATTGGTGTGTCTTTTTCAGTGGTCTGTGCTGCTTGTTGGGCACCTTTCCCCTGATGTGGGGCTACCATTGGGGCCGGGGGGTGGTGGTGGTGTGTGCTGGCTTGAGAGCTGGTGGTTTGGTTTGGTTTTTTGGTGTCTTGTAAATGCCTTTAGCATATTTCTGATTTTCGTGACTGTTTAGGGCAGCACGGTATCATTGTGGATAGCACAATTGCTTCACAGCTCCAGGGTCCCAGGTTCGATTCCGGCTTGGGTCACTGTCTGTGCGGAGTCTGCACATCCTCCCCGTGTGTGCGTGGGTTTCCTCCGGGTGCTCCGGTTTCCTCCCACAGTCCAAAGATGTGCAGGTTAGGTGGATTGACCATGCTAAATTGCCCTTAGTGTCCAAAATTTCCCATAGTGTTGGGTGAGGTTGCTGGGTTATGAGGATAGGGTGGAGGAGCGGACCTTGTGTAGGGTGCTCTTTCCAAGAGCCGGTGCAGACTCGATGGGCCGAATGGTCTCCTTCTGCACTGTAAATTCTATGAATCTGAAACTGATATAAAATTCTATGAATTAGCATGTTGCCGATTCTTTTGTATTTTTGAGTTGTCAATAAACTTAGGAATCGGGTGTTATACAAGTTTCATCCCTGTAGGGGGTCGTAACAACAAATGTACCAAAAACAGTTGTCCTTAAAATTGGTAATATTGGAATTACATGCTTGTGGTGTAACCAATTATTCAAAAAAAGTCAGAGATTATGATCTGAAACTGTTGAACTCATTGAGTTGGAAGACTCTGATGCGTTAGGCAGGTTGGTTCAATGTGGACTGCACTCGATGCAGGGAAGTTAGAAACAGACGTCTAACACAGGAGAAGATCCAACACTGTTTTATTCAACTGGATGAACTGCTGTACATATTCAGCTGTGGGTCGACACTATACTGATCTGACCAGACTTGCTAACTGCATGGTTATTTGTGCTTGCTAGCTCGTGGACTCTTACTGTCTCAGTAGCTGGGTCCCGAGAGAGCGGGAAACCTAGTGCCCTCTGGCTTTATAGTGGTAGTGTCCTGTCTGGTGATTGGCTGTACTGTGTTGTATGCTTACTGGTCATCCTATGTGTCAATCACTGCCTGTCTACATCTCATTATATACATGAGTGGATATTATGACATCTCCCTCCTTTTTTTTGAGTTAAATAAATACTGAGGTATGTATACATCCATGGTTAAAAGATGGTCACGACTGGGAGTTAAATATCCAAGGGTATCAGACTAGACGAAAGGATAGAATGGACGGTAAGGGCGGTGGTGTAGCTTTGTTGTTTAAGGATGGCATCTGGGCAATAGTAAGGGATGATATTGGTGCTATGGAGGACAAGGTTGAATCAATTTGGGTGGAAATCAGGAATAGTAAGGCGAAAAGGTCACTGATAGGAGTAGTCTATAGGCCACCAAATAGTAACAGGATGGTAGGGCAGGCAATAAGCAAAGAAATAACGGATGCATGTAGAAATGGTACAGCGGTTATCATGGGAGATTTTAATCTGCATGTCGATTGGTTTAACCAGGTTGGTAAAGGCAGCCTTGAGGAGGAGTTTATAGAATGTGTCCGGGATAATTTCCTGGAACAGTATGTAATGGAACCTACAAGGGAACAAGCGGTCCTAGATCTGGTCCTGTGTAATGAGGCAGGATCGATTAATGATCTCATAGTTCGGGATCCTCTTGGAAGGAGCGACCACAATATAGTGGAATTTAAAATACAGTTGAAGGATGACAAGGTAAAATCAAACACAAGTGTTTTGTGCTTAAACAAAGGCGATTACAATGGGATGAGAGAAGAACTAGCTAAGGTAGACTGGGAGTAAAGACTTCATGGTGTAGCAGTTGAGAAACAGTGGAGAACCTTCCGAGCGATCTTTCACAGTGTTCAGGAAAGGTTCATACCGACAAAAAAGAAAGACGGTAGAAAGGGGAAAAATCGACCTTGGATATCTAAGGAGGTGAGGGAGAGTATCAAATTGAAGGAAAAAACATACAAAGTGGCAAAAATTAGTGGGAGACTAGAGGACTGGGAAGTCTTTAGGGGACAACAGAAAGCTACTAAAAAAGCTATAAAGAAGAGTAAGGTAGACTATGAAAGTAAACTTGCTCAGAACATAAAAGCAGATAGTAAAAGGTTCTACAAATATATAAGACAAAAAAGAGTGGCTAAGGTAAATATTGGTCCTTTGGAAGATGAGAAGGGAGATTTAATAATAGGAGACGGGGAAATGGCTGAGGAGCTGAACAGGTTTTTTGGGTCAGTCTTCACAGTGGAAGACACAAATAACATGCCAGTGACTGATGGAAATAAAGATATGATAGGTGAGGACCTTGAGATGATTGTAATCATGAAGGAGGCAGTATTGGGCAAGCTAATGGGGCTAAAGGTAGACAAGTCTCCTGGCCCTGATGGGATGCATCCCAGAGTGTTAAAAGAGATGGCTAGGAAAATTGTAAACGCACTAGTGATAATTTATCAAAATTCACTAGACTCTGGGGTGGTCCCAGAGGATTGGAAAGCAGCAAACGTGACACCACTGTCTAAAAAAGGAGGTCGTCAGAAAGCGGGTAATTATAGGCCGGTAAGCTTAACTTCGGTTGTAGGGAAATTGCTGGAATCTATCATTAAGGAGGAAATAGCGGGGCACCTGGAGGGAAATTGTCCCATTGGGCAGACGCAGCATGGGTTCATAAAGGGTAGATCGTGTCTGACTAATTTGGTAGAATTTTTTGAGGACGTTACCAGTGCAGTAGATAACGGGGAGCCAATGGATGTGGTATATCTGGATTTCCAGAAAGCTTTTGACAAGGTGCCACACAAAAGGTTGCTGCATAAACTAAAGATGCATGACATTGAGGGTAAAGTGGTAGCATGGGTAGAGGATTGGTTAACTAACAGAAAGCAGAGAGTGGGGATAAATGGGTGTTTCTCTGGTTGGCAACCTGTAACTAGTGGGGTCCCTCAGGGATCAGTGTTGGGCCCGCAGTTGTTCACAATTTACATCGATGATTTGGAGTTGGGGACCAAGGGCAATGTGTCCAAGTTTGCAGACAACACTAAGATGAGTGGTAAAGCAAAAAGTGCAGAGGATACCGGAAGTCTGCAGAAGGATTTGGATAGGTTAGGTGAATGGGCTAGGGTCTGCCAGATGGAATTCAATGTTGCCAAGTGTGAGGCTATCCATTTTGGGAGGATTAACAGCAGAATGGATTATTATTTAAACGGTAAGATGTTAAAACATGCTGCTGTGCAGAGGGACCTGGGTGTGCTGGTGCACGAGTCGCAAAAAGCTGGTGTGCAGGTGCAACAGGTGATTAAGAAGGCTAATCAAGTTTTGTCTTTCATTGCTAGAGGGATGGAGTTCAAGACTAGGGAGGTTATGCTGCAATTGTATAAGGTGTTGGTGAGGCCACATCTGGAGTATTGTGTTCAGTTTTGGTCTCCTTACCTGAGAAAGGACATATTGGCACTGGAGGGAGTGCAGAGGAGATTCACTAGGTTGATCCCAGAGTTGAGGGGATTAGATTATGACGAGAGGTTGAGTAGACTGGGACTGTACTCATTGGAGTTTAGAAGGATGCGGGGAGATCTTATTGAAACATATAAAATTATGAAGGGAATAGATAGGATAGATGCGGGCAGGTTGTTTCCACTGGTCGGGGAAAGCAGAACTAGGGGGCATAGCCTCAAAATAAGGGGAAGTAGATTTAGGACCGAGTTTAGGAGGAACTTCTTCACCCAAAGGGTTGTGAATCTCTGGAATTCCTTGCCCAGTGAAGTAGTTGAGGCTCCTTCTTTAAACGTTTTTAAGAAAAAGATAGATACCTTTCTAAAGAATAAAGGGATTCGGGGATATGGTGTACGGGCCGGAGAGTGGAGCTGAGTCCACAAAGATCAGCCATGATCTCATTAAATGGCGGAGCAGGCTCGAGGGGCCTGATGGCATACTCCTGTTCCTAGTTCTTATGTTCTTATGTTCATATATATATGCCTGACTATATACAAACGGTGATTGAACAAACGTATATACATGGGAAGGTGTCGATAGTGCAGATACATGGCAAACTAAGCAATATTTACAAGAGTTAAGTCGATGGATTCAGTCACAAAAATTTACAAAAGTTAAGTCTACAGATTCAGTCTTTGTGGCGGGCGACAAATTTGTGTCGATCGCCGCAGAGGTGGATCAGGAGCCGCCTGCACGTGGAGAGGTGGGATCGCTGCCATTGCGGTGGTCGCATGGGCCGGCAGGATCGCTGGCAGATCGGTGGCCTCGTGGCAGGGTACATCCGGAGGAAGCATGATAGCCGGCAGAGCACTGCGGTGGGCGTGGAACTTTTCGCAATGCCCGTCTGTTGCGCCGTAGCAGGGAGCCATCAGCCATGCGAACAATGAAAGACCTCGGGGCAACTTGTTTGACAACAACAGCTGTGGCTGACCAACCGCCCTCAGGCAACTGGACGCGAACATGATCGGCTGGAGCCAGCTCAGGTAAATCCGTGGCATGAGCATCGTATGTGGCCGTCTGTTGGGCCCGGGACTGCTGCACTTTTTGTAGTACCGTGAGGTGGTCAAGGTCTGGAACATGGATGGCTGGAACTGTGGTCCTCAGAGTGCGATTCATGAGCATCTACGCTGGAGACAACCCAGTGGACAGTGGGGTTGCCCTGTATGCCAGCATTGCCAGGTTGAAGTCGGAGCCTGAGTCTGCAGCTTTGCACAGCAACCACTTGACAATATGGACCCCTTTCTCGGCCTTCCCGTTTCATTGCAGGTAGTGGGGACTGGAGGTAACGTGACGGAAGTTGTAGGACTGTGCAAAATCAGACCATTCTTGGCTGTAAAAGCATGGACCATTGTCGCTCATTACCGTGAGCGGTATCCCGTGCCTGGCGAACGTTTCTTTGCAGACTTTGATGACCACCTTCGACGTGAGGTCAGACAGTTTCACCACTTCTGAGTAACTGGAGAAGTAGTCGACCAGGAATACGTAGTCACACCCCTTGGCGTACACCTACTTTGGACCACGGAGAGGTCACGATCTCGTGCTGTTGCAGTGTTTCCTTGGGTTGAGCCGGTTGAAACTTCTGACAGGTGGGGCAGATGAGGACTGTGTTGGCAATATCCTGGTTAATGCCCAGCCAGTAAACCGCCTCCCGAGCTCTGTGTCGGCATTTCTCGACTCCAAGGTGACCCTCATGGAGTTGACCCAGCACCATAGCCTGCATGCTTTGAGGAATAACAATCCTGTCGAGTTTCAGAAGGATTCCCTCCACAACCATCAGCTCGTCTTTAACATTAAAGAATTGGGGACATTGTCCCTTCTGCCAGCCATGGATAAGGTGCTGCATCACACGCTGCAGTAAAGGATCCTTGGCCGTTTCCTCACGAATTTGGACCACCCGTTCGTCAGAGGCTGGGAGGTTGGTGGCACACAATTGTACTTGCGCTTCTATGTGGCAGATGAAGTCACCTTGTTCACACGGTTTGGTGATGGACCGGGATAGGGCATCTGCAATGATCAGCTCTTTGCCTGGCGTGTAGACAAGTTCGAAGTCATAGCGGCGGAGTCGAAGAAGAATTCGCTGTAACTGAGGTGTCATGTCATTTAAATCCTTCTGGATTCTGTGGACTAGAGGCCTGTGGTCCGTTTCCACCATGAATTTTGGCAGGCTGTAAACGTAGTCATGAAACTTGACTATTCCTGTCAGGAGACCCAGACACTCCTTTTCGATCTGGGCATACTGTTGCTCAGTGGGCGTCATGGCCCTGGAGGCATATGCCACTGGAGCCCAGGATGAGGAGTCATTTCGCTGGAGAAGCATCGCCCCAATGCCGTCCTGGCTTGCATCAGTTGATATCTTGGTTTCCTTGGTTGGGTCGAAGAATGCTAGAACTGGGGCTGTGGTGAGCTTTACCTTCCGCTTCATGTGTGGGCAGCCACTGGAATTCCGTTGATTTCTTGACGAGATGGCGGAGGGCCGTGGTGTGGGATGCCATATTGGGAATGAATTTCCCGAGAAAGTTGACCATCCCGAGGAAGGGGAGGACTGCCTTCTTGTCCTCCGGGGTCTTCATGGCGTTGATCGCCAAGACCTTGTCGACGTCTGGCCGCACACCCTGCCGCAAGATGTGGTCGCCTAGAAACTTTATATCAGATTGACCAAATGAGCACTTGGCCCTGTTGAGCTGGAGACCGTGTTCATGAATTCGCTGGAAGACCTGCTTGAGGCGAGGGATGTGTTCCTGGGCCGACGTTTGCACCTGCGCAGTTGGGTTTTCGGTCTCGCCATCCACTCGGTCGTGGCGCGCATGCGCAGGGATCTGAGAAAAGCACGCGAAACGGCCACTCTCCTCGATGCTCAGGCCCTGCATCTGTGCAATGGCCTGCACCCTTTCTGCCTCATGGGAGGCCAGCTTTGCAGTTTCTACCGCTCTGATGTGGGAGTAACGATTCTTGGCATGCTCATGGACAACGCACGTCTCGATAGCGACAGAGAGGGTCAACTGTTTGATTTTAAGGAGCTGCTGCCGCAGGGAGTCGGAGTGGACCCCAAAAACGATCTGATCCCGGATCATGGAATCAGCTGTTGAGTCATAGTTACATGACTGCGCTAGGATGCGGAGATGGGTCAAGAAGGACTGAAAAGGTTCATCCTTACCCTGAAGCCTCTGCTGGAAGATGTACCGTTCAAAGCTCTCATTCACCTCAATGTCGCAGTGGCTGTCGAACTTCAGCAGGACTGTTTTGAATTTCATTTTGTCTTCGCCGTCGGCGAACGTAAGCGAATTGTAGATAGGGATAGCGTGGTCCCCCGCAGTGGAGAGAAATAGCGCGATCTTCCTGGCATCCGATGCTGCCTCGAGGTCAGAGGCCTCGATGTACAAGAGGAACTTTTGCTTGAAGATTTTCCAGTTGGTGCCGAGGTTGCCGGAGATGCGGAGTTGCGGAGGAGGCTGGATGTTTTCCATTTCGCTGGATGGCTGTTTGCTGGTAGATGCTGATTCACTCGAGGTAGGTCCGTCAAGATCAATATCACTCTGGTACCATGATGTGTTAGGCAGGTTGGTTCAATGTGGACTGCACTCGATGCCGGGAAGTTAGAAACAGACGTCTAACACAGGAGAAGATCCAACACTGTTTTATTCAACTAGATGAACAGCTGTACATATTCACCTGTGGGTCGACACTATACTGATCTGACTAGTGATCTTGTAGTAGCTTGATCAGACTTACTAGCTACCGTATGGTGTTTGTGTTTGCTAGCTCGTGGACTCTTACTGTCTCAGTAGCTGGGTCCCGAGAGAGCGGGAAACCTAGTGCCCTCTGGCTTAATAGTGGTAATGTCCTGTCTGGTGATTGGCTGCACTGTGCTGTGTGTTTACTGGTCATCCTATGTGTCAATCACTGCCTGTCTGCATCTCATTATGTACATGAGTGAATATTATGACAGGCTCAAAGTGCCTAATGGAAAGAAGAGGTGTTCTTCCTCGTGTTTACGTGGAGCTTCACTGAAATAGTTTAGGCTGCTGAGAACTTAAAGGTCAGGATAAGAGAGAACAGATAATTAAATTAGAGTGTGACTGGGAGTTCTGGGTCATGCTTGCAAACTGAAGGATGTGTTCCACAAAATCGTATACCCAAACTGCATTTGGTCTCCCCTCTGTAGAGGAGACCACGTTGTGAGTGAATACCATATACTAAATTGAATGAAGTACAATTAAATCATTGAGCTGGAAGGAGTGTTTAGGCCCCTGGGGGAGATGAAAGAGCAGGTGAGAAGGACCACCTATAAGTACCATGTACTAGATAAATGGCTAAAGATTGCATAAAGCTTTACCTTCAAAAGGTAGACATGTCGAAAAGACAGCTACCTACATGTATTATCAAGCTGAGTTCCAGTATCACAGCTGTGCTCTTCACAATACATGGCAAAGCTTTCCTAGATAACTTATTGCAGTAATATAACTCTTGAGGAAGTTTGCTTCAGTCAGACCAGGAGTAATGCACTTTCTGTGAGCATGGTGCATATTTGGGTGAAACCCAAGTTGGGAAATTCAGTGTGGGGTCTGGTTTGAATCATTAAAGTGAAGGAAATGTCGCTAATTTTCCTGTAGACATCAATGGTTGCTAACCATGAGGCATGCCAGTACTTAGAATGGCAAGTGAAATTCAGTTTTGAATAACACCAGTGCCATCTTTCTGTTCTTAAGTAATATGTTAATGTTTGGGCAGGAAAATTGTAACTGATGCAGAGCCCCCCCTGCTTGATCAGCAGTCTCTTTGATAGCTGACACCGGCTGCATAGTCACACACACACCGCATACACTTCGAATGTTAAGCGTAATCACCTGGAAAGCAAGAAAAGTAAGTGGTGCACAGTTCTGGTTAGATTTTTGGGAACAGCATGTCGTTGACAAAATCCTGGCTTATGTTTCAAGTGCTACTGTACTGGTAAAAGTTTGTTCAGTGACCATAAGCAGTAAATACAGCCCAGATTTCTTAATTATGGTGTATCACCCTCAAGCTCTGTACACTGGGGTCAGAAAAGTAATAAGCTTATTGATTGTATCATGAAAAACGTACGGATGAGTAAGACAATTGCTACAGTATTTGCTTTATATCATCAATCATAGTATGGAGTTAAGCATGCATTCATTATGGGACAAAATTTTATTTTCACCAACTGGGCAATAATGTAACATAGCAGAGGCGCATGCTCTTTATAGCTCTTTATAGAACCTGCCCAGTTTTTGTTTTCCTTTTTTAAATTTGATTGCTTCATGTCATCAATATGGGATTAAATATAGTAGATTACACCATAAAGTGGATTCTCACATGCATCACTTGGGCAGTAACCTACAGAACAGATTGCCTGCCCTTTATAGAATCAAACCGATTTTCATTACATTGTAAGCAATGGAATGAAATTTGGGCATGTCCAACAATTGGTGTATATTCCACTCTGCCACATTACAGCTCAGATGTTGAAAATCTACCTCCACATTCTTACTTTTCAGAAATGTCTCGTCTCAGGCAGGTACCAAAATTACAGAAAGCCCCAAAAATGCCGAGGTATTCACAATTTAGACGTATGGTAGCTCCACCTTTTGGTGAATATCAGTATTTCTAACAACCTTCAGCAATTGGTGGAACAAAGTTCATTGTATGTTATTGCAGGTTTCATTTTAAAAACATACTTGCTCTATTTTTGAGCAATTTTTTTTTTTAAACGGGCCTCTTTTGTGCTCCTGTGTCTTTCTTTTTAACAGGCAGATTGTGGTTCAGGTATGTGAATTCATGAAAGGGTTTATTTTGATCTCTTCCCCCTTTTCTCTTTTTTTTCCCCTATTTATTTTAATTGGAGTAGTTTCTCAACTTGCCACCTGGGCAAAATCCACCTGATCTCCATTTCAATTGATTCCTGTTCTGATCAAGGAGGGGGATGTGACCTGATCTGATCGATTTACCTGCATCTATGTAAAGTTTGCTTGAACGTCTCCACTGAGAAATTACTGTGGTTACATACTTTAATGATAGTGACAATTTGTACATTTGTAAGCCTTCATTCAACTTCTTTTATGTTTTAGGCTTTTGAGCAAAAGGATCTCGCTGACACTAATGTTGGGAAGCTGAAGCAGTCCAATCTTTCCTGGTCTCTGTCATCTCTTGTTACACCTACTTCATTGAATGTCTGATGAAATATATGATGTTAGAGCTGCATGAAAGTACCCTGCAACAAAGCTATATATTTGTATATATCTGGAGTTGAAATTCCTTTGCACATACTCCTGTCGGTAGGCAAACCAATGGCAGATGCAGTATAATTTGGATAAGTGTGAGGTTATTCATTTTGGAAGCAAAAAACAAGAAGGCAGATTACTACCTGAATGGTTGTAAATTGGGAGAGGGGAGTGTGCAGCAGGACCTGGGTGTCCTTGTGCACCATTCGCTGAAGGTAAGCATGCAGGTGCAGCAGGCAATAAAGAAGGCTAATGGTATGTTGGCCTTCATTCCAAGTGGTTTTGAGTATAGAAGCAGGGATGTGGTGCTGCAATTGTACAGGGCCTTGGTGAGGCCACACTTGGAATATTGTCTGCAGTTTTAGTCTCCTCTGAGGAAGGATGTTCTTGCTCTCGAGGGAGTGCAGCGAAGGTTTACAAGACTGATTCCTGGGATGACGGGACTGTCATATGAGGAGAGATTGACTAGGTTGGGATTGTTCTCACTGGAGTTCAGAAGAATGAGGGGGGAATCTCATCGAGACTTATAAAATTTTAGCAGGACTAGACAGGGTAGACGCAGGGAAGATGTTACCAATGATAGGTGTGTCCAGAACCAGGGGTCACAGCCTGAGGATTCAGGGTAAACCATTTCGGACAGAGAAGAGGAGACACTTTTTCACACAAAGAGTGGTGAGCCTTTGGAATTCATTACCACAGGAAGTAGTTGATGCTAAAACTTTGAATATATTCAAGAGGCGGCTGGATATAGCACTTGGGGAGAATGGGATCAAAGGCTGTGGGGAGAAAGCAGGATTAGGCTATTGAGTTGGATGATCAGCCATGATCGTGTTGAATGGCGGAGCAGGCTCGAAGGGCCAAAAGGCCTCCTCCTGCTCCTATCTTCAATGAATCTATCTATTTATTGCCTTATTTTCTGTTTAATTTTACTTCCATATTTCTTTCTAACAGAAACACTATGAAAAGACTCCCAGTGTCACAGCTATGGAGGTGTTCTTTTCCATTCTTAGTGTTCAGTACAGTATTTTGCCCAACAGAGCGAAACTGTTTTCTATTAAACTAGGTATGAATCTTTCAATTCTGTCATCCTTTGCAGATAAAAATAGGTCCCTATACGTTAAGAACATCATATTTTTAGTATCCTTTTAAATGAATTGACATGATCAACATCCATTCCCCACATTTAATGTTCAACTTTATTAAAAAAACAGCCACTCTTTGAGCTATTGCATTATCTGCCTACAGCTTCCTCGTCTTTTATAAGGTTTACAGTAGAACTGAAGGCCAAATTCTGTTCAGGAGGCAGGTAATGCAATTTTTTCTTTTCAGCCTGTTACTTTTCTGTTGCTAAATTGAGCTGCCATTTTGATATCAATTGTACCTACTTCAGTTAATGACTTAAAATTGTCCACCAGTGCTCTTTATGCCTGGTGAGGATTTTAAAATGGAAGACATTATAATTTTGTTTACCTTTCTGTTTCATTAGAAACCCAAAATTGAATCAGACCTGCTCAGACTTCCTTTGTCGTATGTGTCGAATCCTGTTTTCATCTGTTGAGAATGTACTGAATTACCAGGATGGTAGGTTTCCTTTTTATTATTTATTTTTTATTTTTCTTCCTGTGCCTCAAAAATACTCCCATCAAACTATATATACTGAATAGAACACAATATTCTAATGTTGTATATTCAGTAGGTCTCATGAAGAGTTCTAAGCCTTGTTTGGTTGAACATTGTGTGTTTATTGATAACACATCACAGTGTACACATATACAGGGTATAGCCCAAGCTTTGAGCAAACTCCATGCTTGCTTCCACATTTGGGCGCAATTCTCTAGCCTCGTTGCGCTTTCGCTTGAACAGAAGAAGGCCGGTGAATGGCAGGAGAGGCCAAAAACGAGAACCATGCCAGGCGCCAAACAGTTTGCGATGTGTTGTTGATTTTCTCCTTGGTTCAATTGCTCTGTTTTATTACCTTTGCTCTCGAGTCGCCAGGTATCTTTATGATACCGCCACGAGGGTAGCAATGGAGGGGTGCTTTTCTAATTGGAGGGCTGTGACCAGTGGTGTTCCACAGGGATCAGGGATCAGTGTTGGGACCTTTGCTGTTTGTAGTATATATAAATGATTTGGAGGAAAATGTAACTGGTCTGATTAGTAAGTTTGCAGACGACACAAAGGTTGGTGGAATTGCGGATAGCGATGAGGACTGTCTGAGGATACAGCAGGATTTAGATTGTCTGGAGACTTGGGCGGAGAGATGGCAGATGGAGTTTAATCCGGACAAATGTGAGGTAATGCATTTTGGAAGGGCTAATGCAGGTAGGGAATATACAGTGAATGGTAGAACCCTCAAGAGTATTGAAAGTCAAAGAGATCTAGGAGTACAGGTCCACAGGTCATTGAAAGGGGCAACACAGGTGGAGAAGGTAGTCAAGAAGGCATACGGCATGCTTGCCTTCATTGGCCGGGGCATTGAGTATAAGAATTGGCAAGTCATGTTGCAGCTGTATAGAACCTTAGTTAGGCCACACTTGGAGTATAGTGTTCAATTCTGGTCGCCACACTACCAGAAGGATGTGGAGGCTTTAGAGAGGGTGCAGAAGTGATTTACCAGAATGTTGCCTGGTGTGGAGGGCATAAGCTATGAGGAGCGATTGAATAAACTCGGTTTGTTCTCACTGGAATGAAGGAGGTTGAGGGGCGACCTGATAGAGGTATACAAAATTATGAGGGGCATAGACAGAGTGGATAGTCAGAGGCTTTTCCCCAGGGTAGAGGGGTCAATTACTAGGGGGCATAGGTTTAAGGTGAGAGGGGCAAGGTTTAGAGTAGATGTACGAGGCAAGTTTTTTACGCAGAGGGTAGTGGGTGCCTGGAACTCACTACCGGAGGAGGTAGTGGAAGCAGGGACGATAGGGACATTTAAGGGGCATCTTGACAAATATATGAATAGGATGGGAATAGAAGGATACGGACCCAGGAAGTGTAGAAGATTGTAGTTTAGTCGGGCAGTATGGTCGGCACGGGCTTGGAGGGCCGAAGGGCCTGTTCCTGTGCTGTACATTTCTTTGTTCTTTGTTCTTTGTTCTTTGAGGTTCGAGTCCGAGTAAGATCAATAACTCAATACACCGATTAGTAAGATTCAAATCAAAGCACATTTATTATACACAGTAATCGCTACTCATGCACAAATTCTACGTCTAAGCTACTTCTACAACTAACAGGCCTATACTTAACTTTGGACTTTCCCACCAGGTCAGGGGAACAAATGGCCTTTCGTTCGGGTTCTGAGTCTGCGGGATTCGAAGTTGGTACGGATTGGTAGCTAGGAGCTATCTCGTAGTGAGCGTTGAATTAAGACTTATGTCAGTCGATGATCACTGCACCGGTCACGGTCAATGTTGGTTCGTGTTGCTGGGTGACCCGGGCAGGAAGAAGAGAGCGAAGAGGAGCTGCTGAAGAGAGCGATTTGAACTTGGGGCTTAACTCTCATAGTCCCCAGGGGCTTCCCGCCTTTCGGGGCGGACCCTGTACCTGGTCCCAAGTGATTGGACTTTGTCCCAATCGCTTGGTTCGATTTTCTCCAATGCTGGAGCGGTTCCCTGATCGATGGGTGGTCTTGAGGTGCTCGTTCACCTCCTTTGTGTTGGCTCCTGCTGGCGCCGAGGTGTCTGGCTTTGCTTTGTGTGTCAAAAATGTTACTTATTGTTCCCGGGGATTGCTCATCAGTATGCAGATGCTACTTTGTTATGCTGATGACCGCTGGTATCAATGTTGTCTGGTTTTTGCAGAGGTAAATACACAGCAAACCTGCAGCCGCTGGTTCCTGTCTTTTAAAAAAAAAAAAAAAAAAAAAATTTTTTATTAAAGGTTTTCATAAAATATCAATAACAAAATGAGAAAGAAAAAAGAACCCAACAGGGTTAAGTACAAAACACAATCTAAAAAAGCAACCCCCCAAACCCCTGCCCCCTGTACATAAATAATAAATTAACATTAACACCCCGACTTAAGACAACAGGTGTATACACCCCCTCAAATCCTCCAGTGTAAATAACATAAAGAAAAATAAAGTTAGCCCCCCCGCCCCCCCCCCCCCGCCCCCGAGCTGCTGCTGCCATTCTAAGAACGGTTGCCACTGTCATGATATTCAAACACACACATCATGATAGACACACCAACAGACAAATCAGAACACACAACACCACAACCAATGACAGAAAGATATAAAAGCACAGACACGACCCCCGGTGGTCAGTATTAGCTGCAGAGGAGAACCAGGACACATCTATTGCCAAACACACTCCGGGAGACAGCACGTGCAGAGTATCCAGAACGAACTGTATTATAAGAGTTATAATAAAATAGAGTTGTACCACATACAACTGTGTTGGCTCATCTGTGCACCAGAGCACCCAACACCACATGGTACAGGAGTGGATCGATACCTGCCGGCATACCTCAGTGTACACAGACAACCAGCAGTGCCCAGGCATGATGTACGAGCTCCCGGTTCCGCAGGCGCTCCAGTGCCACGGCGACCTCCGCGAAAACTGGTGGCGATTCCGGCAAAATTTCGAATTGTTCCTGGTGGCAGCTGAACTCAAAGACCTGGATGATAGGGAAAAAATTGAATTTCTCCTCACCGTCGCCGGTGCAAGGGCAAGAGAAATATTCAGAAGGTTCAGGTTCTTCAGGAGGCAGCAAAGGTACGATTACCAGGCAGTCCTGGGCAAATTCTCCAAGTACTGTGAAGAATACGCAATCCAATGGGCACATAAAGGTCAGAAAAGCTGCAGTACTCACCTCGTGGCTGGGATCCCGGAGCCCGAATTCCCAGAGGCCGAAATCCCGGGCCTGAGAGAAGGCTGGGTCGAGGTCAGCGGCCATCTTGCTAAAGGTATAACGCTAGCACAGTTGCGCGAGAAGTGCGCAGAACCGGAAGTTTCGTTTGCGCATGCGCGAGATGCTGCGCATGCGCAGTCAAGAAAACGGCCATCGGTAAAGGAACCGCGATCTGAGCATGCGCAGTCGCTTCCTACGTGCTACATACCGAGCGTCAGGATGTCAGAGGCCCCAGACTGCACCAATTTAAAAGGGAAATGTCCCAAATCAAAAAAACAAAAATCTGTTAAAGCTGTAAAACAACCTTCCCTCACCTGGAATGACAGCACAGTGCCGCAAATTGACCCAGGAGATAAATTTGACCTCCGAAGAACCCTCCGACAAGCAGTTACCTACGCACAAGCCGATGATTCCGACCTTGAATACTTCGATGACGATTTTTACAGTGTTTCCGGACCTCGCGAGCCCAATGATAGCTCCGTGGTCCTATATGACTATGACTCGGACGAACCTTTCGTGTTGCACATTGGCGGCCCCCACATTGAATCCGACGCAGATGCGGATTCATTTTTCGGATTTGAGGATCTTCAATCCAGCAGATATGACGTTCCAACTTATCAGTACCGGATGATGCTGCAGCCTGACATTAACAGACAGGGAGCGGTGCAAGCACACGGAGAGTGCCCTGCTGCCACACAGAGCGTGGTCCACGTCCCGCTCAACGTTCCCGACTCTATGAAAGAAGACATGCAAGACTCCAGAGTGCAGTCCTCGCATGAACCAGAAGTGACTCCAGTGTCACAAGCTTCCACAGCAAGCTCGTGGACAGACTCCACAATTGCAGAAATGCAAGACTCCAGAGCGCAGTCCTTGCACGGACAAGAAGTGACTCCAGTGTCACAAGCCTCCACAGAGAGCTCGTGGACAGCCTCCACGATAGAAGCAACGCAAGACTCCAGAGCGCAGTCCTTGCACGAACAAGAAGTAACTCCAGTGTCACAAGCCTCCACAGAGAGCTCGTGGACGGACTCCACGATGGAAGGAACGCAAGACTCCAGAGCGCAGTCCTTGCAGGAACAAGACCATGAGGGTCTAGCAACCTCTCCTGACCAACCAGCGGCAGACGATGCAAGTCTGCCATGCTCACGTGAACAGCAAGAAGGCTATAACAGCCTACCATGCTCCACTACACAGCAGCATGACCATGACGGTCTCTCATGCTACAATGAAGGGCACAGCGCTGAAGACTGTTCAAGCCCAACTGAAGACAAGCCAAAGGAATCGCCTCGTCCAAGCCCGAAGAAAAAAGGTTTATGCGCTGACCTTCAGGATCATTGTAGCCGAACAGAGATTAATAATGCTGCACGGCCACAGAAGGATGCTGAGGATTTGCTAACGAAATTAATTGAATGTTTAACTTGCAAGGAGCAGACTGAGAATTGCCAGTGTTTTAGTACGGATCGAAAAAATGGACAAGACATTGATCCTCAGGTAATGGAAATAACACAACCTGAATCATATCTACAGCAGGGACAAATGTCTCCCTTCAACACAATGCCGCAAAATCCCAACTTCGGAGACCAGCAGTTAGTCAGTAATGACTCTTCAAACCTTGAGGGGAACATTAATTGCATTGAACCTATACACACTCCACTGATTATTGAGCAGAACATTGGAGCAAGAATCCTGAGGACACCGACATCGAGTAGCCAGATAACGAATTTAAAACCCACAGCAGTTTCAAGTGAACCAAGTGTGCTTTCCACTAATGGTGAAGATGCAGATAAGGTCGACCCGATTATCCATTGTACCACACTAACCCCAGTGATTAAGCAGTTATGTATGGGGAGTATAATGTGGGCAATTGAGAACAGTAAAAGAGAGACTGTGACCATGCCAGTCCCAGCAAAATCAGACCCAGAGACCATGAAGGCATGTACATTAAACAAAGTTACATATGAGGTACCTGAGAAGAAAAGTGAAACGGAATGTTCTTTGGAAAATGGTACAATGTCGATAGAAACAGTGGATCCTATATTCGAGACCATACATATGGGAGAATTTGGGGGTAATAAACAAGGTTCTGCAATGTCTGGGGGAAGATTTAAAGTTCCAAAGAAGAAAAGCCCAAATGAAGGACAATGGCAAGACAATGACAGTCCACCGACATGGTGTGCACCACCAGATGAAAACTCTGACAATTTACCCAACCCTAGTGAACAGCAAGCTGCTAATGACGATCTATCCACGGGATGTGAGACGAGTGACGACAGCATCCCACTTCCCATGCAAAAGGTGCAAGGTGACAGACCTCGCCTAGTGCGTACCGAGGCACTCGACGATCACGGTGGGACCACTGACGACTGCGGTGGCGGCGCACCGCTTCCACCCTCGATGGCTCGAGCCTCTCCACTGGTTGGTGCATTCCTGCATGTTCCGACTCCAGAAGTGCAGCTTCAGGGAATCTCGGCTGCCTCCAGTGAACCTGTTGGGACTCCGGACGGGGGGCATCGACGGAAGGCAGACCGGACTCCAGATGGGGAGCAGCCAAGCGCCGACTCTGATTTGCGCACGCCAGACCTTGCTCCGGACGGGCGGTGTCGCGGCCTCGGTGATGGCACGCTCAGGGTGACGGCGGATGCCACGGCGACAGGGAATGGATCGCGTGGCAGTCCCACTGGGTCGGCAGTGGCAACCAGCACCGGCGGTCCAAGATGGACACACCAATTTGCGCCATCGCCAGACGTTGATGCGAGCAACAATTCTCTCTCCAAGGCGACATGCTTCGACGTTTCTCTGCGGAGTCGCCCTTCCGGCACAGCAGGTGGCCGGAACCAGCGTACACGGTCTCGGCCAACTTCCACATCTGGCACAGTCATCGCCTTGCATGATATTAGTGATGGTGCTACTTCGATGGCAACGACCCATCGGCTACAAGATGCCGTCCACCACAAACATAAAAAGAAAACAGACTCCACCTTGTTCCTGGCATGCAGGGCGGATGGATTGGTGCGTAGGCGCAATCAGCGGGCTTTGTGCCGCCTTCCACGCTCGCAACTGCACCATACGCACACGCCGGATCCTCCACTGGTTCCCAAGGATGATTTCGTGGAGATGCCACGGATCATGTCCCTTCCATCGCCACCAGAACCAAACCACAGCCAGGGCACCACTAACAAAGATGTTGAATGTTATATTTGCACGAATGAAAAAACCAAGCACTGCACGAAGTACAACAAATGGTAAAGTAGAGACTTCGGCAACAGCATCACCTCCAACAGTCCAAGGTGAACCAGTGTGACCCCAAATCTCCACAGCTGAACCGGCTTGAGGACCAGCCCATTCTTGAGGCGGTCACCCATTAGACTGGACTTATAACGCTGTTCATACGTTCAAAAAGTCAAACACTTCTGTATTATAACCTGTTGTTGTTTATTGTTCCAGATATCGTCTGACCGGACCAATGTTCAAGTTTTTTTTTTCTCTCGCATCCAAGTTTTGTTATGGTACAACCTTGTTAGTGTGACGCACCCGACATCGCCCCATGTAAATAGTTACGTCATAAACACACGCTGTACACAACACACACACACACTCTTAGATGCACTCACGACACAATTATATTTATAACCACGTCGGCACTTATCTTTGTAAAAAGGGGGGATGTCATGATATTCAAACACACACATCATGATAGACACACCAACAGACAAATCAGAACACACAACACCACAACCAATGACAGAAAGATATAAAAGCACAGACACGACCCCCGGTGGTCAGTATTAGCTGCAGAGGAGAACCAGGACACATCTATTGCCAAACACACTCAGGGAGACAGCACGTGCAGAGTATCCAGAACGAACTGTATTATAAGAGTTATAATAAAATAGAGTTGTACCACATACAACTGTGTTGGCTCATCTGTGCACCAGAGCACCCAACACCACAGCCACCACCTAAAGAACCCTTGTACCGGCCCTCTCAAGGCGAATTTCACCCTCTCCAATTTAATGAACCCTGCCATATCGCTGATCCAGGATTCCACGCTTGGGGGCCTCGCATCTTTCCATTGAAGGAGAATCCTTCGCCGGGCCAGGGCGCAAAGGCCAGAATTCCGGCCTCTTTCGCCTCCTGCACTCCCGGCTCCTCTGCCACCCCAAATATTGCGAGCCCCCAGCCTGGTCTAACCCTGGATCCTACCACCCTCGACACCGTCCTCGCTACGCCCTTCCAAAATTCCTCCAGCGCTGGGCATGCCCAAGACATATGGGTGTGATTTGCTGGGCTCCCTGAGCACCTAACACACCTGTCCTCACCCCCAAAGAACTGGCTCATCCTTGTCCCGGTCATGTGTGCCCGGTGCAGCACCTTAAACTGTATGAGGCTGAGCCTCGCGCACGAAGAGGAAGAATTCACCCTCCCTAGGGCATCTGCTCACGTCCCCTCTTCGATCTCCTCTCCCAACTCCTCCTCCCACTTACCTTTCAACTCCACCACCGAGGCCTCCTCCTCCTCCTGCATCACCTGGTAAGTTTCCGAGATCTTCCCCACTCCCACCCACCCCCCCGAGAGCACCCTGTCCTGTACTGTGTGTTGCAGTAGCCGCGGGAATTCTACCACCTGCCGTCTGGCAAACGCCCTTACCTGAAGGTGTTCCCCGCGGGGAGCCCGTACATCTCCTCCAGCTCACCCAAGCTCGCGAACTTCCCGTCCACAAACAGGTCCCCCAACATTCGTATTCCTGCCCTGTGCCACCCTGAAAACCCTCCACCTGTTCTTCCTGGGGCGAAACGGTGGCTCCCCCGTATTTGGGTCCACGCCGAGGCCCCAACTTCCCCCCTATGTCACCTCCACTGCCCCTACATTTTGAGGGCCACCACCACCACCTGGCTCGTGGTATACTTCCTTGGAGGGAGCGGCAGCGGCGCCGTTGCCAGCGCCCCCAGATTCGTACCCACACAGGATGCCGTGTCCAGCCTCTTCCATGCAGCCCCCTCCCCCTCCATCACCCACTTGCGCACCATCGTCGCATTGGCGGCCCAGTAGTACTCACAGAGGTTGGGCAGCGCCAGCCCCCCCCCTATCTCTACTCCGCTCCAGGAACACCCTTCTCACCCTGGGAGTCCCTCGCGCCCACACAAACCCCATTATACTCCTGTTAACCCACCTGAAAAAAGCCTTGGGGATAAACACGGGGAGGCACTGGAACAGGAACAAAAACCTTGGGAGCACCGTCATTTTGATTGACTGCACCCTATCCGCCAAGGACAGCGGCAACGCGTCCCACCTCTTGAACACCTCCTCCATTTGCTCCACCAGCCTTGTAAAGTTAAGCCTATACAGGGCCCCCCAGCTCCTGGCCACCTGGACCCCCAAATATCTGAAGCTCCTCTCCGCCCTTTTTAGTGGGAGCGCGCCAATCCCCCTCTCCTGGTCCCCTAGCTGAACTACGAACAGCTCGCTCTTCCCCATATTGAGCTTGTACCCCGAAAAGTCCCCGAATTCCCTAAGGATCCTCAATACCTCTGGCATTCCTCCCACCGGGTCCGCCACATACAGCAGCAGGTCGGCTGCATAAAGCGACACCCTATGCTCCTCCCCACCCCGCACCAACCCCCTCCAGTTCCTCGACTCTCTCAGTGCCATAGCCAGGGGTTCAATCGCCAGTGCGAAGAGCAGGGGGGACAGGGGACACCTCTGTCTCGTCCCTCGGTGCAACCGAAAGTACGTGGCCACACTCTCCATCGGGACCTCATACAACAGCCTAACCCACCTGACAAACCCCTCCCCAAACCCGAACCTCTTCAGCACCTCCCACAGGTACCCCCACTCTACCTTATCGAAGGCTTTCTCAGCGTCCATCGCCACCACTATCTCCGCCTCCCTCTCCCTCGCCGGCATCATGATAACGTTCAAAAAGCCTCCACACATTCGCGTTCAACTGGCTCCCCTTCACAAACCCCGTCTGGTCTTCTTGGATGATCTGCGGCACACAATCCTCAATCCTCGTGGCTATGACCTTCGCCAGCACCTTGGCATCTACATTTCGCAAGGAAATCGGTCTGTAAGACCCACATTGCAGGGGATCCTTGTCCCGCTTCAGGATCAAGGAGATCAGTGCCCGGGACATCGTCGGGGGTAAAGCCCCCCCCTCCCTTGCCTCATTAAAGGTCTGAACGAACAGCGGGCCCAACAGGTCCAGATATTTTTCATAGAACTCTACCGGGAAACCATCCGGCCCCGGTGCCTTCCCCGCCTGCATGCTTCCTATCCCTTTGATCAGCTCCTCCAGCCCAATCGGGGCCCCCAGTCCCGCCACCAGTCCCTCTTCCACCTTTGGAAACCTCAATTGGTCCAGGAAAGGGCCCATCCCTCCCTTCTCCCGTGGGGGCTCGGATCGGTACAATTCCTCGTAGAAGTCCCTGAAGACCCCATTGATGCCAACCCCACTCCCTCCCCTGTCCTTAACTCCCCCGATCTCCCTAGCTGCGTCCTGCTTCCGAAGCTGATGCGCCAGCATCCGGCTTGCCTATTCCCCATACTCGTAGACCGCCCCCTGGGCCTTCCTCCACTGCACCTCCGCCTTCCTGGTGGTCACCAGGTCAAATTCGGCCTGGAGGCTGCGCCTCTTCCTCAACAATCTTTCCTCAGGCTCTTCCGCATACCTCCTGTCTACCCTCACCATCTCCCCCACCAGCCTCCTCCGCTCCTTGTGGGCCCTAATGGAGATCAGCTCTCCCCTCACCGCCGCCTTCAGTGCCTCCCATACCATCCCCACTCGGACCGCCCCGTTGTCGTTGGTCTCCAAGTACCTCTCTATACTTCCTCGGACCCGCTCGCTCACCTCCTCGTCCGCCAACAGCCCCACCTCCAAGCGCCACAGCGGGCGCTGGTCCATCTCCTCCCCCACCTCCAAGTCCACCCAATGCGGGGCGTGGTCCGAAATGGCTATTGCCGAATACTCGGTATCCTCTACTCTCGCTATCAGCACCCTACTCGAAATGAAAAAGTCGATTCGAGATAAGCCTTATGGATATGTGAGAAGAATGAAAATTCCCTAGCCCCCGGCCTTGCAAATCTCCAAGGGTCCACCCCTCCCATTTGGTCCATAAATCCCCTCAACACTCTAGCCGCCGCCGGCTTCCTACCCGTCCTAGACCTGGAGCGATCCAGTGCCGGATCCAACACTGTGTTAAAGTCTACCCCCATTATCAGGCCCCCCACTTCCAAGTCTGGGATCCGACCCAACATACGCCGCATAAAACCCGCATTGTCCCAGTTCGGAGCATACACATTGACCAGTACCATTATGTACCTACCGCCATTATCTGCCACAATGCTCGACGCCTCGAATGACACCTCCTTTCCCACCAAGATCGCCACCCCTCGATTTTTGGCATCTAGCCCCGAGTGAAACACCTGACCTACCCACCCTTTCCTCAGTCTTACCTGGTCTGCCACCTTCAGGTGTGTCTCCTGGAGCATAACCACATCCGCCTTGAGCCCCTTGAGGTGCGCGAACACGCGGGCCCGTTTAACCGGCCCATTCAGTCCCCTTACATTCCAGGTTATCAGCCGGATCAGGGGGCTACCCGCCCCCCCCTCCCCCGCCAACTAGCCATGACCCCTCCTCGGTCAGCCACGCGCCCGCACCCCACACCCGGCCCGTTCCCCACAGCAACATAGCCCCGTCTTGACCCCCCCACTCGCTCCAGCTACTCCTTGACCTTAGCAGCAGCAACTCGATTTCCACCCCCCCCCCCCCCCCCCCCCCCCCGGGCTAGGACCCAGTTTACTCCCCCCATTGCACTTCCGCAAGTCAGCTGACTCCTGCTGACCCCGGCCACTCCCACCTCCCCTTCGACTCCTCCCATTGTGTGGCACACCCTCCTCTCCCGCTCCCCATCCACAGGCTCTCCCCCTCCCCCCTCCGTTCTAAGCACGGGAAACAATCCTCGCTGCCCCGCCCCGGCCCCGCCCCCCCCAGTCTTCGGCCCTATCCACCCTTCCCAACCCGAAAGAGAAAAACACAGAGAAAAAGAAACGCAAAACAATGCAAAGGCCCCTTCCCCGAACCAAAAATAGGCATAACATATCCACTGCAGTCCCCAATCGCCCATCCCGATCCTCAGTCTGTGTCCAGCTTCTCGGCCTGAACAAAGGCCCACGCCTCCTCCAGAGACTCAAAATAATGGTGCCGGTCCTTGTAGGTAACCCACAGTCGCGCCGGCTGCAACATGCCAAACTTCACCCCCTTCCTGTGCAGCACCGCCTTCGCTCGATTGTACCCGGCCCTCCTCTTCGCCACCTCCGCACTCCAGTCCTGGTATATCCGAACCTCTGCGTTCTCCCACTTGCTGCTCCTCTCCTTCTTGGCCCACCTGAGCACACACTCCCGATCGACAAACCGATGGAACCGCACCAGCACCGCCCGCAGAGGCTCGTTAGCCTTGGGCCTCCTTGCCAACACTCTATGGGCCCCTTCCAGCTCCAGGGGCCCCTGGAAGGACCCCGCTCCCATCAGCGAGTTCAACATGGTGACCACATAGGCCCCCACGTCCGGCCCCTCCAGCCCCTCCGGGGAGGCCCGGAATCCGCAGTTTCTTCCGCCTCGACCGATTCTCCATCTCCTCAAACCGCTCCTGCCATCTCTTGTGGAGCGCCTCGTGCGCCTCCACCTTTACCGCCAGGCCTAAGATCTCGTCCTCATTGTTAGAGATCTTTTGTCGAGCCTCTCGGATCGCCACCCCCTGGGCCGTCTGTGTCTCCAGCAGCTTATCAATAGAAGCCTTCATTGGCTCTAGCAGGTCCGTTTTAATCTCTCTGAGGCAGCGCAGGATACCCTCCTGTTGCTCCTCCGCCCACTGCATCCACGCTGCCTGGTCTCCGCCCGCCGCCATTTTGTCCTTCTTCCCTCCCTTCTTCTGGTCCACCACCACCTTTTTTGTCGCCCCGCTCCTAGTGAAAGCCATATACTGACGGGGAGCTATTATTAACTCCTTCCCACACCGGGAAACGTCGAAAAAGTGCCCTTGGGGGCCCTGAAAAGAGCCCAAAAGTCCGTTTTTGCGGGAGCTGCCGAATGTGCGACTTAGCTCTGCATAGCCGCAACCGGAAGTCTCACGAGGGAATCCTTTTGACAGTGTTCGCTTCACCAATCTGCCCCAAAAAGTCTGTGGAAACTCCTGAAAAAGGTCTGAGAGTCCGTTCCAGACTGGAGCTGCCGAATGCGCGACCTACTCCTCTATGGCCGCCATCGGAAGCCTCGTCCCCGCTTCTTCAATGGCCTTGGTAGATCTTTTCACAGTTGTTCCCTCTGCTGCTAGAATTCACCTTTAATGAAGGCCCTCAAGTCAGCTTGCAGCTTTAAGCTTGCCCTTCCCCCGCCTGCATGCTGGAAGAGGCCCCTCTCTCCCCTGCAGTTACAGCCAAATCCTTCTCTGTTTCTGCCGGGTCTGGTAACCAAGAGACATACCATTCCTGGGGGAATGTTGCAGTCTTCTTCCCGCACCGGGAAATGTCAAACAAATTCCGTGGGGGCCCTGTAAAGAGCCCAAAAGTCCGTTCCAAGCGGGAGCTACCGAATATGCGACCTAGCTCTGCATAGCCGCACCCGGAAGTCGTTCCTGTCTTGTTGGCTGACTTTCCCATAAGCCTTTGCCGTTCGCCATTTTAAATCGGGAGTTGGCCACTTTAGGTGGCTACACACCCTCCTTGTGATCCTAACGCGAAGCGTGAAGGATCACATAACAATGTTGCTTTCCATTCCCTGACCTGGGGGGCACGTCTTTCATGGCCTCTACACTGACTATAACTATGCAAAACATTTTTAACTGACAATTCTAAGGGGCACTATATCAAACAGGGAAATGCATTACAAAACAATAAAATGGAAACCTCTAACTATTCTTAATACACTACACTCACGTAAACATTTCATCATTCTACCTTCCTCAACCATACAAACAAAATCATAGCAGTTTATACACATTTTTCCTGGCTTAGCAGTCAAGTTCAGGATCGTACAATTTGCTCATGAACAGTTCTTTACATTTCTTTATTTACAATAAAACCGCAAATGAATGCTCTTTATTATAGATCGCAGGGGTCGGGGGGTCTGGTCGTATCCGAAAATAGGGGATCTGATCCTATATACCGGGGTTCGAGCGCGGTAGGCTCTCCTTCTCCATTTTCTTAGACGCAGAGTCTGCACGATGCAGCAGAGTATCGCCAATCCTAGTAAGGTTTCTATTACATATGACAGAGAGTACCAGGTTATAAACCTGGCACACCAAGATGGTGTGGTGTCGCTGGTGACTGGGCTCTGGGTACTGTGGGGAAGTGAAACATTAACGGCTGGGGGGCTTGAGGTCATGGTGTTCGCGTTCACTCGCAACCAAATGTCCATTAAGATAAGCAATCCGGAGGATGTCCTCATGGTTCTTCTTCTTTTCTTTTCTTCTCTTCTCCGGTCCTGGAGCTTCTGGGATTCTGTGGAAACAAGCATAGTGTCTGTAACTATCTTGGTTTAACATCTCGTATGATAGCCTGTCTGTCCTTTAGTGCCAATTACTCCCTTTATAATTGGTAACTATGTGTGACTCCCTCATTTCTTTTTTTTTCAAAACAGTATTTTAGGACGAGACACACTTACAAATAATGAACCAGTGCGAGCCATCTCGCAGACTGTGCAGTTTACCATCCAAATGTTTCAGGATGTAAATAGCATGTGGTTGTCAACCTAAGGGTAACCTGAAACAAAACAAAACTTTTTGAACTAAAATTTCCAAAATGAGGTGCGTATGGGCCGCGACGGGTAAGAGTTGGATGGAGTCCCCGGGTAGGACGGCTACCAATGCCGTATCTCCCCTACCCGAGCATGATTGACAGCGGGGGGGTCCTCAGGCAGGGCGGGTCCCAAGCCGTTTCTCCACTGCCTGAGCAACCGACAAGAACGGGCAAGAAATGTAGTCATCGTGGTGGGGCTGCCATAGTGGTTCTTTCCTTCGAACCAGAAGGGCAGTTATGAACGGGCGTGTGGTATCTGTCGACAGACTAGTTCCGCTGAACTGGCATCTGGGACCGTAACAAGTCTCTGCAGACAAGCTAGTTCCTCTGAACTAGTGTCTGGCCAATAGTAAGTCTCTGTGGGCAAGTCTTCACAGGTTTCGGCCGAAAAGGCGTGGGGCCGTGAAATTTTTTTTGGTCTGACAAACATTTTGTGCGCGCCTAAGTGTCCGGGTAGTTTTAACGATATTTCCTCGAGGGCGCGTCCCTGCGCATCCTCGACATATATACCGCAACCTGTTATGCGCTGCCCATCCAAGACTGTGGAAGATCCATCCACATAGATCTTTATGGGCTCACACGTGTCCGTGTGCGGAGGGCTCTGGGTTGAACTAGCTATCTTTCTGGGGGGGGGTTTATCGATAAAGGGGCCTGTGTCGTGGTGTGGAGAGATAATTTTGCATTCATGGGGGGTTCCGGGGTACTGTAAATTGTCGGCTAAAAAGGTGTGCGTCTTTGTCCGTTTAACAGTGATGTCCCGTCCATGCAAGATAAGGGTCCATCTAGCTGCTCTAATCTGGCTTACTGTACTGTCCTTGAGTCGTCCGTCCAGTAAAGGTTGGGTGGGGGTGTGTTCGGTGAGAATTGTGATGAGGTTCAGTCCAGTAATATACAAAAAATACTGCACTGCCCAAAATACTGTGAGCAGGTGCCTCTCACAGGCGGAAAATCCCTGCTCCACAGCATCTAAGCTACGGGCCTTAACTGGTCGTGCCGTTCCTGGAGGAGCACGGCCGAAAGGGTGCGGTCTGTGGTCGCTACCTCTATGGCGTAAGGGGAAAGCGGGTCTGGAACTTGTAGTGCGGGGGCTGCTATGATTGCCTGTTTTAAAGAGTCCACAGCATCCGTATGCTGCGGATGCCATTCCCAGGGGGCTCCTTTCTTTAGGAGGTCTGAGAGGGGTGCTGCCTTGCTGGCGAAAACGTCAATGTGGTTTCGGCAGTAGCCAACCAGTCCTAAAGACGACCGGAGGGCTGAAACGTTCTGGGGAAGGGGCAATTTAGCAATCGAGTCAATCCTTTTATGCTCGATCGCGCATTTACCGTGTGTGATAATTGTTCCCAAATATATCACCTTATCTTCCAAAATCTGGGCCTTTTTGGGGGTTGACTTTACAACCGATTGAGTGTAAGAGTTCCAGGAGTTCGGACAGAAGCTCAATGTGCTCTTCCTTGGTGTCTGTCTGCAGTAGTAGGTCGTCTACGTACTGAACGAGACATCCGGGGCGAGAGAATTTGGCTAAACCATTTGCCAACTGTCGGTGGAAAATGGAGGGGAAGTTGTGGAAGCCTTGTGGCAGGCATGTCCACGTGTACTGCTGTGCTTTAAAGGTGAAGGTAAATTTGTACTGGCACGCCTTTGCCAATGGAATGGACCAGAATCCATTACTGACATCCAAAACCGTAAAGAATCGGGAATTGAGTCCCTGCTTGAGCATGGTCTCGGGACTTGTTGCTACTGTGGGGGCTGCTGCGGGGATGATTTTGTTGAGTTCCCGGTAATCAATGGTCAGTCCCCATGATCCATCGGGCTTTCTCACTGGCCAAATCGGGGCATTATTAGTGGAGGCTACTAATCTAAGTACGCCCTGCTCTCATAAGCTTTCTATTACCTTTGAGATTTCTCCCTCTGCTTCTTGGGGAAATCCATACTGTTTTTGGGGTCTCGGGTCAGGTCCTGTTATTTGTACGGAGCCAGTCATCCGTCCACAGTCGTGCTTGTGGGTCGCGAATGCTGCCCTGTTCTTTTGCAGAACTGCCCTAACCTGCTTGTCTGTGCTAAGCGTCGTCGGGTTGAACCAAAGTTCGCCTACTGCGCTAATTTTGTTTGCGCACTCTCCTATGTTGAGCGTTGCAGGGGCTCTTGCGAATTTTGCCATCTTCCAGACACACTGGTTGACTGGATCAAATGAAAGATTATGGGAATTCATGAAATCGATTCCCAGAATGTGTTCTGCTGTATGGGGCAGGTCAACTAAAACTACGGGGTGCTTGGTGGTGATGGTACCGATTTGAATTGGTACAGGGGCTGTGATGTGTCCCTGCTGTGAGTGGCCTGTAAAGCTGCTGAGGGTGATAGTGGCTGTAGTGGGCCACGTGTCTTTTTGAAACATGGTGGAGGAATTTATTGTAGTGCGGGACCCTCCTGTGTCCCAGAGAAATTCGATGGGCTGTCCCCGAATTTTCGCTGCAACTACCGGTCGTCCGGATCCATCCCAAAGGGTGTCGCAGACCCAACTGGGGGAGCCCGTACACCGTCAGTCCGTTCCGGTCAATTCTGTCTGATCTGAACGGGCGCTAACACTATGAATGGGCTCTGTCTTCTTCTTACTCAGAGTGCCCGTCTGCTGGGCTCTCTGTGGCTTTCTAGGGGCATTGCACTCTCTTGCAAAGTGTCCCAACTGTCCACAGTTGTAACACTCCTATGACTTGGGTGGGGGGCTGTTCTTTCCTTCATTCACCCATGCGGGGTTCTGGTGTGTTTTTACTGCCAGTATATCTGCGTCGGCCTGCTTTTCCTCGGGATTCTTGACTGCGGATTTACTTTGTATGGATTGCTCCCAAGCGCAGGACAATCTTTTCACTACCCACTTCTCGTTATGGGCCTCCTCTGAGGGATCATAACTCGTGCAAGCTTTCTGTCCTGTTTCTGTGGCATGGGAGATACGAGTGCGGGTCCATTTGGCCATGTTGTCTGAGGACAAATGGGCGCGGTCTAAGTCTCCAAAGATGCTGCAAAGTGGATCCACAGGCGTCCAGCAAATGCTGTGGGGTGCTCGGATTTCTTTTGCCTACATTTGTTGAGGCCATCTATGGGGTCACCCCGGTTATACCCGATCGCATCCAGGATCGCGGTATGCATTTCTGCAAGGGTGCCTCCTACTACATTCTGTGGGTCGGGAAGGGCTGCTGCTACTGAAGGATCTAAACTTAAAACTGTGAGCTTTACATGCTCTCGCTCATCCAGGCCGTACATGGTCGCCTGATGCTTAACTGTGGCAAAGAAATGGGGGGGTCTGAGGTGGGGAGGAACGGTGTGACCTTCTCGCACGCGTCCCGTAATTGGGTCACTGTTAAGGGGGTGGAGTATAGAAATTCCGCATCGTCCGATGTGGCTGTACGGTGGGTGGTGACTGGGTTCATTGGAGCTTGAACTATCGGCTCTGTGGGGGGTTGGGGCGCTTTCCTCTTTTGTGGCTTTCCCTGCGCACATGTTCCCTGAACATATCTCTACGCTGTTTCATTCAATTCTCCCCAATCAGGGCCGTCTTCCTGATCTAATTTCGCTCCAAAGGTTTCCTGGAAGCCTTTCTGAACTGAAAACAGCGATTGCAGCTCTGCAATCTGCTTCCGGCACTTTGCGTGATCTAGCGTGCTTTGTCTTTGTTCTGTGGTGGCAGCATGGAGTGCTGCCTTTAGGTCACTACACTGTCTCTGTAATGCTTCTACCTGCTTTTCTGTTTGTTCACGTACCAGGACTGCACGTTGCGTGTCCTGATAGCCCTTTTCATATTGAGACTGGAAGCTGCTTAAGTGCGCCAGACAAGACTGGTGTGCCCTTTTGGCATCCTCCACCTCTCCATCTTTTGCTGCCAATTTCCTTCTCAATTCCAAATTCTCCTTTTCTACCTCGCTTACATCGACCTTACTCATTCGATGTATGCCCGCAACTTCTTTCCGGAGTGTCCTAACGACCTCCTCTGTGCCTCGCACTTGTGCCAAGCAGGATACGATTGCCATCGGCTTGCGAGCTTTCCCGAAACTCTTTTTGTGAATCTCGCTCAGGTTCTCCCACCAAATATGTCCTCTACTCCCGGGACCTGATTCCTCGTTGTCACAGAATTCATTCCAAAGGGGCCATCCTTTCCCTTTGAGATATTTCCTGATCCCTGCCTCCCAAATGGGACATTGTCCCACTCTACTGCTGCTGGTCGCTGCAACCACAAATTCCTCTGGGTTCATGAGGCGCTGCATTGCCTGCATTGCCATCTTTCCTATTCGAATGCTGCTCTTCAAATTTGGGACAGGGGTATTAAGGCGGTGCTGTAAATACGAGTACGGCTTTCGCTACTTTCCGAAATACAAACTTCCGACAGTTTTGTCGCAACAAAAAATCTATCAGTTTTACCCTATCGCCCTGTTAGTTACACATGCATACACACACTTCCGAATTATGAGTATTGATCAGAACTGCTTGAACACTTGTGGTTTTCTGTTTCCAATTGGATCTCTAATTCAAATTCTGGGTTCTCCCGGAGTGGTTTTTCACTTCTAGATCGGGTCCCGTCAGGATGTCGCCAAATAATGTTGCTGATTTTCTCCTTGGTTAAATTGCTCTGTTTTATTACTTTTGCTCTCGAGTCGCCAGGTATCTTTCTGATACCGCCACGAGGTTCAAGTCCGAGTAATGATCAATAACCCAATACACCAATTAGTAAGATTTAAATCTAAGCACATTTATTATACACAGTAATCGCTACTCATGCACAAATTCTACGTCTAAGCTACTTCTACAACTAACAGGCCTATACTTAACTTTGGACTGGCCTACCAGGTCAGGGGAACAAATGGCCTTTCGTTCAGGTTCTGAGTCTGCGGGATTCGAAGTTGGTACGGACTGGTAGCTAGGGGCGCCTATCTCATAGCGAGCGTTGAATTAAGACTTACGTCAGTCGATGATCACTGCACCGGTCACGGTCAATGTTGGTTCGTGTTGCTGGGTGACCCGGGCAGGAAGAAGAGAGCGAAGAGGAGCTGCTGAAGAGAGCGATTTGAACTTGGGGCTTAACTCTCATAGTCCCCAGGGGCTTCCCGCCTTTCGGGGCAGACCCTGTACCTGGTCCCAAGTGATTGGACTTTGTCCTATCGCTTGGTTCGATTTTCTCCAATACTGGAGCGGTTCCCTGATTGATGGGTGGTCTTGAGGTGCTCGTTCACCTCCTTTGTGTTGGCTCCTGCTGGCGCCGAGGTGTCTGGCTTTGCTTTGTGTGTCAAAAATGTTACTTATTGTTCCCGGGGATTGCTCATCAGTATGCAGATGGCTGCTACTTTGTTATGCTGATGACCGCTGGTATCGATGTTGTCTGGTTTTTGCAGAGGTAAATACACAGCAAACCTGCAGCCGCTGGTTCCTGTCTTGTTGGGTGACTTTCCCATCAGCCTTTGCCGTTCGCCATATTAAATCGGGAGTTGGCCACTTTAGGTGGCGACAGATGGAACCGGCCTGCTCCTTTAGGCTAAATCCAGATCTCACCGTAGCATGGAGTGAAACCAATTATTATCGCTTGAGCCCAATTTCCATACAATTAATGGGAGCCACCCCTTATCCAACAGCTTCCTGTCATTCATCAGCCTCCCAGTAAGTGGTCATGCTGATGTTGGTTAGAACTCCTTTTTAAGAGCGTGAGTCTGGCGGTAGGGCTTCTGTGGGGAACTGAGGAGGTGAGTATCATAGAATCATAGAATTTGTAATGCAGAAGGAGGCCATTTGGCCCATCGAGTCTGCACCAGCCCTTAATAAGAGCACACTACTTAAGCCCACGCCTCCACCCTATCCTCGTAACCCAATAATCCCACCTAACCTTTTGGACACGAAGGGGAAATTTAGCATGGCCAATCCACCTAACCTGGACTGTGGGAGGAAACCGGAGCACCCGGAGGAAACCTATGCAGAGACGGGGAGAAAGTGCAAACTCCAGACAGATAGTCACCCAAGGCTGGAATCGAACCTGGGTCCTGGAGCTGTTCCCCCCACCCCCATTTCCCAACCTCTCAGGGTATGTGTTACATCATTTCAGGGTGCTGGGACTGAGTTGGCACCGTCAACAGCTCACTGTCGAGGGCAGGGGTGTGATGATAATCCCCCAGAGAACTGAGCGCCGGTGCTCCTCAATCTATGCCATAGTCTGACCCCTGCCTGTCTACTGAGTACTCGCTCACACCCATCACCTGCATGTGGTGTGCCCATGGAAGTGGGGGAGGTGCCTGGCGAGATCGGCCAAGGGTTTGGAGGCCGGCCCACATTGCGGAAGAAAGTGACAATGGCTTCATACTGGTTGTGCTCAGTGTTTATTGTGTGTTACAATTCCCCACTCTCCCGATGGTATCGTTCCCCCCCACCCCCCCGACCCTCTACCTACCCACCCCATTCCCCCCTCCTCCGGTGCCCTCAGTGATCCTCAATATGCTTTGCCTTTCTTGCTCTACCGCTACGTCTAGGTGTGCTCCCGGGATGCACATCAGAGATGGAGCAGCCAGCTGCTTACCACGTCCCGTGGCCATTGATGCCCCTGGCGGGCATCCTCTGGGGTCGGAAGGTCCCGGCTCACTTGTCGGTGGCACATGCACAGCCGTGCCGCCTTGTCCCGTGTTCTGCTGTAAGACGCAACCTCATCAGAGGGGTGGAACTTGGGGGGAGCTAGTGGCCACCGTCATCAGTCCATGGGATGGGTCTGGGTTGGCACCCAGTGGCCTCTCCTCCTGTTCGGTGCCCATAGGGCCCGGGGGTTCACCTTGGGACGGAGGGGCAGTTAGTTCAAGTTCCGGCTGTCCCTGCATCATTTGGCGGTTCCCCATGGTCTGCAGCATCGTGTCGGCGTCCTCGGCGATGCTCCTCAGTGACTGGGACAAGCTCCGCAGCCCCCCGACCATTTCCATCTGAGAGCGGGACATGTCCCGCAAAACCTCATCAAGGTCAGCCTTGTACTGGGTGACATCCTCCAGCGAGGCAGACATTCTGTCGACACCCTTAGCCATGGCCGTCACCGACTGCCTGATGCCTTGGACACCTCCACTAATGGCACCAACGTCTTGCACCAGGCTCTCCACTGCAGTTGCCACTCTAGCAGTGTTGGCCTCGGTGCCACGCATTGTCAATGACACCTCCTGCACCTGTAGTCTCTGGGCCTCCTCCAAGCGGCTATGGACCTGCAGGAGTGTTGCTGACATTTCCCTCTGGCCGCACTTGAACGGCTCCATCAGCTCTGGGATGACCTCTTCCACAGGCTCAGCATCAGGCTGGGACCCAGCTGGGTCCTGGGATCCAGCAGCCCTCCGACTGCTGTCTCGCCTGGGGGTTCCTGCTTCCACCTGATCTACAGCAGCAGCAGCGTGGTGTTCACCAGATTGTGCCCCAGAATCCTGACCACTAACATGTCCCACCGTGGCGTGTGTATCTGCACTGGTGGAGGGTGGGGATGACATCTGTGCCGCGACTATAACAATTGCACCCTTGGAGCTCCCCTCCGAGGTCTTTTTCTCGGAGTCAGGAGAGGGTGCCGCCCGGGATGGGCCGGCGCCATCGGCTGGAGGACCTGCGGGAGAATGGACATGTGGTCAGTGGGAGGGATGGGTCAGTCAGTCAGTAAGGCAGTTAAAAATGTGTTTAATAATTTAGAATAACAAGGGAAAAAGTATGGGGAAATATGATTTCATTTCTTCCTCATTTGTATAATTGATTTGCTGCGCTGTTTTTGCCTCCTGGTTTCTTTCCTGATCCCAGCCTTCATGCTGGACTATAGCACCACAGTTAGTGGCGGTCCCTGAATGGTTTGCTCGAGTGACTATTATTTGGCTGAAGCTATTGCATATTGACACACTGTTCATCTACGGCAAACATCACAGCTAAGTTCAATGCTTTCCTTGTCTATTGTCTACAAATGCAAGAGTAACTACATAACATTCAATAGCAATAACCTTGGCTGAGTCTATTCTGCTTTGGGTGTCTTGGTGTCAATTGTAGCTGCAAAACTATCGCTCTTATTTTTTAAAATTAGCTTGCCTAATCTATTGCCAAATGATTTCTTGTCCATTTTTTAAAATAAATGTTTTTTATTGGGTTTTTGAACAAAGTATATTTACCATTATGTACACAGAATAAGATATATATATATATATAGAAGAGAAAAGCGCACACAAACATGCCAACATTTTTTTTAAAAAAATAACTGGTAGGGTATTATGCACCAGCTCAACAGCAGCTATGTACAATTGGCAATATTATTTTTAACACATAAGTAGGCATCTGTTTGTGGGGGGGGGGGAAACTGGGGAGGTAGATATACATTTAGGTGCCGGAGAAACAATTACAGGGGGCAATACGCGAATGGTCTGGTGTTGCTGTTGTCACTTGCTTCTCCTGGACGGGTTTCGCTGCCGTTGTCGTCTCGTGTTCACCTCCGCTTCAGCTGTTCGTCCCGTCTTTCGCCTGGATTTTCCTTGCTCTCTGTCCCTGTAGATGCCAAGTTGGATATTGTTTCCCGTGCCGTCCTTCCAGCTATCATTCCCCTGCCTCCCCCTCACCTCCTTGGTTCACCTCTATTGTTTCCTGTCTCCTCACTCTTCCCCCTCCCCCCTTCTGCCCCCTTCCCCTCTTCTCCTGTGGTTCGCCTTTCTTTCCTCTTAGGTTTAGCAGGTTCCCCCGCCCTCCCCCGGTCTATCTCTCCCTCTCATGCCTTGGCTACTTTCCCCTGATTCTTGGCTACCTGGCTATTCTTCTGCTTGTTCGTTGGCCACAAACAGGTCCCGGAACAATTGGATGAATGTGTAGCGCACAAAGACTCCATGAGACGAATAGAGTGAAGTCGATGAGGCTTTATTAAGCGTGTCTGTTCCCCCGCAGCTCGATAGTAAACTGGCCTGCGGGGGAAGACTCCGGCTTCTTATACTCCGCCTTCAGGGCGGAGCTTGAGGTCAACGGCCAACCAGGACCCGGGATCTGTCAGCCAATGACATTAGGGCTTCCAGTCCCACATGACCCCCAATACATATTACCACATTCACCCCTTGTCAAAAATGAACCCGGCGGGGTGATGCTTCGTATGGTGGTAAGGGTTTACAGGGCTGGTCCTGGGAGGACAAAACATTCACATGGCAATACAGTATTGGACAATTTCGTCCTGTTGCAACTATTTACAGAGGGTATAGGAAGAAAAGCAAAATGTTCTTGTGAACAGTCCATATTTGTTTTACATCGACGCCACGAGTCGGTCGGGCGGTCTGGTCGTCCGTGTCGATCGCCTCGGCCCCGGCGGTGGTGGTGGTGCTTGTACTAGTGTTGTCGCCTCAAGGAGCCGTACGGTTTCAGCTCGGGTTTGATTCTAGGTCGGTGCTGAGGGGAGGGGAACCGATCCTCCTGGGAAGGGGGCGGTCGCGGGGTGCGGCGGTGGCAGGAAGGGGGGGGTTGGGTTGATGGTGTCGGGGGGGGTGTGCTTGTTACCGGCGGGCGCCAGATCCCGCCGGGAGACTGTGTCCTGTCGGCCGTCGGGGTACTCCACGTAGGCGTACTGGGGGTTCGCGTGGAGGAGGTGAACCCTTTCGACCAACGGGTCCGCCTTATGTGCCCGCACATGCTTTCGGAGCAGGATGGGTCCTGGGGCCGCCAGCCAGGTCGGCAGCGACGTTCCAGAGGAGGACCTCCTAGGGAAGACAAGGAGACGCTCATGCGGCGTTTGATTAGTGCTCGTACATAATAACGACCGGATGGAATGGAGAGCGTCCGGGAGGACCTCCTGCCACCTTGAAACTGGGAGGTCCCTGGACCGTAGGGCCAGTAGGACGGCCTTCCAGACCGTGCCGTTCTCCCGTTCTACTTGCCCGTTCCCCCGGGGGTTGTAGCTGGTCGTCCTGCTTGAGGCTATGCCCTTGCTGAGCAGGAACTGGCGCAGCTCGTCACTCATGAAAGAGGACCCCCTGTCGCTGTGGACGTATGCGGGGTAACCGAACATTGTGAAGATGCTATTCAGGGCTTTAATGACTGTGGCCGCGGTCATGTCAGAGCAGGGAATGGCAAAAGGGAAGCGGGAGTATTCGTCCACTACATTAAGAAAATATGCGTTGCGGTCGGTGGAGGGGAGGGGCCCTTTGAAATCGAGACTGAGGCGTTCAAAGGGGCGGGAAGCCTTAATCAGGTGCGCTCCATCTGGCCTGAAAAAATGCGGCTTGCATTCCGCGCAGATGTGGCAGTCCCTTGTGACTGTACGGACCTCCTCTAAAGAGTATGGGAGATTGCGGGACTTGATGAAGTGGTAAAACCGAGTGACCCCCGGGTGGCAGAGGTCCTCGTGGAGGGTTTGGAGGCGGTTAATTTGTGCGTTGGCACATGTGCCGCGGGATAGGGCATCGGACGGCTCGTTCAGCTTTCCGGGACGATACAAAATCTCATAGTTGAAGGTGGAGAGCTCGATCCTCCACCTTAAGATTTTGTCGTTTTTGATTTTGCCCCGCTGTGCACTATTGAACATGAAGGCTGCCGACCGTTGGTCGGTGAGGAGAGTGAATCTCCTGCCGGCCAGGTAATGCCTCCAATGTCGCACAGCTTCCACTATGGCTTGGGCTTCCTTTTCTACTGAAGAGTGGCGGATTTCTGAGGCGTGGAGGGTCCGGGAGAAAAAGGCCACGGGTCTGCCCGCTTGGTTAAGGGTGGCCACTAGAGCTACGTCGGAGGCATCGCTCTCGACCTGGAAGGGGAGGGACTCGTCGATGGCGCGCATCGTGGCCTTTGCGATATCCGCTTTGATGCGGCTGAAGGCCTGACAAGCCTCTGTCGACAGAGGGAAGGTCGTGGTCTGTATTAGGGGGCGGGCCTTGTCTGCGTACTGGGGTACCCACTGGGCGTAGTACGAAAAGAACCCCAAGCAGCGCTTCAGGGCTTTTGGGCAGTGTGGGAGGGGAAATTCCATGAGTGCGCGCATACGTTCGGGGTCGGGGCCTATTATCCCATTGCGCACTACGTAGCCCAGAATGGCTAGCCGGTCGGTGCTAAAAACGCACTTGTCCTCGTTGTACGTGAGGTTCAAGGCTTTGGCGGTCTGGAGGAATTTTTGGAGGTTGGCGTCGTGGTCCTGCTGATCGTGGCCGCAGATGGTTACATTGTCGAGATACGGGAACGTGGCCCGCAACCCATGTTGATCAACCATTCGGTCCATCTCCCGTTGGAAGACCGAGACCCCGTTTGTGACGCCAAAAGGGACCCGTAGGAAATGGTATAATCGCCCATCTGCCTCGAAGGCTGTGTACTTGCGGTCACTTGGGCGGATGGGGAGCTGATGGTAGGCGGACTTGAGGTCCATGGTGGAGAAGACTTTATATTGGGCAATCCGATTGACCATGTCGGATATGCGGGGGAGAGGGTACGCGTCTAGTTGTGTGTACCTGTTGATGGTCTGGCTATAGTCAATGACCATCCTTTGTTTCTCCCCTGTCTTCACTACTACCACCTGCGCTCTCCAGGGACTATTACTGGCCTGGATTATGCCCTCCTTTAGTAGCCGCTGGACTTCGGACCGAATGAAGGTCCGGTCCTGGGCGCTGTACCGTCTGCTCCTAGTGGCGACGGGTTTGCAATCCGGGGTGAGGTTCGCAAACCAGGACGGGGGTTGCACCTTGAGGGTTGCGAGGCCGCAGATAGTGAGTGGGGGTATGGGGCCGCCGAATTTGAACGTAAGGCTCTGTAGATTGCATTGGAAATCTAATCCCAGCAAGGTGGGGGCACAGAGTTGGGGAAGGACGTTTAGTTTGTAGTTTTTGAACTCCCTCCCCTGCACCGTTAGGGTAACTATGCAGAATCCCCGGATCTGTACGGAGTGGGATCCTGCAGCTAGGCAAATCTTTTGTGCGCTGGGATAGGTGGTCAAGGAACAGCGTCTTACCGTGTCGGGGTGTATAAAGCTTTCCGTGCTCCCGGAGTCGACTTGGCATGGCGTCTCGTGGCCGTTTATTAGTACCGTTGTCGTCGTCGTCTGGAGTGTCCGGGGCCGGGCTTGATCGAGCGTAATCGAAGCGAGCCGTGGTTGTAGTAGTGGAGTGGGGTCCGTTGTTGCCGTCCCAGATGGCGGCGGGGATGAACAAAATGGCCGCCCCCATACATCGCACGTGGCTGGGGGGTCACAAGATGGCGGCGGGGGTGGACAAAATGGCCGCCCCCATGCGTCGTACAGGTCTGGGGCGGTCCAAGATGGCGGCGCCCCTCCTCCCCTCGTGGTGGCCGGGACCCAAAATGGCGGCGTCTGCGGGTCGCACATCGGCGCCCCTCCTCCCCTCGTGGTGGCCGGGACCCAAAATGGCGGCGTCTGCGGGTCGCACATGGTGTGCTGGGGGGGCTGGGGAGCGCTAGGACCGCGAGCGCTAGGACCGCGCGGAGCTCCCTCACCGCGAGCGCTAGGACCGTGAGCGCTAGGACCGCGCGGAGCTCCCTCACCGCGAGCGCTAGGACCGCAGGCGCTATGACCGCGCGGAGCTCCCTCACCGGGGACAGCGGTGGTCGGGGCCCAAGTCGGCGGCGCCGGTGGGTCAGGCGTGGAGCCGCGAGCGCTGGGACCGTGCGGAGCTCCCTCGCCGGGGACAGCGGTGGTCGGGGCCCAAGTAGGTGGCGCCGGCGGGTCAGGCGTGGGGCGCGGGGTGGGGGTTAGGGTGGCGTTAGGGACACGGAAAACTCCCTCCTCTCCGTGGAGAGTGTTGACCGGGACCCAAAGCGGCAGCGCCGGCGGCGGGTCATGCATGGGCTGCGGGGAGGGGGGTTGGGGAGCGTAGGCGGCGTGCAGGGCTCCCAGTTCTCCCGGGACCGCGGTGGTCGGGACCCAGAGCGGCTGCGCCTGCGGGTCGTACATGGCGTGTTGGGGGGGTTGGGGCGCGTAAACTGCTTGCAGGGCTCCCTGTGCTCCCGGGACGGCGGCGACCTCGCGGGACCGGCACACAACCGCATAATGGCCCTTTTTCCCGCAGCTTTTGCAGATAGCTGCGCGGGCCGGGCAGCGCTGTCGGGGGTGTTTCGCCTGGCCGCAGAAATAACAGCAGGTGCCCCCGGTGCGACTCGGCGTTTGGACCGCGCAAGCCTGTGGGGTGTCCGGGGGGGGGGGGGGTAGGGGGTTTGCCGCGACGGGTACGTACGGGGCCCAATGGGTTGCCGCGCGGTTGGGGCCGTAGGCGCGGGTATTACGCGCGGCCACGTCTAGGGAGGCTGCTAAGGCCCGTGCCTCAGAGTCCTAGCGACTCTTTTTCTAGAAGTCTTTGGCGGATTTGGGAGGATTGCATACCTGCCACAAAAGCATCGCGCATTAACATGTCCGTGTGTTCGTTTGCGTTCACCGACGGGCAGCTGCAGGCTCGTCCCAAAATCAGCAGCGCGGCGTAGAACTCGTCCATCGATTCTCCGGGAGCTTGCCGTCTCGTCGCGAGCTGGTAGCGAGCGTAGATTTGGTTAACTGGGCGAACGTAGAGACTTCTCAGTGCTGCGAACGCCGTCTGGAAATCGTCCGAGTCTTCGATGAGGGAGAAAATCTCCGTGCTCCCCCTCGAGTGCAGGACCTGAAGTTTTTGGTCTTCTGAGACTCGGACGGTGGTCGTTCTGAGGTAGGCCTCGAAGCAAGTCTGCCAGTGCTTGAAGGCTGCTGCCGCGTTCACTGCGTGGGGGCTGATCCTCAGGCATTCCGGAATGATCCTGAGCTCCATAGTCCTTTTTAGGCACGCTTAATAAATTGTAGCGCACAAAGACTCCATGAGATGAATAGAGTGAAGTCGATGAGGCTTTATTAAGCGTGTCTGTTCCCCCGCAGCTCGATAGTAAACTGGCCTGTGGGGGAAGACTCCGGCTTCTTATACTCCGCCTTCAGGGCGGAGCTTGAGGTCAACGGCCAACCAGGACCCGGGATCTGTCAGCCAATGACATTAGGGCTTCCAGTCCCACATGACCCCAAATACATACTACCACAGAATGGCTCCCACGTTCTGTGCAAGCTGTCGTCTGATCCTCTGATGGCGAATTTGATTTTCTCTATTTGAAGAGATTCTGAGAGGTCGGACAGCCAGTCTGCAGCTTTGGGTGGTGCTGCTGACCGCCAGCCGAACAGGATTCTACGGCGGGCAATCAGGGAGGCAAAGGCAAGGGAGTCCGCCCTACTCCCCAGGAACAGATCTGGCTGGTCTGATATCGCGAAGACCACCACTTTTGGGCATGGCTCCACCCTCATCCCCACCATTTGGGACATTGCCTCGAAGAAGGCTGTCCAGTACCCAGCAAGTCTGGGGCAAGACCAGAACATGTGAGCGTGGTTGACCGGGCCTTCTTGGCACCGTTCACATCTATCCTCCATCTCGGGAAGAACCTACTCACATGGGTTAAATGGGCTCTATGTACCACTTTTAGTTGCGTCAGGCTGAGCCTTGTGCACGTGGAGGTGGAGGTGGAGTTGACCCTATGCAGTGCTTCACTCCAGAGTACCCATCCTATTTCAATCCCCAGGTATTCCTCCCATTTCTTTCTTGTTTCGTCCAGTACGGTGTCGGCCCTTTCTACCAGTCGGTCACACATGTTGTTACAGTTTCCTTTATCTAGGATGCTTGCGTCCAGTAACTCTTCCAGTAATGTCTGTTGTGGCGGTTGTGGGTACGTCCTTGTCTCCTTTCGTAGGAAATTTTGAGTTGCAGGTACCTTAGCTCGTTCCCCCTGGCTAGCTGGAATTTCTCTGTCAGTTTGTCCAGTGTTGCAATCCTGCCGTCCGTGTATAGGTCCCTGACTGTCAGTGTCCCTCCACCCTGTCCCACATTTTAAAGGTGGCGTCAGTCAGCCCTGGTGTGAACCTATGGTTGTTGCAGATGGAAGCTTTGTCCGACATTTTGGTCAGGCCAAATTGCTGGTCTAGTTGGTTCCAGGACTGGAGGGTGGCTATCACCACCGGGCTGCTAGAGTGTTTTTTGGGTGGGGATGGGAGTGCTGCCGTGGTGAGGGCCTGGAGGGAGCTCCCCATTCAGGAGGCCTCTTCCGCGCGCACCCACTCGGCTTCTGGCTCCTTGATCCACCCCCTTATTCGCTCGGCCGTCGCCGCCAGTGGTATAATTATAGGTTTGGGAGGGCTAGATTTTGTTTTTTGTCGGACCTTCTTTGGGATCCTAGCATTCTTCCCCCCCATGCGAATGCCTTGATTAGTTTGTCGAGCGCTTTGAAAAAAGCCTTGGGGATGTAGATCGGGATGAATCTAAGCAGGAAGAGGTACCTGGGCAGTACGTTCATTTTGATCGTCTGGACTTTCCCTGCGAGGGAGAGTGGGAGTGTGTTTCATCTTTGCAGGTCCTTCTTTACTTCCTCTGTCAGACTGGTGAGGTTCCATTTGTGGATCCCTTTCCAGTCATGGGCTATTTGGATCCCCAGGTAGTGGAATTTGTGTCGGGCTTGTTTAAGCGGCAGTCCTGTTAGTGCTGCCCCACCTACTTGTGGGTGTACCGGGATGATCTCGCTTTTGCTCATGTTGAGTTTGTAGCCCGAGAAGGCACCAAACTCTTTCAGGAGCGCAATGATTCTGTCCATGCTGCTTTGTGGGTCCGAAATGTAGAGGAGCAGGTCATCTGCACGGAGTGAGACTCTGTGCTCTCTGCTGCCCCTTCGGATCCCCCTCCAGCTTTTTGCTGTTCTGAGCGCTATTGCTAATGGCTCCATCGCTAGAGCGAACAGCAGCGGGGACAGTGGGCATCCTTGTCTGGTGCCCCTGTGCAGCTGGAAGTATCGGGAGTTGTTGTTGTTGGTCCGTACGCTCGCCATGGGAGCATTGTATAGGGGTTTTACCCAGGAGGTGAATCCTGTTCCAAGCCCGAACCGCTCCAGGACCTCGATGAGGTATTTCCATTCGACCCTGTCGAAGGCCTTTTCTGCGTCTAGGGAGACGATCACCTCTGGTATTCTCTCCCCGGATGGGGTCATTATCACGTTCAGCAGGCGCCTGATGTTCGAGGTTAGCTGTCTACCTTTGACAAAGCCCATCTGGTCCTCTGCAGCCACCTTCTGGCTAGGATTTTGGACAGTATTTTGGCATCTGCGTTCAGCAGTGAGATGGGTCTGAATGACCCACATTCCGTTGGGTCTTTATCTTTCTTAGGTATCAGCGAGATTGAGGCCTGTGCGGCATCGGTGGCAGTGTGCTCCTAGCTAGCGAGTCTGTGAACATCTCCCGCAGGTGAGGGGCCAGTGCTGTCGCAAATCCTTTGTAGAAGTCCGCCGGGAACCCGTCGGGTCCCGGCATCTTCCCCGCCTGCATGGAGCTAATGCTGTCCATGATCTCTCCCAGTGCTAGTGATGCTTCTAGGCCCCGTTTTCTGCCCTCCCCCACGACTGGTATGTCCAGTCCATCAAGGAACCGTTTCATCCCGGACTCCCCCATTGGGAGCTCTGAGGTGTACAGCCCTTGGTAGAAGGCCCTGAAGGTTTTGTTGATCTTTTCAGATTCTGTTTCTGATGTGCCTCTGGTATCCCTGATTTGTGCAATTTCTCTGGTGGCTGCCTGCTTTCTCAGCTGGTGTGCCAACAGGCGGCTGGCTTTCCTCCATGTTCGTATAGGGTCCCACGTGCCTGGCGGAGTTGGTGCACTGCTTTCCTGGTGGAGAGCAGACCAAAGTTCCTTTGTAGCTCTTTCCTCTCTGCCAGAAGCTCTACAGTCGGGGCCCTGGAGTATTTACGGTCTACCTCCAGTATGGAGTCGACCAGCTGCTGCCTAGCCGCCCTTTCCTCCCTATCTCTTCGCGCTTTGAAAGCGATAATTTCCCCTCTTACTACGGTCTTTAGCGCTTCCCAGAACGTGGAGGGTGAGACCTCTCCGTTCTGGTTGTTCTCTGTGTATTCTGTTATGTCCTGTGATATATTTTCATTGAAGGCCGTGTCAGCTAGTAGGGAAATGTCCAACGTACATGTGGGGCGTTGGCCCCTGCCCGTCTCCAGCCTCATGTCCATGTAGTGTGGAGCGTGGTCGGATATCACAATTTGGGGCAGCACGGTAGCCTTGTGGATAGCACAATTGCTTCACAGCTCCAGGGCCCCAGGTTCGATTCCGGCTAGGGTCACTGTCTGTGCGGAGTCTGCACATCCTCCCCGTGTGTGCGTGGGTTTCCTCCGGGTGCTCCGGTTTCCTCCCACAGTCCAAAAATGTGCAGGTTAGGTGGATTGGCCATGCTAAATTGCCCTTAGTGTCCAGAATTGCCCTTAGTGTTGGGTGGGGTTACTGGGTATGGGGATAGGGTGGCGGTGTTGACCTTGGGTAGGGTGCTCTTTCCAAGAGCCGGTGCAGACTCGATGGGCCGAATGGCCTCCTTCTGCACTGTAAATTCTATGATAATCTATGAAATTGCAGAGTATTCCACTTTGTCTATCCCTGGAAGCACCGTTTTCCCCACCACAAAGAAGTCAATTCTGGTGTATACATTGTGTACTGGGGAGAAGAAGGAGAACTCCTTCTCGCCTGGGTGGGTGAACCTCCAGGGGTCCACCGCTCCCATCTGTTCCATAAAGTGACCGAGTTCCCTTGCCATGCTTGAAGTTTTTCCCGTTTTGGGGCTTGATCTGTCAGTCGTTGGATCTTGTAAACAGTTGAAGTTCCCCCCCCCGAAATGTCGGGGATTTCTGCCATGGTCTTTTTGATGAAGCTCGTGTCGTCCCAATTGGCGTGTACACGTTAACTAGTACTACTGGTGCCCCATCCAGGGCCCCGCTGACCATGACGTACCGTCCTCTTGCTGATCAGTATTGCTACCCCCCTGGCCCTCGTCCCATAACAGGAATGGTAGGTCTGTTCCACCCAACCCTTTCTTACCCGTAGTCGGTCCTGCCCTCTCAGGTGTGTCTCTCGTAGGAAGACTATGTCGGCCTTCATATTTCTTAGGTGGGTGTGGACTCTGGATCTTTTCACTGGGCCGTTGAGTCCCCTTACATAGAACATAGAACATAGAAAATACAGCACAGAACAGGTCCTTCGGCCCACGATGTTGTGCCGAACCTTTGTCCTAGATTAATCATAGATTATCATTGAATTTACAGTGCAGAAGGAGGCCATTCGGCCCTTTGAGTCTGCACCAGCTCTTGGAAAGAGCACCCTACCCAAACTCAACACCTCCACCCAACACCAAGGGCAATTTGGACATTAAGGGCAATTTATCATTGGCCAATTCACCTAACCCGCACATCTTTGGACTGTGGGAGGAAACCGGAGCACCCGGAGGAAACCCACGCAGACACGGGGAGGACGTGCAGACTCCGCACAGACAGTGACCCAAGCCGGAATCGAACCTGGGACCCTGGAGCTGTGAAGCATTGTGCTATCCACAATGCTACCGTGCTGCCCTTGAGAACAAATAAATCTACACTATCATTTTACTGTAATCCATGTACCTATCCAATAGCTGCTTGAAGGTCCCTAATGTTTCCGACTCAACTACTTCCACAGGCAATGCATTCCATGCCCCCAGTACTCTCTGGGTAAAGAACCTACCTCTGATATCCCTCCTATATCTTCCACCTTTCACCTTAAATTTATGTCCCCTTGTAATGGTTTGTTCCACCCGGGGAAAAAGTCTCTGACTGTCTACTCTATCTATTCCCCTGATCATCTTATAAACCTCTATCAAGTCGCCCCTCATCCTTCTCCGTTCTAATGAGAAAAGGCCTAGCATCCTCAACCTTTCCTCGTAAGACCTACTCTCCATTCCAGGCAACATCCTGGTAAATCTTCTTTGCACCTTTTCCAAAGCTTCCACATCCTTCCTAAAATGAGGCGACCAGAACTGTACACAGTACTCCAAATGTGGCCTTACCAAAGTTTTGTACAGCTGCATCATCACCTCACGGCTCTTAAATTCAATCCCTCTGTTAATGAACGCGAGCACACCATAGGCCTTCTTCACAGCTCTATCCACTTGAGTGGCAACTTTCAAAGATGTATGAACATAGACCCCAAGATCTCTCTGCTCCTCCACATTGCCAAGAACTCTACCGTTAACCCTGTATTCCGCATTCATATTTGTCCTTCCAAAATGGACAACCTCACACTTTTCAGGGTTAAACTCCATCTGCCACTTCTCAGCCCAGCTCTGCATCCTATCTATGTCTCTTTGCAGCCGACAACAGCCCTCCTTACTATCCACAACTCCACCAATCTTCGTATCGTCTGCAAATTTACTGACCCACCCTTCAACTCCCTCATCCAAGTCATTAATGAAAATCACAAACAGCAGAGGACCCAGAACTGATCCCTGCGGTACGCCACTGGTAACTGGGATCCAGGCTGAATATTTGCCATCCACCACCACTCTCTGACTTCTATCAGTTAGCCAGTTCGTTATCCAACTGGCCAAATTTCCCACTATCCCATGCCTCCTTACTTTCTGCATAAGCCTACCATGGGGAACTTTATCAAATGCCTTACTAAAATCCATGTACACTACATCCACTGCTTTACCTTCATCCACATGCTTGGTCACCTCCTCAAAGAATTCAATAAGATTTGTAAGGCAAGACCTACCCCTCACAAATCCGTGCTGACTATCCCTAATCAAGCAGTGTCTTTCCAGATGCTCAGAAATCCTATCCTTCAGTACCCTTTCCATTACTTTGCCTACCACCGAAGTAAGACTAACTGGCCTGTAATTCCCAGGGTTATCCCTAGTCCCTTTTTTGAACAGGGGCACGACATTCGCCACTCTCCAATCCCCTGGTACCACCCCTGTTGACAGTGAGGACGAAAAGATCATTGCCAACGGCTCTGCAATTTCATCTCTTGCTTCCCATAGAATCCTTGGATATATCCCGTCAGGCCCGGGGGACTTGTCTATCGTCAAGTTTTTCAAAATGCCCAACACATCTTCCTTCCTAACAAGTATTTCCTCGAGCTTACCAATCTGTTTCACACTGTCCTCTCAAACAATATCGCCCCTCTCATTTGTAAATACAGAAGAAAAGTACTCGTTCAAGACCTCTCCTATCTCTTCAGACTCAATACACAATCTCCCGCTACTGTCCTTGATCGGACCTACCCTCGCTCTAGTCATTCTCATATTTCTCACATATGTGTAAAAGGCCTTGGGGTTTTCCTTGATCCTACCCGCCAAAGATTGTTCATGCCCTCTCTTAGCTCTCCTAATCCCTTTCTTCAGTTCCCTCCTGGCTATCTTGTATCCCTCCAATGCCCTGTCTGAACCTTGTTTCCTCAGCCTTACATAAGTCGCCTTTTTCCTCTTAACAAGACATTCAACCTCTCTTGTCAATCATGGTTCCCTCACTCGACCATATCTTCCCTGCCTGACAGGGACATACATATCAAGGACACGTAGCACCTGTTCCTTGAACAAGTTCCACATTTCACTTGTGTCCTTCCCTGACAGCCTATCTGTCTCCAAAATGCTCCCCCACTAACAAATCTATCACTTGCCCTGGCTCATTACCCAGTACTAAATCCAATATTGCCCCTCCTCTGGTCGGACAATCTACATACTGTGTTAGAAAAGCTTCCTGGACACACTGCACAAACACCACCCCATCCAAACTATTTGATCTAAAGAGTTTCCACTCAATATTTGGGAAGTTAAAGTCGCCCATGACTACTACCCTATGACTTTTGCACCTTTCCAAAATCTGTTTCCCAATCTGTTCCTCCACATCTCTGCTACTATTGGGGGGCCTATAGAAAACTCCTAACAAGGTTACTGCTCCTTTCCTATTTCTGACTTCAACCCATACTACCTCAGTAGGCCGATACTCCTCGAACTGCCTTTCTGCAGCTGTTATACTATCTCTAATTAATAATGCCACCCCCCCACCTCTTTTACCACCCTCCCTAATCTTATTGAAACATCTATAACCAGGGACCTCCAACAACCATTTCTGCCCCTCTTCTATCCAAGTTTCCGTGATGGCCACCACATCGTAGTCCCAAGTACCGATCCATGCCTTAAGTTCACCCACCTTAATCCTGATGCTTCTTGCGTTGAAGTATACACACTTCAACCCATCTCCGTGCCTGCAAGTACTCTCCTTTGTCAGTGTTCCCTTCCCCACTGCCTCATTACACGCTTTGGCGTCCTGAATATCGGCTACCTTAGTTGCTGGACTACAAATCCGGTTCCCATTCCCCTGCCAAATTAGTTTAAACCCTCCCGAAGAGTACTAGAAAACCTCCCTCCCAGGATATTGGTGCCCCTCTGGTTCAGGTGCAACCCGTCCTGCTTGTACAGGTCCCACCTTCCCCAGAATGCGCTCCAATTATCCAAATACCTGAAGCCCTCCCTCCTACACCATTCCTGCAGCCACGTGTTCAACTGCACTCTCTCCCTATTCCTAGCCTCGCTATCACGTGGCACCGGCAACAAACCAGAGATGACAACTCTGTCTGTCCTGGCTTTTAACTTCCAGCCTAACTCCCTAAACTTGTTTATTACCTCCACACCCCTTTTCCTACCTATGTCGTTGGTACCAATGTGCACCACTACTTCTGGCTGCTCACCCTCCCCCTTAAGGATCCTGAAGACACGATCCGAGACATCCCTGGCCCTGGCACCCGGGAGGCAACATACCTTCCGGGAGTCTCGCTCGCGACCACAGAATCTCCTATCTATTCCCCTAACCATTGAATCTCCTACAACTATTGCTTTTCTATTCTCCCCCCCTTCCCTTCTGAGCCCCAGAGCCAGACTCAGTGCCAGAGACCTGGCCGCTAGGGCCTTCCCCCGGTAGGTCATCCCCCCCAACAGCATCCAAAACGGTATACTTGTTTTGAAGGGGAACGGCCACGAGGGATCCCTGCACTTTCTGCCTGTTTGTTTTTTTCCCCCTGACTGTAACCCAGCTATTCTTGTCCTGTACCTTGGGTGTGGTTACCTCCTTGTAACTCTTCTCAATCACCCCCTCTGCCTCCCGGATGATCCGAAGTTCATCCAGCTTCAGCTCCAGTTCCCTAACACGGTCTTTGAGGAGCTGAAGTTGGGTGCACTTCCCGCAGGTATAGTCAGTGGGGACACCGGTGGTATCCCTCACCACCCACATCCTACAGGAGGAGCATGTAACTGGCCTAGCCGCCATCCCCTCTTACCTGACAGAATATAGCTGCCCTGTGGACTAACTAGATCTCCGCCCTCCGACCCTGCTCCCAGTCAGCTACACTTTCTGTAAACTCCTGGCTCTCTTCGCACTCTTTGCGGAAATGTCGGAAACAAAATGAAAGGAGCACCTTACTCCCTCCTCACCTAACTCCCTCGGTCACCAAACTCTCACTATCGCACTCAAATGCACCAAATTCAGCACTCCCTCGGTCACCAAACTCTCACTATCGCACTCAAATGCACCAAATTCAGCACTCCCTCGGTCACCAAACTCTCACTATCGCACTCAAATGCACCAAATTCAGCACTCAGTGCAAACAAAGTCTGCACTGTAGGGGATCACTTTTATACTGTGAATCTAGCCTCTGAAAACTGGCCTAATCCAATTAACTAATTAACAAGCTCCAGCTGCAAGTGCCTACAAGTAGAAGCCTGTTTATAGCTTATTGAAAATTCACCTTCTTCTAAACCAAACAGCAACTTTTAAGTTAATTAACTAAATAAAAGAAAGACTAAACTTTAGATAAAAATGAAGCCTTATACTCCCTCGGTCACCAAACTCTCACTATCGCACTCAAATGCACCAAATTCAGCACTTCAGCACTCACTTATGTTCCAGGTAACTATCCTGGTGGGGGGCTTCTGTCCCCTCGCTCCTGTGGGATTAACCATACTTACCTGGTGGATGCGCCCCTGCCCTCTGGGGTCTCCCTTTGTTGGGGGGGCCATCCAGGATGGCCGCAATCACTGCTCTCTCCATGCGGTCGGCGTTCTGCGCTCCGGGATTTCCCTTTGTCCAGGGGACATCTGACATGGCCGCCCACTGTGCGTCCGCCACGCGGGTAGTCCCTTGCACTCTGGAGTTTCCTTTCGCCCAGAGACCGTACTGGGTGGATGCTTGCAGCGATTACTTGTTCCAAGCCCTTGGTTGTGGCACTTTGTAGCCCTATTGTTATTCCCTTTTTAGCCTCGTTTGTCCCTCCTTCCCTGTGGCCCCCCCCCCCCCCCCCGGTCCCTCCCTTTCCCCCCCATTTCCCCCCTCTCCCGTATACTCCTCTTTTATCCCTCTTTCCCCTGTTCCTATCACCATTTGCTCTCCCGCCACTCTTGAGTGCCCCTGCCTGGCTCTATCCCCCCTGTTGGGGGCGCATTGCGGCCCTGCTTTGTTGCATGCCCCTGGCGCTAGCTTTCCTGCTAGTGCGGTGGCCCCCCTCTCGGGAGTTACTGTCTCGCTTCTCCCTTGCCTGACCTCTGCGGTTTTCTGCCCGCTCTTCCCCCATCCTAACCTGCACTCTTCTCGCTTGCTCTCCCTTCTCCGCTACTCTCGTTCCCTCGTGCTGGGGTCTGGTCTCCCACCTGAAGCGGTCCCTCGGGGAGTGGTTTGATTTTTGTTCAGGGTGCGCTCGCCGTGGTGGGGGCGGGGGCGGAGGGGGCCTGGTGTTGCCTCACCCCCCTCCCCTCGGTCGGCGTGCTGTTGGGCCCCTTATTTCTACCCTTTGTGGTGAATGTATTATATCAATAATCCACCATTGTATCTGTGTTATGCTGTTGCCCTTGTATTTGTATCTGTGCTATGCTGTTGCCGTTGTGGGCTCCACCTATGGGCCATTGTATGGCATTATCCATAAGGGAACATGTTGGGGCCGGTAGGGGCTCCGCCAATGGCTCCTCCCCTTGAAGGGAGGTATAAAGAGCAGTCGACCTGTAGGCGGTTCTCAGTGTTTGATCAGTCACAGGCAGGCCCTGCTCTAGTTGATTAAAGCCACAGTTTATTTCTACTCATGTCTCGAGTGAATTGATGGTTGCATCACCCTTGCTGTTGGTTTTCCAGCCCGTGTACCTCGACAAACTTGTTTGCTTTGGCGGGGGCTGTGAAGAAGTACTCTCGTTCTTGGTATGTGACCCAGAGTTTTGCTGGGCACAGCATACCAAAATGCACGTCGCTCTTGTGAAGAGCTGCTTTCGCTCTATTGAATTCAACCATTCTCCTGGCTAGGTCTGCCCCAGTGTCCTCGTAGACTCTAATGAAGTGTCCTTCCCATTTGCAGATTCTGTTTTGCCTGGCCCAGTGCAGGATTGTTTCCCTGTCTTGGTACCGGTGCAGTTTAGCTATAACTGCCCTCGGTTGATCCCCTGCCTTGGGTTTCGGGCGCAGCGACCGGTGTGCTCTGTCCCTTTCTGGTGGGTTGGGGAAAGTTTTCCTCCCCACTAAGTTGCCCAGCATATTGACCACGTTTGCCGTGAGGTTTCTACCCTCGATCCCCTCTGGTAGGCCCACTATCCTTACATTTTGCCTCCTCGAGCTGATTTCCTGATCGTCCACTCTGCCCTTCAGGCTCCCCTGCATTGTCAGTCTCGCCACCTCGTTCTCCAGGGCCGTGACCTGGTCGCTCATGTCAGTTGCGGCTTTTACCAACTCCTTAATGGTCGCCTCTTGGTTTTCCAGTTTCTCCTCTGCTCTGCCCAGGGTGAGCTGCACCTCCGCCAGGGCCTTGGCCATTGCTGCCTGCACTGCGGCCCTCATGACTGCTCTGGCCTCTGCCTTGTTTTCCTGCTGATGTTCCCTCAGCGCCTCGGCAAAGGCTGCCTTCCAGTTCCAGTTTCCCCCTGGCCCAAGTTCTTTTTGTTGCGGCGAACTTTCCGTTCCGCTGCTTCGTGCGCCGATTGGCTCGTCTGAACTGGCTCGCCCACGGCCCCTTCTGCTTGTGGTGCCCATTCTCCCTCTGCTTTGGCTCCCTTCTTACTTTTTTAAAAATGTTCCCACTTTTCTCTCTTTCCCCCTCCCTTCTCTCCTTTAACACTTTTTCCCCCCTTAAACCCCTTTTTCAAAAAATGTAAAAAACAAAGTTTTTAAAAAGTTCTTTCTCTTTAAGAGTCTTCTTTTCAAAAAGTTTTTTTTTAAATATAAAAAAAAGGGAAGTTCTTTTTTCTTTTTTTTCCCTCACTCACTCATACACCGGTTCATGAGGGTCGAGAGAAAGAGAGAGAGCGGCTTCTGGTCAGGCCGGGAGTCCTCCTTTGTTCCACCTTCTGCCTCGTGGTCACCGCTGTGGGGAGGGGTGGTCGGTCCCTACCATTGGCTCGGTCCCTGCTCGTCGTGCCCCGCGTCCTCTTGCTGTGCGGAGAGGGGGGCAGTCCAGCCGGTTTGCGTGTTTTTTTCCCCCCTGGGAAACGGGACGCGACTGCCGGAGCTCCGTTGCCCGCGACCACTCTCCTCCCCTGCCGGAAGTCCACAATTGTCCATTTAAGTGGGATTACGATTAAAAAATGACAAACTTCATTGTTATTATCTAATTTTTCTATTGTTTTAGATCTTGATAGTATATCTGCACTTTTTGGAAGGTGTATCCCACACCTCAACTACACATTTTTAGATGCTATATCCGTGCTTTCAGAAAGTTTGGACACAATTGGAATAGATGAAGACCTTCAAAACCATCATCATTGTCTTTTAGTAATATTGTACCTGGCTCATATGTATGAAGACAGGTAAGAGATTTTATGAAACGATTCTTCATCTTTTACTTTCTAGTGTTAAGTAATGGGTTAAGAGACATTGCAATCAGTTGTCTTATTTATGTTAAGTATCCATTAATTGACACTGATATGTAAGGGGGCTTCAGGTGGCCTCTGTCAGGTGGTGTGTTGTTAAGAGTTTTGTGCAGAGGCTGTGGAAGTGAAATAAATGGTGTTTGGTGAAAAGGAACAAGAACTTTAGACTCTTCATTTCACAGCAACTAAAACGTCTAACATCTACCTTGGGCGGCACGGTAGCACAGTGGTTAGCACTGTTGCTTCACAGCGCCAGGGACCCAGGTTGGATTCCTGGCTTGGGTCACTGCTGTGTGGAGTCTGCACATTCTCCCCGTGTCTGCGTGGGTTTCCTCCGGGTGCTCAGGTTTCCTCCCACAAATCCCGAAAGACAGGCTTGTTGGGTGAATTGCTGAATTCTCGCTCAGTGTACTCGAACAGGCGCCGGAGTGTGGCGACTAGGGGATTTTCACAGTAACTTCATTGCAGTGTTAATGTAAGCCTACTTGTGACAATAATAAAGATTATTATTATTATAATACTGAAGAAATGGCAGACTTCGCAGGAGATATGATTAAACGAAATGGTTACCTGTTTTTTGCTCTAGGTGTTAATTAGCGTCTCATAAATAATCTTGAAGTTTCCTCCTGGTAACTAATTGGATTATTTTTCAAGTTCTGTTTAATTTGGCCTTTAAAAATAGCATTACAATTTCCCAGTATTCATCGATTCTTTCATATCAATTGTTCGTGCACCACAAACCTTTTCCCCTAGTCATCTCGCCAATTTTTTTCACTTTGTTGAAGTGTTTGCTAATCCAGCATTTGAACTTGTTAGTTGTAGGAATTAATTTATACTTCAGCTTCAGCTCTTGGGGTTAAAGGGGTCAAGGGATATGGGGAGGCAGGATCAGGGTATTATTGAAATGATGATCAGCCATGATCATAATGAATGGCGAAGCAGGCTGGAAGGGCCGTGATGCGCAATCAATTACTCTCAAGACGAAGTGATTCATAACTGAAGGCTTTAATCTGCTAGAACTCTTCCCCAGCAGCTTCGATACAGAAAGTGAAGGCTGCTGGGACGCCACCGGTGCTTATACTCCGCCTCCCAGGGCGGAGCTATGTACAACAGCCATTGGCAGACTCCTGGGTCTAACCAATGGTCATCCACCTCTTAGGTACCGCAACACCTGGTACTACCACAGGCCGAATGGCCTTCTATTTTCTGTGTTTCTATGCCTGTATTTATCTGCTGCGGGACATTATCAAAAAATTTGTTTTAATCATATTTTTCCTTGTAGGCTGACATACAGGGGGCGATTCTCCCAAATGGAGACAATGTGTTCACGCCGTCGTGAACACCGCCGCGTTTCACGACAGCACTAAACGGGCACAGGGACGACCGATTCTGTCCCTCACAGGGGGCCAGCACGGCGCTGGAGCAGTTCACGCTGCTCCAGCCTCCCTTCCCGGCGGCAAATGGGCGCCGCGCCAACCCGCGCACGCGCGGGGGACTTCTTCAGCGCGCCGGCCCCGACGCAACATGGCGTAGGGGTTCAGGGACCGGCTGCGCAACAAACTACGCCTGGGGGGGGGGGGGAAGAGACCGGCCCGCCGATTGGTGGGCCCTGATCGTGGGCCAGATCCCATCGGAGGCACCGCCAGTGAAGGAGCTTTTCCCCGTCCCACAGGCCACCCCCTAACCCTTCGCGCAGAGTTCCCGCCGGCAGCGACCAGGGGTGAACGGAGCTAACGGGACCCTGCCGTTTCCGTGCAGCTGCTCGGCACATCCTGGCCGGAGAATCAGCGGCCCCGCCGATTCCAGCAGCCCGCGCCGCGTCTAACGCGCTGGCGAAAATGGCACCGATTCTCCGCACCTCGGAGAATCGCGCGCCGACGTCGTGGCACGGTTGCGGTGATTCTCCGGCCCGGCGCGGGGCTCAGAGAATCGCGCCCACAGTCTGCCTCCAGGGTGAGAATGTTCCCAATTTCTTTTGTGTGCTCCACATGTTAGCGGTGGAGGTCTTGTGGTGCAGTGAATAGCACCCCCATCACTAAACCAGGAGCTCCGGGTTCAAGTCTCAGCCCAGGATTTGTTGGCCAAGGAAGGCGCACTCATAATGCGGCCAACAGGTTGAGTATCAAACTGCAAAATCCTTCCAACATGCCAATGGCGGATGGCAAGAACGGAAGAGACTCCTGGTTAGCCATGCTTGGTGCTGATTGGCACCCCTCTAGCTAAAAGCCTCTGGCGACAGGCTATCTACTTGTTCCAGATTTTAAAAACTTGCTGTGGAATCGGATGAAAGTCTGCTTCGTGCACCACCAGGTGTGAGAAGAGAAACAACAACAACACTGTTAGCGGTACCGTTTATTTTGGCTGCAGAGAACTGTTTGTTGGGGGGGCGGGGTGGTAGTTGAACAGCTATAGTAGTCGTGGATCAGTAACAATGATGTAGGTGGAAAGAATGGAGAGGTTTTGGAAACTCAGAAGGATTACTCCCAATGCAACGCGCTTGTGAGTATAGAAATAGAACAATGAGTACATGTGTGGAGCATGTCACCAGGTGTGTAGATGAGAGCAGTGCAGTTCATGTAATTTACATGGATTTCAGCAAAGCCTTTGACAAGGTCCCACATGGCCGACTTATAAAGAAGGCAAATGCGCATGGGATATCAGGTAACTTGATAAGGTGGATTCAAAATTGGCTTAGCTGTAGGAGACAGAGGGTGATGACGGATGGCTGCTTCAGTGACTGGAGGCCAGTGTCCAGTAATGTACCACAGGGATCTGTGCTGAGTCCCCTATTGTTTGTCATTTATATAAATTTCATATATGACGATGCGGGGGTTGGATTAGTAAGTTTGCGGATCTGGCCAGATGGTTAACAATGAGGTTGAGTGTCGTGGATTACAGGAAAATATAGACGGGATGGCCAAATGGGCAGAAAAGTGGCTGATGGAATTTAACACAAACTGTGAGACTCGGTATCGTTAATGGTGCAGAGACACATGGAGTAGATGTCAGCTGCAACCCAGTCAGGCACCATGTCCAGCATGCAAGGACGTGAAGAAGGAGCTGAGGCAATTGAAGATGTTGATGAGGGGTCCATCCCTCAGGTGCACCAGTATCATCTCTCATCTCCTCTGCCTCCCTGGCTCAGCACCCCCCTGTATTGTCTGACCAGATATCAGAAGCCGCCCCTGCAGGGGCGCTGGTGCAGCAGCCCTCATTAGCACCTCCATGACAAGGAATGAAGTAGAGAATATCTTAGATGGGTGCGTATATAATGTAGCAGGCTGCTTCCACCTCATCCTCAGGCAAAGGGGCACTTTGTGGGAGTTTGTTGGAATCCATGCGCCATGCCGATAGTTGGACCCGATGGGTCGCCAAGTTTAGTTGTCTCTGTTATGCTCTTGATTTATCTTGCAATATTTCTGATGATTTCGATCAGACTTGTGTGTTTTTAAAACTTGTTTGTAAAGTGAAATTAAGGATGGGTGCTAGGCGTGGTGCAGTTGCTTGTGCTGTGATGAGTGGCAATGGTGGCAGCAGAGACCCCATTCACAATGTCTTTGGGTGGCAATTGGATTTTTCTGATGTGTGTGCTTGCTGGAGAACTTCTATCCCTATTGGAAGGTGAGTTGCACAATCATCTATTCAAATGAAATCTTGCCAAATTAATCTGTGGCTATGCCAGCCTGCCAATCACCCTGAGCTCTGGGATGGCCTGGTGGTCATTTTTCTATGCCTGTGCACCAGGATCCTCTGCAGCAGCACCTTCATCCTCCTTTACTTTCTATTTGCCCTCCTCTTCCTAAGAAGAGTGGCCCAACAGGCCTCCCTCTTCATTCAGCTGCAAACCGTTTTTGTATAGTTATGTTGTGTAGCTTGCAAGACCCAATATGAGACACCCTGCTAGCTTGTACTAGAGTGTGACACACAGATGGTTCTAACAACGTAAGCTATTCTTCAAGATGTCAATGGTCTGCTCAGTGCAGTTTTGTGTAAGTAAATGGCTGTCTGCAACACCTTAGTTAGGTGTAAGGACCCACCTTCTCAAATGATAACAGACATTCAGGGAGTCTGGATTTTGACCTGAAGAGGTGCAGCAGCTGGACCCTAGCAGGACGAAGGAATCATGACAGCTTCCTGATAATCAAGGGCAGACCTACAAAGATGTACTTTCTGTTGTCACAGACCAGCTGGACTTCCGGTTAGTGGAAGCTTTTTTGTTCAGAGATTTGGCCGACTGATTTGGCCTTGATAGCTACATGGGTGCAATTGATGACCCCTTGGACCTTCAGAAATCCATCAGTGGTCATAAAGCTCTCTGTTCCTGTGCAGGACCATCTGTTTCAAAATATGTGTATCTTCTGGGCTCCGAAACCTAGTAGCTATGACCTGCCTGGTGTATGGTGGGCTGCTGACTGTGAGATATTGCCTAGGTCCACAACTGATCTCCAGAACGACCTATAAACATCAAAATTCAAAGCACGTGACCTTGACTGCTGCAGTTAGGGGACTGCCACAGGAACTGAAAGGCATCAGGTCATTGTAGAGCAGAGCATAAATGCCTGAGACTATCTTCCTAGAGAGGTGCAATTTCCGAAGGCAATGGTGTTATGTAATTTGATAGCTGACTCGTGAGTAGCACACCCAGTATCTTGGCTGATGGCTTCTTACCTTTGCAAATCTTGTCTGTGCTCTTCTAGACTTCTCCAGCCTTGGAGGATACCTCTGTTGAATCTCCTCCAAGTTACTCTGACCAATATCAATTCAGGTTTAGGGGCTGGTTTAGCACAGTGGGCTAAACAGCTGACTTGTAATGCAGAACAATGCCAGCAGCGTGGATTCAATTCCCGTACCAGCCTCCCCGAACAGGCGCCGGAATGTGGCGACTAGGGGCTTTTCACAGTAACTTCATTGAAGCCTACTTGTGACAATAAGCGATTATTATTATTAGGTTTGGAGTACAAGAATAAAGACATTTTGCTACAATTGTACAGGGCGTTAATGACACCACATCTGGAATATTGCGCGCAGTTTTAGTCTCTATATTTGAGGAAGGATAAATTTTCATTGGAGGCAGTACAGAGAAGGATCATGAGATTGGTCCCTGGAGTGAGGTTTATCTTATGATGAGGTTGAGTTAATTGGGTCTACATTCTCTGCAATTTAGACGACTGAAAGGCAATCTCATTGAAACATATCAAATTCTGAAGGGTTTGATTGGGTAGATGTGAAGAGATTTTTTCTGCTGATAGGGAACAGCTGCCAAATTCTGAGGTGCAGAGGGATCGGGGCGTTCTAGTGCATGAGTCCCAAAACGGTAGTAGGCAGGTATAGCAAATAATTAAGAAGACAAATGCAACACTGTCCTTTATTACAAGAGGAATTGAACATAAAAGCGAGGATGTTATACTTCAGTTATACAAGACTATGGGCAGAATTCTCCGACTGTTGGGATTCTCTGTTCCCGCCGGCAGCACATACCCACCCGTGGGTTTCCTGGCTGCGTGGGGTGGTTTTAATGGGAAGAGAGAATCCCGCCGCCAGCGAATGGCGTGCCGCTGAGAAACATGGGGCTGGGAGAGCAGAGAATGCCGCCCCATATCTCGGATACTGCATGCAGTTTTACTCTCCTTATTTAGGAAGGATGTAAATGCATTGGAGGCAATTCAGAGGAGGTTTACTGGATTGATATCGGGGATGGGCAGGTCGTCTTATGAGGAAAGGTTAGACAAACTGGGCTTTTTTTAGATTCCGCTAGAGTTCAGAAGAGTGAGGGGTGATTTGATTGAAATATATAAGGTGCTAAAAGATCTTGACAAGGTGGTCTGGAACTAGGTGAGCTCTGTTTTAAAAAAAGGGGAGTGGCACAGTGGTGCAGTGGTTAGCACTGCTGCCTATGGCGCTGAGGACCCAGGTTCGATCCCGGGTCACTGTCCGTGTGGATACATAGATACATAGAAGATAGGAGCAGGGGGAGACCTTTTGGCCCTTCGAGCCTGCTCTGCCATTCATCACGATCACTGCTGATCATCCAACTCAATAGCCTAATCCTGCTTTCTCCCCATAGCCTTTGATCCCATTCTCCCCAAGTGCTATATCCAGCCACCTCTTGAATATATTCAATGTTTTAGCATCAACTATTTCCTGTGGTAATGAATTCCACAGGCTCACCACTCTGTGTGAAGAAGTGTCTCCTTATCTCTGTCTAAAATGGTTTACCCTGAATCCTCAGGATGTGACCCCTGGTTCTGGACACACCTATCATTGGTAACATCTTCCCTGCATCTACCCTGTTTAGTCCTGTTAGAATTTTATAAGTCTCTATGAGATCCCCCCTCATTCTTCTGAACTCCAGCACAGTAGCATTGTGGATAGCACAAATGCTTCACAGCTCCAGGGTCCCAGGTTCGATTCCAGCTTGGGTCACTGTCTGTGCGGAGTCTGCATCCTCCCCGTGTGTGCGTGGGTTTCCTCCGGGTGCTCCGGTTTCCTCCCACAGTCCAAAGATGTGCAGGTTAGGTGGATTGGCCATGATAAATTGCCCTTAGTGTCCAAAATTGCTCTTAGGGTTGGGTGGGGTTACTGGGTTATGGGGATAGGGTGGAGGTGTTGACCTTGGGTGCTCTTTCCAAGAGCCGGTGCAGACTCGATGGGCCGAATGGCCTCCTTCTGCACTGTAAATTCTATGAAATATGAACAAGCCCAACCTAGTCAATCTCTCCTCATATGACAGTCCCGCCATCCCTGGAATCAGTCTGGTAAACCTTCGCTGCACTCCTTCGAGAGCAAGAACATCCTTCCTCAGAGAAGGAGACAATCTGCACACAATACTCCAAGTGTGGCCTCACCAAGGCACTGTACAATTGCAGCAACACATCCCTGCTTCTATACTCGAAACCTCTTGCAATGAAGGCCAACATACCATTAGCCTTCTTTACCGCCTGCTGCACCTGCATGTTTACCTTCAGTGAATGGTGCACAAGGACACCCAGATCCCGCTACACACTCCCCGCTCCCAATTTACAACCATTCAGGTAGTAATCTGCCTTCCTGTTTTTGCTTCCAAAATTAATAACCTCACACTTATCCAAATTATACTGCATCTGCCATTGGTTTGCCCACTCGCCCAACCTGTCCAGATCTTGCTGTAGGATCCCTGCATCCTCATCACAATTCACCCTCCCACCTAGTTTGGTATCATCTGCGAATTTTGAGATGTTACATTTTGTTCCCTCATCCAAATCATTAATATATATTGTGAATAGCTGGAGTCCCAGCACCGATCCACTGGTTACTGACTGCCAATTTGAAAAGGACCCATTAATCCCTACTCTTTGTTTCCTCTTTGCCAACCAGTTTTCTATCCACCTCAATACATTTTCCCCAATCCCATGCACTTTAATTTAGCACAATAATCTCCGATGCGGGACTTTGTCAAATGCCTTCTAAAAGTCCAAATATACCACATCGACTGGCTCCCCCTTGTTGACTGTCGTGGTTACCTCTCAAAGAATTCCAACAGATTTGTCAAGTATGATTTTTCCTTCATAAATCCATGCTGACTCTGGCTGATCCTGCCACTGCTTTCTAAATGTTCCGCTATAAAGGCCTTGACAATGGATTCAAGTATTTTCCCCACTACCGATATTCGGCTTACTGGTCTATAATTCCCTGTTTTCTCTCTACCTCCGTTTTTGAATATCGGAGTGATGTGAGCTACCCTCCAATCTGCAGGGACAGTTCCAGAGTCTATAGAATCCCGGAAGATGAACACCAATGCATCCCTATTTCCAGAGCCACCTCCTTAAGCACTCTGGGCCTGGGGATTTATCCACCTTCAATCCCATCAATTTTCCCAGCACCATTTCTCTACTAATGTTGATCGCCCTCAGTTCTTCCCTCTCACTAAACCTTTCATTCTCCAACATTTCTGGGATCTGATTTGTGTCCTCATTTGTGAAGACAGAACCAAGTATGTATTTAATTGCTCAGCCATTTCTTTGTCCCTACTTTCATTCCCCTGTTTCTGTCTGTAGGGGGCCTACATTTCTCTTTACCAATCTCTTTCTCTTCACATATCTGTAGAAACTCTTAGTGTCAGTCTTTGTGTTCCTTGTAAGCTTCCTTTGGTACTGTACTTTCCCCTTCTTAATCAATCCCTTTGTCCTTCTTTGCTGAATTCTAAACTGCTCCCAATCCTCAGACCTATTATTTTTCTTGGCCAATCTGTATGCTTCTTCCTTGGATCGGATACTATTTCTAATTTCCTTTGTAAGCCATGGATTGGCCCTCTTACCCCCTTTGCTTTTGTGCCAGGCAGGAATGAATAGTTGCTGTAGTTCCTCCATCCTTCCTTTGCCATTGTCTATCCACTGTCATCCCTTTAAGTAACTCTCCCCAATCTATCAAGGCCAACTCACGCCTCATATCCTCATATTTTCCTTCATTAATATTGAGCACCCTAGTCTCCGAATCAAGTACTTCACTCTCCATCTTGAGAAAAGATTCTATCATGTTATGGTCACTCATCCCCAAGGGGTCTCGTACAGCCAGATTGTCAATAATTCCCTTCTCATTGCACAGTACCCAGTCTAAGATGACCTGATCTCTAATTGGTTCCTTCACATATTGGTCAAGAAAACCATCCCGTATACTCTCCAGGAATTCCTCCTCTACGGCATTGTTGCTAATTTGATTTTCCCAATCTATGTGACGATTAAAATCACCCATGACCACCAATATTCCCTGATTACATGCATCACTAATTTCTTGTTTAATGCCTTTCCCAACTTCACCACTGCAGTTTGGGGTCTATATATGACACCCACTAATGTTTTTTGTCCCTTGGTATTTCTCAACTCTACCCATACAGATTCCGCATTGTCAGAGCTAATATCCTTTCTCACTATTATGTTAATTTCCTCTTTAACCAGCAGTGCCACACCACCACCTTTTCTTTTATGCCTGTCCTTCCTGAATGCTGAGAACCCTTGGACATTCAGTTCCCATCCCTGTTCACCCTGCAGCCATGTCTCCGTAATCCCAATTATATCATACCCATTTATATCTATTATATATGTGGAGTTTGCACATTCTCCCCGTTTCTGCGTTGGTCTCACCCCCACAACTCAAAGATGTGCAGATTAGGTGGATTGGCCATGCTAAATTGCCCCTTAATTGGAAAAAGATAATTGAGTACTCTAAATTTATTTTTTAAAAATTAGGGAGGGCTTTTTTAGAACAGAGATAGGAGGAATTTCTGAGATTTTTGAGACTTTGGAACACTCTGCCTACGTACTGCGCACATTCCCTTGGCCGCAGAAAAATACTTCTCACTGTACATCTGTACATGTGACAATAAATATCAATCAATCAATCAACATGGGGGAGGCGGAGTAATTGTATATTTTCAGACAGAGGTAAATAGATGCAAAGGTTATTTGGGGCAGATGGAATGAGAGCTTGAAACACAAACAGATCAGCCATGATCTTATTGAATGGTAGAACAGCCTCAAGGGGCCAAGTGGTCTATTTAGTATGTTTGTATGTCACATGGGGTACAGGGTAAGGGGCAGATTGTTTAGGAGGGAGATGAGGAGAAATTACTTCATTGTGAATCTTTGGAATTCTCTCTCCCAGAGAGTTTGGTGCTTCACCATTGAATACATTTAAGACTGGGATAGACAGATTTTTGGTCTCAAAGAGAAGTGAGAGATATGGAAGGAGGCAAAAAAAGTTGATTTGAAGAGCCAAGATCAGGCGTGATTATCTTTAATGACAGAGCAGGCTCGACAGGCCATATGATCGACCCCTGTGCCTATTTCTTGTGTTCTTGTAGTCTGCTCAAAGTTCCAGCACCTCAGCTGTAGTTCATTATTCGCTAGGACTTCCGAAGCCAAGCTGTGCTGCCAGCAGCCTGAGCTCTCAGACTTCTACCTCACTGTTAATACAAGCCTCTCACTGTCGACAATGATAACTCTTGTGCCATCAACGGGGGAGCCGAGTTTTATTCTCCCCCTTCTTAATGAGTGTAATCATTAGCCTTTATGGCTCCTTGCTATGCACATCAACCGCATGCTGAAATGTCCCAGACACCGTGTGCTTACTGTGCCTGCCAATTGAAAATTTGAAGCTGTTTTTCTGAGTCCTGTTAATGAGCTCATCAATGAGTTCAAGTAACACTTATTAGAGGCGTGTGGGTTTCAGAATGCCCCCACCCCCAACCTTCCTTTGAAAATAGCTTAGAGTTCCAGAGACAGTGGGGTCCGGCGCCACCCTCCAGGAACACTATTTTTGAATCGTGCCTAAATCCTGGGGTATCCACCCTCACTGACATTTGAAAATCCAGCCCCCTGTGACCACAGACATGAATCCAGGTGGCATATTGCCTCCCTGGCACAAGGGTCAAGGATATCATTGAGAATCTGCAGACCATCTTGAGAGGGGAGAGCGAGCAGTCAATAGGCCTGGTCCCCGTCGGTGCCAACAACAGAGATAGAAAGAGGGATGTGGTACTGCAGTTAGAATTGAGGGAACTAGGTAGGAAATTAGTAAGCAGAACCAAAAAGTAGTCATCTCCGGATTACTCCCAGTACCATACAAAAGTGAGTATATACATAGGAGTAGAGCAGATGAATGAATGGCTGGAGAGATGGTGCAAGAAAGAGGCTTTTAGATTCTTCAGAAATTGGGAAAGATGTACAAATTCCACTAGTTGCATCTAAACAGAGCTGGAACCAATTTCCTTGTGAAGTGACTTGCATGTGCAGCTGTAGTGGGTTTAAGCTAACTTGGCATAAATGTGGGAGCCAGGATGTAATACTAGAGCGGGATATCAAGGTGCAAACGTGTACCAGAGTGGGAAATAGTAAGCTATTAGGTCTGTTCAGTGTAAGAGGGAAAGTAATGAATGCTAAATTAAGATTACCTTGCATGTGCCTGAATGCATAAAGTGTGGTATATAAGACTTGGTGAGTTGCAGACTCAGATAGTGTTATGGAAATATGACATTGTAGCGATAACAGATTCAAAGAAGGGCAGGACTGAGTATCAAATATCCCTGGATTCAATGGATGGAATCTTCTCCTCCTGCCATTGGCAGGATTCGCAGTGGGTGGGTGCAGAAGTTATGGCAGAATATAAAAATTGGTTTCCTAATGTCAGAAAATGAGGTCTGGATCTTCCATGCCTGACCTTCATGGTAGGTTCATGGTGAATCGATTTTCCTGCTGAAGCTTGAATGGAACCCATTTTGCATCACATTGAAACCCCAACAGATCAGAATTATGCTCCCCCATCAATCATCTGCCCTGCTAGTGGGAATTTACTCTATTCAATTGCCTGACTTCACAACCCAGTGAGGGAGAATTTTAGAGCATTGACCATATGTTCTGTACCACTGGCGACGACCGCAGGAATGGTGCGTGAGGAAGACACAAAGGTAATGGGGAGGGTTTCGGAAGGTGGGGTGGAGGAATGTCTGGAAGAAACTAAAGGGGAGGGTGAAAGACACAAAGGGAGAGGATGGTGCGGAGGAGATGAAGGGAGCGGGGATGGAATACACGAGGTGGGGTGCGTGGATGGATGGATGGAGTGAGGAGGGTAAGGAAGATATGAAGGACTGGGGGATGGAATCCTGTGGGGAGAACGGAGGGGAAGAGGCAGTAGATAAGAAATAGGATCAGAAGTAGGCCATCTGGCCCCTCGATCCTGCTCCGCCATTCAATGAGATCATGGCTGATCTTTTGAGGACTCAGCTCCACTTTCTGGCCCGAACACCATAACCCTTAATCCCTTTATTCTTCAAAAACGATCTATCTTTATCATAAAAATATTATCGGGGAACAAAAGGGAGGTCGAGGACAGTTGCTGCTTGTGGGGGAGCTCGGGGAAGCGGGGGGGCGCGGGCTCTGGGCTGGCCAAAAAAAGGTTCTGGCTAGTCGGCAGGGGAGGGGAGGGGGGGTGGGGGCAGCCCCCCGTCCAGGCTGATTGCGTGGAATGTGAGCAGTTTGAATGGGCCGGTCAACAGGGCTCGCGTTTTTGCGCATTTAAAGGGGCTGAAGGCAGACGTAGCAATGCTTCAGGAGACACATCTAAAGATTATTGATCAGACAAGATTGAGAAAGGGGTGGGTTGTCAGGTGTTTCACTCTGGGCTGGACTCAAAGACCGGGGGGGGAGAGGCGATATTGATCAGCAAGCGGGGGGCGTTTGAGGCTAGAAGAATTGTGGCAGATAAGGGGGGTAAATATATTATGGTGAGTGGGAAGCTGGAGGGTGTACGGGTGGTGCTTGTAAATGTATACGCTCTGAACTGGGACGATGTGGGATTTATGAGACAGGTGTTAGGCAAGATCCTGGACCTAGAGTCTCATGGTTTGATCATGGGGGGGGACTTTAACATGGTTATCGATCCCGATCTGGACCGGTCAAAATCCAGGACTGGAAGGAGGGCTGCCGCGGCGAAGGAGTTGAGGGGTTTTATGGAGCAGATGGGGGGTGTAGACCCGTGGAGATTCGAACAGCCGAGGGCGAGGGAGTTTTCGTTTTTTTCTCATGTCCATAAAGTTTACTCTTGCATTGATTTTTTTGTTCTAAGCAGGGCGCTAATTCCGAAGGTGGCGGGGACGGTGTATTCGGTGATTGCAGTCCCTGATCATGCCCCGCATTGGGTGGATTTGCGGTTGAGTGAGGAGAGAGGGCAATGCCCGCTCTGGAGACTGGATGTGGGGTTGTTAGCAGACGAAGTGGTCTGCGGGTGGGTGAATAAGTCCATTCAGAATTACCGGGATACAAACGGGTGTAGTATCAGCAGCGGTGGTTTGGGAGGCTCTGAAAGCAGTTGTAAGAGGGGAACTAATTTTGATTCGGTCCCACAGAGAAAAGGTGGAACGAGCAGAGAGGGAGAGATTAGTGGAGGAGATACTTCGAGTGGATAGGAGATATGCGGAGGCCCTGGACGTGGGGCTCTTGAGGGAGCGTCGGAAACTACACGCAGAGTTTGAGTTGTTGACCACGGGGAGGGCAGTGGAGCAGTTGAGGAGAGCAAGGGGGGCGGTTTACAAATATGGGGAAAAGGCGAGCAGGATGTTGGCGCATCAGCTTAGGAAGAGAGAAGCGGCCAGGGAGATTGGGGGAGTAAGGAATAGGGAGGGCAACATAGTCTTGGACCCAGGGGGGGTGAACGATATTTTTAAAGAATTTTATAGCAAACTATATGAGTCGGAACCCCCGCCTGGTGTAGAAGGGATGAGGCAGTTCCTGGATCAGTTGAGGTTTCCGAGGGTGGAGGAGGACCTGGTTGAGGGGCTGGGGGCCCCGATTGAAGCAGAGGAAATTGTTAAAGGACTGGAGGGCATGCAGTCGGGCAAGGCTCCGGGGCCGGACGGTTACCCAGTAGAATTCTATGAGAAGTTCTCAGAGGTGTTGTGCCCACTGCTGATGAGGATCTTTAATGAGGCTATGAGAATCCTCCCCACAACGATAGAAGACTCTGTCCCGGGGTTGATAGGGGAGGACCAAACTGGATTTGTTAAGGGTAGACAGCTCAATGCTAACGTTCGGAGGCTTTAGAATGTAATTATGATGCCCCCAGAAGGAGAGGAGAGAGGAGGCGGAGGTGGTGGTTGTGATGGACGCGGAGAAGGCTTTTGATCGGGTGGAGTGGGAGTATCTTTGGGAGACGCTGGGAAGGTTTGGGTTTGGTGAGGGCTTCATCGACAGGGTGCGATTGCTCTACAGGCGCCTGTAGCGAGTGTGCGCACTAACCGGCTGAGGTCAGGGTACTTTAAGCTACACCGAGGGACGAGGCAGGGGTACCTCCTCTCCCCATTGCTGTTCGTTCTTTCTATAGAGCCGTTGGCCTTGGCGCTGAGAGCGTCAAGTAAGTGGCAGGGGCTAGTTCGGGGGGGTGGGGGGGGTGGGGGGGGGGGGGGGGGGTTGGAGCACCGGGTTTCGCTGTACGCGGACGATCTGTTTTTATACATCTCGGACCCGGTGGAGGGGATGGGGGAGGTTATGCAGATCTTGGGGGAATTTGGCAGGTTCTCGGGGTACAAATTGAACATGGGAAAAAGTGAATTGTTCGTGATCCAGGCAAGGGGGCAGGAGAGGAGACTGAAGGAGTTGGGCATACCCGAAGCTTGGACGATTCTGGCAGGGGTTTGCCAAGGCAATGTCCAAGGTGCTTGCTACGCTGGTGCTGAGTCCAGAGATAGCGATCTTTGGAGTGTCAGAAGACCCGGGAGTTCAGGGAGTGAAAGAGGCCGACGTTTTGACCTTTGCCTCCCTGGTAGCCCGGAGACAGATCCTTTTAATGTGGAGGGACTCAAAGCCCCCGAGTGTGGAGACTTGGGTCAGTGACATGGCTGGGTTTCTCAAGCTGGAGAAAATAAAGTTTGCCTTGAGGGGGTCAATGCTAGGGTTCTCTTGGAGGTGGCAGCCGTTCGTCAACTTTCTCGGGGAAAATTAAAATGTCAGCAGAAGCAGCATTCTGAAGGGGTTGGTACAATATGGTTACGGGATGTACAGAAGGGGTTGGGTAGGAAATGTCTAGTTTACCATGTTGATGTTTATGGTATTATTGTTTTGTTATTGTTATAAAAATTTTGCAAATGCTTCAATAAAAATATTTTCAAAAACAGAAAGAAATTCTCAAATTCCTGAAGCTACTGCAAATCGTGTTCCACTTGCAGTTACCTGCAAAGTAAAACACAAAAAATCCATTCTGCTTGGGGCAAAATGGGTTAATTAATCGGAACATATCTGTCAATTCAAATTTAAAATTTGTAATTCCCAATTCCTGTAAAAATATAAATATATCTTCAGGTGTTAACAGGCAAGAGTTGATTCTCAGCTCTTCTGATAAGGGCGGAGAAAAAGTTTTCAACTGAACGTCATTACATCATCACCCATCTTTGTTTCTACCTAACCAGAAACACGATGAGGGACCCATTTTCTTTAATATTCTCTATTTTACACACCTTTTTTCTTGAATTAATAATTTGTTTCTTTCTTTCTAGTTGCATCAGGAATAATTATTTTTTGAACTTGACAAGAGGTTTTAACACAAGATCAATCCAACACAGGATTGGCCATAATAATTTTAGATATCCCAAATTCCAGTCAACCCTATTGAATTAAAATGATCTCATTCTTACATGTCTGAAATTGTATCCGGATTAAAATTCCCACATGTTGATCATAAATATCCTGGAATCATGCCTCTGGCCAGAAAAACATGGCTGCAGGTTTTGTTAGCTGTTTGACTTGAATCACTTAAACTAGGTCTCAAGGATTACAATTTCAGACAGAAAACATCCACGCTTGAATCATTCACACACAAGCAGTGAAATATATCAGTGAAATTTAAAACAATAATAAGCAAAACAAATTATGTAAATATCCTTGCAATTTCTGTTCTAAACTTCTGCGGCTGGATTCTCGAATTTGAAGACTATGTGCTGAAGCCGGTGTGGGAACAGTGGCGTTTTACACCCAAAGAAACGATGCTAGCAGGCACACAGCGTCAAGCCCCCGGCTTTACCTGTGGATACAGCCAGAGAATTGCTGGGTTCGTGGCCACGCATGCGCACGGTGGCGGCCTGCAGCGACCGCGCCATGCAACATGGTGCCGGCCGCGCACGGACCCAGCCTGCTAAAAATGGCACGCAGCTTGGATTTGTTTCTTGTCACATGTACTGGGGTACAGTGAGAAGTATTATTCTGCAAACAGCTCAAACAGATCATTTAGTACATGAAAAGAAAATACATAAAAGGGCAACACAAGGCACTCAATGTAAGTCCATAGGCACCACCATTGGGTGAAACATACAGGAGTGTAGTATTAATCAGGTCAGTCCATAAGAGGGTCGTTTAGGAGTCTGGTAACAGCGGAGAAGAAGCTGTTTTTGTGTCTGTTCGTGCGTGCTCTCAGACTTTTGTACCTCCTGCCCGATGGAAGAAGTTTGAAGAGTGAGAAAGCCGGGTGGGAGGGGTCTTTGATTATGCTGCCCGCTTTCCCCAGGCAGCGGGAGGTGTAGATGGAGTCAGTGGATCGGAGGCAGGCTCGTGTGATGGACTGGGCTGTGTTCACGACTCCCTGAAGTTTGCTAGGTGAGAGGTCATCCCCATTTATTCCTGAAAGGCCTTAATTGGACATTGCAGCTCTTTTTTTTTGGCACAGTAGGGTGTCTGTTGGAATTCGCCCCGTTTTTATATTTTATTAGTTGGAATGCTTTTGGGCAAGGAAAAGGGACATGTACCTTCCCCCCCCCCCCATTCAGCCACAAACCTAAGTTCTGCCGGGTCGGCTTTCATCTCCTCAGCCTCTATCGTCATGATGCATGGTCCGAGTGCCTCTTCAATGTCACCCCAACCTGGGGCCACCCAATCACAGGGCACACAGCTCTGAGGCCACTTCAGTTTCAGGAGCATCCCCCTACACTCCCTTCGTCTGGTCTACGTGGTCCGGATTCTAAAATCAGCTGTCGGTCAGTGACAGTTCCAGGTCAGGAGAATAATCAAGAAAAGATAATGCTCACCAGACTGTAGTTGTGTCTCCACTGTGGTGTTACCTGCGTGATCGATAACACGTGTTACTCAATCCTTGGCTGATGGTGAGGTCCTCTGAATCTTGTTGAAGAAGACTCGAACTCGTCCAGTAACAACAAAGGTTTATTGAGTAACTATAACTATTAATGCGTGAGTTCTTTACCTTAACATGGGAACTAGGAATTGGATAACAAGATTTAACAATTGTAACTAAATGTAACTCCACTAACTATCTGTGATTCTGATGTTTCTCTGTTCACAAGAGAGAGAGAGAGACAGAGACCCCGTGTGGCTGCCCTATGTACCCCTGTTGGTCCAGCCCTCTGGTGATCATGTGGTGCTGCTATCTACCCATTAACCCCTTGTGTGCATGCACCCACAGAGATCACCACATCTCCCCCTTTATAATGTGCTACAGGTTTTCTGTATGGTGTAATGAAAACTAAACAAACATAATGAATTAAGTCAAGTGGAAACAGATAAAACAAGTAACACTGTGTACAGAATGGGATGGTATTAATGACTGTACAAAGTCAATCAACGTTTAAAAAGTCCAATTCTAACGAAAAACGTTGTGAGTCCAGACTGTATGCGTTTGATCAGGTGGGTTGATCCTTTCGCCTGTCGTTGAGGTGGCAATGTTGATGTCACCATGTCATTGTGACTGTCAGTGTTTATGTGTGTCCGTGAGGACATCATGACACATCGGAATGGTCGAAGTAAGTTGATGTTAGTAGCGGACTTTCTTTTGTGCTTGCAGTGTTGACCCCGTATGTCATCTTTTTTGCAAGCTGGGTTGGGTGATTGCTGCGGCGCAAACACAAAATCATGAGATCTGTTGTTGTGGTTTTGTTCACTGCTTTGATCAACAGTGGGTTGACATTTAACGTCTGCTGCTGGCTGCTTATACAAGGCAGATAAACAGTCATAGTCTTCCTCGTTCACGGCTGTCGCTCCAGAGTTGTCGCTTGTGGCCATTCTGGAGCCTGTCAATGAGCTCGCTATGGAGGCCGGTATCACTCCCTCAGTGGAGTTAATCTGTGCTCTCTGCGTGGCGTCGCCTTCTGCTAGGATATGTGACATGTGGTTGTCATCCATTTTGTCGACGAGCTGCCATGTCGTCATGGTACTGGATTCTCCCACCATGGGACTCGTATGGGACTTGGCACCCATGATCCGGAGAACTGATCCATGGCTGAGTGGCATTCGTCAGCGAGCAAATCATCGCTTCTTGTCAAGGATGTGTCATGGTGCTCTATTTGTCCAATGAGGAACTCATCCCCTGAATAATCATCGTCAATGAACAAATCATTTGCTATGGATTTGTCATTGAGCTCTTCTCTTTGGGTGTTGCAAACGGTATGTTTCAGGGTGCTGCGGCAGTGATCTTTAACTGTAAGTGGAGGCTCGAGCTTCATTCTGTCGCTGGGGAAAATAATTTTTTATTTTGAGACTTTAAACCCCCTTTTGTTCACTTTCGGGCATTTTGGATGAGGTGTGGTGATGTAAGGTTCCTCCGCGACTGTGACTGTGGCTACACGGTAGGAGTCATCATAGGCAAGGTCATCGTTTTCGGACAGGTAATTACTGAATATTGGTTGTCGGTCCATAGATGCCACGTTCCGATAGTCGCAGGGTCTTAGTTGTTGTCCCGTGGAAGTCATCTGTAGCACAGCTAGACATTTGAAGGCATAGTGGTTGTACTTTCCACTATGTTGTACCTCAGGCACTATTTGCCATAAGCTGGACATTGCCCTTTTAAGTGGGCGTGTCCGCAGCTATGACACTTCATGACGCCGTCCTGGCACGTTCGCGCATGCGCAGTAGTGTTCTCAGCCAGTTCCAGTCTCCGTGCGAACTGCGCATGTGTGTGGGCCACTTGCTGTTTCACGCGTGCGGGATTGCCGGTGGAGGAGCGCCTTCGAGAAGCCTGGGCCACCATTTTGACTGCTCCAACCTCGTGGTGGAGGCCTTGGTCCCGGTAAGTAAACTGTTGATATTGTGCTTCAGTGATTTTATGAGCAGAACATAGTTGTGTAGCCATTTCAAGATCAAGATTTTTGTGCTTAAGGAGAGATTTTCTGAGTTCCTCATCAGAAATGCCACTGACAATCTGGTCTCTGATGAGGGAATCACGGAGGGTCTCATAATTACAGGATTGGGCCAGCAGCTTTAACTCAATGAGCAAGCTGCCGAATGATTCTCCTGGTCTTTGTATACGCCTGGTGAACTTGAAGCGTTCAAATGTTTCATTCACCTCCGATTTGCAGTGGGTATCGAATTTTTTCACAATTGTGTCCCACTTATTCTTGTCCTCCCCTTCGGCATAGGTAAATGAGTTATATATCTCCATGGCCGGTTTCTCTGCCGCAGCTAAGAGGTATGCAATTTTTTTGCATCTGGCGCAGCGGTCATGTCCTTAATTTCCAGAAACAAATTAAATTGTTGCAGGAAAATCTTCCAATTATATTGGAGATTACCAGAGGTTCTGAGGTGTTCTGGAAGTGATTCCACCTTACTGGTTTGTGCCCGAGAGATCCGAGTGTAGCGATGCCTTCCTTGGCCGAATATCTTATCCGAGTTTTTTTTCTTTTTTTTTGTTTACTCTTGTCTGTTGAACCTAAGCTAGCTAGTTTCTGTTTCCGTTGTTAAGGCCAACACACTCCGAGGTACCATGTGGTGTTATCTGTGTGGCCGATAACACATGTTACTCAATCCTTGGCTGATGGTGAGGTCCTCTGAATCTTGGTGAAGAAGACTCAAACTCATCCAGTAACAACAAAGGTTTATTGAGTAACTATAACTATTAATGCGTGAGTTCTTTACCTTAACATGGGAACTAGGAATTGGATAACAAGTTTAACAAGTGTAACTAAATGTAACTCCACTAACTATTTATGTGATTCTGATGTTTCCCTGTTCACAGCACATGAGAGAGAGAGAGACAGAGACTGTCCTTTTGGCTGCCCTTTATACCCCTGTTGGTCCAGCCCTCTGGTGATCATGTGGTGCTGTTATCTACCCATTAACACCTTGTGTGCATGCACCTACAGAGATCACCACATCCACCACCAAACCGAGTGAATCCGAGTCACGGCACCAAATTGTTGAGGGAAAAATTATACAGCTATTTGACATTAGTGTACTGTTGCTGCTAACTTTAGTCTTAGTTTAATTGCTCTGTTCTATCACCTTTGCTCTTGAGTCGCCAGGTATCTTTCTGATACCACCACGTGGTTCAAGTCCGAGTAATGATGAATAATCCAACACACCGCTTAGTAAGAGTTAAATCAATGCACATTTATTATATACAGCAATCAATACTTATACATTAATTCTACTTCTAAGCTACTTCCTACAACTAACAGGCCAATACTTAACTTTGGAAATGGCCCACCAGGTCAGGGAAACAAATGGCCTTTCGTTTGGGTTCTGAGCCTGCGGGATTCGAAGCTGGTACAGATTGATAGCTAAGAGCGCCTATCTTGTAGCGAGCGTTGAAGTAAGACTTACGATTTGAGCGGCTGTTGTAGAAGGCGAGCAGAAGGGTGGCAGGAGGAAGAAGGGTGCAGAAGGGTCGATTTGAACTTGGACTCTATTCTTATAGTCCCCAGGGGCTTCCCGCCTTTCGGGGCAGACCCTGTACCTGGTTCCAAGTGATTGGACTTTGTCCCAATCACTTGGTTCGATATTCTCCAATGCTGGAGTGATTCCTTGATCGATGGGTGGTCTTGGGGTGATCGTTCACCTCCCTTTGTGTAGGCTCCTGTTGGCGCCGAAGAATCTGAGTTGGCTTTGTGTGTCTAAATTGTTGCGCATTGTTCCCGGGGATTGCTCATTAGTATTCAGATGGCTGGTGTTTTGTTGTGCTGATGGCTACAGGTATCAATCTTGTCTGGCCTTCCCAGAGGTGAATACACAGTTTACCTGTAGCTGCTTGTTTTAGTCCGGTTGGCTGATTTTCCCATCAGCCTTTTCCATTTGCCATTTTAAATCGGGGTTAGCCATTCTAAATCGGGAGTTAGCCATTTTAACTGGCTACAGTACTTCACCCTCACTCTCATGAAAGACCAAACAAAGACTCTTGGGAGTTAAAAACTATTTACAGGTATAGCGAGGGCTCTCAACATTCTAATTAGGACATCAAAAAGCCCAGATTCAAGAATGGTATGGACAGTTATACTTTGAGATTCGATTGCAAGAAACTAGCATATACCAATCATTTGTTACTAGTTATCTATATCCAATCATGATGATCGATTAAGGTTACATCATACATAGCATATGTGAATACTTAACCAATCACATTAAAGGCCCGAATGCTTAATTAAATTATTCATTCATTACAAAGGCATTTATGGTGTCTTGCAATTAGTGACATTGGTGGTTCGACATCTGGGTGTAGCCATTAAATCATCTCTTTTGCTATCAGCAGAGTTACTGGGGCCATCACAATGGTACTTTGTTACACATTGGAGAATAGACCTTGAATTGTAACATGCAGTTTCTCTGCCTGAAAACTGGCTTCTCAGAGACACACTGGGCTGGATTCTCAAATAATGGGGCTATGTCCCCACGCCTGCGAAAAAAAACGCACGCGATTCACTTTGGACTTACCTGGAGAAAGTCCAGGGTGATTCTCCGATTTGCAGGGGCCTAGCAGCGCCCGGAGTGCTCCTCGCAGCTCCAGCTGCCAATATGGGGCCCTACACGTCTGGTCGGGGGTCCGCGCATGCACATGGCGGCGACCTGTGTCGGCCGCCCCGTGCGACATGGCCGACACACACCACGGACCGGCACCAAGAAGATAGGCCCCCACCAGATCACGCGCACCCACGGATCAGTGGTCCCTGATTGATAGCCTGGCCGTCCTGGAGGCCCCCCCGGTGAATGATCCCCCCCGCTCCCCACCAGGGCAGCCGCTGACTGAGTCCGCAGCCGCCACGCCGAGTGCCCGCTGGGTGAAACCATGAGAGAACTACGCCAGCGGGAACTCGGCCAGCTGCACTTGTAGAAGCGCTGCGGGGGCCTCTTTCAATGGCCCCCGATCGGCGCTGCGTCGACCGCGTGCGCCCGACTGCCGTTGATTCTCCGGGGACTGGAGAATCGCAGGAGCGGCATCGGACCCAACCTCGGGTCTGACGCCCATTCTCCGCCCCCGTGCCGAGTGTGATTTTGGCGCAGAGACTTGGAGAATCCCGCCCACTGTCCTTATAATATCTGTTACATATGTCAATTCCATAGTCTGAAAATAAAGAATTCAACTTCTCCAGTAAAATGGTGGAACTGTAGGTTTTCAAATGGTTGCAGTATACTCTCTGATCTACGGATGCCCAAATTCTTCTCTCCAAGCAACATGGATACGAAATTGACCGAGTGACCGGAAATAAAGAGTAGTGGCAAATGATTGTTTTTCAGGATTGGGTTTGGTTTGTAGTGGAATTCCCCAACATTTAATTATATATATTGTCATGCGAGAGTGCCTTTAAGAACTGGATGTTTAAGCAATGTACCTTTAAGAAAACAGTGTTTTGTGTTTAAAAACCCACGTGTCCATAGTTGTAATCCCACACCTAGAGAAAAAGCCGCGTGCTTGGAAAAGCAACAAATCCATAAAAGGGAGAGGTTGGTTGAACTCCATGATACATTTTGGGGTTCTGAACACGCCTCGCCCATAGTAATATTCATGACCTAGGCCTTGGTGTACAGAACACAGTTTCAAAACTTGCAGATGCTACAAAACTTGGAAGTTTTGTAGGTTTTTGTAGGAGAGGTGATTTGTGATCGAGCGGAAAATCTAGCATCGGGTGAAAAATGGGAAAGGTGCCGTTCCAATGCTCCAGCCACCCACTGGCGGCGAGGTCGGGGATCATGCCCCACACCAGTGGGAGGTTGCAAATGGATCATTAAGACCCATTTGCATCCTATTAATAGGCCAAGCATCGGGGGCGTCATTCTCCGACCCCCCCGCCGGGTCGGAGAATGGCCGCTGGCCGCCGTGAATCCCGCCCCCGCCCCCCGCCGAAGTCTCCGGTACCGGAGATTGGGCGGGGGCGGGAATCGGGCCGCGCCGGTTGGCGGGACCCCCCCCCCGCTGGATTCTCCGGCCCGGATGGGCCGAAGTCCCGCCCAGAAATTGCCTGTCCCGCCGACGTAAATCAAACCTGGTATTTACCGGCGGGACCAGGCGGCGTGGGCGGGCTCCGGGGTCCTGGGGGGGGCACGGGGCGATCTGACCCCGGGGGGTGCCCCCACGGTGGCCTGGCCCGCGATCGGGGCCCACCAATCCGCGGGCGGGCCTGTGCCGTGGGGGCACTCTTTCCCTTCCGCCTCCGCTATGGCCTCCACCATGGCGGAGGCGGAAGAGACTCTCCCCACTGTGCATGCGCGGGAAAGTGACAGCGGCCGCTGACGCTCCCGCGCATGCGCCGCATTTCCGCGCCAGCTGGCGGGGCAACAAACGCCATTTCCGCCAGCTGGCGGGGCGGAAATCCCTCCGGCGTCGGCCTAGCCCCTCAATGTTGGGGCCAGGCCGCCAAAGATGCGGAGCATTCCGCACCTTTGGGCCGGCGCGATGCCCGTCTGATTGGCGCCGTCTTTGGCACCAGTCGGCGGACATCCCGCCGTTGGGGGAGAATTTCGCCCCATATTTTCCAAGCCTGCATGATTCTCCAATCCTCAGAGCAAGGAATTGGTGCAGGTCTTTCTTTACAAATATGGCCCTGACGCGATGGACCAAATGGTTAACTCTTTAAGGGAGTTGTCCTCAAAGTCAATCAGAGGGCCATCGTCTACCCCCCTCCCCCATTTCATTTCATTTCAACAATGCAAATCTTGCCCACTCCATCCCCATGAGGCCCCCCCACCAGTGATCCCTCAATTACAGACACCCTGGAATTACAGAGATCCCCCTCATTACAGAGACCCCTGTCTGGAAGCCCCTCATAAGAGAGACCCCTGTCTAGAATCTAGACAGCAGTCCAGATAAAGTCAGTGAAAAGAAATCACTGCGTTAAAATACATCTGTTGGCTCAGGCAAAGGAAGCAGCACTGTCAATTCCTGGAAAGAGAAACCAGTCAGCTGTGTTTAAAACCCCTCAGATCTTGGAACTGCAGGTCTTTCATTCACAGCTCTGTGAAATTGTTTTCACTCGGCTGTGATTGGCAGCTTCTACACACACCAAGTTGTCTGCATTGTTACATTCATCTTCCTTCAGGCTTGAATGGCTTTCAAGTAGTCAGCTGTGCACTTTAAGTGCTCTCTCTTCCCCTTTTTCTCTGCAGAAAGCACTTACCATATTTAATGTGGCCAGGAGCTGTCAATCATGGTTAGATATGTATAAACATTGATTAGTTTCACAAATATTTGAATGGCTAAGGATTGTGACTCAATTCCGGTTTTGCAATCCCAGGATGATAGCAATTCAGCTGTGATTCAGTTCCAGAAGGAGAACATAGTCTCCCAAAAGAAGAATTTATTCCAGTAACACTTGGTTGTGCAGTTTCAATAGAATTCTTTGCTGAAATTTACCCAAGAGCTATTATTATGTTGTTATGAATGCCTGGCTGAGTTTCAAGAAAATAAATCTCACTCATGATTTAACAGTTTTGAGTGGGTTCTGATAATGGGAGTTTTTATCAATTTCAAATGTGTATAAATGGGAGCTCTTTTAGACTGTTAATTTTTTTTTTCATTTTTACATAGCTTCTGAGATCTGCCCCTGTTGGATACTTGGCGAGTGGCTGCATATAATGGAGAATATAATGGACCATGGGGAGTGGGTAGGGGGAATGATTTGGCATTGAGTGGACATAGAGGGTGTGAAGGGTTATGGGGGGTGTGCTAGGGGAGGGTAACTGGAGCAAAATCCCAGAAACCTGAGGGAAGCCTTCGAACAAGTCACCTCAACGCAAACCTGTAGTTTGCTTCTGTGGTTGGCAGGACCAACTCCATTCAGTACGTGCGCCCCTTTAAACTGCCCCGCCACCCGCCTCTTCTACATTGAGTGAAAATCATGCGATCTGGTCTACTTATTACTGAGACGGGTTCAGGGATTTGAGAAATTTCCCCAATTCAAGCTACACAGCTCGGTAGTGAAAAGTTGATAAATCACCAAGACCAGATAAGATGCATGAAAAGCTACTGATGAAAGTAAGGGTAGACTAATTCAGGAAAATTAATGTGCATTTGTTAAAGCCTGTGAAATAAAATGGACAGAGGCAGCATGGATACGAGTAAACAGGTTGAGAACCAGAGAACACTGACTTGACAAAAGGGCCAAAAGGCAGCATGAGGAACAGCCTTTCGCAGCAAGTGGTTGGGATCTGGTACGCACTGCCTGAGTGTGGTGGACCGAAATTGCATAAGCACCTGCAGGGAATAAATTTGCAGGTTATGAAGAATGGGCAGGAGAGTGGGACTAACGTGCAGAGAGCCGGCAAAGGTTCGAGAGCCGCCCTGCTGTGCTGTAACCATTCTACTTTTATGATTTTTCTATTTAGATGGTCATTCAGAGTGTTCATTCATTAAATTTAAAGCCTTTAAAATATTTTTTTAGCCCGAGTAACTCAGTTCTATTAAACAGTGTTGTGGCTGGATTATAATGAAAAACATACGGCCGAATGATTTAAGCGTGCAGATTAGGAAAAAGAGATGTCAACAGCTGCGTATTGCATTTGTGGGGACTTCATAAAATCATAGAATTTGCAATGCAGAAGGAGGCCATTCGGCCCATCAAGTCTACACCGGCCCTTGGAAAGAGCACCCTACCCAAGCCCACATCCCAACCCCATCCCCGTAACCCAGCGACCCCACCCAACCTTTTCTGGACACTAAAGGCAATTTATCATGGCCAATCCACCTAACCTGCACATACTTTGACTGTGGGAGGAAACCGGAGCACCCGGAGGAAACCCACGCAGACACGGGAGAACGTGCAGACTCCGCACAGGCAGTGACCCAATCCAGGAATCGAACCTGGGACCCTGGAGCTGTGAAGCAACAGTGCTAACCACTGTGCTACCGGGCTTGGAGAAAATATGATCTTCAGCGTTTCCCTTTCTATCATTTTCCCCACCCATCGCTCTCCACCCTTTCACCTTTCCAAGTCTCCCCTCCTTCCTATCAAACCTTGAACCAGAAAAAGGTTTACAGAAGTGGACAGGCGGCTGACCTTTCTGCTACCCTGGCAACAAGATGAAAATCCAGTGAAGGAATTACCTTATTTATTTGAGAAAAGCAGGTGATAGGTTCGAGAGATCTTCAAAATTGAGTGGCATAGGTGGTTTATTTGCAGCCTTACTTGTCAGTTTCTTGAGATGGAGGGTGCGATTTAACCAAACAATATCTAAGTATCATTTAGGGCATGTTTGGCGGGGTGTTTCCCACCAGCTTTATGGGTGAGATATCGACACCAGTATTTACCCACACTTAGTCATTTTAGGGGGGCCTTGGGGAGCTTGCCCCAGTCTAGTCCACACTTCGAATTGTTTTCAGCAATGGGGAGCTGAACCCGCCGGCGAGACTGGTCGAGGCCTTGCTGGGAGGCTGTTAATTCCCAGGAACCCAGATAATCCGGCACATAAATATGCAAATCTAAATCTTGCCCTGCGTGATGAGATCTTGCCCATGCTTGGGATGTATGGCATCCAAAGACACCACTATCTCAGGGTCAGGTCCGCCGGCAGGGAGAGAACTACATTTAACAGTCACCGGACGTTAGACAACAGTTGCCTGCCCTTAACAAATTCTGTCTGATCTTCACCTATCACCTCAGGAAGACAAGGCTCTAACCTCATCACTCGCACCTTAGCCAATATTTTAGCATCTACATTTAACAACGAAATAGGACGGTAAGACCCACATTCCACTGAGTCCTTATCTTTTTTCAACAAAGGGAAATGGATGCCTATACTGGTGTCACCAGAAGGGCGCCCTGAGCCAAAGAGTCCTGAAACATGTCCACCAGCAACACAGTCATTTTCCGGTAAACTTCTTATAAAACTCCACTGGAAATCCATCCAGCCCCATGGCCTGACCTGTTTGCATCTACCTTATAGCTGCTAAGACTTCTCCAGGACATAATGGTGCCTCCAACCTTTCACGCTTCTCCTCCCCCACCTGGAAATTCCACACCCTCCAAAAATGCTGGTATCTCTGAACCTTCCCTGGCGCTCTGACCTGTAGAGATTCTTATAGAAATCCTCAATTGCGTCGTTTACTCTATCCAGGGTGGACACCGGTTACCGTTCGAGCCCCTGACCTGAATGGTCTCCCGGCAGGCAGCCTCCTGCCACAACTGTTAGGTGGGGTTACTGGGTTACAATGATGGGGTGAAGGCGTAGGCTTAAGTAGGGTGCTCTTTTCAAGGGCCGGTGCAGACTCGATGGGCCGAATGGCCTCCTTCTGCACTGTAAGTTCTATGATTTTATGAACTGGTGAGCCAAGAGATGGCTAACCTTCTCCCCATATTTATAAATGACCCTCCTTGAATGCCGCAGCTAGTGCACCGCTTTTCTCACCCCGGGAAGAAGAGAGCCGCCCATCAAAAAGAAGTCTATCCTGGAGTATATTTTGATTAATTAGAGGATCGGGGTTATGGGGAGAAGGCAGGAGTATGGGGGTGAGAAACATATCAGCCATGATTGAATGGCGGAGTAGACTCGATGGGCCGAATGGCCTATTTCTGTTCCTTGGTCACCAGTTACGAACGGGGATAAAAACGAGAAATCTTTACTCCCCGCCCCAGATATATGAACCGCCATAGGTCCGCCCTCCTATCTATTCCATAAACGTTAGCAGCACCTTTGCTACCCGTGAGGGAGCCAATGACTTGGGTCTAGAGCGGTCTAACTTTGGGTCCAGGTCACAGTTCAAGTCTCCTCCCAAGATCATGTGATGCCCAAATTCGGCAAGATGCCAACAGCTTCCTTATAAATGCCACATCATCCCAATTTGGGGCATATACATTTACCAATATATCTACCAACGTACCCACCAATGACCCAGTAACAATCACATACCTGTCGTGTTGTTCACCCTGGGGTAACACGGATTGCACACGATGCAGTTAACTGATCAAGTATACACCAAACGTGGGCGTTGGTTCAATATAAGATTTATTGAACTTCAGTAACGAAGCACACAGCTGCCTGTGGGTTGACTCTCTACTACTCTAAGTAAACGAACATTAACAACTATCTAGACCAGGTTAGCTTTGATCCACGTGGAGAAGGTGTTGAATGATTTGTACACCCTGACTGTCACTACAGTTGTCACCAGTGGAAAGAAGCAGAGTGCTGATGCCTCGTGTGTTTTATAGCCCCCCTCTGGTGTCCTGTCTTGTGATTGGTCGTGTTCTGTTCTGTATATTGATTGACTCACCTGGGTGTCTGTCACTGCCTGCTTTTACCTCATGATGTGCATGGGTGCATATTATGACATCCCCCTTTTAAAAAGAAATTGTCGGCTGCTTAGAGCATAAACAACATATTTACAAAAGTAACTATATACAGCAATTGGTGAGTGAATGGATATGTACATGTAAGGTGTCCAGTGTGCAGAAACATAACAGTATATATACAGAAAGGAACTATTTATAAGTCCAGTCGTTGAGGCTGTCGTCGGATTCTTGTGGACCACCTGAGAGGTGGAGGCGGGGATGACGGTGTCTTGACCGGTTGACTTGCAGCCAGATTGGTGGCCTCGTTGAGCGAGGTGTCCGGATAGCGCAGAAAGACATCTGGGAAAGTGAGATCCGGTGGTGGGCAGGCAAGTTTGCATAGTGCCCTTCTGTTGCGCCTTACAATAGATCCATCAGACATGTGAACCACGAACGACCTGGGAGCAGCCTGTCGAACAACAACAACTGAGCTGACCAGCCTCCACCAGACAACTTGATGCGAACAGCGTCCTTCGGAGAGAGCACCGGCAGATCCATAGCGTGAGCATCATATGTCAACTTTTGCTGGGTTCTGATCTGCTGCATCTTTTGCAGCACTGGAAGGTGATCCAGGTCAGGTATATGAATGGCTGGAACAGTCGTCCGCAGGTTACGATTCATAAGGAGCTGTGCCGGAGACATACCATTGGACAGAGGGGTTGCCCTGTATGCCAGAAGAGTAAGATTAAAGTCCGGAGCTGAGTCTGCAGCCTTACAGAGCATCTGCTTCACGATGTGGACCCCTTTTTCGACCTTCCCATTAGATTGTGGGTAATGCGGGCTCGAGGTGATGTGCTGGAAGTGGTATTGCTTTGCGAAGTTGGACCATTCTTGACTGTAGAAACAGGGACCGTTGTCGCTCATGACCGTGAGCGGGATTCCATGCCTGGCGAATGCCTCTTTGCAGACCTTTATTACGGTCCTGGATATTAGGTCCGACAGTTTCACTACCTCTGGGTAACTGGAGAAGTAATCAATTATCAGGACGTAGTCACGCCTGTTGCCGTGAAAAAGGTCCACTCCGACCTTAGACCATGGGGATGTCACGATCTCAGGCTGGTGGAGCGTTTCTTTGGGCCGAGCAGGCTGGAAGCCCTGGCAGGGCGCGCAATTGAGGACCATGTTTGAGATGTCCTCATTGATGCCGGGCCAATAGACAGCCTGCAGGCCCTGCGCCTGCACTTCTCAATCCCAAGGTGTTCCTCCTGTATCTGCGTGAGCACCAAGCTCTGGAGGCTGCGCGGAATGAGGATGCGATCCAATTTCAGGAGGATCCCTTCGATAACAGTTAGGTCATCCTTTACATTATAGTATTGGGGGCATTGCCCTTTCTACCAGCCATTCGTGAGGTGATGTATGACCCGCAACAGAGGGTCCTTGGCGGTCTCTTCTCGAATGACGCCGAGTCGCTCGTCAGATGACGGGAGAGTGCTGGCACACAGTTTCACCTGCGCCTCAATGTCGTGTATGAAGTCTACCTGCTCATATGGCGAGGTGATGGCACGCAATAGGGCATCCGCGATGATTAGCTCCTTTCCAGGTGTGTAAACCAGTTCAAAATCATACCTGCGGAGTCGAAGAAGAATGCGCTGGAGCCTGGGTGTCATGTCATTTAAGTCCTTGTGTATAATGTGCACTAGGGGTCTGTGGTCCGTCTCTACTGTAAAGGTCGGGAGACCATAGACATAATTGTGGAATTTCACGATGCCAGTGAGAAGGCCCATGCACTCTTTCTCGATTTGAGCATATCATTGCTCAGTGGGGGTCATGGCCCTTGACGCATAGGCCACTGGAGCCCAGGACAAGGTGTCGTCCTTCTGAAGGAGCACCGCCGCAATGCTGTCCTGGCTGGCATCTGTGGAGATTTTAGTCTCCTTTGCTGGGTCAAAGAAAGCTAAGACAGGAGCGGTGGTTAGCTTCACTTTCAACTCAAACCACTCTGCTTGATGTGCGGTCAGCCACTGGAAAGTGGTGGACTTCTTCACCAGGTGTCTGAGGGTCGTGGTGTGACGCGAGGTTGGGAATAAACTTCCCCAGAAAATTCACCATCCCCAGGAAGCGGAGGACCGCCTTCTTGTCCTCTGGGGTCTTCATCGTGTTGATTGCCTTGACCTTATCTGAGTCTGGCCTCACGCCCTGCTGGGAGATCTGATCACCCAGAAACTTAATTGACGACATGCCAAAGGAGCATTTGGTTTTATTTAACTTCAGGCTGTTGGCATGTATGCGCCTGAAGACTTGTTGCAGACGAGAGATATGTTCCTCCGGGGTCATGGACCAGATGATGATGCCGTCAACATAAACCCGCACACTGTCAATGCCCTCGAGCATTTGTTCCATTATTCGATGAAAGATTTCGGAGGCCGAAACAATGCCAAATGGCATGCGGTTGTAGCAATTTCCGAAGGGTGTATTAAATGTGCAGAGCTTCCTGCTGGACTCTTCCAGTTGTATCTGCCAGAAGCCACGCGATGCATCCAGCTTTGTAAAGAATTTTGCATGCGCCATCTCACTCGTCAGCTCCTCCCGCTTTGGGATCTGGTAGTGTTGCTTCATAATCTTGCGGTTCAGATCCTTGGGATCGATGCAAATGCGCAGTTCTCCAGAGGGCTTCTTGATGCAGACCATCGAGTTGACCCAGTCAGTTGGTTCCGTCACCTTGGATATTATTCCTTGATCCTGGAGATCCTGCAGCTGCGCCTTTAGACGGTCCTTGAGGGGCGCCGGCACCCGGCATGGCACATGGATGACAGGCGTGGCAACAGGCCTGAGCAGAATTTTATAGCGGTAGGGTAGCATACCAATCCCACTGAACACATCCAGGTATTGCGATAGTAGCTCCTCAATGTCGGCTTGAAGCGTGCTGTTGGCAGAGGACATAGCTTGTACACGCTGAGTAGCTTGCATGCATGGGCACCAAGCAGTGAAGCCTTGCCGGGCTTGAGGATCTCAAACCGCAAAGTGGCCTTGATGCCCTGTGGGCAAAGTGGCCTTGTTGGATACATGCAGGTGACAGGACCCTAACGCCGTGATGGCATTCCCATTGTAGTCGAGCAACTGGCAGGCAGGCGGAAGAATGGTAGGCTGCCTTTGGATGCGAGCAAGATCTGCTTGGGATATTAGATTGGCCGAAGCACCGGTGTCCAGCTTGAACCGCATACTACAGTCGTTGACTTGTACTGTGGCACGCCACTCGTCCGCATAATCCACATTAAGGATGGGCGTGTGTGTTGGCGAATGCAAGGAGGCCTTGTCATGCATGGTGATAATGCCCACTCGCTATGGGGATTCCAGGCAGTCGTCCTCTGGATCGGTGACGGGATCCGGTTCCAAGTCGAGCAGCCCTTGCTGCACACTTTGAACTCGCCTATGTTGGAACTGGTACCGCTGGCCCCCTGTCGGAGGTGCAGATCTGCACAAAGCCGCATAATGGCTAAGCTTCTTGCAGTTGAGACATCGCCTGCCTCTTGCGGCGCATTGGCGCTTTAAATGGTCGGTGCCGCAGTTGGGGCACGTCATCACGTCGATGTCGTGGCGCTCGGTGCGTCGTCGCACATGCGCAGTGCGGTCAGCCGCCGCTCACACCTGCGCAGTGTAGACTTCGGCCGCTTCGTTTTCCCGACCATGGTGTGCCTGCGTGGAACCGCTGGAAAAGCGCGCAAAATAGCCGCCTTCATCGATGCTCAAGCCCTGCATTAGGGCGATGGCCTGTACACACTCCGCCTCGTGGGAGGCAACTTGCTCCTGCTCTGCTGACTTAAGGCGAGAATAGCGACTTTTCACCTGTTCGTGGACTTTGCACGTTTCGATGGCCACTGGCAGGTTCATATTTTTTATTTTTAGGAGCTGCTCCTGCAGGGCGTCGGAGTGGATGCCAAACACAATCTGGGGCGAGATTCTCCGACCCTCCGCCGGGTCGGAGAATCGCCGGGGGCTGGCGTGAATCCCGCCCCGGCCGTTTGCCGAATTCTCTGGCACCGGAGATTCGGCGGGGGCGGGAATCGTGCCGCGCTGGTTGGCGGCCCCCCCCGCGCGCGATTCTCCGGCCCGGTTGGGCCGAAGTCCCGCTGCTAGGATGCCTGTCCCGCCGGCGTGGATTAAACCACATCTCTTACCGGCGGGACAAGGCGGCGCAGGCGGGCTCCGGGGTCCTGGGGGGGGCGCGGGGCGATCTGGCACCGGGGGGTGCCCCCACGGTGGACTGGCCCGCGATCGAGGCCCACCGATCCGCGGGTGGGCCTGTGCCGTGGGGGCACTCTTTTCCTTCCGCCTTCGCCACGGTCTCCACCATGGCGGAGGCGGAAGAGACTCCTTCCACTGCGCATGCGCGGGAATGCCGTGAGTGGCCGCTAACGCTCCCGCGCATGCGCCGCCCGTAGATGTCATTTCCGCGCCAGCTGGCGGGGCACCAAAGGCCTTTTCCGCCAGCTGGCGGGGCGGAAATTAGTCCGGCGCGGGCCTAGTCCCTCAAGGTTGGGGCTCAGCCCCCCAAGATGCGGAGGATTCCGCACCTTTGGGGCGGCGCGATGCCCGACTGATATGCGCCGTTTTTGGCGCCGCTCGGCGGACATCGCGCCGATACCGGAGAATTTCGTCCCTGATCTCTGATGAGGGAGTCAGCGATGTCTCCGTAGTTGCAGGATTGCGCGAGAGTGCGAAGATGAGTGAGAAAAGACTGAAAAGGCTCGTCCTTACCCTGAATGCGCTGCTGGAATACATAACGCTCGAAACTTTCATTTGTCCCGACCTCACAGTGACTGTCGAATTTGGCAAGGACGGTCTGGAACTTGGTCTTGACCTCACCGTCGGCAAACGTGAGCGAATTGAAGGTTTGGATGGCCTGGTCCCCCACAGTAGACAGCAGCAGCACGGTGTTTTGGGCATCGGAGGCACTTTCGAGGCCCAAGGCCTCAATGTATAGACTGAATTTCTGCTTGAAGACCCACCAGTTGGCGCCAAGGTTCCCGGAGATGCGGAGCTGCGGAGGTGCCTGGATCTTTTCCATGCCACTGGAAGGCAGCTGCTGGTCGTCAGTGAATTTTCGAAGGTAAATTACTTAGAAGCAGTATCCACTTCTGGTATCATGTCGTGTTGTTCACCCTGGAGTAACACGGATTGCACACGATGCAGTTAACTGATCACGTATACACCAAACGTGGGCGTTGGTTCAATATAAGATTTATTGAACTTCAGTAATGAAGCACACAGCTGCCTGTGGGTTGACTCTCTACTACTCCAAGTAAACTAACATTAACTAACTAGACCAGGCTAGCTTTGATCCACGTGTAGAAGGTGTTGAATGATTTGTACACCCTGACTGTCACTACAGTTGTCACCAGTGGAAAGAAGCAGAGTGCTGATGCCTCTTGTGTTTTACAGTTGGAAGCCCCCCTCTGGTGTCATGTCTTGTGATTGGTCGTGTTCTATTCTGTATATTGATTGGCTCACCTGAGTGTCTGTCACTGCCTGCTTTTACCTCATGATGTACATGGGTGTACATGGGTGCATATTATGACAATACCTGCCACCCAAATCTGCCGCTACCTTGTCCGCTAAAAAACACGTCTGCTTGTTGATTATAATTGCCATTTCTCGGCCCCCACTATTGAAGCCCGAGTGAAAAAGCTGGCTCACCCACCCCCTCCGGAGTCTGGTCTGGTTCCTCACCATCATGTGAATCTCCTGCAGAAACACCACATCGGCCTTTAAATTCTTCAGGTGAGAGAAAAATTCTCGATCACTTCACTGGATCCCTCAATCCCCGCATGTTGCATGTGACCAATCTGATCTGGGGTCTCTCAACACCCCCCCCCCCCCCCCCCCAAAACCTGGAGTCAGCCATTCACACCAAAAAAGATTAACCCACACCAATGCCTAGGCCCAAGGCCCACCCAAGATGGCTGCCAACCCACAGAAAAGGTGAGACAAAGCAAAGATCCTGGTCGCTGTCAGGGAAATACCCCTCCTCCCATCTCCCTCTCTCAAACCACATATGGGTCTTCCAGCCCATAGGTAAGCCAGAGTTTAGCTGGGTGCATCACCCCAAACCTCACTCAGGTCTGGTATAGCGCTGCTTTCACCTTATTAAAGGCTGCCAGCCTCTTCGGCAGCTCCCCACCCAGCTCGTGTTTCGATTCTCTTTCATCTCCTTCTCTCGGGAGCTGCGCAATCTTACAACCATTGCTCATTCGCCCGAGGCTTCTATCGGAAAGTTCAGTAACAAGAGCGGCCACACCCGCTGGAATTGACTCTGCCATCTTCCCTCCTGGTGAGCCACGCAGACTCCCCGAATCTGTTGAAAGGTTTCCACTCGTAACTTTTTTCCACCAGCCTTTTTTGAAATTTTCAACATTATTTTGTTGACGGGTTCAATAAACACTTAGATAGGCCGGCTTTTGTTCACCAAAATTCCCCAGGAACCTGACAAAAAGGGTAAAAAAAAGCAAGTCCCTTGGCGGGAGCTACCTAGTATATGACCTTCTACTACATGCCGCCACCAGAAATCAGTTTTGAATTAAATCATTATGATGTGGCTATCTGTCAGTTTAAGATCTGCGACACATATTTGAAGTACTTGAATATGTATATTTTGGAGTGTTTCACATTTTGTTTTTTGTCTCCTTAGGTTTTTTTCAGAAGGCCCTTTGTTCACAGCTGTCAGTAGCTTCTTACACACATCCTTGGATCGAGGACATTCACTTCCACCCTTTGTAGTTAGAGCTTCAATCTTCCTGTTGTCTGTGTGTCAAGAAAAGTGCAGCAGACTAGATTGGGTAAATGGATATTTTTGTTGTTTACTGTGAAGTAATTGATTTTTATGTCACAACCAAAATCAATAGCTTTGTTACAAGATTTATGTAAGATAACTGGAGAAAGTAATACCAGGGCTTGGGACTGAATTTCTCAAACCTAGAAACCAGAATTCTGGAGCATAATGAGTTTTGTGAATGGCTTTGACCTTCTCTGCCCGAGCCCCCTTCCCCCCTCCCCTCTCTCTAGCAACAATACGTGTTTTTATAGCATCTAAATGTAAAAAGAATAGCCAAAGACACTTCACGGGGGCATTATGAGAAATAGGGCCATTGAACCAAAAATGAAATATTAGATGATGTGACTAAAAGTTTGATGAGACATGTAGATTTTAAGGAGACTTTTAAAGGCATGGATGGAATGAGAGAGACAGAAGGGGCTAACTTGGTTTACACTTGAAAGCAAGTCCAGTGATCATGATGCACAATTAACCCCTATCCTTGCAAGCAGCGTAATGACTTTATGCTGCATGTTCATTATAATGATTGTTGTGTGCAGCAAGCGCACCTCATACTATTCATTCCCTGCACATCAATATTGAGAGGGCTGGCAGTACTTAAAGCTAATCTGCACCTCTCAGAAATGCAGTGTATTACAGCTAAAATAGATACTGGGAGACATTCCACAAGTGAATCTAACCTTAAGAAGAATGAAGAATGGCTGATCATGCGAGAGCCCAGGCTATCAAGTTTTCGGATGCTGTACTAGCAGTCTTGGTTGATGAGGTGGAAAGGAGAAGAGATGTCTTGTGTCCTTAAGGGGTAGGAGGCTCTCCAGACACATGAGAAGGCAGTGACAAAAAGAGGCAGAGGTGTCAGTAACGTGCAAGGAACCTTAAGGTCGGGCTACCTCTGTATGTTGTGGACTTAAACCTCCATCACTGCATGCTTGGAATCACCAATTAGTTCTTTGCCTGGAATCCAGCCTGATTGACAGGCTTGGCATCCAGTTAGTTAGGGATAAGTTTGGGAGAGAGCAATTCAAGGTAGGTATGCGCACAGGGAAGAAGGTCAGTCCTGAGGAGTCACAGCTGATCTTCGGGTTGGTGAGCAGTGGGTGAAGCAGAGGTTAGAGGCCTTGGCTGGGAGAGGAGATTGCCATCTGCATGGGTGGGGTCGAGTGGGGGACAAAGTATGTGTGCATACGTGGAGGGAGTTCTAAAAAGCCTGAGAGGGAAAGAGTAAATCTGTGGCTTTGGTGGAGAGGGATCAGAGGCCTGAGAGAGAGATCGGAGGTCTAGGGACATTAAGGCGTGTGGGGAGAAGTTGGAGATCTGGGCGATGAGAGGTTGAAGGCCTGGGGTGGAAGTTGGTGATTAGAAGTTTGGGTTATAGAACATAGAACATAGAACAATACAGCGCAGTACAGACCCTTCGGCCCACGATGTTGCACCGAAACAAAAGCCATCTAACCTACACTATGCCATTATCATCCATATGTTTATCCAATAAACTTTTAAATGCCCTCAATGTTGGCGAGTTCACTACTGTAGCAGGTAGGAGCATTCCACGGCCTCACTACTCGTTGCGTAAAGAACCTACCTCTGACCTCTGTCCTATATCTATTACCCCTCAGTTTAAAGTTATGTCCCCTCGTGCCAGCCATATCCATCTGCGGGAGAAGGCTCTCACTGTCCACCCTATCCAACCCCCTGATCATTTTGTATGCCTCTATTAAGTCTCCTCTTAACCTTCTTCTCTCCAACGAAAACAACCTCAAGTCCATCAGCCTTTCCTCATAAGATTTTCCCTCCATACCAGGCAACATCCTGGTAAATCTCCTCTGCACCCGCTCCAAAGCCTCCACGTCCTTCCTATAATGCGGTGACCAGAACTGTACGCAATACTCCAAATGCGGCCGTACCAGAGTTCTGTACAGCTGCAACATGACCTCCCGACTCCGGAACTCAATCCCTCTACCAATAAAGGCCAACACTCCATAGGCCTTCTTCACAACCCTATCAACCTGGGTGGCAACTTTCAGGGATCTATGTACATGGACACCTAGATCCCTCTGCTCATCCACACTTTCAAGAACTTTACCATTAGCCAAATATTCCGCATTCCTGTTATTCCTTCCAAAGTGAATCACCTCACACTTCTCTACATTAAACTCTATTTGCCACCTCTCAGCCAGCTCTGCAGCTTATCTATATCCCTCTGTAACCTGCTACATCCTTCCACACTATCGACAACACCACCGACTTTAGTATCGTCTGCAAATTTACTCACCCATCCTTCTGCGCCTTCCTCTAGGTCATTGATAAAAATGACAAACAGCAACGGTCCCAGGTTGTGGAGGGAGGAATTTGGAGGCCACATGGGAAGGATCATGAGATCATAGCACAGGGGTACTCGACTCCAGTGATTGCATCCAGCAAGTGGGTGTAAAGGCACTAACCTCCAGAGATTGAGCCCTTGCCTGGATGGAGCTGGCAGTTTTCCTGAGACTCTGGGAAATCCAGCCATTTGTAGTTAAATTCAAAAAGTAAAATAACAGTTAGGCTCTCAGCCACCTCGTGGGTAGGTTGGAGGCAGGCTTGGGTCAGGATTCTGGGGCGATATTCTCCGGAAACGGCGCGATGTCCGCCGACTGGTGCCCAAAACGGCGCAAATCAGTCGGGCATCGCGCCGCCCCAAAGGTGCGGAATCCTCCGCATCTTTGGGGGCCGAGCTCCAACCTTAAGGGGCTAGGCCCGCGCCGGATGAATTTCCGCCCACCAGCTGGCGGAAAAGGTCTTTGGTGCCCCGCCAGCTGGCGCGGAAATGACATCTCCGGGCGGCGCATGCGCGGGAGCGTCAGCGGCCGCTGACGGCATTCCCGCGCATGCGCAGTGGAGGAAGTCTCTTCCGCCTCCGCCATGGTGGAGACCGTGGCGAAGGCGGAAGGGAAAGAGTGCCCGCACGGCACAGGCCCGCCCGCGGATCGGTAGGCCCCGATCACGGGCCAGGCCACCGTGGGGGCACCCCCCGGGGCCAGATCGCCCCCCGCCCCCCCCAGGACCCCGGAGCCCGCCCGCGCCGCCTTGACCCGCCGGTAAGGTAGGTGGTTTAATCTACGCCGGTGGGACAGGAATTTTAGCGGCGGGAGGGGGGCCCGCCGGGTGGGGTGGGGGTGGGGCCGCCAACCGGCGCGGCGCGATTCCCGCCCCCGCCGAATCTCCAGTGGTGGCGAATTCGGCAACCGGCGGGGGCGGGGGCGATGTAGTGGATTCACATGCCCTCCTTTCAGTTCCTGGACCCAAGTTCAAAATAGTGCAGGCTGATAGACGCAATACACTTTCATTTACTGAATATCGATGTCCTATGTCAAGCATACCAATGGAATCATAACTTATAGACAATGCCCCAAACATCACCATTATCATTCCTGGGTATATCCTGTCTCACCGACAGGACAGATCCAGTAGATGTGGCAGCACAATGGTAAAGGAGAGAGTTGCCCTGGGAGTTCTCAACATCAACCCCAACGCCATGAAGCCTCATGGCATCAGGTCAAAATTAGACAAGTAAACACCCTGATGATTACCACATATCACACCCCCACTCCCCCCAGCTAATAAACCAGTACTCCTTCATGTTTAATACCACTTGGAGGAAGCATTGAGGGTAGCAAGGGTGCAAAGCATACTTTGGGTGGGGAACTTTAATGTCCATCACCAAGAGTGGCTTGGTAACAACACCACAGACTGAACTGATTGAGTCTGAAGGGAGAAAGCTACCAGACTAGGTCTGTGGCAGATGGTGATGGAACCAACCAGAGGGGAAAACATACTCGATCTCATCCTCACCAACCTGTCTGATGCAGATGCAACTGTCTGTGACAGTATCGGAAGGAGTGACCGCCGCAAAGTCCTTGTGGAGACAAAGTCCTGAGTTGCCAAGATGGTGTTTACTTGTGTTTTGACTAACTGTTTTTGGGGGGATGTTTTGAAAGACTGTTTTAAATGTGTAACTTTAATTTTGTGTGCTTACGTTTTTTTCGCCTTGTTAATAAATATTCTAGGTTTTTGAAAATCCCAGAAATGTTACTGGAATTCTATGCTCCTGGGATGAGTAGATCCCCCCCCCCCCCCTTATTTTCAGAGTGCAACAAAAGAGTTATGATTTGTCTAAAAAATTTCTGCCTGGGATTTGACTTGCACAACAAGTAACATCAGCTGTGGTCGTAACATATGCAAAAATAATTTGTGATGTCTGAAAGTGATTCCTAATGAATGAACACACCAAACAAAATTGTCCCTAATTTGGTGATAAACTAGTAATCCAGTATATCTGGTTATCATGATAAATGGACATTCATATGTAAGTTTATTCATCTGGATTCTTTACTTGGGATGCCTAAATTCTTAACATATAATTCAGATATTTTTTTCTGTGTCTTTTAGGTTATACTGGGCTCCATTTGTAAGCTCCTGGAGGGCATATCCGACTTCCCTTCTGTTTACACCTGCCACCTTTTAGTGCTGAAGTTCTTTTTCCACTACCCAGAGTTGACAGACAGATTTGGTCACTTTGTCTTGAAGTGCTGGTTTGCTCATGTTGATATCAGATCTTTTGAGGATGAACATCTGGTTCCTAATTCGCAGAGTGACACAAGTTGCGTGATTAATATTATACAAGGGAATTCAAATGTACTCCTCAACCTGCTGGTAAGTAATGTGCTATATAATTACTCTTAACTAGATGAAAATTGAAAATATTTTTCACTCTGCCACAATTTTAAAACAAACATTTGCTCAAATATGCTACTGGTGAAGCATCCTTGTTCTTTGCTGGTGTGCCTCAACTTTTAATGTTGCTTGATGTCTATTGAGACTCTTAGCTTCTAATAAGAATGGGTAGTTCGATTGGTAGGAGGTGTCAAAAATATGACTTCATTGTTAGTCACTCACTGGTATGCACTTGAAATAGAACTGAATAAAACTTAAAAACATAATATCAAACAATACATAAAAAATAAAGCACCTGGCAAAAAGTATTCAGCATGAAATAAATCACTTTAAACACAAACAAACAGATAGATGATTCAAGAATTCAGGAACAAAGGACCTCAACCATGAGGTCCTACTGTTAAGGGAATTCTTAACTCTGGTTTAACCCCTCATGAAAATGAAATGAAATGAAAATCGCTTATTGTCACAAGTAGGCTTCAAATGACGTTACTGTGAAAAGCCCCTAGTCGCCACATTCCGGTGCCTGTTCGGGAAGGCTGGTATGGGAATTGAACTGTGCTGCTGGCCTGACATGGTCTGCTTTCAAACCCAGCGATTTAGCCCTGTGCTAAACCAGCCCCTGGTTTGGCTTTGAATTCTCAGCTGAGACCTCCTGGAATGTCTGTTACTTTGAGGATAATTTGTTCATCAAACATTTGACTGGTGGCTATCAAAACTAGCCTAGCGTCTGTGTGCGCAGTCTTAGGAAAGATATTGGATATGTTTTCTCACACCTGCCATGTTTCATAGCTTGGGGCAGCACGGGGGCGCAGTAGTTAGCACTGCTGCCTCATGGCACCGAGGTCCCAGGTTTGATCCTGGTTCTGGGTTATTGTCCGTGTGGAGTTTGCACATTCTCCCATTGTTTGCATGGGTTTCGCCCCCACAACCCAAAGATGTGCAGAGTAGGTGGAATGGCTATGCTAAATTGCCCCTCAATTGGAAAAAATTAATTGGGTACTCTTTTAAAAAAAAAAAAAAAAAATTTTTTTTAATGTTTCATTGGACAGGCGTTTTAGCGGCGGGACTTCGGCCCATCCGGACCGGAGAATCGAGCGGGGGGGCCCGCCAACCGGCGCGGTGCGATTCCCGCCCCCGCCGAATCTCTGGTGCCGGAGACTTCGGCAACCGGCGGGGGCGGGATTCACGCCAGCCCCTGGCGATTCTCCGACCCGGCGGGGGGTCGGAGAATTTCGCCCCAGCTCTCCCCTAACCACCGCCTTCAGCGCCTTCCATGCCATCCCCACTCGGACCTCCCCAATATCATTAGCCTCCAGGTATCTCTCTAAGCTTCCTCGGACCCGCTCACTCACCTCCGCGTCTGCCAACAACCCCACCTCCAAGCGCCAAAACGGGTGCTGGTCCCTCTCCTCCCCCAGCTCTAGGTCTACCCAATGCGGGGCATGATCCGAAATGGCTATCACCGAGTACTTGGTATCCTCTTCTCTCGCTATCAGCGCCCTACTCATAATAAAGAAGTCGATCCGAGAGTAAGCCTTATGGACATGCGAGAAGAATGAAAATTCCCTAGCCCCCGACCTTGCAAATCTCCAAGGGTCCACCCCTCCCATCTGGTCCATAAACGCCCTCAACACCTTAGCCGCTGCCGGTTTCCTACCCGTCCTAGACCTGGAGCAATCCAGTGCCGGATCCAACACCGTGTTAAAGTCCCGCCATATGCCTTCTTGACTACCTTCTCCACCTGTGTTGCCCCTTTCAGTGACCTGTGGACCTGTACACCAAGATCTCTCTGACTTTCAATACTCTTGAGGGTTTTACCATTCACTGTATATTCCCTCCCTGTATTAGACCTTCCAAAATGCATTACCTCACATTTGTCCGGATTAAACTCCATCTGCCATCTCTCCGCCCAAGTCTCCAAACAATCTAAATCCTGCTGTATCCTCTGACAGTCCTCATCGCTATCCGCAATTCCACCAACCTTTGTGTCGTCCACAAACTTACTAATCAGACCAGTTACATTTTCCTCCAAATCATTGATACATACTACGAACAGCAAAGGTTCCAGCACTGATCCCTGCAAAAAGGTCGAATGATGACTGTCATGGTATCCACATTAACATATCATGGTGCAATCACACACACACACTGATGGACAGGTAGTTGGACCAACCAACACACACACAACATCGCAGCCAATCACCAGTGAGAGCACATGCACTATAAAACAGGGAACACCACAGTTCCCGCTCATTCTACCAGGAGATAGCTCAGAGCACAGAGCTCACAGCGTGCCACTCAGACATACACCATGTGCTGAGTGCCTCACTAAGATAGTGCTAGGGCTGGGTCCACAGGTTAGCTGGTGAAGTACGAACCACAGCCAGAAGTTAATAGTTATTATTGTACAGAATAATAAAACAGAGTTGTACCATCTACAACCGTGTTGGTTCGTTTGTGTATCGGAATACCCAACACAACATGATACCAGGCCTGGAAACTCGCCAGCGACTGTGAGACCTACCTGCACCTCTTCAGAAACCCGCCATCCTGCGCCATGGAAACCATCAGCCCGCCGCAGCCACTCCAGATCGCTGGAAATCTTGGCGTCAACTGGAAGCTGTTTAAACAGCACTTCCAGCTCTTCCTAGAAGCCACAGACAGGGAGAATGCATCGGACACAAGGAAGATCGCCTTCCTCCTCTCCACGGTGGGGAAACACTCCATCCGCATCTACAACTCCCTGGCATTCGCAGAAAGTGAGGACAAGACAAAGTTCAAGACCTTCCTCTAACATTTGAGGAACACTTCAGCGTGGAAGTTAATGAGAGCTTCGAGAGGTACCTCTTCCAGCAGTGCCTGCAGGGTAAGGATGAGCCTTTTCAATCTTATTTGACACACCTCCGTATCCTCGTGCAGTCCTGCGGCTATGAGGCCACCTCCGACTCCATGATTCGGGATCAGATAGTTTTTGGGGTCACCTCGGACACCCTACCCTAGCAGCTCCTCAAAATAAAGCGCCTCACCCTAGCCACCGCCATCGAGACCTGCGTCCTCCACGAAAACGCGACCAGCCGGTACTCCCAATTCCAGGCGGCTGAATCGGCAGGCAATGGTCCTATGAGGCCGAGCGGGTCCAGTCGATCGAGTTCCTCGTGGCCCGGACGAGGGCGGCCATTTCGCGCGCTTTCCGAGGCCTCCCACGCTTGTACGCGCCAAAAGAGGGGACGTCGACGCAGAGGGACGGGATGCGCAGGTGCGCTCTACGCAGGACCGCACCGCACATGCGCGGTGGCGCAACGAATGCCATGACGTCAAGACGTGCGGCAACTGTGGATCTGCACACTTAAAGCGGCAATGTCCGCCAAAGCGCGACAATGCCTCCGGCGTGGCAGGATGGGCCACTACGCTACCTGCTGTCGAACAGCTTAACCTGCCAACTCTCCGCAATTCCGCCAGCCTCGCAGGGACGTGCGGGCCATTCAGCCCCCATACACCGAGTCATACCCTGACAACGTGCAGACCGGTGATACCGACGACCGGGAACCCTTCCGCGTTGCGGTAATAAACAAGAACCGGATGTCCCCAAGTCGGACCCACCAGCCGATGCCAGTGCACAGCATTAATCCGAGCGATGAATGGTGTGCCACCCTAACGGTCAACCCGAATTCGTCGCCCACCTAATAGACTGGACTTATGAGCCTGTTTGCACATTGGACTCACTGAATTGTTTTGCAATACTCTTAACGTGTTTCTTTCTTGTCGTTCCAGAAGTTCTCTTTCGATATTTGCTGATTGCAATTGTTTTGTTTGTGGTACAACCTCGTTGCTCTGTTGCACCTGACACCTTCCTATGTATATAGTTTAGCCTCATGTACATGTTGTAAATATTGCACACACAAACTCAGATGCACTCAGTACACACCAATATTTATTACCATGTAGGCACATATCCTTGTGAAAAGGGGGGATGTCATGATATCCACATTAACATATCATGGTGCAATCACACACACACACTGATGGACAGGTAGTTGGACCAACCAACACATACACAACATCGCAGCCAATCACCAGTGAGCGCACACACACTGTAAAACAGGGAACACCACAGTTCCCGTTCATTCCAGCAGGAGATAACTCAGAGCACAGAGCTCACAGTGTGCCACTCAGACATACACCATGTGCTGAGTGCCTCACTAAGGTAGTGCTAGGGCTGGGTCCACAGGTTAGCTGGTGAAGTACGAACCACAGCCAGAAGTTAACAGTTATTATTGTACAGAATAATAAAACAGAGTTGTACCGTCCACAACCGTGTTGGTTCGTTTGTGTATCGGAACACCCAACACGACAATGACCATGAAACAATTATCGAATGTCATAAAAAAAAACATCTGGGTCGCTATTGTCCTTTCGGGAAGGAAACCTGCAGTCCTCACTTGGCCTAGCTTACATGTGACTCCAGGTCCATAGCAATGTGGTTGATTCTTAAATGCCCTTGAAATGGCCTAGCAAACCACTCAGTTATATAAAAACTGCTACAAAGTCTAAAAGGAAAGAAACCAAACAGACCACCTGGCATCGACTTAGGCACTGGAAACAACAACGTCAAACCCAGCCCTGTCAACCGTGCAAATTCTGACTTATTCCTGGGGTCTTTTGCCAAATTTGGAAGACCTGACTCACAGAATAGCCAAGAAGCAGCCTGACATATTCATACTCACAGAATCATACCTTACAGATAACATCCCAGACACCACTATCATCATCCCTGGGTATATCCTGTCCCACTGGCAGGGCAGACACAGCAGAGGTGGCGGCACAGTTGTATCCAGTCGGGAGAGAGTTGCCCTGTGAATCCTCAACATCGACTCTGGATCCCATGAAGACTCATGGCTTCAGGTTAAACATGGGCACGGAAACCTCCTGCTGATTACCACATACTGTCTACTCTTCGAGTATGCTGTTTTTGAGGGTTCGAAGCATCGCAAAAACATCGCCGCCCCCGATTCCGGTGTAAAAGTGGATTCTCCGGTCGATCGCCAAACGTGATTTCGGGTCAGCGATCGGAGAATCCAGCCCACTAAGTGTAATCTTTGGTGGGTTTGGCTGGGAGTTTCTTCCTGGCTCTGTCTGCGAGTTCTACACCACTATCTAACCACACTTAGTCACTTTTTCAAACCCTGACGAGTTTCTCTCTGGGCTAGCCCACACTTAGAATTTTCTTTCATCATTGAGGAGATGAACTAGCTGGCCAGACTAGCTTCTCTGAGGTCTAACCAGATCTTGCAAGGCACAACGGCCGTCGGGAAGCCTGGGAGTGGCCTCTATCAGACAGAATCCCCTCCCCCGGCTCCGCCGCCCTGTTCAGTTAGCAGTGCTTTGGACTGCTGCTTCATGGCGCCGAGGACCCGGGTTCAATCCTGGCCCCGGGTCACTGTCTGTGTGGAGTTTGTACATATCTATGTGAGTCTCACCCCCACAATCCAAAGATGTGCAGGGTAGGTGGATTGGCCACACTAAATTACCCCTTAATTGGAAAACATTTTAAAAAAAGAAAAAGGGAAAGGATCACGGGTAAGGTAGATGAACTTAGAGCTTGGATTAGTACTTGGAACTGTGATGGTGTTGCCATTACAGAGACCTGGTTGAGGGAAGGACAGGATTGGCAGCTAAACGTTCCAGGATTTAGATGTTTCAGACGGGATAGAGGGGGATGTAAAAGGGGTTGCGGGGTTGCGCTACTTGTTAGGGAGAATATCACAGCTGTATTACGGGAGGACACCTCAGAGGGCAGTGAGGCTATACTGGTAGAGACCAGGAATAAGAAGGGTGCAGTCACAATGTTGGGTGTTTACTACAGGCCTCCCAACAGCCAGCGGCAGATAGAGGAGCAGATAGGTAGACTTTTTTGGAAAAGAGTTAAAAACAACAGGGCTGTTGTGATGGGAGACTTCAACTTCCCCAATATTGACTGGGTCTCACTTTGTGCTAGGGGCTTAGACGGGGCAGAGTTTGTAAGGAGCATCCAGGAGGGCTTCTTAAAACAATATGTAGACAGTCCAACTAGGGAAGGGGCTGTACTGGACTTGGTATTGGGGAATGAGCCCGGCCAGGTGGTAGAAGTTTCAGTAGGGGAGCATTTCGGGAACAGTGACCACAATTCAATAAGTTTTAAAGTGCTGGTGGACATGGATAAGAGTGGTCCTAGGGTGAATGTGCTAAATTGGGGGAAGGCTAATTATAACAATATTAGGCGGGAACTGAAGAACCTAGATTGGGGGCGGATGTTTGAGGGGAAATCAACATCTGACATGTGGGAGGCTTTCAAGTGTCAGTTGAAAGGAATTAAGGACCAGCATGTTCCTGTGAGGAAGAAGGATAAATACGGCAAATTTCGGGAACCTTGAATAACGAGAGATATTGTAGGCCTCGTCAAAAAGAAAAATGAGGCATTTTTCAGGGCTAGAAGGCTGGGAACAGACGAAGCCTGTGTGGGATATAAGGAAAGTAGGAAGGAACTTAAGCAAGGAGTCAGGAGGGCTAGAAGGGGGCACGAAAAGACATTGGCAAATAGGGTTAAGGAAAATCCCAAGGCTTTTTACACGTACATAAAAAGCAAGAGGGTAGCCAGGGAAAGGGTTGGCCCACTGAAGGATAGTCAAGGGAATCTATGTGTGGAGCCAGAGGAAATGGGCGAGGTACTAAATGAATACTTTGCATCAGTATTCACCAAAGAGAAGAAATTGGTAGATGTTGAGTCTGGAGAAGGGTGTGTAGATAGCCTGGGTCACATTGAGATCCGAAAAGACGAGGTGTTTGGCGTCTTGAAAAATATTAAGGTAGATAGGTCCCCAGGGCCTGATGGGACCTACCCCAGAATACTGAAGGAGGCTAGAGAGGAAATTGCTGAGGCCTTGACAGAACTCTTTGGATCCTCACTGTCTTCAGGTGATGTCCCGGAGGACTGGAGAATAGCCAATGTTGTTCCTTTGTTTAAGAAGAGTAGCAACGATAATCCAGGGAACTACAGGCCGGTGAGCCTTACGTCGGTGGTAGGGAAATTACTGGAGAGAATTCTTCGAGACGGGATCTACTCCCATAGATTAGTATTCAATCATAGAATTTACAGTGCATAAGAAGGCCATTCGGCCCATCGAGTCTGCACCGGCTCTTGGAAAGAGCCCCGACCCAAGGTCAACACCTCCACTCTATTCCCATAACCGAGTAACCCCACCCAACACTAAGGGCAATTTTGGACACAAAGGGCAATTTATCATCGCCAATCCACCTAACCTGCACATCTTTGGACTGTGGGAGGAAACCGAGACCAAGTGGAAACTGTGGGAGAATACGAGAGTGAGAGAGAGGAAAAAGAAAGAGAGAGAGAGAGGAAAAAGAAAAGGGGAGAAGAGAAAGAATAGCCCTAGCAGAATAAAAATAAAGGGAGATACAGATCAGGGAAAAAGATAAAGAGAGGGAGTTTGAACTTCAGAAAATGGCCATGAAACATGACAGTCAGTTAAAATTGGCAGACGCAAAGGGAAACGTACAGTTGGATGATAGTGATGAGGATAGTGAGAAAGAGCATCATAGTCAAAGGCTTGGTGGGAATCTATTTAAATATGTCCTAGCATTGCCAAAGTTTGACGAGAAGGAAGTGGAAGCCTTTTTCATTTCATTTGAGAAGGTAGCTAAACAAATGAAATGGCCACAGGACATGTCGGTGTTACTGATTCAAACAAAGCTGGTAGGTGGAGCTAGTGAAATGTTTGCATAACTACCGAAGGAGCTATCTGGAACGTATGAGGAGGTGAAGAAATCCATCTTACGTGCATATGAGCTAGTGCCTGAAGCTTACAGACAAAGGTTTAGAAATTTAAGGAAAGAATTTACTCAAACATAGACCAAACGTATGAAGCTCTCAGAGAAATTATACTTTTGGAGGAGTTTAAAAATTCAATTCCTGATGTAGTGAAAACTCATGTCAAAGAACAGAGGTTTAAAACTGTGAGATTAGCAGCGGAAATGGCAGATGATTATGAATTAGTTCATAAATCAAAGATTAGTTTCTGACATCAGTTCCAGCCGGTGAGGGATAGAAACTGGGGACATGAGAAATACTCAAGTGGTAAAGGTAAAGGTGATCTGACTGAAGACAATAAAGAGAGTGTACCTCAGATTAAAAAAGAAATCCAGGAGGGTGGAAAAGAAATGAAAAGTTTCAGGTGTTTTCACTGTAATAAACTAGGCCATGTAAAGTCACAGTGTTGGTGGTTGAAGAAAAGCACTGGGAAGGCTGATGTGGTAAAACAGGATAAGACAGTGGGGTTTGTTAAAGTGGTAAAGAAAAGCCCAAGGGAAGTGAAGGAGGTGCAAGCGATTGTACAGCCTGTTCAAGAAGTAATTGTTAAGAAGGTGCCAGATGTATTAAAAGAATTTACTTGTGTGGGTAAAGTTTACTCATGTGTATCAGGAGGAGCAGGTAAAGAAGTCACAATTTTAAGAGATACAGGGGCTCGTCAATCGTTAATGGTAAGAGATCAGGAATTATATGTAGTTTGGGAAGAATGTTGCCAGAAAAGGTGGTGATATGTGGAATTCAGGGTGAGAGGAGTGGCGTTCCATTATATAAGGTAAGGTTGGAAAGTCCAGTGAAGAGTGGTGAAGTGGTAGTAGGAGTAATAGATAAACTATCTTGTCAAGGAATACAGTTTCTCTTGGGTAATGATATAGCTGGATCGCAGGTGGGAGTAATGCCAGTGGTTGATAAGCCAGTGGAAAATCAGTCAACTGAAGTGTTGAAGGACGAATATCCTGGAATTTTTCTGGATTGTGTAGTAACAAGGTCACAAAGTCACAGATTAAGACCAGAGGAGAAGTCAAAGAGTGAAGATGAAGTTGAAGTGCAATTATCAGAAACAATTTTTGATCAGATGGTTGAAAAAGAACAAGAACAGGTGGAGGATGAGGCGGATATTTTTAGTTCAGGAAAATTGGCATACAACAGAAAGATGTAGAAATAAAACGGATATATCAGAAAGCATATACGGAAGAGGAATCTGAGAGTATACCAGAGTGTTATTACCATAAAAATGATGTCTTGATGAGAAAATGGAGACCTGTACATATGCAGGCGGATGCAAAGTGGGCAGAAGTTCATCACGTAGTATTGCCGGTAGGGTATGGAAAGGAGGTGTTGCGAGTTGCACATGAGGTACCAGTGGGAGGTCATTTGGGGATAAGGAAAACTCAAGCTAAAATCCAGAAACATTTTTATTGGCCTGGACTACATAAAGATGTAGTTAAATTTTGTCAATCATGTCACACATGTCAAGTGTTAGGGAAACCTCAAGCAGTGATAAAACCAGCTCCCTTAATACCCATTCCAGAATTTGAGGAACTTTTAACAAGGGTCCTAATCGATTGTGTAGGACCGCTTCCTAAAACAAAAAGTGGGAATCAATAAATTTTGACTGTAATGGATGTGTCTACTAGGTTTCCAGAGGCCATTCCAGTACGTCATATTACAGCTAAAAGGATAGTGAAGGAGTTACTTAAATTCTTTACGAGATATGGACTACCCACAGAAATTCAATCGGATCAAGGATCAAATTATACTTCAAAGTTATTCAAAGAAGTTATGGATAGCTTAGGAATAAAACAATTTAAATCACCTGCGTACCATCCAGAATCGCAGGGAGCGTTAGAAAGGTGGCATCAGACATTAAAGACAATGTTGAGGGCGTATTGTCAAGATTATCCAGAGGATTGGGATAAAGGAATCCCATTCGTATTGTTTGCAATTAGGGATGCACCTAATGAATCGACCAAATTTAGTCCTTTTGAACTAATTTTTGGTCATGAGGTAAGAGGACCACTTAAATTGATTAATGAAAAATTGATGGGTGAGAAATCGGAAATTACACTATTGGATTACGTGTCAAATTTTAAGGAACGATTCAATAGAGCAGGTGAATTGGCTAGACAACATTTAAAAGTTGCACAATATGTGATGAAACGGGTAGCGGACAAGAAATCCAAACTTCGTAGTTTTGTCAGTGGGGCTAAAGTTTTAGTCGTAGGGGAGCCTTTAAAAGCTAGGTTTTGTGGACCGTATCAGATTGAAAGGAAATTAAGTGAGGTGAATTATGTGGTAAAAACGCCAGATAGAAGGAAGACTCGCTGAGTGTGTCTTGTGAATATGCTTGAAAGGTATTTTGAAAGGGAAGGAGAGAAAAAGGAGGTTTTAATGATTCTAACTCAAAGTGACGAACCAAATCCAGATGACTGTGAATTTGACATACCTCAGATTAAATTGGAAAATGAGGATGTTCTTAAAAATTGGGATGAATTGTTAAGTTACCTTCCAGAGGAAAAACAAACTGACCTGAAAGAGTTATTGATATCACATGGGCACGTTTGTAGAGATAAGTTGGGAAGTACTAAAATGGCTATACATGATGTAGATGTAGGAAATGCTGTTCCTATCAAACAACATCCATATAGACTTAATCCTTTAAAATTGGCACAGGTTAACAGAGATTGAGAGTATGCTGAAGAATGACATAATTGAAGTGGGTTGCAGCCAATGGAGCTCACCCATTGTGATGGTACCTAAACCAGACGGTACCCAACGGTTGTGTGTGGACTATCGAAAGGTGAATGCAGTTACAAGAACGGACACTTATCCTATCCCACGTTTGAAGGATTGCATTGAGAAAGTGGGACAATCTGCTTTTATTTCCAACTTCCAGACATGGAAAGAGCATTTAAAATATCGTATGGAGTTCTTCGATCGACTTCAGGAGGCGGGTTTGATGATGAACCTAGCCGAAAGTGAATTTGGAGAAGCCCAAATCACTTTCCTTGCGGAGTTTCCGATACCCTCAAGACGAAGGGAAATAATGCGATTTCTTAGCAGGAGTGGATTTGATCGAACATTTGTGCAGAAGTTTTGTGGCGTGATTACTCCACTGATGGACTTGCTAAAGAAACCTCAAAAATTTCAAGGGACAGCGGACTTTCAACAGGCATTTGACTGCCTGAAAGCTGTGGTAACCAATGTTCCTGTATGGGAGAATTGCAAGGGGCTCTGTGGTCAGATTGAACTAAATTATCTTATTCTGAAGAGAAATGCCGAGGAGTAGAAGAATGGGTGGATCGTGCAGAGACTTTGTTCAAAGAGACTGCCAATTGAGAAGGTTTTCGGTTGGAAGAAGAAGAACAAAGAAAAATGGACTATATTATTATACCTGTTTGCGTGTGTGTTTTTTTTTTAAACGAAAAGGTATATTTACTGTGTACATTTCTTTGTGGATGGTGCAAAAATGAAACCATCTTGAAGTTGATGGTTTATTTTTTTTTCTTGGTGGGAGGTGTCACGTGAGAGTACCTTTAAGACATGGATGTTTAAGCAATGTACCTTTAAGAAAACAGTGATGTCAGAGAGTGGGTGGAGCTGAGGTCAGGTCAGCCATTTTGCAGTTTGAAAATAGCTTGGGAGTGTCTGTGTTTGCAGTGAGCTGGATCTCTGCCATGAAAGACTATCTCTGGATCATTAGGGAGATTTAAATTCATAATAGTAAAGCCTTTAACCTGATGTGATTCTGTTTAAAGGTGTTAAGTCTCTTGGAAGTTTGAAGGAACACTTTGAGGGATTATTTACTGTTGCAGTATTTTCGGAGTTATCTTTGAAGTAAGAGGTTTTAAGAGATCCAATGTTTATTTAAGATGTTAAGTTGAGTTCATGGAATAAACATTGTTTTGTGTTTAAAAACCCACGTGTCCATAATTGTAATCCCACACCTAGGGACAAGCCTTGTGCTAGGAAAAGCAACAAATACATTAAAGGGAGACGTTGGTTGAACTCCATGACACATTTTGGGGTTCTGAAAACACCTAGCCCATAACACTCTCCGCTACATCTCGGAGAGAGGCAGAGACATAGGGCAAGGGCTGTGCCAGATGTCACACCAACCTTGGCGCTGGTCTGGAGCACAGTCTTGGCGGGGGAGAGTGCAACCCATGTGCTACTTCTGTGACCCCAACAGGGTTGCGACCAGTTTGGGAAGCATTGTCCTAGTCGCCTTGCTCCTCTTATGGGCCAGGGTTTAGAGAACCCCAAAGTGTATCATGGAGTTCACCTGACCCACAACTTTTAATAGATTGTGATATGGGGAGCACAGGGCCCACTCTACAGGTGTGGTACAGCAGAAATAGAAAAGTATTTTTTAAAGCAAAACAATGTTTATTCTATGAACTCAAGTTAACCTTTTTAAAACATACAGTGAACATCTTAGCAACCATTAATTCAAATACAACCCCCAAAGAATACAACACTAAGTAATCCTTTAAGCTTTCCTTTTAACATCCATAAGACTTAAAACACCTTTTATCAGAAGCACGTCAGGTTAAAGTCACTACTGTTATTGGTTTTAAATCACCAGGACCGATTTACGGTCTTTAGATTACAGAGAGAGACTCTAATACACCTTCTGGCTGTGACTGCAGCTATCCAGCTCTGAAAACTAAACTAAAACACACCCTGCAGAAAACAGCCTAAAATGAAAGTAAAAAGCTGACAGACAGCCCAGCTCCACCCACTCTCTGACATCACTGCAGTAATAAACACCCATTTCTTAAAGGTACTCTCACATGACACTCACCCTTGTGCTCCTTGTCCTCCTTCAAAATCTTTTTCTTCTTCTCATCATTCTCTGACTGCCAAGCTCCATTCTGGCCAGTCCTACGTTGTCTCCTTTGGACTTAAAGCCTGCTTTTCTGTCCTGTGATTCCATTTAATTCTCACAATTAGATGGCTAAAAGGTTACTTACCTTTCTTTCCTTGGCAGCCTCTGGGGATTGCTTGTTAAACTGCAGTAGACCAGTTTATATTACATTTGGCTCTGAGGTTCTAAAATGGGCATTAGGAATCCAATTAGCATAAGGTATGAAGTTCCTGGCTGCCAGAGTGGCAGCCAGCATACTCCCAGAAGAGATTGTGTGTGAGAGATTGTGCCTGGAGACCTGGAGACCCCCAACTTTACCATTTAGCCTAAAAAAAAAGCCATGGAGGAGACCTCTTTCTTCCAATTTAATTCTCTCGATGGGAAAGAGATAGTGAAGTAGTTGCAATGGAGCAGCTCCATTTCTGCCAATTTCCTATTTAACACTGCAGGACTTTATTAATGCAGGGAAATCAAGGCTCTGGGATGCACTTTGGACTCTAATGGCACATTGGCCAGCTCCAAGAAAGGTAAAGCTATTGGGAGCTCGAAAAAGTCAGAAAGCTTTCCTTGGCAGGGCCAAGGGGTTCCACAACAAATGTTTGGCTTCTTCAGCCCAGGGCACTGCCCTCCACCAACCACAAGACCTAAACAATACTTTTACCAAGGCTTGTTGCTGACAGCCTCGACCCTCCCAGCTGGCCAACCTCCGTATTCAATCCATTTTTAAACTTTATTTTTATGGGATGAGGATGTCCATCCCTGGCTGGACCAGCATTTGTTACCCATCCCTAATTGCCCTTGGGAAGATGGTGGTGAGTTGCCTTCTTGAACCACTGCAGTCTGTATGGTGTGGGTACACCCACTGTGCTGCTGGGGAAGGAGTTCCAGGATTTTGACCCAGGAACACTGATGGAATATTTCCAAATCAGGATGGTGATTGACTTGGAGGGGAACTTCCAGGTGGAAAAAGTGGAGACCTTCCTGCCTGGACACCAATTGAGACCCTTCGGTAGGCAGTTAAGGTCCACTTAATGAACTGAGCCTGCCACCAGTGACATTCAGCCAGCAGCAGGCAGGGTACTTGTCATACAGGCAAATCCTGTTAGGCTGAAGGACCTGGCATCAGAAACGGTGGTCCTGCTGAAAGGCACCCCCTGCCCTTGCTGCCGAACTCCCCACTCCATCGCCAACAACCAGTTCCCAGCCACCTCCACCCCATCCACACTCACATCTATCTGAGTGTACAATGACGATCTTCAAGATAAGCCCAATTATTGCAAAGGTAGTTGCCACTACCATTGGTCCTGCTTATACTGGAGAGCTGCGGGTCTCTAATTGGCCAGTAGCTCTTGGGGGACAGGATTGCTTGGAAAGCTCAACGCTGTCCAGGCATGTGCCTGGCTGCCTGGTAATTGCATCGGAATTTCCGGAAATAAATTATTTGGAGTTCCCACTGGTTTTCCAACCAGTGGGCAGTGCCCCTGTTGCACACATTAAATTCCACCAACTGCTTTCTTTAGCATACCAATTTTGTCATAAATATGTGACCTGATTTACTCAAGGCTATGGAATATAATTGGGCAGCAATTTTACAATGAACATAAATTGGATTATTTGCACCTATCTCGAATAATGACAAGGCATGCTAAATTTAACTCGCAGTGCCTAACCACCAACGTTCAACTGTTGTTCAGCTTTTAATGTTTCATTAAAATTACAAGAAACATTGGATTGAATAAAAGGACTTACAGTTTTTCAAGTTCCAGCATTGTATTCAATCAACATACCTTGTGACTTGTCTGTTAGGATATGATCCACGTTGGAGAAATGGAATTGGCTTACAAGGCATTGGTGATACTGAAATGTTTCCTGAGGAATTGTGACAATATAATGCTGGCCTCTGATCTGCTTCGACCACTACTGCTTCAGATATTACAAAGGTTCACAGTAGAAAACAATGCACAACCTTCCGAAGGTAAGCAGAAATCGATGTATTGGTCTGTGAAAAACGGATTTGTCTTTATGTTGTAGTACTGTAATGGTAACCTCAGTGTTTACCTGTTAATTGAGAAAACATTAGTCAATAAAGATTCAGTGACCACTGAATTATTTTAAAACTGACCTTAACGCAATGGTCTGCTTTGATATTTCCAGTACATTTATTTAAGACAGTCTTAATTAGCTGAGAATAAGTTAACAAAAGGGAACATCTGAGACTGCAGGTGGTATTTTCTTAGTGGTGTGCCCTTCCCAATAGCGGAACAAGAAGTGCGCTACTTCCACTCTTGCTTTTTCCCATTCTCTTGGGAGACAAATGCGATTTTGCAGCGGGGTGATGCTTTTCACTGATGTAACCCCACCGTCAGCTGCGCTGCTGCAGATATGGCTGGGCTACAAGAGCCTCCTGGTCAAACTGGGAGGCTCTGCACCGAGCCAAAACTTTCCTACCTACCTCCATTTCCATTTGTATAAGACTCATTGAGAGCACAAAGGTAGCATGGGTACTTTTTTAAGTATGAATTTTGCTGGTAAATAATTCACATTGGTTTCAATTTATTCACGTGTGCATCATCATTATTTGAGACTAGGTTAGTCCGAGAGTTAAATGTACTGGCACGCCTCATGGTTGGCACACATTGATGGTTACAGGGGAATTAGGGACATTCCCTTTCTCGTGGAAGAAACAATGGTGTCCTTTTTTATTCACTAATCTCTAGCTTTGTGTCGTCTGTTGCACTAGGCACTCTGGAACATAGCTGAACATACAGGCTCAGCTGGCCCTGCCATGCACTGTAAAGGTCATTGTCCGAGACCTTTCTTGGATTTCTGCTAAGAGAGGCAGTGGTGCAGGAAGACAGTGGTGCAGGGGCACTGTTGACTAGTACTCCAGGGACCCTGGAAAATGCACTGGGATCCTAGGTTCAAATCCCACCATGGGAAGTGGTGAAATTCAAATTCAATAAAAAAAACTAGAATTAATAATCTAAAGATAACATTCTCAATTGTCACAAAAGCCCATCTGATTCATTCATGTCCTTTAGGGAAGGAAATCTGCCACCCTTACCCAGTCTGGCCTGCATGATGTGGTTCAAGGGCAATTAGGGATGTGCAGTGATCATTTACTCAGTGGGCTAAACAGCTGGTTTGTAATGCAGAACAAGGCCAGCAGTGCGGGTTCAATTCCCATACCGGCTTACCCGAACAGGCGCCGGAATGTGGCGACTCGGGGCTTTTCACAGTAACTTCATACTTGTGACAATAAAAGATTATTATAAATGCTGGGCTTGCCAGCAATGCCCACATCCCATGAAAGAATAAGAAAAAGCAGAGATAATTGAAATGTCGGAGGTGAACAAAAACCTCTGTAATGACTCTGCCAGCCAACACCCTGAGGTGGAACCACTTTTGGACAGGGCTGACACTATAATTTAGGCCCCTATGTTTCTTACCTTGACTGACTGCTCCACTACACCAAGATGCCTGGCCCTTCCAGTCCTCCATGCCCGACCACAACCTCTGTCCACCCATGGACCCTTTGTTCACTACTCCATGCCCCCAACTGCAGTTCACCTCTGTGCAAGATTCCATCCTCCTGCTCCCCACCCAATTGGGCGGTAGAGTTCAACAAGGAAAATTGCTGACCTCAGAGACAACTGCAAAAAGCCAGATACTGCAAACCACCTTGAAACACCCGTGAACCAGGCATTGATGCGATTTTCATGTCCCTCTGATTTTATTTTGAATGTAGACGTTTTAAGAAGTTTTACACTGACCAGTGTTCATGGCACGCACTGCTGGCTGGACTGAGGTGTAACACTGGGACCTCTACAAACGGGATGGTCTACACCTGGACCAGAGGGGTACCAATATCCTGGGGGTTAAATTTGCTAATGCTCTTCGGAAGGGTTTAAACTAGTTCAGCAGGGGATTGGGAACCTGAATTGTAGCTCCAGTATACAGGAGGTTGAGAGTAGTGAGGCCATGAGTAAGGTTTCAAAGTTGCAGGAGTGTACCGGCAGGCAGGAAGGTGGTTTAAAGTGTGTCTTCTTCAACGCCAGGAGTATCCGGAATAAGGTGGGTGAACTTGCGGCATGGGTTGGTACCTGGGACTTCGATGTTGTAGCCATTTCGGAGACATGGATAGAGCAGGGACAGGAATGGTTGTTGCAGGTGCCGGGGTTTAGATATTTCAGTAAGCTCAGGGAAGGTGGTAAAAGAGGGGGCGGCGTGGCATTGTTAGTCAAGGACAGTATTACGGTGGCAGAAAGGACGTTTGATGAGGACTCGTCTACTGAGGTAGTATGGGCTGAGGTTAGAAACAGGAAAGGAGAGGTCACCCTGTTAGGGGTTTTCTATAGGCCTCCGAAAAGTTCAAGAGATGTAGAGGAAAGGATTGAAAAGATGATTCTGGATAGGAGCGAAAGCAACAGGGTAGTTGTTATGGGGGACCTTAACTTTCCAAATATTGACTGGAAAGGCTGTACTTCGAGTACTTTAGATGGGTCCGTTTCTGTCCAATGTGTGCACGAGGGTTTCCTGACACAGGATGTAGATAGGCCAACGAGAGGCGAGGCCATATTGGATTTGGTACTGGGTAATGAACCAGGACAGTTGTTAGATTTGGAGGTAGGTGATCACTTTGGTGATAGTGACCATAATTCGATTACGTTTACTTTAGTGATGGAAAGGGATAGGTATATACCGCAGGGCAAGAGTTATATCTGGGGGAAAGGCAATTATGATGCGATGAGGCAAGATTTAGGATACATCGGATGGGGAAGGAAACTGCAGGGGATGGGCACAATGGAAATGCGGAGCTTGTTCAAGGAACAGCTACTGCGTGTCCTTGATAAGTATGTACCTGTCAGGCAGGGAGGAAGTGGTCGAGCGAGGGAACCGTGGTTTTCTAAAGCAGTCGAAACACTTGTCAAGAGGAAGAAGGAGGCTTATGTAAAGATGAGACATGAAGGTTCAGTTAGGACGCTTGAGAGTAACACGTTAGCTAGGAAGGACCTAAAGAGAAAGCTAAGGGGCGAAATTCTCTGGTATCGGCGCGATGTCCGCGCCAAAAACGGCACAAATCAGTCGGGCATCGTCGGGAATCCTCCGCATCTTGGGGGGCCGAGCCCTAAAGTTGAGGGGCTAGGCCCGACGCCGGACTGATTTCCGCCCCGCCAGCTGGCGCGGAAATGACATTGCCGGGCAGCGCATGCGCGGGAGCGTTAGCGGCCGCTCACGGCACCCCGCGCATGCGCAGTGGATGGAGTCTCTTCCGCCTCCGCCATGGTGGGGACCGTGGCGAAGGCGGAAGGAAAAGAGTGCCCCCACGGCACAGGCCCACCTGCGGATTGGTGGGCCCCGATCACGGGCCAGGCCACCGTGGGGGCACCCCCCGGGGCCAGATCGCCCCGATTTCCGCCCGCGCCGCCTTGTCCTGCCGGTAAGAGAGGTTGTTTAATCCACGCCGGCGGGACAGGCATCCTAGCAGTGGGACTTCGGCCCATCCGGGCCGGAGAATCTTGGGGGGGCGCCCGCCAACCGGCGCGATTCCCGCCCCCGCCAAATATCCGGTGCCGGAGAATTCGGCAACCGGCGGGGGCGGGATTCACGCCAGCCCCCGGCGATTCTCCGACCAGGTGGGGGGTCGGAGAATCTCGCCCAAGAAGAGCCAGGAGGGAAAATGAGAAGTCTTTGGAAGGTAGGATCAAGGATAACCCTAAAGCTTTCTATAGATATGTCAGGAATAAATGAATGACTAGGGTAAGAGTAGGGCCAGTCAAGGACAGTAGTGGGAAGTTGTGCGTGGAGTCTGAGGAGATAGGAGGTGCTAAATGAATATTTTTTGTGAGTATTCACACAGGAAAAAGACAATGTTGTTGAGGAGAATACTGAGATTCAGGCTACTAGACTAGAAGGGCTTGAGGTTCATTAGGAGGAGGTGTTAGCAATTCTGGAAAGTGTGAAAATAGATAAGTCCCCTAGGCCGTATGGGATTTATCCTAGGATTCTCTGGGAAGCTAGGGAGGAGATTGCTGAGCCTTTGGCTTTGATCTTTAAGTCATCTTTGTCTACAGGAATAGTGCCAGAAGACTGGAGGATAGCAAATGTTGTCCCCTTGTTCAAGAAGGGGAGTAGAGACAACCCTGGTAACTATAGACCAGTGAGCCTTACTTCTGTTGTGGGCAAAGTCTTGGAAAGGTTTATGAGAGATTGGGATGTATTATCATCAGGAAAGGAATAATTTTATTAGAGATAGTCAACACGGTTTTATGAAGGGTAGGTCATGCCTCACAAACCTTATTGAATTCTTTGAGAAGGTGACCAAACAGGTGGATGTGGGTAAAGCAGTTGATGTGGTGTATATGGATTTCAATAAAGCGTTTGATAAGATTCCCCACGGTAGGCTACTGCAGAAAATACGGAGGCATGGGATTCAGGGTGATTTAGCAGTTTGGATCAGAAATTTGCTGGCTGGAAGAAGACAAAGGGTGGTGGTTGATGGGAAATGTTCAGACTGGAGTCCAGTTACTAGTGGTGTACCACAAGGATCTGTTTTGGGGCCACTGCTGTTTGTCATTTTTATAAATGACCTGGAGGAGGGCGTAGTAGGATGGGTGAGTAAATTTGCAGATTACATTAAAGTCGGCGGAGTTGTGGACAGTGCGGAAGGATGTTACAAGTTACAGAGGGACATAGATAAGCTGCAGCGCTGGGCTGAGAGGTGGCAAATGGAGTTTAATGCAGAAAAGTGTGAGGTGATTCATGGAACATAGAACATAGAACAATACAGCGCAGTACAGGCCCTTCGGCCCACGTTGTTGCACCGAAACAAAAGCCATCTAACCTACACTATACCATTATCATCCATATGTTTATCCAATAAACTTTTAAATGCCCTCAATGTTGGCGAGTTCACTACTGTAGCAGGTAGGGCATTCCACGGCCTCACTACTCTTTGCATAAAGAACCTACCTCTGACCTCTGTCCTATATCTACTACCCCTCAGTTTAAAGTTATGTCCCCTCGTGCCAGCCATTTCCATCTGCGGGAGAAGGCTCTCACTGTCCACCCTATCCAACCCCCTGATCATTTTGTATGCCTCTATTAAGTCTCCTCTTAACCTTCTTCTCTCCAACGAAAACAACCTCAAGTCCATCAGCCTTTCCTCATAAGATTTTCCCTCCATACCAGGCAACATCCTGGTAAATCTCCTCTGCACCCGCTCCAAAGCCTCCACGTCCTTCCTATAATGCGGTGACCAGAACTGTACGCAATACTCCAAATGCGGCCGTACCAGAGTTCTGTACAGCTGCAACATGACCTCTTGACTCCGGAACTCAATCCCTCTACCAATAAAGGCCAACACTCCATAGGCCTTCTTCACCACCCTATCAACCTGGGTGGCAACTTTCAGGGATCTATGTACATGGACACCTAGATCCCTCTGCTCATCCACACTTTCAAGAACTTTTCCATTCGCCAAATATTCCACATTCCTGTTATTCCTTCCAAAGTGAATCACCTCACACTTCTCTACATTAAACTCCATTTGCCACCTCTCAGCCCAGCTCTGCAGCTTATCTATATCCCTCTGTAACCTGCTACTTCCTTCCACACTATCGACAACACCACCGACTTTAGTATCGTCTGCAAATTTACTCACCCACCCTTCTGCGCCTTCCTCTAGGTCATTGATAAAAATGACAAACAGCAACGGCCCCAGAACAGATCCTTGTGGTACTCCACTTGTGACTGAACTCCATTCTGAACATTTCCCATCAACCACCACCCTCTGTCTTCTTTCAGCTAGCCAATTTCTGATCCACATCTCTAAATCACCCTCAATCCCCAGCCTCCGTATTTTCTGCAATAGCCTACCGTGGGGAACCTTATCAAACGCTTTGCTGGAATCCATATACACCACATCAACTGCTCTACCCTCGTCTACCTGTTCAGTCACCTTCTCAAAGAACTCGATAAGGTTTGTGAGGCATGACCTACCCTTCACAAAGCCATGCTGACTATCCCTGATCATATTATTCCTATCTAGATGATTATAAATCTTGTCTCTTATAATCCCCTCCAAGACTTTACCCACTACAGACGTGAGGCTCACCGGTCTATAGTTGCCGGGGTTGTCTCTGCTCCCCTTTTTGAACAAAGGGACCACATTTGCTATCCTCCAGTCCTCTGGCACTATTCATGTAGCCAATGATGACATAAAAATCAAAGCCAATGGTCCAGCAATCTCTTCCCTGGCCTCCCAGAGAATCCTAGGATAAATCCCATCAGGTCCCGGGGACTTATCTATTTTCAGCCTGTCCAGAATTGCCAACACCTCTTCCCTACGTACCTCAATGCCATCTAATCTATTTATCTGGAGCTCAGCATTCTCCTCCACAACATTATCTTTTTCCTGAGTGAATTTTGGAAGGAATAACAGGAAGACTGAGTACTGGGCTAATGGTAAGATTCTTGGCAGTGTGGATGAGCAGAGAGATCTCGGTGTCCATGTACATAGATCCCTGAAAGTTGCCACCCAGGTTGAGAGGGTTGTTAAGAAGACGTACGGTGTGTTTGCTTTTATTGGTAGAGGGATTGAGTTTTGGAGCCATGAGGTCATGTTGCAGCTGTACAAAACTCTGGTGCGGCCGCATTTGTAGTATTGTGTGCAATTCTGGTCGCCGCATTGTAGGAAGGATGTGGAAGCATTGAAAAGGGTGCAGAGGAGATTTACCAGAATGTTGCCTGGTATGGAGGGAAGATCTTATGAGGAAAGGCTGAGGGACTTGAGGCTGTTTTCGTTAGAGAGAAGAAGGTTAAGAGGTGATTTAATTGAGGCATACAAGATGATCAGAGGATTGGATAGGGTGGACAGTGAGAGCCTGTTTCCTCAGATGGTGATGTCTAGCACAGGGGACATAGCTTTAAATTGAGGGGAGATAGATATAAGACAGACGTCAGAGGTAGGTTCTTTACTCAGAGAGTAGTAAGGGCGTGGAATGCCCTGCCTGCAACAGTAGTGGACTCGCCAACACTAAGGGCATTCAAATGGTCATTGGATAGACATATGGACGATAAGGGAATAGTGTAGATGGGCTTTAGAGTGGTATCACAGGGCGGCGCAACATCGAGGGCCGAAGGGCCTGTACTGCGCTGTAATGTTCTATGTTCTATGACTTTATCTCTGCATTTAAACTTGTTGGGAAGCCAGATTTTGGAACCGCCTAATTTGGATAACCCGCACACAATGTTTCCTGCTCTTGGAGGCTCCATAAAATCATCTTATATGTGAGCAGAGAATCTCCCTTTATTCATTTGCTGGCAGGAAGGTCTTGGAAGGTAAGGAACTACCTGAGAAAGGCCAATAGTCTGGAAAGTTACAGAGCTCGATCTAGTTAGGAAGCTATGATTATATGCCTGTAAGAACAAAACACTATCAAACCAGTCGTGAATGACGCATAGAATGAAAATACTTCTGGAAAAATAGTTTTAAATACATAAATTAAGTTATGTATTTATTTAACCTTTCATGTTGTGCCAGTAGTTGTTGCTAATTTCTTTTGTCACATTACAATGCCAAAAGGTTTGTATAAAAGAATAGGAACAATATAAATTTGTTGCATTATTGTCGGAATTCAAACTAAAGTTTAAACCCTGTCAGAACTGTAGAGTTTAAAAGTAATCCATTATTGATAATCAACAACACCGCATCATGACAATGAACATACTCTCCATTGCACTGAGAATTTTCGTAGTCAAACAAAAATGGGAAAATGAATAAAATACTGTATATTGTAAGACACTAATAGTTTTGAGTTGTTTAAAAGATGCAGGATGTTACAGTGAAAGGGTGAAAGCAGGCACTAAATACATGTAGTGCGAATAAGGCACACCTGTTTCGCAATCTGGTTTTAGCACATCATTTGAGATTTCTGACTGCAATAATTTGAATACCAGAGGTGCTAAAACAAGAAACTGCAATGTTTGTTTCGACACATTTTCTTGGTGCAGTATATATGGACTCTTAACTGAACAATGGGAGTACTCTGGCAAATCAGAGCAGCAGGTTTTAAGATGGCTCAAAGACCAACAAGTGAGAGATAGCACAGGTTTTCAAACACAATACTCAAGATCCTGGTAAAGGAACTCCAGAGGAGGCAGGTTGATCTTTACACTCTGGGAGGAAAGGAGACAATTTCATCCTCTCACCCTCTCCAGCAGCAGCTGGTGATGCTCTGTCTGACCTCATGCAGTTGTCTTCCCATTCCTCCTGTAGACCAAGGGGACTCTGCCTAAGATACCCATGACCCAGCATGCTTTTTCACCAGCATCTACTTTAAGGTCTCCAACAAAGTAGAGGATATGATTCACAACACTTCTGAGGGAACATCAACCCATGAGTCTTAGAAAAGATGGCCCGACTCCACAAAAATCTTGGGGTGCAAAGAGATACCTAGCCTTGCAATGGTGTGACCATGTCAGGAATTCAGATCCCATGTCCTTAATAATAAGGGACAAAGAAATGAAATGAAAATCGCTTATTGTCACAAGTAGGCTTCAAATGAAGTTACTGTGAAAAGTCCCTAGTCGCCACATTCCGGTGCCTGTTCGGGGCGGCAGTACAGGAATTGAACCCGCGCTGCTGGCCTTGTTCTGCATTACAAGCCAGCTGTTTAGCCCATTGTGCTAAATGTATAATTTTAAGTATATTTGTGTGTGTGTATTAAGAAAATTAATAATTGGTTTCAGTTTAATTTAGGTTCTGTTTATGAACCTTGGTGCCCGACAGTCTAGATCAGTGTTTTTCAAACTTTTTCTCCCACGACCCACTTTTGCCAACCGGCTGACCTTCACGACACACTCCGGATGACATGCCACTTTTGCTTACCTTTAATGTGACACGTGAGTGTGCTTGGTCCTCACAATCTCACTCCATTCAGGTTCACAGGAGGAGAGGGCTATGCACATGTCAGGTGCAGAGTTCAGCCGGTTCCTTTGTATTGTCTTCATCTTTGTGAGAACAGAAAATCCAATATTGCACATATAGGTCATTGTGAAGGACAAGAGCAACAAAATGCTTGTTTTACTCAGCACTGGATACTCAGAGATGCTACTCCAGAATGTTGACAACCTCATGGACTTGTAGCATGTTTTTAATGTGTTGTCACAGGTCATATTCAGAAGTTCAGTCTCCATGTTGTGAGTCAGCTGTGAGTTAATAATTGACTCTGGGGTCCCAAACTCAAAGGAATCTTTCACCCACCTCTTCTGAAACTTCTCAGGAAAGTAGTGACAACTGTTGATCAGCACAGACTGATGTGACTTGATAAGGCTTGCCAGTCTATTGACAGTTCCTTTACTCACACTGTTTTCTTTGATGTGTTGTAGCAGTGTGGGGAACATATAATAGTTTTAGCTTTGTAGTCGCACTTGCCAAACTTTTAGTGACTTTAGGCAAGCATCTATTTCTTGACAGCGCTGAAAACAATCATCATCCTTCCCTTGCAATTTCAGTTCATTTAGAATTGTAAAGATGTCTGCAAGGTGAGACATAGTTAGCATCCAAGTTTCATCATCAAACAAATCAGCCAGATAGACAATTTCTCAAGGAGGACAACGTGGATTTCATGCCTCTGTTTGTAAACTCTGCCAGGCACCCGACACCATGACAGCCAATTACCTCTGTTTGGAACAATAAATGTGTGAGCTCAGCCCCATATTGGAACACAGAGGGCAGGATTCTCTGACTGAGCCTGGAGAATCCCGTCCGAAGTCAATGGACTTCTCCATTGTCTATCTCTCACCCTTGGCATTCTTGCAGCGGGCAGGGCAGAAGAATCCAGTCACTTCAAGATCGGATGCAATTCCTTTCGATGCCAGTGCCTCACAGTGAATGATAATAATAACTTATTGTCACAAGTAGGCTTCAATGAAGTTACTGCGAAAAGCCCCTAGTCACCACATTCCGGCGCCTGTTCGCGGTGGCCGGTACGGGAATTGAAACCACGCTGCTGGTCTTGTTCTGTATTACAAGCCAGATGTTTAGTCCACTATGCAATGATTACAAATAATTGGGGGGCATGGTGGCACAGTGGTTAGCACAGTTGCCTCACAGGGGCAGGGATCTGGATTCAGTTCCGGACTTGGGTGACTGTGGAATTTGCACCTTTTGTTTGTGTCTGTGTGGATTAACTCCCACAGTCCATAGATGTGCAGGTTAGGTGGAGTGGCCCTGCTAAATTGCCCCTTAGTGTCCAAAGGTGTGCAGATTAGGTGGGGTTACAGAGATAGGGCAGGGAGCTGAGTCTGTGTGGAGTGTTCTTTCAGAGGGTTGGTGCAGACTCGATGAGCCAAATGGCCTCCTTCTGCACCCGAGAGATTCTATGAATTACCTGACTAGCTGCCTCCTTAATCCTTACTATAACTCCACTGTTTTTCCCAGTCATGTTGGCTGCCCCATTACTTGTGATTCCTCTACAATGAACCCAGTCAAACCCACACTTTCCAACCAAGTAGCTATTCAACACTTCAAAAATCTGTGTGGCAGTCGTGCTTATTGGTAATGTCAGGCAGCACAATGCATCCTCAACAAATTCATTACGCCAAAGATATCTAATGTAAACTACCAAAGACGCACAATCTGAAGCATCTATACTTTCATCCAGTTCTATTGAGAACTCCTGTGCTGACTTTACACAAGAAATAAACTAGACTTCTAAATTCTCAGCAATATCACAAATTCGGTGAAGTTGCTGTGTGGGATGCATTTCAATTTGTGAGCTGACTTCTCGGGCGGGATTCTCCGTAATCGGCGCGATGTCCGCCGACCGGCACCAAAAACGGCGCTAATCAGTCCGGCATCGCGCCGCCCCAAAGGTGCGGAATTCTCCACATCTTGAGGGGCCGAGCCCTTACCTTGAGGGGCTAGGCCTGCGCCGGACTGATTTCCGCCCCACCAGCTGGCGGTAAAGGCCTTTGGTGCCCCGCCAGCCGGCGCGGAAATGACTTTGCCTGGCGGCGCATGAGCGGGAGCGTCAGCGGCCGCTCACGGCATCCCCGCGCATGCGCAGTTGAGGGGGTCTCTTCCGCCTCTGCCATAATGGAGACCATGGCGAAGGCGGAACAAAAAGTGTGCCATCACGGCACAGGCCTGCCCGCGGATCGGTGGGCCCCGATCGCGGGCCAGGCCACCGTGGGGCACCCCCCGGGGCCAGATCGCCCCGCGCCCCCCCCCCAAGACCCCTGAGCCTGCCTGTGCCGCCGTGTCCCGCCGTCCCAAAGGTGGTTCAATCCACGCCGGCTGGCGTGGGTTGACAGCGGCGGGACTTCGGCCCATCGCGGACCGGAGAATCGCCGGGGGATTCCCGCCGACCGGTGGCGGAGAATTCACGACACGGTGGGGGCGGGATTCACGCCGGCCCCCGGCGATTCTCCAACTTGGTGGGGGGTCGAAGAATCACGCCCCTCATCTAGGACCATGGGCGGGATTCTCCGACCCCCTCGCCGGGTCGGAGAATCGCCGGGGGCTGGCGTGAATCCCGCCCCCACCGGTTGCCAAATTCTCCGGCAGCGGAGGTTCGGCGGGGGTGGGAATCGTGCCACGCCAGTTGGCGGGCCCCCCCCCGGTGATTCTCTGGCCCCGGATGGGCCGAAGTCCCGCTGCTGGAATGCCTGTCCCGCCGGCGTGGATTAAACCACCTCTCTTACTGGCGGGACAAGGCGGCGCGGGCAGGCTCCGCGGTTCTGGGGGGGGCACGGGGCAATCTGGCCCCAGGGGGTGCCCCCACGGTGGCCTGGCCCGCGATCGGGGCCCACCGATCCGTGGGCAGGCCTGTGCCATGGGGGCACTCTTTTCCTTCTGCCTTCGCCATGGTCTCCACCATGGCGGACGCGGAAGAGACCCCCCTCCACTGCGCATGCGCGGGGATGCCGTGAGCGGCCGCTAACGTTCCCGCGCATGCGCCGCCCGGCAATGTCATTTCCGCGCCAGCTGGCAGGGCACCAAAGGCCTTTCCCGCCAGCTGGCGGGGCGGAAATCAGTCCGGCGCGGGCCTAGCCCCTCAAGGTTAGGGCTCGGCCCCCCAAGATGCAGAGGACCTTTGGGGAGGCGTGATGCCGGACTGATTTGCGCCGGTTTTGGCGCCGGTCGGCGGACATCACACCGATTATGGAGAATTTCGCCCCGTATGAGCCATGTTTAATGCTGCAGGGAGAATAAATCTCTCGATTAGAGCGTGGGGCATTTTCTCTTTAGCCACATGGTAAGCTACTATGTAAGAACCTAATTGTGCTTTGTCGTTCTGTGTTAAGTTTCTGCTGAGCACTTTAGCTGATGGTTAAAGTTCTCACTGCATCCTTTGAAAAAAATCAAGCAGTTTGTCCTCAAAGTCATCATGTTTAGTCTTCAAATGTCTTTCAGATTTTGAGGATTTTAAACTCTCATTTGCTGGTACTTACCTGCATATAACACACATGGGGCTGGATTGTCCACAGCTCCCCGCCAAAATCGTGTTTGGCGTGGGGGCGGAGAATCGTCGTTCCCAACTGGGCCCCGCTCGTCCGTCAATCACGCCGTGCGGCTGGGGGGGCCTTTGGCAGACGCCCTTAAGCTGATTTTCCGACGGCGTGGTTCTAACTACGTATGGCCGGTCGGGACTGCTTTCGGAGCACTGCGCCTTCCTCAGGTGCGTAGTGCTCCTAAAGCTAGTGTTTGAAACAAACCTGTTGGACTTTAACTTGGTGTTGTAAGACTTCTTACTGTGCTCACCCCAGTCCATCACCAGCATCTCCACATCATGGATACCTCAGGAAATCGGGGGCGATTCTCCGATATGCCGTCGCGTTTGACGATGGCGCGAACAGGGCCCGGGCATGTCCTATTCTGGCCCCAACAGGGGGCCAGCACGGCGCTAGAGCCGTTCACGCCGCTCCAGCCTCTGTACCGCCGCACCAACCCATGCATGTGCAGTTGGGGCAGCTCAATCCTGCGCATGCGCAGTTGGGCCGTGTCATCCTGCGCGCGCAATTCTTACACGCGCCAGCCCTGACGCAATATGGCGTGGCAGAATGTAGGCCCGGGGGGGGAGAGGCCGGGCCGTCGATCGGTGGGTCCCGATCGTGGGCCAGACCTCTTCGGAGGACCCCCCCGCGGTGAAGGAGCCCCCCCCCCCCCCCACAGGCCGCCCCCCAAGCGTTCCCGCAGAGTTCCCGCCGGCAGCGACCAGGGGTGGATGGCGCCTGTCATATCGGAGCGGCCGCTTGGCCCATTCTGGCCGGAGAATCGCCGCTCGCCCTTTGCGGCGATTCTCCGAGCGGCCCAGCGCGATTTGTGCGGCGCTGGTTTCGGGAGGGTTGGGAGAATCACATGTGGGGGTTGGGGCTCGTGGCACGATTCGCGCAGTGCCCCGGCGATTCTCCCACCCGGCGGGGGTTAGAGAATCCCACCCATCATCTTTATACTGCTTTGATCCCGATTTGAGTTGTTCACCAGAGGCCCTGGAGCTCTGTACAGAGCTAACACTAGCACTGCTCTGTCCTGCCATGGACTCTCCTGTGCAGCCCTCTCCAGCAGATTTTGATCCTGGCATGTAGGTACACGACCTATTTGTGTCTGACTGTCTCTTCCTTGCAACAAAACAATCCATCTTCACAATCCTCTTGTCTTGCTTTCTAGCAGCTATTAAATTAAAGAATCTCTCCTCCATGATTTCATGTCAAAAGCACGTACATACAGGGCATGTGACCTGCTCAGTGCTGTCATTTATGGCCAGAAGACTGCGTCGTTCTCATTTAAAAGCCGATAGCGGCCAGCCACCATTCTGAGTTTAAAAGTCAATAGGAGCTATTGAATGCTTCTCCCGTGAACAGGATCACCATGGGAACACCATGACCAATCGCTCTGTGACACTACTGACACCCGCCCACGACCCACCCATGGTCACGGCCCGCACTTTGAAAAATCCTGGTCAAGATAGACTTGTCAATAAAAATCTTTTAGGTTTGTATGTATACATTTTAGCGAGATCTTAAAACCCTTGAAGTTAAAGAGATGGGTTAAAAGGGGTTATAAGAACTAGGAGCAGGAGTAGGCCATCTGGCCCCTCGAGCCTGTTCCACCATTCAATGAGATCATGGCTGATCTTTTGTGGACTCAGCTCCACTTTCCGGCCCGAACACCATAACCCTTAATCCCTTTATTCTTCAAAAAACTATCTATCTTTATCTTAAAAACATTTAATGAAGGAGCCTCTACTGCTTCACTGGGCAAGGAATTCCATAGATTCACGGGTGAAGAAGTTCCTCCTAAACTCAGTCCTAAATCTACTTCCACTTATTTTGAGGCTATGCCCCCTAGTTCTGCTTTCACCCGCCAGTGGAAACAACCTGCCTGCATCTATCCTATCTATTCCCTTCATAATCTTATATGTTTCTATAAGATCCCCCCTCATCCTTCTGAATTCCAACGAGTACAGTCCCAGTCTACTCAACCTCTCCTCGTAATCCAACCCCTTCAGCTCTGGGATTAACCTAGTGAATCTCCTCTGCACACCCTCCAGTGCCAGTACGTCCTTTCTCAAGTAAGGAGACCAAAACTGAACACAATACTCCAGGTGTGGCCTCACTAACACCTTATACAATTGCAGCAGAACCTCCCTAGTCTTAAACTCCATCCCTCTAGCAATGAAGGACAAAATTCCATTTGCCTTCTTAATCACCTGTAGCACCTGTAAACCAGCTTTTTGCGACTCATGCACTAGCACACCCAGGTCTCTCTGCACAGCAGCATGTTTTAATATTTTATCATTTAAATAATAATCCCTTTTGCTGTTATTCCTACCAAAATGGATAACCTCACATTTGTCAACATTGTATTCCATCTGCCAGACCCTAGCCCATTCACTTAGCCTATCCAAATCCCTCTGCAGACTTCCAGTATCCTCTGCACTTTTTGCTTTACCACTTATCTTAGTGTCGCCTGCAAACCTGGACACATTGCCCTTGGTCCCCAACTCCAAATCATCTATGTAAATTGTGAACAGTTGTGGGCCCAACACTGATCCCTGAGGGACACCACTAGCTACTGATTGCCAACCAGAGAAACACCCATTAATTCCCACTCTTTGCTTTCTATTAATTAACCAATCCTCTATCCATGCTACTACTTTCCCCTTAATGCCATGCATCTTTATCTTATGCAACAACCTTTTGTGTGGCACCTTGTCAAAGGCTTTCTGGAAATCCAGATATACCACATCCATTGGCTCCCCGTTATCTACCGCACTGTTAATGTCCTCAAAAAATTCCACTAAATTAGTTAGGCACGACCTGCCCTTTATGAACCCATGCTGCGTCTGCCCAATGGGACAATTTGCATCCAGATGCCTCGCTATTTTTTCCTTGATGATAGATTCCAGCATCTTCCCTACTACCGAAGTTAAGCTCACTGGCCTATAATTACCCGCTTTCTGCCTACCTCCTTTTTAAAAAAAAAAAAAATTTATTAAAGTTTTTTAACACAACTTTTCTCCCTGACAAACAATAACCCCCCCCCTCGTAACAAAAAAAACGAGAAATCGCGCAGAGCAAGATATATACATGGCAAAATGATATATTTACACAGCTTTGTACACTGGCCCTCACCCGTACGTGCCAGTTTCCCCAACCCTTCATGTTATCTCTTGCTCATCCACCCTCTCAGGCAGTCCCCCCTTTCTCCCCCCACTCCCAGGACGTCCCCTCCACACCCCCCCCCCCCCAAGGTTGCTGCTGCCGCTGACCGACCTTCCTCTAACGCACCACGAGATAGTCTAGGAACGGTTGCCACCGCCTGAAGAACCCCTGCGCAGACCCTCTCAAGGCGAACTTAATCCTCTCCAACTTTATGAACCCAGCCATATCATTTATCCAGGCCTCCTTCCACATTAGCAAGATCCTTTGCTGGGCTATTAGAGATGCAAAGGCCAGAATGCCGGCCTCTTTCGCCTCCTGCACTCCCGGTTCGTCCACTACTCCAAATATAGCTAGCCCCCAGCTTGGCTTGACCCGGACTTTCACCACCTGAGATATTGCTCCCGCCACTCCTCTCCAGAACCCCTCCAGTGCCGGGCATGACCAAAACATATGGACATGGTTCGCCGGGCTCCCTGAGCACCTTCCACATCTGTCCTCTACCCCAAAGAACCTACTCAACCTCGCCCCCGTCAAGTACGCTCCGTGGACCACCTTAAATTGTATCAGGCTGAGCCTGGCACACGAGGAGGAGGAATTAACCCTACCTAGGGCATCAGCCCACAGACCTTCCTCAATCTCCTCCCCCAGCTCCTCCTCCCATTTACCCTTCAACTCTTCTACCAGCGCTTCCCCCTCTTCTTTCAACTCCTGGTGTATTTCCAACACCTTTCCCTCCCCGACCCATACACCCGAGATCACCCTATCTTGAACTTCTTGTGCCGGGAGCAACGGGAATTCTCTCACCTGTCGCCTCACAAAAGCCCTCACCTGCATATATCTAAAGGCATTTCCCGGGGGTAACTCGAACTTCTCCTCCACTGCCCCTAGGCTCGCAAACGTCCCGTCGATGAACAGGTCCCCCATTCTTCCAATCCCCGCCCGATGCCAGCTCTGGAACCCCCCGTCCATCTTCCCCGGGACAAAACGGTGGTTACCCCTGATCGGGGACCACACCGATGCTCCCATTGCACCCCGGTGCCGTCTCCACTGGCCCCAGATCCTTAGTGTTGCCGCCACCACCGGGCTCATGGTATACCTCCAAACAGTGGTGTCACGTTTGTTAATTTCCAATCCGCCGGGACCACCCCAGAGTCTAGTGAATTTTGGTAAATTATCACTAGTGCATTTGCAATTTCCCATGCCATCTCTTTTAGCACTCTGGGATGCATTCCATCAGGTCTAGGAGACTTGTCTACCTTTTGCCCCGAAAGGGTTGAAAGTTCAATGATTCTGAAAAACAAAGCACAAAGTAGAAAATCTGTACTAAAATAACCAAAATACTGCAGATTCTGGGATCTGAAACAAGAACAAGAAAATGCTGGAAAAACCCAGCAGGTCTAGAATCACAGAATCCCTCTTCAATCAATGGTGCCGCGAGACCACATCTGGCGAAGGGAATGTGCTGAGTGGATGCAGGAAGGGTGTCTCTCTTCCGGGAACTCAGAAGGCCAACAATTTTAGCACAAAAAGAGGCTACAAAAACTGTTGAAAAGCCCCCCTCCCCCCGCAAGACCACAATGACAGAGAAATGCCAGGAAATAACTCTAGGATCCGGAAAAATGGTAGAATCAGCAAAAGCTTAGAGAAGAAGAATGGGACTTCCGGGAGCATGAGGGATGAGTCGGAGGCGGCCACGCCCAAGCAGGCTGGGTCACTGGGGTTTGCGCTGGTCTACCTACCGATAATTGAGTGGATGGACATCCTAACTCAAGAGCTACTAAGACACAGGGATGCCATCAAGCTCGAAATGATGACAGCAGTGAAGACGGCGATCGCAGATGTGTAGACCCCTTCAAGGCGGTGCTAGAAAAGGCAGAGCATCGGTTAGAGGCACAAATGGCGACAATCAGAGACCTGGGGAAAACGGCGACCCACTGACCAGACAGAATCGCCTCCTTGGAGACAGAAATGGGGATGCAAGGGACGTTGAAGGTCGAGGACCAGGAAAATAAATTGTGCCGCAAAAACCTCCGCATCATAGGTCTGGTGGATAGTATCGAGGGCAGAAACACCATGGAATATATGGCCAAGATGCTGGATAAGAAGAGAGGGAGAAAGAGCTTTCCCAAACCCCTGGAGATAGACAGAGCCCACAGGTCACTCAGGCCAATGCCTAAAGCGGGTGAACAACCCAGGGCCATCATAGCAAAACTTCACCGGTACCAGGATGGGGAGATGATTCTGAACTGGGCAAAACATGCAGTCCTGCCAGTGGAAGGCCATTCGATTTAGTGTAGTAGGACATTGGGGCAGCTGTGGCCAAGCGCCTCACTGAATTTAACGCAGCCAAGGCAGCCCTTTACAAGAATGGATTACGGTGTGGAATGCTGTACCCGTCCAAACCGGGTAACCTTCCAGGGGAAAGAGTACTACTTCATCATACTGGCCGAGGCAGATGGGTTCGTGCACAGACATGGGCTGGGAAGGCAGTGGTAACAGTGGAAACAAACTCCATTTAAGGAAAAGAAAAGGACAATTGCTCAGGATAGACCTGCTCGCTTTCAACCTAACTGAGTCCCAGAAAGGAGGGGGTGAGAGTGATATGGTGCAGAGACAGGTGAGGGAAGGGAGGGGGGGGGCAAGAACAACAGGTGGGGAGGATAAAGATTGCTTCCAGGGGACGGCCACCAACGCAGGGAAGTACAGATGAGGGGGGAGCCACAGAACAGCTCCAACCAGGGAAGGAATACCTGGCAGATGACCGGGGGGGGGGGGGGGTTGACAATGGGGGGAAGGGAAAAAGGACAGGAGGGAGGAGACAAAAGAAGTAGACTGACCCATAGAAGGAGAATTGCGAGGTAGGAGGAAGGGCTGGGTGGGTAGAATGCTGGTTACAACAGCTCACACATCGTTGCAGCAAAAACAATAACGCCAGGAACAACCATCTTGGTGGACCCCCAAACAAAGGGAAACCCCAGAGTGCAGGGACACATCCACATGGAATAAATAGCAATGGCAGCCATCTTGGATGACCCCTGGACAAAGAGAAACTCCAGAGCACAGGGGCGCAGCCACATGGTGAGCATGGTGGCCAAGGCCATCTTGGATGGCCCCCAGACAAAGCAAAACCCGGTGTGCAGGGGTGCATCCACAAGGTAAGTATGGGTTGACACAGCCAGAGGGCTTATGTTATCTTCCTCCATGAAACACATCTGAGGGCTAAGGACCGACTGCAGATAAGAAAAAGCTGGGTGGGTCAGACATACCAATAGTGTTATGGGACGAGGCGAGGGGGGTCGCCATACTACTAAACAAGAAGACAGCCTTCACAGCGACAAAGACAGTTACGGACCCAGGGGGAAGGTATGTCATGGTTAGAAGCACCAATGGTCCTTGTAAACATGTACGCTTCCAACTGGAACGAGGCGGAATTCATGAAAAAAAACATGGCAGAAATCCCCGGATTAGACACACACTGACTTAGCATGTTGGGGGGGGGAGGTACTTTAACTGCATACAGGACCCAAGGATCGACAGATCCTCCCCCAAATCGGGGAAATTAACAAATATGACAAGAGAGCTGAACGGCTTCCTAGAGCAGATGGGGGAAGAGGACCTCTGGAGGTTCACACACCCAAGGGAGAAGGAGTTCTTCTCCCAATTCCACAGGGTCTACTCTTGGATCAACCTCTTGTTAGCGGGAAAATAGGTGCCTCCAGGGGTAATAGGAGCGGAATACTCCACAATCGTAATCTCCGACCAGGCTCCACAGTTCGTGGATGTGATGTTGGAGATGGACCGGGCTTAACCCCCCCCCCCATAGACGGCATTTTGCAATCGGATATCACAAGCCATAGACGGGTATGTTACCAACAACCAATGGGGCGGTCTCACCCCCGCTGAAGGCGGTGACCAGGGAGGAAATTATTGTATTCAAGGTGTGCAAAAACAGGAAGGAGAAGGCAGCTAGGCAACAGCTGGTCACCTCCATACTAGAGGTGGACCGGCAGTACTCCACTGACAGTACTCCACCGCCCCAACCATGACATTACTGGTGGAGAGGAAGAAATTACAAATGGACTGTCTCTTGGTCTCCACCGGGAAAGCAGTGCACCAGCCCCGTCAAACACGGTGGCGGGGGGGGAGACTTTTTATGAATGTGGATACAAAGCCAGCTGCCTACTGGCTCACCAGTTAGGAAGCAGACATCATTGACAGGTGCTGCAAGCTAGTCGCAGCACTGGAACAGATCAACAAACACTTTGCAACCTTCTACTGAGGGCTGTACATCTCCAAGCCCCAGGAGGGGGACTCGAAGATGAAGCAGTTCCTCAATAGAATGGGCATGTTGGTCATGGCGGAAGATAGGAGGTGGGGCCTGGAAGCACCATTTAAACTGAGGGAAGTCATGAAGAGTATCAGCTTCATACAGGCGGGGAAGGCGCCGGGGCCGGATGGATTCCCGGCAGACTTCTACAAACCATTTGCACCCGCACTGGCCCCGCACCTGCAGGAGATGTTCGCAGACTCGCTCGTAAGGGTTATACTGCCACCAACGCTGACCCAAGGCCAGCTGATACCCAAAAACGACAAAGACCCGACGGAATGCAGGTCCTACAGACCAATCTCACGCTTAAACGCTGATGCAAAGATATTGGTGAAGGCTCTGGTGAGGCGGCTGGAGAGCTGCGAGATAAAGGTAGTCACGGAAGATCAGTCGGGTTTTGTCAAAGGCAGCTAACAGTGAACGTCAGGTGCCTGCTGAACATGATGACCCCATCCGGGGAGAGAAAACCAGAAGTGATCATCTCTATGGACGTAGAAAAAGGCCTTCAACAGAGCCGAATGGAAATACCTCCCAGAGGAACTTGGAACAGTTTGGGTTCAGGCCTGTGTTTACCTCCTGGGTGGAACTATTGTATAGTGCTCCCATGGCGAGCATATGGGCAAACACCACCAGCTCTAAATACCTAATGCTGCACAGACGCACGAGGCAGGAATGCCTTTTATCCCTGCTAATGTTTGCCCTGGCAATCGAACCTCTGGTGATTGCCCTCAGAGCGGTGAAGGGGGTGGAGAGGTATCCAAAGTGGAGACAGAGAGCATAGAGACACACACTGTGCGGAAGTCCTGCTCCTCTAAATCTCAAACCCCCAGCATGGAAGGGGTAATGAAACTCATGAAAGAGCTTGGAGTCTTCTCAGGTTACAAGCTTAACCTGGGCAAGAGCCGATCTTCCCTATGAACCCGCTGGGGGGATTGCCATTCAAACGGACCCAGACTAAATTCCACTATCTGGGGATCCAAATAGCCTACGACTGGACACGGATCCACAAATGGAACCTGTCAAGGAGGTGGAAGTCAAAAAGGACGTGTAGAGGTGGGTTCCACTCCCGGGCAGGGAAAGTGCAGACGATCAAAATGAACGTGCTGCCCTGGTTCCTCTTCCTGTTCCTCTTCCACTAGGGGCAGCACGGTAGCACAGTGGTTAGCACTGTGGCTTCACAGCACCAGGGTCCCAGGTTCGATTCCCCGCTGGGTCACTGTCTGTGCGGAGTTTGCACGTTCTCCCTGTGTCCGCGTGGGTTTCCTCCGGGTGCTCCGGTTTCCTCCCACAGTCCAAAGACGTGCAGGCTAGGTGGATTGGCCATGCTAAATTGCCCGTAGTGTCCATAAGGGTTGGGAGGGATTATTGGGTTGCGGTGATAGGGTGGAAGTGAGGGATTAATGTGGGTCGGTGCAGACTCGATGGGCCGAATGGCCTCCTTCTGCACTGTATGTTCTATGTAACCTATGTTCAGATCCCTCCCAAGACCTTTTTCAACACAGTCGACAGGTTAATCATGATGTTTCCGGCCTGGCGGAATTTCACAGGCTGGGGAATATAATATTCGTCAGCCATGGATCGGAAGAGGGCTTCCACAGGACATGGAAGCCGTTCATCAACTTGTTTCAAGACCTGTTCGTAGCCAGCAACCAATTAAGGGGGGGGGACACAAACTAGCCATGGAACAGATAGGAGAAAGAACGGGGGGAGCGAACACTTACAAGTGGAATACGAGGGACAAGCAGGAAGGACAAGAGCCCCAGAAGACTGGCTCGTAGGCAAGCTATAGCCTGAACCAAACTGTACATAAGGGTCTGTAAATGCATGCCTTGGCCATGGGGGTGGCATGCTAGCACAGTGGTTAGCACAGTTACTTCACAGCTCCAGGGTCCCAGGTTCGATTCCCGCCTTGGGTCACTGTCTGTGCGGAGCCTGCACGTTCTCCCCGTGTCTGCGTGGGTTTCCTCCGAGTGCTCCGGTTTCCTCCCACAGTCCAAAGATGTGCAGGTGGATTGGCCGTGCTAAATTGCCCTTAGTGTCCATAAAAGGTTAGGTTGGTTACGGGGATAGGGTGGAGGTGTAGGGATAGGGTGGAGGTGTGGGCTTAGGTAGGTAGGGTGCTCTTTCCAAGGGTTAGTGCAGACTCAATTAAAAATTAGGGCAGCACGGTAGCACAGTGGGTAGCGCTGTCTGTACGATGTCTGCACGTCCCCCAGCGTCTGCGTGGGTTTCCACCGGGTGCTCCGGTTTCCTCCCACAGTCCAAAGATGTGCAGTTTAGGTGGATCGGTCATGATCAATTGCCCTTAGTGTCCATAAAAGGTTAGGTTGGTTACGGGGATAGGGTGGAGGTGTAGGGATAGGATGGAGGTGTGGGCTTAGGAAGGTAGGGTGCTCTTTCCAAGGGTTGGTGCAGACTCGATTAAAAATTAGGGCAGCACGGTAGCACAGTGGGTAGCACTGTCTGTACGATGTCTGCACGTCCCCCAGTGTCTGCGTGGGTTTCCACCGGGTGCTCCGGTTTCCTCCCACAGTCCAAAGATGTGCAGTTTAGGTGGATCGGTCATGATCAATTGCCCTTAGTGTCCAAGAAAAAAACGTTAGGTGGGGCTACTGGGTTACGGGGTTAGGGTGGAGGCTTGGCCTTGAGTAGGGTTCTCTTTCTAAGGGCTGGTGCAGATTCGATGGGCCGAATGGTCTCCTTCAGCACAGTAGATTCTATGATTCATCAGCAGACTCCTGTGAATTTGTTCAATAACTTTCCTCCACAGCTTCTTAAAAAGGTTAGGTTATATCAAGCCAGGTTTCACTCTGGGATCTCAGTTGTCCAGTATTAACATCAGCCAAGACGATAACAGCATTCTTCATTTAAAATTATGAGAGTGACCACTCTTTACATATAATTTATTTTTCTTTCTTTGTTTATCAGGAAACAAGAATTTATCTTTAGTATTGGATCTTCTTTCACTTGTGCAGATAAAGATTGGAGATCTTGAGGAAATGGGCAGTATTGATTTCAAGCTCCTTTACCATGGTATACTTGTTATTAATGTTACACTATCAATAGGTTTTTATAAGTTTTTCCAATTTGTGTTTGAGAACTCAGTCAGGCCCTAAGGCTATATGAACCTTGATATCAACCTTCACTCAATTTTCACTCGCTGGAATAGAATATAGTCAATCCCACCAACTCAGGAAGCAGAGCATAGGCCGTCATGGAATGGGCGAATGCCAAGGTGACTAATTATAGGCTGGCCCCAGTTGTTTCAACTTTGTGCCAGTTGGTTTGCAAGCTGTTAAGCCCTCTAGACCTCACACCCACCCACCCCAACACTGATGCCCTCCATTTCAACTCAATGCCATCTTAAGCCCCCAGCCTCTTCCTCCATGCCTTTTCATTGGTCCCATTTGAGCTTATACCCCCCACCTGACCCCCCATACTTCCTCATCTCCCCATGCCAATTCCATAACCACTCACTCAGTGTCCCCCATAGGCAGACCTCAGGAGCAACGTAGGGATGAGAAAAATTATCTTTGAACAGTTCAATACAGCTCTCACTCCTACATATTTGATAGTGAAAAAAATCTCATTCATGAAAGCCATTAAAAAGTCTCCTCAAATGATTAATCTCTTACAAAATCAAACACATTTCGGTATGGACCGCACATCAAAGACAGCTAATCCTTTGATAACCTCTTTAAACTGTCAAATAAACTGAACTCAGAAGCCTCCTGCTGCGGTAATTGTAGCTTTTGAAATTCCTCCAAATAATGACTAAATAATAGCCCTTGGGGAAATAACAAAGAACAAAGAAAAGTACAGCACAGGAACAGGCCCTTCAGCCCTCCAAGCCTGTGCCGACCATGCTGCCCTTCTAAACTAAAATCTTCTACATTTCCTGGGTCCGTATCCCTCTATTCCGATCCTATTCATGTATTTGTCAAGATGCCCTTTAAATGTCACTATCGTCCCTGCTTCCACCACCTCCTCCGGCAGCGGGTTCCAGGCACCCACTACTCTCTGTGTAAAAAAACATGCCTCGTACATCTCCTCTAAATCTTGCCCCTCGCACCTTAAACGTATGCCCCCTAGTAATTGACCCCTCTACCCTGGGAAAAAGCCTCTGACTATCCACTCTGTCTATGCCCCTCATAATTTTGTACACCTCTATCAGGTCGCCCCTCAACCTCCGTCGTTCCTGTGAGAACAAACCGAGTTTATTCAATCGGAGAATCCCCGGGGGGGGGGGGGGGGGGGGGGGGGGTGCGGCGGCGTGAATCCCGCTCCGCTGCTGGCTGCCGTATTCTCCGGCGCCGGTTTTTGGCCGGGGGCGGGGATCACGCCGTTGGCAGCAGCCCTCCCCCCGGCAATTCTGCGGGCCCCGATGGACCGAGTGGCCGTCGGTTCCTGGCCAGTCCCGACGGCGTGGATTAGACATTTAGACTTGGACCTACACAGCGGAACCTGGCAGGTAAGTCGGCTGGTGCGGTCCTGGAGGGGGGGGTAGCATAGGGCTAAATCGCTGCCTTCACGTTGATGTCTTGTGCTAGCCATTTTCAATCCCCAAATTTGACTGTTTTATGTAAATCAGAAAAGAATATAACTTAGAATAATGAGTAAATTTTAACACTGATATTTTTATCCTTCAGTATTTGTATAATATGCACATATAATGCTTGTTAAATAGTAAAAATTGCTGAAATTAAAAATAAATGTTTTGTTTGTATTTTTGAAGTGAGTAACTTGGCAGGAAAATGCAAAACCATGAATACAGATATTCTCCAACCTGCTTTTAATTTCTTCTACTGCAGTTTGAAGCAGACCTCGAGCCACAACAAAAATAGAGGTAGTTAATAATCTTGAACTTTATGCATTTTTTGTTACTGTTTCAGATGTAGAAAAACAATGAAAGTCCTCTAGCAGAGATAGGTCACTTGTGAGATTTGGCAAAACATCCTGTAAGTGATATCTGGGGCGTCATTCTCCGCCGGCGGGAGTCTCCGTTTTGCCGGCGCCCGGGGGTTTCCCGACGGCGTGGGGCTGCCCCACAATGGGAAACCCCATTGACCGGCCGGTGTTACGGAGACTCCCGCCGGCCGGTCGGGGCAGAAATGTGGCGGGGCGGGTAGGAGAATTTCACCCCTGATGCTTCATGCTCCATTTTCAATCATTTGCTGCTGCAGCTTTCTATGGGTTTGATTTAGACTGCCTCACAGGTTTGTAGGATTTTCCTGAGAGTAAAGATTATCCAGCCATTCAATTGCAACACTTCAAAGGCTGTGAATCCATGGCTAAGAGGTGTTTGGCTTTTTCTTTCACAATAAATCCACATCTCCTTTAGCATGAAGCAAAAATGCTCAAAAATAGGGGTGACAAATTATTGACCCAAACAAACTTTAAAAAGGCACTGCAATCAATCAAGAGCTTGCAACACAGTGGGCAACACGGTAGCATTGTGGATAGCACAATTGCTTCACAGCTCCAGGGTCCCAGGTTCGATTCCGGCTTGGGTCACTGTCTGTGCGGAGTCTGCACATCCTCCCCGTGTCTGCGTGGGTTTCCTCCGGGTGCTCCGGTTTCCTCCCACAGTCCAAAGATGTGCAGGTTAGGTGGATTGGCCATGCTAAATTGCCCTTAGTGTCCAAAATTGCCCTTAGTGTTGGGTGGGTTTACTGGGTTATGGGGATAGGGTGGAGGTGTTGGGTAGGGTGCTCTTTCCAAGAGCCGGTACAGACTCGATGGGCCGAATGGCCTCCTTCTGCACTGTAAATTCTATGATAATCTATGAAACATGGCCACAACATTTTAAACCTTTGTCCGGTTTAGGATGATGATAGAAAAGAAATAGGCAACCTAGAGGAAAAATAATTAACTGGAGAAGAGCTGACTTCAATGGGACATGAATATGGAGCTGGGCCAGTTAGGCTGGAATGGTGGGAGAAAATTGTCGCTGAACAATGTAGCGCTTCAAAACAATTGTTCCGGACACATCACAGGTTTAAAGTCCTGGGAGCCATTTAGAGCTCGGTGTACACAGGAGACTAGAACTCAAAGAAACTCAGGCAGTGGCAGCTTAGTGAAGCACGCGGTTTCTGAGAGAGTTAGAATTGTGTCGGTGATGTGAGTGCAGCTTTGTGAATGCAGTCTCAGGAGAAGAGATTGAAATATCAGGAGTTGAGCAGTGGTTGATGCAGCCAGACTCAGAGCAGCTGTTGAGGGAATTCAGAGGCTAGATCTTCAAAATTCGTCAATTCTATTTGAATATTTATTTTCAGTGATTTTTTTTTCAAAGAATGACAACATAAGTTCTATAAACATATTATGTAACCACTTAAAATGTATTCATTGTTAATTATGCAGTTGTGTCGATGTTACTGTCTAATTCCTCTCTGATGGAGTTACTGGAGAAGATTTTAGAACAGACTTGGTCAGAGCAATCTCCTCTTGAACCTCTCCCTGATGATCTGGCTTGCTCTGTCTGGTTATTAACAGACTCTTTAATCCAAAACCAGACCAACTATAAATCAGAGGTGAGTAGTACAGGTACGGTAAAGGTTTCTCAAAAACGTCTAGACCTTATTTTAGAAGGCATTGCTGGAATGATTAACTGATAAATGTATTTAAATTTTATATCTGTGTTTTTAAAATGTTTGTACTTCCTGCTGTTCAAACATTTAAGCTTTCTTAATGTTAACATTTAACATTGAATCTGCTAATTAAACAAACCGAATGGAAGTGTTCTATGATTAAGGGGAGGCAGTGGTTTAGTGGTATTGTCACTAGACTAGTAATCCAGACCTAGGGTTATACTCTAGAATCCCAGGTTCGAATCCCACCATGGTAGTGAAATTTGAATTCAATAAAAATCTGGAATAAAAAATTAACATTGATGTAAAAGCCCTTCTTTTAAATCTGCCATCCTTACCTGCTCTGGCCTACATGTGACTCCAAACCCAGACTGCAATGCGGTTGACTCTTAACTGCCCCCTACTGAAATGGCCTAACAAGGGCAATTAGGGATGGGCAACAATGCTAGCCCAGCCAATGACGCCCACATCCCAAGAGCAAAAAAAACCCAGTTACCTCCAACAGTGTAGTTGCAGATTCTGGGGCGAAATTCTCCCCCAACGGCGGGATGCCCGCCGACTGGTGCCAAAGCCGCCGCAAATCAGACGGGCATCGCGCCGGCAAAAAGGTGCGGAAGTCTCCGCATCTTTGGCGGCCTAGCCCCAACATTGAGAGGCTAGGCCGACCCCGGAGGGATTTCCGCCCCGCCAGCTGGCGGAAATGGCGTTTGTTGCCCCGCCAGCTGGCGCGGAAATGCGGCGCATGCGCAGGAGCGTCAGCGGCCGCTGTCAGTTTCCCAGCGCATGCGCGGGAGCGTCAGCGGCCGCTGTCAGTTTCCCGCGCATGCGCAGTGGGGAGAGTCACTTCCGCCTCCGCCATGGTGGAGGCCGTGGCGGAGGCGGAAGGGAAAGAGTGCCCCCACGGCACAGGCCCGCCCGCGGATCGGTGGGCCCCGATCGCGGGCCAGGCCACCGTGGGGGCACCCCCCGGGGTCAGATCGCCCCGCGCCCCCCCCCAGGACCCCGGAGCCCGCCCACGCCGCCTGGTCCCGCCGGTAAATACCAGGTTTGATTTACGCCGGCGGGACAGGCAATTCCTGGGCGGGACTTCGGCCCATCCGGGCCGGAGAATCCAGCGGGGGGTCCCGCCAACCGGCGCGGCCGGATTCCCGCCCCCGCCCAATCTCCGGGAGCGGAGACTTCGGCGGGGGCGGGGGCGGGATTCACGGCGGCCAACGGCCATTCTCCGACCCGGCGGGGGGTCGGAGAATGATGCCCCTGGTCTCTATGAACTTTGGAGGAGCAAGTTTCTAAAAACTATAGATGGGATTCTCTGTCTGTTCATGGCAGTGGAATTCTCCAGTCCCGCTGCCGTGAATGAGAGATTTGGCTGAGTGACGATTTCCGGCAGCAGTGTGCCTGCCGCAAGTCCATTATGTCAGGAGAATTGTAGGAGAGCCCCAAAATGGGATTTAAGGCGGGCACAAAATAGTTTCCGATGATCCTGGCCCACTGCAGCTAACTGTTTCTTGGCGAGATCCTGATCACAGCTAATTTGCATTAATTTAAATCTCATTAGCACGATTAAAGTCGAATGCAGGGGCTTCTCGGTATTCTCCCACTCTCCCAGCTAGTAGTCACCGGGCATGAATCACTACTGGTCCTTAAAAGCGGGGACCAGGCTCCATGGACTCCAAGGGGGAAACAAGGAAGTGAGTACACCTCTCCACTTACCTCCAGCGAGCACAAGGGCATAGCAACCACTGGACAGAAGCCGCCGGTGGGGGGGGGGGAGGGAGGGGGGGGACTTGCGGGCCGACAAGGGAGCTGGGGATTGGGGGCCAGGGTTGGACTGGAGGGGGCCAGATCAGGGGTCTTCCCCAGGATGGGGTCGCTTTGGCTCTGTGAAGCCTTGAGGCCTGCTTTTATTCATTTATAATATTCCATAACAGGGCGAAGCATTGCTGTTACCTGTCTTTCCTAAAATCCTCTTACAGGACAGAGCCATTCTGCAGTTTGTTTCTTGGAGAAACGTTTCACTCCCCCTGAAGTTTCAGTAGGCTCTGTGGTTTCAATGTTACAGTGTGCCTTTCTTATCCCTTTGTACTTGGTTCTTTACATTGAATTTCACACCCCATTGACGTTTACAAGCCTCTTGATTGACTGAGGGTTATCTCAAAGGAGGAATTAGCTTTGTTTGTTTTTATAGCAATTCACAGTCCATTAACTCTGAATTGTTTCCAGCCGAGACTGCACATAGCCCGGTTTTTACAGTGGAGAGCTCCGCTTGCACTGTAGCGAGAGATCGGGACAGCCCCAAAGCAATCCACAACCTCCCCCCCACCCACCCCTCCCCCCGCAGCCGGAACCTTGGCACCCCTGACCCGATCCCGCACATACGTGTAACAAATGTCAACTTGGCACCTTCAACCTGGCACCACACATGCCAGCTAGCAGTACCACCTTGGTACCTTGGCCGTGCTAGGCTGGCAATGTCCAGGTACCCAGGTGGCACCAGCAATGCCAGGACACCACCCTGCCGAAAGGGAAAGCAGCTGGGGGCCACCGAACCCCTTGGCGATCCCCACGAGTGCCGTTCCATCTGGTCCCTATTTGTGTGGACCAGTAACTAATGGCACTCGCCCAAAGTTTGTGAGATGAATGGGATGAATCCTACAGCCTCAGGTACCTCAGGAATCTGTGCATTAGAGTGAGGCTAGCTGTCTCACTCTAATATACAGCTTTGCCAAAAAGTGATGGGCGGGATTCACCTCAAAACGTCTGGTGAGATTGCAGTCCCAGATTGGCAATGCCAGAGGACAGTGCTAGGTTGTCAGCTGCCAAGGGGCAGGGCCTGAAGGAGGAGACTGTGGCGACCTCATAACGGGGTGTCACTCACTTGGGTGGGATAAGATTTCTGAAGATTCACAACCCTTTGAAAGAAGACATTTTTCCACTTCTGAGTCCTAAATTGGTGTCATTATTGGCATGCCTGTACTAATTCCCTACCCAGCAAGCGTGCCGCATGGGACTTGTGGTAAACCACTGTTGAACCTGTATTAGGTGTTGTACGGTAGGACCTGTACTACAGGTTCGCTGGTGGTCCCTGCCTGCTGGCTCTGCCCAGGAGGCGGGGTATAAATATACATGTCCTCCAGCTAGCAGCCATTTCGCCAGCAGCTGTGGGATGCCACACATCTGATAGCAATAAAGCCTCAGTTGGATTCAACTATCGTCTTTGTCCAATTGATCGTGAGTCAATTTATTGCTATCCGTTTCTAAGGATGAACCTCCGTATCAAACCGGTTCGCTTGCAGCAGGATCCGCACTCAAGCGACGCCAAAAAGGACTTCCAGCACTGGCTAGCTTGCTTCGAAGCGTATATCAACATGGCACCAACCTCTGTTCCGGAGGCTCAGAAGATTCAGATTTTATATTCCAGGCTGAGCTCCAAAGTCTTTCCGTTAATCCACGACGCGCCGAACTACGCCGAGCCATGACTCGACTCAAGGACAACTACGCACAGAAAATGAACACGCTCTTCGCCAGACACGCACTCGCCACTCACTCTCAACTCCCTGGTGAGTCCATAGAAGACCTCTGGTGGGCCCTAATCCCACTAGTCTGGGACTGTGACTGTCAGGCCGTTACGGCCAAGGAACACTCAGACCTCCTTATGCGGAACGCTTTTGTGACTGTAATGGGGTCAGATCTCATACGCCAGTGGCTCCTAGAAGGGGCCACGTGCGACCTCGCAGAGACTAAAACGCTAGCGCTCTCCATGACGGTCGCCCTGCGCAATGTCCAGTCCTACACCCCCAGCCGTGCGGCCCACCCCTCCTACGCTTCGTGGACCCCACAGATAGCCGCCCCAGCGGGGGCGCTGCCCACCCAATACGCCTGCGCTGCATGCCAGCCAGCGAACCCCGGGGGGGGCCCGATGCTCTTTTTGCAGCCAACAGAAGCACCCCCGCCAATGCTGCCCGTGGGTGACTGGTAAGTAGTTTTTCTTTTCTTTTCCCTCAGGTGTTATCGTGCGGGGCGCAGAGGTTGCTGAGTGAGTGCTTGCTGAGAAGTGGAGTAAATTTTTTTTTAAACTTACTGTAGGGAGTTTCCAGCTGAATCCGGTCGGAGTGAGGACAGAGTGACTGCTGGGTAAGTAGTAAAGATTTAAATTGTTTGTGCAGACCAATAACAGCTGATTGCTGTTTTCGTGTGGGTCGCAGTGGTTGCTTATTAAGTGTTTTATTTTTACCTGTATTTAAGTTGGGCAGTTTCTAAACCCTAGACACTACACTTGTATTGTCCCCCACCCTTCCACCTCCTTTAACCTAAGGGGTAGAGTGAATAACAGGTGAGCTCTTTCTTCCTTTTTCTTGTTTTATATAGAGGGGATGGCAGGGAAGGCAGTGCAATGTTCCTCCTGCAGAATGTTTGAGGTGAGGGACGCCGTCAGTGTCCCTGCTAATTTCATCTGTGGGAAGTGCACCCATCTCCAGCTCCTCAGAAACCGCGTTAGGGAACTGGAGCTGGAGCTGGATGAACTTTGGATCATTCGTGAGGCAGAGGTGGTCATAGATAGAAGCTTCAGGGATGTAGTTACTCCGAAGAATAAAGATAGATGGGTGATGGTGAGAGGGGCTGGGAGGAAGCAGTCAGTACAGGGATCCCCTGTGGTCGTTCCCCTTAGTAACAAGTATACCGCTTTGGATACTGTTGTGGGGGGGGGGACTTACCAGGGGTAAGCCACGGGGTACAGGTCTCTGGCACAGAGTCTGTCCCTGTTGCTCAGAAGGGAAGGGGGGAGAGGAGAAGAGCATTAGTCATTGGAGACTCCATAGTTAGGGGGATAGATTGGAGATTCTGTGGGAACGAGAGAGACTCACGGTTGGTGTGTTGCCTCCCAGGTGCCAGGGTCCGTGATGTCTCGGATCGTGTTTTCGGGATCCTTAAGGGGGGAGGGGGAGAGGTCCCAAGTCATGGTCCACATGGGTACCAACGACATAGGCCAGGATAGGGATGTAAGACAGGAATTCAGGGAGCTAGGATGGAAACTTAGATCTAGGACAAACCGAGTTGTTCTCTCTGGGTTGTTACCCGTGCCACGTGCTAACGAAACGAGGAATAGGGGGCGGGATTTTCCGGAAACTGGCGCGATGTCCGGGACTTGGCGCCAAAAGCGGCGCGGATCACTCCGGCGTCGGGCCCCCCCCCCCCCCCAAACAACGGAAATTCTCCAGCCCCGAATGGGCTAGCAGCGGCATGACGCCATTCGCGATGGCGTCACCCGATGTGGACGGTGACGCCGTGTGGTGTCATTGACGGCGCATGGCGTGATGGCTCAAAAGATGCGCCCCCCCCACCCCGGAAGACCCAACAAGATGGCCGCCCGCCACGCAGCCCCGAGGTTCCAGGACCGCGACATCGAGGCACTCCTGGACGCAGTGGAGGAGAAGAGGGTGTCCCTGTACCCCGGACACGGCCGCAGGGTCGCCCCACGCCTCAGCCGGCGTCTGTGGAGGGAGGTGGCAGAGGCCGTCAATGCTGTGGCTCTGACACCACGGACAGGCACCCAGTGCCACAAGAAGGTGAACGACCTCGTCAAGGCAGCCAGGGTGAGTCCCCCCTCCCTGCCCGTTGTGCGGCACACTATACGCGCAACCGATGGCGTGCATTCATATACCTGTCTAACACTGTTGCCCTTTACTCCTGCCACCCACCCGCCCCCCGCAGGAGAAACGCACACACAATAGGGAGCATGAGAGGACTGGAGGGGGCCCAGCTGATGAGCGGCCACTCACCGTACATGAGGAAAGGGCCCTGGAACTGGCTGGCGGACCTGAGGACCGGGAGGTTGCCGATGCAGAGGTCGGGGGCCCACCAGCAAGTGAGCCACTGACAGCCTGTCCCCATATCCCCTCTCCCCCATATCCTCCTCCCCCATATCCCACCTCCCCCATATCCCCCCTCCCTCATATCCCCCCTCCCCGTATCCCCCTCCCCGTATCCCCCTCCCCGTATCTCCCATGTCCCCCACATCCCCCTTCCCCCATATCCTCCATATCCCCCTTCCCCCATATCCTCCATATCCCCCAAATCCCCCTCCCCATATCCCCCCTCCCCCGTATCCCCCACATCCCCCCTCTCCCATATCCACCCTCCCAATATCCCTCTCCCCCATATACCCATATCCACCCTCCCCCATATCCCCCCTCCCCATACCCCCCTTCCCCCAGATCCCCCACATCCCCCTTCCCCCATATCCCCCACATCCCCTTCCCCCATATCCCCCTTCCCCCATATCCCCCTTCCCCCATATCCCCCATATCCCCCTTCCCCCATATCCCCCCTCCCCCATATCCCCCTCCCCCATATTCCCCACATCCCCCTTCCCCCTTCCCCCATATCCCCCTTCCCCCATAACCCCCCTCCCCCATATCCCCCCTCCCCCATATCTCCCATCTCCCCCCTCCCCCATATCACCTGATCACCGCCTGTGTGTCTGACCTTGCATGCTTCATTGTGTATCGCAGGAGCAAACGTCGAGGCATTCATCCCCGCAGATGCCGACTGCCCGCAGGATGCCCCAGGGCGACCACGGGATACGTAGAGACCCGGACCCTCTGGCACGCGACGCCCGCAGGATGCCCCAGAGCGACCATGGGATATGGAGAGACCCGGTCCCTCTGGCACGCGATGCCCACAGGTGCCTCAGGGCGACAACGGGATACGGAGAGACCCGGACCCTCTGGCACGCGACGCCCACAGGGTGCCCCAGGGCGACCATGGGATACGGAGAGACCCGGACCCTATGGCACGCGACACCCACAGGATGCCCCAGGGCGACCATGGGAGACGGAGAGACCTGGAGCAATAGGGAGACGACGCCCCCGTCTCGTGCGGTTGCCGCGACGCAGGCGTGTGCCACCCAGCGAGGAGCGGGGCAGCCATAGGCCCCTGTCGCAGCTGAGCCACAAAACCACTACCCTGGACACCACTACTCAGGACACCCCTACTCAGGACGCCCCTACCCAGGACACCCCTACCCAGGACACCCCTACCCAGGACACCCCTACCCAGGACACCCCTACCCAGGACACCCCTACCCAGGACACCCCTACCCAGGACACCCCTACCCTGGACACCCCTACCCTGGACACCCCTACCCTGGACACCGCTACCCACGACACCGCTACCCACGACACCGCTACCCACGACACCCCTACCCAGGCCACCACTACCCACGCCACCCCTACCCAGGACACCCCTACCCAGGACACCCCTACCCAGGACACCCCTACCCAGGACACCCCTACCCAGGACACCCCTACCCAGGACACCCCTACCCAGGACACCCCTACCCACGACACCCCTACCCACGACACCCCTACCCACGCCACCCCTACCCACGCCACCCCTACCCAGGACACCCCTACCCAGGACACCCCTACCCAGGACACCTCCACCCAGGACACCCCTATCCAGGAGACCCCTACCCAGGAAACCGAAATACAGGACAGCGACACAGAGTGGATGGGTGGAGACGAACCGCCACCCCAAAGTACCATGGACTCAGAGTCGGACGATGCACACCACTCAACGCCACTGCTGTCTCCAACACCCTCCACCATCGCAGAGACACTCACCTCGGTTGGGCACTTTAGTGATGAGGCGTCTGGTACACTCACTGGTGTGCACAACACAGCCGTATAGGTACAGCAGGTGGAGGTAGGAGCAGCAGAGGGGCTGGGCGGTCGGAGGTCAGCCCGGCGCAAGCGAATATCTGCCGCTCCAGATGGATCCCGTGTTCCTGGAGTTACCACACCCACTCATAGCCCCGATGCAACCACCGAACCTGGGACGAGCGAAGAGGGTGACGGCCGGCTTGCAGCGGCTGCAGTCACAGGTGGAGGAGTGCACCACGTCCAGTAGCTGGGAGTGGTGCCGGTCATGCGTGCCACCCAGGCTGACACTGCACGGGTGGTGTCCGCTGAGGAGGCAATGGGTGCGACGGTGTCAGACAAGGGGAGCAGTATGCGAGGCCTGGGGCTTTCCGTGTGAGGTACCCTCAATAATGATGCTTAGAGATTAAACTGTAAAGAAGGCTTTATTAGACTAATAACTATGCGACAGCTAGGGACGAGAGCTGACTGTTACACAGACCATGAGGCAGGCCTTTATATGTGGCTCCCAGATGAGCGGAGCCAGAGGCGGAGTCCCCAGGGTTCCAAGCCCGGTCTTAAAGGGGACATCACCTTACATGATGATAAGGCAGTAACTGTTCATCACATTCACCCCCTGTTTAAAAAGGAGTCCAGCGGGGGTAAAGTGCCATCATAGGTCCAACCGTCTCGGTGGCCGGATCGTCCTCCTCGACCTCCTCAATTCGGGCGGTGGTGCGGCGGGCACGGACGTCCCGGTTGAGGGCACATCCGGGAGCACAGCGGTCGGAGCTTCGGTCCGGGTCGGGGCAGAGGAACTAGGCAGGGCCGGGGGTAGCGGAGCCGGCGCCGGCGGGGTGTGTAAAGGGGGGGCGCACGGTAGGAGCTCACCAACGGGTGGTAGGGCCGGAAGGGGGTGTGTTGTAGGGGGCGACGGGTCCTGCAGGGGAGCAGCGCGGGAAGAGGCGTCTGTGGTGGAGGATCCAGCGGGCGCCAGATCCCGGAGGGAAACCGTATCTTGCCTGCCGTCGGAGTACTCCACGTAGGCATAACTGGGGTTGGCGTGGAGCAGTCGGACCTTTTCAAATAGGGGGTCCGTTTTATGGCTCCTCGCGTGCCTCCGGAGAAGAACAGGTGCCGGAGCCATCAGCCAAGGTGGGAGCGAGACCCCAGAGGTAGACTTCCTGGGGAAGAGAAACAATCGGTCGTGAGGGGTCTCATTCGTGGCCGTGCAGAGGAGTGACCTAATGGAGTGTAGGGCATCGGGTAGGACCTCCTGCCAGTGGGTGGTTGGGAGATTTCTCGACCGCAGGGCCAGAAGGACAGTCTTCCACACGATCGGGTTCTCCCTCTCCACCTGCCCGTTTCCCCGTGGGTGAGCAGAACTGGTCGTTCTGCTCGAGGCGATGCCTTTGCTGAGCAGATACTGACGCAGTTCATCGCTCATGAACGATGTACCCCGGTCGCTGTGGATATAAGCGGGGAAACCGAACAGGGTGAAGATGCTGTGCAGTGCCTTAATCACCGTGGCTGAGGTCATGTCGGTGCAGGGAATGGCGAATGGGAAACGGGAGAACTCATCGATCACGGTGAGGAAATAGGCATAACGGTTGGTGGACGGGAGGGCCCCTTGAAGTCCATACTCAGTCGCTCAAAGGGGGCCAAGGCCTTCACGAGCCGAACCTTGTCTGGCCGATAGAAGTGCGGTTTGCACTCCGCACAGACCTGGCAGGCCCTGACCATGGCCTTGATCGAGTTGGTTGAGTAAGGTAGGTTGCGGGACTTGATGAAATGGACGAGCCGGGTAACCCCTGGGTGGCAGAGGTCATTGTGGATGGCTTGCAGGCGGTCCTCCTGCGCGTTGGTGCATGTGCCGCGGGTCAGGGCATCTGGGGGCTTGTTGAGCTGCCCTGGACGATACTTGATATCGTACGAGTAGGTGGAGAGTTCGATCCTCCACCTCAAAATTTTATCGTTTTTTATTTTGCCCCGTTGCGTGTTATCGAACATATAGGTGACCGACCGTTGGTCGGTGACGAGGGTAAACCTCCTACCGGCGAGGTAGTGTCTCCAGCGCCGCACAGCCTCCACATTGGCTTGTGCCTCCTTTTCGACTGCAGAGTGTCGAACCTCGGAGGCGGTGAGGGTTCGGGAGAAGAACGCTACTGGTCTGCCTCCTTGATTGAGGGTAGCAGCCAGGGCGATGTCTGATGCATCGCTCTCTACCTGGAAAGGGATGGTTTTGTCCACTGCATGCATGGCGGCCTTGATGATGTCGGCCTTGATGCGGTTGAAGGCCAATTGAGCCTCAGCCGAGAGGGGAAAAGTGGTGGTCTTTAGGAGTGGGCGGGCTTTGTCCGCATACTTGGGGACCCACTGGGCGTAATAGGAGAAAAGCCCCAAGCACCGTTTGAGGGCCTTGAGGCTGCGGGGGAGAGGGAGTTCCTTAAGGGGGCGCATGCGGTCAGGGTCAGGACCTAGGACCCCGTCTTCCACGACATAGCCGAGGATGGCCAGCCGGGTGGTGTGGAAAGCGCATTTGCCCTCGTTATAGGTCAGGTTAAGGGCTCGGGCGGTCTGGAGGAACTTTTTGAGGTTAGCGTCATGGTCCTGCTGATCATGGCCGCAGATGGTGACATTGTCCAAGTACGGGTATGTAGCCCGCAAACCGTACTGGTCCACCATTTGGTCCATCGCCCTTTGAAAGACGGAGACCCCATTTGCGACACCAAAGGGGACCCTGAGGAAGTGGAAGAGCCGGCCGGCTGCTTCGAAGGCAGTATAGGGGCGGTCTTTTGGTCGGATGGGGAGCTGGTGGTAGGCAGATTTGAGGTCGACCGTGGAAAAGACTCGGTCTTGGGCGATCCGATTTACCATTTCCGCGATGCGAGGAAGGGGGTACGCATCAAGCTGCGTGAATCGGTTTATGATCTGGCTATAATCCACGACCATCCGTTTCTTCTCCCCGGACTGGACTACCACCAGTAGTCTACTAACAGCGCTCTCCAAGGGCTGTTGCTAGCCTCAATGACCCCCTCTCCCAGTAAACGCTGGACCTCTGACTTGATAAAAGCCATATCTTGGGCACTGTAGCGCCGGCTCCTGGTGGCGACGGGCTTACAGTCAGGAGTGAGGTTAGCGAATAACGAGGGGGGTGCGACTTTCAGTGTCGCAAGGCAGCACACCGTGAGGGGGGGCAAGGGTCCGCCGAACTTCAGTGTCAGGCTTCGGTGGCTGCACTGGAAATCCAGTCCGAGCAGCAGGGGGGCACAGAGGTGAGGGAGGATATAAAATTTGAAACGGGTGTATTTGGCACCCTGGATCGAGAGATCCGCAATACAGTACCCCGTGATTTGTACCGAGTGGGACCCAGATGCGAGGGCTATGGTTTGGGATGCGGGATGGGTACATAGGGAGCAGTGCCTTGCCGTTTCAGGGTGGATAAAGCTCTCCGTGCTCCCGGAGTCGAAGAGGCATGCAGTGTCGTGCCCGTTGACCTGGACCTGCATCATGGAGTTCTGCAGGTGTTTTGGCCGAGTTTGATCGAGGGTGATCGCACCCAGTCGTGGGTAGTCGGAGGCGTCAACTGAATCGGACTCGTAAAATGGCCGCTGCCGTCGGTCGCACGTGTCGGGTCGAGAAGATTGCCGCCGACCAGATGGCCGCTCCCATGATTCGCACGAGGCTGATGACCCGTCAGAAGAGGGTGTGTCGGGTCGGTGCGCAGCAGCATTGCCAGGCCTGCGGGCCTGAGAGCCTGATTTTCGGGCCGGCTGTTCTTTGTTTTTCTGGCCCCTGGGTCTGGCCAGGCAGACCCTCGCAAAGTGCCCTTTCTTCCCGCAGTCGCTGCAGATCGCGGAGCGGGCTGGGCAGCGTGGGCGTGGGTGCTGGCCCTGCCCGCAGAAGTAGCATGGTGTGCCCTCATGGTGAGCGGGTCGCCGCGTGGCGCAGGCGTGTAATACGGTTGAGTCTGAGGAAGTCCGGGGGGGCTGGCAGAGTCCGCGGGGTACGTACCCAAGTTATGTCGGGCCACCTCCAGCGAGGAGGTGAGCGTTAGCGTCTCCTGGAGGTCTTTTGCTCCGTTTTCGAGCAGCCGCTGCCGGATGTAGGTCGAGCGGATGCCGGACACAAAAGCATCTCTGATGTGCAGGTTCATATGGACTTCCCCTGTCACATCCTTATGGTCACAGTCCCTGGCAAGCGCGGTGAGTTTTTCAACAAACTCGTCGAGCGATTCCCCCGAGCGCTGCCGGCAGGTAGAGAGCAGATGCCGGGCGTGCACCTCATTGACGGGTTTGACAAACCGCTTGCGGAGCAACTCAATCGCCGCATCATAAGTCATCGCCTTTTTGAGCGTGGCGGAGATTCTGTGACTCACCCGGGCGTGGAGTATCGCAGCTTGCGTGGCCCTAGGATGGGAATCTCTGCGGAGTCCTGGTAGGCTTCGAAGCACTGCAGCCAGTATTTAAAAATTTCCTTTGCCTCCGGCGTTCGTGCTTCCAGATTGAGCTTCTCTGGTTTTAGGCCTGCGCCCATCCTGAATCTAGTTTAGCCTAATAAATTGAGGTACCCTCAATAATGATGCTTAGAGATTAAACTGTAAAGAAGGCTTTATTAGACTAATAACTATGCTACAGCTAGGGACGAGAGCTGACTGCTACACAGACCATGAGGCAGGCCTTTATGTGTGGCTCCCAGATGGGCGGAGCCAGAGGCGGAGTCCCCAGGGTTCCAAGCCCGGTCTTAAAGGGGACATCACCTTACATGATGATAAGGCAGTAACCGTTCATCACACCGTGCAGGCGGCGTCTATGGCCCAGGACATGGCTACCCTCTCACAGGAGGCCATGATCCAGCGGCAGATGTCAGATGCGCTCAACGCCGTGGCCCTGTCTCAGCAGGCCATGGCCCAGTCTCAGCAGGCCATCGCTGAGGGCATCGGCGCCATTGCCCATGTGCTAGCCGGCGTCGCACAGTCACAGACAGGGATGGCCAACTCCCTGAGCTCCATGGCTGCAAACCTGCAGACCCTTGTCGATACCAGCACGGGCCTCCAGGACTGGCAGTGCCAGGTGTCGGAGGGGCGTCGGATGGCCGGTCCGTTCGCACCCCCGACCCATGTAGAGGCCTGGGTGCCATTGGGCACCCCGAGGGAGGAGGAGTTGCTGGCGCCCGTCCCTGGTCCCCCTGTAGGGGAGGTCCAGGAACACTGCAGCACCTCGGACTCCCCCCCCCTTCCGTCCCAGGTGCATCGGGTGGGCAACGGGCAGGACAGGCTGGCAGCTCGCCATCCCAGTCGCCCGGGCCGCAGCCTGGCCCATCTAGGCCAAGGCCCCCCAGGAAACGGCCGCCAAAGGGATCCCGAGTCAGAGGGCAGGAATCGCAGGAATCCACCTCCAGTTCTGCTGTACCGTCTGGGGAACCACGTAGACGTAGTCAAAGGGCCCGTAAGGCCAAACAATTAGACACTGAGTAAGTTGGCACGGGTGCAGGGCACAGATTAGTTATAGGGGCTAGGGCACGTGTATGCACTGTTTGTTATTAAAATCACTTTAACACCTACAGAAGCTGCCTTTGTGCTCTGTCCGAAGCGTGCGGGGGTGTCATGTACGTTGAGCGCCAGTGTGTGTGTGAGGGGTGGTCTTACGTCGGCCTCAGGTGAGTCTGCCCCCTTCCCCCTGGGCCGCCCTCACCATCCCCCCGGGCAGAGGACGGGACCGTGCGCTGCAGTGTCACAGCCGCATGCAGGGATGGTCCAGGTGGATGGTGGTACTGTGGCCATGGGTCAGACATCGTCCAACGATGTGGAGCCAGGAGCTCATTGCAGAGCGGGTTGTCATCATCCTCCATGGCCTGCAATAGACACGCTTCCACCGGCCCCCATGAGAGCCCGGCCGTCGTGCCGCAGGTGGATCTGCAATGGAGGGGTGGTGTGCATGCGGGTGGGGTGGGTGTGGTTGGGGGTGGGGGTGAGGGTGCTGGGTGGGTGGCTGGGTGGTGGAGGGGGAGAGAGGGTGTTCGGGTGTTGCCATGGTGTGCGGTATGTGGCCATACTCGCCAATTCCCACGGCCCCTAGTCAGTGAAGCGGGTGGCTATCAGCCTGTCCCGTGCCCGCTGGCCCAGCCGGTAATGGTGGACAGCCACCCGCCCATGTCTAGCTCGTCTGCCCTGACCATTGCCCCCATCCCCCTCATCTGGGGAGGACTGCGCCTCTTCCTGCTGCTCCCCCACTCCGCCCTCCTCTGCCTGAGGAACATCGCCCCTCTGCTGGGCTATGTTGTGCAGGACACAGCACACCACAATGATGCGGCCGACCCCATCTGACGGATACTGGAGGGCGCCCCCAGAGAGGTCCAGGCACCTGAAACTCATTTTGAGCACGCCAAAGAACCTCTCTATCACACCCCTTGTCGCTGCATGGGCATCATTGTGGCTGTTCTCCGTGTCATTCTGTGGCCTCCATATAGGCGACATCAGCCACGACCGCAACGGGTAACCCCTGTCGCCCAGCAACCAGCCCCTCAGTCGGGGGTGGCGTCCCTCGTACATGTCGGGGATGTAAGACCGCGACAACACGTATGAGTCATGCACACTTCCCAGGTACCGGGCGCAGACGTGCAGGATAATCATGCGGTGATCGCAGACCACCTGGATGTTCATGGAATAGGTCCCCTTCCTGTTGGTGAACACGGTCCTGTTATCCGCAGGTGGCCGCACGGCGACGTGCATCCCATCGATCGCGTCCTGGACCATGGGAAACACGGCCGCGGCAGAGAAGCCCACGACCCGGGCATCCTGGCTGTCCCGGTCCACAGGGAAGCGGATGTAGCGGTCCGCAATGGCATAGAGGGCGTCCGTCATTGCCCGGATTCCCCGGTGCACCGATGTCTGCGTGATGCCGGACAGGTCCCCACCTGGCGTCTGGAATGACCCCGTGGCATAAAAGTTCAGGGCCACCGTAACCTTGACGGACACGGGGAGAGGGTGCCCCCCCCCAGTGCCACGCGGTGCCAGGTGTGCCAGCATGTGGCTGATGTGTGCCATGGTTTCCCGGCTCATCCGGGGTCTCCTCCTGCATTCTGGTCCATGAGGTCCTGGCACGACAGCCGGGGCCGGTACACACGGGGCCTCCTCGGGTGCCTCCGTTGCCGTGGCGCCGCGATGTCCTCCTCCCCCTCCTTGTGTTCCTCCTCCACTACGTGCTCCCCCTGCTCCTCCTCCTCGTCCTGGTGGGTGGGTGTCCCTCCAGCCTGGGCGGCTGCCGCCTGCCCCTCTGCGGCATGCTCCTCTGCGGCAGACTTCGGCCCATCCGGCCGGAAGAATATGGGCAGCCCCGGAGTCCATTGTCTCCCGCCCGCCCCTGCCATTCTCCGAGGTGGGCGGCGCGATTGACGCCCCGCCGACTTTTCATCCTTCGGAGATTTCGGCGGGCAGCGGGGGCGGGATTCATGCCAGCCCCCGGCGATTCTCCGACCCGCCGTGGGGTCAGAGAATCCCGCCCCTGGAGAGAGAGGAGTTGAACACGTGGCTACAGGGATGGTGCAGAAGGGAGGGTTTCAGATTCTTGGATAATTCGGGCTCATTCTGGGGTAGGTGGGACCTCTACAAACGGTATTGTCTACACCTGGACCAGAGGGGTACCAATATCCTGGGGGGGAAATTTGCGAATGCTCTTCGGGAGGGTTTAAACTAGTTCAGCAGGGGATTGGGAACCTGAATTGTAGCTCCAGTACACAGGAGGTTGAGAGTAGTGAGGTCATGAGTAAGGTTTCAAAGTTGCAGGGTGTACCGGCAGGCAGGAAGGTGGTTTAAAGTGTGTCTTCTTCAATGCCAGGAGCATCCGGAATAAGTAAGGTGAACTTGCGGCATGGGTTGGTACCTGGGACTTCGATGTTGTGGCCATTTCAGAGACATGGATAGAGCAGGGACAGGAATGGTTGTTGCAGGTTCCGGGGTTTAGATATTTCAGTAAGCTCAGGGAAGGTGGTAAAAGAGGGGGAGGGGTGGCATTGTTCGTCAAGGACAGTATTACAGTGGCAGAAAGGACGTTTGATGAGGACTCGTCTACTGAGTAGTATGGGCTGAGGTTAGAAACAGGAAAGAAGAGGTCACCCTGTTCGGGGTGTTCTATAGGCCTCCGAAAAGTTCCAGAGATGTAGAGGAATGGATTGCAAAGATGATTCTGGACAGGAGCGAAAGGAACAGGGTAGTTGTTATGGGGGACTTTAACTTTCCAAGTATTGACTGGAAACGCTATAGTTCGAGTACTTTAAAAAAAAAAAATTTAGAGTACCCAATTCATTTTTTCCAATTAAGGGGCAATTTAGCATGGCCAATCCACCTAGCTTGCACATTTTTGGGCTGTGGGGGCGAAACCCACGCAAACACGGGGAGAACGTGCAAACTACACATGGACAGTGATCCAGAGCCAGGATCGAACCTGGGACCTAGGTGCCGATAGTTCGAGTACTTTAGATGGGTCTGTTTTTGTCCAATGTGTGCAGGAGGGTTTCCTGACACAGTATAGGCCAACGAGAGGCGAGGCCATATTGGATTTGGTACTGGGCAATGAACCGGGACAGGTGTTAGATTTGGAGGTAGGTGAGCACTTTGGTGATAGTGACCACAATTCGATTACGTTTACTTTAATGATGGAAAGGGATAGGTATATACCGCAGGGCAAGAGTTATATCTGGGGGAAAGGCAATTATGATGCGATGAGGCAAGACTTAGGATGCATCAGATGGAGAGGAAAACTGCAGGGGATGTGCACAATGGAAATGTGGAGCTTGTTCAAGGAACAGCTACTGCATGTCCTTGATAAGAGTGTACCTGTCAGGCAGGGAGGGAACCGTGTTTACTAAAGCAGTCGAAACACTTGTCAAGAGGAAGAAGGAGGCTTATGGAAAGATGAGACATGAAGGTTCAGTTAGGGCGCTCGAAAGTTACTAGTTAGCTAGGAAGGACCTAAAGAGAGAGCGAAGAAGAGCCAGGAGGGGACATGAGATGTCTTTGGCAGGTATGGTCAAGGATAACCCTGAAGCTTTCTATAGATATGTCCCTAAAGAAGTAGGGCCAGTCAAGGACAGTAGTGGGAAGTTGTGCGTGGAGTCCGAGGAGATAGGAGAGGTGCTAAATGAATATTTTTCGTTGGTAGGATTTCGCAGGCCAGATGGTGGGGGATGAATGTAATGCGACATGAATCCCAGGTCCCGGTTGAGGCCGCACTCATGTGTGCGGAACTTGGCTATAAGCTTCTGCTTGGCGATTCTGCATTGTCGCGCGTCCTGAAGGCCGCCTTGGAGAACGCTTACCCGGAGATCAGAGGCTGAATGCCCTTGACTGCTAAAGTGTTCCCCGACTGGAAGGGAACATTCCTGGCTGGTGATTGTCGCGCGATGTCCGTTCATTCGTTGTCGCAGCGTCTGCATGGTCTCGCCAATGTACCACACTTCGGGACATCCTTTCCTGCAGCGTATGAGGTAGACAGCGTTGGCCGAGTCGTACAAGTATGTACCGCGTACCTGGTGGGTGGTGTTCTCACGTGTAATGGTGGTATCCATGTCGATGATCTGGCACGTCTTGCAGAGATTGCCATGGCAGGGTTGTGTGGTGTCGTGGTCACTGTTCTGAAGGCTGGGTAGTTTGCTACAAATAATGGATTGTTTGAGGTTGCGCGGTTGTTTGAAGGCAAGTAGTGGGGGTGTGGGGATGACCTTGGCAAGATGTTCATCTTCATCGATGACGTGTTGAAGGCTGTGAAGAAGATGTCGTAGTTTCTCCGCTCTGGGAAAGTACTGGACGACGAAGGGTATTCTGTCGGCTGTGTCCCATGTTTGTCTTCTGAGGAGGTCGGTGCGTTATTTTGCTGTGGCGCGTTGGAACTGTCGATCGATGAGTCGAGCACCATATCCCGTTCGTATGAGGGCATCTTTCAACGTCTGTAGATGTCTGTTACGCTCCTCGTCTGAGCAGATCCTGTGTATACGGAGAGCTTGTCCATAGGGGATGGCTTCTTTAATGTGTTTAGGGTGGAAGCTGGAGAAGTGGAGCATCGTGTGGTTATCCGTGGGTTTGCGGTAAAGCGAAGTGCTGAGGTGACACCAGCAGTGAAACAGATTCTACAATTGCTGCCCATCTGTTTTGAAATGGAACAGTAAACTCCCTGGAGAGCATTATGGCTGAACGATGCTGGAGGAGAAACCTGCTTTGAACTAAGTTTTATTTATTTCTGGCAGATTACATAGTTGAAGTTTGGTTAATCTACATTTCCCTTCTAGCTGTAGTGGCTATAGTTTGACTAGAAATTGGGTTGCTTACCATCCATTTTTAAGGAGCTGCACAGCTGGTAAGACCAAAATGTTAATGAAGAAACCGAGGCACACTTCCAACTGAACATGTACTGGCAGCAATATTGAGCAAGGGCAAACAACAGACATCCCACACGGCACCTGAAAAAGGTGTTAGTCTTTTCATTTATGCAAATTAAAGGACCCAACATCTGCTTGAGGTCCTTTTTCACATATTGGGCGAAATTCTCCGTTATCGGCGGAAAGTCCGCCGATCGGCGCAAAAAACGGCACAAATCCGACTTACGTCACGTCGGAAAAATGGGTCGATAGTCTCCGGCCCGAAATGGGCTAGCAGCGACGTAACGGGATCCGCGCTTGCGCAGTGGTTCGCACCGTGCAGCGTCATAAGTGCTGCACGGCGTGACGGCTCATAAGGCCGCGCTGCTCCCCCCCACCCGACCGGAACACCTGACCGCAACACCCGACTGGATGGCTGGCCGTCGCTGAGCCCCGGGGTTCGAGTCACGCGATGTGGAGGCGCTCCTGGACGCGGTGGAGCAGAGGAGGGACGCCCTGTATCCCGGGCACGGCCGCAGAGTTGCCCCACGCCACAGCCGGCGTCTGTGGAGGGAAGTGGCAGAAGCCGTCACCGCTGTGGCCCTGACACCACGGACAGGCACCCAGTGCCACAAGAAGGTGAACGACCTCGTCAGAGCAGGCAGGGTGAGCCCCCCCATATCCCCCTCCCCCATATCCCCCCTCCCCCATATCCCCCCCTCCCCCATATACCCCCTCCCCCATATCCCCCATATCCCCCCTCCCCCATATCCCCCCTCCCCCATATCCCCCATATCCCCCCTCCCCCATAGCCCCCATATCCCCCCTCCCCATATCCCCCATATCCCCCCTCCCCATATCCCCCCTCCCCCATATCCCCCCTCCCCATATCCCCCATATCCCCCCTCCCCCATAGGCCCCATATCCCCCCTCCCCCATATCCCCCCTCCCCCATCTCCCCCCTCCCCCATATCCCCCCTCCCCCATATCCCCCTCCCCCATATCCCCCCTTCCCCATATCTCCCATATCCCCCCTCCCCCATATCCCCCATATCCCCCCTTCCCCCATATCCCCCATATCCCCCCTCCCCCATATCCCCCATATCCCCCCTCCCCCATATCCCCCCTCCCCCATATCCCCCATATCCCCCATATCCCCCTCCCCCATATCCCCCCTCCCCCATATCCCCCATATCCCCCCTCCCCCATATCCCCATATCCTCCCTCCCCCATATCCCCCTCCCCCATATCCCCCTCCCCCATATCCCCCTCCCCCATATCCCCCATATCCCCCCTCCCCCATATCCCCCATATCCCGCTCCCCCATATCCCCCATTTCCCCCCTCCCCCATATCCCCCCTCCTCCATATCCCCCATATCCCCCCTCCCCCATATCCCCCCTCCTCCATATCCCCCATATCCCCCCTCCCCCATATCCCCCCTCCCCCATATCCCCCCTCCCCATATCCCCCCTCCCCCATATCCCCCATATCCCCCCTCCCCCATATCCCCCCTCCCCATATCCCCCATATCCCCCCCTCCCCATATCCCCCCTCCCCCATATCCCCCCTTCCCCCATATCCCCCCTTCCCCCATATCCCCCATATCCCCCCTCCCCATATCCCCCCTCCCCCATATCCCCCATATCCCCCCCTCCCCCAAATCCCCCATATCCCCGCCTCCCCCATATCCCCCATATCCCCCCTCCCCATATCCCCCCTCCCCCATATCCACAAGTGAATATCGCCCTAACCTTAACCTCTGCAATGCACGCGCAACCGATGGCGTGCATTCATATACCTGCCTAACAGTGTTGCCTTTTACCCCTGCCACCCCCCCCCCACCCACAGGAGAAGCGCGCACACAACAATAGGGAGCATGTGAGGACTGGAGGAGGCCCCGCTGATGAGAGGCCACTGACCGTACACGAGGAAAGGGCCCTGGAACTGGCTGGTGGACCTGAGGACCGGGAGGTTGCTGATGCAGAGGTCGGGGGCGTAGTAGCAAGTGAGCCACCGACAGCCCATCCCCATATCCCCCCTCCCCTATATCCCCCTCCCCGTATCACCTGATCACTGCCTGATGTCTAACCATGCATGCTTCATTGTGTATCTCAGGACCAAACGTCCAGGCACCCATCCCCGCAGATGCAGACCGCCCGCAGGATGCCCCTCGGAGACCACAGGAGACGGAGAGACCCGCACCCTCCAGCATGCGACGCCCGCAGGATGCCCCTCGGAGACCACAGGAGACGGAGAGACCTGGACCCTCCAGCATGCGACGCCCGCAGGATGCCCCTCGGAGACCACGGGAGACGGAGAGACCCGGACCCTCCAGCATGCGACGCCCGCAGGATGCCCCTCGGAGAACACGGGAGACGGAGAGACCCGGACCCTCCAGCATGCGACGCCCGCAGGATGCCCCTCGGAGACCACAGGAGACGGAGAGACCTGGAGCAACAGGGAGACGACACCCCCGTCACGTGCGGGAGCGACCACCCAGCGATGAGGGGGGCAGCCACAGGCCCCCGTCACATTCGAGCCAGGACACCACTACCCAGGACACCCCTACCCGGGACAGCACTACCCAGGACACCCCTACCCGGGATAGCACTACCCAGGACACCCCTACCCGGGACAGCACTACCCAGGACACCCCTACCCGGGAAGACGAAATACCGGACAGTGACTCAGAGTGGATGGGTGGAGACGAACCCCCACCCCAAAGTGCCATGGACTCAGAGTGGGACGAAGAGCACGACACAACGCCACTGCTGTCACCAACACCCTCCACCATCGCAGAAACACTCACCACGGTTGGGCACTTTAGTGAGGCGTCTGGTACACTCACTGGTGCGCACAACACAGCCGTCCCAGTACAGCAGGTGGAGGTAGGAGCAGCAGAGGAGCCGGGCGGTCGGAGGGCAGCCCAGCCCAAGCGAACATCTGCCGCCCAGATGGATCCCGGGTTCCTGCAGTTACCACACCCACACATAGATCCGATGCAACCACCGACCCGGAGACGAGCGAAGAGGGTGACGGGCGGCTTGCGGCGGCTGCGGTCGCAGGTGGAGGAGTCCACCCGCGTCCAGGAGCTGGGAGTGGTGCCGGTCATGCGTGCCACCCAGGCTGACACCGCATGGGTGGCGTCCGCGGTGGAGGCAATGGTTGCGACGGTGTCAGACATGGGGAACGGTTTGCGAGGCCTGGGGCCTTCCGTGCAGGCAGCGTCTGTGGCCCAGGAAATGGCTGCCCTCTCACAGGAGGCCATGAGCCAGTGCCAGCGCCAGATGGCAGAGGCGCTCAACGCCATAGCCCAGTCTCTGCAGGCCATGGCCCAGTCTCAGCAGGCCATGGCCCAGTCTCAGCAGGCCATGGCCCAGTCTCAGCAGGCCATGGCCCAGTCTCTGCAGGCCATCGCTGAGGGCATTGGCGCCAGTGGCCATGTGCGAGCCGGCGTCGCACTGTCACAGACAGGGTTTGCCAACCCCCTGGGCTCCATGGCTGCAAACCTGCAGACCCCTGTTGATACCAGCACGGGCCTCCAGGACTGGCAGCGCCAGATGTCGGGGGGGCGTCGGATGGCCAGTCCGTTCGCATCCCCCACCCATGTAGAGGCCTGGGGGCCATCGGGCACCCCGAGGGAGGAGGAGGTGGTGTGGTCCGTCCCGGCTCCCTCTGTAGGGGAGGTCCCGGTACACCGCGACACCTCGGACTCCCCCCCCTTCCGTCCCAGGTGCATCGGGTGGGCAACGGGCAGGACAGGCTGGCAGCTCGCCATCCCAGTCGCCCGGGCCGCAGCCTGGCCCATCTAGGCCAGGACGCCCCAGGAAATGGCCGCCAAAGGGATCCAGTGTCAGAGGGCAGGAATCACAGGAGTCCACCTCCAGTTCTGCTGTACCGTCTGGGGAACCACGTAGACGTAGTCAAAGGGCCCGTAAGGCCAAACAATTAGACACTGAGTAAGTTGGCACGGGTGCAGGGCACAAATGAGTTTTAGGGGCTAGGGCACGTGCATGAACTCCTTTTGTTATTAAAGTCAATGTTACACCTACCGAAGCTGCCTTTGTGCTCTGTCCAATGTGTGCGGGGGTGTCATGTACATTGAGCGCAAGTGTGTGTGTGAGGGGTGGTCTTACCTCAGCCCCAGGTGAGTCTGCCCCCTTCCCCCTGTGCCGCCATCAACATCCCCCGGGCAGAGGACGGGACCGTGCGCTGCAGTGTCACAGCCGCATGCAGGGATGGTCCGGGTGGATGGTGGTACTGTGGCCATGGGTCAGACATAGTCCAACGATGTAGAGCCAGGAGCTCATCGCAGGGCGGGTTGTCATCATCCTCCATGGCCTGCGATAGACACGCGTCCACCCGCAACTGTGTGAGCCCGGCCCGTTGTGCCGCAGGTGGATCTGCAATGGGGGGGGGGGGTGGTGTGCATGCGGGTGGGGTGGGTGGGGTTGGGGAGGGGGGTGAGGGTGCTGGGTGGGTGGATGGGTGGGGGGTGTGGGTGGTCGGCTGTTGCCATGGTGTGCGGTCTGTGGCCATACTACCCGATTCCCACGCCCATCTAGTCAGTGAAGCGGGTGTCTATCAGTCTGTCCCGTGCCCGCTGGGCCAGCCGGTAACGGTGGACAGCCACCCGCCTGTGTCTACCCCGTCTGCCCTGACCATTGCCCCCATCCCCCTCATCTGGGGAGGACTGCGCCTCTTCCTGCTGCTCCTCCACTCCGCCCTCCTCTGCCTGCGGCACATCGCCCCTCTGCTGGGCTATGTTGTGCAGGACGCAGCACACCACAAAGATGCGGCCGACCCTATCTGACCGATACTGGAGGGCGCCCCCAGAGAGGTCCAGGCACCTGAAACGCATCTTCAGCACGCCAAAGCACCTCTCGATCACTCCCCTTGTCGCTACATGGGCATCATTGTAGCGGTTCTCTGCCTCATTGCGTGGCCTCCGTATAGGCGTCATCAGCCACGATCGCAATGGGTAGCCCCTGTCACCCAGCAACCAGCCCCTCAGCCGGGGATGGCGTCGCTCGTACATGCCGGGGATGGATGACCGCGACAACACGAATGAGTCGTGTACACTGCCTGGGTGACGGGCGCAGACGTGCAGGATCATCATGCGGTGGTCGCAGACCACCTGTACGTTCATCGAATAGGTCCCCTTCCTATTAGTGAACACGGCCCTGTTATCTGCAGGTGGCCGCACGGTGACGTGCATCCCATCAATCGCGCCCTGGACCATGGGGAACCCGGCCACGGCAGAGAAGCCCACGGCCCGGGCATCTTGGCTGGCCCGGTCCACGGGGAAGCGGATGTAGCGGTGCACCATGGCATATAGGGCATCTGTCACTGCCCGGATGCACCGGTGCACCGATGTCTGCGATATGCCGGACAGGTCCCCACTCGGTGCCTGGAATGACCCCGTTGCATAAAAGTTCAGGGCCACCGTAACCTTGACGGACACGGGGAGAGGGTGTCCCCCGCCAGTGCCACGCGGTGACAGGTGTGCCAGCAGGTGGCAGATGTGTGCCACGGTTTCCCGGCTCATCCGGAGTCTCCTCCTGCATTCCCGGTCCGTGAGGTCCTGGTATGACTGCCGGGGCCGGTACACACGGGGCGCCCTCGGGTGCCTCCGTTGCCGTGGGGCCGCGACGTCCCCCTCCCCCTCCTCGTCCTGTCGGTCAGGTGTCCCTCCAGCCTGGGCGGCTGCCGCCTGCCCCTCTGCGGCAGCCTGCGCCGCCTCTCTGGCACACTCCTACTCCTCCTCCTCTTCCTCCTCCTCCTCATCCAGGGCAACATAGACATGAGCTGCTGCCACCACGGCGGCCAACATCGCTGGATGATTTGAAAACATGATGGCCTGGTGGGGGGGAGGGGAACGACGACATGCCATCATTGCCCATATCCCCTCCTCCCCCCAGCCAGGCGGCATGGACCGCATGGGTCCAACTGTTGGAGGCTGGCACCTGGCCAGGTGTACCAACTCACTTCCCCTCCCATCCCCCTCCTCGGCACGGACCCCCACCAACCTCCACCCCAGCATGGACCCCCCAACCCCCAACCTCCAACCCGGCACGGACCCCCCCCAACCTCCACCCCAGCACGGACCCCCCCCAACCTCCACCCCAGCACGGACCCCCCCAACCTCCACCCCAGCACGGACCCCCCCCCCAACCCCCAACCTCCACCCCGGCACGGACCCCCCCCAACCTCCACCCCAGCACGGACCCCCCCCCCAACCCCCAACCTCCACCCCAGCACGGACCCCCCCAACCTCCACCCCAGCACGGACCCCCCCCAACCCCCAACCTCCACCCCGGCACGGACCCCCCCCAACCTCCACCCCACCACGGACCCCCCCCCAACCCCCAACCTCCAACCCAGCATGGACCCCCCCCTCAACCCCTAACCTCCACTCCAGCACGGACCCCCCCCAACCTCCACCCCAGCACGGACCCCCCCCCAACCCCCAACCTCCACCCCGGCACGGACCCCCCCAACCTCCACCCCAGCACGGACCCCCCCCCAACCCCCAACCTCCACCCCGGCACGGACCCCCCCCAACCTCCACCCCAGCACGGACCCCCCCCCCCCAACCCCCAACCTCCACCCCAGCACGGACCCCCCCCCATCCCCCTCCCTGGCACGGACCCCCCTCCCGGCACTCCCCCGGAGCCCAGCCTACTCTAACCACCCCCCCCATCGCTGGATGATCTGAAAACATGATGGCCTGGTGGGGGGGAGGGGAACGACGACATGCCATCATTGCCCATATCCCCTCCTCCCCCCAGCCAGGTGGCATGGACCGCATGGGTCCAACTGTTGGAGGCTGGCACCTGACCAGGTGGACCAACTCACTTGCCCTCCCATCCCCCTCCTCGGCACGGACCCCCACCAACCTCCACCCCAGCACGGACCCCCCAACCTCCACCCCGGTACGGACCCCCCCCAACCTCCACCCCAGCACGGACCCCCCCCAACCTCCACCCCAGCACGGACCCCCCCAACCTCCACCCCAGCACGGACCCCCCCCCCAACCCCCAACCTCCACCCCGGCACGGACCCCCCCAACCTCCACCCCAGCACGGACCCCCCCCCAACCCCCAACCTCCACCCCAGCACGGACCCCCCCCAACCTCCACCCCAGCACGGACCCCCCCCCCAACCCCCAACCTCCACCCCGGCACGGACCCCCCCCAACCTCCACCCCACCACGGACCCCCCCCAACCCCCAACCTCCACCCCAGCACGGACCCAACCCCCAACCTCCACCCCAGCACGGACCCCCCCCAACCTCCACCCCAGCACGGACCCCCCCCAACCCCCAACCTCCACCCCGGCACGGACCCCCCCAACCTCCACCCCAGCACGGACCCCCCCCCAACCCCCAACCTCCACCCCGGCACGGACCCCCCCCAACCTCCACCCCAGCACGGACCCCCCCCCAACCCCCAACCTCCACCCCAGCACGGACCCCCCCCCCCATCCCCCTCCCTGGCACGGACCCCCCTCCCGGCACTCCCCCGGAGCCCAGCCTACTCTAACCACCCCCCCCCCCCGCCGCACACACACATACACAACCCGAGACACACCTCTCCTCACGCAATCAGACTGCGGACACGCCATTTCCTGCCCAGAGCCAACCCCCCAGGCCGTCACTCACCTCCACGCTGGTCGGCGTGAGCCTGGAGCACCGGGTCACGCCGATGAAAAGGAGGTTTGATTCACGTCGACGTGAACGGTCATCACGTCGACGGGACTTCGGCCCATCCGGAAGGGAGAATATCGGCAGGCCGAAAATCGGCTGCCTTGCGCAGACCCGTGACATTCTCCGCGGCAGCGGCGACATTAACACCCCGCCGACTTTTCTCCCTTCGGAGACTTCGGCGGGGGCGGGATTCACGGCGGCCAACGGCCATTCTCCGACCCTCTGGGGGGTCGGAGAATGACGCCCATTATGTTCGAGGCAGACAGCGATATCACACACTACATTCTTGGAAGCAGACCTACTGAAGTGCTCCGCCATTCTATCATAGCTGATATGTTCCTCATCTGCTACCTACAATGCTACAGACCAAGAGCTGGATTGCGAAATCAGCCAGAGCATCTCCTCCCTAGAACACATGACCTAGGAGCGGGAATAGGTAATTTAGCCTCCCGAGCCTAACACCCTCAATGTGAGCATGACTGATCGGTATGTATAGTGGTTAACACAGTTGCTTCACAGCTCCAGGGTCCCAGGTTTTATTCCCGGCTTGAGTCACTGTCTGTGTGGAGTCTGCACGTTCTCCCCGTGTGTGCGTGGGTTTCCTCCGGGTGCTACAGTTTGCAGGTTAGGTGAATTGGCCATTCTAAATTGTCCTTAGTGTCCAAAAAGGTTAGGTGGGGTTACTGGGTTACGGGGATAAAGGGGATGGGGTAGAGGTGTGGGGCTTGTGGGGTGCTCTTTCCAAGGGCCGGTGCAGACTCGATGGGCTGAATGGCCTCCTTCTGCACTGTAAATTCTATGATTCTATGATCTCATCCTGACCTTAACTCCACCGTCCTGCCCATTCTCCATAATCCTTCAACCCATTATCAATTAAAAATTTGTATAACTCCTCCTTAAATTTACTCACTGTCCCAACATCCACTGCACTCTGGGGTAGTGAATTCCACAGATTCACAACCCTTTGGGAGAAGTAGTTTTCCCTCAAATCTGTTTTAAATTTGCTCCTTTTATTGTAAGATTATGACCTCTCGTTCTAGAATGCCCCACAAGAGGAAACATCAGCTCCCCGTCTACTTTATCCAAACTTTTTAGCTTCTTGTATACCTCAATTAGATCTCCCCTTATTCTTCTAAACTCGAGAGAGTATAGGCCTAAACTGTTCAATATCTCCTCATACGACAAATCCCTCATCAATGGAATCAATCTAGTGAACCTCCTCTGAAATATCTTTCCTCAAATAAGGGGACCAAAACTATGCACATAGGGAAGGAAGGAGAGACTACAGAATGTAATGTTACAGTCATGCTAGGGTGTAGATAAAAGATCAACTTAATACGAGGTAGGTCCATTCAAAAGTCTGATGGCAGCAGGGGAGAAGCTGTTCTTGAGTCGGTTGGTACGTGACCCCAAACTTTTGTATCTTTTTCCTGACAGAAGAAGGTGGAAGAGAGTATGTCCGGGGTGCGTGGGGTCCTTAATTATGCTGGTTGCCTTTCCGAGGTAGCGGGAATTGTAGACAGAGTCAATGGATGGGAGGCTGGTTTGCATGATGGACTGGGCTACATTCACGAACTTTTGTAGTTTCCTGCGGCCTTGGGCAGAGTAGGAACCATACCAAGCTGTGATACAACCAGAAAGAATGCTTTCTATGGTGCATCTGTAAAGGTTGGTGAGAGTCGTAGCTGACATGCCAAATTACCTTAGTCTTCTGAGAAAGTAGAGTCAATGGTGGGCTTTCTTAACTATAGTGTCAGCATGGGGGGACCTGGACAGGTTGTTGGCAATCTGGACACCTAAAAACTTGAAGCTCTCGACACTTTCTACTTCATTCCCATTGATGTAGACAGGGGCATGTTCTCATCTACGCTTCCCGAAGTTGATGACAATCTCCTTCGTTTTGTTGACATTCAGGGAGAGATTTTTGTTGTTGCACCAGTTCACCAGATTCTCTAACTCATTCCTGTACTCAGTCTCGTTATTGTTTGAAATCCGACCCACCACGGTGGTTCATCAGCAAATTTGAAAATCGAGTTGGAGGGGAATTTAGCCATACATTCATAGTTGTATAAGGAGTATAGTATGGGGCTGAGGACACAGCCTTGTGGCACACCAGTGTTGAGGATGATCGTGGAGGAGGTGATGTTGCCTATCCCTTACTGATTGTGGTCTGTGGTTAGGAAGTTCAGGATCCAGTCACAGAGGGAGGAGCCAAGGTCCAGGCCACGGAGTTTGGAGATGAGTTTCGTAGGAATAATGGTGTTGAAGGCTGAGCTGTAGTCAATAAATAGGAGCCTGACATAGGTGTCTTTGTTATCTAGGTGCCAACATTCCATCTGCTTTCCTTATTATCTGCTGCACCTGCATGCTCGTGTGGGGATGTTTGCTGATAACTGTTCAGCACCATTAACAACTCCTCAGATACTGAATCATTCTATGTCTAGAAAGATATGGACAATGTTCAGGCTTGGGCTGACAAGTGACAATTAACATTCGCGCCACACAAGTACCAGACAATGACCATCGCCAACAAGAGACAATCTAACCATTCCAACTTGACCTTCAATGGCATTACCATCGCAAAATCCCCCACTATCAAAATCCTAATTTACCATAGACCAGAAACTGAACTGCATCAGCCATATAAATGCTCTGGCAAAAGAACAGGTTAGAGGCTGAGGGTTCTGTGACGAATAACTCACCTCTAACGCCCCAAAGCCTGTCCACCATCTATAAATTGCAAATCAGAATTGTGATGGAATACTCTCCAGTTGCCTGGATGCTTGCAGGTCCAGTAACACTCGAAGCTCAACACCATTCAGGACGTAGCGGCCTACTTGATCAGCACCCCATGCAATACCCTCAACTTTCGCTTCCTTCACATCAACACAGTGGTAGCAGTGTGTACCATCTACAAGATGCACTGCGAGAACTCACCAATGCTCCTTCAACAGCATCTTCCAAACCCGCAATCTTTATCACCTGGAAGGACAAGGGCAACAGATGCATGAGAACACCAGCACCTGCAGGTTCCCCCTCCAAACAACACACCATCCTGACTTGGAACTATATCTCCACTCCTTCACATCATCAAAATCCTGGATTCCCCTCCCGAACAGCACTAGGTGGACTGCAGCGGTTCAAGAAGGCAGCTCACCACCATCTTCTCCAGGGCAACTAGGGATGGGCAACATATGTTGGCTTTATCAGTGACACCCATTCCACAAAAGAATAGAAGAAAAGTCCACGCCAAGACTTGTTGGCGGTGGAAGGAGGGTTAATGGCCCAATTCAACAGGTTGATAATCAATCTTCTATTCCTTCCAATATTTCCCCATGAAACAAGCAAACACATTTACTGGAATGTGGTGCTGGGACCAGTCCGGCTCCCTCCCTTCCTCGCCCCAGATTGCTTGATTGCCCTCCCCTCTGATCTCTCACTCCCAGAAGTCCGCCCATCCTGATGTGCTAGAGCACCCCCAAGCCAGGCCCGATTCTGCAGACCATTTGTATATGGTGTTCCTGCCACCCCACCTCTGCACAGTCCAATTCCTTTTCTGGCCTTTGTTCTCTTTCATCCTGCCCCCCTCCCCCCCCCCCCCCCACCCCCTGATCTTCACTTTGCCAATTATCCTTCAGTCTTTGCTGGAGGGTTTCTCATTCATACTAATGAGGTCTGAAGCCAATATCTTTTTCTTCTCTGCACCTCCCGAATGCTCATAATTGCCAATTATTTTACACCATTAATTGATGTACTATATAAGAAATTTGATAATTCGAAAAACTACCTCAGTAATACTCAGAATTGCTCACCCTCAAGCTCTCCAACCTTGAGCTTGCAACAAGCAATTCTTGCACCGTGTTTTTATTCTTGTTTTCAAAGCATTGGCTTTCTGCATATGTCTCCTTTCATGAGATGGAAAATGTAACATGATTGTCTGCTGAGAGATAAATAAAATAAAACCTTGCTTCAGTGAAGTTCTGAATTTGTGGGGGTATGTACCTGACCTCCAATGTAACATTATACCTTGTAATTTCAAGCATGTTACCTGTTTGAAAGCAAGTCCAGCAACATGCCTAGAAAATACTGGTGTGATTCTCACAAGAGTATTTTGAGAGACCTATCTTGGCTTTTCATTTGATATTGTTAATGTAATTATTTCTTCGTTTTATGAACATTGTAATTTATATTATTTCAGATATACAGCATCCGCAGCATTTTGCTTTTATTGTAATTTATACTGTTGTCAATACATTTTACAGGTTCACAGGACTATTGGCGTGAATTTGAATAAGCTCTTCCACTGCATCAGCTTCAAAAAGGACAGCTCAGTGCTACAAGGTGGGCTCTTCCTCTTTCTTTTACATCACAGTTGGAAATTCTGATGCAACATGATCCTGGAGGTTTCATCAAATGACCTCGTGCTTCTCTCGTAATTATCGTCCAACATGTCTATGCTCACAGTGCACTCTCTTCCTGCTTTGTTACCTGCTTGGGTGGTTGGTGACTGTTAGTCAAGCAGCCTTCTTTTGCCACCTCCAAAGTACTGAACAAAATGTTTTAAAAAGATTATTTTAAACACACAATGCGGAGAAATTGCACCCATTTCTTGGAACAACACTCTTAACGTTGACTTCCACAACTACCTCCCACTGTGCATGTGTGTGGAGGGTCTCCTTTCCTTCGCTGTGGATATAGGACAAGTCTCTATTTTTCCTCCACCTCCATGAAGACCTCCAATCTCTGAAAATCTTCAGTAAACACTCTCCAATGTGCTCAGCCATTGTTGAAAGTATCAGCACAAATACAATTTTCAAATGGTTGCCACCATTACAGCTTCTGTTTAAGGCGCAGTAGATAGCATTAAGGTCTGTGGCACCCTGCCAATGCACACACCTAATGATTAATGTTATGGACGGGGGTGGGGGGTTCAATATAAACTGCCCTGACTTCCCCGCTAACTACCTGTCTGTAAATGTAAAGGTGTTTTATATTCTGATTTCCCTCTTTGTAAATGCTGGCATTTTTTTTCAACCCTTAAATTTGAAGTGTTCCAATCCTGTATGAATAACTTGCACAGCAAACTCAAGGTAAGATGAAATAAAAAGAGTCGGTTTGTTTTTACACGTACACACACGTGAGAGGGGTTTCACAACGTCACTCAAACGGTAAATGGGGGATGAGGAAAAGGGAAGAGGGTCAGGTCACGGCCACAGCAACACACAAGTTAGGGGGGACGATTCTCCCATGCCGCGCCGTCTTGGAGAATCGCTGTTCACGCCAGTTCTTCGCACGACGCTGGTCCGACGCTGTTCCGCCATTCTCCCAACCGGCGAGAACGGCTTCATCGAGTTCGGCACCGCGCATGCCGGAAAATCTGCCGAGCAGGCAGTAGAGCCAATTCTCCCAGCCCCCCGCTATTCTCCGGCCCAGATGGGCTGAAGTCCCGCAGGTCACGCCGTCGCCGTTCACCCCTGCTAAATAAATTTGTCAGCCAGTCGTGCCAGAAGAGAGGGGTGAGGGGGGTGGGGGATGTGGTTGGGGGGGGGGGGAGTGGGGAAGGGTGGATGTGGTTGAGGCGGAGGGGGGAAGGGTGGGGGGGGAGTGGGGAAAGGTGGATGTGGTTGGGGTGGGGAGGAGGCCGGGGGGTGGTGGGGGGGAGGGGTTTGGGGGGGTGGGGGAGGGGGGTTTGGGATGGGCAACGACAGGGCTAAGGAGGATGGGTTGTGTAAAGGAGTACAGGGAAGGGGGGATGGGGTAGGAGAAGGGGGCGGGGGTGGTGGATTGAGAAGGGGAAAGGAGGAGGGGGCGGGGCAAATTATGCCACCACCTGCCGGGTTGGAGGGGGGGGCCTCCACGGTTTCCCGCGGGACTGAGACCCCCAGCTGGAGTGCCGTGGCAGGAAGATGGCGAAGACACCCTTCCAATTCGAGGGCATGGTGAAGTGAAATGAAATGAAATTTCACTGTGCTGTGCTGTGTCCGCTGACGCTGCGATGAGGAGGGACGGTTTGAACTGTGCGGGATACGGATACTGTGGGCAGGTGGCACGGTGCGTGCCTGAATGAACAGTGACCAGGCAGCCAGGGCACCCATTCATCTAAAGGGCCCTGGCTGCCAACGTGCCAAAGCGCCCTCCTAACAAATCTTGTTGCCTCTCCCTCCCAAACCTACCCCCCCCTTCAAGTTCATGATGTATTCGCAGCAGCCATCGATGTTCGTCGCCGTGGCGGCAGCGGCAGCCATGCAGATGGGCATCCGTCACGGGCGAGCACAGCGGCTCAGGGAGGGTGCTGCAGAGGCGGTGCAGCAGAGGGAGTGGCTGCGGAGGGCCCCGTGCCAGCCGCTGCTGCTGCAGGCCATCACACCCGACAAGTCCAAGAGGAGGCGGTGGGTGCGGATCACCTCCACGTCGTCAGCCTGGAAGAGGGCGACGACACCGAACCTGATCCTCCTGGGGATGAGCACGAGCAGGTGGTCGTGCTAAGGCGGTGGAGGCGTCCAATGCGTCACCGTGTGTACAGGGACCGCATTTCCTTCGAGGACCTTACGGAGTCGGCATGCAGGAGGAGACTCCGATTGAGCCGTGAGACAGTCGGCCAAAAATGCCACCTAATGGCGCACCTGGAACCACATGGAACTAGGGGAGGACATGCCATCCCAGTGAGGGTGAAGGTGACGGTCGCCCTGAATTTCTTCGCGACCGGCCCCTTCCAGTCGTCGAGCGGGGACCTTTGCGGTATCAGTCAGGCCTCGGTGAATCGGGCAGTCACCGACAGCCTTTATGCAGTCGCGGCACGATACATCAATTTCCCGGAGGTCCACGCGCACCAGGCTGCCAGGACATCGCAATTCGCCTCAGTGGCCAGCATCCCGATGGTACAGGGCGTCGTGGATGGTGTGCACATCAACCTGCGTGCACCAACGCGGGACAGAAACGTCTTCCTAAACAGGAAGGGAACATATTCGATGAACGTCCAGGTGGTGTGCGACCAGGGAATGAGAATAATGCACGTGTGCGCCCAGTACCTGGGAAGCGTGCATGACGCCTTTGTATTGCCGCAGTCCTACACCCCGCAATTTTCGAGGGTCACCCACCCCAGATGAGGGGCTGGTTGCTGGGCGACAGGGGTTATCCGTTGCGGCCGTGGCTGATGACGCCCATACGGAGGCCACAGACCAACGTGGAGAGCCAGTACAATGAGGCCCATGCAGCAACCAGGGGTGTAGTGGAGAGGTGCTTTGGCCTCCTTAAAATGGGTTCCAGTACCTGGACCGCTCAGGAGGCGCTCTGCAGTATGACCCCGACAGGGTCGGAAGGATCGTCGTCGCCTGTTGCGTCTTGCACAACATCGCCCAACAGAGGGGCGATGTGATGGAGGAGGATAAATCAGGTGAGCCCGAAGAGGCCAGCGACTCTGAACAGGAGGATAAGGAGGAGGAGGGGGAGGATGGGAAGGCGGCGGGGCACAGACACCATCGGGGCGCGGGATATGGCCAGGAGGCCGCACGACGCCACCATTTGGGACAGCGGGCACGCGATGCGTTGATTGCCGCACGATTCACACACTAGGGGGAGGGCATCATTGTTCAGGGCATTTGCTCCATTGACCGCGCGCACTGTCACCACCAGCACCCCCTCACCCACCTCCAGCACCATCGCACAACCCTACCACACACGGCATCAGCCTCAAGCAACACTACACCTGTGGCACCTCGTTACTGTCGGTAGACTTTGACTTCCATAAGCGGGTATGAACAGTGCCATGGTGGATGATGACAACCCGCTCTGCGATGAGCTGTGAGCTACAGATCGCTACTGAATGTCTGACTCATGGCCATATCTGAACACCCTCACCTGGGTGTCCCCTCTATGCGTCACGGACACTCCATCACATGTCCATGTGGGGCAGCGGGCGTCGGAGCACTGAGGACGACGGCGTGTTTGGTGTTGGGGGGCGGGGGGGCACTCCCGGCCTCACCCTTGCAATGATCCTCGAACACCACTGTCACCGGGCACCCTCACGTGTGTGTCCTCCCCCCCCCCCCCCCCCCCGGCACCGGAAATAGGACAGACGCATGAAGGTTTGGTGTAACAACTTTAATTGTGACATTGAAAGACACGTGCCCTAGCCCCTATAACTAATCTGTGCCCTGCACCCGTGCCAACCTACTACGTGTCTAACGTTTTGGCCTTACGGGCCCTACCACTACGTCTAGGTGTTTCCCCAGACGTGCATCAAGAGTGGAGGCGGACTGCTGAGAATCCTGCCCTTCGATGTGGCTCCCTGTCGGCGTGCGCTTCCTGGGGTGGCCCGGCCTGGATGGGCCAGGCTGCTCGGCGGGAGTGCTGGATGGCATGATGCCACCCTCCTCTGCCCGCTGCCCACCAGATGCACCAGGGACAGGTCAGGGGGAGTGAGTGTGTTCCGGTCCCTCCCTTGCTGTGGTTACCGGGACAGGCACCGGGGCCACCTCCTCCCTCGGGATGCCCGTTGGCCCCCGGCCTCGCTAAGGGACGATGATGCGTGTGGAGGCAAGCCCCGTTGCCCCACCGACACCTGGCGCTGCCAGTCCTGGAGGCCCGCTGTGGAATCGACCAGGGTCTGAATGTTCCCGGCGATGGAGCTGAGGGAGTGCGACATCCCTGTCAGGGATAGTGCTACCTCCCGCTGGGTCTGGGCGACACCATCCATCACATGGACAAGGCCGCCGATTCTCTCAGCGATGGCCTGCTGAGACTGGGCCAGACCCCGAAGCGCGGCGGCAATGTCCATGTGGCTCTGGCGCATGGCTGCCTGTGCGAGAGCAGCCCTGTCATGGGCCACAGATGACACGTGCACACTAAGCCCCATGCCCTGAAGAACCTGACACATGGCCAAAACCGTTTCCCCCATTGCCTCCATCGCGGACGCCACCCGTGCGATGTCAGCCTGGGTTGCAGGCATGACCGGCACCACTCCCTGCTCATGGACGCAGATGGACTCCTCCAGCTGTATCTGCAGCTACCGGAAGACAGCCGTCATCCCGTCGTCTGGTCCCTGGGGTAGCAAATGCATCTGGTCTGTGGGTGGGCCTGGAATGCCCAGGGACCCGGGAGCCATCTGGGCAGTAGCTGGGTGCTGGGCCTGGCCTGCCCTCCGACTGTCCAGCCCCTCGGCTGCTCCTACCTCCACCTGCTGTACCGGTTCGGCTGTGTGGTGCGCACCAGTCTGTGAACCAGAAGCCTCATCACTTACTTGCCCAACCGAGGTGAGTGTATCTGTGATGTTGGAGGGTGTGGGTGACAGCAGTGCCGCGGCCGCTAGGTCCTCGTCTGTCCCCAGCTCTGGTGTCTCCTGTGTGGAACATTGGCCCGGTGCATTGAGACCACAGCCGATGCCAGGTGCCGTGCCACTGTGCCTCGAATGTCGCGACGTCCTCTGTGCGTCACTGTCTGGGCTCGCTGTCCCCTCCTCGTCCGTCTCACTATCATAAGAGTCATTACTGTCCGTCCTGACGTCTATGTCTGTCCTCTGTGCGTCACGCCTCAATGGCCCGGCCTCAGAAGTGGCCCTCCTGCCCGTGATCGTTCCCCTCTATCCCTTGTGTCCCTGTGGCCAGAAGAGGTTGGAGCTGTACAGCGGCGGGTTGAACGGGCAGTTCCACGGCGGTGCTCGTGTGGCCCTGAAGAACACAGTAAGGCACATTTCATTAGACACGCGGGGTCGTATGTGAGGGGGTGGAGGGGGCGTTGTGAGGGTGTGGACTGTGGGGTGGTGCAATGTCAGGCGGTGGGGTGTGAGGGGGTGGACTGTGGGGGTGGTGCAGTGTCAGGTGGTGGGGCGTGAGGGTGTGGACTGTGGGGGTGGTGCAGTGTCAGGCAGTGGGGTGTGAGGGTGTGGACTGTGGGGTGGTGCAGTGTCAGGCGGTGGGGTGTGAGGGTGCGGACTGTGGGGGTGGTGCAGTGTCAGACGGTGGGGTTTGAGGGTGTGGACTGTGGGGGTGGTGCAGTGTTAGGCGGTGGGGTGTGAGGATGTGGACTGTGGGGGTGGTGCAGTGTCAGGCAGTGGGGTCTGAGGGTGAGGACTGTGGGGGTGGTGCAGTGTCAGGCAGTGGGGTCTGAGGGTGAGGACTGTGGGGGGTGGTGCAGTGTCAGGCAGTGGGGTGTGAGGGTGTGGACTGTGGGGGTGGTGCAGTGTCAGGCGGTAGGGTGTGAGGGGGGGTGGGGGTACTGATGGGCTGAAGCACTGCATGCATACAGTGGATTCTCACTTGGAGCTTTGCCTCCGACCTGGCACGGCGCTACCTCCCGGCTGTCAGCTCTCCAGCAAGGTCCAATGTCCTTTGCTCATAGACGGTCAGGGGGTGCAGCTCAGGTGATCCCCCTCCGGTTCTTGCACACTCCCTGTAAATGTGAGCTGTCTTGCCCTTGGGGGGGGGCAGGGGGGGGGGGGGTGGAGGAGATGAACCTCAGGGTTAGGTGTACATTGGCAGGACGCACTGTAGCACCATCGATAACACACGAGGCGAGGCGTAGAGAACTTCAATCGAGGCTTTATTGAGCAGACTTGTTCCCCAGCAGCTCAGTTACAGAATGCAGCTGCTGGGAGAAACCGGGTTCTTATACCCCGCCTATCTGGGTGGAGCCCAGTAGGCGGCAGATCCAATCAGGACCCAGCATCTGTCCACCAATAGCTCCTCAGCATCATGGTGTACCGTATTACCCCTAATACATACCACCACATTCCCCCCTTGTTAAAAAAGAACCCGGCGGGGTGGTGGATGGTATGGTGGTAGGGGTTTACAGGGTCGGTATGGTGCCTTAACCATTTAACTATATACAACCATGCCGCTTTTACTGGGCCACTGAATTATTTACATCTTAACCCGATTCGCAGCATTAACTATCTACAACAATGCCGCTTTATGGGTCACTGAATTATTTACATCTTAAACCGATTCGATGAGTCGAGATGGTGCCCTGGTCGCCCTTTCCGATCGTCTCAGCCCGGGTGGTGGTGATGCAGGCTCAGGTCCGGTCGACTCTGGGAGCATTGCGCTGTCCATCCCTGTTTCCTTACTCCTGGACGGGCCTGGGAGGAGAACCGATCCCCCCGGGAAGGGGGTGACTATGGGGTGCACCGGCGGGAGTGAGGGGGTGGTGATTGGTGTTGGGGGGGTGTGGGGAGCTCTGGCGGGCGCCAGGTCCCGCAGAGAGACCTTGTCCTGTCGGCCGTCTGGGTACGCCACGTAGGCGTACTGCGGGTTTGCGTGGAGGAGGTGTACCTTTTCCACCAGTGGGTCTGATTTGTGCGCCCGCACATGTTTCCGGAGCAGGATGGGTCCCGGGGCAGCCAGCCAGGTCAGAAGTGACGTTCCAGAGGTGGACTTCCTAGGGAAGACAAGGAGGCGCTTGTGAGGCGTTTGGTTCGTGGTGGTGCACAGCAGGGACTGGATAGAGTGAAGGGCATCCGGGAGGACTTCCTGCCAGCGGAAAGTTGGGAGACTCCTAGACCGTAGGGCCAGTAGGACGGTCTTCCAGACCGTTCTGTTCTCCCTCTCTACCTGTTCCCCCGGGGGTTGTAGCTGATCGTCCTGCTCGAGGCTATGCCCTTGCTGAGCAGGAATTGACACAGTTCGTCACTCATGAAGGTGGACCCCCTATCGCTGTGGATGTAGGCGGGGAAACCGAACAGGGTAAAGATGGTGCAGAGGGCTTTAATGACCGTGGCCGCAGTCATGTCGGGGCAGGGGATGGCGAAGGGGAAACGGAAGTATTCGTCAATGACGTTAAGAAAGTACGTGTTGCGATCGGTGGAGGGAAGGGGGCCTTTGAAATCCAAACTGAGGCGTTAAAAGGGACGGGAAGCCTTTATCAGGTGCGCTCTATCTGGCCTGAAAAAATGCGGTTTGCATTCTGCGCAGATTTGGCAGTTCCTGGTGACTGTTCTGACCTGCTCGACGGAGTACGGGAGGTTGCGGGCCTTTATGAAGTGATAGAAACGAGTGACCCCCGAGTGGCAGAGGTCCTCGTGGAGGGCTTGGAGACGGTCCACTTGTGCGTTGGCACATGTGCCGCGAGATAGGGCATCGGACGACTCGTTCAGCTTTCCGGGACGGTACAAAATCTCATAATTGTAGGTGGAGAGTTCAATCCTCCACCGCAGGATCTTGTTGTTTTTTATCTTGCCCCGCTGTGCATTATCGAACATGAAGGCTACCGACCGTTGGTCAGTGAGGAGAGTGAATCTCCTACCGGCCAGGTAATGCCTCCAATGTCGCACAGCTTCCACTATGGCTTGGGCCTCCTTCTCTACTGAGGAGTGGCGAATTTCTGAAGCGTGGAGGGTCCGGGAGAAAAAGGCCCTGGGTCTGCCCGCTTGGTTGAGAGTGGCCGCCAGAGCTACGTCGGATGCGTCGCTCTCGACCTGGAAGGGGAGGGACTCGTCGATGGCGCACATCGTGGCCTTTGCGAAATCCGCTTTGATGCGGCTGAATGCCTGGCGGGCCTCTGTCGACAGGGGAAAAGTGGTGGACTGGATTAGTGGGCGGGCCTTGTCTGCGTATTGGGGAACCCACTGGGCGTAATACGAAAAGAAGCCCAGGCAGCGTTTCAGGGCTTTGGCGCAGTGGGGAAGAGGGAACTCCATGAGGGGGCGCATGCGTTCAGGATCGGGGTCTATCACTCCATTACGCACTACGTAGCCCAAGATGGCTAGACGGTCGGTGCTAAACACGCATTTTTCCTCGTTGTAGGTGAGTGTGGTGGTATGTATTAGGGGTAATGTGGTACCTGTGAAGCCGAGAGGCTATTGGCTGACAGGTCCCAGGTCCTGGTTGGAATCTGCCGACTTCTGGCTCCGCCCTGAAGGCGGAGTATAAGAGCTCGAGCTTCTCCCCGCAGCCTCATTCTGTTGCTGAGCTGCTGGGGACGAGTCTTGCTTAATAAAGCCTAGATCGACTTCATCGCTTCTCGTCTCGCGTAAGTCATTGTGAGCTACAATTTATTAAGCGAGCTTAAAAGACTATGGAGCTCCGGATCGCCCCGGAGTGCCTGCGGATCAGCCCCCACGCAGCGAACTCGACGGCCGTATTCAAACACTGGCAAGCATGCTTTGAAGGCTACCTCCGAACGGCCCCCGGCCGGATCACGGAAGAGCAGAAAATGCAGGTCCTGCATTCGAGGGTAAGCCCGGAAATTTACTCACTAATAGAAGACGCAGAGGATTTCCCGACGGCGCTCGCATGGCTGAAGGGCATCTACGTTCGGCCCGTAAACCAGGTCTACGCGCGCCACCAACTCGCGACGAGACGGCAAATTCCCGGAGAATCGCTCGAGGAATTCTACGGCGCGCTGCTAATTTTGGGACGAGGCTGCAACTGCCCGCCGGTGAACGCGATCGAACACACGGACCTGCTAATTCGTGATGCAATCGTGGCAGGTATGAACTCTCCCCAAATTCGTCAAAGACTTTTAGAAAGAGAGTCGCTAGGACTCTCAGAGGCACGGGCCCTTGCAGCCTCCCTTGATGTGGCCTCCCAAAACGCCCGCGCCTACGGCCCCGACCGCGCGGCAGCCCCTTGGGCCCCGTGGACCCCCGTCGCGACCAACTCCCCGGCACCCCCCCCGCAAGCTTGCGCGGTTAAAGCGCCAGACCATCCCGGGGGGGGCCCGCTGCTATTTTTGCGGACAAGTGAAACACCCCCGGCAGCGCTGCCCGGCCCGCACAGCTACTTGTAAAAGCTGCGGCAAAAAGGGCCATTTCGCGGCAGTGTGCCGGTCCCGGGGGGTCGCTGCAATCCCCGGAGAAGAACAAGGACAGCACATCCCAAGCACCCCCCAACCCCCCCCAGCGCCCCATGTGCGACCCGCGGGCGCCAGCATTTTGGGTCCCGGACGCCACGAGGGGAGGATGGGCGCCGCCATCTTGTGACCCCCCAGCCACGTGCAATTCATGGGGCTGGCCATTTTGTCCACCCCCGACCACGTGCGACCCATGGGGGGGTGACCATTTTGTCCACCCCCGGCCGCGTGCGATTCATGGACGCCACCATCTTGGTTGACAACAAAGGACCCCAGCATCGACGGCTCCATGGGGTCCGAAGGAGACGCCGCGACACTACTACCACGACAGGCTTCGGTGACACTGGATCAATCGCGGCCCCGGACTCTCCAGACGACGACAACAACGATGCTGGTCAACGGACACGAGACGCCATGCCTGATCGACTCCGGGAGCACTGAAAGTTTTATTCACCCAGACACGGTAAGACGCTGTTTTCTGACCATCCATCCAAGCACGCAAAACATTTCCCTAGCTGCAGGATCCCACTCAGTGGAGATCAAAGGGTTCTGCATCGCAAACCTAACGGTGCAAGGGAGGGAGTTTAAGAACTACAGGCTCTACGTCCTGCCCCAACTCTGCGCGCCCGCATTACTGGGATTAGACTTCCAATGTAACCTTCAGAGCCTAACATTCCAATTCGGCAGCCCAATACCCCCACTCACTATCTGCGGCCTCGCAACTCTCAAGTTTGTCCTTGTTTGCAAACCTCACCTCGGATTGCAAACCCGTCGCCACTAGGAGCAGACGGTACAGCGCCCAGGACCGGACATTTATTCGGTCTGAAGTCCAGCGGTTGCTGAAGGAAGGCATAATCCAGGCCAGCAATAGTCCCTGGAGAGCCCAGGTGGTAGTCGTAAAGACCGGGGAGAAGCAAAGGATGGTCGTAGACTATAGTCAGACCATCAACAGGTACACGCAGCTCGATGCGTACCCTCTCCCCCGCATATACGACATGGTCAATCGGATTGCTCGTATAAGGTCTTTTCCACCGTGGACCTCAAGTCCGCCTACCACCAGCTCCCCAGCTCCCCATCCGCCCAGGTGACCGCAAGTACACCGCCTTCGAGGCAGACGGGCGGCTATACCACTTCCTAAGGATCCCATTTGGCGTCACGAACGGGGTCTCGGTCTTCCAACGGGATGGGGGGGGGGGGGTGCCGTTGCCCAGGGGAAGTGTCAGGATACTCGCTGCTCTCGTGAGGTCGTGCAGTTTCTTCCTGCGGTCGGTGGCATAGGCACGGGCATTTCTTCCTGCACTGGTGTCTCATGCGGGGAATGTGCCCCACCTCTCTGCTCACGCCTCACGGTGCTGCATGGCTGCCGGTATCCATGTCTGGGGAAGAGAATGGCCCGGCGCTCCTCCACTGCCACCAGAAGTGTCTCCAGGTTGCTGTCCCGGCAGCGGGGAGCGGCGCGATGGGGCTCATCCATGTCGGGTCCCAATGTGTGTGTGCCGATCCGCGCACTTCCTTACACAGAGCGCGCCATCATCCTGGCGTCGCGCGATGCCGCCGCTGGTCCTGCGCAAAGGCCACCACGTTTCTCGCGGCGCCACTCGCTGCTGGCCCCTTTTCTGGCTGTGAGTCGGTTGTGGCGGGGGCCTGTTTGCGCCGTCGTGAAACTTAGCCCTGCGATCGGAGTATCGCCCCCAAGGTTTAACATGTGTCCAGAGTCCAGAATCAGGGGCGGGATTCTCCGCCCCCCCGCCGGGTCGGAGAATCGCCGGGGGCTGGTGTGAATACCGCCCCTGCCTGTTGCCGAATTCTCCGGCACCGGATATTCGGCGGGGGTGGGAATCGCGCCGTGCCGGTTGGCGCCCCCCCCCCCCGGCGATTCTCTGGCCCGCGATGGGCCGAAGTCCCGCTGCTGGAATGCCGGCGAGAATCAAACCACCTCTCTTACTGGCAGGCCAAGGTGGCGTGGGCGGGCCCCGGGGTCCTGAGGGGGCGCGGGGCGATCTGGCCCCAGGGGGTGCCCCCACGGTGGCCTGGCCCGCGATCGGGACCCACCGATCCGCGGGCGGGCCTGTGCCATGACGGCACTCTTTTCCTTCCGCCTTCGCCATGGTCTCCACTATGGCGGAGGCGGAAGAGACCCCCTCCATTGCGCATGCGCAGGGATGCCGTGAGCGGCCGCTGACGCTCCCGCGCATGCGCCGCACGGCAAAGTCAGTTTCGCGCCAGCTGGCGGGGCACCAAAGGCCTTTCCCGCCAGCTGGCGGGGCGGAAATCAGTCCAGCGCGGGCCTAGCCCCTCAAGGTTAGGGCTCGGCCCCTCAAGGTGCGGAGGATTCCGCACCTTTGGGGCGGTGCGATGCCGGACTGATTCGCGCCGTTTTTGGCGCCGGTTGGCGGACATCGCGCCGATTGCGGAGAATCTCGCCCATGATTTTCTATGTCATCACCTAAGTCGTTAATGAATAATGTGAATAACTGTGGCCCTAACACAAATCTCTGTGGTACACCACTAGTCACATTCTGCCAATTAGAGTACTTACCGTATCCCCACCCTTTCGCCTGCAATTCAACTAATTTCCTAACCATGTCAATAATTTGCTCTCTACTCCATCCATGGGCCTCCGCCTTAGTTAACAATCTGTTATGTGGGATTTAACAATCTGTTATGTGGGATTTTACCAGATGCCTTTTGGAAGTCCATATAAATTACATCCATAGACAGTCCCCTGTCCATTACTTTAGTCACCTAAAAAAATTCAGTGACATTTTTCAGGCATGACCTTCCCTTCACGAATCCATGTTGATTCTTCCTGAACGACTGAAATCTTTCCAGGTGTTCAGTTACCCTATCCCTGATTATAGTCGACAGAAATGTCCCCACAACAGATGTTAAGTTAACCGGTCTGTAATTCCCTGGTTTCCCCCTTTCTCCCTTCTTAAGAAGTAGACAGCACGGTAACATAAGTGGCTAGCACTGTGGCTTCACAGCGCCGGGGTCCCAGGTTCGATTCCCGCTGGGTCACTGTCTGTGCGGAGTCTGCACATTCTTCCCGTGTCTGCGTGAGTTTCCTCCGGGTGCTCCGGAGGTTTCTTCCCACATTCCAAAGATATGCAGGTTAGGTGGATTGGCCATGCTAAATTACCCTTACTGTCCAAAAAGGTTAGGAGGGGTCATTGGGTTACGGGGATAGGGTGGAAGTGAGAGCTTAAGTGGGTTGATGCAGACTCGATGGGCCGAATGGCCTCCTTCTGCACTGTATGTTCTATGTTCTATGGAGTGATATGTGCAATTTCCCAATCCAGAGGGACTAGTCCTGAATCTAGGCAACACTGAAAGATTATAGTTAAGGCATCTACAATGTGCTCCCCGACTTCCTTTAACACTCTCAATGGAAACACTCAGGTCCTGGGGATTTGTCACGCTTCAGTTCCATTAATTTCCTAGTTATTGATGCTGTACTTAAGTAAATTGTATTAAGTCCCTGTCCTCTGTCGACTATTAATTTTTTCAGGACTTCAGGCAAGTTATCCTCCTTTTCAACTGTGAATATTGAGGCAAAGTAATTATTCAACATGTCTGCCATTTCCTCTTAATAGAACATAGAAAAATACAGCACAAAACAGGCCCTTCGGCCCACGATGGTGTGCCGAACCTTTATGACTGACAATATCTCAATTTTCAGCTTTTTAGTGTGCCTACATTGCTCTTGACCACCTGCTTTCTCTTTATATAACTATAACATTTCTTCTTACTGATTTGGGTGTCCCTTGTCTTTCCTGAGGGAGACTTCCACAATTGGACAAGGCACGTGGAGTGAATTAGGCTTGGAGGTGAGTCCCAGGGCTCCAGAAGTTGGCAGTTTTGATGAAGATGGCCAGAACTCTTTATGCTGCCACTGTCTTGATGGTAGACAGCTGTTGCCTGGAGTTCTGCTCTCATTGTCGATCAAACAGTAACTAATTATAAGGTCCCAGGACTGTATAATTTAAGGAAATCAGCCAGCCCAAGTCTTGGTCATGTGATACTAGTTTTGGGTTGTTAAAATGAGGCCCTCTTGTTGAAACCATTGTGTTAGAACAGTTAATACTCGCAACTTCCGGTGGTGGCTATGAAGGAGTAAGTTCACATTTGGTGGATCCTGCTCGGGTCGGACATTTGGACCTTTTCCCTCGATTTTTTACTGGAAAAATCGATGATAGAGGCAATTGTGTACTGGATTCCCACATCGTTGCATGGAGAGGAGGACTAGAAGTGCTCGCAAAGGCAGAAACAGACGGACAGAGAAGGCTTGGGCTGAAGCTGCAGAGGGAGAAAGCATGGCGGATGACCGGACCACTGGCTTGTCGCCCCAGCGGTCAATGGAGTAGTTGATGCAAGTTATCCAGGAGGGCATCGCCAAGCAGAAGCGGGACTGCTTGGACCCGATTAAAGAGGCAATTGCGCGGCTAGAGCATAGATTGGATGCCCAAGATCGGGCGATCCAGTAAGTAGAGAAGGCGCTGGCTGACCAGGAGGAACATCAAACTGCAGTGGAGTTGGAGGTGGGGATGCTGAGAGACCAGCAGAAAAGGCTCCTGGAGAAGGTGGAGGACCTAGAGAATAGGTCCCGCCGGCAGAACTTGAGAATCGTTGGGCTCCCGGAGGAGTCCGAAGGAGCGGACGCTGGGGCATACATAGCGGACATGTTCGAGAAGCTGCTGGGGGATGGGGCATTCTCCCGACCCTTGGAGGTGGACAGGGCTCACAGAGCGCTCGCGAGGAAGCTGCGAATGGGAGACCCCCCGAGGGCAATGATGGCCACAGGTACTTGGACAAGGAGCATATTTTACAGTGGGCCAAGCAGACACGGAGCTGTAAATTGGAGAACAGTATCCTGCGGATCTATCAGGACCTGAGTGCGGAGGTGGCCAGGAGAAGAGCGGGGTTTAACCAGATCAGGTCGACCCTTTTTAAGAAAAAGGTGAAGTTCAGTCCGTCTCTGGGTCACGTACGAGGAGCAACATTTTTATTTTGAGTCGCCTGAGGAAGCGCTGGACTTCGCGAAAAGGAAAGAGCTGGTGGCGGCCTGAGAACTTTTGAACTTTGCTGCAATGTTCATGTTTTAAAAAGTTTCTCGTTTTTCGTTTTGTGGACGTTATTTGTAATGCCTTCTGTATTGATTTGGGGCCAGTTGCAGATCTGAGTGAGTTAAAGTTTACATTTGAACTGTTGGGGGATGGAGGTGTGTTTGTTCAAATGCTGGATCTTTTGCTTGATCTTTTCTTTGTTTAGCGTTTTTTTTCTGTCGGACAATTGTGTTGGGATTGTTTGTCATCTGAATATGTGTGTATGAGCGGGAGGGAGGGTGGGGAGGGAACAATAGGTGGGAGATTGGCGCCAGGGGTGGGGGCCACCAAGCTAGCTGGGCGGGCTAGCTTACGGAAGCGTAGTGGGGGTGAGCAGATGTTAGGCTTATCAAAGGGGTTGATTAACGTTGTGCTGTTACTCGTGGGGGGGGGGGGGGATGTTCTGCTGACGAGGGAGGGACTGTTGCTGAGAGACAGAGAGGAGGTCGGGAGCGGAGGCTGCCTGGGGGCGGGCCGGTGGACGCGCAGGCTGGAGACTGGCCCAAGAAAGGTGATGGCTGATCGGCGAAGGGGGGGGGGGGGGGGGGGGCGATGAGCCCTCCAACTAGGCTGATCACCTGGAATGTACGAGGGCTAAATGGGCCGGTCAAGACGGCGCACATGTTCGCGCATTTGAGAGGACTGAAGGCGGACGTGGTAATGCTCCAGGAGACACACCTTAGAGTAGCTGACCAGATTAGATTAAGGAAAGGTTGGGTCGGACAGGTTTTTCACTCGGGACTGGACTGGAAGACTAGAGGGGTCGTGATCCTAATCAACAAGCGGGTGGTGTTTGAGGCGGGAAGAATAGTTTCGGATTTGGGAGGTTGGTACATTATGGTCAGTGGGAAATTGGAGGGAGTGCAGGTGGTATTAGTAAATGTGTATGCGCCAAATTGGAATGATGTGGAGTTTTCAAGAGGATGCTGGGGAAGATACCAGACCTGGATTCGCATAAGTTGGTCATGGGAAAGGACTTCAACACAGTTATTGATCCTGATTTAGACCGGTCAAGCTCAAAAGCGGGCAGGGTGCCAGCAATGGCAAAGGAACTAAAAGGGTTCATGGAGCAGATGGGGGGGTGGGGGGGGGGGGGGGGGGGGGGGGGGGGTGGACTCATGGAGATTTGGGCAGCCAAGGGTGAAGGAGTTCTCCTTCTACTCACAATTGCATAAAGTGTACTCTCGGATTGATTTCTTTATTCTGAGCAGGGCTTTACTGACAGGGGTGGTGGACACGGGGTACTCGGCGATCACAATCTCAGACCATGCCCCGCACTGGGTTGACCTACAGGTGAGCAAGGAGAGTAGCCAGTGCCCACACTGGAGGCTAGACGTGGGTCTTTTAGCTGACGGTGAGGTGTGCAGGCAGCTGAGGAGATGTATTCAGAACTACCTGGAAGTCAACAACACGGGGGAATTTCGGCAGCAGTGGTCTGGGAAGCATTGAAGGCGGTGGTTAGATGAGATCTGATCTCGATACGGGCCCACAGTAAGAAGGTAGACAGGGCAGAGTCGGACCGACTGGTAAAGGAGATACTACAGATCGACAGGAGGCATGCGGAGCTCCCAGAGGCAGGGCTTTTAAGGGAACGGCGGAGGCTACAGGCGGAGTTCGGCTTGTTAACCACAGGGAGGGCGGTGGAGCAGCTAAGAAAGGCGAGGGGGGGGGTGATTTATGAGCATAGAGAGACGGTCAGCAGAATGCTTGCACAGAGGCTTAGAAAGAGGGAGGCAGCCAGGGAGATAGGGAAAGTAAAGGATGGAGATGGGCACTTGGTTGGAGACTCAGCAGGGGTGAATAAAGCGTTTAAGGAGTTTTATAGTAGGTTGTATGAGTTGGAACTCCCAACGGGGCCGGAGGGGATGAGGCACTTCCTAGGGGGGCTGAATTTCCTGAAGGTGGACGGGGAGCTGGTAGAAGGGCTGGGGCCCCCGATCGGGATGAAAGAGATAGTGGAAGGTCTGAAGGCCATGCAGTCGGGTAAAGCCCCGGGGCCGGACGGGTACCCAGTGGAGTTCTATAAAAAGTTCTCTGGATATTGGAGACATTGTTGATGGGGACATTCAATGAGGCAAGGGAGAGAGGGATGCTTCCCCCGGCTATGTCACAGGCCACGATTTCGCTGATCCTGAAGCGAGACAAGAACCTGGAGTTGTGTGGGTCCTACAGGCCGATATCCCTATTGAATATGGATGTCAAACTGCTGGCCAAAATTTGTCCTCTAGGATTGGGAATTGTGTTCCGGACGTTATTGGGGAGGACCAGACGGGAAGGCAGTTGGCGGCCAATGTAAGAAGGTTATTAAACGTGATCATGATGCCCCCGGAAGTTATGGAGGTGGAGGTAGTGGTCGCAATGGACGCAGAGAAGGCCTTTGATCGAGTAGAATGGGAATATCTGTCGGAGGTACTGGGACGGTTCGGATTTGGGCGGGGCTTTATTGACTGGGTCAGGTTGCTGTATAGGCGCCTGTGGCAAGCGTACAGACGAATAGGACAACATCGGACTATTTTAGGCTGCATCAGGGGACGAGACAGGGATGCCCCCTCTCCCCACTGTTATTTGCGTTAGCCATAGAGGCGCTGGCAATTGCACTGAGAGCTGGAAGGGGCTGGTCCGGGGAGGAGTGGAACACAGAGTCTCACTTTACGCAGACGACCTGCTCCTGTATGTATCGGACCCAGCAGAGGGGATGGAAGAATCATGAGGGTTCAGGGGGAATTTGGCCGGTTTTCGGGGTATAAACTAAATAAGGGGAAAAGTGAGATGTTTGCGGTCCAGCCGAAGGGACAGGAGAGGCGACTGGGGGAGCTGTTGTTTAGAGTCGTAGAGGGAAGCTTTAGGTACCTAGGCATCCAAGTGACGCGGGAATGGGAACGGCTGCACAAACTAAATCTGGCCCGACTCGTGGGCCAAATTAAGGACGATTTTCGGAGGTGGACGCTCTCCCGTTTTCACTAGCTGGGAGGGTGCAGACGGTGAAGATGACGGTCCTGCCGAGATTCCTGTTTGTGTTTCAGTGTCTCCCCATCTTTATTCCGCGGTCCTTTTTTAAACGGGACAACAAAGTGATCACTGGCTTTGTATGGGCGGGCAAGACCCCGCGAATAAAGAAGGGGATGCTTGAGGGGAGCCGGGGGAGGGTGGGCTGGCGCTGCCAAACTTCAGTAACTACTATTGGGTGGCGAATATAGTCATGATCAGGAAATGGGTGGTGGGGAGGGTCGGCATGGGAGCGTGTGGAGGTGCCTTTTCATGTAAGGGTTAGGGGCGTTGATAACAGCGTCTCTGCCATTCCCGCCTGCACGGTACTCCATCAGCCCCATGGTGGTGGCAGCCCTGAGAATCTGAGGGCAATGGAGGAGACATGTGGGAGCAGAGGGAGCATCGGTAATAATCACCGGCTTGCTCCGGGAAAAATGAACAGGGGGTTTCGGAGATGGCAGAGGGCAGGGATTGAGAGGATGGGGAATATGTTTATAGAGGGGAGTTTTCCTAGCTTGATTTGAATTGGCGAGGGAAAACATTCAGGTACCTGCAGGTGCGGGAATTCCTACGTAGGCAGGTTTCAACCTTCCCGCTCCTACCACCAAGGGGATACAGGACAGGGTAGTTTCCAGAGGGTGGTGGGAGAAGGGAGGATCTCTGACATTAACAAGGAACTTATGGGGTCAGAGGAGATGCAGGCTGAGGAGCTGAAGCGCATGTGGGAAGAGGAGTTGGGAGGAGAGATAGAGGAGAGTCTATGGGTGGACGCATTGAGTAGAGTCAACGCGTCGGCAACATGTGCCAGGCTCAGTCTGATACAATTTAAGGTCGTTCACTGGGCTCACATGACAGTGACCCGGATGATCAGGTTCTTTAGGGTAGAAGATAGGTATGCAAAGTGTGCGGGAGGGCCAGAGAACTGTTCTGGACATGTCCAGATTAGGGGATTTTGGCAGGGGTTTACGGATGTCATGTCCACGGTGTTAAAAACAAGGGTGGCACCGAGTCCAGAGGTGGCGATTTTCGGGATGTCGGAAGATCCGGGAATCCAGGAGGAGAAAGAGGCAGACGTTCTGGCCTTTGCTTCCCTGGTAGCCCGGAGACGGATATTATTAGCTTGGAGGGACTCAAAGCCCTCGAAGTCGGAGACCTGGCTATCGGACATGGCTAGCTTTCTCTGTTTGGAGAAAATCAAGTTCGCCTTGGGAGGGTCACTGTTAGGGTTCGCCTGGAGGTGGCAACCGTTCGTCGACTTCTTTGCAGAAAATTAATCGTCAGCAGAAAGGGGGGGGGGGTTAGTTTAGATTAGAGTAGGGGGTTAATAAAGGTGGGACCTGTAAGGGAGGAAGACGGCTTTTGCACTCTGTTTATAGCTTCATGTACATTGTTTATTTTGTTGTTGTTGTCAAACCAAAAAGTACCTCAATAAAATGTTTATTAAAAAATGAACAACTGTCTTTGTTTGAATTTGACTGGACCAGACTGCCCTTCTGCCGGGCTGTTGCGTTGACTTGGCTGGAATGTTTATGCTGTGCAAGGAGTGTTACATTCCAGACATTTGAGATGTTAGCCTTTGCTAACTTTGAAATTGTTCAGAAATTTCTGGAAGCCAGCATGTTGTCAGCTGGAGCAATCTTGCCAGCTCACTAATTGCCCATTTTGAAAAGCATAAAATAAAGTAGTCCAGCTGACGAAGATATATTTTCTTTCATGTCTGGACTGTGACACCAACTTTGGCAGTGCTAGCTCTACGCTGCAATCAAACAGCAGGCAGCACAAATTTACCATGCTGCCGGCAATGCGCTAAGTGGGGACAAATCTATCACGATAACTGTGCCTATTTTCCATGCTTAGCCAATTACTCTTCCAATGTTTAGTGCCCTTTATGGTTTTTCTTCTGAGTTTGCGCTCCACAGTGTCCTGGAGATTCATCTCATTCTTCCTTAGTTCAGTGTCACATTTCAATGATTCTTCAAATTATTAGCAATGAAAATGATGTATGCTCAATTTTTCATTGTGTTCTTGTTATTCAGCTGTGCTTCCTACTGCTCTGGCCTCCTCATGGCATAATGTTTCATACATCCCACCATCTCTATCTGGATGCCACTTCTTCTTGCTCCCACCTCCTACTAACACAGCTGTTTGCTGCACACACAAGGAACAGCTGTTAGAAGATCAGACTCATGATGGCTCCGCTGGTCGGTTGCAGAGGGGAAAACTTTTCTGGAGGTTTAAATATTGGGAAAGTATTGTAGTTCAGGAATAAAAGAGTTTGGACATTTCTGACAATGAACCAGACAATGTCCTGAATTTTTATGGTGGGTAGCGGATGTAAGGAAAATTGTGGGACCTCGTCCCAGTTAATGTAAAAACACAAAGATCCTCCAGCCCTCACTCCCCTCACCCACATACACTCTCCATTCCCTTCATCCACCCCATGACTCAGATCCCCTATGCAAAGCTGTGCTTCTCCACCCACATCCCCAAGGTCCTTCATTTCCTCCAAGTCAAGCTATGCCCGTCCACCCATGCCTATAACCCTTCATGCTCTCTGTTCCAAGATATGCCCCTCCACCCAACCCCCATGGATCCTCCTGCCAAGCTATGACTCCTCCATACCCTTTGACCCACCTGCACACTGTTTAGAATCAATGAACCCTTCTGTGACATTAGGGTGTGTTTTTTCAAAAAGCTTTAAAAAATGATTCATTCATTACTTTCCACTGTGTTAAAATTGTCATTTCACTATAAGTGAACATTTAAAGTATCAATAGCAGAAACTGCAAGCACTTGAAACATATTTCTCGCGTGTAAATAAACATTGTGAAACTGACAGCATAAATCAGGGAGCCAGAATTGTTACTCAAGCATTGTTTTCCCTGGGACGCAGGTGTTTTATCAAAGGAATGGATTTCTGGATCAATGGACATGGAAGTGCCATAACTTGACATAGGGGCTATGAGGGGCCATGGCCGGTGATGGAGAGGCATAGCTTGCCATGGGGTATGAGGGGCCAAGAGGTTTTGGTGTGAAGCATAGCTTGGCATTGGTGGTATGAGAAGAATCTTTTGAACTCACTTTTTAAAAGGTCCTCTCATGCATAATGTTTCATGTCTCCTCCGAGGGGCCTCGAACCACAATCCTTTAAAGAAACCTGGTCTGACTTCATTGGAAATTGCTGAGGAGTAGGACAAGCCTATTTCCACAATGAAGTCAGCCAGTGCAGGAGTGCTGGATGCAATTCTTTGACAGGTACCAGCCTGCATCCTTCAGGGGCACTCCCGAAAATCAGATAGCGTAGGAATAGGGTCGGTAATCCCGGAATAAGGACCTGCCCACCATTTCTAACGTCATCCCAACTTGGTGAAATTACAGCCCCCTGTTGGTATTTGGGTGATACATATAGATTTAGCACCTCTGGGCTAAGCGATGGAATAGTTTCTTTATATAATTATCCATTGATTCGTGCTGGCACGAGCATGCGTGGATGATGGGCGAGAACAGAATTGGATTTGGCTTTGATATTGTTACCATGCCAAGCTGACTAAAGATTACAAACTTTCCTAGAGATTGAAAACAATGATAATTTGACTTTTTCCCCAGTATGTATTCTTCAGTTTTTACAGACTGTCCTGAGACACAAGTTCACATCTCCACTGCTTGCCATAAGCATTCCTAACACCAGGAATCATCCACTACAAGATCAAGATGCTGCACTGTATCCACTCTGTTATCAACAGGTCTTATTGTTCTTCTTCCATTTGCAGAACTGTCTAGTTCAGGTATGATATTGCCACACAAATGCTGTGTATCCTCTTTGTCACCTATCTGTGTCCACAAGCATTCACTCCCTCCACCACTGATGCATAGAGGCAGAAGTATGTACCATCTACAAGATGTGCTGCAGGAACTTACCAAGGCTCCTTAGGCAGCACCTTCCAAACCCACAGCATCTAGAAAGACAAGGGCAGCAGATACATGGGAACACCACCACCTGGAAGTTCTCTTTCCAGCCACTCACCATCCTGATTTAGAAATGTATCACTGTTCCTTCACTGTCGCTGGGTCAAAATCCTAGAACTCCCTTCCTAACACAACTGTGGGTGTACCTACACCACATGGACTACAGCGGCTCAAGAAGACGGCCCACCACTACCTTCTCAAGGGCAATAAATGCTGGCCTAGCCAACGAAGCCCACAACCCTTGAAAGGACAAAAAAAAAAAATCAGCACAAAAGTAATTAGGTGTGGATAAGGAATGCATCTTGTTGACCTGCACACTTTAGCCTGGAAAATGTGTATGCGCTCTTGTCCACCATACCGGGTTCTCAGTAGTCTGTACAATGGAGTTTTCCCGTTTGTATCAGATGGTGAGCAGCATAACCATCTGCTGGACTATCCAGAAAAGGAGTAGGCTTTGTTTTTGGGCGGGTGGGGGCAGAAAATGCAGGGACATTCTTACTGGCCTCTCTTTCCTTCGCTTCTGGTTTGGCTTGGTTAAGGAGCTTGCAATTCATCCAGATTATGATAATGAAGCCTGGAACTCTTTAATAGTTCAGGGCTCCAGAAATTGTCTTCGGGCAGCGGGGGGAATGGAGGGATGACGTGGTGCGGCAGCTCCAACAACATAATTTAAATCGCAACCTCTTGTCTGGAAGATGCAACAACTGAAATGTAACTTGTATTTACACTAATGGGTGGATGGGTGCATTTTGCTGTTTTTTAAAATCCTGTAACTTTAATTGCAGGGAGATGACCTCCTTGTCTGTGCTGCAACTGCTTGTCTTGAAGCACTAATGGAATACTTACACATTAAAGACCAAGCCACACGTAACGTTAAAATATAAAGAAAAAATGAAAGCTAAAAATGTAAAATTAGAGCAGAAAGTCTTGGAAATACACACCAAGTATGTCAGCAACCAGCGAAATAGATGGATTATGCTTTCTGACAGAGTCTGAACCTAAATTAACTTGTCTTTTCCCTTTTAGATGTTGACACAAATTATATGTGCATTTCCAGAACTTTCTAAAGTTGAAGTTGTGTGATGTGTGCCTGTTTGTGTGGTGGAAATCGGAGACAAAAAGTTTAATTTTTGAAAGGGTGTGTTCTCCATTCGGAGGATGCTGAAGTGTGTCCAACCCATATTAGTGGAGCGATTTTTTTTTTTTTTTTTTTTTTTTCAGCTATTCCCAGTGGTTACCTAAAACCAGCATTAGGATGTTTGTGCTGAAATGGATCCCTGGTTGGGCAGGTGTAGTACAAGGGTCCAGCACAAAAAGGGCTGATGTGGGGACTGAATACAGTACCACCCACACCATGATGTAGGAGGACACATGTCAGTCTAGAGTTGGACAGAGCTGTGTGTACCAGTAAGCACAGAGACAGTTCCCAGCTTGTATCCTTTACTGTATATTTGTAAACAGTTCCAAGAGTCAAAATATCTTACAGTTAACGTGCGTGTGACTGCAAAGACCTCTTCAGACGGAGTGAACTGCATCCAACACCCGACAACAGAAGGTAGTGGCTCCTCTCTGGTTTTCTTGACATGAGTATGGCCTGGCAAGCATCTGCCAGCAAGAAGTTAGCATTTTTCCCATAGTTAAATGTAGAACCAGGAGGAGCATGAGTGTCTGAATTTCATTGGCAGTCTGCAATTGGGGGTCCCTTCCTGTAGTTATTCCCTCTGAGACTTAGATGAGGGCTGCTATTTGAAATTCAATTACACTTTCATAACTGCTGTTTTGATATTTTTATTCATGATGTTTTTTTTGTATACTTTTGAGAATTAAATCGGGATGGGAAAGTAAATTCCATAGTTAGTATGTGGTACCCTGGTGAAAGGTGATATTCAGCCTCATAGGAACATTGGAGCAGGAGTAGATCAGCTCTGTATTCAGTATGATCATGGCTGATTATCCACTTCAATGCCTTTATCCCACAGAATCCCTATATCCCTTTATGCCATTGGTATTTAGATATCTGTCAATCTTTGCTTTAAACATTGGATCACAGAATTGTTACAGTGCAGAAGGAGGCCATTCAGCCCATTGTGTCTGCACTGCCTTTCCAAATGAGCATTATAACTTAGTGCTATTCCCCAGCCTTTTTCCAGTAACCCTGCATGTTGTTTCTATTGAAATAACCTTATAATGCCCTCTTGGATGCCTCGATCGAATCTGCCCTCACCACACTCCCAATCAGTGCATTCCAAACCCAAACCACTCACTGTGTAGAAAGGTTTTTGATGACATCGCATTTGTTTCTTTTGCAAATCATTTGAGATTGTGCCCTCTCATTTTAGATCCTTTTACGAGTGAGAACAATTTCTCCCAATCTACTCTGTCCAGTCTCCTAATGATTTTGAACGCCTCTCAAATCGCCTCTTAGCCTTTACCTTCATGGAGAACCTACACAGTTTTGTCTTCATAACTGAAGTTTCTCATCCCTGGGACCATTCTTGTAAATGTCTTTTGCATTGTCTCCAATGCGTTCACATCCTTCCGATAGTATAATAATAATCTTTATTGCCACAGTAGGCTTACATTAACACGGCAATGAAGTTACTGTGAAAAGACCCATTCCGACGTCTGTTCGGGTACACAGAGGGAGAATTCAATGTGGCGTCCAGAACTGTACACAATAGTCTCTGAGGTCTAACTAGTGCCTTATACAGGTTCTCTTGTACTCTATGCCACCATTAATAAAGCCAAGGATACTGTCTGCTTTATTAATTACTCTCTTTACCTGTCCTGCCACCTTTAATGATTTATGCACAAGTGCACCCAATCCCCCCTGCTCAGCATCCTTTAGAGTTGTACCGCTATTTTTCCAAGCAAAATGAAAGCTTACACAACCCTCTGGGTGAGAAAATTCCAAAGATTCACAACCCTCCTGAGTAAAAACATATACAGGTTAGATTATGAGCACACATCTGGCATGTGCAGCTGGATAGATGTGGAATAAAATGGGGATCAACAGTTTTGTCAGAATAAAACCAAGGAAGCAAGAGTTAGGTTTTGTGGACAAGATGAAACCGGAGAGAAAAATGGGAAATATAATTTTGGGAGCATGACAGTGGGGAGCTTAGGAAAGTTTAATGACAATGGAAAAAGGAGGAAGCAGCAGAACAAATGATCTCAATCTTTTTGATACAGAATTCCAATAATTCCTCTCACTTGTTATTGAAGGTGGGGTGTGAGGCACGATCAATAACCCCAGAAACGAGATTGGAGACAATTGAAGGCTTTAATACGCTAGATGTTTCCCCCAGCAGCGCAGGTACAGAAAAAAGCTGCTGGGGTGGCTCGGGCTCTTATACCCCGCCTTGCAGGGCGGAGCTAACATACAAGCTTAACCCATGGGAACAAGTACATTCTCCACCAATGGTATTCCGGCATTACCAGGTACCGTAATCCTTCTAACACAGATTACCACATTCACCCCCTGTTAAAAAAGAGTCCGGCGGGGGTGGTGCCTTCGTATTACAACGTGGTAAAAGTGGTAGAAGTTACAGTTATGAAGGTACCGTAATGCCTCCGTACTGCGTTTTGCCTCATTACATCTTAACTATTTACAACAGTAATGTGCATTTCAAAATGAAGCAATTAGTCGATCGGGGGCCCTGGTCGTCCTCTGCGATCGTCGTAGCTTTGATGGTGATGCCAGTGGAGGTTCGAGTGTCTGTGACTCCGGGAACGTGGTTTCGGCTTCTGTGGCAGCTTCATCACCCCCAGACGGGGCCGGTGGAAGGGCCGACTGACCTGGGAAGGGGGTGGCTGTGGGGTGCGCCGTTGGGAGGGAGGGTGGGACTGGTGGCGGGGGTGTGTGTGGGGATCCAGTGGGTGCCAGGTCCCGTAGGGAGACCATATCCTGTCGGCCGTCGGGGTATGCCACGTTGGCGTACTGAGCGTTAGCGTGGAGGAGATGGACCCTCTCGACCAATGGGTCCGATTTGTGTGCCCGCACGTGTTTTCGGAGCAGGACGGGTCCGGGAGCTGCCAGCCAGGTCGGGAGCGAGGTCCCAGAGGAGGACTTCCATGTCTGGGTGTATGAAGCTCTCCGTGCTCCCAGAGTCGATTAGGCAGGACGTTTCATGCCCATTGATAAGCACCGTCGTCGTAGCAGTCGAGAGTGTTCGGGGCCAAGACTGGTCCAGGGTCACCGAGGCTACTCGTGGCAGCAGTTGAATGTTTTCTTCGGGCGGTGTGTTGTCAGCTGAACTGGGGTCCTGGGATTCCATACAAGATGGCGGTGCCCATTGGTCGCACATGGCTGGAGGTGCACAAAATGGCGGCGCCCATCCACCGCGGGACAAGATGGCGGCGCCCAGAGGCCGCACGTGGCCCTGGAGGAGAAGGAAGATGGCGGTGCCCGCTGGCTGCACGGGGACCGTGGAGAGAGTTGTGGTGGCAGTCCGTATTCGCCTCCGGAGACCGCAGCGACTGCCCGGGCCTGGCATACCGCCACGAAGTGGCCCTTTTTACCGCATCCCTTGCAGGTGGATGAGCGGGCCGGACAGCGCTGTCGGGGGTGCTTGGCTTGCCCCCAAAAATAGCAGCGGGGCCCCCTGGGGTTGCCAGGCCGTTTCGCAGCACAAGCTTGTGGGGGGGTGGAAGATGCCTCGGGGTCGGCCGCGGGGGGGTTCCACGCTGTCCAGGGGGCTGCCGCGCGGTCGGGGACGTAAGCACGGGTGTTTCGGGAGGCCACATCCAGGGAGCCGGCAAGGGTCCGTGCCTCCTTGAGGCCTAGTGTCTCTTGCTCCAGCAATAGCTGGCGGATTTGGGAGGACAGCATACCTGCAACAAAAGTATCCCGGATCAAAGCTTCTGTGTGGTCACTCGCCGAAACTTGCGGACAGTTGCAATTTCTCCCCTACACCAGGAACGCACGGTAGAATTCTTCCAGTGATTCCCCAGGGATTTGTCGCCTCGTCGCTAGTAGATGTCGGGCGTTGACCTGGTTCACAGAGCGAACATAATGTCTTTTCAGCAGCTCCATTGCTGCATCGAAATTGTCCGCGTCCTCGAGGAGGGTGTAGATTTCTGGGCTCACCCTCGAGTGCAGAACTTGTAGTTTCTGTTCTCCCGCGGGTGTGTTTTCGGCCATTCTGAGATATCCGTTGAAGAACACCAGCCAGTGCTTGAAGGTTGCCGCTGAGTTTGCCGCGTGGGGGCTGAGTTGCAGACACTCCGGCTTCATTCAGAGCTCCATTCTTTAAATCTAGAGTATTAAATTGATGCACGATCAATAACTCCAGAAACGAGATTGGAGACAATTGAAGGCTTTAATACACTAGATGTTTCCCCCAGCAGCGCAGGTACAGAAAAAAGCTGCGGGGGCGGCACGGGCTCTTATACCCCGCCTTGCAGGGCGGAGCTAACATACAAGCTTAACCAATGGGAACAAGTACATTCTCCACCAATGGTATTCCGGCATTACCAGGTACCGTAATCCTCCTAACACAGACTACCACAGGGTGGTATGTGGAGTATGTTATAAGGAGACTGCTGGTATAGAGAGAAAGCAGCAAGGGTTATTTATCCAGGATGATCCTGGAATAAAGTGCTGTTTTGGCAGAAAGTGAGGCCTGATAGCACTTGAGGTTGTCAAGTCAATTATCCACCATATAAGCTCAAGTCTGTGTGTCTTAGAGTGGAATCTTCCAGGCCTGCCTCGAGTGGGAAGTTTGATGGGAGGCAAAAATCAGTTTCGCAACGGCGATATGAATTTCTGCAATTAAGTTCTCAGAACCTTAAAGGTGAGTGGAGCTTCCTGGTCCTGTTGCATACATCTGCATATCATGGATGCTAATTAAAAGGGCAGCTTGCCAAAAGTGCTCCCTCCAAGTTAAGTTCTCCAGAAGCAAGAAATGTGTGCATTCAGATTCACAGTTTCATATACAGGTGGTGTGCACTCGGAGAGGTAGACGTCCCCCTGAACTTCTGAATGAGTAGCCATTGCTTTGTTCTTCTTGTGAGCCGCTTGGAAATGTCAACCTACTGAGCGAGATGGGGTGCTGGTAGTCCAAACAGCGCAGAGACGGAGCAAGGGAGGCAGGGTCAGCGGGGAAGGATGGGAGGGCATCCAGTGAAGGAGTCCAGACTGCAGGGCGTATTTAAGAAGGTGTCCAGGTAAGGAGGCCAGATGGTCTGGGCTGTTTTGGAGGGTGTGCACACCATGTGCGCCTTGGTCCCGTTGTAGGGCAGTGGATGGGCTTTTTGAGCAGGAGCATCATAGAGAAATGTGTCTAAAGAGAGGGGTCCGTGATGTCAAGAGGCTGGTCCTAGGGTTTAAATGAGAGTACTGAGAAGCAGAGTGTACAGTGACAGTGGGGACGTTGGGTTTAATCAGGTAATGTGGACGTAATGGTTTATGGGCAGGTAGTGGATGGTCTCTTGCGGGAAAGGAAGTTAGGGGATAGCTACCCTCGAGAATGAGATGGGTCAGGGGTAGCGTGGGCACATCGTTGGTTAAGGGCTTGTGGGGGGAGGAAGATCAGGAATGTTGATAACAGTAGGGTCCAGGGGAGGTTGGGAGGTTGAAGGGTTACAGGAGGAAGCAAAATGACAAGGCTGTGATTGTGTAGGATGACTGGGGGATCTTGGTAAATAACAAGAGGAGAGTAGAAGGTGCTTGATGCCCTGGCAAATCTCACACCATGCTGAAGCTGTGGAAGTTAGTAAAATGCCCAGTCTGTAAAACCTCAAGCATTCACGTGAGAGGGATGTCTTTTTGGGTGGGGGAAATTAATGCTTTGTTTTTTGGACCAGGTAAAGGGCCACCGTAGAAATTGTTAATCCACTTGAGAGAATCTCTCAAGGTTTCAAAGCTCACAACCAGCATAGTTCCATGACTAAGGGATCACATTCCAGCAAGAATCCATCAAGTCTGGAGCTGCTGCACATTGTGTGCTGATTGGCATCTGCCCCTGTCGGGGATTTGTGGGCGGAGCGGGGGCGTGGACGATAGCAAAGTCCCAACTCCAAACTTCTATCCTTCTTGGTAAATCGTCACGGTTGACGCTGACTTTTGTGGCAAGTCTTTCAGTGATCCCAAGGCAATAGTCTCCCTATAGAATATCAAGCGTAATGGAGGCAAGCTGACTAGTGTCTGTGGGAGGTTCCTCGCAAATGGCTGTCATTACCCCAGTCAATGTGCAATGTCTCCATGCACATTGAGGTATGAATGGGAGGAACATTCATCTCTGGTCTGCCAAAATGTTCTTCATCATTAAATGATGGAGTGGGGACACCATGTCTAGATGGATGCCAGGCACAGGGCTTAGCATTCACCTAAGATCTCAGGGATGGCGGCAAATCAAGGTGGCACGGTAGCATTGTGGTTAGCATTGTTGCTTCACAGCGCCAGGGTCCCGGGTTCGATTCCCGGCTTGGGTCACTGTCTGTGAGGAGTCTGCACACTCTCGCCGTGTCTGCATGGGTTTTGTTGCTAACTTTTGGTTGGTTCAATTTGCTCTGTTTTATAACCTTTGCTCTAGAGTCGCCAGATACCACCACGAGGTTCAAGTTCAAGTACTGATCAATAACTCAACACACCAGTTAGTAAGATTCAAATCAAAACACATTTATTATACACAGTCAATCGCCACTCATGCATAAATTCTACTTAATAAACTATCTCTGTAACTAACAGGCCTATACTTAGCTTTGGACTGGCCCACCAGGTCAGGGGAACAAATGGCCTTTCGTTCGGGTTCTGAAACTGCAGGATTCAAAAGCTGGTATGGACTGGTAGCTAGGAGCGCCTATCTCGTAGCGAGCGTCGACTGGAGACTTACTTGGTTGGTGCGGCAGCTTCGGCAGTTCACTCTCAAGGGTTGATTCGCTGCTGAGTGACACTGCCAAGAAGGACGATTTGAACTTGGGGACTCTACTTTATAGTCCCCAGGGGCATCCCGCCGTTCGGGGCGGACCCCGTACCTGGTTCCAAGTGATTGGACTGCGTTCCGATCACTTGGATCAATTTCTCCAATACTGGAGTTGTTCCCTGATCGCTGGGCGGTCCCTGAGTGTCCGCTGGCCTTCCTTTGGCTTGGCTCCTGCTGGCGCCGAGGAGTCTGGAATGGCCTTATTCACCTGAAGTGTATCAATTGTGCCTGGGAATCGCTCATTACTGTGCAGATGGCTGCTGGTTTCAGGGCTGTCTGGTTTTTGCAAGTTCCAATACACAGGATTTCTACACTTGCTCGTTTTTGCCTGTGTCGGCTGAATTTCGCTTTAGTCTTTGCGGTTCTCCATTTTAAGTCGGGAAATGGCCCACCCAGGTGGCTACACTCCCTCCTTATGATCCCTAACGCGAAGCGTGAAGGATCACATAACTGCGTTGTCTTCTCTTCCTGACCCAGTGAGCATTCTTCCGTGGCCTCTACACATACCGGAACTAGGCAATGAAAATTTTTTAACTCACGTTCTAAGTGGCGCTATGTCAAAACAGGGACATGCATTATAACATTTAAAAAACGGTACCTCTAACTATCTCTCATAAACTACACTCACTCAAACATTCAATCATACTAACTTCCTAACAATACAAAAATAAAACAAGCATTCACATTTTTTCTGGCTTGGCAGTCAAGCACAGGGTTGTACAATCTTTCCGTCGTAAATAAAACACATTTTTTTTTCATTGGTGCCTGAACTATCTGCAATGTGGGGGTTGGGGCACTTTTCTCTTCTGGGGCTTTTCTTGCGCACAGGTTCCCTGAACATATCTATGCGCGGTCTCATTTAATTCTTCCCAATCCGGGCCGTCTTCTGTATCTAACTGGTATCCAAAGGTGCTGTGGAATCCATTCTGAACTGAAAGCAAAGACTGCAGTTCGCAATCTGCTTCCGGCACTTTGCGTGATCTAATGACCTTTGTCTCTGCTCCGTGGTGGCAACATGGAGTGATCGTAATGCTGCTTTCAGGTCGCTACACTGCCTTTGCAATGCCTCTACCTGTTTCTCTGTTTCCTCTCTTACCAGGACTGCATGTTGCGTGTCCTGATAGGCCTTTTCGTACTGTGTCTGGAAGCTGCTGAGGTGCGCCAGACAAGACTGGTGTGCCCACTTGGCATCATCCACCTCTCCGTCCTTTGCTGCTAAGTTCCTTCCCAACTCTATGTTCTCTTTCCCAACCTCACTTACATCGACCTTGCTCAATATATTCGTTCTATCTCTTTACGGAGCATCCGAACAACCTCCTCTGTGCCTCGCAATTGTGCCAGACAGGACACGATTGCAATCGGCTTGCAAGCTTTTCCCAAGCTTTTCTTATGAATCTCTGACAGATTCTCCCACCAAGTATGTCCTATACTCCCGGGTCCTGTTTCCTCATTGTCACAAAATTCACTCCAAAGGGGCCGTTCCTTCCCTTTGAGATATTTCCTGATTTCCTCTTCCCAAACGGGACACTGTCCTTCTCTGCTGCTGCTCGCTGCAACCACAAATTCCTCAGGGTTCATAAGGCGTTCCATTGCCTTCATTGCCATTTGCTCTATCTGAATGCTCTTTTAAAATGTGGAACGAGGGGTACTAAGGCGATGCTGTAATTACGGGTACAGCTTTCGCTATTTTCTGGAATACAAACTCCCGACAGTTTTTCGCAACAAAAATCTATCAGTTTTACCTTATAGCCCTGTTAGTTACGCATGCATTAACACACTTCCGAATTATGAGGATTGATCAGAACTGCTTGAACACTTGTGGTTTTTCAGTTCCCAATTGGATTCTAATTCAAATTTTGGGTTCTCCCGGAGTGGTTAGGCCACTTCTAAATCGGGTCCCGTCAGGATGTCGCCAGTAATATGTTGCTAACTTTTGGTTGGCTCTTAATTCGTAATTTGCTCTGTTTGTTTAACCTTTGCTCTAGAGTTGCCAGGATACCGCCACGAGGTTCAAGTTCAAGTACTGATCAATAACTCAACAAACCAATTAGTAAGATTCAAATCAAAACACATTTATTATATACAGTAAGTCACTACTTATGCATATAACTCTACTTTCTAGACTATTCTCTATCACTAAAAGGCCTATACTTAGTTCGGAATTGGCCCATCAGGTCAGGGGAACAAATGGCCTTTCGTTCAGGTCCTGAGTCTGCAGGATTCAAAAGCTGGTATGGACTGGTAGCTAGGAGCGCCTATCTCGTAGCGAGCGTTGACTGGAGACTTACTTGGTGGTGCGGCAGCTTCGGCAGTTCACTCTCAAGGGTTGATTCGCTGCTGAGTGACCCTGCCAAGAAGGACGATTTGAACTTGGCGACTCTACTTTATAGTCCCCAGGGGCTTCCTGCCATTCGGGGCGGACCCCGTACCTGGTTCCAAGTGATTGGACTGCGTTCCGATCACTTGGATCAATTTCTCCAATACTGGAGTTGTTCCCTGATCGCTGGGCGGTCCTTGAGTGTCCGTTGGCCTGCCTTTGTCTTGGCTCCTGCTGGCGCCGAGGAGTCTGGCTTGGCCTTATTCACCTTAAGTGTTTAAATTGTGCCCGGGGATCGCTCATTAATATGCAGATGGCTGCTGGTTTCAGTGCTGTCTGGGCTTTTGAAAGTTCTAATACACAGGATTTCTGCACTTGCTAGTTTTTGCCTGTGTTGGCTGAATTTCCCTGCAGCCTTTGCGGATCTCCATTTTAAGTCGGGAAGTGGCCAACCCAGGTGGCTACACTTTCCTTCGGGTGCTCCGGTTTCCTACCACAAGTCCTAAAGACATGCTTGTTAGGTGAAATGGACATTCTAAATTCTGCCTCTGTGTACCCGAACAGGCGCAGGAATGTGGCGACTAGGGGATTTTCACAGTAACTTCATTGTGTTATGGGCGAGGTGTTTTCAGAACCCCAAAATGTATCATGGAGTTCAACCAACCTCTCCCTTTAATGGATTTGTTGCTTTTCCTAGCACACGGCTTTTTCCCTAGGTGTGGGATTACAATTATGGACACGTGGGTTTTTAAACACAAAACACTGTTTATTCCATGAACTCAACTTAACATCTTAAATAAACATTGGGTCTCTTAACGCCCCTTACTTCAAAGATAACTCAGAAAATATTGCAACAGTAAATAATTCATAAAAATGTTCCTTCAAACTTCCAAGAGACTTAACACCTTTAAACAAAATCACATCAGGTTAAAGGCTTCACTATTATAAGTTTAAATCACCCAAATGATCCAGAGATGGTCTTTCATGGCAGAGATCCAGCTCACTGCAAAACACAGACACTCCCCAACTCTTTTCAAAACTTGCAGCTCCCTGGAAACATTCAGACACACACAAGCTGCTTTTTAAACTGAAACTAAAAACCTGTAAAATGGCTGACCTAAAGCCCAGCTCCACCCACTCTCTGACATCACTGTTTTCTTAAAGGTACATTGCTTATACATCTATGTCTTAAAGGTACTCTCACATGACACCTCCCCCCAAGAAAAAAAAATAAACCATCATCTTCAATTAAATGAAAATCAATTATTGTCACAAGTAAGCTTCAAATGAAGTTACTGTGAAAAGGCCCTAGTCACCACATTCCGGCGCCTTCCCGTACCAGCCTCCCTGAACAGGCGCTGGAATGTGGCGACTAGGGGCTTTTCACAGTAACTTCATTTGTAGCTTACTTGTGACAATAATCGATTTTCATTTCATTTCATTTCAAGATGATTTCATTTTTCACTTTTGCACCATCCACTAAGAAATGCACACAGTAAAAATACTTTAATGTTTCACAAAAAACAAACACACACAAACAGGCATAATAGTATAGTCCATTTTTCTTTTCTCTTCTTCCTCCGACCGAAATCCTTCTCGATTGACAGTCTCTTTGAACAAAGTCTCTGCACGATCCAACATTCCTCTACTCCTCGGCAATTCTCTTTAGAATCAGATACTCTAGTTCAATCTGACCACAGAGCCCCTTGCAATCCTCCAATACAGGAGCATTGGTGATCACAGCTTTCGGGCAGTCAAATGCCTGTTGAAAGTCCGCTGTCCATTGGAATTTCTTATGTTTTTTCAGCAATTCCAGCAGTGGAGTAAACACGTCACAAATCTTTTGCACAAAGGTTCGATCAAATTCATTCATGTTAAGAAATCGCATTATTTCCCTACGTCTTGAGGGTATCGGAAACTCCTCAAGGAAAGTGATTCGGGCTTCTCCAAATTTACTTTTGGCTAAGTTCATCACCAAACCCGCCACCTGAAGTTGATCGAAGAACTCCATACGATGTTTTAAATGTTCTTTCCACGTCTAGAAGTTGGAAATAAAAGCAGGTTGCCCCACTTTCTCCATGCAATCCTTCAATGGTGGGACAGGATAAGAGTCCGTTCTTGTAACTGCGTTCACCTTTCTAAAGTCCACACAGAACCGTTGGGTACCGTCTGGTTTAGGTAGCATCTCTATGGGTGAGCTCCATTGGCTGCAACCCACTTCAATTGTGCCATTCTTCAGCATTCTCTAAATCTCTCTGATAACCTGTGCCAATTTTAAAGGATTAAGTCTATATGGATGTTGTTTGATAGGAACAGCATTTCCTACATCTACATCATGTATAGCAATTTTAGTACTTCCCAATATATCTCTACAAACTTGCCCATGTGATATCAATAACTCTTTCAGGTCAGTTTGTTCTTCCTCTGGAAGGTAACTTAACAATTCATCCCAATTTTTAAGAACATCCTCATTTTCTAATTTAATTTGAGGTATGTCAACTTCACAGTCATCTGGATTTGGTTCGTCACTTTGAGTTAGAATTATTAAAACCTCCTTTTTCTCTCCTTCCCTTTCAAAGTACCTTTTAAGCATATTCACATGATACACTTGGTGAGTCTTCCTTCTATCTGGTGTTTTTACTACGTAATTCACCTCACTTAATTTACTTTCAATCTGATACGGTCCACAAAACCTAGCTTTTAAAGGCTCCCCTACCACTGGTAACAACACTAAAACTTTATCCCCACTGGCAAAACTGCAAACGTTGGATTTCTTGTCCACTACCCGTTTCATCACAGTTTGTGCAACTTTTAAATGTTGTCTAGCCAATTCACCTGCTCTATTTAATCGTTCCCTAAAATTTGACACGTAATCCAATAGTGTAATTTCCGATTTCTCACCCACCAATTTTTCCTCAATCAATTTAAGTGGTCCTAAAACCATAAGACATAGGAGCGGAAGTAAGGCCATTCGGCCCATCGAGTCCACTCCACCATTCAATCATGGCTGATTTCAACTCCATTTACCCGCTCTCTCTCCATAGCCCTTAATTCCTCGAGAAATCAAGAATTTATCAACTTCTGTCTTAAAGACACTCAACGTCCCGGCCCCCACCGCCCTCTGTGGCAATGAATTCCACAGACCCACCACTCTCTGGCTGAAGAAATTTCTCCTCATCTCTGTTCTAAAGTGACTCCCTTTTATTCTAAGGCTGTGCCCCCGGGTCCTAGTCTCCCCTGCTAATGGAAACAACTTCCCTACATCCACCCTATCTAAGACATTCATTATCTTGTAAGTTTCTATTAGATCTCCCCTCAACCTCCTAAACTCCAATGAATATAATCCCAGGATCCTCAGACGTTCATCGTATGTTAGGCCTACCATTCCTGGGATCATCCGTGTGAATCTCCGCTGGACCCGCTCCAGTGCCAGTATGTCCTTCCTGAGGTGTGGGGCCCAAAATTGCTCACAGTATTCTAAATGGGGCCTAACTAATGCTTTATAAAGCTTCAGAAGTACATCCCTGCTTTTATATTCCAAGCCTCTTGAGATGAATGACAACATTGCATTTGCTTTCTTGATTACGGACTCAACCTGCAAGTTTACCTTTAGAGAATCCTGGACTAGGACTCCCAAGTCCCTTTGCACTTCAGCATTATGAATTTTGTCACCGTTTAGAAAATAGTCCATGCCTCTATTCTTTTTTCCAAAGTGCAAGACCTCGCACTTGCCCACGTTGAATTTCATCAGCCATTTCTTGGACCATTCTCCTAAACTGTCTAAATCTTTCTGCAGCCTCCCCACCTCCTCCATACTACCTGCCCCTCCACCTATCTTTGTATCATCGGCAAACTTAGCCAGAATGCCCCCAGTCCCGTCATCTAGATCGTTAATATATAAAGAGAACAGCTGTGGCCCCAACACTGAACCCTGCGGGACACCACTCGTCACCGGTTGCCATTCCGAAAAAGAACCTTTTATCCCAACTCTCTGCCTTCTGCCTGACAGCCAATCGTCAATCCATGTTAGTACCTTGCCTCGAATACCATGGGCCCTTATTTTACTCAGCAGTCTCCCGTGAGGCACCTTATCAAAGGCCTTTTGGAAGTCAAGATAGATAACATCCATTGGCTCTCCTTGGTCTAACCTATTTGTTATCTCTTCAAAGAACTCCAACAGGTTTGTCAGGCACGACCTCCCCTTACTAAATCCATGCTGACTTGTCCTAATCCGACCCTGCACTTCCAAGAATTTAGAAATCTCATCCTTAACAATGGATTCTAGAATCTTGCCAACAACCGAGGTTAGGCTAATTGGCCTATAATTTTCCATCTTTTTCCTTGTTCCCTTCTTGAACAGGGTGGTTACAACAGTGATTTTCCAATCCTCTGGGACTTTCCCTGACTCCAGTGACTTTTGAAAGATCATAACTAACGCCTCCACTATTTCTTCAGCTATCTCCTTTAGAACTCTAGGATGTAGCCCATCTGGGCCCGGAGATTTATCAATTTTTAGACCTCTTAGTTTCTCTAGCACTTTCTCCTTTGTGATGGCTACCATATTCAACTCTGTCCCCTGACTCTCCGGAATTGGTGGGATATTACTCATGTCTTCTACTGTGAAGACTGACGCAAAGTACTTATTTAGTTCCTCAGCTATTTCCTTGTCTCCCATCACAAAATTACCAGCGTCATTTTGGACCGGCCCAATGTCAACTTTTGCCTCCCGTTTGTTTTTAATGTATTTAAAGAAACTTTTACTATCATTCCTAATGTTACTGGCTAGCCTACCTTCATATTTGATCCTCTCTTTCCTTATTTCTCTCTTTGTTATCCTCTGTTTGTTTTTGTAGCCTTCCCAATCTTCTGACTTCCCACTACTCTTTGCCACATTATAGGCTTTCTCTTTTGCTTTGATGCATTCCCTAACTTCCTTTGTCAGCCATGGCTGCCTAATCCCCCCTCTGATAACCTTTCTTTTCTTTGGGATGAACCTCTGCACTGTGTCCTCAATTACTCCCAGAAACTCCTGCCATTGCTGTTCTACTGTCTTTCCCACTAGGCTCTGCTCCCAATCGATTTTCGTCACTTCCTCCCTCATGCCCCTGTAGTTACCTTTATTTAACTGTAACACCTTTACATCTGATTCTACCTTCTTTCTTTCAAATTGGAGATTGAATTCTACCATATTATGATCACTGCCTCCTAAGTGCTCCCTTACTTTAAGATCTTTAATCAAGTCTGGCTCATTACATAACACTAAGTCCAGAATGACCTGTTCCCTCGTGGGCTCCATCACAAGCTGTTCCAAAAAGTCCTCCTGTAAACATTCAATGAATTCCCTTTCATAGAACATAGAACATAGAACAATACAGCGCAGTACAGGCCCTTCGGCCCACGATGTTGCACCGAAACAAAAGCCATCTAACCTACACTATGCCATTATCATCCATATGTTTATCCAATAAACTTTTAAATGCCCTCAATGTTGGTGAGTTCACTACTGTAGCAGGTAGGGCATTCCACGGCCTCACTACTCTTTGCGTAAAGAACCTACCTCTGACCTCTGTCCTATATCTATTACCCCTCAGTTTAAAGTTATGTCCCCTCGTGCCAGCCATATCCATCCGCGGGAGAAGGCTCTCACTGTCCACCCTATCCAACCCCCTGATCATTTTGTATGCCTCTATTAAGTCTCCTCTTAACCTTCTTCTCTCCAACGAAAACAACCTCAAGTCCATCAGCCTTTCCTCATAAGATTTTCCCTCCATACCAGGCAACATCCTGGTAAATCTCCTCTGCACCCGCTCCAAAGCCTCCACGTCCTTCCTATAATGTGGTGACCAGAACTGTACGCAATACTCCAAATGCGGCCGTACCAGAGTTCTGTACAGCTGCAACATGACCTCCCGACTCCGGAACTCAATCCCTCTACCAATAAAGGCCAACACTCCATAGGCCTTCTTCACAACCCTATCAACCTGGGTAGCAACTTTCAGGGATCTATGTACATGGACACCTAGATCCCTCTGCTCATCCACACTTTCAAGAACTTTACCATTAGCCAAATATTCCGCATTCCTGTTATTCCTTCCAAAGTGAATCACCTCACACTTCTCTACATTAAACTCCATTTGCCACCTCTCAGCCCAGCTCTGCAGCTTATCTATATCCCTCTGTAACCTGCTACATCCTTCCACACTATCGACAACACCACCGACTTTAGTATCGTCTGCAAATTTACTCACCCACCCTTCTGCGCCTTCCTCTAGGTCATTGATAAAAATGACAAACAGCAACGGCCCCAGAACAGATCCTTGTGGTACTCCACTTGTGACTGTACTCCATTCTGAACATTTCCCATCAACCACCACCCTCTGTCTTCTTTCAGCTAGCCAATTTCTGATCCACATCTCTAAATCACCCTCAATCCCCAGCCTCCATATTTTTTGCAATAGCCTACCGTGGGGAACCTTATCAAACGCTTTGCTGAAATCCATATACACCACATCAACTGCTCTACCCTCGTCTACCTGTTCAGTCACCTTCTCAAAGAACTCAATAAGGTTTGTGAGGCATGACCTACCCTTCACAAAGCCATGCTGACTATCCCTGATCATATTATTCCTATCTCGATGATTATAAATCTTGTCTCTTATAATCCCCTCCAAGACTTTACCCACTACAGACGTGAGGCTCACCGGTCTATAGTTGCCGGGGTTGTCTCTGCTCCCCTTTTTGAACAAAGGGACCACATTTGCTGTCCTCCAGTCCTCTGGCACTATTCCTGTAGCCAATGATGACATAAAAATCAAAGCCAAAGGTCCAGCAATCTCTTCCCTGGCCTCCCAGAGAATCCTAGGATAAATCCCATCTGGTCCCGGGGGCTTATCTATTTTCAGCCTGTCCAGAATTGCCAACACCTCTTCCCTACGTACCTCAATGCCATCTATTCTATTAGCCTGGGGCTCAGCATTCTCCTCCACAACATTATCTTTTCCCTGAGTGAATACTGACGAAAAATATTCATTTAGTATCTCGCCTATCTCTTCAGACTCCACACACAATTTCCCATCCCTGTCCTTGACTGGTCCTACTCTTTCCCTAGTCATTCGCTTATTCCTGACATACCTATAGAAAGCTTTTGGGTTTTCCTTGATCCTTCCTGCCAAATACTTCTCATGTCCCCTGTTTGCTCGTCTTAGCTCTCTCTTTAGATCCTTCCTCGCTACCTTGTAACTATCCATCGCCCCAACCAAAACTTCACACTTCATCTTCACATAGGCCTCCTTCTTCCTCTTAACAAGAGATTCCACTTCCTTGGTAAACCACGGTTCCCTCGCTCGACGCCTTCCTCCCTGTCTGACCGGTACATACTTATCAAGAACACGCAGTAGCTGATCCTTGAACAAGCCCCACTTATCCAGTGTGCCCAACACTTGCAGCCTACTTCTCCACCTTATCCCCCCCAAGTCACGTCTAATGGCATCATAATTGCCCTTCCCCCAGCTATAACTCTTGCCCTGCGGTGTATACTTATCCCTTTCCATCATTAACGTAAACGTCACCGAATTGTGGTCACTGTCCCCAAAGTGCTCTCCGACCTCCAAATCCAACACCTGGCCTGGTTCATTACCCAAAACCAAATCCAACGTGGCCTCGCCTCTTGTTGGCCTGTCAACATATTGTTTCAGGAAACCCTCCTGCACACACTGTACAAAAAATGACCCATCTATTGTACTCAAACTATATCTTTTCCAGTCAATATTTGGAAAGTTAAAGTCTCCAATAATAACTACCCTGTTACTTTCGCTCATATCCAGAATCATCTTCGCCATCCTTTCCTCTACATCCCTAGAACTATTAGGAGGCCTATAAAAAACTCCCAACAGGGTGACCTCTCCTTTCCTGTTTCTAACTTCAGCCCATACTACCTCGGAAGAAGAGTCCCCATCTAGCATCCTCTCCGCCACCGTAATACTGCTCTTGACTAGCAGCGCCACACCTCCCCCTCTTTTGCCTCCTTCTCTGAGCTTACTAAAACACCTAAACCCCGGAACCTGCAACATCCATTCCTGTCCCTGCTCTATCCATGTCTCCGAAATGGCCACAACATCGAAGTCCCAGGTACCAACCCATGCTGCCAGTTCCCCTACCTTGTTTCGTATACTCCTGGCATTGAAGTAGACACACTTCAAACCACCTACCTGAACACTGGCCCCCTCCTGCGACGTCAAATCTGTGCTCCTGACCTCTATACTCTCATTCTCCCTTACCCTAAAACTACAATCCAGGTTCCCATGCCCCTGCTGCATTAGTTTAAACCCCCCCCAAAGAGCACTAACAAATCTCCCCCCCAGGATATTTGTGCCCCTCAGGTTCAGATGTAGACCATCCTGTCTGTAGAGGTCCCACCTTCCCCAGAAAGAGCCCCAGTTATCCAGAAATCTGAATCCCTCCCGCCTGCACCATCCCTGTAGCCACGTGTTTAAATGCTCTCTCTCCCTATTCCTCATCTCACTATCACGTGGCACGGGCAACAACCCAGAGATAACAACTCTGTTTGTTCTAGTTCTGAGCTTCCATCCTAGCTCCCTGAAAGCCTGCCTGACATCCTTGTCCCCTTTCCTACCTATGTCGTTCGTGCCAATGTGGACCACGACTTGGGGCTGCTCCCCCTCCCCCCTAAGGACCCGGAAAACACGATCCGAGACATCACGTACCCTTGCACCTGGGAGGCAACATACCAAACGTGAGTCTCTCACGCTCCCACAAAATCTCCTATCTGTGCCCCTGACTATAGAGTCCCCAATTACTAATGCTCTGCTCCTCTCCCCCCTTCCCTTCTGAGCAACAGGGACAGACTCCGTGCCAGAGGCCTGTACCCCATGGCTTACCCCTGGTAAGTCGTCCCCCCCACAAGTATCCAAAGCGGTATACTTGTTTCCCAGGGGAACGACCGCAGGGGATCCCTGCACTGACTGCTTTTTCCCAGTCCCTCTTACAGTTACCCACCTATCTCCAATCTTTGGTGTAACTAATTCCCTGAAGCTGCTATCTATGACCCCTTCTGCCTCCCGAATGATCCGAAGTTCTTCCAACTCCAGCTCCAGTTCCCTAACTCGGTCTTGGAGGAGCTGGAGATGGCAGCACTTCCTGCAGGTAAAATCAGCAGGGACACTAACTGCATCCCTCACCTCAATCATCCTGCAGGAGGAACATTGCACTCCCTTCCCTGCCATTCCTCTAACTTTCTGCCAAGATCTGGCTAACAACTAAATTAAATTTTTATAAAAAATAATAATAATATAATAAAATATGGTACTTACCTCAGACCAATGGGTTTCCTCTCCACCAGAATTTATTGGTGAGGGTCTTCCCAGACGTCCGCGGGTCGACTTCCTGTTCCCGCCTAAAAAACTAATTTTAAAAAAAGAAAGAAAAATTCTCAGCTCCTGCTGAAATTGACTAACCAGCCAGCTCCACTCACGCCGAAATCGACTGGCCTGCCCCTGCAAAGACAAGTGCTTTTAAAGGTTGACTTACCTCCCAGCAGCCACTTCCTCAATGCTCCCGCTGACAGCATTATTGGGTCCACTGGCAGCATTATTTACCCAGTCCACCTGCATATTGAAGTCCCCCATGATCACTGTGACCTTGCCTTTCTGACATGCACTTTCTATTTCGTGGTGCATTTTGTGCCCCCGGTCCTGACCACTGTTAGGAGACCTGTACATAACTCCCATTATGGTTTTTTTGCCTTTGTGGTTCCTCAACTCTACCCACACAGACTCCACATCATCTGACCCTATGTCATTTAGTGCTATTGATTTAATTTCATTCCTAATTAACAAGGCAACCCCGCCTCCTCTGCCCACCTCCCTGTCTTTTCGATAGGTTGTGAATCCCTGGATGTTTAAATGCCAGTCCTGGACCCCCTGCAACCATGTCTCTGTGATGCCTACCACATCATACCTGCCAGTCACAATCTGGGCCACAAGCTCATCTACCTTGTTCCGTACACTGCGCGCATTTAAATATAGCACCTTTAATTCTCTATTGACCGTCCCTTTTTGTTTTCTTAGTGTGGTGGACCTTGGTTTACTGAGCCTTACCTCATGACCAAAAATTAGTTCAAAAGGACTAAATTTGGTAGACTCATTAGGTGCATCCCTAATTGCAAACAATACGAATGGGATTCCTTTATTCCAATCCTCTGGATAATCTTGACAATACACCCTCAACATTGTCTTTAATGTCTGATGCCACCTTTCTAACGCTCCCTGCGATTCTGGATGGTACGCAGTTGATTTAAATTGTTTTATTCCTAAGCTATCCATAACTTCTTTGAATAACTTTGAAGTAAAATTTGTTCCTTGATCCGATTGAATTTCTGTGGGTAGTCCATATCTAGTAAAGAATTTAAGTCACTCCTCCACAATCCTTTTAGCTGTAATATTACATACTGGAATGGCCTCTGGAAACCTAGTCGACACATCCATTACAGTCAAAAGATATTGATTCCCACTTTTTGTTTTACGAAGCGGTCCGACACAATCGATTAGGACCCTTGTAAAAGGTTCCTCAAATTCTGGAATGGGTATTAAGGGCGCTGGTTTTATCACTGCTTGAGGTTTCCCTATCACTTGACATGTGTGACATGATTGACAAAATGTAACTACATCTTTATGTAGTCCAGGCCAATAAAATTGTTTTTGGGTTTTAGCTTGAGTTTTCCTTATCCCCAAATGACCTCCCACTGGTACATCATGTGCCAGTCGCAACACCTCCTTTCTATACCCTACCGGCAATACTACTTGATGAACTTCTGCCCACTTTTCATCCACCTGCATATGTACAGGCCTCCATTTTCTCATCAAGACATCATTTTTACGGTAATAACACTCTGGTATACTCTCAGATTCCTCTTCCGTATATGCTTTCTGATATATCCATTTTATTTCTACATCTTTCTGTTGTAACTCCGCCAATTTTCCTGAACTAAAAATATCCACCTCATCCTCCACCTGTTCTTGTTCTTTTTCAACCATCTGAACAAAAATCATTTCTGATAATTGCACTTCAGCTTCATCTTCACTCTTTGATTTCTCCTCTTGTCCTTCAACACTTCAGTTGACTGATTTTCCAATGGCTTATCAACCACAGTAGGCATCACTCCACCTGCGATATATATCATTACCCAAGATAAACTGTATTCCTGGACAAGATAGTTTATCTGTTACTCCTACTACCACTTCACCACTCTTCACTGGACTTTCCAACCTTACCTTATATAATGGAATGGTACTCCTCTCACCCTGAATTCCACATATCACCACCTTTTCTGGCAACATTCTTCCCAAACTACATAATTCCTCATCTCTTACCATTAAAGATTGACTAGCCCCTGTATCTCTTAAAATTGTAACTTCTTTACCTGCTCCTCCTGATACACATGAGTAAACTTTACCCACACAAGTAAATTCTTTTAATACATCTGGCACCTTCTTAACAATTACTTCTTGAACAGGCTGTACAATCTGCACCTCCTTCGCTTCCCTTGGGCTTTCCTTTACCACTCTTAACAAACCCCACTGTCTTATCCTGTTTTACCACATCAGCCTTCCAGTGCCTTTCTTCAACCACCAACACTGTGACTTCACATGGCCTAGTTTATTACAGTGAAAACAGTTGAAATTTTTCATTTCTTTTCCACCCTCCTGGATTTCTTTTTTAATCTGAGGTACACTCTCTTTATTGTCTTCCATCAGATCACCTTTACCTTTACCACTTGAGTATTTCTCATGTCCCCAGTTTCTATCCCTCACCGGCTGAAACTAATGTCGGAAACCAATCTTTGATTTATGAACTAATTCATAATCATCTGCCATTTCCGCTGCCAATCCCGCAGTTTTAACCCTCTGTTCTTCCACATGAGTTCTCACTACATCAGGAATTGAATTTTTAAACTCCTCCAAAAGTATAATTTCTCTCGAGAGCTTCATACGTTTGGTCTATTTTCAAAGCCCTTATCCACCTATCAAAATTACTCTGTTTGAGCCTTTCAAACTCCATGTATGTTTGACCAAATTCCTTAAATTTCTAAATCTTTGTCTGTAAGCTTCAGGCACTAGCTCATATGCACTTAAGATGGATTTCTTCACCTCCTCTGTTGAAGGCTGTGATGGTAGTGTGGCGACCAGAATTGAACACTGTACTCCAAGTGTGGCCTAACTAAGTCCAATTTTTCGGCTTGTACAAAGGTCCACGCAATTGGGCAAGTGCACTAGCTAGCATTGGCCGAATCTTGAATATATCGTATGGAAAGGGAGAGAGTTAGTGAGGGAGATTTTGAGAGTGGACAGGAGATACGCAGAGGCCCCGGAGGAAAGATTACTTGGGGAAAGACGACGGCTCCAGACAGAGTTTGACCTGTTGACCACAGGGAAGGCGGAGGCACAGTGGAGGAAAGCGCAGGGGCGACCTACGAGTATGGGGAAAAGGCTAGTCAGATGCTGGCACACCAGCTCCGTAAGAGGATGGCAGCGAGGGAAATAGGGGGAGTCAAAGATGGAAGGGGAGCCATGGTTCGGAGTGCAATGAAAATAAACGAGGTATTCAAGGCCTTTTATGAAGAGCTGTACAGATCCCAGCCCCAGCGGGGGAAGAGGGGATGAGACGATTCCTAGATCAGCTGAGATTCCTGAGGGTGGAGGAGCAAGAGGTGGCTGGTTTGGGGGCACCAATTGGGTTGGAGGAGCTGAGCAAGGGTTTGGGGAGCATGCAGGCGGGGAAGGCCCCAGGACCGGACGGATTCCCGGTGGAGTTCTATAGGAAGTACGCAGACCTGTTGGCCCCGCCACTGGTGAGGACCTTTAATGAGGCAAGAGAGGAAGGGACCCTGCCCCGACAATGTCGGAAACGACAATTTCTTTGTTCCTAAAGCGGGACAAGGACCCACTGCAATGTGGATCGTACAGGCCGATCGCGCTCCTCAATGTGGATGCAAAGTTGCTGGCAAAAGTGCTGGCCACGAGGATCGAGGACTGTGTCCCGGGGATAATCCACGAGGACCAGATGGGATTTGTAAAGGGCAGGCAACTAAACACCAATGTGCGGAGGCTCTTAAACGTGATAATGATGCCATCGGAGGAGGGAGAGGCGGAGATAGTGGCAGCTATGGACGCGGAGAAGGCCTTTGACCGAGTACAGTGGGAGTACCTCTGGGAGGTGCTGCGTAGGTTTGGGTTCGGGGTAGGGTTTATCAATTGGGCTAAGCTCCTTTACAGAGCCCCGATGGCGAGTGTAGTGACGAACCGGCGGAGGTCGGAGTACTTTCGACTGTACCGAGGGACGAGACAGGGGTGCCCCCTGTCCCCCCTGTTGTTCGCATTGGCGATCGAACCATTGGCCATGTCATTGAGGGAGTCTAATAAATGGAGGGGGGTGGTCCGAGGGGAGAAGAGCATCGGGTGTCGCTATATGCAGATGACCTGTTGCTGTACGTGGCGGATCCAATGGAGGGGATGGTGGAGGTCATGCAGACTCTAAGGGAGTTTGAGGAGTTTTCGGGCTATAAGCTCAATGTAGGGAAGAGTGAGCTCTTTGTATTACAGGCGGGGGAACAAGAAAGAGGGATAGGGGACCTACCGCTGAGGAGGGCGGTGGAGAGCTTTCGGTATCTGGGGATCCAGATAGCCAGGAGTTGGGGGACCCTACATAAACTGAATCTGACGAGGTTGGTGGAGCAAATGGAGGAGGATTTCAAAAGATGGACATGTTACCGCTCTCGCTGGCGGGTAGAGTGCAGTCGGTCAAAATGGTGGTCCTTCCGAGGTTTCTGTTTGTGTTTCAGTGCCTTCCCATCGTGATCACTAAGGCCTTTTTTAAGAGAGTAGGCAGAGGAGTATTATGGGGTTTGTGTGGGCGAATAAGACCCCGAGAGTAAGGAGAGGGTTCCTGGGACGCAGTAGGGACCGAGGAGGGTTGGCGCTGCCAAACTTGGGGAGCTACTACTGGGCAGCAAATGTGGCGATGATCCGCAAGTGGGTTATGGAGGGAGAGGGGCGGCATGGAAGAGGATGGAGATGGCGTCCTGTAAAGGAATGAGCCTGGGGGCGTTGTGACGGCACCGCTGCCGCTCTCGCCGACAAAGTATACCACGAGCCCGGTGGTGGCGGCAACGCTAAGGATCTGGGGCCAGTGGAGACGGCAATGGGAGCATCGGTGTGGTCCCCGATCAGGGGTAACCACCGGTTTGTCCCGGGGAAGATGGACGGGGGGTTCCAGAGCTTGGCATCGGGCGGGGATTGGAAGAATGGGGGATCTGTTCATCGACGGGACGTTTGCGAGCCTAGGGGCACTGGAGGAGAAGTTCCAATTACCCCGGGAAATGCCTTTAGATATATGCAGGTGAGGGCTTTTGTGAGGCGACAGGTGAGGGAATTCCCGTTGCTCCCGGCACAAGAAGTTCAAGATAGGGTGGTCTCGGGTGTATGGGTCGGGGAGGGCAAGGTGTCGGAAATACACCAGGAGTTGAAAGAAGAGGGGGAAGCGCTGGTAGAAGAGTTGAAGGGTAAATGGGAGGAGGAGCTGGGGGAGGAGATCGAGGAAGGTCTGTGGGCTGATGCCCTAGGTAGGGTTAATTCCTCCTCCTCGTGTGCCAGGCTCAGCCTGATACAATTTAAGGTGGTCCACAGAGCGCACTTGACGGGGGCGAAGTTGAGTAGGTTCTTTGGGGTAGAGGACAGATATGGAAGGTGCTCAGGGAGCCCGGCGAACCATGTCCATATGTTTTGGTCATGCCCGGCACTGGAGGGGTTCTGGAGAGGAGTGGCGGGAGCAATATCTCAGGTGGTGAAAGTCCGGGTCAAGCCAAGCTGGGGGCTAGCAATATTTGGAGTAGTGGACGAACCGGGAATGCAGGAGGCGAAAGAGGCCGGCATTCTGGCCTTTGCGTCCCTAGTAGCCCGGCGAAGGATCTTGCTAATGTGGAAGGAGGCGAAGCCCCCCAGCCTGGAGGCCTGGATAAATTATATGGCTGGGTTCATAAAGTTGGAGAGGATTAAGTTCACATTGAGAGGGTCTGCGCAGGGGTTCTACAGGTGGTGGCAACCGTTCCTAGACTACCTCGCGGAGCGTTAGAGGAAGGTCGGTCAGCAGCAGCAGCAACCTTGGGGGGGGGGGGGGGGGGGGGGGAGGGTGGAGGGGACGTCCTGGGGGGGGGGGGGGACTGCCTGAGAGGGTGGATGAGAAAGAGATAACATGAAGGGTTGGGGAAACTGGCACGTACGGGTGAGGGCCAGTGTACAAAGCTGTGTAAATATATCATTTTGCCCTGTATATACTTGCTCTGCGCGATTTCTCATTTTTTTTTGTTACGGGGGTGGGGGGGGGGGGGTTATTGTTTGTAAGGGAGAAAAATTGTGTTAAAAAACTTAAATAAATATATTTTTTTTAAAAAAGAATATTATCTGAAAGAATAGCTAGATTATGGGCGGAATTTACCGGCTTTTCACGTCGGTGGGATATTCCGCTTCCACTGACGGCCCACAGGTTTCCCGCCGACGAGGGGTGCAGTCAACGGAAAATCCCATTGATAACGGCAGGAGCAGAAAATCCCCCTGGCGGGCTGCCTCCGCCGCCAAAAAAACGCACTGGGTTGGTCAGTAAATCCTGCCCCAAATTTCCACTAATCTTGAACAGCACAAGCATCTCACAGTTATTGATAATTTAGTAGTTTTCAACGCGGGATTAGTCGTACAGAGAACACTTGGGCTGATATTCTTCAAAGACTTTACCAAGGTTATCTAGGAGGAACAAAATGTTGTGCGAGAGCACTGCAGTCAGTCTGTAGTCCAGGCATTATTCAATACAATAAATGATTTCTAACTGCCTTACTTGTGCCATAAACAGCCAAGAATAAAAAAGAACCGCTGTTACCTTTTATGTTTTTCATCAAGGTCATGGGAGGATCTGGGAATGGACTTATTGAATTTTGGGGGAATGGCTTCCTTCTTGTCATTATGGTGGATTGAAGTAAACAGAGTTCATAGTATTATAGCAGAAGCAGTCATATGATCCCTCAAAAGAATTTATGTCACCACATAGCATCCTGAACATCATATTACGACAATGGGCTGCAATTTGCAAATGAGCTATTCCACAATTCTGCAAATGAATATGACATTGATGTGGAGATGCCGGCACTGGACTGGGATAGGCACAGTAAGAAGTCTTACAACACCAGATTAAAGTCCAACAGGTTTGTTTCGAATCACTAGCGTTCGGAGCGCAGCTCCTTCCTCAGGTGAATGAAGAGGTGGGTTCCACAGTCGGGGAACATTTCAGCAGTCAAGGGCATTCAGCCCTGATCTTTAGGTAAGCATTCTCCAAGGCGGCCTTCAAGCCATGCAACAACACAGAATCGGCGAGCAGAAACTGCTTGCCAAGTCCCACATGTATGAGTACGGCCTCAACCGGGACCTTGGATTCATGTTGCATTACATTCACCCCCCCCCCCCCCCCCCCCCCCACACCAACCATCTGACTTGGGCTTGCAAAATCCTACCAACTGTCCTGGCTTGAGACAATTCACATTTCTTTAACCAGTGATTATCTATCTCTCCAGTCGCACTGTCTGGACCTGTAAAGACTCAATTACCTGCAAAAACCCGCATTCAAAGTATCACCTTGCATCATAGAATTTGTCTATATGTGTGTCTGTGGAACCCACCTCTTCATTCACCTGAGGAAGGAGCTGTGCTCCGAAAGCTAGTGATCGCAACAAACCTATTGGACTTTAATCTGGTGTAAGACTTCTTACTGTGAATATTACATTGTTCATGTAACCAGTTCAGCTTGCTATCCTCAAGTGAATGAGGAAGCTGAGAAAGGGGTACTTAGTCTAGCTCTTTTGAGTTATAAAACCTTGTCACTATAACATGATCTTTCACCATCAAAGTTACTAATGGGTAAGAGATTGAGAACGGTTTCCATCTCCAACACAAAATCATCATCAATGGCCACAAGAGGATAAAACAGCATTGGAAGAACAGAGAAGCAACCAGGCCGGGATCTTTAATTACAGTCACAGAGCACATGGGTTATCAGTGCTGAAGCCTGGGGAAAGAATGTGAGCCTGAGACCAACAGAAAGAAGGCACGATCCTTGAAAAATTATTTCACCAAGATCAAACAGGTTAAGATAAGCCAGGTTATCTGAGGCTGAGTAAGGCTTTGGTCAGACACCATTTGGAGATTGTGAGCAGTTCTGGGCCCTGTATCTCAGGAAGGATGTGCTGAGGAGGTTCACAAGAATGATCCCTGGAATGAAGGGCTTTTCGTATGAGAAACGATTGAGGACTCTGGCTCTGTACTCGTTGGAGTTTAGAAGGATGAGGGGGGATCTTATTGAAACTTATAGGATACTACGAGGAATGGATAGAGTGGACCTGGAGTGGACGTGGAAAGGATGTTTCCACTTGTAGAAAAAACTAGAAGCAGAGGATACAATCTCAGACTAATGGGACGATCCTTTAAAACAGAGATGAGGAGGAATTTCTTCTGCCAGAGGGTGGTGATTCTGTGGAACTCTTTGAACAAACAAAGAACAAAGAAATGTACAGCACAGGAACAGGCCCTTCGGCCCTCCAAGCCCATGCCGACCATGCTGCCCAACTAAACTACAATCTTCTACACTTCCTGGGTCCGTATCCCTCTATTCTCATCCTATTCATGTATTTGTCAAGATGCCCCTTAAATGTCACTATTGTCCCTGCTTCCACCACCTCCTCCGGTAGCGAGTTCCAGGCACCCACTACCCTCTGTGGAAAAAACTTGCCTCGTACATCTACTCTAAACCTTGCCCCTCTCACCTTAAACCTATGCCCCCTAGTAATTGACCCCTCTACCCCAGGGAAAAGCCCCTGACTATCCACTCTGTCTATGCCCCTCATGATTTTGTAGACCTCTATCAGGTCGCCCCTCAACCTCCTTCGTTCCAGTGAGAACAAACCGCAGAAGACTGTGGAGGCCAATTCACTGAGTGTCTTTAAGACAGAGATAGATAGGTTCTTGATCAATAAGGGGATCAGGGTTATGGGGAGAAGGCAAGAGAATGGGGATGAGACAAATATCAGCCATGATTCAATGGCGGAGCAGACTCGATGGGCCAAGTGGCCTAATTCTGCTCCTATGTCTTATGGTCTTATCATAGCAGAAACAGTAGCATGTTAGTATCCTTAGAGAGAAAGCCAACTCAGGCTTACTGCCTCGATACTGATGAAGGAAAAGAAAGACTGAGCTCTACAGTCACCCAGGAGAAGAACACTCATACCGACAGAAGGGAGAGTACAGATTATCTTTAACTTCAAAAGGAAATCAAAATGAGATTAAGGAGACTAGTCAAGGCACTTCAGAGAATAAGATAAAAGCAAATTACTGCAGTTGCTGGAATCTGAAACAAAAGCTGAAATACTGGACAATCTTAGCAGGTCTGACAGCATCTGTGGAGAGAAGGGACCTAACCTTTCAAGTCTGAATGACTCTTTGTCAAGGCTAGGGCTAGCTGTCAGACCTTCTGAGATTGTCCAGTATTTTATGTTTTTACCTCAGAGGCTAACCATGTGAAGGCTGAGACTTTTGAGCTAATTACAGGAAAATGTAATCGGTAGGGATAAAGACTGGGTGAGCTGTAAAGTGTTAACATCATGGTGCTGATATAATAATTGTTGGGTGAATATTTTCACAAGTGAGCAAAAGAAGCAATTTATTGTCGCAGAGCTCTGGGAGAAAGGGCCTGGACCTCTCGGTCCTGCCAGCACACTATCTCCCAGAACTGTGACTTAAACTGTGTTAATATACCCTTTCAAAGCAGAATTAGTTTGCATTCTCATTTACATACAGCCAATCAATTCTCTTAGTATCACAGTTCATTCCATATATAGTTATCAATTCTTTACACAGTAGTTTACATTTGTCCAATCCATATGTTGTGCGCGTGATTACATAAGGTCATAAGGCCATGAGTTGCCAGTCATAAGATCATGAGTTGCCAGTCCTGGATGTGGTCGCAGCTGTTTTGACAGCTTAGAATAACAGCTCCTGCAGTCCATGGAGCACTGGCCACTACTGACCCATTGTTTTTGGAGGATACATCTGTTAGAGTCACTCTTAGTCTAAAGTTCACTGTCTCAGCAGGAAAACACCATGTAGCAACTTAAAGGCAAACATTAATTCATATCCATGCATGTTATAAAAGCAGAAAGTTTACACTAACAATAATGATGTCAGATCACCTGACTGAGAAGTGAGAGAGACCTGGAAGGAAGAGAAGCTCATGCATTGGTCAAAATGTACAAATACTTCCTGCAATTAAAGAGTAATGGTTATGAGAAATTGCAGACTCAAGCAGCATACTTTGGGAGAATAGACATTCCCCAAAGCTCCCTGACCACACTACGAAACAAGGAATAGGAAGCCCAAGGTGTGATTTGGGGATAAGAACCGTCCTCCATCATAGCAGTCGGGTTGGGTCAGGTGGTTAAAAAAGTATAGTCAGGAGAGGAGGCTTCATCCCACAGTATTCCATCCACGAGCCAGGTTTCAGCCAAATTCCGGATGTCAGTGCACAATGAGATGGTAGAGAGCAAGCTTTTTAGTTGTGAGTAATTGGTTATTTTGGGGAGAAATATGGTGAAGGCAGGCTCGCTAGCAGAATCTAAGGGGGCAGTTGTGGATGTTGTGATTGAAACAGACAGGAACATTTGATAAGGTTAGCCCTCAGTGGGTCTGCTTCAGAAAATGCCTGGTATAGAGAAGCTGTGTGCCATAGTCTAGTTTCCTCCCTGCCACAGTACCAAAACAATTCTTAGCATAATCACAAAATACATCCTATGTGCCTGGGAGAAAGCAGAACTTACCCTACTTGTCCTGCTCAACCTGTCTGCAGCCTTTGACATTGTTGACCACATCATTCTCCTCCAATGCTTCCCAATTGTTGTCCAGCTTACCTGGTTGCATTTTTATCTATCTAATTGTAGTCAAAGAACCACTGGCAATGGCTTCTCTTCCTAGTCCCACACTGGGTGTCCCCCCAAGGATCGGTCCTTGGCCCATTCAATTTCCCATCTCAATGCTTTTTCTTAGTGACATCATCCTAAAGCAGTGTTAGTTCTGACTTGTACACTGACCACACCAAGCTCTCACCACAACCTCTCTCAACTCCTGTACTGTTGCTAAACTATCAGATTGCTTTTCTGTAGCCATTGCTTTTGAACTCCAAACTCTATTCCTCTCCCTGACAACAGTCTGTGATTAAGCCAACCTGTTCACAAACTTAGGGAGACCTGAATAGGGAGAACTTTCCATAGGGACACCTGCAATAGGAGGATCCCCCATGGGACCCCATGAATAGAGAGCCTCCCCTCCAGAACCCCATGAATAGGGAGACCCCAAGGGACTTCGTGAATAGGGAGAGTGATTGAAATGAAGTTAGTGCTTGGAATACACTTACCTCTTTTAGATGTGGTCAATGTTTGTAAACATTAGGGTTTCACCACTTAGAGTCTCTGATCCATGAAGGGAGATGAATGGATCAAGGCTGCAGCTGGTTTATGGAAGCTGTCAATCACAGTCCACTATAAAACCACATCCCATAACACCACCTAATAGGCACAACTTTTGGACACTAAGGGGCAATTTAGCGTGACCAATCCACCTAACCTGCACATCTTTGGACTGTGGGAGGAAACCGGAGCACCCGGAGAAAACCCACGCAGACACTGGGAGAACATGCAAACTCAACACAGACACTCATTCAAGGCCGGAATTGAACCCAGGTCACTGATGCTGTGAGGCAGCAGTGCTAACCACTGTGCCACAGTGGTAATGACACAACTCTATGGTAAAAGTACGTCAAAAACCTGAAAATTTGGGACCTGATATTAGAGCAGCCCATTGGTTGGCATTCAGGTCTTCAGCAAAGAGTTAGTAAATCAATGTTTACCAACATGCAGTGTATAAAGGGGAATTCATACAGAGGTCCAGCCACTGCACGAAGATAAACCGGCCTAATATCTGACTGAACTATGTTCAATGCTAATGTCATGTATACTATGTGAAAGAGAGTGTTATGTTAATGAACCACTCTGAGTACATTGAACTATATGCTCTTTGTTTAGTTTGCCATGTGGTGTCACAGCCCTGGAGTCGATTCCTGCTTTTCACATTGGTGCATTCTGCACAGAACTGCCTTTTCAATTCTGGATTTCTCAGACTTTTTGTTTTGGTAAGGAACATTAACATAAATTGCAACAGATTCTACTTCAGTATATACTCAATTAATAAAATTGTGTTAAATGCATCTTGTGAATTTGTTTTACTGAATACTTTATCAATACTGACAACTTTAATGTGTGATCAGTGATAATGGTTGATCAAAGATTATTGATTTGAAACCCACTGTGTGGAGCAGTCTGGCCTGAACACAATGGGCCAAATGGCCTCCTGTGCTGTAATGGCTCTATCTCTATCACTGAAACTAATGCAAGGAGGACTTTCACCTGTTGCTCTCTATTGTCTGGGTGAAAATAACATACTTGCTTTTTCTTTCAAATTAGACATCAGTCACTTGCTTTAGTCTGGTGCTTCATTGCCTATATCTGGTACTGACTGAAACATAACCTGATTCTTGGAGACCAAAGTTTTTTGGCAGCATTTGAGAATTTGTTTGCCGTAGCCTGGATGTCTTTGTTGTTGTGGCCAGCTATGGCGCAGTCATCCACTTTCCTATCTCTGTGACTTTGGGGGCACGTAGTCGGGAGAAATAAAAGCTTCCCTGAGCAGAACATAATGCTGATGCCTGCAGGCATGTCTTTGGTGGTTCCCTTAAGCATTGCAGCAAAGAAATTATTGAAGGTTGGGAGCTATGATGCATCCTTGATTTACGCCATGAGTTACGCAAAGGCATCTGAGATAACAAAAGAACAAAAAACAAAGAAATGTACAGCACAGGAACAGGCCCTTCGGCCCTCCAAGCCCGTGCCGACCATGCTGCCCGACTAATCTACAATCTTCTACACTTCCGGGGTCCGTATCCCTCTATTCCCATCCTGTTCATGTATTCACCACAGGCAATTTTAATGAGGTATGTTCTGCCATTACAAACAACAGTATAAAACCAGTGTACAAAGAACAGTAAACATAGTGCAAACACCGACACCCGTCCCTCCAAAACCTGCCTATTTAACCCCCTATTCTACGCTACCCTAGCCCCCCCCCCCCCCCCCCCCGCTGACGATTAATTCTCCGCAAAGAAGTCGGCGAACGGTTGCCACCTCCGGGCGAACCCTGACACCGAACCTCTCAAGGCGAACTTGATCTTTTCCAGGCTGAGAAAGCTCGCCATGTCGGTTAACCAGGCCTCTGACTTCGGAGCCTAGACTCCCTCTAAGCCAGTAATATCCGTCTCCGGGCTACCAGGGAGGCAAAGGCCAGAACATCTGCCTCTCTCTCCTCCTGGACTCCCGGATCTTATGACACCCCAAAAATCGCCACCCCTGAACTCATTGCCACCCTTGTTTTCAATACTCTGGACATGACGTCCACAAACCCCTGCCAATATCCCTGAAGTTTTGGACACGCCCAGAACATGTGGACATGCTTCGCTGGTCCACCCGCACATTTCACACACCTGTCCTCCACCCCAAAGAATCTACTCATCCGGGCCACTGTCATATGGGCCCGGCGTACCACCTTGAATTGGATCAAGCTGAGCCTGGCGCATGTAGCGATCACGTTGACTCTGTTCAACGTGTCCGCCCATAAGCCATCCTCCATCTCTCCCCCAAGCTCCTCCCCCACTTACGTTTCTGCCCTTCGGTCTGCGCCTCCTCCACCCCCATCAGTTCTTTGTAGGTGTCCAAAGACACTCCCCTCCCCCACCCATTCTCTAGACACTACCCTATTCTGGATCCCCCTTAGTGGCAGGAGTGGGAAGGATGATACCTGCCTGCGCAGAAAGTCCCGCACCTGTAAATATCTAAATTTGTTCCCCCTTGCCAACCCAAACATCTCCTCCAATGCCCTCAAGCTAGGGAAGCTCCTTTCCAGGAATAGGTCCCCCATCCTCTCAATTCCTGCCCTTCGCCATGCTCAAAGCCCCCCATCCAGGCTCCCTGGGGCAAACCGGTGGTTGTCGCATATCGGGTACCAAACCAATGCTCCCCCTGCTCCAATGTACCTCCTCCACTGACCCCAGATCCTCAAGGCCGCCACCACCTCGGGACGGGTGGAATATCTCGCCGGCGGGAACGGCAGAGGTGCCGTTATCAACGCCCCCAAGCTGGTGCCCCTACATGAAGCTGCCTCCATCCGCTCCCAAACAGACCCACTTCCTTATCATAGCAATATTGGCCACCCAGTAGTAATTACTGAAGTTTGGCAGGGCATTCCTGTCTTGTCCCCCGGTGCAGAGGGGGCATTCCTGTCTTGTCCCCCGGTGCAGTCTAAAATAGTCCGAGGTCATCCTATTCGTCCTTACACTAGCATCCGGGGCCTGGTACAACAGCCTAACCCAGTCGATGAAGCCCCTACCGAACCCAAATCATCCCAACACCTCCTACAGATAGTCCCACTCCACCCGGTCGAAAGCCTTCTCCCCATCCATGGCCACCACTATCTCAACCTCCCTACTCTCCAGGGCATCTTAATCACGTTGAGCAGCCTTCTTATATTGGCCACCAACTGCCTGCCCTTGACAAACTAGGTTTGATCCTCCATAATCACATCCAGCACACAATCTTCAATTCTGGAGGCCAAAACTTTGGCCAGCAGCTTGGCGTCTACATTAAGCAGCGAGATCGGCTTATATGACCCGCATAGCTCCGGGCTCTTGTCCCGCTTCAATATTAACGAAATAGTGGCCTGTGACATCGTCGGGGGCAACACCTCTCTATCCCTTGCCTCATTAAAAACCTTGACCAACAACGGCCCTAATATCCCCGAGAATTTCTTGTAGAATTCCACCGGACACCCGTCCGGCCCTGGGGCCTTACCCGACTGCATTGCCTTCAAGCTCTCGGCTATTTCTTCAGCCCTGATAGGGGCCCCCAGCCCATCCACCAACTCCCTGCCCAGCCTTGGGAAGGTCAGTCCATCCAAAAAGCGTCTCATCCTCTCGGGCCCAGTGGGGGGGTTCCGAGCGATAGAATCTGCCGTAAAAGTTCCTGAACGCCCTGTTTAGCCCAGCCGAGTCCCCTACCAGATTCCCATTCCCATCAACCACTTTTTCTATTTCCCTGGCCGCCCCCCTCTTCCTAAGCTGTTGTGCCAGCATTCTGCTGGCCTTCTCCCCATGTTCATAAAATGCCCCCCTCGCCTTTTTAAGCTGCTCCACAGCCTTGCCTGTGGACAACACCCCGAACCCAGCCTGCAGCCTCCGATGTTCCCTTAACAGCTCCACCCCCGGGGTCGCCGCATACCTCCTATCTATCTGTAGGATCTCCTCTACCAGTCGGTCCGTCTCTGCCCTATCCGTCCTGTCCCTATGAGCCGGGATCAAAATCAGCTACCCTCTCACCACTGCCTTCAGCGCCTCCCAGACCACCGCTGCTGAGACTTCCCCCGTGCCGTTGACCTGCAGGTAGTTCTGCATGCACTTCCTCACCCTCTCGCACACCACCTCGTCCGCCAACAAGCCCACGTCCAATCTCCATTGCGGGCGCTGGAAGTTCTCCTCACTAACCTGCAGTTCCACCCAATGTGAGGCATGATCCGAAATAGTGATGACCGAGTACCCCGTGTCCACCACCCCCGCCAGCAAATCCCTGCTCAAAATCCCTTATGCACATGCGAATAAAAAGAAAATTCTCTCCCCGTCGGCTACCTAAACCTCCATGGGTCGACCCCCCCCCCCATCTGCTCCATGAACCCTATCAGTTCCTTTGCCATTGCTGGCACCCTCCCCGTTTTCAAACACAACCGGTCCAGGTCGGGGTCGATGACCGTATTAAAATCCGCTCCCATCACCAACTTGTGCGAGTCCAGGTCAGGTATCTTCCCCAGTACCCTCTTTATGAATTCTACATCGTCCCAGTTTGGCGCGTACACATTAACCAAGACTACCTTCCTCCCCTCCAGCTTACTACTCACCATGACATAACGCACCCCCCATCGAGACTATACTGCCCACATGGAATTGCACCCGCTTATTGATTAAGATCGCCACCCCTCTAGTCTTGGTGCCCAGCCCCGAATGAAAGATCTGACTGACCCAACCCTTCCTTAGCCTCACTTGATCCGCTACTTTCAGGTGTGTCTCCTGCAACATCACCACGTCCGCCCTCAGAGCCCTCAGATGCGCGAACACACGTGCCCTCTTGACTGGCCCATTCAGCCCCTAACATTCCAGATGATCAGCCTGGTTGGGGGGCACCGCGACCCCCCCCCCCCGCCTCCACCAATCAGCCATCCCCTATCCTGGGCCCATGCGCCGCGACTCCATCGGCCTGCCTCTTGGCAGCCCCCACCCCCGACCTCCTCTCTGTCCCAAAACCTAAGTCCCTCCCTCGTCAGCAGAGGAACTCTTCCCCCCCCCCCCCCCCCCAGCAACATCACCTTGTAACCTAACCCCTGCCATATATTGAACATATGCACCCCCTCCACTGTGCTTCCATACACTAGCTCACTCAGCTAGCCTGGTGACCCTCGCCTCCGGCGCCAAGAAGTCTCTCACCTATTGTTCCCTACTCCCCCCACCCCCCGCCCATCGAAACCACTTCCCTCATCAAACCGAGACAGAACAATCTCCCAATTACCATAGGAGACAAACACAAAACGAAAAACCTACAAAGAACCCCCCCAATGGTGCAAATCAAAGTAATAAAAAGTAAAAAGCCCCCCACCAGCCATCCCCACCAAAACACCGAAAACCCATAGAAACCGAATAACTTTTACTTCCCCATCTTCACCCAAACTTAAAAGCAGAAGAAAAACGACAATCAAAACGTATAAACATCACTCAGAAAAGTTACAACTTAAAACCAAAAGATCTCAGTTCAGCACCAGCCCTTTCTTCGTGGCAAAGTCCATCGCGTCTTTGGGCGACTCAAAATAATGGCGCTGGTCCTCGTGCGTAACCCACAGACACGCCGCGTAAAGCAGCCCAAATGTCACCTTCTTCTTAAACAGGATCGCCTTCACTTGCCTGAAGCCTGCACTCCTTCTGGCCACCTCCACACTCAGGTCCTGGTAGACACGCAATATGCTATTGTCCCATTTGCAGCTCCGCGTACGCTTAGCCCACTGGAGAACACACTCCTTATCCCAAACTCTGTGGAACCGGACCACCATCGCCCTTGGGGGGTCCCCCGGCCACAGCTCCTTGCCATCACCCTGTACGCCGTGTCCACCTCCAACGGTCGGGGAAAAGCCCCCTCCCCCAGGAGCTTCTGAAACATACTCACCACAAATGTGCCAGCATCAGCCCCCTCAGCCCCTTCAGGGAGACCGACAATTCTTAAGTTCTGCCAGCGAGCTCTGTTCTCCAGATCTTCCACCTTCTCCAGCAGCCTCTTTTGTTGATCCTTCAGCATCCCCACCTCTAGCTCGACAACCATTTGGTGGTGCTCCTGGTCCGCCAGTGCTTTCTCCAGCTTCTGAATCGTCCGATCCTGGGCATCTAACCAATTGATCGACTCCTTTATCGGATCAAAACAGTCCCGTTTCTGTCTGGCAAAGCCTTCTTGGATGACCTGCTCCTCCATCGATGGCTGGGCCGTCGCAGCAGGGGTCCGAACATCAGCCATGTCGTCTTCAGCTGCCACCTCCACCCAGCCCTTGCTTATACTTTTATTTCTTCCTTTTCGGTCCCTTGGGGTTCTCCGTTCCATGCACCATTATCTGGATCCAGAGCCTAATTGTCTGCGCCTTCAAAACCAAAGCTCAAAACCACGAAAAAGTCGGGGAAAAAGGCCCAAAAGTCCGGCCAGAGCGGGAGCCCCCAAACATGCGACTTACTCCCTCATAGTTGCCACCGGAAGTCACAGGCACAAACACTTTCAACCATGTCATTATGCAGTAGGTGCAGAGTTTTGACAAATTTGTTTGGACATCCTAGCTTGAGAGCAAGTGCCATAGATCAGATCAACTTTCACTGTCAAAGCTTTAATTTGGTCTGTGAACAGATGTTAGTCTCTTAAGTTTTCTTGTTACAAACACCATGGGCGGGATTCTCCGTTGCCCAACGGCGATATCGTAATCGGCGATAAGGTGGAGAATCCCTGTTCATGGCCAAATTGGGGGCGGTGCCTGTTTTCGGATGCTCCGCCCCCTCCAAAACGGCATCATCAAGGAGTACGCCACACGCCGTTGGGATGGCCTCAGGACGTTAACTGAAGGCCCTCTCCCGATGCTCTGCCCCCGATGGGCCGAGTTCCCGACGGCGCGGGCCACGTGTGTCTCAGTTTTCATGAACCCGACGTGGCGGCTGCGGACTGTGTCCAGCGGCGCCACAGTGGGGGGGGGGGGGGGGGGGCGTGCTGCTGGCTGCGCCGAGGCCTGGGGGACTGGTGGGGGGTGGCCTGGGGGTGTCCAGGGAGGCACTATCTGGCAGGTCGGGTCCGTGCACGGCCGACGCCATGTTGTACGGCGCGACCGCTGCAGGTCGGCACCGTGCGCATGTGCGATGTGCGTCCACAGACCCGGCAATTCTCCAGGCGTTTATATCGGGAAGACCGTGCATCGTATGTGACACGGCCGCTAGTCCTTCACCGGTCAGAGGATCGGTGCCGGGGCGGCACCAACTTTTTTGGCGTAAAACCAGACACATCCTCTGGACATAGCCTCGAAATCAGAGAATCCAGCTCCATATTAGTATATTGGCTTTCTCGCAGTTAGCCCTAAAACACACTGGGAGGGCATCATCTGTGAGGTTTTCTCCTGGACTATTTAATCGGGCCCTTATGAGGATCTTTCTTGGGATTGACAGAAGACTTATTCTTCAATGTTTGCTGTGTAAAATTTTTGATTCTTTCTGCCTCCAGATGCCATGTTGGCATTCTTCGAGGTCGCGTGAACCTTTTTCCTGATCCCAGCTGTTCTTGTAGATGGCTGTAGGTTTGTTAACAAGCTCGGTACCATTACACTTCCATTGCCTTGCTTGGTTGATTGGATTGTATTTGCCACCTCTTCAGTGGAAGGGGGAAAAGATAGGCTTTCTTTCAATTTGATACAGAGAATTTTCAGGATTTGTAAGTCTCTGTTGAGGAGCTTGGCAAAGTGCTCAACCCACTTTTCTATGACTGATGCCTCACCAGTGATTAGGCATTTCTGTCAGCTGTTAGGATAGTAGCAAAGGATATGGTGGGTGGGCCATATATAGTCTTCAGTTCATTGCAAAAACATGGGTCATGCCTGTTAGCTAGATGTTGCAGCTTATCAGCGTTTGCATTCCACCAGTCGTAATGCATTCCAACACGCTGAAATTTGTTTTTCTGCATTTTTACGGGATTGATGCTTGGTTGTGCCTGTGGGACCTACTAGAAGACTTTTATGTGCAAACTGTTTCTGTTTGAAAATATGGGAGATGCTTTCATCATTCTCATCACACCAGCCTTGAAGCTTGTGCTTGCAGTATCCCAGGACACCTACTGAACTCTTGAAGACCTCAGAATATTCAGCAGAGCTCACCCCAACCAGAGGACACCTTCACCGCAGCCTTTGGAACTCTAGATAAAAACTGGCATCCCACAAGCTTGCCACCCTCACATTGATTCTGTCTACACCTCCCGCTGCCTCACTAAGGCAGACAGCATTTTCAGAGACCCTTCCCACCCAGGCATTGCCTTCTTCCAGACCCGTCCATCAGGCAGAAGGTACAGAAGTCTGAAGACCCGCGCATCCAGACATAGAAACAGCTTCTTCCCCACAGCTACAAGACTGCTCAATGACTCCCCTTTGGACTGATCTGTTCCCTGTAAGAACACTGTTCACGACGCCCTATCCTGCTTTTGCTCATGTATTTGCTTTGTTTGGTCCCTTGTTCCGCACTGTAACCAATCACAATTTGTCGATGTACCATGTGTCAATGAAATGAAATGAATGAAAATGAAAATCGCTTATTGTCACAAGCAGGCTTCAAATGAAGTTACTGTGAAAAGCCCCTAGTCGCCACATTGCGGCGCCTGTTCGGGGAGGATGGTACGGGAATTGAACCGTGCTGCTGGCCTGCCTTGGTCTGCTTTCAAAGCCAGCCATTTAGCCCTGTGCTAATTCAGCCCCAGTTGTACTCTGTTGATTATTCTTTTTGTCTACTATGTACCTACTGTGTACGTTCTCTCGGCCGCAAAAAAATACTTTTCACTGTACTTCGGTAAATGTGACAATAAATCAAACCAAAAATCAAAACAAATTAAAAACAGAAAATACTGGACAATTTCAGCAGGTCTGACAGCATCTGTGGAGAGAGAAGGGAGCTAACGTTTTGAGTCTGCATGACTCTTTGTCAAAGCTCTCCATCTTCCCTTGGAACCCTCCCTGGTTCTCTGCCAGACTCACCAGTGACCCCCACCCCTCTGGATTACCAGCTGTCTCTTTCTGGTGAGACTGGCAGTGCTGATTGCCGCTGCCACCACTCCCAGGCAGTGTTCAGGAGGGCAGGCTTGAGCATGCGGCCCACACTAAGTAAGAGTATGTTCCTCCACTCCTCATGGGCATGGAGCTCTGAATCCACTTGGGACTTCCAACATCAGGGTGCAGGTCTTCTCTGAGCCATCTTGGTGGCTGCAATGAGTGTGTGGTAAGTGGAGCTCTTAAAAACAGATTCAGCTGCCAGGCTCTTGGCCGTTAACTCTGGTTAGAATGCTAGCTGGGCTAGATGTTGTTCGGAATATGCGCCAGCAGAGTGCTAGTCCATTGGCATTGTTGCCAATCGACACTGGAGACGCCAATAATGTTGCTCTTTTTAATGAGTGGAATACTATCCCACCAGCGTCACCAATAATGTTGCCAAGTTTGGGGTATCTACTTTATTCAGATATTAATCTGACAGTTATTAATGAGGATATTGCTTTCAGAGTTGCCAGGTATCAGATGATACCACCACAAGGTTTAACCGGATATCGATCAAAGACCCAACAACCAGTTAGTTAGTTCCAGTTCAATGATAGTTTATTTACACACAAGAATTACTCCGACATGCAACAAAACACTACGAGCTAAAATACACCTAACACTACAACAACCTGTACTTAACTTCAGGCACCCGGCTTTATGCAGAGGAACAAGGCCTTTGTTCGGATCTGGTGTGGCTGGGTCTGAAGAAGTGACTTTGTTTCTGCTGGGCTCATCCGTCTGGTGGCGGTCGTTGATCTTGAACTTGCTTCTGGTCGTGGTGTTGCAATTGGTATCAGGCGTAGGCCAGGCCAAGAGAGCGCCGGTGTGCCGGGGCCAAAAGAGACTGAACACATGGCAGTGTTCCTTTTTATCCTTTGGGGATTTCGCGCTCTTTTGGGCGGTCCTTAGCTTTGGACCCAATAATTCAGCAGGCTTCGATTACTGCCTTCAATTTTAGCCAATAAAGGGGCGGGTGCCTTGATGGCTGGGCGAATCCTGAGCAGTCATTGACCTTGGCTTTTTGGGCTTCCTGGGTGAAGGGAGTGGCGCCGATGCGTCTGGATCTGTATCTGATACCTGAGTACAAGTCTTTTGTCCTGGGGAAATGGGCCATTAGAATGCAAATCGGCTGGGGGTTTCGATAGTGTCTGGTTATCTAGTGGCAAATATACACTTAAGCTCTGAGTTCGTCTGGATCCTGCATTGGCCATATTTCCCATGATTCTTTGCAAGTGGCCATACTTCCCTTTGTAAGTGGCCATGTTTCCCTTTGTAAGTGGCCATCCCAGATGGCTACAGTATGTCTTGAACTGCTCCACAAATATTGCCCCAACCAGGAACACGAACTGCATGCAATTCAGTCCCAACGTTAATTCTTAGCCTCCGACACAGAGAAGTTCGCCCAATATCTCCAAATTTGCAGATGACACAAAGCTGGGTCGGATGGTGAGCTGTGAGGAGTTTGCAGAGATGCTTCAGTGTTATTGGACATGTTGAGCGAGTAGGCACGTGTATGGCAGATGCAGTATAATTTGGATAAATGTGAGATTATCCACTTTGGTAGCAAAATCATGAAAGAAGATTATTATCTGAATGGCTAGGACAGCATAAAAGCAAAAGAAAAAGCTGACAAAGTGGCAAGAATTAGTGGGAAGCCAGAGGATTGGGAAGCCTTTAAAAGTGAGCAGAGGGCAACTAAAAAAGCAATAAGGGGGGAGAAGATGAAATATGTGTGCAAGCTAGCTGGTATTATAAAATAAGATAGGAAGAGTTTTTTTTCAATATATAAAAGATAAAAGAGAGGCAAAAATAAACATTGGACCACTGGAAAATGTGGCTGGAGAAGTAATAATGGGAAACAGCAATGGCAGAAGAACTGAATAGTTACTTTGCATCAGCCTTCATGGTGGAAGACACCAGTGGGATGCCAGAGCTCCAGGAGAATCAGGGAGCAGAGGTGAGTGCAGTGGCCATCACTAAGGAGAAGGTTCTGGGGAAACTGAATGGTCTGAATGTGGATAAATCACCTGGACCGGATGGACTACACCCCAAGGTTCTAAAAGAGATAGCTGAGGAGATTGTGGAGGCATTGGTGGTGATCTTTCAGGAATCACTAGACGCAGGAAGGGTCCCAGAGGACTGGAAAGTGGTGAATGTAATACCGCTGTTTAAGAAGGAAGGGAGGCAGAAGATGGGAAATTATAGGCCGGTTAGCCTGACTTTGGTCATTGGTAAGATTTTAGAGTTCATTATTAAAGATGAGATTGCGGAGTACTTGGATGTGCATGATAAAATAGGACTGAATCAGCACAGCTTCATCAAGGGGAGGTCATGTCTGACAAATTTGCTAGAATTCTTTGAGGAGGTAACAAGGAAGTTATTCAAAGGAGAACCAGTGGACATGATTTATTTAGATTTCCAGAAGGTCTTTGACAAGGTGCCGCATAGGAGACTGTTAAATAAGTTAAGAGCCCATGGTGTTAAGGGTAGGATCCTGGCATGGATAGAGATTGGCTGACTGGCAGAAGGCAGAGAGTGGGGATAAAGGGGTCTTTTAGAGGATGGCAGCCGGTGACTAGTGGTGTGCCTCAGGGGTCTGTGCTGGGACCACAACTTTTCACAATATACATTAATGATCTAGAAGGAGGTACTGAAGGAAATGTTGCTAAGTTTGCAGATGGTACAAAGATCTGTAGAGGGAAAGGTAGTATTGAGGAAGCAAGGGGGCTGCAGAAGGACTTGGACAGGCTAGAAGAGTGGGCAAAGAAGTGGGAGATGGAATACAATGTGGAAAAGTGTGAGGTTATGCACTTTGGAAGGAGGAATCTAGGCATAGACTATTTTCTAAATTAAAAATGATTTGGAAATCAGATGCACAAAGGGACTTGGGAATCCTTATTCACGATTCTCGTAAGGTTAACGTGCAGGCTCAGGCAGCAGTTAGGAAGGCAAATGCAATGTTAGCATTCATGTCAAAAGGGCTAGAAACAAGAGCAGGGATGTACTTCTGAGGCTGTATAAGCCTCTGGTCAGACCCCATTTGGAGTATTGTGAGCAGTTTTGGGCCCCATGTCTAAGGAAGGATGTGCTGGCCTTGGAAAGGGTCCAGAGGAGGCTCACAAGAATGATCCCTGGAATGAAGAGCTTGTCGTATGAGGAACAGTTGAGGACTCTGGGTCTGTACTCGTCTACCAATGATTATCCCTCTCTCCAGTCATACCTGTTAGCCTTTGGCTGCTGTTGAGTAAAGAGTCAAGAGTTCTACTCCTTTTCCCAAACACCTTTATTTTTCCTTGAACGCACTCTGTACCAAAACTCTATCACCACATCACATGCCTCAAAGGCCACCTGCAGCCTCTTTACATATACGTGTCAATTATTGGATACTTAACATCAATGAGACATCTAATTGGAATGTTTCTTAACCCATTCCTTAACAGCACCGACTTAATTACCTGCTAAGGTTTGCATTCAAAGTATCATGTTGCATCATTGACTTTGTCTATCTATGAGTTTGTGGAACCCACCTCTTCACTTACCTGAGGAAGGAGCAGCGCTCCGAAAGCTAGTGACTCCAAACAAACCTGTTGGACTTTAACCTGGTGTTGTAAAACTTCTTACAGTGTTTATGTAAGCCTACTTGTGACAATAATAAACATTATTATAATAAAGATTATTATTAACTATCCTATGATTCTGATATATGAAGGACCAGAAATTCATGCAGATTTCAAAATTCTCTTAGTGACCTTGCCATTAGCTTCAATCATGATAACACTTAAGGATAATTATTTTGACAGGGTTGCAACTTTATGGGTCATAGTAGTGTTTAATCAGCCATTGATGTTTTATGTTTTGACAGTTTCTGAAATATCGCAGTAAGAATATTGTTTCTGAGGTTGATGTGAAACGGTTCCTGCAGGTGGCAGCAGAGCTGAAATTGGACGAATTGAGCAATGACACAGCTGAGGCTTTGATTCTTTTTCTGAAACAGGTGGAGTATATTGAGGTGTACGATACAAGGGATTAATTGTATGTTTTCAAGAAGCAGGTAGATATAGCACTTAGGGGATCAAAGGGCACTGGGAGACAGCGGGATTAGACTATTGGGTTGGATGATCAGCCATGACCATAATGAATGGCGGAGCAGGCTCGAAGGGCCGAATGGCCTCCACCTGCTCCTATTTTCTATGTTTCTATGTAACGTACTGAAATGGCAGATTCCGCCAACAATGCTGTGTTAGCTACATTTCAACCTCATCTAAATACAGTGGACAAATGAGAGCTGGCTGTATAATCTGCAGCGAATTAACATGACAAATTTCAGGACAGTGACCTTAAATGGACATGACAGCTACTGCGTAGATAAAGCTCATACCTGTCAAAATCTAGGACAAAGAAAAATTGGTAATCCACATGAACAGAATCAATGCTTACCTATTTTAAAAATCAATAATGGGTCATTTTTCCAAATCACAAATTTCACATGAATTTTTTATATTAGCCTCTAACATATCAACATAATTCCCCAATTTTGTCAATAATCACACTTTTGTATTTTATTGCTTTTAGTTTGAAATGCTCTGTAATTTGAAGACTAATTGACAAACCTATTAAATCCAAGTTAGCTGATTCTTCACTACCTCGTCATCATCACACTACCAGCCTACCCTCAATCATTAAAGTGAAGGAAGGAATTGTCAACAGTGCTCCTGGTTGGCACTTACTTATGATCTGCTCATCCGTACTCAGCTTGGGTTCACATCCAGACCTCATTACAGTCTTGGTCCAAACGTGAATAAAAGAGCTGAATTCCAGACGTGAGGTGAGAGTGCCTCCCCTTGACATCGAGGCAGCTTTGACCGAGGAAGCCTGGTAAAAACCAAAGTCAATGGGGATCCGGAGATGAACTCACCAGTGGTTGGAGTCACATCTAGCTCAAAGTAGAATGATTAAGATTGGTAGAATCCAGTCATCTCAGCCTCAGAACATCACAGGAGATCCTCAGGACAGTGTCCAGCTAACCTCTGTGGTGATATGCATCACTGTAAATACACAAGGGGTTAATGTAAATACACTACGACTAAGTAAACACTAGAGGGAGCACCAGAGACGTCATGACATGCAGACATACAGCTAATGAACACATAGAATAGGACACGACCAATGGGCAGTCAAGACACCCAGAGGTGACACTACCACAAGGGGGTATATAAGGACAGGGCACACACAAGAACATAAGAACTAGGAGCAGGAGTAGGCCATCTGGTCCCTCGAGCCTGCTCCGCCATTCAATGAGATCATGGCTGATCTTTTGTGGGCTCAGCTCCACTTTCCGGCCCGAACACCATTGTCCTGAATCCCTTTATTCTTCAAAAAACTATCTATCTTTATCTTAAAAGCATTTAATGAAGGAGCCTCAACTGCTTGTATACGAAACAAGGTAGGGGAACTGGCAGCATGGGTTGGTACCTGGGACTTCGATGTTGTGGCCATTTCGGAGACATGGATAGAGCAGGGACAGGAATGGATGTTGCAGGTTCCGGGGTTTAGGTGTTTTAGTAAGCTCAGAGAAGGAGGCAAAAGAGGGGGAGGTGTGGCGCTGCTAGTCAAGAGCAGTATTACGGTGGCGGAGAGGATGCTAGATGGGGACTCTTCTTCCGAGGTAGTATGGGCTGAAGTTAGAAACAGGAAAGGAGAGGTCACCCTGTTGGGAGTTTTTTATAGGCCTCCAAATAGTTCTACGGATGTAGAGGAAAGGATGGCGAAGATGATTCTGGATATGAGTGATAGTAACAGGGTAGTTATTATGGGAGACTTTAACTTTCCAAATATTGACTGGAAAAGATATAGTTCGAGTACAATAGATGGGTCGTTTTTTGTACAGTGTGTGCAGGAGGGTTTCCTGAAACAATATGTTGACAGGCCAACAAGAGGCGAGGCCACGTTGGATTTGGTTTTGGGTAATGAACCAGGCCAGGTGTTGGATTTGGAGGTAGGAGAGCACTTTGGGGACAGTGACCACAATTCGGTGACGTTTACGTTAATGATGGAAAGGGATAAGTATACACCGCAGGGCAAGAGTTATAGCTGGGGGAAGGGCAATTATGATGCCATTAGACGTGACTTGGGGGGGATAAGGTGGAGAAGTAGGCTGCAAGTGTTGGGCACACTGGATAAGTGGGGCTTGTTCAAGGATCAGCTACTGCGTGTTCTTGATAAGTATGTACCGGTCAGACAGGGAGGAAGGCGTCGAGCGAGGGAACCGTGGTTTACCAAGGAAGTGGAATCTCTTGTTAAGAGGAAGAAGGAGGCCTATGTGAAGATGAAGTGTGAAGTTCGGTTGGGGCGATGGATAGTTACAAGGTAGCGAGGAAGGATCTAAAGAGAGAGCTAAGACGAGCAAGGAGGGGACATGAGAAGTATTTGGCAGGAAGGATCAAGGAAAACCCAAAAGCTTTCTATAGGTATGTCAGGAATAAGCGAATGACTAGGGAACGAGTAGGACCAGTCAAGGACAGGGATGGGAAATTGTGTGTGGAGTCTGAAGAGATAGGCGAGATACTAAATGAATATTTTTCGTCAGTATTCACTCAGGAAAAAGATAATGTTGTGGAGGAGAATGCTGAGCCCCAGGCTAATAGAATAGATGGCATTGAGGTACGTAGGGAAGAGGTGTTGGCAATTCTGGACAGGCTTAAAATAGATAAGTCCCCGGGACCTGATGGGATTTATCCTAGGATTCTCTGGGAGGCCAGGGAAGAGATTGCTGGACCTTTGGCTTTGATTTTTATGTCATCGTTGGCTAAAGGAATAGTGCCAGAGGACTGGAGGACAGCAAATGTGGTCCCTTTGTTCAAAAAGGGGAGCAGAGACAACCCCGGCAACTATAGACCGGTGAGCCTCACGTCTGTAGTGGGTAAAGTCTTGGAGGGGATTATAAGAGACAAGATTTATAATCATCTAGATAGGAATAATATGATCAGGGATAGTCAGCATGGCTTTGTGAAGGGTAGGTCATGCCTCAAAAACCTTATTGAGTTCTTTGAGAAGGTGACTGAACAGGTAGACGAGGGTAGAGCAGTTGATGTGGTGTATATGGATTTCAGCAAAGCGTTTGATAAGGTTCCCCACGGTAGGCTATTGCAAAAAATACGGAGGCTGGGGATTGAGGGTGATTTAGAGATGTGGATCAGAAATTGGCTAGCTGAAAGAAGACAGAGGGTGGTGGTTGATGGGATATGTTCAGAATGGAGTACAGTCACAAGTGGAGTACCACAAGGATCTGTTCTGGGGCCGTTGCTGTTTGTCATTTTTATCAATGACCTAGAGGAAGGCGCAGAAGGGTGGGTGAGTAAATTTGCAGACGATACTAAAGTCGGTGGTGTTGTCGATAGTGTGGAAGGATGTAGCAGGTTACAGAGGGATATAGATAAGCTGCAGAGCTGGGCTGAGAGGTGGCAAATGGAGTTTAATGTAGAGAAGTGTGAGGTGATTCACTTTGGAAGGAATAACAGGAATGCAGAATATTTGGCTAATGGTAAAGTTCTTGAAAGTGTGGATGAGCAGAGGGATCTAGGTGTCCATGTACATAGATCCCTGAAAGTTGCCACCCAGGTTGATAGGGTTGTGAAGAAGGCCTATGGAGTGTTGGCCTTTATTGGTAGAGGGATTGAGTTCCGGAGTCGGGAGGTCATGTTGCAGCTGTACAGAACTCTGGTACGGCTGCATTTGGAGTATTGCGTACAGTTCTGGTCACCGCATTATAGGAAGGACGTGGAGGCTTTGGAGCGGGTGCAGAGGAGATTTACCAGGATGTTGCCTGGTATGGAGGGAAAATCTTATGAGGAAAGGCTGATGGACTTGAGGTTGTTTTCGTTGGAGAGAAGAAGGTTAAGAGGAGACTTAATAGAGGCATACAAAATGATCAGGGGGTTGGATAGGGTGGACAGTGAGAGCCTTCTCCCGCGGATGGATATGGCTGGCACGAGGGGACATAACTTTAAACTGAGGGGTAATAGATATAGGACAGAGGTCAGAGGTAGGTTCATTACGCAACGAGTAGTGAGGCCGTGGAATGCCCTACCTGCTACAGTAGTGAACTCGCCAACATTGAGGGCATTTAAAAGTTTATTGGATAAACATATGGATGATAATGGCATAGTGTAGGTTAGATGGCTTTTGTTTCGGTGCAACATCGTGGGCCGAAGGGCCTGTACTGCGCTGTATTGTTCTATGTTCTATGTTCTATGCTTCACCAGGCAAGGAATTCCATAGATTCACAACCCTTTGGGTGAAGAAGTTCCTCCTACACTCAGTCCTAAATCTACTTCCCCTTATTTTGAGGCTATGCCCCTGAGTTCTGCTTTCACCCGCCCGTCTCCATCCTATCTATTCCCTTCAGAATTTTATATGTTTCTATAAGATCCCCCCTCATCCTTCTAAATTCCAACGAGTACAGTCCCAGTCTACTCAACTTCTCCTCGTAATCCAACCCCTTCAGCTCTGGGATTAACCTAGTGAACCTCTCCTCACACCCTCCAGTGCCAGTACGTCCTTTCTCAGGTAAGGAGACCAAAACTGAACACAATACTCCAGGTGTGGCCTCACTAACACCTTATACAATTGCAGCATAACCTCCCTAGTCTTAAACTCCACCCCTCTAGCAATGAAGGACAAAATTCCATTTGTCTTCTTAATCACCTGTTGCACCTGTAAACCAACTTTTTGCGACTCATGCGCTAGCACACCCAGGTCTCTCTGCACAGCAGCATGTTTTAACATTTTATCATTTAAATAATAATCCCTTTTGATGTTATTCCTACCAAAAAGGATAACCTCACATTTGTCAACATTGTATTCCATCTGCCCATTCACTTAATCTATCCAAACCCCCCCTGCAGACTTCCGGTATCCTCTGCACTTTTTGCTTTACCATTCACCTTAGTGTCATCTGCAAACTTGTACACATTGCCCTTAGTCCCCCACTCCAAATCATCTATGTAAATTGTGTACAATTGTGGGCCCAACACTGATCCCTGAGGGACACCACTAGCTACTGATTGCCAACCAGAGAAACACCCATTAATCCCCACTCTTTGCTTTATTTTAATTAACCAATCCTCTATCCATGCTACTACTTTACCCTTAATGCCATGCATCTTTATCTTATGCAGCAACCTTTTGTGTGGCACCTTGTCAAAGGCTTTCTGGAAATCCAGATATACCACATCCATTGGCTCCCCGTTACCTACCGCACTGGTAATGTCCTCAAATAATTCCACTAAATTAGTTAGGCACAACCTGCCCTTTATGAATCCTTTGGTCCTTTGGTGAATCCATGTGAATCCATGCTGTGTCTGCCCAATGGGACAATTTCCATCCAGATGCCTCGCTATTTCTTCCTTGATGATAGACTCCAGCATCTTCCCTACTACCGACGTTGCGCTCACTGGCCTATAATTACCCGTTTTCTGCCTACCTCCTTTTTTAAACAGTGGTGTCACGTTTGCTAATTTCCAATCCGCTGGGACCATCCCAGAGTCTAGTGAATTTTTGTAAATTATCACTAGTGCATTTGCAAGTTCCCTAGCCATCTCTTTTAGCACTCTGGGATGCATTCCATCAGGGCCAGGAGACTTGTCTACCTTGAGCCCCATTAACTTGCCCATCACTACGTCCTCAGTGATAACAATCATCTCAAGGTCCTCACCTGTCATAGCCTCATTTCTATCAGTCACTGGCATGTTATTTGTGACTTCCACTGTGAAGACCGACCCAAAAAACCTGTTCAGTTCCTCAGCCATTTCCTCATCTCCCATTATTAAATCTCCCTTCTCATCCTCCAAAGGACCAATATTTACCTTAGCCACTCTTTTTTGTTTTATATATTTGTAGAAACATTTACTATCTGTTTTTATATACTGAGCAAGTTTACTCTCATAACCTATCTTACTCTTCTTTATAGCTTTTTTAGTAGCTTTCTGTTGCCCCCTAAAGATTTCCCAGTCCTCTAGTCTCCCACTAACCTTTGCCACTTTGTGTGCTTTTTCCTTCAATTTGATACTCTCTCTTATTTCCTTAGATATCCACGGTCGATTTTCCCTCTTTCTACCGTCCTTCCTTTTTGTTGGTATAAACCTTTGCTGAGCACTGTGAAAAATCACTTGGAAGGTTCTCCACTGTTCCTCAACTGTTTCACCATAAAGTTTTTGCTCCCAGTCTACATTAGCTCACTCTTCTCTCATCCCATTGTAATCTCCTTTGTTTAAGCACAAAACACTCGTGTTTGATTTTACCTTCTCACCCTCCATCTGTATATTAAATTCCACCATATTGTGATCGCTCCCTCCGAGAGGATCCCTAACTATGAGATAGAACATAGAACATAGAACATAGAAAATACAGCACAGAACAGGCCCTTCGGCCCACGATGTTGTGCCGAACCTTTGTCCTAGATTAATCATAGATTATCATTGAATTTACAGTGCAGAAGGAGGCCATTCGGCCCTTTGAGTCTGCACCAGCTCTTGGAAAGAGCACCCTACCCAAACTCAACACCTCCACCCAACACCAAGGGCAATTTGGACATTAAGGGCAATTTATCATTAGCCAATTCACCTAACCCGCACATCTTTGGACTGTGGGAGGAAACCGGAGCACCCGGAGGAAACCCACGCAGACACGGAGAGGACGTGCAGAGTCCGCACAGACAATGACCCAAGCCGGAATCGAACCTGGGACCATGGATCTGTGAAGCAATTGTGCTATCCACAATGCTACCGTGCTGCCCTTAAGAACAAATAAATCTACACTATATCATTTTCCCGTAATCCATGTACCTATCCAACAGCTGCTTGAAGGTCCCTAATGTTTCCGACTCAACTACTTCCACAGGCAGTGCATTCCATGCCCCCACTACTCTCTGGGTAAAGAACCTACCTCTGATATCCCTCCTATATCTTCCACCTTTCACCTTAAATTTATGTCCCCTTGTAATGGTGTGTTCCACCTGGGGAAAAAGTCTCTGACTGTCTACTCTATCTATTCCCCTGATCATCTTATAAACCTCTATCAAGTCGCCCCTCATCCTTCTCCGCTCTAATGAGAAAAGGCCTAGCACCCTCAACCTTTCCTCGTAAGACCTACTCTCCATTCCAGGCAACATCCTGGTAAATCTTCTTTGCACCTTTTCCAGAGCTTCCACATCCTTCCTAAAATGAGGCGACCAGAACTGTACACAGTACTCCAAATGTGGCCTTACCAAAGTTTTGTACAGCTGCATCATCACCTCACGGCTCTTAAATTCAATCCCTCTGTTAATGAACGCGAGCACACCATAGGCCTTCTTCACAGCTCTATCCACTTGAGTGGCAACTTTCAAAGATGTATGAACATAGACCCCAAGGTCTCTCTGCTCCTCCACAATGCCAAGAACTCTACCGTTAACCCTGTATTCCGCATTCATATTTGTCCTTCCAAAATGGACAACCTCACACTTTTCAGGGTTAAACTCCATCTGCCACTTCTCAGCCCAGCTCTGCATCCTATCTATGTCTCTTTGCAGCCGACAACAGCCCTCCTTACTATCCACAACTCCACCAATCTTCGTATCGTCTGCAAATTTACTGACCCACCCTTCAACTCCCTCATCCAAGTCATTAATGAAAATCACAAACAGCAGAGGACCCAGAACTGATCCCTGCGGTACACCACTGGTAACTGGGATCCAGGCTGAATATTTGCCATCCACCACCACTCTCTGACTTCTATCGGTTAGCCAGTTCGTTATCCAACTGGCCAAATTTCCCACTATCCCATGCCTCCTTACTTTGTGCAGAAGCCTACCATGGGGAACTTTATCAAATGCCTTACTAAAATCCATGTACACTACATCCACTGCTTTACCTTCATCCACATGCTTGGTCACCTCCTCAAAGAATTCAATAAGATTTGTAAGGCAAGACCTACCCCTCACAAATCCGTGCTGACTATCCCTAATCAAGCAGTGTCTTTCCAGATGCTCAGAAATCCTATCCTTCAGTACCCTTTCCATTACTTTGCCTACCACCGAAGTAAGACTAACTGGCCTGTAATTCCCAGGGTTATCCCTAGTTCCTTTTTTGAACAGGGGCACGACATTCGCCACTCTCCAATCCCCTGGTACCACCCCTGTTGACAGTGAGGACGAAAAGATAATTGCCAACGGCTCTGCAATTTCATCTCTTGCTTCCCATAGAATCCTTGGATATATCCCGTCAGGCCCGGGGGACTTGTCTATCCTCAAGTTTTTCAAAATGCCCAACACATCTTCCTTCCTAACAAGTATTTCCTCGAGCTTACCAATCTGTTTCACACTGTCCTCTCCAACAATATCGCCCCTCTCATTTGTAAATACAGAAGAAAAGTACTCATTCAAGACCTCTCCTATCTCTTCAGACTCAATACTCAATCTCCCGCTACTGTCCTTGATCGGACCTACCCTCGCTCTAGTCATTCTCATATTTCTCACATATGTGTAAAAGGCCTTGGGGTTTTCCTTGATCCTACCTGCCAAAGATTGTTCATGCCCTCTCTTAGCTCTCCTAATCCCTTTCTTCAGTTCCCTCCTGGCTATCTTGTATCCCTCCAATGCCCTGTCTGAACCTTGTTTCCTCAGCCTTACATAAGTCACCTTTTTCCTCTTAACAAGACATTCAACCTCTCTTGTCAACCATGGTTCCCTCACTCGACCATCTCTTCCCTGCCTGACAGGGACATACATATCAAGGACACGTAGCACCTGTTCCTTGAACAAGTTCCACATTTCACTTGTGTCCTTCCCTGCCAGCCTATGTTCCCAACTTATGCACTTCAATTCTTGTCTGACAACATCGTATTTACCCTTCCCCCAATTGTAAACCTTGCCCTGTTGCACGTACCTATCCCTCTCCATTACTAAAGTGAAAGTCACAGAATTATGGTCACTATCTCCAAAATGCTCCCCCACTAACAAATCTACCACTTGCCCTGGTTCATTACCCAGTACTAAATCCAATATTGCCCCTCCTCTGGTCGGACAATCTACATACTGTGTTAGAAAAGCTTCCTGGACACACTGCACAAACACCACCCCATCCAAACTATTTGATCTAAAGAGTTTCCACTCAATATTTGGGAAGTTAAAGTCGCCCATGACTACTACCCTATGACTTCTGCACCTTTCCAAAATCTGTTTCCCAATCTGTTCCTCCACATCTCTGCTACTATTGGGGGGCCTATAGAAAACTCCTAACAAGGTGACTGCTCCTTTCCTATTTCTGACTTCAACCCATACTACCTCAATAGGGTGATACTCCTCGAACTGCCTTTCTGCAGCTGTTATACTATCTCTAATTAATAATGCCACCCCCCACCTCTTTTACCACCCTCCCTAATCTTATTGAAACATCTATAACCAGGGACCTCCAACAACCATTTCTGCCCCTCTTCTATCCACGTTTCCGTGATGGCCACCACATCATAGTCCCAAGTACCGATCCATGCCTTAAGTTCACCCACCTTATTCCTGATGCTTCTTGCGTTGAAGTATACACACTTCAACCCATCTCCGTGCCTGCAAATACTCTCCTTTGTCAGTGTTCCCTTCCCCACTGCCTCATTACATGCTTTGGCGTCCTGAATATCGGCTACCTTAGTTGCTGGACTACAAATCCGGTTCCCATTCCCCTGCCAAATTAGTTTAAACCCTCCCGAAGAGTACTAGCAAACCTCCCTCCCAGGATATTGGTGCCCCTCTGGTTCAGATGCAACCCGTCCTGCTTGTACAGGTCCCACCTTCCCCAGAATGCGCTCCAATTATCCAAATACCTGAAGCCCTCCCTCCTACACCATTCCTGCAGCCACGTGTTCAACTGCACTCTCTCCCTATTCCTAGCCTCGCTATCACGTGGCACCGGCAACAAACCAGAGATGACAACTCTGTCTGTCCTGGCTTTCAACTTCCAGCCTAACTCCCTAAACTTGTTTATTACCTCCACACCCCTTTTCCTACCTATGTCGTTGGTACCAATGTGCACCACGACTTCTGGCTGCTCCCCCTCCCCCTTAAGGATCCTGAAGACACGATCCGAGACATCCCTGGCCCTGGCACCCGGGAGGCAACATACCTTCCGGGAGTCTCGCTCGCGACCACAGAATCTCCTATCTATTCCCCTAACCATTGAATCTCCTACAACTATTGCTTTTCTATTCTCCCCCCTTCCCTTCTGAGCCCCAGAGCCAGACTCAGTGCCAGAGACCTGGCCGCTAGGGCCTTCCCCCGGTAGGTCATCCCCCCCAACAGCATCCAAAACGGTATACTTGTTTTGAAGGGGAACGGCCACGAGGGATCCCTGCACTGTCTGCCTGTTTGTTTTTTTCCCCCTGACTGTAACCCAGCTATTCTTGTCCTGTACCTTGGGTGTGGTTACCTCCCTGTAACTCTTCTCAATCACCCCCTCTGCCTCCCGGATGATCCGAAGTTCATCCAGCTTCAGCTCCAGTTCCCTAACACGGTCTTTGAGGAGCTGAAGTTGGGTGCACTTCCCGCAGGTATAGTCAGTGGGGACACCGGTGGTATCCCTCACCACCCACATCCTACAGGAGGAGCATGTAACTGGCCTAGCCTCCATCCCCTCTTACCTTACAGAATATAGCTGCTGTGTGGACTAACTAGATCTCCGCCCTCCGACTCTGCTCCCAGTCAGCTACACTTCCTGTAAACTCCTGGCTCTCTTCGCACTCTTTGCGGAAATGTCGGAAACAAAATGAAAGGAGCACCTTACTCCCTCCTCACCTAACTCCCTCGGTCACCAAACTCTCACTATCGCACTCAAAAAGCACCAATTTCAGCACTCAGTGCAAAAAAAAAAAAAAAAAAAAAAAAATTGATCCTGAATCAATCCTGTCTCATTGCACAGGACCAGATCTAGGACAGCTTGTTCCCTCGTAGATTCCATTACATACTGTTCTAGGAAACTATCGCGGATACATTCTATAAACTCCTCCTCAAGGCTGCCTTGTCTGACCTGGTTAAACCAATCGACATGTAGATTAAAATCCCCCATGATAACTGTTGTACCATTTCTACATGCATCAGTTATTTCTTTGTTTATTGCCTGCCCCACCATAATGTTACTATTTGGTGGCCTATAGACAACTCCTATCAGTGACTTTTTCACCTTACTATTCCTGATTTCCACCCAAACGGATTCAACCTTATCCTCAATAGCACCGATGTCATCCCTTACTATTGCCTGGATGTCATCCTTAAATAACAGAGCTACACCACCTCCCTTACCATCCACTCTGTCCTTCCGAATAGTTTGACACCCTCGGATATTTAACTCCCAGTCGTGACCATCCTTTAACCATTTTTCAGTAATGGCCACTAAATCATAGTCATTCACGATGATTTGCGCCATCAACTCATTTACCTTATTCCGAATACTATGAGCATTCAGGTAGAGTACACTTGTGTTGGCTTTTATACCTCTGTTTTGAATCTTAACACCTCGATCAGTAACCTCTCCTAAGTTATATTTCCTCTTAACTTTTCTCCTAATTTTCCTTGTCGTTGAACCCTTATCTTCATGTAACAACCTGCCACATTGCTTTCTATTTATGTTTTTACTTCCCGTTTTATTCCTTTTAGTATTATTTGGCCTATTCACTGAGCTCCCCTCAGTCACTGTACCTTGTACTGTTGCCCTTTTTGATTTTTGACTATGGCTTCTCTGCCTTACACTTTCCCCCTTGCTGCCTTTTGTTTCTGTCCCTGTTTTACTACCTTCCAACCTCCTGCATTGGTTCCCATTCCCCTGCCACATTAGTTTAAACTCTCCCTAACAGCTCTAGCAAACACCCCTCCTAGGGCATCAGTTCCAGTCCTGCCCAGGTGCAGACCGTCCGGTTTGTATTGGTCCCACCTCCCCAAGAACCGGTTCCAATGCCCCAGGAATTTGAATCCCTCCCTCTTGCACCACCTCTCGAGCCACGCATTCATCCTATCTATCCTGACATTCCCACTCTGACTAGCTCGTGGTACAGGTAGCAATCCTGAGATTACTACCTTTGAGATCCTACATTTTAGTTTAACTCCTAACTCCCTGAATTCAGCTTGTAGGACCTCAACCCGTTTTATACCTATATCGTTGGTGCCTATGTGCACCACGACAGCTGGCTGTTCACCCTCCCCCCCCCAAAATGTCCTGCAGCCGCTCCGAGACATCCTTGACCCTTGCACCAGGGAGGCAACATACCATCCTGGATTCTCGATTGCGTCCGCAGACCCGCCTGTCTATTCCCCTTACGATTGAGTCCCCTATCACTACAGCCCTGCCATTCTTCTTCCTGCCCTGCTACGCAGCAGAGCCAGCCACGGTGCCATGAACCTGGCTGCTGCTGCCTTCCCCTGGTGAGCCATCTCCCTCAACAGTATCCAAAGCGGTATATCTGTTTTGCAGGGAGATGACCATAGGGGACACCTGCACTGCCTTCCTACTCTTGCTCTGTCTTTTGGTCACCCATTTTCTATCTTCCTCAGTAACTTTCACCTGCAGTGTGACCAACTCACTAAACGTGCTATCCACGACGTCCTCAGCATTGCGGATGCTCCAAAGTGAGTCCATCCGCAGCTCCAGAGCCGCCAAGCGGTCTAACAGGAGCTGCAACTGGACACACTTTTTGCACGTGAAGGAGCCAGGGACAGTGGACGTGTCCCTGAGCTCCCACATCGCACACGAGGAGCATGATACGGGTCTGGAATCTCCTGCCATGTCTTAAACTTTCGGTTAACTTATACAACTACAGTTCCGAAAAACAAAAAATGAAGAAAAAATAAATAAATATACCAATGAAACGAAAAAAGTAAAACTACTTACCAGTCACTTACCAGGGATAAAAAGCACCTCTTCCCCTAAAGCTTCGAATTCCCACCTAGCTTCAAATTCCCAAACTCACTCTTAGCTGTGTCTCACTCTGGCTGTGTCTTCTCTGGCTCACTGGGAGAACGCTTTCTCTGTCTCTGTCAGACTCCACAGCGAGACCACTGCACGTCTCCACACAGAGAACTCTGTCTCTTTCCACAGGCGACACTTAGAGAGTAGGACAGGGGTAGATCAGAAGCATCATACTCACCACGTGGCTTAGAGCAGACTGGTTAGTTAGACTGAGTTACTATAGCAAGATTGATAAAAGAGTCGAACTCATAGAGAACTGTGCTAATGGTTCAATAAATCACATTAAACTTACTTCAAAGTCTGGAGTATCTTTTGGTCAAAGCTGCATCGAGTTGCAGCCTGTGTTGTCCCAGAGTACATAACACAACATGGTACCAGGCGTTCCTGTTGAATCTATATAGTTCAACTCAGCAAGATCCATGACTACCAGCAACAGTACCCAGGCAAGACGATCGAGATTCCGGTTCCTCAGCAGCTCAGGTACCACGGCAATCTCAGTGCCAACTGGCGTGCATTCAAGCAGAGATTTGAGATTTACATGGTAGCATCCGACCGTGGCGTGGCCGATGTTGAGAAGATAGATCTTCTACTCACCATTCTGAGTGAATGTGCAACAGAAATCTTCAACTCCTTCAAGTACTCCAAAGGGCAGGACAAGAGAGACTTCCAGACAGTCCTGGACAAGTTTGAAAACTACAAGGTGAACACAACAGAAATCGGTAAAACTAGCGCCTATACTCACCACGAGGCAAAGGTAGGCTTGCAACAAAAGCAAACGGCAATTTTGATTGGCAGCCATCTTGCGCAAGGAGCCACACATGTGCAGTTCCCGATAAAACGCGCGCCGGCAAAACAGTGTTTTGCGAATCGCGAGAAGCCGCGCATACGCAGTTGCGAAAAGAGCGCACAGTGAAGGAAAAGCGATCTGCGCATGCGCAATCCATTCCTACGCTCTACGTCACAAGCGTCATGCCGTCAGAGGCCCCGGACAACGGCCACTTAAAGGAGAAATGTCTGAAAATAGTGAAAAGAAATTTTGAAGCCAAAAAACACAATTCTTTCACCTGGAACGACAGCACAATGCCTGAACTTCGACCAGTAGCTGAAAGTAACCTCCGCAGAACCCTGCAACAAGCAGTTAGCACCGCCCTAAGAGATGATTTAGTTCTTGAAGTCTATGACTCAGATGATGATTTCATCATTGGACGTGGCGACCTCAGTACCAAATCCGAACTGCAACGAGATGTGTTGTACATTGAAGCATCCGACACAGACATGGACAAGTTCTTCGGATTTGAGGATCCTCAGCCCAGCATAGACGACATCCTGGCCCATGAGTACAGGATTCTGCTGCGGCCTGACTCCAAGTGAGTGGTCCACGCACCACGAAGAGTCCCCGACTCCACACAGAGAGTGGTCCACGCACCACGAAGAGTCCCCGACTCGCACAGAAAGCGATGACAGACTCCACAGCGAGACCACTGCACGACTCCGTTGAGAGCGCACAAATCGACTCCACAGCGAGACCACTACATGACTCCACACAGGGAACGCTGCCAGATTCCACAGAGAGAGCGATACAAGCCTCCACAGCAAACTTGTTGACAGACTCCACGATGGAAGCAACGGAAGACTCCAGAGCGCAGTCCTTGCATGAACAAGACCATGAAGGTCTAGCAACCTTATCTGAGCAACCAGCAGCAGATGATGCAAGTCTGCCACGCTCAAGTACACAGTAAGACGACTATGACAGTCTACCACGCTCACGTGAACAACAAAAAGACTATGACAGTCTACCCAGATTAGTTGAGCCACCAGAAGAAGGCTCTGACAGTCTACCCAGCTCATCTAACCGACAAGAAGACACTGAAGGTCTACCCACTGTATGTGCGACAAGTGACAAAGGCTTCACAATTCCCATACAAGATGTGTGACATCTCAGCTAGACTGACAGGTCTCAGCTAGTATGTACAGAGGCACTCGACAATCAAAGTGAGGCTATTAGTGACTCCAGTGACACCATATTAATTCAAACCTCATCTATTTGAGCCTCTCCACAAGAACCTGAAATGACTCCAGACGGGAGCATCAAGAAACCAAAGGTGATTCAGGTGAACCAGAAAGGGCCCCAGACGGGGAGCATCGACAAGTCAAAGATGATTCAAGTGAACCGGACATGACTCCAGACAGGGAGCGCCGAGGAATCAGAGACGGCACGTTCAATGAAACAGCAGATGCCACAAAGGACACTGACACAAGTAACTTTGTGAAGAACTCGAATTCTCCACTCGGTGTGGTCATTGAGCGCAATAAACACAACAACAACCCTACAAAAACAACAACAAAGACAACAACAAGAAGCGTACCAGAGGCAACAAATACAACAACAAGCACGCCAATAACATCAATGACAACGATAATAGAACAACAACTGGTACGACATGGTACAACTCTGCCCATGAAGGACAATGTTACTGCTCAGCTCAGAACAATGGCGAGAGTGCAAACATACCATGGCATGTCAACGCATCTTACCAATTCACGTTTGCTACACTATGGACAAGCAAACCAGCTTTTAGGAACAATGTCATCAAGAATTGCTACCACAATCATTCAAAAAAAAAGAGTCCACCTCAGCCAATGAAGTGATTTGACCATTTGAACACCTGATGACTTCTTGGTTACGTAAACACCAGGACACTGACGGCATTCACAAGGGAATGACAACATCAACATCGACACTTCAATAACAGCACAAGAAAGCCACTCAACCGTGTAAATTCATGAACTTTGGACTCATAACTATTATTTGGTATTGTATAATTCTCAACATCATCATAACTATTATTTGGTATTGTATAATCCTCAATGTCATCATAACTATTCTTTGATCTTGTATAGTCATCACAGTCATCATAACTTGTACGTCATCACTTATTTACCTGTTTTTGTTCAATTTTTCTTTAACACTGTACAGAAAATATGTAACACGAAAAAAGGGGGGATGTGGTGATATGCATCACTAAATACACAAGGGGTTAATGTAAATACACTACGACTAAGTAAACATTAGAGGGAGCACCAGAGACGTCATGACATGCAGACATACAGCTAATGAACACATAGAATAGGACACGACCAATGGGCAGTCAAAACACCCAGAGGTGACACTACCACAAGGGGGAATTACACGACCCATATATAAGGACAGGGCACACATGCTCTGTCTCTTTCTCAGGCGACACTTAGAGAGTAGGACAAGGGCAGATCAGAAGCATCATACTCACCACATGGCTTAGAGCAGACTGGTTAGTTAGACTGAGGTACTATAGCAAGATTAGCAGGAGAGTCGAACTCATAGAGAACTGTGCTAATGGTTCAATAAATCACATTCAAAGTCTGGAGAATCTTTTGGTCAAAGCTGCATCGAGTTGCAGCCTGTGTTATCCCAGAGTACATGACACAACAAGCTCAGCTACTTCATTAGTGATCTTTCCACCATCATGATGTCAAAAGTGGGACTGTGCCCTGATTATTGCAGCGTTCAATGTTAATCTCAATTCCTCAGATAACAAAGCAGTCCATTCTTGCATGTAGCAAGACCAGGTCAACTTTCAGGCTTTGGCTGATGAATGGCAAGGAACATATAATATAACCATTTCCAAGAAGGAAGACTCTAACCATTCCCCATGACCTTCCGTAACATTACCAACACTAAATATGCACTATCAGCAGCCTCCCGGTTGCCACTGATCAGAACTCAACTGAACCAATCAGACCTATCTTGCCCATTCCACTATTTTGTTGTTGAGTCAAAATATTGGAACTCCATTCTTAATACTGTAGGGAGCCTTCATCACAGGACTACTGAAGTTCAACAAGAAAGCCATCACCTCACAGTGCCAAGAAACGCAACGCTATCCACCGTGACACCGGTTAGATACAGGCTCTCAGTGGAGAACACGTCGCGAGTCTTGTACTGAGGGGCCCCGCTCGCCGAAACCGCTGAGTACAGGGAGAGGCCGAGACACTTTTAAATGTTGTCCCAATCTCTCGAGCCCCCGATGCTACCCCTGAACCCCTCAACCCCCCCCCCAAACTCACTGTAAGTAGATTCCCGGACCCTCCACGCCAGCACAGGGCACCCCCGCCCGATCACTGTCATGCAAAAAATGCCAGCTTGGCAGTGCCAGGCTGGGACTTCTGGCAGTGCCAAGGTGCCTGGGTAGCACCAGCTATGCCAGGGTACCATCCTGCCCAGAAGTGCATGCACCGGGAGACCTCCACGAGTGCCATTCCATCTGGTCCCTATTTGTGGAGACCAGTACTGAACAGCCCTCGCTCGAGGTCTCCAAGGTAAAGGGGATCAATCCCAACTCCTTGGTTACCTCAGGGAACTGCATATTAAAGTGAGACTAGCTGCCGCGCTCTAATAAGCAGATTTGCCAAGAAGTGGTCTGGGCGGGCTTTACATCATGACGTCTCGCGTGATTGTGTTAGATCTTGCGAGGCATGGAGAGCCGGGTAGATGTCAGGATCAGGATCTCCTGTCATTTACTGGCCACGTTGCACCACGGTGCGGTACTTTACGGGTGCAGTGTGGTCGGTAGATTGCGGCCATTGTTTCAACACAGCTGAAACAGCCCCGAGGGTGTCCGGAACTGAATTTTTCATGCATCTGAGGAACGGGCTGAGTTTTGAGTTTGTCCAAAATGCTATGGGACAGATTAGTCTGTGGGGTGAATAATAGGGCGACTCAACGGACTTTGCTCGCCGAACCACTGCTAGACTTAAAGAAGGCCGTGGGCATCTCTCTGTCCAGAGCGAGTGCAGAGAAGGGAGTGCAAGAGTTGCAGGGAATGGAAGTCAGTAGTGTGGGGCAGGCACCCTCCCGGCATCCAGTGCCCCCTATAATGGGAACCCCCGGAACCCCACCCTGGACGGAAAGCTGCCGAGATCAGTTGACCAGACAGTCCCCGAAACCGAAGAGGAAGACCATAGGCGATGTGGGGCCTGCAGCCAGAGAAGCCGCAGGGAATGGAAGTCACAGGGCAGATAGTCAGCTCGCCACTCCAAAAGAGGTAGGCATCAACTCTGCTCCCATACCTTTCTCTTAGAGCAGCCAGAAGACGAGTGTATGCAACTGAATTGCATCGCGCCACCCAAGTTGCCCCCATTAAAATCACTGTTCAAGTAAATGGCCATTCCTTGGACATGTGATTGGTCACGGGAGTAGTCGTCTCAGTCATTGGCAGGCAATAATTTGAGAAAATTAAATCAGGTGTGTAATGCCTTCAGTTATGGGATACTGAGGAAAGATTGGCCATGTGTACGAGAGAACCACTGGCCATAGCAGGGACTACGATGACCCCAGTAGTATATGAACAGCAGTCCGTGTGGTTACCACTGATTATAGTAAAGGGACATGGCCTCAGTTTGCTAGGACACGATTGGCATAAGCATCTCCGCCTTGATTGACACCGAGGTTTCCAAATGGACTCTGGAGGCCTCTGTGAGATATTGGGGACGTCCCTGAGGTTTTATTTGGGGAAAATAAAAGAGGCCATGGTGAAAATCCATGTACACATTGATGCACAACAAAAATATTTTCGGGTATGCCCGGTTCCCTATGCGCTACTACCAAAGGTTGAGGCAGAACTCAAATGACTGGAAGACCTGGGGATCATCAGGCCAGTTAAATTTGCACACTGGGTAGCGCTGGTAGTCCCCGGCCTGAAGCCGGAAAACTCTGTTCGCCATTGTGGCGATTATAAATTAACTGTGAATAGGGCCTCCAGATTAGACCGATAACCAATGTCGCAGATCAAGGACTTAATGCAAAACTGGCTGGAGGTCACTAATTCGCAAAGCTCGATATGAGCCAAGCATACCTCCAGTTGGAATTGGAACCTGAGTCACGGTGGTACTTGACGTTATATTTTCACAAGGACTGTACAAGTACACAAGACCGCCCTTCAAGGTATCATCGTCTTGTGCCATTTTCCAGAGAGGAAAGGCAAATATTCTGCGGGGTTGGCCACGTGGCGGTCTATCTGGACAATGTTTTGGTCGCAGGCATGACAGAACGGGAGCACCTGAGCGATCTAGATGAGGTACTCCGCCGCTTTCTGGAGACAAGTGTGTGCCATGAGAGAGTAGTGTGCTTTTCATGCCAAAGAAGTCATCAGTCTGAGGTATTGAGTAGACCGAGAGGGTCTACACCCACTGGAGCAAAATGTACGTGCTATCAAACAAACCACCACACTGGACAATATAACCGAGCTGCGATCATTTCTGGGACTCGTAAACTACTGTGTCAAATTCATCCCGGGTGGCGCAACCATTTTGGACTCCCCTGCACACCCTGCTACAATAAAATCAGGAGTGGGCGTGGAGAGCGCTTCAGGATAAAGCGTTTGTTAACATGAAAGGGCAACTGACCTCCTCTGGCCTGCTGACGCATTGTGATCCCGCCAAACAACTCCTGGTCACATGCGATACCTCGCCATACGGTATTGACATTGTTCTCTCACATCAGATTGATGATGGTAGGAAGTGATCGATTGCATTCTCCTCAAGAACTGTGACTGAGCACATTTGTACACAACTCGAGACAGAAGATTTAGTCGTGGTCTTTGCAGTAAAGAAGTTCCATGAGTACATGTATGGGCATTGTTTCACAGTGTTAACGGACCACAAGCTGCTGTTGGGACTCTTAAAAGAAGATAAGGCCATTCATACATAGATAGATAAAAGATAGGAGCAGGAGGAAGCCTTTTGGCCTTCGAGTCTGCTCCGCCATTTATCACGATCATGGCTGATCATCCAACTCAATAGCCTAATCCTGCTTTCTCCCCATAGCCTTTAATCCCATTCGCCCCAAGTGCTACATCCAGCCGCCTCTTTAATATATTCAATGTTTTAGCATCACCTATTTCCTGTGGTAATGAATTCCAGATGCTCACCACTCTTTGCGTGAAGAAATGTCTCCTCCTCTGTCCTAAATGGTTTACCCTGAATCCTCAGACTGTGACCCCTGGTTCTGGACACACCTATCATTGGGAACATCTTCTCTGCATCTACCCTGTCTAGTCCTATGAGAATTTTATACCTCTTTATGAGATCCCCCCTCATTCTTCTGAACTCCAGCAAGAACAATCCTAATCTAGTTAATCTCTCCTCATATGACAGTCCCGCCATCCCTGGAATCAGTCCATCCATAACGTCAGCCAGAGTCCAGCAGTGGCCCCTCCTATTGGCAGCAAACGAATACATGTTGGAGCATCGGCCAGGGATGCAGATTCCAAACGCGGATGTGTTGAGTTGACTCCTGCTGCCAACGAGAACTCCAATGCCACCCAGAGCCAATGAAGTCATAGCTGCGCTGCACTTCATGGATACTTTACCGGTTACGGCAGCCCAAATATGTGAGTGGACACAAATGGACCCCCTATTGTCCAACGTTCACCATATAATACTCGATGGGAGTCAGCATCGTAAATTACCCAGTGAGCTGAAGGCTTTCACCACCAAAATAGCGGAATTCAGTGTGGAAGACAGCATCCTCCTCTGGGGGGCTTGTGGTCTCTACAAGGCTCAGGACACCATACTGAGGGACCTTCATAATGGACATCCGTGAGTGTCCAAAATGAAAATACTCACCTGCATCAATGTTTGGTGGATGGGCCTGGACACAGGGATAGAGCGACTGGCCCAACAATGTAGTGTGTGCCAGGAACTGCAGAAGCTTCCGCCCGCTGCACCTCTTCATCCCTGGGAGTGATCGGGGCAGCTCCACACTGACTTTGCCAGCCCCTTTCAAGGCTCTATGTACCTGATCATAATCGACACGCATTCAAAACGGCTGGAGATTCACAGGATGTCGTCCACAACTTTTGAGAGCGACTATAAAACTGCGCCCCTGGTTTAGCACACACGGAATCCCAGACGTGCTAGTCACCAACAATGGCAGGCCATTTATGAGAGAGGAGTTCGGGGGTTTCACGAAAACTAACGGGGTGCGACACATCCGTACGGCTCTGTATCACCCTGCTTCAAATAGGCTAGACGAACAAGCGGTGCAAACGTTCAAGGGAGGATTGAAAACGCTGCCTTGGGCTCCCTCGACACACTCCTCGCCAGATTCTTATTTTGTTATCGAACAACTCCATATGCCGTGACCGACGTCGCACTGGAAGAACTTCTGATGCACCGTAGACATTGGACCCGCCTCAGCCTTGCTTTTCCAGAGATTGACGGGAAAATTCGCTGCGGTCAAGAGCAACAGGAACGTTGCCCAGATAAGCGTAAACAGACCAACAATTCGTACCAGGTGACGCAGTCTACATTAGGAACTTTGGCGATGGTGCAAATGGCATAGCAGTTCGACAAACAGAAGCATTATCATACCAGGTTCGGGTACAGGACTGCGATAGGAAGAGGCACGCAGATTATCCCAGAGCCAGGAGACCAGCAATGTGTCAAGTGGAGCCAGCTTTGGCTCAGATAACTCTGGTCCCAATAGCTTCCAGGGCGTTGCCCAAGGAGGACTCGTTGTAGAAATGAAAGAGGTAAAGGATCTCAAATCCGACAAGAAGACCCAGGCATCGGACGTTTCTGACAGTGAACATACCGACAGCAACCACCAGCGGTTTTCCAACCACGACGATCAGCGAGAAGGCAACGTTTGCTGTCTATATAATACGCTACCGGATCCAGTTCCACAAACGCACGCAGCCCAGCCACAGGCGAAAAGAAGCAAGCACCCTTCCACTTCACCTTCATCAGAGGAGTCTTCGGACTTTGGGGGGGTAGAGGGATGTTATAACGCGCATGAGGCCTCCGGGATCGGACCAATTAGTCTCCCCATGAGTCTCATGGAGTACGAACTTCCCCGCTGAGGAGCATGGGCCCCAACAACGGGACCGTGGACACTATGTTTAAAAGCTCAGCCCAGGGCAGCTCGGTGGCACAGTGGGTAGCACTGCTGCCTCACGGCGCTGAGGATCCGGGTTTGAATCCCGGCCCTGGGTCACTGTCCGTGTGGAGTTTGCACGTTCTCCCCCTGTCTGCGTGGGTTACACACCGACAACCCAAAGATGTGCAGGGGAGGTTGATTGGCCATGCTAAATTGCCCCTTAATTGGAAAAAATAATTGGGTATTCTAAATTTAAAACAAAAGCTGAGCCCGAATGGGAGTCGGGTAGAGAAGTCCCCACTGGCTCCTGTGTTCAACATGTAAATAGTTTCCTGTTCAATAAACAAACAGTTTCACTTGGCACCTCATGTGGACTCCTCTGTGGACACAATATCTGCAAACACATTACTTCAATTAAAAATTATTGAGGTGGAAAAGGATTTTGCTCTCCATGATGTAAAATGTAATAGATTGTTGTAAAAATAATAATTGGCAAGCTGATTATTTGCTATTAACATTTAAATGACAAAATAATTTCTCAGGCTGGACATATAAAAGATACAAAGTAGTCTTGTGTTAAATTCAGCGATGCTATGTCTACAGCTATGCTACTGTCATGGTTTAGAATCTACATTTACCACTCTGCTGCATTGTTTTGGAACTACATTGTTTTGGGCAGCATGGTGAACGTAAAAAATCTCTTACATTCTTCAGATTGATCTACAAAGCAGCAGATTGTTCAATATGGGTCAAAAGGACATGGATATTATTCAGTCCTTGTTGAAAAGTCTACAGAGTAAAACCCCATCTCAGCCAGATAACAGGAAAATTATGTATCCTTTTCTCATCTATACATTCACTTATCAAATAGAAAGCCGACTGAAGTTTGGAAATAATATTACACATTAAAATAAATCTTCACTTCTATATGTTTTTTTTTCACTGTATTAAATCTTAGGCCATTTGTCTTGTACCCTGAAGCCAAAAGAATGGGCAGCTCATGTGCCAATGTCACTCGGTAACTAGGTGTTATGAAGTTAAAGGTTACTTGCTCTCCAATCCTTTCCTCCATTCCCGTAAGGGAAACATTCTGCTAACACGCCACGTGTCCATAAAACTGCCAAAGTTCCTCCTGAACCTTCCTCTCTAATACCTAGAACATCAATGACATCATTCACATAGAAGCATCATCCCCTCCAAGCTACTCACCACCCTGACTTGAGCATATTTTGTTTCATCGTCACTTGGTTAAAAACCCTGGAATCCCTACCAGAGGTACACTGTGGGAGTACTTTTGTCACACAGACTGCAGCAGTTCAAAAACGCAGCTCACCACCTCCTTCTCAAGGCCATCTAGAACATTAGATGAAGACGCCCACATCGCATGATTTTTAAAAATCTAACCATTTTAGAAGGAAATTACATCCCACACTCCTAGGTGCAGTATGCTGGTGCTCCAAGCACTGTGTCATTGCACCAGCTTTGGGTGGGTCTATGGAACAATTAATATGGGCGAGATTCAGTGGCCTCGTTGCGCTCAAGCGAGAGTGCGACGAGGCCGGTAAATAGCGGGAGATGCCAAAAACGAGAACCATGCCGGCCACCAAACCTTTCGCAATGCAACCGGCCCGCTCTCGTGGAAATTGGATCCCACCATAGCGTGGCGAGAAACCAATAATGACCACTTGAATTTCCATACAAATAAGAGGAGCAATCGCGTATTCAACAGCCTCCCGTGATCCAACCACCACCCCAGAAAGTGATTATTTGGGCGCCGATTAGTACTCCTTTTTAAAAACGTGAACCTGCTGGATGGGCTGCTGCGGGGACCCGAGAAGGTGAGTAGCCATTTTCGCTCACAGGCAAAGAGCCCGGGGAATGGGGCTGTTGCCCCTGTTCTCAGAGGGGGGTGGGGTGGCTCCAGCCTCAGTTGAGGTGGGCCGCCATGGGATGTGTGGAGTATCAGAGCTTTGGGGGGGGGGGGGTAGTCTCTGCTGGGGGGGCAACCGCACATGGGTACTCCATGCCAACCTCTGGATCGTGTGTATCTGATTCAGGGGCAACCCCAGCCCCTGCCTGTTTGCCCCACTGACAACCCATAACTCCCACTGACCGTGGAGACCTCTGGCCGTGCGGCTGAAGGCTATTGCTAATAGGGAAGTGGTAATAGCAAACCGTCACTAAGTGAGCACTTCACTCATCCCAAGTGGATTCACATGGGTGGGCATGCCATGTAGCACGTGGGCCTTATTGCTTGGCATCCCAATCAGACTGTGCTGCCTGGACACTGTTCCTGAACACTGTGGGAGGCAACAGCACAGACGCAGCAATCAACATCCGAACACGCAGGGAATGGGCCTGAGCCCCAGGGACATGTCTGCTGCTGGAAGATGAGTGAGTGAAATGGGGAGGGGACCTGCACCCGGTCCAGGTAACGTGATGCACAGCTGTCTGGGGTGCAGGGTATGTGGTCCTGTGATCAGGAGCCCCCGCTGTGGCCAGGTGCAGCATTGACAGAGACACGAGGCGGTGGCCCATGTGGGTCCTGACTGCCCTACAGGCCAGGGCATGCCAGGTTGTTGGAGAAGCAATGGGGGAATGGAGGGTCCCGGGATGAAAGACATTGCTGTTTGTCAGTCTCACATCCTCCCCCAATTCCTTACAGGTATTGAATGGTATGGACGATATTTTGGACTCCATGGAACTTGCCTTAGTGGTGCTGCTGGCAGGCTGGGTGGCCAGGTGCCGGAGAAGGCGATGGTGACAGCAGCACTGACAAAGACTCGAGGCGGTGGCTCATGTGGGACCTGGCCTCCTATCAGGCCAGGGTGAGACCCACAGTGGGAGGCCCACAACGGCAAAGGTGTACAAGTGCCGCTGGTCTTTCGGGGCGGCCGCAGGAGATTCCGCCTCAATAAGGAGACTGTGCGGCACCTATGCCATGACCTCATGGACTTGGCAGCACGTGGAGAAGGAGGACACCCGCTCACGGCCCTGAACTTCTATGCCACAGGATCATTCCAGGGCTCGAGCAGGGACTTGTGTGGCATCTCATAAGCTACAGCCTACAGGTGCACCCGACAGGTCATGGATGCCCTGTTGCCCGGGCCGAAAACTATATAAACTTTGACATGGACAAAGCCCAACAAGATGCCGGGCAGCCGGGGTCTCAGCCATCGCTGGGATGCCCTGGTCCCGAGGCATGTCACCTTGTGCGCGCCGGGCCATCAGGGAGTGCCCTCCGTCAAGAGGAAGGGTTCCACTGCCTGAACATCCGACTCATGTGCAAATACCACCTGAAGATCATGCATGTGTCTGCACGCTTCCCAGAGAGTGTGCAAGACAGCTACATCCAGGGGAAGTCGGACATCCTCAACCTCGTCAAAGACCACCCCAGGATGGCATGTCAGCTCTTAGAGGAAAAGGGGTACCTGCTTAGGACCTAGCTCATGACACCAGTATGGAGGACGGTGCGGAGATCCAGTACAATGAGGCCCATGCGACCACCCAGGAGGTGGAGGAGGAGGAACATGTGGTCACCTCCTGGAGTGGAGGACAAGGGCCAGGAGGAGGCACCGGACCAGCAGGGGCTGGAGGACAATCCTGGGGAGGAACCGGAGGACCAGCCGGAAGCTAGAGGACAGGCGGCAGCAGCGAGGATCCGGCAAGCCCGGAGGACCAGGGAGGCCCTCATCATCTCCCGCTTCACGCAGGATGTGGCCTAGTCCCTCCCCCATTTTCCACCCTCCCAGGGTCTGTGTTACATCAATCCAGGGTGCTGGTACTGTGTCAGCAATGTCAGCGGGTAACTGTCAAGCACGGGGGGCTGATGATAACCCACAGAGAGCTGAACACTGGTGCTCCTCAATCTATCTCGTAGTCTGACCCCTGCCTGTCTGCTGATTGCTCACTCAGACCCATCACCTGCACGCGGTGTGGTGGGGGGGAGGGGGGATTGGTGAGCGGGGAGGTCCAGGATCCCATGTCTGGGGAGATGGGGCAAGGGTTTGGTGATCAGACCACATTGCGGAGGAAAGTGTCAGAGGCATCATACTGGTTGTGGTGAAGGTTTTTTAATGTATCACACAGAAATGTCCACCACTGTGCCGATGGTGCCATCCCACTCTCCCCACCACTCCCTCACCCAACCTCAACCCCTCCCCCCAATACACCCTTCCCCAGTGCCTTCTCAGTGATCCTCGGCGAGTTCAGCCTTCTGTGCTCTATCGGTGTGTCTAGGTGTTGCCCCAGGATGCATATCAGAGATGGAGGCTGCTTATAGCGTCTTGTGGCCTTCGATGCCCCTGGCGGTGCCTCTGGGGATGGAGGGCCCCACGCACTTGCCGGCAGCACCTGCGCAGCCGTGCCGCACTGTATTGGATGCTGACTGCAAGACACGTTGTCCTCAGAGGGGTGGAACTTGGGGGAGCTGGTGGCCACTGTCGCCACTCCATTGGGCGGGGCCGTGTTGGCACCCAGCGCTCCCACCTCCTGATCAGTGTCCATTGGGTCCTGGGGTTCACCTCGAGTCAGAAGGGCAGCTGGATTGAGCCCTGCCTGCCCCTTCGTCATCTGGTCCTGCCAGCCCTGGTGACTCCCCAATGTCTGCACCATGATGTTGATGCCCTCGTTGATGCTGCTCGGTGATTGGGACATGCTCTCGGCAATGCCCACCTGTGACTAGGACAAGCTCTGCAGCGCCTCGGCTTTTCCCACCTGAGACAGGGACATGTCCCGCAGCGCCTGATCAAGGTCCGCCTGGTACTGGTCACATCCCCCAGTGAGTCGGATAGTCGAACGAGGCCCTCAGCCATGGCCGTCACAGACTACGTCTTGGACACCTCCACTCATGCTACTGACGCTGTGCACCAGGCTCTCCACTGCAGTTGCCACCCTAACAGTGTTGGCCATAGTGCCATGCATTGTCACCGCCATCTCCTGTGCCTGTAGCCTCTGGGACTCTTCAATTGGCTCTGGACATGGTGGAGTGTCACTGACATCCCTCTTTGAATATCACAGCCACACCCAAATGCCTGCATCAGCTCCGGGTAAACTTGTTCCAGAGGTTCAGCACCTGACAGGGATCCAGTTGGGTCCTGGGAGCTAGCAGACCACTGACTGCTATCTCGCCTGGTAATTTCTGTCTCCACCTGATGTGCACCTGCAACTGTGTGGTGCTCACCAGGATGTGCCCCAGAAGAATGACTACTACGTTTGCCGATGTCCGTGTTTCTGCGCTGATGGAGGGTGGGGTGACGTCTGTGATGCATCTATGGTGGCATCCTGTGAGGTGTTCTCATGGGAGTCTGGGGGCGGACCACCCTGGATGGGCCAGCGCCGTGGGCTGGAGGTCCTGCGGGTGAATCGACATATGGCCAGTGGGAGGGATGGGTCAGTCTGAATAGCATTAACAACTCACGTTTGACAGTCCATCTGGTGGAGCCCGATAGATCTTCACCTCTGCACTGTGCACCGACCTCCGCATTGGTGACCGCTCTGTCCTCAGCCACACCTTAACTACCAGGGCCCCAGTGTAGGTTGTTGACCTTCTTGCAGAACTGGGTTCCGGTTCTCCTGGTGATGCTGCCCGAGCTGAAAGCCACTTCCTGCCAGGCGGCACTGGCTGCCCTGTGGCTTACCCCACAGGACCCTCGGCTAAACAAGACATCCCCCCTGCCCCGACCGCCTCTAGGCCTCCCCAGGCCTGTATCACCAAATTGTGGGCCGGTCGTCTCGGTGCGGTGGGGTTGGCTGTGCAAGAGCAGTTTATGTGCTGCTCAACCTTGTTAGCGGGGGGCTGACAATCCCGGCGAATTGGCTGGCGAGCCTTGGTGTGCAGCGTGAAGCCCGTAGGGCCTCCTTAAGTGGACCAATTAACATTGAATAGCGTTGCCGGCTTCACCAGGCTGAGCGCCAGGAAGCTCGCGGCAGTTCTCTGTTTGCTACCACACTTGGAACCCTTTTCAGGTCTACCGTTGAAAAGACCCGGTACTGCGCAATCTGGTTAACCATGTCAGATATGCGTGGGAGGGGGTACGCGTCGAGCTGCATGTACCGGGTGATGGTCTGGCTGTAGTCCACGTCCATTCGGTATTTCTCCCTAATTTTAACTACTACCACTTGAGCTCTCCAGGGGCTGTTGCTGGCCTCGATGATGCCTTCCCGAAGCAGCCACTGGACTTCGGACCTGATGAATGTCTTGTCCTGGGTGCTGTACCGTCTGCTCCTGGTGGCGACGGGTTTACAATCTGGAGTTAGATTGGCAAAGAGGGAAGGTGGGTCGACCTTTAGGGTCGCGAGGCCGCACACAGTAAGGGGTGGTAAGGGCCCGCCGAATTTCAGAGTTAGGCTCTGGAGGTTGCACTGGAAGTCCAAGCCGAGGATTAGTGCAGCGCAGAGGTTAGGGAGGACGTAGAGGCGGAAGCGCTGAATTCTACGCCCTGGACCGTGAGCGTGACTGTACAATACCCCCGGATCGCTACGCAATGGGATCCGGAGGCCAGGGAGATTTTTTGGTTGGCGGGGTGTATCGTGAGGGAGCAGCGCCTTACCGTATCCGGGCTTATGAAGCTTTTGGTGCTCCCGGAGTCCAGCAGGCAGGAGGTTACGTGTCCGTCGACTTTCATGCTGGTGGATGCGTTGGTCAGGTTATGCGGACGAGACTGGTCGATTGACATGGAGGCGAGTCTTGGTTGGTCGTTGGATAATAGGGCGGCTGGTGAGCCCGGGTCCTGGAATGCTGGTGGTGCCACGTGCTGAGGGGTAGACAAGATGGCGGCACCCGAAGATCTTGAGGGTTACAAAATGACGGCGCCCATAGGACACACATTGCGGGGGTGGAGCAAGATGGCGGCGCCCATGGAACGCACGTGTTGCATGGAGGGGAAGATGGCGGTGCCCACTGGCCACACATGGTCCGAGGGGGGGGAATGGCGGCAACCATTGCCCGTGATCGAGAGGGGTGGGGGCGATTGCGGCTACTGAGCGGGCCTGGCACACCGCGGCGAAGTGGCCCTTCTTCCCGCAGGCTTTACAAAGGGCAGCACGGGCCGGGCAGCGTTGGCGGGGGTGCTTCTGTTGGCAACAAAAATAGCATCGGGGCCCCAGGGGTTCGTTGGCTGGCGTGCAGCGCAGGCGTATTGGGTGGGCAGCAGCCCTGCTGGAGCGGCTGTCTGTGGGGTCCACGAAGCGTAGGAGGGGTGGGCCGCGCGGCTGGGGGTGTAGGACTGGACGTTGCGCAGGGCGACCGTCATGGAGAGCGCTAGCGTTTTAGTCTCTGCAAGGTCATGCGTGGCCCCTTCTAGGAGTCGCTGGCGTATGAGATCTGACCCAATTCCAGTCACAAAAGCGTCCCGCATAAGGAGGTCTGAGTGTTCCGTGTCCGTAACGGCCTGACAGTCACAGTCCCGGACTAGTGGGATTAGGGCCCGCCATAAGTCTTCCATGGACTCACCAGGGAGTTGAGGACGAGTTGCAAGTGCGTTCCTAGCGAAGAGCGTGTTCGTTTTCTGTGCGTAGTTGTCCTTGAGTAGAGTCATGGCTTCCGCGTAGTTCGGCGCGTCCTGGATTAACGGAAAGACTTTGGAGCTCAACCCAGAATATAAAATCTGAATCTTCTGAGCCTCCGGAACATGGGTTGGTGCCGCTTTGATATACGCCTCGAAGCAAGCTATCCAATGCTGGAAGTCCTTTCTGGCGTCGCTTGAGTGCGGATCCAGCTGCAGGCAACCCAATTTGATACGGAGGTCCATCCTTAGAAACTGATAGCAATAAATTGAGGCACGATCAATTGGACAAGGACGATAGCTGAATCCAACTGAGGCTTTATTGCTATTAGATGTGTGGCCTCCCACAGCAACTGGCAAAATGGCTGCTGGCTGGAGGACACGCATATTTATACCCCACCTCCTGGGCGCAACAGCAGTCAGGAACTACCAGCAAACCTGTAGTACAGGTCCTGCCGAACATCACCTAATACAGGTGCAACAGTGGTTTACCACAAACATGACGCCTCCTTAGCTGAATGGCTCAACCTGAAACCAACCTGTCACCTGTCTGGGTGAAGTTCTGTTTTCAGTTGCAGTTTAACCTCAGAAGAGAAAACTGGAGTGTAGGCCTGCAGCCTGCCTCTCTTACCTTGGCTCTCAAAGTTGGATCCCCAGAGAGAATCCTGTATTTTGAGTGAACTAATTCCCAGAATACAAGAATACTTTTCCCACATCCCCAACCTGCATCCGAGTTCCTCGGACCAGGACCAGGAATTGTGCCAGACAAAGCCACCTGAAAGAACCTTCATTGGAAATTGATTTTCTGGACTCATGGGAAACATGTCCGCGGTCATAGCTCTATACCTCTTTCTTTCCCTTATCCTTCTTTTATTGTACGAATGGAAAAAGGTGGGGACATGCATTTCGAGTGTGTGTAAAATAAACAAACCCTCTTATTTTACCCTATCATGAGATTCCCATTAATAAAGGATTCGATCACTCCAAAACTGAAGAATTGATGAAAATAGGCCACCTCTTATCAAGGGGGAAATCAGAAACACCCTTCTGTTTACCAGGTGAGAGGAGAAATCAGGACTGCTTCAATTAATCCCCTCCTGTTCTGAACAGTATCATTGAAGATAGAATTCTAAATATTTCTTAATTCCATCTCTTAACAACCTATCAATATGTCAGGGGGGCCATAAATATGAGGTAGTCACTAGTAAATTCTGTAGGGATTTCAGGATAAACATTTTTACCCAGTGCAGACTCATTGCCACGAGTGATTGAGGCAAATAATATAGATGTATTTAGCGAAGGCTAGATAAACACTTGAAGGATAATGGAATAGAAAGTTGTGCTGATAGGGTTAGATGAAGAGCGGTGGGAGGAGGCGAATCTGTAACATCAACACCAGCATAGACAAATTGGACCTAATGAATGTCTTGGTAATGTGCTGTGCATTCATTTTAATTATATTCTGAGGCTAAGGATTCGCAGGGCATTATAAACAATATTTGGAGCTTCTGTACTTTATAAATCTGTTGAGAGCTCTGATGGATTATTGGGTTTACATGCTTACCTCACCTGGAAATTCTAGCGCCGGATGAGATGACTGAGGTCCCTAATCGGTGTAGAGTTACCAACAAAGCATAGAAACATTTATAGCACAGAAGGAGAGCCTTCTGTCTTTGGGGCAGCTGAAGGGATGTTATCCAGTCTATTCCCACATTCCAGTAGTTCTTGATCTGTACGTTACAGTTTCTCAAGTTCATGACCGATTATTTTTTAAACATAATAAAGGATCCTGCCTCTCTTACTCTTTCAGGCTGTGAACTCCTGATCCCCACCATCTTGAAGTGTACAACATTGAGGGAAGGGATAGTAAGTTAGCTGAGAGTTCAGTATACAGGGGATTTAAAGTTCTGGGTGGAATGATTTGAGGTGATTTGGGGGGGACACATGATGTCCCATAAACTATGAAACTATGACCCAGCAGAATCAAGAGGAGGAGATGAAACAAGTGAAAATGAACAACATCGCTAACAAGCTCTGCATCACTGGTTTGAACTGACCTTTATTTTTATAGTTGAGCATTTTCTTTAACCAAGCTTCATAGATTTCTTGGCAGGCTTGCAATCTGTCTGTCTGATGTCTTCAGCTGTAACAAGATATGGAGTAACTAGATCATGGACGTCATTTCATTTTTGTTTTTCAGTAGTTTGAATCTCCCTCCAAAAACATTTGGATCACGGAATTTGTACAAATAAACCCAATTTAAATACAATTAGACAATATGCATATTACGAAGAAATGAAAATTCTGCTGCTTGTTATTATTTCTATTGAGCATGATTCTGCTTGCTAGCAAGAATGATTCATTGAGTAGTTTACTAAGTAAAGGCTAGGTGGTGCTTCACAGCATGCACAGGAGCTCTCATGGCTTTTAGACACTTTCTCATGTTCAAAAATGGCATTAGCTTTGTCACTTTGTGAAATTTATAAAACCAGTCTTGCAGGACTCCTTGTTGGTTCATTGAGTAAATACACAGTCTTGATGCATTACATAGATACACGGATGAGAAAGACCTTGGCCGGGATTCTCCGGGCCCAGGTCGGAGAATCGCCGGTGACGCGGTAAATTCCCGCCACGCCGGGACGCGATTCTCCGGCGACCGGAGAATCAGCAGCAATCGTGTCCGCGCGGTCGACATGGCGCCAGTCGGGGGCCGCTTGCGATTCTCCGCGGTCAACCGGCCGAATTCCCACCGAGTTCTGCCGAGTCCCGCCGGCGTGGTTGCAACCTGGTTCCAACCAATGGGAGCTCGGACCCGCGGCCGCGGTGGCCATCCTGGTGGGGAGGGGCGGGGGGATCAGACTCCGGGGGGGCCTCCACAGCGTCCAGGCCCTCAATCGGGGCTACCAATCGGCGGGCGCCAGCGGTCTGGAGGGTGCCTACCTCTTTCCGCGTGGGCCCGCTGTAGGGCTCCGCCATGTTGCTCGGCACCGGCGCTGAAACGGCCACCACGCGCATGCGCCGGCGCGGAGACGGCCGTTGCGCACATGCGCGGACCCGTGCTGGTAGTACAGGGCCACCTTTCAGTGACGGAGCAGCACACAGCACACCGGCGCCATGCTGGCCCCCTGAGGGCCGCTGAATCGCTGGGCCAGGAGGCCCGTTCACGCCGGCGTGCACCACTCCAGTATTTACGCTGGCGTCAACACTTGGCCGGGATTTCGGAGAATCCCGCTCCTTGCCTTTAATCCCGAGTCTGTGCTGGTCTCAGCAATGGAAGTGCTGGAATATACTTCCGGAACCCTGAACCAAGTTTGATGTAGGAAGCATGGGAATGCCGCAGGCCAGCTCTTTCAACCCGGAGAAGATGACTACGGGGCCGGGGGACGGTGGGGGGGAATGTTAGGATGGGCTACTTTTTGAAAATGAATTAGTTAATAGAAATTTCTTATCTGTCATTGTTCAAATATTTTTGCGAAATACTAAGTGGTGGTAAAAAGCTGATGATTTAGAAGAGCTTGTATTTCTGACAGTGAAGGGAAGCTAAATTGACTTGGGAATACAGTGTAGGCCCAGGGTGCTTCCGCTATTGTGACATTGCAAAACACAGATTCACTTTGAGGTAAGCATGTAAGTTTGGTTGCTTGTGGGCAAAATTTAATCTTTCCTGTCTGTTAGACAATATTTATGGCCATCTCAGAGATGTATGTGTTAAAAAAAATGTTAATGCTGTTGCTTTAAGCTGTACTGCAGTGAGAAATTTCATTTTTTTTTATATCTATGTAGTCTGTGATTCAGTCCGAAGGGCTTTTCAATGTATTTTTTAAATCTCACCTTAAGACATTTTGAATTTGATAGTTTAACTGTTCAGTCGTATCTTTCATTTTGAATGAAGCACTTCTATTTTCAATTTTTTGTTAGCTTTGGTTTTGTTTGTGAATTCTTAATTGGGATTTACTCGCTAGAGCAATTTTACCCATTAGCCTTTCGGCAAGGTCCCAATTCCACCTAATGTTAAACGGCACCTCTGAGAAATGCTGAATTACGCTGTGACACATGCCACTGTAAGCAGTTTCTAAGTAGAGGCGAGGCATTTCTCCACAGGAAAAAGAACTACAAATAACATCCACTTACATATATTGACCCTGAAATTTCACGCGTTGAGCTGTGCTGCATTTATGCCAATGGCCTTTACCAGCTCATTTTCATACCCATTGGAGCAGTCGTTGCCATAAAGCCTGTGTAAAGCCATATATAAATGCAGTCTTCAAAAATACATTTCTCACTGAAGATTTCAGCAGGGTGAGCACAATGCTTGGCCCAGTGAGCCGCCCGTCAACCAACATAGCTGGTTCTGATGAAAGATCATTGACCAGAAAAAAACACAAGGTAAAAGCAAATTACTGCGGCTGCTGGAATCTGAAACCAAAAGAGAAAATGCTGGAAAATCTCAGCAGGTCTGGCAGCATCTGTAGGGAGAGAAAAGAGCTAACGTTTCGAGTCCTGATGACCCTTTTGCAAAGCTAAAAAGCAAAGGGTCATCTGGACTCGAAACATTAGCTTTTTTCTCTCCCTACAAATGCTGCCAGACCTGCTGAGATTTTCCAGCATTTTCTCTATTGGTCATTGACGTTGCTTCTCTTTCCAAAACTGCTGTCTGCCTGACCTGATGAGTATTCCTGTTAGCAATTTCTGTTTTTACTTCAGACTGCCAGCATCCTCAATATTTTGCATTTGTATGACTGTGTCATACATATGAGTGCTGCTACATCAGGCTGTTTGACAAGTGTGTGGGGCTGCTCTCACAAATTTGGCACAAGCCCCCAAATGTTGAGGAGGACTTTGCAGGGTCTCCAGGGCTGGGTGTGCTGCTGTCGTTTCGGGTGCCTAGGCCGATGCCGGGTGGTCCATCCAGTTTCATTCCTTTCTGGAGGCTTTGTAGTAATTCGATACAACTGAGTGACTTGCTCGGCCATCTTCCGAGGGGCAGTTAAGAGTCGACCACATTACCGTGTGTCTGGAGTTACATGTCGGCCAGACCGGGTAACTGGTAGATTTCCTTCCCTAAAGGACATTAGTGAACAAGATGGATTTTTACGACAATCGGCAATGGTTTCATGGTCACCATACCAAGATTTGGTTTTTTTAAAATTCCAAATTTGTTAACTGAATTTAAATGTCACTAGCTACTGTGGTGGGTTTGGAACCCATATCCCCAGTGCATTAGCCTTGCCCTCTGGATTATTAATCTGGTGTCATTATCACAAAGCCTCCACCTCCCCAACTCTCCTAACAGCAATGATTTGCTTGACCAACCCTCCACTTTAAATAAATGATATCCTCACAATTCTTTAATGATTATATTCCATTTGATACAAACTCAAAATGACTAGTCTTCACAGAATTTACTCAATATTTTTGCAAGAGAAAATAGCACAAAATGCTTGTGATAGTCAATGCATTGGATGGGGCATCTTCAACTTGAATTACCTCATGGCCAACAAGCTCATGAAAGATTCTGCTTTCTTGCAATGGCTATGATTCTGGTGCCATGTTATTGACATGTACACAGTTGCTGTGACATCCCGATAGAGAACCACAGTTACTGGCTTCCATCCTCATCAGAGAATTTGGTGAGAGCATTTTTTACTTGTGGACTAGGCTAATGAAAAAGACAAGACTGAAGAAGTTAACAGACTCAAACCCTCTGCTGAGTACTTGCAGGGAGTTGTTTACATACACAGAAAATAGAAGCAGGAGGAGGCCATTCAGGCCTTCGAACCTGCTCTGCCATTCATTATGATCATAGCTGATCATAAAGTTCAATACCCTGACCCTGCCTTCCCTTCATATCCCTTTAGCCCAAAGGACTATATCTAATTCCTTCTTGAAATTACACAACGTTTTGGCCTCAACTACTTTGTGTGGCAGCGATTTCCACAAATTCACCACTCTAGGTGAAGAAATGTCTCCTCACCTCAGTCCTAAGAGGTTTACTTATCCTTAAACGGTGACCCTTAGTTCTGGACTACCCCACCATCGGGAACATCCTTTTTGAATCTACCCTGTCTCATCATGTTAGAATTTAATATATTTCTATGAGATCCCCTTTCGTTCTTCTACACAATGAATATAATCCGAACTGACTTAGTCTCTCCTCATATGACAGTCCAACCATCCAAGGAATTAACCTGGTAAACCTTCGCTGCACTCCCTTCATAGCAAGGGCATGCTTCCTCTGAAAAGGACACCAGAACTGCACACAATACTCCAGGTGTGGCCTCATCAATGCCCTATATAATTGCAGAAACAGATCCCTATTCCTATAGTCAAATCCGCAACACCCTTGAGCTCTATCTGGGTGTGATCGAATGGCCTCGTCGCGTTTGACTCGGTGACGCAACAAGGCTGTTAGATCTCGCCAAGGCCTCTCGCGAGATTTGCAATGCTTGAAACGCCTCACAAGTTCCACTGAGACCTCCTGCAACATCGCCATTAGGCTTATTTAAATATGTCTAGGCCGATTCTCCCGAGGCCCAGGAACTAATGCCTGGGAGACCTCGCCATGGCACCATTTGGTACTGGCCCACACAAACGTAGACCACGTATAATGGCAGCTGGGGAGGGAGTATCTCCTAGGCTATCGGAGGCCACCAAGTGGTAGGGTGGTACCCTGGCACTCCCACTGGGACCCAGGCACCTTGGCACTGCCAGACTGGTAGGGGCACTTGCAGTACCAAGTTGCCAGGTTGCCCATGCCAGGGATAGAGTCCAGGAGGGGCTGGCCCTTAAGAGGTGGGGTTAAGGGTGGGGGCATCAAGGACCACTAAGTGGGGGTTCAGGATATCGTGGTGGGGTGTTTGGAGGGGGGGCGTCAAGAGATTGGGGTGACTGGTGCCCCATTCTCTTCCTGCACTGACTGAGGTAAGTGCAGCCCGTCGAGGCCAAAGCTCCGTTTGATAGAGGATTCATTCTCGGCTCAGCAGCGCCGAGAAAGACCCTGCTAAACCCGCACAAAACGGGACTCTATTTTTTGACCCTTGAATCATGCCCGGATGTGTCACCTGTTTTTTCAGTCCCATACTTCAAGTCACTTGTTTTCACCTAAGGTCATTTGGTAACATTAATGCTGGGTTTCCCGAGGTCTAGAGTGCAACAGATATTACCCATTTCCTTTAATTGCAGAATCCTATAGCTATCAATTGAATTTTCTTCACACAAGGAGAGTTGTGTCCCTGTTCATCCGCCTCATCTATGTCTGCGGCCTTCATTGTCCTGGTGGATCTGCCGGAAATGAAGTTGCAACCTAAGAATGGGAAGCAGATGGAGATGGAAGCCTGTGGCTGAGTGATTCTCGGCTGCATCGCTGGTCTGTCATTGTACCCCCAACTTCCCGATTTCCTTTGGCAAGAGAACAGTGGCAGTCCATGGCCAGCAGCTCATGCTGGAAATATCTCCTTTAGCACTTAGTCTCTCAAGCATTGTGCACCATTTCCCCTGAACAGGGTGAGTGAATTAGGTGAATGCTAGCAATTCAGGTGTGTGTACCAAATAATGCAGTTTTTAACTTTAGTGTGAAGGGTATACTATTATCCAAGGGAGAAAAGTGATAGTACAATGTTGAGATCAGTTTTTGTAGCATGGACGTGCAGTCGTGAGGGTGAGTTGACACTCTTGTCACCCCTCTCTACATAGCACAAAATGCGTCTTCTGTGCATCCTTTGATCAAGAAGGGTATTTCGTTCCAATTCTTTAAAAGTTGGGTTCCTCTATCTCATGTCTGTGGTGTTCTTTGTGTTGCTAAATTCAGGGTGGTTGGCGTAGTGGTCACAAAGACCACAAAATAGCTTTAACTTGAACAAAGCTATAAATTTATGAACACTACTTAATTGGATTTGACACTTACTTCTGTATAATACACCGTTGATAATTAACATATAATCCACACTTATCTACTACTAATTTCTGCACTATTATAAACTATGATCTGCTCTCACCCACACCATCTTTCCTTCAGTCTGTACTTAAGCTTCACTTCTGTACTTCATAGAACATAGAACATTACAGCGCAGTACAGGCCCTTCGGCCCTCGATGTTGCGCCGACCTGTGAAACCACTCTAAAGCCCATCTACACTATTTCCTTATCATCCATATGTCTATCCAATGACCATTTGAATGCCTTTAGTGTTGGCGAGTCCACTACTGTTGCAGGCAGGGCATTCCACGCCCTTACTACTCTCTAAGTAAAGAACCTACCTCTGACATCTGTCTTATATCTATCTCCCCTCAATTTAAAGCTATGTCTCCTCGTGCTGGACATCACCATCCGAGGAAAAAGGCTCTCACTGTTCACCCTATCCAATCCTCTGATCATCTTGTATGCCTCAATTAAGTCACCTCTTAACCTTCTTCTCTCTAACGAAAACAGCCTCAAGTCTCTCAGCCTTTCCTCATAAGATCTTCCCTCCATACCAGGCAACATTCTGGTAAATTGCACCCTTTCCAATGCTTCCACATCCTTCCTATAATGCGGCGACCAGAATTGCACGCAATACTCCAAATGCGGCCGCACCAGAGTTTTGTACAGCTGTAACATGACCTCATGTCTCCGAAACTCAATCCCTCTACCAATAAAAGCTAACACACCGTACGCCTTTTTAACAACCCTCTCAACCTGGGTGACAACTTTCAGGGATCTATGTATATGGACACCGAGATCTCCCTGTTCATCCACACTGTCAAGAATCTTACCATTAGCCCAGTACTCTGTCTTCCTGTTATTCCTTCCAAAATGAATCACCTCACACTTTTCTGCATGAAACGCCATTTGCCACCTCTCTGCCCAGCGCTGCAGCTTACCTATGTCCCTCTGTAACTTGTAACATCCTTCCGCACTGTCCACAACTCCACCGACTTTAGTGTCATCTGCAAATTTACTCATGTATCCTTCTACGCCCTCCTCCAGGTCATTTATAAAAGTGACAAACAGCAGTGGCCCCAAACCAGAACCATGTGGGACACCACTAGTAACTGGACTCCAGTCTGAACATTTCCCATCAACCACCACCCTTTGTCTTCTTCCAGCTAGCCAATTTCTGATCCAAACTGCTAAATCACCCTGAATCCCATGCCTCCGTATTTTCTGCAGTAGTCTACCGTGGGGAACCTTATTAAACGCTTTACTGAAATCCATATACATCACATCAACTGCTTTACCCTCATCCACCTGTTTGGTCACCTTCTCAAATAACTCAATAGAGGCACGACCTACCATTCACAAAATCGTGTTGACTATCTCTAATCAAATTATTCCTTTCCAGATGATTATACATCTGATCTCTTATAAACCTTTCCAAGATTTTGCCCACAACAGAAGTAAGGCTCACTGGTCTATAGTTACCGGGGTTGTCTCTACTACCCTTATTGAACAAGGGGACAACATTTGCTATCCTCCAGTCTTCTGGCACTATTCCTGTAGACAAAGATGACTTAAAGATCAAAGCCAAAGGCTCAGCAATCTCCTCCCTAGCTTCCCAGAAAATCCTAGGATAAATCCCATCCGGCCCAGGGGACTTATCTATTTTCACACTTTCCAGAATTGCTAACTCCTCCTCCTTATGAATCTCAAGCCCTTCTAGTCTAGTAGCCTGAATCTCAGTATTCTCCTCGACAGCATTGTCTTTTTCCTGTGTGAAGACTGATGAAAAACCTCTCCTATCTCCTCGGACTCCAAGCACAACTTCCCACTACTGTCCTTGACTGGCCCTACTCTTACCCTAGTCATTCGTTTATTCCTGACATACCTATAGAAAGCTTTAGGGTTATCCTCGATCCGACCTACCAAAGACTTCTCATTTCCCGTCCTGGCTCTTCTTTAGTCCTTCCTAGCTAACTTGTAACTCTCGAGCGCCCTAACTGAAACTTCATGTCTCATCTTTACATAAGCCTCCTTCTTCCTCTTGACAAGTGTTTCGACTGCTTTAATAAACCATGGTTCCCTTGCTTGACCACTTCCTCCCTGCCTGACAGGTACATACTTATCAAGGACACGCAGTAGCTGTTCCTTGAACAAGTTCCACATTTCCATTGTGCCCATCCCCTGCAGTTTTCCTCTCCATCAGATGCATCCTAAGTCTTGCCTCATCGCATCATAATTGCCTTTCCCCCAGATATAACTCCTGCGCTGCGGTATATACCTATCCCTTTCCATCACTAAAGTAAACATAATCGAATTGTGGTCACTATCACCAAAGTGCTCACCTACCTCCAAATCTAACACCTGTCCTGGTTCATTACCCAGTACCAAATCCAATATGGCCTCACCTCTCATTGGCCTATCTACATACTGTGTCAGGAAACCCTCCTGCACACATTGGACAAAAACAGACCCATCTCGAACTATAGCGTTTCCAGTCAATATTTGGAAAGTAAAAGTCCCCCATAACAACTACCCTGTTGCTTTCGTTCCTATCCAGAATCTTTGCAATTCTTTCCTCTACATCTCTGGAACTTTTCGGAGGCCTATAGAAAACCCCTAACAGGGTGACCTCTCCTTTCCTGTTTCTAACCTCAGCCCATACTACCTCATTAGACGAGTCCTCATCAAACGTCCTTTCTGCCACCGTAATACTGTCCTTGACTAACAATGACACCCCTCCCCCTCTTTTACCACCTTCCCTGAGCTTACTGAAATATCTAAACCCCGGCACCTGCAACAACCATTCCTGTCCCTGCTCGATCCATGTCTCCGAAATGGCCACAACATCGAAGACCCAGGTACCAACCCATGCCACAAGTTCACCCACCTTATTCCGGAAGCTCCTGGCATTGAAGAAGACACATTTTAAACCACGTTCCTGCCTGCCAGTACACTCCTGCAACTTTGAAACCTTACTCATGACCTCACTACTCTCAACCTCCTGTATACTGGAGCTACAATTCAGGTTCCCAAGCCCCTGCTGAACTAGTTTAAACCCTCCCGAAGAGCATTAGCAAATTTCCCACCCAGGATATTGGTACCCCTCTGGTTCAGGTGTAGACCATCCCGTTTGAAGAGGTCCCACCGACCCCAGAATGAGCCCCAATTATCCAGAAATCTGAAACCCTCCCTCCTGCACCATCCCTGTAGCCACGTGTTCAACTCCTCTCTCTCCCTATTCCTCGTCTCGCTATCACGTGGCACGGGTAACAACCCAGAGATAATGACTCTGTCCTAGATCTAAGTTTCCACCCTTGCTTCCTGAATTCCTGACTTACATCCCTATCCCTTTTCCTACCTATGTCGTTGGTACCTATGTGGACCACGACTTGGGCTGCTCCCCCTCCCCCTTAAGGATCCCGAAAACACGATCCGAGACATCACGCACCCTTGCACCTGGGAGGCAACACACCAACCGCGAGTCTCTCTCGTTCCCACAGAATCTCCTATCTATTCCCCTAACTATGGAGTCTCCAATGACTAATGCTCTACTCCTCTCCCCCTTCCCTTCTGAGCAACAGGGACAGACTCTGTGCTAGAGACCTGTACCCCATGGCTTACCCCTGGTAAGTCGTCCTCCCCAACAGTATCCAAAGCGGTATACTTTTACTAAGGGGAACGACCAGAGGGGATCCCTGTACTGACTGCTTCCTCCCAGCCCCTCTCACCGTCACCCATCTATCTTTATTCTTCGGAGTAACTACATCCCTGAAGCTTCTATCTATGACCACCTCTGCCTCCCGAATGATCCGATGTTCAGCCAGCTCCAGTTCCCTAACGCGGTTTCTGAGGAGCTGGAGACGGGCGCACTTCCCACAGATGAAATCAGCAGGGACACTGACGGCGTCTCTCACCTCAAACATTCTGCAGGAGGAACATTGCACTACCTTCCCTGCCACCCCCTCTAGATAAAAAAATAAAAAGAAAGAAAGAGCTTACCTGTTATTCACTCCCCTTCTCAGCAAGCACTCACTCAGCAACCCCTGTGCCTCACACTATAGCACCTGAGGGAAAATTAAAGAAAAACTACTCCCAGTCACCAGCCAATCCCTTACCCGCAGGCTGTGACATCACGGTTCAACTTCTTTCTACTTCTACCTGCCCTCGAGCCTTTCTCTTGATCTTTACAGCGGTTGTTTTTTTTGGTTAGAGGAGGGGGTAGGGAGGGAAACACTGATGAAGTGTTTTGGGTTTAAGTGTCACTTGACAACAGCTCCTCCACAAACCACCTTCAAGTTAGGGTGAGCACAACGGATGTATGCAAATTTGCCCCGCAACAGTCAATCAGCATCTCTGCTCTACTGCCGTCTGCTGGACTTCTCTATCTCCCCACAAGGCTTAGCATCAATGGCTTATGTACTTGTAAATCTAGCTCCCTCTAGTGGTGGATCTAGACATTTCATTAACCCTTGCAGTTCTTACATTCATGATAATGTCACAATGTCCTCATCCCTATTCAGGCAGCATATTCTGTGGTAAACCATTCAAACCACTCAACAGTGACTGGATGAGCTAAGCACCAGCTGGCTCAGCACCAGCTGCTACAATCTCCAGCCAGAACTAATTTCATAAACACTAAACTAATTTCTAACCACCCCTCGCACATCACTGTAACATTTGGAATTAACACCAATGACCTCTCTGGTAAATGTTGCAGTAAATAAATGTACCCAATTCTGGGGGGACAAACAGCTCTTGATACTGTCAGTGGGTACAGCTCATGTTTGTGGTCCACATTTGCCATAACTGACCACGGAATTTTGGGCCGAAGTGATGCTGACCGCCCGCATCTTCTGATCCTTCCAAGCAAATACAAGGGACTTCTGCAACGTTTCACAGTCAGTGGACCAGTTGTATTACAGTCCTGCATGGTTTTCTAGAGCCTTCCAGTTCATTCCCTGGTGTTTCAACAGAACGGCCACTGGTGTTTTCAGGTTCAGAGGCTACTGCGGATCGAAGGGACTGAAATCTGCCAATGTACGTGGCCATAACGGCTCCAATGGCAGATATTAACGCATTTTTAACAAGAAGGCAGTTAGGGACATGAAATTATTAATAGGAAAGGGGTCAAATTGATCTTGGGTAGAAGTGCAAATGAACAATAGTAAATTGCATCTGTATTACATTCCACTTGATTTTGACCTCTGGGGAATTAAAAAAAAAAAATTTAGAGTACCCAATTCTTTTTTTCCAATTAAGGAGCAGTTTAGCGTGGCCAATCCACCTACCTTGCACATCTTTGTGTTGTGGGTGTGAGACCCACGCAGACTCGGGGAGAATGTGCCAACTCCCCATGGACAGTGACCTGGGGCCGGGATCGAACCTCAGCGCCATGAGGCAGTAGTGCTATACACTGCGCCAGCGTGCTGCCTTTATGAAGAATTTTAAAATTCCTTGTCAGAAGTCATCAGGGATAATTATCAGTTACTCAGATACTGCAAGAGTTCAACTTCATCATCCAGGGCAGGAATACTCATCTGGAGCTAAAGCAAGGCAGGAGAAAAAGTTTATACATGGATTGGTTCATGGATTGGTTCAAATAGCCTGCGAAAGGTTTCCTGCCCCACATCTGATCAAATTTTCATTGACCGATTTACTCTCTTTGTGATGGTTCACAAATTTCAATAAAATGCTTTGTATAAAGCCATCTAATGATGGAAACCACTTTTGCCATATCCCAATACCTAACCGTTTAATCATTTTCAAGTCCATTACTGGTCATCTTAAGATGAACAGACCCTCCAGGTTAGGCAAAACATTTCTGCTGTGGGTCCAGGAGAAGCAGAAGTGCTCGTCCAACCTTTGGAGCAAAGTCGTGGTCTTCCCGCTCCAATGCTGTCCTCTTCCCTCTCCCACAAAGCATTCCTGTAACTTCATCCACGGCACGTGCCCAGAAGCTGGCAGGAAAGGTATGGAGACATGGCAGGATGAGTTACAAATTAGCTGTGACCTCATCGAATGGGGGAAAGGCTCAAAGAGCTGAATGGCCTTTGTGTTCCAATGTTTGACACTCCAGCACATAATCTTCAGAGAATATAAGTGCACCTGCTAGGAGATGGCAGCCAAGAGGGCAACACTGCTACAGTAACTTATATGACCTTGGAACAAATAAAAGGAAAATAAACCACCAGAAATTTGCAAAGGACAGGAAATACTTTGTAGTAAGTAGATGCCATGATGGCACAGTGGTTAGCATTGCTGCCTCACAGCGCCAGGAGCCCGGCTTCGATTCCGGTCTTGGATGACTGTGTGGAGTTTGCATTTTCTCCCGTGCCTGTGTACGTTTCCACCAAGTGTTCCAGTTTCCTCCCAAATCCCAACTATACATGACCCTGGTGAGACCACATTTGGAGTATTGTGTGCAGTTCTGGTCACCTCATTATAGGAAGGATGTGGAAGCATTGGAAAGGGTGCAAAGGAGATTTTCCAGGATGCTGCCTGGTTTGCAAGATAGGTCTTATGAGGAAAGGTTGAGGGAGCTAGGGCTTTTCTCTTTGGAGCGGAGGAGGATGAGAGGTGACTTAATAGAAGTTTATAAGATAATGAAGAGGATAGATAGAGTGGACGTTCAGAGACTATTTCCTCGGGTGGATGTAGCTGTTACAAGGGGGCATAACTATAAGATTCAGGGTGTGAGATATAGGAGGGATGTCCGAGGTAGGTTCTTTACTCAGAGAGTGGTTAGGGTGTGGAATGGACTGCCTGCTGTGATAGTGGAGTCGGACACTTTAGGAACTTTAAAGCAGTTATGGGATAGGCACATGGAGCACACCAGAATGACAGGGAGTGGGATAGCTTGATCTTGGTTTCGGGCAATGCTCGGCACAACATCGAGGGCCGAAGGGTCTGTTCTGTGTTGTACTGTTCTATGTTCTATGTGCAGGTTAAGTGGGATTAGGGGTTACAGGGATAGGACGGGAGTGGGCCTCAGTAGAGTGCTCTTTCAGAGAGTCGTTGCAGACTCGATGGGCTGAATGGCCTCCTTCTGCACTTCTCCTTTGGGCATGATCCAACACCCAATCTGACCCTGAAAAGCAGCTCACCAAGCCGCAGTGTGGCTGTTGAAAGCCAGGAGATCCAGCTCCCGGGATCTACCTGGCTCGCCACGCCTCGCGATATCCAACGCGATCTCGTAAAATGCCGACAATGGGCGGGTTCACTTTTGGGCAAATCTGCATATTAGCGCAAGAGACAGCTAGTTTCACTCTAATGTGCAGATTCCCAAGGTACCTGAGGCTTTGGGAATCAATCCCTTTGCCTCAGAGACTTCGGGCGAGCACCGTTCAGCACTGGTCCCCACAAATGGGTCTCCCAGGGGGTCGGAGGCCCACAACTGCATACCCTTTAGGCTGGGTGGTGCCCTGGCTCTGCTGATGCCACCTGGACACCCTGGCAGTGCCAACCTGGGTGCCAGCCTGGCATGGCCAAGGTGGAACTGCCTGTTGGCATTGGTTGGGCATGTCTGCGATTGATGCCGGGGTTACCCGTTGTGGATGTTTTTTTTGGGGGGGAGGGCAGGGACCCTCCCATAGTGCATTTGAACTGGGGGAGGTCGGGGGGCAGTTTGGGGGTCCTCGGAGATCAGGATGCCATTTTCGCTACACTGGGAGTTCCGGCTAGTGGAGCTCGTACTGTACAAAATGGGGCTATGTGCAGCCTCGGCCGCGTTCTCCGTCCAGGCCCCTTAATCAACATGAGTCACGTTGTTCCCTTTTGGGAGAATCGCGCCCTATGGATTGAAGTACCAAATCGATGACACGTTACGAAATATTGCCTATGACATTACTACATATAATGACCTGGACTTGGGTATAAACAACATAATTTAAAGCTTTGCAGATGAGACACAACAGTAAATATTAACGGCAACAGGCTTCAGGAGGGTAGACTTACAGCAAATTGAATTAACGCAGAGAAACTGGAAGTGATGAATTTTGGAAAAATACAGAGAGCCAGCATTAATTAAATGGTACAATGTGAAATGAGGTGCAGAAACTGGGAGTTCATGGAGGGGGCATGGGTAGGGTGCTCTTTCCGAGAGTCGACGCAGTCTCAATGGGCTGAATGGCTTCCTTCTGCACCGTAGGGATTCTATGATAGGATAGAAAAGGTTATTCCAAATCTTTATTAGTCGCTGGTTAGGCCAGTAAGCCGGACCACTCTTTCAGAGGGATGCAAAGGCCTTCGAAAGGATGCAGGAGACATTTACCTAAATGATGCCAGGGATGAGAGACTCCCGCTTAGAGAAACTGGTAAGTTCTTAGAGAAGTTTATGGGGAGACTTAACAGAGGAAGCCAAAATAATGAGGGGTTTTGATAGAGTAATGAAGAGAAACTTCCATTAGCATACATGTTGGCAATTTTTCTTTTTTATTCATTCGTGGGATGTGGACATTATTGGCTAGGCCAGCATTAGAGAATACAGATTTAAGATCATTGGCAAAAGTAAGGTGAGGAGGATTGTTTTTACACAGTGAGCTGTTATGATCTGGAATGCACTGCCTGAAAGCAATCAACATTAGTGAGAATTTATTTAGTAAGAAATTCTATGCATCAACACCTGACTGCAATACTGATAAGGGTGAAATGGACTCTGCTCTTACTATTCCTTAGCAGCAAATCCAGTTTGTTAATGCTCCTTCGACAGAATTTCACAATGGGACATTTCGCACACGAGTAATTTCTGACTTGAGCCACAGATCAGGAGGGTGTGGCATTGTATTAATGAGAGGGCACATTACTCCAGATAAAAGAAGTAGATCAGAAGACTTCACCTACACAGATTCTCTCACAATCTCGAAGTTAAGCTAAAGCCAGCTTTATAAAAAGGCTGAGAGAAAGTTGCCTGCTTTATCCTCTCAGCTGGGAATCATGTATAACCTGGTTTGAAGAAAAATGCAATTTTAAGGTGAAGTAAACAATGAATAGTGGGCAGGAGGGAGCAGTGAATTTGGCGCGAGGCAAAAAGTCGTAAAATCACTTTGCAACTCTCCAATGGTGGATTGCGGCTCTTGCCGCTGGAAAGTGACGCAAATGTCATTTGCATCTCATGAATGCTCATTAAAACAGCTGCCCTCCAGAATCCTGTCAAATCTTGCAGCAGGCCAGTGGGAAATTTCATTGGCATCAAACCAATTACTAATGAGTGGTGTGCACAACGCGGGCCCTCGGTGCACCGGAGATTTTGGGGTGAGTTCCACAACATTCTGCGATTGTGCTGCCAGGGCAGACTGGCTCCTGCCCTCCGTCTCCGTGCTGCTGGCCTCATGAACCCCCCCTCCACTCCTTCCCTCCCCGCCTCACCACATTGGATCAGTAATATCGGGTTAAGGAGTACTGGAGTCACCTCCCCTCCCCCGGTACCACACACCAGTATCTATCTACACAGCTCTGTGCTGTGCGACTCGTGGAGCCACTGCAACAAAGATCCGAATGTTGGTGTGGCCGGGCAAAGACAAGGGAAGGCAATGTGGAGGGTGGTCGAGGGCTCACGATGGCAGGCAGAGGGGCAGGGAGGCAGATGAAGAAGTTGAACAACGGAAGGAAGAGGGATGACCGAGGGGAGAGAGGCGCACAAACAAGGGGGTCAAAGAGATACCACATTGCTTACTATGGGGGGATGCACGAAGACTCCAGTTGCAAGTGAGACATTTGGGCCTTGCGAGTGATGGGGTGGGGGGGGGGGGGTGGTTTGGGGGAGGGAGGTTGTTGAGTCAAGGACCAACCTTCAGCTTGAGGCACCTATTCTTTTTGCCCCAGGGTTGCTGACATCCTGCGTGGTCTGGCAAAGATGGATGGGCTGGACTGGTATTTAAATATGGCACCGCAACCTTCGAGCCTGCTAGTTGACGACGGGTGGGCGAATCAGCTTCCGGCCCAGCAGGTAACTCAGAGAGGAACGTGCTTGAGCAGAAAGAATGAGGTTCCAAGCAGGTGATCCTGAAATTCTGGTTGGTGGGACAGCTGGCGCCTGCCACCGGACCCACCTGCCACTGCACTTAGTCTCAAAAAGGAAGAATTCTGTCCTGTGAGCCCATTGGCATGGCAGACGTGGCCATCAATAAAATAAGATGCTGACTGATCCTTATAGACAGGATGTGTGATGCAGTGCGCCAGTGAAGGAGTTAACTCTGATTTGCTTTCCATTTCATCAGTGCTCTGATTCAGCACTCCCTCTTCACAGCACAAGGCGATTGGGAAAGGTGCGTCCTTTCTGTGGTTAACATTGAGCCCCACTGAGAACGACCAGGCACCTCAGCCCCCAGCAATATGCTGGAATGAAAATGTGACCATTGAACGGAACAGCAAGCAGTCTTCAATAAAGGAGAATGTTGGCTATCTGAGTGAAATGCAACATTGTGGTTCTCAAGGGCTGTTCCGCATGGTTTGAATACAACTTGCAGAATATCGATTGATTGAAGTCTAATTCACTGACGGACAAGTCTGAATGTAAGTTAGATTCCACTGCTAGGGCTCCAATTGTGATTATTAAACTGAAATATATATAGTTTTATTCAGCAAAGATCCACTTTGGGTTTTTATTTACAATTTAAATTGGGTTTTTTTGTAAAAAAACATAGTTTGAATTTCATAGGCACCGTGTATATGTGTGTATATATATATATATGCATGTGTGTATCATTCTGTATGTTTCAATGTATATATACATTATATGTATATACATATGCATGTATATGTGTATACTATGCTGTATGTTTCAGTGTATATATTCTCTAAGTGCATATGTAAGAATATGTTTGTGTGCTGGCTAAATCCATCTTTGTGGATGTATCTATGTGGATGTGCGAGGTTTAAACTGTAGCTATCTATTTGTGTGTGGCTATAATGGCAAAACATGCGTTTGTGGAACTGGATTTGGAGAGGGATCTGGAAACAAATTCAGCTGAATAATTAATAGAGAAAATAGATTAAGAATACATGTCTAGAACCAGTAGAGGTGCCTAGTTATAAAAAATGTACAGGTATGTGAAAGCACTGACAGCACAGAGACAGCCAATGTAATGTTACCCAATAATTAGATCAAGATCAGTAGCTGAATGTAAATCACATTAACAGATGGAGATAAAATTGTGGTGAGGTGGAAAAATAAAACGAGGGATTGAAAAGTAAATTTGCTCTTATTTAATTGAACACGTCAATATTTCTCACTGCAACTTCCACATTTAAGATTGCTGGTAGGGGCATCTAGTGTTATACGTGTGACGGGGAAGCGGAAGTGAGTTGTTGGAGTCCGGGTGTTCCGGGGGAGACTTGTTCTTCAGGATGGTGAGATTGCCACTCACCTGAATCGCTGGACGAGTGTTTGTCTGGAGGCTGACAGCTCACCCTGACCAGCTACCGGCACACAACCCTGTTTAGAAGTTCTCCGTTAGCCAACATGGTCAACTCATCGCTGGGTGCAGGACACGATGGTCTAACACGTCCTGGGTTAACTGTCCTCTGTCTGGCATGGTAGCACAGTGGGGGCGGCACGGTAGCACAGTGGTTAGCACTGTTGCTTCACAGCTCCAGGTCCCCAGGTTCGATTCCCGGCTTGGGTCACTGTCTGGGCGGAGTCTGCCGTTCTCCCCGTGTCTGCGTGAATTTCCCCCGGGTGCTCCGGATCCTCCCACAGTCCAAAGATGTGCAGGTTAGGTGAATTGGCCATGGTGAATTGCCCTTGGTGTCCAAAAAGGTTGGGTGGGGTTACGGGGATAGGGTGGAGGTGTGGGCTTAAGTAGGGTGCTCTTTCCAAGGGCTGGTGCAGACTTGGTAAACTGAATGGCCTCCTTCTTTGTAAATTCTATGAACAAAGAACAAAGAAAAGTACAGCACAGGAACAGGCCCTTCGGCCCTCCAAGCCCTTGCCGACCCTGCTGCCCGACTAAACTACAATCTTCTACACTTCCTGGGTCCGTATCCCTCTATTCCCATCCTATTCATGTATTTGTCAAGATGCCACTTAAATGTCACTATCGTCCCTGCTTCCACCACCTCCTCCGGTAGCGAGTTCCAGGCACCCACTACCCTCAGTGTAAAAAACTTGCCTCGTACATCTCCTCTAAACCTTGCCCCTCGCACCTTAAACCTATGCCCCCTAGTAATTGACCCCTCTACCCTGGGGAAAAGCCTCTGACTATCCACTCTGACTATGCCCCTCATAATTTTGTAGACCTCTATCAGGTCGCCCCTCAACCTCCGTCCTTCCAGTGAGAACAAACCGAGTTTATTCAACTGCTCCTCATAACTAATACCCTCCATACCAGGCAACATCCTGGTAAATCTCTTCTGCACCCTCTCATCCTTCACATCCTTCTGGTAGTGTGGCGACCAGAATTGAACACTATACTCCAAGTGTGGTATAGATGCTTCAGGAGGGATAGAGAGGGAGGTAAAAGGGGTGGAGGAGTTGGATTACTGGTCAGAGATGGTATCACAGCTGTGATTAAGGAGGGCACGATGGAGGATTCGAGCACTGAGGCAATATGGGTAGAGCTAAGAAATAGGAAGGGTACAGTAACATTGTTGGGACTTTACTACAGGCCTCCCAAAAGCGAGCGTGAAGTAGAGGTACAAATATGTAGACAGATTACAGAAAAATGTAGGAGCAATAGAGTGGTCGTGATGGGAGATTTTAACTTCCCCAACATTGAATGGGACTCATGTAGAGTTGGAGGCGTAGATGGAGCAGAATTTGTAAGGAGCATCCAGGAGAGTTTTTAGAGCAGTATGTAAATAGTCCAACTCGGGAAGGGGCCATACTGGACCTGGTATTGGGGAATGATCCCGGTCAGGTGGTGGAAGCTTCAGTCGGTGATTACTTTGGGAATAGCGATCACAATTCCGTAAGTTTTAGAATACTCATGGACAAAGACGAGAGTGGTCCTAAAGGAAGAGTGCTAAATTGGGGAAAGGCCAAGTATAACAAAACTCGGCAGGAGCTAGGGAATGTGGATTGGGAGCAGCTGTTTAAGCGTAAATCCACATTTGAAATGTGGGAGTCTTTTAAGGAAAGGTTGATTAGAGTGCAGGACAGACATGTCCCTGTGAAAATGAGGGATAGAAATGGCAAGATTAGGGAACCATGGATGACGGGTGGAATTGTGAGACTAGCTAAGATGAAAAAGGAAGCATACATAAGATCTAGGCGACTTCAAACTGATGAAGCTTTGGAGGAATATCGGGAAAGTAGGACAAATCTCAAACGCGCACTAAAGAGGGCTAAAAGGGGTCATGAAATATCTTTGGCTAACAGGGTTAAGGAAAATCCCAAAGCCTTTTATGCGTATATAAGGAGCAAGAGGGTAACTAGAGAAAGGATTGGCCCACTCAAAGACAAAAGAGGGAATTTATGCATGCAGTCAGAGGAAGTGGGTGAGATTCTTAATGAGTACTTTGCATCGGTATTCACCAAGGAGAGGGACATGACGGATGTTGAGACTAGGGATGGATGTTTAAATACTCTAGGTCAAGTCGGCATAAGGAAGGGGGAAGTTTTGGGTATTCTAAAAGGCATTAAGGTGGACAAGTCCCCAGGCCTGGATGGGATCTATCCCAGATTTCTGAGGGAAGCGAGGGACGAAATAGCTGGGCCTTAACAGATATCTTTGCAGCATCCTTGAGCACGGGTGAGGTCCCGGAGGACTGGAGAATTGCTAATGTTGTCCCTTTGTTTAAGAAGGGTAGCAGGGATAATCCAGGGAATTATAGACCTGTGAGCTTGACGTCAGTGGTAGGCAAACTGTTGGAGAAGATACTGAGGGATAGGATCTATTCACATTTGGAAGTAAATAGACTTATCAGTGATAGGCAGCATGGTTTTGTGCAGGGAAGGTCATGACTTACAAACCTAATAGAATTCTTTGAGGAAGTGACAAAGTTAATTGATGAGGGAAGGGCTGTCGATGTCATATACATGGACTTCAGTAAGGCATTTGATAAAGTTTCCCTTGGCAGGTTGATGGAAAAAGTGAAGTCGTATGGGGTTCAGGGTGTACTAGCTAGATGGATAAAGAACTGGCTGGGCAACAGGGGACAGAGAGTAGTGGTGGAAGGGAGTGATTCAAAATGGAGAAAGGTGACTAGTGGTGTTCCACAGGGATCCGTGCTCGGACCACTGTTGTTTGTGATATACATAAATGATCTGGACGAAGGTATAGGTGGTCTGATTAGCAAGTTTGCAGATGATACTAAGATTGGTGGAGTTGCAGATAGCGAGGAGGACTGTCAGAGAATACAGCAAAATATAAATAGATTGGAGAGTTGGGCAGAGAAATGGCAGATGGAATTCAATCCAGGCAAATGCGAGGTGATGCATTTTGGAAGATCTAATTCAAGAGCGGACTATACGGCCAATGGAAGAGTCCTGGGGAAAATTGATGTACAGAAAGATCTGGGAGTTCAGGTCCAATGTACCCTGAAGGTGGCAACGCAGGTCGATAGAGTGGTCAAGAAGGCATACAGCATGCTTGACTTCATCGGACAGGGTATTGAGTACAAGAGTCGGCAGGTCATGTTACAGTTGTCTAGGACTTTGGTTGGGCCACATTTGGAATACTGCGTGCAGTTCTGGTCGCCACATTACCAGAGGGATGTGGATGCTTTAGAGAGGGTGCAGAGGAGGTTCACCAGGATGTTGCCTGGTATGGAGGGTGCTAGCTATGAAGAAAGGTTGAGTAGATTAGGATTGTTTTCGTTGGAAAGACGGAGGTTGAGGGGGGACCTGATTGAGGTCTCCAAAATTATGAGAGGTATGGACAGGGTGGATAGCAACAAGCTTTTTCCAAGAGTGGGGGTGTCAATTACAAGGGGTCACGATTTCAAGGTGAGAGGGGGAAAGTTTAAGGGAGATGTGCGTGGAAAGTTTTTTAAGCAGAGGGTGGTGGGTGCCTGGAAGGCTTTGCCAGCGGAGGTGGTAGAGGCGGGCACGATAGCGTCATTCAAGATGCATCTAGACAGATATATGAACGGGCGGGGAACAGAGGGAAGTAGATCCTTGGAAAATAGGCGACAGGTTTAGATAAAGGATCTGGATCGGCGCAGGCTGGGAGGGCCGAAGGGCCTGTTCCTGTGCTGTAATTTTCTTTGTTCTTTGTTCTTTGATCTAAATCCTGCTGTATCCTCCGACAGTCCTCATCGCTATCCGCAATTCCACCAACCTTTGTGTCGTCTGCAAACTTACTAATCAGACCAGTTACATTTTCCTCCAAATCATTTATATATACTACGAACAGCAAAGGTCCCAGCACTGATCCCTGCGGTGCGAGTCACAGCCCTCCAATTAGAAAAGCATCCTTCCATTGCTACTCTCTGCCTTCGATGACCTAGCCAGTTGTGCATCCACCTTGCCAGCTCACCCCTGATCCCATATGATTCTATGACAGTGAGGTGTTACACTTACTTAATAATGAAACATTTAGTAGCTATTCTCTTTGGCTTTAAAAATTAATCTCCGTTGATTGGTTCATTGTTATTTGTAATTTCTGCTGGTTTCATTATTATAAATTGTTTTGCAGATTAACAGTATTAAAATGGGGAAGGGGCAGGAATGAGAGGAAAATTGTCTGGCACAACAGTAAGTCAGGAAAGGTATTCGCAAATCAAAGGGTTTCTTTATCAGACCAACTAACAATTTAATTTGTTGCCGTTTAAAAGCTCACTGCAGACTTTACGTACATTGTGCTTTTGCATCAGCTGCCTGATACAGAATGTCGTAAAATAGTTCTTGACAAATACACAGAGCCTTAACATTTCTTTTAAGATTAATGATAAGAGCACAACATAAGAACTAGGAGCCGGAATCGGCAATTCAGCCCCTCGAGCCAATCAATGCGATCATAGCTTATCTCCTCTCAGCCTCAACCAGGCTGTGAGGCCGGAGGGGCTGTAGTACCAGCGGAGCTCTGGGACCAGTAGTGCTGTATGACCAGCAGGGGCTGTGGGACCAGCAGGGGCTGTGAGGCCGGCGGGGCTGTGGGACCAGCAGGGCTGTGGGACCAGCAGGGGCTGTGGGACCAGCAGTGCTGTATGACCAGCAGGGGCTGTGAGACCAGCAGGGGCTGTGGGACCAGCAGAAACTGTGGGACCAGCAGGGGCTGTGGGACCAGCAGGGGCTGTGAGGCCGGCGGGGCTGTGAGACCAGCAGGGACTGTGGGACCAGCGGGCTGTGGGATCAGCAGGGGCTGTGAGGCCAGCAAGGCTGTGGGACCAGCAGGTGCTGTGGGGCCAGCAGGGGCTGTGGGACCAGCAGGGGCTGTGGGACCAGCAGGGGCTGTGAGGCCGGCGGGGCTGTGGGACCAGCAGGCGCTGTGGGAGCATCAGGGGCTGTGAGACCAGCAGGGGCTGTGCGGCCAGCGGGGCTGTGGGACCAGCAGAGGCTGTTGGACCAGCAGGGGCTGTGCGGCCAGCGGGGCTGTAGGACCAGCAGAGGCTGTGGGACCAGCAGGGACTGTGGGACCAGCGGGGCTGTGGGATCAGCAGGGGCTGTGAGGCCAGCAAGGCTGTGGGACCAGCAGGTGCTGTGGGGCCAGCAGGGGCTGTGGGACCAGCAGGGGCTGTGGGACCAGCAGGGGCTGTGGGACTGCAGGGGCTGTGGGACCAGCAGGCACTGTGGCACCAGCAGGGGCTGTGGGACCAGCAGGGGCTGTGGGACCAGCAGGGGTTTTGGGACTGCAGGGGCTGTGGGTCCAGCAGGAGCTGTGGGACCAGCAGTGGCTGTGGGACCAGCAGGGGCTGTGGGACTGCAGGCGCTGTGGGACCAGCAGGCACTGTGGCACCAGCAGGGGCTGTGGGACCAGCAGGGGCTGTGGGACCAGCAGGGGTTTTGGGACTGCAGGGGCTGTGGGTCCAGCAGGAGCTGTGGCACCAGCAGGGGCTGTGGGACCAGCAGGGGCTGTGGGACCAGCAGGGGTTTTGGGACTGCAGGGGCTGTGGGTCCAGCAGGTGCTGTGGGGCCAGCAGGGGCTGTGGGACCAGCAGGGGCTGTGGGACCAGCAGGGGCTGTGAGGCCGGCGGGGCTGTGGGACCAGCAGGCGCTGTGGGACCAGCAGGTGCTGTGGGACCAGCAGGGGCTGTGGGACCAGCAGGGCTGTTGGACCAGCAGGGGCTGTGAGGCCAGCGGGGCTGTGGGACCAGCAGGCGCTGTGGGACCAGCAGTGGCTGTGGGACTAGCAGAGTCTGTAGGACCAGCAGAGGTGTAGGACCAGCGGGGCTGTAGGACCAGCAGGGGCTGTGGGACCAGCAGGAGCTGTGGGACCAGCAGTGGCTGTGGGACCAGCAGGGGCTGTGGGACTGCAGGGGCTGTGGGACCAGCAGGCACTGTGGCACCAGCAGGGGATGTGGGACCAGCAGGGGCTGTGGGACCAGCAGGGGTTTTGGGACTGCAGGGGCTGTGGGTCCAGCAGGGGCTGCGGGACTAGCAGAGGTTGTGGGACCAGCAGGCGTTGTGAGACCAGCAGGGGTTGTGGGACCAGCAGGTGCTGTGGGACCAGCAGGGGCTGTGAGGCCAGCGGTGCTGTTGGACCAGCAGGTCTGTGGGACCAGCAGGGGCTGTGAGGCCAGCGGTGCTGTTGGACCAGCAGGGCTGTGGGACCGGCGGGGCTGCGGGACCAGCAGGGCTGTTGGACCAGCAGGGGCTCTGGGTCCAGCAGGAGCTGTGAGGCTGCTGGGGCTGTGGGAACAGCAGGGGCTGTGGGGCCAGAAGGGGCTGTGGGACCAGCAGGGTCTGTGGGACCAGCAGGGGCTGTGGGACCAGCAGGGGTTGTGGGACCAGCAGGGGTTGTGGGACCAGCAGGGGTTGTGGGACCAGCAGGCACTGAGGGACCAGCAGGGGCTGTGAGACCAGCGGGGCTGTTGGACCAGCAGGGCTGTGGGACCAGCGGGGCTGCAGGAACGGCGGGGCTGCGGGACCAGCAGGGGCTGTGAGGCCGGTGGGGCTATGGGACCAGCAGGAGCTGTGGGGCCAGCATGGGCTGTAGGACCAGCAGTGCTGTTTGACCAGCAAGGGCTGTGGGGCCAGAAGGGGCTGTGGGACCAGCAGGGTCTGTGGGACAAGAAGGGGCTGTGGGACCAGCAGAGACTGTGGGACCAGTAGGGCCTGTGGGACCAGCAGGGCCTGTGGGACCAGCAGGGGTTGTGGGACCAGCAGGAGTTGTGGGACCAGCACGGGCTGTGGGACCAGCAGGGGCTGTGGGACCAGCAGGCGCTGTGGGCCCAGCAGGGGCTGTGGGACTGCAGGGGCTGTGGGACCAGCAGGGGCTGTGGGACCAGCAGAGGCTGTGGGACCAGCAGGCACTGTGGCACCAGCAGTGTCTGTGGGACCAGCAGGGGCTGTGGGACCAGCAGGGGCTGTGGGACCAGCAGGCACTGTGGCACCAGCAGTGTCTGTGGGACCAGCAGGGGCTGTGGGACCAGCAGGGGCTGTGGGACCAGCAGGGCTTTTGGGACTGCAGGGGCTGTGGGTCCAGCAGGGGCTGTGGGACCAGCAGGGGCTGTGGGACCAGCAGAGGCTGTGGGACCAGCAGGGGCTGTGGGACCAGCAGAGGCTGTGGGACCAGCAGGCACTGTGGCACCAGCAGTGTCTGTGGGACCAGCAGGGGCTGTGGGACCAGCAGGGGCTGTGGGACCAGCAGGGCTTTTGGGACTGCAGGGGCTGTGGGTCCAGCAGGGGCTGTGGGACCAGCAGGGGCTGTGGGACCAGCAGAGGCTGTGGGACCAGCAGGGGCTGTGGGACCAGCAGGGGTTGTGGGACCAGCAGGGGCTGTGGGACCAGCAGGGGCTGTGGGACCAGCAGGCGTGTGGGACCAGCAGGGGCTGTGAGGCCAGTGGGGCCGTGGGACCGGCGGGGCTGTGGGACCGGCGGGGCTGTGGGACCAGCAGGGGCTGTATGATCAGCAGGGCTGAGGGACCAGCAGGGGCTGTGGGACCAGCAGTGCTGTATGACCAGCAGGGGCTGTGGGAGCAGCAGGGGCTGTGGGACCAGCAGGGGCTGTACCAGCAGGCGCTGTGGGACCAGCAGTGGCTTTGGGACCAGCAGAGTCTGTGGGACCAGCAGAGGTGTGGGACCAGCGGGGCTGTGGGACCAGCAGGGGCTGTGGGACCAGCGGGGCTGTGGGACCAACAGGGGCTGTAGGACCAGCAGGGGCTGTGGGACCAGCAGGTTCTGTGGGACCAGCGGGGCTGTGGGACCAGCAGGGTCTGTGGGACCAGCAGGGGCTGTGGGACAAGCAGGGACTGTAGGACCGGCAAAGGCTGTATGACCAGCAGGGGCTGTGGGACCAGCAGGGTCTGTGGGACCAGCAGGGACTGTGTGACCAGCTGGTCTCCTTTCGACACAGAAGGAGGCGAGTGTTCAGTCCATCGTGACTGTGTTGTGACTTTCTAAGTCACTGGTGTTCAAGCCTTTCGAGTTTAAAATCCTGTGGAAGTAATAAATGCGGATGTCATGATATGCAGACATGCAGATGATATACAGACAGGCACAGACATGCAGCGTGGGGGTGGGGGGGTGAGTTCTTCTTGGATTACGATTCCACAGGCAATGTCTGGTTTCCAGCAATTCGCCACACTGGCTGTGCTCTCTGAGCCAGCCTGGGCATTGCGTTTCAGAGAAGGCTGTTTGACTGGGGGAGGCACCACGGCTGAGCCTAATCTCATCCTCACACGCACAACCCTTTCCAGCTGGGAATTTCCCCCCACCGTCTCTCTAGTTTTAGGAGGAAGAGAGGTATCCCCACTTGGACTCAACTAACTGAACATGGATTGGGAATGAATGCTCGGCATTAGCTGAATATCTCACATGAAAGAGTGAATCTATTCACTGAACCATTGAAGGTCATTTTGTAATTAGCAAACTGGAAAGATATCACAGGTTGAGCCCCATGTTTATTTTAATTTCATTGTTCAATGTCTTTTTTTTGCAGAATTTCGTCAACGTCCTTCTTGTTGAAGCCTCCCACCAGATAACCAGCTGTCCAACATGGCAGACGACTGGGAAATCTCCGAAAATCCTGATTTTCTGCCTGCGAGCATCATAGTTCCAGTCATCTTTTCGCTCATCTTCCTTCTTGGAATTGTAGGGAATGGGCTAGTGCTGGCAGTGTTGCTGAGGAATGGGCGGATGAGTTACAATACAACCAATCTCTTTATCTTAAACCTAAGCATAGCCGATCTGTTCTTCATTATCTTCTGTGTCCCCTTTCAAGCGACCATCTACACCCTGGACGGGTGGCTCTTTGGCACATTCATTTGCAAAGTGGTCCACTTTGTCATCTACCTCACCATGTATGCTAGTAGCTTCACGTTGGCTTCTGTGTCTGTCGACAGGTGAGTCCACACCCCATGTTGTCCGTGTCATGTGTTTTATAATTTTTGGGAAGTCAGCTGTCCGCATCAAGTGTTCCTGGAACTCCCGCCCCCAGTGGATGCTTGGCCATTTATTAGAGGCAACCGCATCCCTTCCCGAAGGGGGCATGAGTGAAGCAGACTAGTTTTCATGACAATTGTTTCGCTGACTCAATCATAGAATGCCTACAGTGCAGAAGGAGGCCATTCGGCCCATTGAATCTGCACCGAGCCTCCGAAAGGGCACTGAACCCCGCCTGCTAGCCTCCATGGCTGGATTCTCCGCCCCGCTGCATTTCCGCTTCACCCCGGCGGCGGGAGTCTCCGTCACGCCGGCTGGTCAGTGGGGTTTCCCATTGTGGGGCAGCCCCACGCCGTCGGGAAACCCCCGGGCTGCCAGCAAAACGGAGACTCCCGCCGGCGGAGAATCCAGCCCATATCTTTAGACATTAAAGGACAATGTTAACACGGCCAATCCGCCTACCCTGCACATCTTTGGACTGTGGGAGGAAACCGGAGCACCCGGAGGAAACCCACACACACACGGGGAGAACGTGCAAACTCCACATGGACAGTGACCCAAGGCCGGAATCGAACCCGGGTCCCTGGTGCTGTGAGGCAGCAGTGCTAACCACTAATTCCAGATTTTAAAAAATTGAATTCAAATTTCACCACCTGCTGCAGTCCCTGGTGCACTAATCTGGGTCCCTGGATTGCTAGTCCAGTGACAATACCACTGCCTCTCCACGATGCTGAGAGTGTTCTGTGTTTCAAATTGTGCAACTGGGGAGACAGAACAGTCACCAATAAATCCAATGAAGCGTTCACGAGGCACTTCCTCGGGAAAGAATGGTTGGAAGGATGCGGTTAGAAGTTAGAGTAGAGTAATTGAGGTCAATAGCCAGAGATGTTTTTACAGGTAGCGGGATAAACACACGAGAGAGAAGCTGGAGTAGAAAGAGAGAAGGGAATCAAGGGGTTTGGGTGAATCAGGCGGGAAGGTGGAGTTAAATGGCTTAATCCTCTTCTCGTTTCATTCCCCGACCTCTCGGAATTCTTCTTTCCCGCCGGCAGCGCACCCCTGCCCCAAGGCGTGGGGGGGGGGGCTTCAATGGGAAATCCCATTGATAAGCGGCAGGAGTATTTAATCCCGCTGACAGCGACTGGCGCCCCGCCGAGCAGCTCGAGGCCGTGGGGCGGGAGAGGACGGAGAATTCAGCCTCTTATGGAGAGTGACAGCAGGCTGGAGTATGAGGATTTGTTTGGAGCAAGTGGCCGTGTGGGTTCGCTGTGACTCTGTCCCGGGTGGGGGGTGGCGAGTGTCCAGGCACCAGGAGAAGGAATAAGATAAGCAGACATCAGCTCCAGCCGCATTGAAGAATCTTCCCCATCGGAGGCACAGGGCAGTGAGCCCTGAAGGAGAGAAACACTTTGTCAAAAAGAGGGAAAAATACATCGCTCCTTGTGGTAATACCAGGTATTGCAGTACCGGAGAGGTGGATGCCCATTGGCCAGACCTAGGAGTCTACCATTGGCCAACGTACGTAGCTCCGCCCTGAGAGGCGGGGTATAAGAACCCATGCCGTCCCAGCAGCCTTCACTTTCTGTATCGAAGCTGCTGGGAACAGTTCTAGCTGATTAAAGCCGATTAGTCTGACTCTCCTTGTCTCGAGAGTAATTCATTGTGTATCACTCCTTAGACTCTGGAGCGAGGCTGATATCCAGGTTTGGTTTCATATAATCATAGTGCACAGACAGAGGCAATTCAGCCCACCATGCCCTGTGCAGACATTAGCACACAGTGTACAATGGTTAATAAGCTTACCTGTGGTGGAGGCTCTCTTGTGTTCTGTCACCTGTCCCAGATACCTTTAGAAGCAGAAACTGCCACTGGCCCAGAAAGTGGTATTGACATCACTTTATTTGTCCCTTGCTGGTAGTTTCAAGCTACAGCTGTGTGGCGCCATCGATAACACACGAGGCGAGACGTAGAGAACTCAATCGAGGCTTTATTGAGCAGACTTGTTCCCCAGCAGCTCAGTTACAGAATGCGGCTGCTGGGAGAACCTGGTTTCTTATACCCCGCCTATCTGGGTGGAGCCCAGTAGGCGGCAGATCCAATCAGCACCCAGTATCTGTCCACCAATAGCCCCTCGGCATCATGGTGTACCGTATTACCCCTAATACATACCACCACATTCACCCCTTGTTAAAAAGGAACCTGGTGGGCTGGTGGGTGGTATGGTGGTAGGGGTTTACAGGGTAGGTATTGTGCCTTAACCATTAACTATGTACAACCATGCCGCTTTTACTGGGCCACAGAATTATTTACATTACTTAAACCGATTCGATGAGCCGAGATGGTGCTCTGGTCGCCCTTTCCGATCGTCTCAGCCCGGGTGGTGGTGGTGCAGGCTTGGGTCTGGTCGACTCTGGGAGCATCGGGCTGTCCATCCCTGTTTCCTTACTCCTGGGCGGGCCTGGGAGGAGAACCGATCCCCCCGGGAAGGGGGTGGCTGTGGGGTGCACCGGCGGGAGTGAGGGGGTGGTGATTGGTGTTGGGGGGGTGTGGGGAGCTCCGGCGGGCGGCAGGTCCCGCAGGGAGACCGTGTCCTGTCGGCCGTCGGGCTACGCCACGTAGGCGTACTGCGGGTTTGCGTGGAGGAGGTGTACCTTTTCCACCAGCGGGTCTGATTTGTGCGCCCGCACATGTTTCCGGAGCAGGATGGGTCCGGGGCTGCCAGCCAGGTCGGAAGTGACGTTCCAGAAGCGGACTTCCTAAGGAAGACAAGGAGGCGCTCGTGCGGCGTTTGGTTAGTGGTGGTACACAGCAGGGACTGGATAGAGTGAAGGGCATCCGGGAGGACTTCCTGCCAGCGGGAAGTCGGGAGACTCCTAGACCATAGGGCCAGTAGGACGGTCTTCCAGACCGTGCCATTCTCCCTCTCCACCTGCCCGTTCCCCCGGGGGTTGTAGCTGGTCGTCCTGCTCGAGGCTATGCCCTTGCTGAGCAGGAATTGACGCAGTTCGTCGCTCATAAAGGAGGACCCCCTATCGCTGTGGATGTAGGCGGGGAAACCGAACAGAGTAAAGATGCTGCAGAGGGCTTTAATGACCGTGGCCGCGGTCATGTCGGGGCAGGGGATGGCGAAGGGGAAATGGGAGTATTTGTCAATGACGTTAAGAAAGTACGTGTTGCGATCGGTGGAGGGGAGGGGGCCTTTGAAATCCAAACTGAGGCGTTCAAAGGGACGGGAAGCCTTTATCAGGTGTGCTCTATCTGGCCTGAAAAAATGCGGTTTGTATTCTGCGCAGATTTGGCAGTTCCTGGTGACTGTTCTGACCTCCTCGACGGAGTACGGGAGGTTGCGGGCCTTTATGAAGTGATAGAAACGAGTGACTCCCGGGTGGCAGAGGTCCTCGTGGAGGGCTTGGAGACGGTCCACTTGTGCGTTGGTACATGTGCCGCGGGATAGGGCATCGGACGACTCGTTCAGCTTCCCCGGACGGTACAAGATCTCATAATTGTAGGTGGAGAGTTCGATCCTCCACCGCAAGATCTTGTCGTTTTTGATCTTGCCCCGCTGTGCATTATCGAACATGAAGGCCACCGACCATTGGTCAGTGAGGAGAGTGAATCTCCTACCGGCCAGGTAATGCCTCCAATGTCGCACAGCTTCTACTATGGCTTGGGCTTCCTTTTCCACTGAGGAGTGGCGGATTTCTGAGGCGTGGAGGGTCCGGGAGAAAAAGGCCACGGGTCTGCCCGCTTGGTTGAGCGTGGCCGCCAGAGCTACGTCAGATGCGTCGCTCTCGACTTGGAAGGGGAGGGACTCGTCGATGGCGCGCATCGTGGCCTTTGCAATATCCGCTTTGATGCGGCTGAAGGCCTGGCAAGCCTCTGTCGACAGGGGAAAGGTAGTGGACTGGATTAGTGGGCGGGCCTTGTCTGCGTATTGGGGAACCCACTGGGCGTAATAAGAAAAGAAGCCCAGGCAGCGTTTCAGGGCTTTGGCACAGTGGGGGAGAGGGAACTCCATGAGGGGGCGCATACGTTCAGGATCGGGGCCTATCACTCCATTACGCACTACGTAGCCCAAGATGGCGAGACGGTCGGTGCTAAACACGCATTTTTCCTCGTTGTATTATAGAATTATAGAATTATTATTATTATTATAGAATTATAGAATTTATAGTGCAGAAGGAGGCCATTCGGCCCATCGAGTCTGCACCGGCTCTTGGAAAGAGCACCCTACCCAAGGTCAGCACCTCCACCCTATCCCCATGACCCAGTAACCCCACCCAACACTAAGGGCAATTTTGGACACTAAGGGCAATTTATCATGGCCAATCCACCTAACCTACACATCTTTGGACTGTGGGAGGAAACCGGAGCACCCGGAGGAAACCCACGCACACACGGGGAGAACGTGCAGACAGTGACCCAAGCCGGAATCGAACCTGGGACCCTGGCGCTGTGAAGCAATTGTGCTATCCACAATGCTACCGTGCTGCCCTCGTAGGTGAGGTTGAGGGCGTTAGCGGTTTGGAGGAATTTGCGGAGGTTGGCGTCGTGGTCCTGCTGGTCGTGGCCGCAGATGGTGACGTTGTCGAGATACGGGAACGTGGCCCGTAAACCGTGCTGGTCAACCATTTGGTCCATCTCCCGTTGGAAGACCGAGACTCCGTTCGTGACGCCGAATGGAACCCTTAAAAAGTGGTATAGCCGCCCGTCTGCCTCGAAGGCTGTGTACTTGCGGTCACCGGGGCGAATGGGGAGCTGGTGGTAGGTGGACTTAAGGTCCACGGTGGAGAAAACCTTGTACTGTGCAATCCAATTGACCATGTCGGATATGCGGGGGAGAGGGTACGCGTCTAGTTGTGTGTACCTGTTGATGGTCTGACTGTAGTCTACGACCATCCTCTGCTTCTCCCCGGTCTTCACAACTACCACCTGGGATCTCCAGGGACTATTGCTGGCCTGGATGATGCCTTCCTTCAGCAGCCGCTAGACTTCGGACCGGATAAACGTCCAGTCCTGGGTGCTGTATCGTCTGCTCCTAGTGGCGACGGGCTTGCAATCCGGGGTGAGGTTCGCAAACAAGGACGGCGGTTCAACCTTGAGGGTCGCGAGGCCGCAGATAGTCAGTGGGGGTATAGGGCCGCCAAATTTGAATGTTAAGCTCTGGAGGTTGCATTGGAAATCCAACCCCAGGAGGGTGGGAGCGCAGAGGTGGGGGAGGACATACAGCCGGTAATTTTTGAACTCTCTCCCCTGCACCGTTAGGTTTGCGATGCAGAACCCTTGGAAGGTCTAATGCAGGTAGGGAATATACAGTGAATGGTAGAACCCTCAAGAGTATTGAAAGTCAAAGAGATCTAGGAGTACAGGTCCACAGGTCATTGAAAGGGGCAACACAGGTGGAGAAGGTAGTCAAGAAGGCATACGGCATGCTTGCCTTCATTGGCCGGGGCATTGAGTATAAGAATTGGCAAGTCATGTTGCAGCTGTATAGAACCTTAGTTAGGCCACACTTGGAGTATAGTGTTCAATTCTGGTCGCCACACTACCAGAAGGATGTGGAGGCTTTAGAGAGGGTGCAGAAGAGATTTACCAGAATGTTGCCTGGTTTGGAGGGCATTAGCTATGAGGAGCGATTGAATAAACTCGGTTTGTTCTCACTGGAACGAAGGAGGTTGAGGGGCGACCTGATAGAGGTCTACAAAATTATGAGGGGCATAGACCGAGTGGATAGTCAGAGGCTTTTCCCCAGGGTAGAGGGGTAAATTACTAGGGGGCATAGGTTTAAGGTGCGAGGGGCAAGGTTTAGAGTAGATGTACGAGGCAAGTTTTTTACGCAGAGGGTAGTGGGTGCCTGGAACTCGCTACCGGAGGAGGTGGTGGAAGCAGGGACGATAGTGACATTTAAGGGGCATCTTGACAAATACATGAATAGGATGGGAATAGAGGGATACGGACCCCGGAAGTGTAGAAGATTTTAGTTTAGTCGGGCAGCATGGTCGGCACGGGCTTGGAGGGCCGAAGGGCCTGTTCCTGTGCTGTACATTTCTTTGTTCTTTGTTCTTTGTTGTTCTTGTTCAACGGAGTGGGCCCCGCCGGCAGGAAAACTTTTTGGGTGCTTGGACGAATTACAAGGGAACAGCGTCTTACCGTGTCCGGATGAATAAAACTCTCCGTGCTCCCCGAGTCGATCAAACACGGCGTCTCGTGCCCGTTCACCAGCACCTTCGTCGTTGTTGTCTGGAGCGTCCGGGGCCGCGACTGGTCCAGGGTCACCGATGCCAATCGTGGTTGCTGCATCTGGTCATTGTCTTCAGGCAGCGTGGAGCCGTCCATGCTGGGGTCCTTGCCTGTCAGCCAAGATGGCGGCGTCCATGGATCACACGCGGTCGGGGGTGGACAAAATGGCCGCTCCCATGGATCGAACACGGTCAGGGGTGGACAAAATGGCCGCTCCCATGGATCGCACGCGGTCGGGGGTGGACAAAATGGCCGCTCCCATGGATCGCACACGGTCGGGGGTGGACAAAATGGCCGCTCCCATGGATCGCACGCGGCCCGCGGGTAACAAGATGGCGGCGCCCATCCCCCCCTCGTGGCGTCCGGGGTCCAAAATGGCGGCGCCTGTTGGCCGCACATGGGTCGCTGGGGGGGGGGGGGGTGAGTCCGTGGTTCCGTTTCTTCCCTGGAGATAGCGGTGACCCCCCCGGGACTGGCACACCGCTGCGTAGTGCCCCTTTTTGCCGCAGCTTTTACAGGTCGGCGAGCGGGCCGGGCAGCGCTGCCGGGGGTGTTTCGGCTGCCCGCAAAAATAGCAGCGGGCCCCCCCGGGTGGTCTGCGGTTCTGGCCGCGCAAGCTTGCGGAGGAGTGGGGGGTGGCGGGGGGACGATCGCGGCGGGGGTCCACGGAGCCCAAGGGGCTGTAGTGCGGTCAGGGGCGTAGGCGCGGGTGTTTTGGGAGGCCACGTCGAGGGAGGCCGCAAGGGCCCGTACCTCTGTGAGTCCGAGAGAGTCTTTTTCTCAAAGTCGCTGGCGAATTTGAGATGATGCCAAACATGCTACATAAGCTCCATGTGCTCATTCGCCGTTACAGCTGGGCAGTTGCAGCTTCTTCCCAGGATCAGTAGAGCATTGTAGAATTCGTCTAGCGATTCCCCGGGAATTTGTCGTCTCGTCGCGAGCTGATAGCGTGCATAGACCTGGTTGACGGGCCGAATGTCGGTCTCTCTCAGCAAGGTGATCGCCGCTGGGAAATCTTCCGCGTCCTCGATGAGTGAGTAGATTTCGGGACTCACCCTGGAATGTAGGACCTGCATCTTCTGGTCTTCTGTTGGTCTGCCGGGGGCCGTTCGGAGGTACCCCTCAAAGCACGCCAGCCAGTGTTTAAACGCTGCTTAGGGGCCGATTCGCAGGCACTCCGGGGCGATCCGGAGCTCCATGTTCCTTTTTAAGTCTGCTCAATAAATTGTGGCACCATCGATAACACACGAGGCGAGACGTAGAGAACTTAATCGAGGCTTATTGAGCAGACTTGTTCCCCAGCAGCTCAGTTCCCGTAACAGCCTCCCCGAGCAGGCGCCGGAATGTGGTGACTAGGGGCTTTTCACAGTAACTTCATTTGAAGCCTACTTGTGACAATAAGCGATTTTCATTTCATTTTCAGTTACAGAATGCGGCTGCTGGGAGAACCTGGGTTCCTATACCCCGCCTTTCTGGGTGGAGCCCAGTAGACGGCAGATCCAATCAGGACCCAGTATCTGTCCACCAATAGCCCCTCGGCATCATGGTGTACCGTATTACCCCTAATACATACCACCACAAGCTGAGTGATGTGAATTGTGGCAATTTAACTTTTGATGATTCTCAAATGAGTGGCTTAAAACAGAGAGAGATTTACTCAATCTTCCATTCAGTGATCATTTTTGGAGTTGAACAGTAAATGCAGAGCTTATTCGTCAGTGTGACTGGAGAATGGGGCACTGCCTATGATTCTAGATTATTTACCCAACAGGGGTGGCAAGGCGGCACAGTGGTTAGCACTGCTACCTCACAGCGCCAGGGACCCGGGTTCAATTCCGGCCTTGAGTCACTAACTGTGTGGAGTTTGCTCGTTCTCCCCGTGTGGGTTTCCTCCGGGTGCTCCGGTTTCCTCCCACAGTCCGCCTTGACACTCTGCCCCCTCGACACTCTGTCCCTCGACACTCTGTCCCCTCGACATTCTGCCCCCTCGACTCTCTGTCCCTCGACACTCTGTCCCTCGACACTCTGTCCCTCGACACTCTGCCCCCTCGACACTCTTCCCCCTCGACACTCTGTCCCTCGACACTCTGTCCCTCGACACTCTGTCCCTCGACACTCTGCCCCCTCGACACTCTGTCCCTCGACACTCTGTCCCTCGACACTCTGCCCCCTCGACACTCTGTCCCTCGACACTCTGTCCCTCGACACTCTGTCCCTCGACACTCTGTCCCTCGACACTCTGCCCCCTCGACACTCTGCCCCCTCGACACTCTGTCCCTCGACACTCTGTCCCTCGACACTCTGTCCCTCGACACTCTGCCCCGTCGACACTCTGCTCTGGATAGAGCGAGTAGAAGAAAAGTCACTAAACAATTTGCTGTAAGCTCAATTTGAAATCTTCCTGTGCGTATTAATATCAAGCTTATTAGTTACTAAAACAGCCAGAAATACTGAGGCTACAAGAGCGGTCAGGGACTGGGAATCGTACGGCGAGTAACTCTACTCCTGACTCCCCAAAGCTTGTCCACCATCTCCAAGGCACAAGTCAGGAGTGTGATGGAATACTCTCCACTTGCCTGGATGAGCGCAGCTCCAACAACACTCAAGAAGCTCAACACCATCCAGGACAAAGCAGCCCCGCTTGATTGGCACCCCATCCACAAACATTCACTCCCTTCACCACCGACGCACAGTGGCAGCCGTGTGTACCATCTACAAGATGCACTGCAGCAACTCACCAAGGTTCCCCAGACAACACCTTCCAAACCCACGACCACCACCATCTAGAAGGACAAGAGCAGCAGATACCTGGGAACCCCACCACCTGGAGGTTCCCCTCCACGTCACTCACCTCCCCCCCCCCCCGACTTGGAAATATATCGGCCGTTCCTTCACTGTCACTGGGGCAGAATCCTGGAACACCCTCCCTAACAGCACAGTGGGTGTACCTACACCTCAGGGACTGCAGCGGTTCGAGAAGGCAGTTTGCTGTTCCTAACCGTCAATCAAAGTGTCTGTCCACTAAGAACCCGGGCGAATGGGGGAATAATTTGCGTCTTGAGTTGGGAAGGAATTAATTTCCCCGACAGGAAATTAAATTAGAAAAGAACAGAGAATGAAACAGACAAAATTATACAGAATCCATAGTCAGCTCGGTGAAGGGAAATGGGTCTGTAAACAGGAGGCATCGATTCACCACACACACCCTCACACAAACCCTCACACACACCCTCACACAAACCCTCACACACACCCTCACACACACCCTCACACACACCCTCACACACACCCTCACAAACACACTCACACACACCCTCACACACACACCCTCACACTCACACACACACCCTCACACACACCCTCACACACACACCCTCACACACACACACCCTCACACACACACACCCTCACACACACACCCTCACACTCACACACACCCTCACACAAACCCTCACACACACCCTCACACAAACCCTCACACACACACCCTCACACACACACACCCTCACACACACACACCCTCACACACACACCCTCACACACACACACCCTCACACACACACACCCTCACACAAACCCTCACACACACCCTCACACAAACCCTCACACACACACCCTCACACACACCCTCACACACACCCTCACACAAACCCTCACACACACCCTCACACAAACCCTCACACACACACTCACACACACTCACACACACACACCCTCACAAACACACTCACACACACTCACACACACACCCTCACAAACACACTCACACACACCCTCACACACACACCCTCACACTCACACACACCCTCACACACACACCCTCACACTCACACACCCTCACAAACACACTCACACACACTCACACACACTCACACACACACACCCTCACAAACACACTCACACACACCCTCACACACACACACTCACACACACACACCCTCACAAACACACTCACACACACTCACACACACACCCTCACAAACACACTCACACACACCCTCACACTCACACCCTCAAACACACCCTCACACACACACCCTCACCCACATCCTCACACACACACCCTCACACACACACCCTCACACACACACCCTCACCCACATCCTCACACACACACCCTCACACACACACCCTCACACACACACACCCTCACACACACCCTCACACACATCCTCACACACACACCCTCACACACACCCTCACACACACACCCTCACACACACACCCTCACACACACACACACTCACACACACCCTCACACACGCACCCTCACACACACACTCACACACACCCTCACACACACACCCTCACACACACACCCTCACACACACACACACTCACACACAACCTCACACACACCCTCGCACTCACACCCTCAAACACACCCTCTCACACACCCTCACACACACACCCTCACACACACATTCTCACACACACACCCTCACACACACCCTCACACACACACCCTCACACACACACACTCACACACACCCTCACACACACCCTAACACACTCACTCACACACACCCTCACATACACACCCTCACACTCACACACACACCCTCACATACACACCCTCACAAACACACCCTCACATGGACACCCTCACACTCACACCCTCACACACACACCCTCAAAAACACACACCCTCACACACACACCCTCACACACAGACTCACACACACTTTCACACACACCCTCACACACATCCTCACACACACCCTCACACACACACCCTCACACACACCCTCACACAAAGACTCACACACACCATCACACACACCCTCACACACACCCTCACATACACACCCTCACACACACACCCTCACACACACACCCTCACACACACCCTCACACATACCCTCACACACACACTCACACACACCCTCACATACACACCCTCACATACACACCCTCACATGGACACCCTCACACTCACACCCTCACACACACACCCTCACACATAGACACACACCCTCACACACACCCTCAAACACACCCTCACACGCACACCCTCACACAAACCCTCACACACACCCACACACAACCCTCACACACACACTCACACACACACCCTCACACACAGACTCACACACACCCTCACACACACCCTCACACACACACCCTCACACACACCCTCACACACACACCCTCACACACACCCTCACACACTCACTCACACACACACTCACATACACACCCTCACAAACACACCCTCACATGGACACCCTCACACTCACACACACACCCTCACACACACACCCTCACACACACCCTCACACACACATTCACACACACCCTCGCATACACACCCTTACACACAAACACCCTCACACACACACCCTCACACACACCCTCACACACACACTCACACACACCCTCACACACACACCCTCACACACACCCTCACACAAACTCACACACACCCTCACACAAACACCCACACACGCCCTCACACACACCCTCACACACACACACCCTCACACACACTCATCACACACACCCTCACACACACCCTCACACACACCCTCACACTTAGCCTCACACACGCACCCTCATTCCCACTCTCACACACACACCTTCACACACACCCTCATACACCTGTACATACACACACTACTCCCACACACCCTCACACACACACCCTCACACACACCCTCACACGTACCCTCACACACACCCTCACACTCAACCTCACACATGCACCCTCATTCACACTCTCACACGCACACCTTCACACACACCCTCATACACCTTCACATACACACACTGCTCACACACATCCTCACACACACACCCTCACACACACCCTCACACACACACTCTCACTCACACTCTGACGCACAACTGCACACACACCCTCACACACACCCCCACACACATACCCTCACACACACCCTCACACACACCCTCACACACGCACCCTCATTGACACTCTCAAACACACCCTCACACACACACCCTCACACACACCCTCACACACACTCACCCTCAAACACATCCTCACACACACCCTCACACACACCCTCACACACACCCTCAAACACACCCTCACACACACCATCACACACACCCTCACACACAAACGCTCACACACAACGTCACACAAACACTCACACACACACCCTCACACAGACCCTCACATACACGCCCTCAAACACACCCTCACACACCCTCACACACACGCTCACACACACCTTCACACACTCACCCTCACACACACACCCTCTCACACACCCTCACACACACCCTCACACACACACCCTCACACACACCCTCACACACACACCCTCACACACACCCTCACACACACACCCTCACACACACCCTCACACACTCACTCACACACACACTCACATACACACCCTCACAAACACACCCTCACATGGACACCCTCACACTCACACACACACCCTCACACACACACCCTCACACACACCCTCACACACACACTCACACACACCCTCGCATACACACCCTTACACACAAACACCCTCACACACACACCCTCACACACACCCTCACACACACACTCACACACCCCCTCACACACACACCCTCACACACACCCTCACACAAACTCACACACACCCTCACACAAACACCCACACACGCCCTCACACACACCCTCACACACACACACCCTCACACACACTCATCACACACACCCTCACACACACCCTCACACACACCCTCACACTTAGCCTCACACACGCACCCTCATTCCCACTCTCTCACACACACCTTCACACATACCCTCATACACCTGTACATACACACACTACTCCCACACACCCTCACACACACACCCTCACACACACCCTCACACGTACCCTCACACACACCCTCACACTCAACCTCACACATGCACCCTCATTCACACTCTCACACGCACACCTTCACACACACCCTCATACACCTTCACATACACACACTGCTCACACACATCCTCACACACACACCCTCACACACACCCTCACACACACACTCTCACTCACACTCTGACGCACAACTGCACACACACCCTCACACACACCCCCACACACATACCCTCACACACACCCTCATACACACCCTCACACACGCACCCTCATTGACACTCTCAAACACACCCTCACACACACACCCTCACACACACCCTCACACACACCCTCACACACACTCACCCTCAAACACATCCTCACACACACCCTCACACACACCCTCACACACACCCTCAAACACACCCTCACACACACCATCACACACACCCTCACACACAAACGCTCACACACAACGTCACACAAACACTCACACACACACCCTCACACAGACCCTCACACACACGCCCTCAAACACACCCTCACACACCCTCACACACACGCTCACACACACCTTCACACACTCACCCTCACACACACACCCTCTCACACACCCTCACACACACCCTCACACACACATTCACACACACACACCCTCACACACAGTCTCACACACACTCACACACACACCTTCACTCACACCGTCACACACACCCTCAGACACACACTCCTCACACACACGCTGACACACACACCCTCACACACACGCTCACACACACCCTCACACACACCCTCACACTCAACCTCACACACACCTTCACACACTCACCCTCACACACACACCCTCTCACACACCCTCACACACACCCTCACACACACATTCACACACACACACCCTCACACACAGTCTCACACACACTCACACACACACCTTCACTCACACCGTCACACACACCCTCAGACACACACTCCTCACACACACCCTCACACACTCACTCACACACACACTCACATACACACCCTCACAAACACACCCTCACATGGACACCCTCACACTCACACACACACCCTCACACACACACCCTCACACACACCCTCACACACACACTCACACACACCCTCGCATACACACCCTTACACACAAACACCCTCACACACACACCCTCACACACACCCTCACACACACACTCACACAACCCCTCACACACACACCCTCACACACACCCTCACACAAACTCACACACACCCTCACACAAACACCCACACACGCCCTCACACACACCCTCACACACACACACCCTCACACACACTCATCACACACACCCTCACACACACCCTCACACACACCCTCACACTTAGCCTCACACACGCACCCTCATTCCCACTCTCACACACACACCTTCACACACACCCTCATACACCTGTACATACACACACTACTCCCACACACCCTCACACACACACCCTCACACACACCCTCACACGTACCCTCACACACACCCTCACACTCAACCTCACACATGCACCCTCATTCACACTCTCACACGCACACCTTCACACACACCCTCATACACCTTCACATACACACACTGCTCACACACATCCTCACACACACACCCTCACACACACCCTCACACACACACTCTCACTCACACTCTGACGCACAACTGCACACACACCCTCACACACACCCCCACACACATACCCTCACACACACCCTCACACACACCCTCACACACGCACCCTCATTGACACTCTCAAACACACCCTCACACACACACCCTCACACACACCCTCACACACACCCTCACACACACTCACCCTCAAACACATCCTCACACACACCCTCACACACACCCTCACACACACCCTCAAACACACCCTCACACACACCATCACACACACCCTCACACACAAACGCTCACACACAACGTCACACAAACACTCACACACACACCCTCACACAGACCCTCACACACACGCCCTCAAACACACCCTCACACACCCTCACACACACGCTCACACACACCTTCACACACTCACCCTCACACACACACCCTCTCACACACCCTCACACACACCCTCACACACACATTCACACACACACACCCTCACACACAGTCTCACACACACTCACACACACACCTTCACTCACACCGTCACACACACCCTCAGACACACACTCCTCACACACACGCTGACACACACACCCTCACACACACGCTCACACACACCCTCACACACACCCTCACACTCAACCTCACACACGCACCCTCACACATACACCCTCACACACACACCCACACCCACACTTTCACACACACCCTCACACACTCATTCACACACACACACACTCACACACACAGCCTCACACACTCACACACACCATCACTCACACCGTCACACACACCCTCAGACACACACACACTCCTCACACACATGCCCACACACACACCCTCACGCACACGCTCACACACACCCTCACACACACCCTCACACTCAACCTCACACACGCACCCTCATTCACACTCTCACACACACCCTCACACACACACCCTCACACACACCCTCATACACACTCACATACACAAACCCTCACACACACCCTCACACACAGACCCTCACACACACCATCACATGCACCCTCACACACACCCTCACACACACCCTCACACACACCCTCATACACACTCACATACACACCCTCACACACACCCTCACACACACCCTCACACTCAACCTCACACACGCACCCTCATTAACACTCTCACACACACCCTCTCACACACAGCCTCACACACACAGCCTCACACACACGCCCTCAATCACACCGTCACAGACACCCTCAGACACACACGCACTCCTCACACACTCGCTCACACACACACACCCTCACACACACCCTCATACACACTCACATACACAAACCCTCACACACACCCTGACACACAGACCCTCACACACACCATCACACGCACCCTCACACACAATCCCTCACAAACACACCCTCACACACACATCCTCATACAAACACTCAAATACACCCTCACACACACCCTCACACTCAACCTCACACACGCACACTCACACATACACCCTCACACATACACCCACACACAGCCTCACACACACCCTCACACACTCATTCACACACACACCCTCACACACACAGCCTCACACACTCACACACACACTCACCCTCACACACACCCTCACACACACCCTCACACACACCCTCACACACACACACACACACACACCCTCACACACACACCCTCACACACACATTCACACACACACTCACACACACACCCTTACACACAAACCCTCACATGGACACCCTCACACTCACACCCTCACCCACACACCCTCACACACACACCCTCACACACAACCTGAAACACACCCTCACACACACCCTCACACACAGACCCTCACACACACCATCAGACACACCCTCACGCACAAACGCTCACACACAACATCACACAAACACTCACACACACACCCTCACACAGACCCTCACACACACGCCCTCACACACACCCTCACTCACCCTCACCCTCAAACACACCCTCACACACACATTCACACACACACACCCTCACACACACAGTCTCACACACACTCACACACACACCCTCACTCACACCGTCACACACACCCTCAGGCACACACACACTCCTCACACACACGCTCACACACACACCCTCACAAACACGCTCACACACACCCTCACACACACCCTCACACTCAAACTCACACACGCACCCTCACACATTCACCCTCACACACACACCCACACACACACCCTCACACATACACCCTCACACACACACCCACACACCCTCACACCCACTCCTCACACACACGCTCGCACACACATCCTCACGCACACGCTCACACACACCCTCACACACACCCTCACACTCAACCTCACACACGCACCCTCATTCACACTCTCACTCACACCCTCACACACACACCCTCACACACACCCTCATACACACTCACATACACAAACCCTCACACACAGACCCTCACACACACCCTCACACACACACCCTCACACACACTCACCCTCAAACACACCGTCACACACACATTCACACACACACACCCTCACACACACAGTCTCACACACACTCACACACACCCTCACTCACACCATCACACACACCCTCAGACACACACATACTCCTCACACACACGCTCACACACACACCCTCACACACTCCCTCACACTCAACCTCACACACGCACCCTCACACATACACCCTCACACACACACCCACACACACACCCTCACACATACACCCTCACACACACACACCCACACACACCCTCACACACACCCTCACACACTCATTCACACACACACTCCTCACACACACGCTCGCACACACACCCTCACGCACACGCTCACACACACCCTCACACACACCCTCACACTCAACCTCACACACGCACCCTCACTCACACTCTCACTCACACCCTCACACACACACCCTCACACACACCCTCATACACACTCACATACACAAACCCTCACACACACCTTCACACACAGACCCTCACACACACCATCACACGCACCCTCACACACAATCCCTCACAAACACACCCTCACACACACATCCTCATACAAACACTCACATACACACCCTCACACACACTCTCACACACACCCTCACACACACCCTCACACACACACCCTCACACACACCCGCACACATACCCTCACACTCACCCTCACACACGCACCCTCATTGACACTCTCACACACACCCTCACACACACACCCTCACACACACACCCTCACATACACCCTCACAGTCAACCTCACACACACACCCTCACACACACACCCTCACACACACCCTAACACACACCCTCACACTCACCCTCACACACGTACCCTCATTGACACTCTCACACACACCCTCACACACACACCCTCACATACACCCTCATACACTCTCACATACACATCCCCTCACAAATACCCTCACACACACCCTAACACACAGACCCTCACACACACCATCACACTAACCCTCACACACAAACCCTCACACACACACATCCTCACACACACACCCTCACATACACCCTCACAGTCAACCTCACACACACACCCTCACACACACACCCTCACACACACCCTAACACACACCCTCACACTCACCCTCACACACGTACCCTCATTGACACTCTCACACACACCCTCACACACACACCCTCACATACACCCTCATACACTCTCACATACACATCCCCTCACAAATACCCTCACACACACCCTAACACACAGACCCTCACACACACCATCACACTAACCCTCACACACAAACCCTCACACACACATCCTCATACAAACACTCACATACACAGCCTCACACACACATCCTCTCACACACCGGGCGTCATTCTCCGCCGGCGGGAGTCTCCGTTCTGCCGGCACCGGGGGGTTTCCCGACGGTGTGGGGCTGCCCCACAACGGGAAACCCCATTGACCGGCCGGTGTTACGGAGACTCCCGCTGGCCGGTCGGGGCAGAAATGTGGCGGGGCGGGGAGGAGAATTTCGCCCATCGTCACACACACCCTCACACACACACCCTCACACACACCCTCACACACACCCTCACACACACACCCTCACACACACCCTCACACACACACCCTCACACACACACCCTCACACACACCCTCACACACACCCTCACACACACACCCTCATACACACCATCACACTAACAGTCACACACAAACCCTCACACACACATCCTCATATAAACACTCACATACACACCCTCACACACACACCCTCACACACACCCACACACTCTCACACACACACCCTCACACACACCCACACACTCACACACACACACACTCACACACACCCACACACTCTCACACACACACCCTCACACACACCCACACACACACCTTCACACACACCCTCACACACACACCCTCACACACACCTTCACACACACCCTCACACACACACACACCCTCACACACACTCTCACACACACACCCTCACACACACACACACCCTCACACACACACACTCACACACACACACACCCTCACACACGCACACACTCACACACACACACTCACACACACCCTCACGCACACACACACACACCCACACACACACCTTCACACACACCCTCACACATACACCTTCACATATATACCCTCACACACAACCTGACGCACACACCCTCACACACACACCCTCACACACACCCACCCACACACACCCTCACACACACACCCACACACGCACACCCTCACACACACTCACCCTCCCACACACACCCTCACACACACACCCACACACGCACACCCTCACACACACCCTCACACACACCCTCATACAGGCAGCCTCATACGCACACCCCCTCATACACACAACCTCACACACACACACCCTCACACACACACTCACACACACCCTCATACACACACCCTCACACACACACCATCACACTCCCACTCTCATACAGACACCCTCACACACACACCCTCACACACACCCTCTCACACACACCCTCATACACACACACCCTCACACACACACCCTCATACACACACACACACTCACACACACACCCTCACACACACACAGCTTCACACACACACCCTCATACCCACACCCTCACACACACCCTCACACACACACCCTCATACACACACACCCTCACACACACACCCTCAACACACACCCTCATACACACACCTTCATACACACGCCCTCACACACACAGCCTCATACACACACCCTCACACACACCCTCATACACACACCCTCATACACACACCCTCACACACACCCTCACACCTACACACCCTCACACACACCCTCACACACACACCCTCACACACACACCCTCACACACACCCTCACACACACCCTCACACACACACCCTCATACACACCATCACACTAACAGTCACACACAAACCCTCACACACACATCCTCATATAAACACTCACATACACACCCTCACACACACACCCTCACACACACCCACACACTCTCACACACACACCCTCACACACACCCACACACTCACACACACACACACTCACACACACCCACACACTCTCACACACACACCCTCACACACACCCACACACACACCTTCACACACACCCTCACACACACACCCTCACACACACCTTCACACACACCCTCACACACACACACACCCTCACACACACTCTCACACACACACCCTCACACACACACACACACCCTCACACACACACACTCACACACACACACACCCTCACACACGCACACACTCACACACACACACTCACACACACCCTCACGCACACACACACACACCCACACACACACCTTCACACACACCCTCACACATACACCTTCACATATATACCCTCACACACAACCTGACGCACACACCCTCACACACACACCCTCACACACACCCACCCACACACACCCTCACACACACACCCACACACGCACACCCTCACACACACTCACCCTCCCACACACACCCTCACACACACACCCACACACGCACACCCTCACACACACCCTCACACACACCCTCATACAGGCAGCCTCATACGCACACCCCCTCATACACACAACCTCACACACACACACCCTCACACACACACTCACACACACCCTCATACACACACCCTCACACACACACCATCACACTCCCACTCTCATACAGACACCCTCACACACACACCCTCACACACACCCTCTCACACACACCCTCATACACACACACCCTCACACACACACCCTCATACACACACACACACTCACACACACACCCTCACACACACACAGCTTCACACACACACCCTCATACCCACACCCTCACACACACCCTCACACACACACCCTCATACACACACACCCTCACACACACACCCTCAACACACACCCTCATACACACACCTTCATACACACGCCCTCACACACACAGCCTCATACACACACCCTCACACACACCCTCATACACACACCCTCATACACACACCCTCACACACACCCTCACACCTACACACCCTCACACACACCCTCACACCTACACACCCTCACACACACACTCTCACACACACACCCTCACACACACACCCTCACACACACCCTCACACCTACACACCCTCACACACACACTCTCACACACACACCCTCACACACACAGCTTCACACACACACCCTCATACCCACACCCTCACACACACACCCTCACACACACACACCCTCACACACACCCTCACATACACACCCTCATACACCCTCACTCACACACCCTCACACACACATCCTCACACACACACACCCTCACACACACATCCTCACACACACCCTCACATTCTGTTATGGGCCAGGCTTTAAAAACTCCATAGTGTATTATGGAGTTCACCTGACCTATAATGTTTTGTTGAATTTGGCTAGGATGAGCACAGGAGCCTTACCTTGAGGTGTGATTCAACAGTCTTCCTAGACACTTTAATCAAAATAAGCTTTATTCTAAGAACTTAGTTAACATTTCAAAATAACCAGAGAGCAAGAAGTTTTATCAATTACAAACATAAAGATACCCCACAGCTACACTAATCTATGTGTAACGCTTAATGAATTCCCCCTTAACTGTTCCAATTCAAAAACAAAATCCCATAAACCAAAACCCCTTTTTAAGGGTGTGGCCCAGCACTCTGTATTCTCACTGGCTTTTCCTGAGATTCTGACCCTGTCTCACCAGCAGGTTTAAACCCTTCCGGAAAGCAAACTATATTTAAAACCACCACCAAGGTGATTTTTACTGGAACAGATATTTTAAATGAAAATAGATAGACAGGCCGAAACGCTTCTGTTCTCTGTCTGAGTCCACAGCAGCCAAATGTGAAAGTGAAACCAAAAACAGCTCCCAGAGCCACAGCCCAGCTCCACCCACACAATGACATCACTGAAGTCATGTGATAAGACAAAACTCCTAAAGGGACACTCCCATGACAATTCACTCACACACATCCTCCCTCACACACACCCTCACATACACCCTCACACACATTCACTCAAACACACCCTCAGTCACGCACACACCCTCACACACACACGCACATTCACTTTCACTCAAACACACACCTTTGCACACATGCATTCACCCAAACACACACTCATACACACCCATTCACGTAAACACATCCTCACACTAACCTCACACTCACCTACGCGCACACACACATTCACTCAAACACACTCTCACTCACAAATACACACTCACTCACACACAACTTCATACACACCCTCACACACAAACATTCACTCAAACACACCCTCACTCACAAATACACATTCACTCAAATGTAAAAAGGGGCTGTTTAGCACAGGGCTAAATCGCAGGTTTTGAAAGCAGACCAAGGCAGGCCAGCAGCACGGTTCAATTCCCGTACCAGCCTCCCCGAACAGGTGCCGGAATGTGGCGACTAGGGTCTTTTCACAGTAACTTCATTTGAAGCCTAATTGTGACAATAAGCGATTTTCATTTCACCCTCATACACATACACACACACACACACCCTCACACACACCCTCACACTCACACACCCTCACACACACACCCTAACACACACCCTCACACACACAGCCTCATACACACACACTCTCATACACACACACCCTCACTCACACACACACCCTCACACACACACCCTCACACACACACACCCTCACACACACACACCCTCACACACACACCCTCATACACACATACCCTCACACACACACCCTAACACACACCCTCACACACACAGCCTCATACACACACACCCTCACACACACACCCTCATACACACACCCTCACTCACACACACACACACACCCTCACACACACACCCTCACACACACACCCTCATACACACACACCCTCACACACACCCTCACACACACACACCTTTACTCACACACCCTCACACACACACACCCTCACACACACACCCTCACACACACCCTCACACACACACACCCTTACTCACACACCCTCACACACACACACCCTCACACACACAGCCTCACACACACCCTCACACACACACACCCTTACTCACACACCCTCATACACACATACCCTCACACACACACCCTCACACACACAGCCTCATACACACACAGCCTCACACACACACTCTCATACACACACACCCTCACTCACACACCCTCATACACACACCCTCACTCACACACACACACCCTCACACACACACCCTCACACACACACACCCTCACACACACCCTTACACAAACACCCTCATACACACACACCATCACACACACACCCTCACACACACACCCTCACACACACCCTCACACACAAACACCCTTACTCACACACCCTCATACACACACACCCTCATACACACACACCCTCATACACACCCTCACAAACACACACCCTCAAACACACCCTCACACACACACACCCTCACACACACACCCTCACACACACCCTCACACACACACACCCTTACTCACACACCCTCACACACACACACCCTCACACACACACCCTCACACACACCCTCACACACACACACCCTTACTCACACACACACACACCCTCGTACACACACCCTCACACACACACACCCTTACTCACACACACATTTACTCAAACACACACTCAAAATGTTCCGTTCTCAAGCAGGAGCCACCTCGTGCACGTCTTGCCCACTACAGTACACCCCGGGGTTTCAGTTCCTGGAGTGGGTTCCAGTTTCTGGAGAGGGTTCCAGATCCTGGAGTGGGTTCAGATCCTGGAGTGGGTTCCAGATCCTGGAGTGGGTTCCAGTTTCTGGAGTGGGTTCCAGATCCTGGAGTGAGTTCCCGTTCCTGGAGTGGGTTCAGATCCTGGAGTGGGTTCAGATCCTGGAGTGGGTTCAGATCCTGGAGTGGGTTCCAGTTTCTGGAGTGGGTTCCAGATCCTGGAGTGGGGTTCAGATCCTGGAGTGGGTTCCAGATCGTGGAGTGGGTTCAGATCCTGGAGTGGGTTCCTAGAACATAGAACATTACAGCGCAGTACAGGCCCTTCGGCCCTCGATGTTGCGCCGACCTGTGAAACCACTCTAAAGCCCATCTACACTATTCCCTTATCGTCCATACGTCTATCCAATGACCATTTGAATACCCTTAGTGTTGGCGAGTCCACTACTGTTGCAGGCAGGGCATTCCACGCCCTTACTACTCTCTGAGTAAAGAACCTACCTCTGACATCTGTCTTTTTTCTATCTCCCCTCAATTTAAAGCTATGTCACCTCGTGCTAGACCTCACCATCCGAGGAAAAAGGCTCTCACTGTCCACCCTATCCAATCCTCTGATCATCGTGTATGTCTCATTTCAGTCACCTCTTCAACTTCTTCTCTCTAACGAAAACAGCCTCAAGTCCCTCAGCCTTCCCTCATAAGATCTTCCCTCCATACCAGGCAACATCCTGATAAATCTTCTCTGCACCCTTTCCAATGCTTCCACATCCTTCCTATAATCCGGCGACCAGAATTGCACGCAATACTCCAAATGCGGCCGCACCAGAGTTTTGTACAGCTGCAACATGACCTCATGGCTCCGAAACTCAATCCCTCTACCAATAAAAGCTAACACACCGTACGCCTTCTTAACAACCCTCTCAACCTGAGTGGCAACTTTCAGGGATCTATGTACATGGACACCGAGATCTCTCTGCTCATCCACACTACCAAGAATCTTACCATTAGCCCAACAGCAGTGGCCCCAAAACAGATCCTTGTGGTACACCACTAGTAACTGGACTCCAGGCTGAACATTTCCCATCAACCACCACTCTCTGTCTTCTTACAGCTAGCCAATTTCTGATACAAACTGCGAGGTCACCCTGAATCCCATGCCTCCGTATTTTCTGCAATAACCTACCATGGGGAACCTTATCAAATGCTTTACTGAAATCCATATACACCACATCAACTGCTTTACCCTCGTCCACCTGTTTGGTCACCTTCTCAAAGAACTCAATAAGATTTGTGAGGCACGACCTACCCTTCACAAAACCGTGTTGACTATCTCCAATCAAATGATTCCTTTCCAGATGATTATACATCCTATCTCTTATAAACCTTTCCAAGATTTGCCCACAACAGAAGTAAGGCTCACTGATCTATAGTTACCGGGGTTGTCTCTACTCCCCTTCTTGAACAAGGGAACAACATTTGCTATCTTCCAGTCTTCTGGCACTAGTCCTGTAGACAATGATGACATAAAGATCAAAGCCAAAGGCTCAGCAATCTCCTCCCTAGCTTCCCAGAAAATCCTAGGATAAATCCCATCCGGCCCAGGGGACTTATCTTTTTTCACACTTTCCAGAATTGCTAACACTTCTTCCTTATGAACCTCTAGCCCTTCTAGTCTAGAAGCCTGAATCTCAGTATTCTCCTCGACAATTGTGTGAATACTGACGAAAAATATGCATTTAGCACCTCTCTTATCTCCTCGGACTCCACGCACAACTTCCCGCTACTGTCCTTGACTGGCCCTACTCTTACCCTAGTCATTCTTTTATTCCTGACATATCGATAGAAAGCTTTAGGGTTATCCTTGATCCTACCTGCAAAAGACTTCTCATGTCCCCTCCTGACTCTTCTTAGCTCTCTCTTTAGGTCTTTCCTAGCTAACATGTAACTCTCGAGCGCCCTAACTGAACCTTCACGTCTCATCTTTACATAAGTCTCCTTCTTCCTCTTGACAAGTGTTTTGACTGCTTTAGTAAACCACGGTTCCCTCTCTCGACCACTTCCTCCCTGCCTGACAGGTACATACTTATCAAGGACACGCAGTAGCTGTTCCTTGAACAAGCTCCACATTTCCATTGTGCCCATCCCCTGCAGTTTTCCTCTCCATCCGATGTATCCTAGGTCTTGCCTCATCGCATCATAATTGCCTTTCCCCCAGCTATAACTCTTGCCCTGCGGTATATACCTATCCCTTTCCATCACTAAAGTAAACGTAATCGAATTGCGGTCACTATCACCAAAGTGCTCACCTACCTCCAAATCTAACACCTGTCCTGGTTCATTACCCAGTACCAAATCCAATGTGGCCTTGCCTCCCATTGGCCTATCTACATACTGTGTCAGGAAACCCTCCTGCACACATTGGACAAAAATGGACCCTTCTAATGTACTCGAACTATAGCGCTTCCAGTTAATATTTGGAAAGTTAAAGTCCCCCATAACAACTACCCTGTTGCTTTCGCTCCTATCCAGAATCATCTTTGCAATCCTTTCCTCTACATCTCTGGAACTTTTCAGAGGCCTATAGAAAACTCCTAACAGGGTGACCTCTCCTTCCCTGTTTCTAACCTCAGCCCATACTACCTCAGTAGATGAGTCCTCATCAAACGTCCTTTCTGCCACCGTAATACTGTCCTTGACTAACAATGCCACCCCTCCCCCTCTTTTACCACCTTCCCTGAGCTTACTGAAATATCTAAACCCTGGAACCTGCAACAACCATTCCTGTCCCTGCTCTATCCATGTCTCCGAAATGGCCACAACATCGAAGTCCCAGGTGCCAACTCATGCCGCAAGTTCACCCACCTTATTCCGGATGCTCCTGGCATTGAAGAAGACACACTTTAAACCACCTTCCTGCCTGCCGGTACACTCCTGCAACTTTGAAATCTTACTCATGACCTCACTACTCTCAACCTCCTGTATACTGGAGCTACAATTCAGGTTCCCAAGCCCCTGTTGGTGCCTATGTGGACCACGACTTGGGGCTGCTCCCCCTCCCCCTTAAGGATCCCGAAAACACGGTCCGAGACATCACGGACCCTGGCACCTGGGAGGCAACACACCAACCGCGAGTCTCTCTCGTTCCCATAGAATCTCCTATCTATCCCCCTAACTATGGAGTCTCCAATGACTAATGCTCTACTCCTCTCCCCCTTCCCCTCTGAGCAACAGGGACAGAGTCTGTGCCAGATACCTGTACCCCATGTCTTACCCCTGGTAAGTCATCCCCCCAAACAGTATCCAAAGCGGTATACTTGTTACTAAGGGGAACGACCACAGGGGATCCCTGTACTGACTGCTTCCTCCCAGCCCCTCTCACCATCACCCATCTATCTTTATTCTTCGGAGTAACTACATCCCAGAAGCTACTATCTATGACCACATTTGCCTCCCGAATGATCCGAAGTTCATCCAGCTCCAGCTCCAATTCCCTCTGTGGCTTCGAGCTGAAGATAGGTGCACTTCCCACAGGTGAAATCAGCAGAGACACTGACGGCGTCCCTCACCTCAAACATTCTGCAGGAGGAACATTGCACTGCCTTCCCTGTCATCCCGTCTAGAGAAAACAAGAAAAAGAAAGGAAGAGCTTCCCTGATATTCACTCAACCCCTTAGGTTAGAGGAGGTGGAAGGGTGGGGGAGACTACAAGTGTAGTGTCTCGGGTTTAGCAACCGCCCAACTTATGTACAGGTACGAAGTGGAGTGGGTCCAGATCCTGGAGTGGGTTCCAGTTCATGGAGTGGGTCCAGATCCTGGAGTGGGTTCCAGTTCATGGAGTGGGTCCAGATCCTGGAGTGGGTTCAGATCCAGGAGTGGGTTCCAGTTCATGGAGTGGGTCCAGATCCTGGAGTGGGTTCAAGTTCCTGGAGTGGGTTCAGATCCAGGAGTGGGTTCCAGTTCATGGAGTGGGTTCAGATCCTGGAGTGGGTTCCAGATCCCAGAGTCATTTTCCTGATCCTGGAGTAGGTTCAGATCCTGGAGTCGGTTTCAGATTCTGGAGTGGGTTCCAGTTCCAAGAGTAGGTTCCAGTTCCTGGAGTGGTTCCAGTTCCTGGAGTGGGTTCCAGATCCTGTAGTGAGTTCCAGACCTTAGAGTGGGTTCCAGATCCTGGAGTGAGTTCCAGACCTTGGAGTGGGTTCCAGTTCCTGGAGTGGGTTCCAGTTCATGGAGTGGGTTCCAGTTCCTGGAGTGGGTTCAGATCCTGGAGTGGGTTCCAGTTCCTGGAGTGATTTCCAGTTCATGGAGTGGGTTCCAGTTCCTGGAGTGGTTCCAGTTCCTGGAGTGGGTTCCAGATCCTGTAGTGAGTTCCAGACCTTGGAGTGGGTTCCAGTTCCTGGAGTGGGTTCCAGTTCCTGGAGTGGGTTCCAGTTCATGGAGTGGGTTCCAGTTCCTGGAGTGGGTTCAGATCCTGGAGTGGGTTCCAGTTCCTGGAGTGGGTTCCAGTTCATGGAGTGGGTTCCAGATCCTGTAGTGAGTTCCAGTTCCTGGAGTGGGTTCCAGTTCCTGGAGTGGGTTCAGATCCTGGAGTGGGTTCCAGTTCCTGGAGTGGGTTCCAGTTCATGGAGTGGGTTCAGATCCTGGAGTGGGTTCCAGTTCATGGAGTGGGTTCAGATCCTGGAGTGGGTTCCAGTTCCTGGAGTGGGTTCCAGTTCCTGGAGTGGGTTCCAGTTCATGGAGTGGGTCCAGATCCTGGAGTGGGTTCCAGTTCATGGAGTGGGTTCAGATCCTGGAGTGGGTTCCAGTTCCTGGAGTGGGTTCCAGTTCCTGGAGTGGGTTCCAGTTCATGGAGTGGGTTCAGATCCTGGAGTGAGTTCCAGTTCCTGGAGTGGGTTCCAGTTCCTGGAGTGGGTTCCAGTTCCTGGAGTGGGTTCCAGTTCATGGAGTGGGTTCAGATCCTGGAGTGAGTTCCAGTTCCTGGAGTGGGTTCCAGTTCCTGGAGTGGGTTCCAGTTCATGGAGTGGGTTCAGATTCTGGAGTGGGTTCCAGTTCATGAAGTGGGTTCCAGATCCTGGAGTGAGTTCCAGACCTTGGAGTGGGTTCCAGTTCCTGGAGTGGGTTCCAGTTCATGGAGTGTGTTCCAGTTCCTGGAGTGGGTTCCAGTTCCTGGAGTGGGTTCAGATCCTGGAGTGGGTTCCAGTTCATGAAGTGGGTTCCAGATCCTGGAGTGAATTCCAGACCTTGGAGTGGGTTCCAGTTCCTGGAGTGGGTTCCAGTTCATGGAGTGGGTTCCAGTTCCTGGAGTGGGTTCCAGTTCATGGAGTGGGTTCAGATCCTGGAGTGGGTTCCAGTTCATGGAGTGGGTTCAGATCCTGGAGTGGGTTCCAGTTCCTGGAGTGGGTTCCAGTTCCTGGAGTGGGTTCCAGTTCATGGAGTGGGTCCAGATCCTGGAGTGGGTTCCAGTTCATGGAGTGGGTTCAGATCCTGGAGTGGGTTCCAGTTCCTGGAGTGGGTTCCAGTTCCTGGAGCGGGTTCCAGTTCATGGAGTGGGTTCAGATCCTGGAGTGAGTTCCAGTTCCTGGAGTGGGTTCCAGTTCCTGGAGTGGGTTCCAGTTCATGGAGTGGGTTCAGATTCTGGAGTGAGTTCCAGTTCCTGGAGTGGGTTCCAGTTCCTGGAGTGGGTTCCAGTTCATGGAGTGGGTTCCAGTTCATGGAGTGGGTTCAGATTCTGGAGTGGGTTCTGTAGCCACCTGGGTTGGCCACTTTCCGACTGAAAATGGAGAACCGCAAAGACTACAGGGAAATTCAGCCAACACAGGCAAAAGCTAGCAAGTGCAGAAATCCTGTGTATTAGAACTTGCAAAAACCAGACAGCACTGAAACCAGCAGCCATCTGCATATTAATGAGCGATCCCCGGGAACAATCGAAACATTTAAGGTGAATAAGGCCAAGCCAGACTCCTCGGCGCCAGCAGGAGCCAAGACAAAGGAAGACCGACGGACACTCAGGGACCACCGATCAGGGAACAGCTCCAGTATTGGAGAAATCGATCCAAGTGATCGGAAAGTAGTCCAATCACTTGGAACCAGGTACGGGGTCTGTCCTGAAGGGCGGGAAGCCCCTGGGGACTATAACGTAAAGCCCCCAAGTTCAAATCGTCCTTCTTGGCAGGGTCACTCAGCAGCGAATCAACCCTTGACAGTGACCTGCCTAGCTGCCGCACCAACCAAGTAAGTCTCCAGTCAACGCTCGCTACGAGATAGGCGCTCCTAACTACCAGTCCATACCAGCTTTTGAATCCTGCAGACTCAGGACCTGAACGAAAGGCCATTTGTTCCCCTGACCTGGCGGGCCAGTCCGAAGCTAAGTATAGGCCTTTTAGTGATAGAGAATAGTCTAGAAAGTAGAGTTTATGCATGAGTAGTGATTTACTGTGTATAATAAATGTGTTTTGATTTGAATCTTACTAATTGGTGTGTTGAGTTATTGATCAGTACTTGAACGTCAACCTCGTGGCGGTATCATAAAGATACCTGGCGACTCTAGGGCAGCACGGTAGCATTGTGGATAGCACAAATGCTTCACAGCTCCAGGGTCCCAGGTTCGATTCCGGCTTGGGTCACTGTCTGTGCGGAGTCTGCACATCCTCCCCGTGTATGCGTGGGTTTCCTCCGGGTGCTCCGGTTTCCTCCCACACTCCAAAGATGTGTGGGTTAGGTGGATTGGCCATGCTAAAATTGCCCATAGTGTCCAAAATTGCCCTTAGTGTTGGGTGGGGTTACTGGGTTATGGGGATAGGGTGGAGGTGTGGACCTTGGGTGGGGTGCTCTTTCCAAGAGCCGGTGCTAACTCGATGGGCCGAATGGCCTACTTCTGCACTGTAAATTCTATGATTCTATGATTCTATGAAACGTTATAGAAACAGAGCAAATTAAGTAAAGTTACAACGGGCAACATTTAAGAGCCAACCAAAAGTTAGCAACAGTTCAGATCTTAGAGTTGGTTCCAGATCCTGGAGTAGGTTTCCGTTCCTGGAGTGGGTTCCAGTTGCTGGAATGGGTTCCAGTTCCTGGAGTGGGTTCAGATCCTGGAGTGGGTTCCAGTTCCTGGAGTGGGTTCAGATCCTGGAGTGGTTTCCAGTTCCTGGAGTGAGTTCCAGTTCCTGGAGTGGGTTCCAGTTCCTGGAGTGGGTTCCAGTTGCTGGAGTGGGTTCCAGTTCCTGGAGTGGGTTCAGATCCTGGAGTGGGTTCCAGTTCATGAAGTGGGTTCCAGATCCTGGAGTGAGTTCCAGACCTTGGAGTGGGTTCCAGTTCATGGAGTGGGTTCCAGTTCATGGAGTGGGTTCAGATCCTGGAGTGGGTTCCAGTTCATGGAGTGGGTTCAGATCCTGGAGTGGGTTCCAGTTCCTGGAGTGGGTTCCAGTTCCTGGAGTGGGTTCCAGTTCATGGAGTGGGTTCAGATCCTGGAGTGGGTTCCAGTTCATGGAGTGGGTTCAGATCCTGGAGTGGGTTCCAGTTCCTGGAGTGGGTTCCAGTTCCTGGAGTGGGTTCCAGTTCATGGAGTGGGTCCAGATCCTGGAGTGGGTTCCAGTTCATGGAGTGGGTTCAGATCCTGGAGTGAGTTCCAGTTCCTGGAGTGGGTTCCAGTTCCTGGAGTGGGTTCCAGTTCATGGAGTGGGTTCCAGTTCATGGAGTGGGTTCAGATTCTGGAGTGGGTTCTGTAGCCACCTGGGTTGGCCACTTCCCGACTGAAAATGGAGAACCGCAAAGACTACAGGGAAATTCAGCCAACACAGGCAAAAACTAGCAAGTGCAGAAATCCTGTGTATTAGAACTTGCAAAAACCAGACAGCACTGAAACCAGCAGCCATCTGCATATTAATGAGCGATCCCCGGGAACAATCGAAACATTTAAGGTGAATAAGGCCAAGCCAGACTCCTCGGCGCCAGCAGGAGCCAAGACAAAGGAAGACCGACGGACACTCAGGGACCACCGATCAGGGAACAGCTCCAGTATTGGAGAAATCGATCCAAGTGATCAGAACTTAGTCCAATCACTTGGAACCAGGTACGGGGTCCGCCCCGAAGGGCGGGAAGCCCCTGGGGACTATAAAGTAAAGCCCCCAAGTTCAAATTGTCCTTCTTGGCAGGGTCACTCAGCAGCGAATCAACCCTTGACAGTGACCTGCCCAGCTGCCGCACCAACCAAGTAAGTCTCCAGTCAACGCTTGCTACGAGATAGGCGCTCCTAACTACCAGTCCATACCAGCTTTTGAATCCTGCAGACTCAGGACCTGAACGAAAGGCCATTTGTTCCCCTGACCTGGTGGGCCAGTTCCGAAGCTAAGTATAGGCCTTTTAGTGATAGAGAATAGTCTAGAAAGTAGAGTTTATGCATGAGTAGTGATTTACTGTGTATAATAAATGTGTTTTGATTTGAATCTTACTAATTGGTGTGTTGAGTTATTGATCAGTACTTGAACTTCAACCTCGTGGCGGTATCATAAAGATACCTGGCGACTCTAGGGCAGCACGGTAGCATTGTGGATAACACAAATGCTTCACAGCTCCAGGGTCCCAGGTTCGATTCCGGCTTGGGTCACTGTCTGTGCGGAGTCTGCACATCCTCCCCGTGTATGCGTGGGTTTCCTCCGGGTGCTCCGGTTTCCTCCCACACTCCAAAGATGTGTGGGTTAGGTGGATTGGCCATGCTAAAATTGCCCATAGTGTCCAAAATTGCCCTGAGTGTTGGGTGGGGTTACTGGGTTATGGGGATAGGGTGGAGGTGTGGACCTTGGGTGGGGTGCTCTTTCCAAGAGCCGGTGCTGACTCGATGGGCCGAATGGCCTACTTCTGCACTGTAAATTCTATGATTCTATGATTCTATGAAACGTTATAGAAACAGAGCAAATTAAGTAAAGTTACAACGGGCAACATTTAAGAGCCAACCAAAAGTTAGCAACAGTTCAGATCTTAGAGTTGGTTCCAGATCCTGGAGTAGGTTTCCGTTCCTGGAGTGGGTTCCAGTTGCTGGAATGGGTTCCAGTTCCTGGAGTGGGTTCAGATCCTGGAGTGGGTTCCAGTTCCTGAAGTGGGTTCAGATCCTGGAGTGGTTTCCAGTTCCTGGAGTGGGTTCCAGTTCCTGGAGTGGGTTCCAGTTGCTGGAGTGGGTTCCAGTTCCTGGAGTGGGTTCAGATCCTGGAGTTGGTTCCAGTTCATGAAGTGGGTTCCAGATCCTGGAGTCGGTTCAAGATTCTGGAGCGGGTTCCAGACCTTGGAGTGGGTTCCAGTTCCAAGAGTAGGTTCCAGTTCCTGGAGTGGGTTCAGATCCTGGAGTGGGTACCAGTTCATGGAGTGGGTCCAGATCCTGGAGTGAGTTCCAGTTCCTGGAGTGGGTTCCAGTTCCTGGAGTGGGTTCCAGATCCTAGAGTGGGTTCCAGTTCCTGAAGTGGGTTCCAGTTCCTGGAGTGGGTTCAGTTCCTGGAGTGGGTTCAAGTGCCTGCAGTGGGTTCCAGGTTCTGGAGTCAGTTCAGATCCTGGAGTCGGTTCAAGATTCAGGAGTGGGTTCCAGACCTTGGAGTGGGTTCCAGATCCTGGAGTGAGTTCCAGACCTTGGAGTGGGTTCCAGTTCCTGGAGTGGGTTCCAGTTCATGGAGTGGGTTCGAGCTCCTGGAGTGGTTTCCAGTTCCTGGAGTGGGTTCCAGTTCCTGGACTGAGTTCCAGTTCCTGGAGTGGGTTCCAGTTCCTGGAGTGGGTTCCAGTTCCTGGAGTGGTTTCCAGTTCCTGGAGTGAGTTCCAGTTCCTGGAGTGATTTCCAGTTCCTGGAGTGAGTTCCAGTTCCTGGAATGAGTTCCAGTTCCTGGAGTGGGTTCCAGTTCCTGGAGTGGTTTCCAGTTCCTGGAGTGGTTCCTAGTTCCTGGAGTGAGTTCCAGTTCCTGGAGTGAGTTCCAGTTCCTGGAGTGAGTTCCAGTTCCTGGATTGATTTCCAGTTCCTGGAGTGAGATCCCGTTCCTGGAGTGAGTTCCAGTTCCTGGAGTGAGTTCCAGTTCCTGGAGTGAGTTCCAGTTTCTGGAGTGGGTTCCAGATTCTGGAGTGGTTTCCAGTTCCTGGAGTGAGTTCCCGTTCCTGGAGTGAGTTCCAGTTCCTGGAGTGAGTTCCAGTTCCTGGAGTGAGTTCCAGTTCCTGGAGTGAGTTCCAGATCCTGGAGTGGTTTCCAGATCCTGGCGTGGTTTCCAGTTCCTGGAGTGGGTTCCCGTTCCTGGAGTGAGTTCCAGTTCCTGGAGTGAGTTCCAGTTCCTGGAGTGAGTTCCAGTTCTTGGAGTCAGTTCCAGTTCCTGGAGTGGTTTCCCGATCCTGGAGTGAGTTCCAGTTCCTGGAGTGAGTTCCAGTTCCTGGAGTGATTTCCAGTTGCTGGAGTGGTTCCCCGATCCTGGAGTGAGTTCCAGTTCCTGGAGTGGGTTCCAGTTCCTGGAGTGATTTCCAGTTCCTGGAGTGAGTTCCAGTTCCTGGAGTGAGTTCCAGTTCCTGGAGTGATTTCCAGTTCCTGGAGTGATTTCCAGTTGCTGGAGTGGTTCCCCGATCCTGGAGTGAGTTCCAGTTCCTGGAGAGAGTTCCAGTTCCTGGAGTGAGTTCCAGTTCCTGGGGTGGTTTCTAGTTCCTGGAGTGAGTTCCAGTTCCTGGATTGAGTTCCAGTTTCTGGAGTAGGTTCCAGATCCTGGAGTGGTTTCCAGCTCCTGGAGTGAGTTCCAGTTTCTGGAGTGGTTCCAGTTCCTGGAGTGGGTTCCAGATCCTGGAGTGGTTTCCCGTTCCTGGAATGAGTTCCAGTTCCTGGAGTGAGTTCCAGTTTCTGGAGTGGTTCCAGTTCCTGGAGTGGGTTCCAGTTCCTGGAGTGAGTTCCAGTTCCTGAAGTGAGTTCCAGTTCCTGGAGTGAGTTCCAGTTCCTGGAGTGGTTTCCAGTTCCTGGAGTGGGTTCCAGTTCCTGGAGTGGTTTCCAGTTCCTGGAGTGAGTTCCAGTTCCTGGAGTGAGTTCCAGTTCCTGGAGTGGGTTCCAGATCCTAGAGTGGGTTCCAGTTCCTGGAGTGGGTTCCAGATCCTGGAGTGGGTTCAGTTCCTGGAGTGGGTTCAAGTGCCTGCAGTGGGTTCCAGGTTCTGGAGTCAGTTCAGATCCTGGAGTCGGTTCAAGATTCTGGAGTGGGTTCCAGACCTTGGAGTGGGTTCCAGATCCTGGAGTGAGTTCCAGAACTTGGAGTGGGTTCCAGTTCCTGGAGTGAGTTCCAGTTGAGGAGTGAGTTCCAGTTCCTGGAGTGAGTTCCAGTTCATGGAGTGGGTTCTAGCTCCTGGAGTGGTTTCCAGTTCCTGGAGTGGGTTCCAGTTCATGGAGTGAGTTCCAGTTCCTGGAGTGGGTTCCAGTTCCTGGAGTGGGTTCCATTTCCTGGAGTGGGCTCCAGTTCCTGGAGTGATTTCCAGTTCCTGGAGTAAGTTCCAGTTCCTGGAATGAGTTCCAGTTCCTGGAGTGGGTTCCAGTTCCTGGAGTGGTTTCCAGTTCCTGGAGTGGTTTCTAGTTCCTGGAGTGAGTTCCAGTTCCTGGAGTGAGTTCCTGTTTCTGGAGTGGGTTCCAGATCCTGGAGTGGTTTCCAGTTCCTGGAGTGAGTTCCAGTTTCTGGAGTGGTTCCAGTTCCTGGAGTGGGTTCCAGTTGCTGGAGTGGTTCCCCGATCCTGGAGTGTGTTCCAGTTCCTGGAGTGGGTTCCAGTTCCAGGAGTGATTTCCAGTTCCTGGAGTGAGTTCCAGTTCCTGGAGTGAGTTCCAGTTCCTGGAGTGATTTCCAGTTCCTGGAGTGAGTTCCAGTGCCTGGAGTGAGTTCCAGTTCCTGGAGTGGGTTCCAGTTTCTGCAGTGGTTCCAGTTCCTGGAGTGGGTTCCAGATCCTGGAGTGGTTTCCTGTTCCTGGAATGAGTTCCAGTTCCTGGAGTGAGTTCCAGTTTCTGGAGAGGTTCCAGTTCCTGGAGTGGGTTCCAGTTCCTGAAATGGGCTCCAGTTCCTGGAGTGAGTTCCAGTTCCTGGAGTGAGTTCCAGTTCCTGGAGTGAGTTCCAGTTCCTGGAGTGAGTTCCAGTTCCTGGAGTGAGTTCCAGTTCCTGGAGTGGGTTCCAGTTCCTGGAGTGGGTTCCAATTCCGGGAGTGGGTTCTATTCCTCGAGTGAGTTTTGCACTGAGTGCTGAATTTGGTGCTTTTTGAGTGCAATAGTGAGAGTTTGGTGACCGAGGGAGTATAAGGCTTCATTTTTATCTAAAGTTTAGTCTTTCTTTTATTTAGTTAATTAACTTAAAAGTTGCTGTTTGGTTTAGAAGAAGGTGAATTTTCAATCAGCTTTAAGCAGGCTTCTACTTCTAGGCACTTGCAGCTGGAGCTTGTTAATTAGTTAATTGGATTAGGCCAGTTTTTCAGAGGCTAGATTCACAGTATAAAAGTGATCCCCTACAGTGCAGACTTTGTTTGCACTGAGTGCTGAATTTGGTGCTTTTTGAGTGCGATAGTGAGAGTTTGGTGACCGAGGGAGTTCGGTGAGGAGGGAGTAAGGTGCTCCTTTCATTTTGTTTCCGACATTTCCGCAAAGAGTGCAAAGAGAGCCAGGTGTTTACAGGAAGTGTAGCTGACTGGGAGCAGAGTCGGAGGGCGGAGATCTAGTTAGTCCACACAGCAGCTATATTCTTTAAGGTAAGTGGGGATGGAGGCTAGGCCAGTTACATGCTCCTCCTGTAGGATGTGGGTGGTGAGTGATACCACCGGTGTCCCCACTGACTATACCTGCGGGAAGTGCACCCAACTTCAGCTCCTCAAAGACCGTGTTAGGGAACTGGAGCTGAAGCTGGATGAACTTCGGATCATCCGGGAGGCAGAGGGGGTGATTGAGAAGAGTTACAGGGAGGTAACCACACCCAAGGTACAGGACAAGAATAGCTGGGTTACAGTCAGGGGGAAAAAAACAAACAGGCAGACAGTGCAGGGATCCCTCGTGGCCGTTCCCCTTCAAAACAAGTATACCGTTTTGGATGCTGTTGGGGGGGATGACCTACCGGGGGAAGGCCCTAGCGGCCAGGTCTCTGGCACTGAGTCTGGCTCTGGGGCTCAGAAGGGAAGGGGGGAGAATAGAAAAGCAATAGTTGTAGGAGATTCAATGGTTAGGGGAATAGATAGGAGATTCTGTGGTCGCGAGCGAGACTCCCGGAAGGTATGTTGCCTCCCGGGTGCCAGGGCCAGGGATGTCTCGGATCGTGTCTTCAGGATCCTTAAGGGGGAGGGGGAGCAGCCAGAAGTCGTGGTGCACATTGGTACCAACGACATAGGTAGGAAAAGGGGTGTGGAGGTAATAAACAAGTTTAGGGAGTTAGGCTGGAAGTTGAAAGTCAGGACAGACAGAGTTGTCATCTCTGGTTTGTTGCCGGTGCCACGTGATAGCGAGGCTAGGAATAGGGAGAGAGTGCAGTTGAACACGTGGCTGCAGGAATGGTGTAGGAGGGAGGGCTTCAGGTATTTGGATAATTGGAGCGCATTCTGGGGAAGGTGGGACCTGTACAAGCAGGACGGGTTGCATCTGAACCAGAGGGGCACCAATATCCTGGGAGGGAGGTTTGCAAGTACTCTTCGGGAGGGTTTAAACTAATTTGGCAGGGGAATGGGAACCGGATTTGTAGTCCAGCAACTAAGGTAGCCGATATTCAGGACGCCAAAGCATGTAATGAGGCAGTGGGGAAGGGAACACTGACAAAGGAGAGTATTTGCAGGCACGGAGATGGGTTGAAGTGTGTATACTTCAACGCAAGAAGCATCAGGAATAAGGTGGGTGAACTTAAGGCATGGATCGGTACTTGGGACTACGATGTGGTGGCCATCACGGAAACTTGGATAGAAGAGGGGCAGAAATGGTTGTTGGAGGTCCCTGGTTAGAGATGTTTCAATAAGATTAGGGAGGGTGGTAAAAGAGGTGGGGGGGGGGTGGCATTATTAATTAGAGATAGTATAACAGCTGCAGAAAGGCAGTTCGAGGAGTATCACCCTATTGAGGTAGTATGGGTTGAAGTCAGAAATAGGAAAGGAGCAGTCACCTTGTTAGGAGTTTTCTATAGGCCCCCCAATAGTAGCAGAGATGTGGAGGAACAGATTGGGAAACAGATTTTGGAAAGGTGCAGAAGTCATAGGGTGGTAGTCATGGGCGACTTTAACTTCCCAAATATTGAGTGGAAACTCTTTAGATCAAATAGTTTGGATGGGGTGGTGTTTGTGCAGTGTGTCAAGGAAGCTTTTCTAACACAGTATGTAGATTGTCCAACCAGAGGAGGGGCAATATTGGATTTAGTACTGGGTAATGAACCAGGGCAAGTGATAGATTTGTTAGTGGGGGAGCATTTTGGAGATAGTGACCACAATTCTGTGACTTTCACTTTAGTAATGGAGAGGGATAGGTACGTGCAACAGGGCAAGGTTTACAATTGGGGGAAGGGTAAATACGATGTTGTCAGACAAGAATTGAAGTGCATAAGTTGGGAACATAGGCTGGCAGGGAAGGACACAAGTGAAATGTGGAACTTGTTCAAGGAACAGGTGCTACGTGTCCTTGATATGTATGTCCCTGTCAGGCAGGGAAGAGATGGTCGAGTGAGGGAACCATGGTTGACAAGAGAGGTTGAATGTCTTGTTAAGAGGAAAAAGGTGACTTATGTAAGGCTGAGGAAACAAGGTTCAGACAGGGCATTGGAGGGATACAAGATAGCCAGGAGGGAACTGAAGAAAGGGATTAGGAGAGCTAAGAGAGGGCATGAACAATCTTTGGCGGGTAGGATCAAGGAAAACCCCAAGGCCTTTTACACATATGTGAGAAATATGAGAATGACTAGAGCGAGGGTAGGTCCGATCAAGGACAGTAGCGGGAGATTGTGTATTGAGTCTGAAGAGATAGGCGAGGTCTTGAATGAGTACTTTTCTTCTGTATTTACAAATGAGAGGGGCGATATTGTTGGAGAGGACAGTGTGAAACAGATTGCTAAGCTCGAGGAAATACTTGTTAGGAAGGAAGATGTGTTGGGCATTTTGAAAAACTTGAGGATAGACAAGTCCCCCGGGCCTGACGGGTTATATCCAAGGATTCTATGGGAAGCAAGAGATGAAATTGCAGAGCCGTTGGCAATTATCTTTTCGTCCTCACTGTCAACAGGGGTGGTACCAGGGGATTGGAGAGTGGCAAATGTCGTGCCCCTTTTCAAAAAAGGAACTAGGGATAACCCTGGGAATTACAGGCCAGTTAGTCTTACTTCGGTGGTAGGCAAAGTAATGGAAAGGGTACTGAAGGATAGGATTTCTGAGCATCTGGAAAGACACTGCTTGATTAGGGATAGTCAGCACGGATTTGTGAGGGGTAGGTCTTGCCTTACAAATCTTATTGAATTCTTTGAGGAGGTGACCAAGCATGTGGATGAAGGTAAAGCAGTGGATGTAGTGTACATGGATTTTAGTAAGGCATTTGATAAAGTTCCCCATGGTAGGCTTCTGCACAAAGTAAGGAGGCATGGGATAGTGGGAAATTTGGCCAGTTGGATAACGAACTGGCTAACCGATAGAAGTCAGAGAGTGGTGGTGGATGGCAAATATTCAGCCTGGATCCCAGTTACCAGTGGTGTACCGCAGGGATCAGTTCTGGGTCCTCTGCTGTTTGTGATTTTCATTAATGACTTGGATGAGGGAGTTGAAGGGTGGGTCAGTAAATTTTCAGACGATACGAAGATTGGTGGAGTTGTGGATAGTAAGGAGGGCTGTTGTCGGCTGCAAAGAGACATAGATAGGATGCAGAGCTGGGCTGAGAAGTGGCAGATGGAGTTTAACCCTGAAAAGTGTGAGGTTGTCCATTTTGGAAGGACAAATATGAATGCGGAATGCAGGGTTAACGGTAGAGTTCTTGGCATTGTGGAGGAGCAGAGAGACCTTGGGGTCTATGTTCATACATCTTTGAAAGTTGCCACTCAAGTGGATAGAGCTGTGAAGAAGGCCTATGGTGTGCTCGCGTTCATTAACAGAGGGATTGAATTTAAGAGCCGTGAGGTGATGATGCAGCTGTACAAAACTTTGGTAAGGCCACATTTGGAGTACTGTGTACAGTTCTGGTCGCCTCATTTTAGGAAGGATGTGGAAGCTCTGGAAAAGGTGCAAAGAAGATTTACCAGGATGTTGCCTGGAATGGAGAGTAGGTCTTACGAGGAAAGGTTGAGGGTGCTAGGCCTTTTCTCATTAGAGCGGAGAAGGATGAGGGGCGACTTGATAGAGGTTTATAAGATGATCAGGGGAATAGATAGAGTAGACAGTCAGAGACTTTTTCCCCAGGTGGAACACACCATTACAAGGGGACATAAATTTAAGGTGAAAGGTGGAAGATATAGGAGGGATATCAGAGGTAGGTTCATTACCCAGAGAGTAGTGGGAGCATGGAATGCACTGCCTGTGGAAGTAGTTGAGTCGGAAACATTAGTGACCTACAAGCAGCTGTTGGATAGGTACATGGATTACGGGAAAATGATATAGTGTAGATTTATTTGTTCTTAAGGGCAGCACGGTAGCATTGTGGATAGCACAATTGCTTCACAGATCCATGGTCCCAGGTTCGATTTCGGCTTGGGTCATTGTCTGTGCGGAGTCTGCACGTCCTCCCCGTGTCTGCGTGGGTTTCCTCCGGGTGCTCCGGTTTCCTCCCACAGTCCAAAGATGTGCGGGTTAGGTGAATTGGCCAATGATAAATTGCCCTTAATGTCCAAATTGCCCTTGGTGTTGGGTGGAGGTGTTGAGTTTGGGTAGGGTGCTCTTTCCAAGAGCTGGTGCAGACTCAGGAGGCCGAATGGCCTCCTTCTGCACTGTAGATTCAATGATAATCTATGATTAATCTCGGACAAAGGTTCGGCACAACATCGTGGGCCGAAGGGCCTGTTCTGTGCTGTATTTTCTATGTTCTATGTTCCAGTTCCTGGAGTGGTTTCCAGTTCCTGGAGTGGGTTCCAGTTCCAAGAGTAGGTTCCAGTTCCTGGAGTGAGTTCCAGATCCTGGAGTGGTTTCCAGTTCCTGGAATGAGTTCCAGTTCTTGGAGTGGTTTCCCGATCCTGGAGTGAGTTCCAGTTCCTGGAGTGGTTTCCAGTTCCTGGAGTGGTTTCCAGTTCCTGGAGTGGGTTCCAGTTCCTGGAGTGAGTTCCAGTTCTTGGAGTGGTTTCCCGATCCTGGAGTGAGTTCCAGTTCCTGGAGTGGGTTCCAGTTCCTGGAGTGGTTTCCCATTCCTGGAGTGGTTTCCCGATCCTGGAGTGAGTTCCAGTTCCTGAAGTGGGTTCCAGTTCCTGGAGTGGGTTCTATTCCTCGAGTGAGTTCCAGTTCCTGGAGTGAGTTCCAGTTCCTGGAGTGAGTTCCAGTTCCTGGAGTGAGTTCCAGTTCCTGGAGTGAGTTCCAGTTCCTGGAGTGGGTTCCAGTTCCTGGAGTGGTTTCCAGTTCCTGGAGTGGTTTCTAGTTCCTTCAGTGAGTTCCAGTTCCTGGATTGAGTTCCAGTTTCTGTAGTGGGTTCCAGATCCTGGAGTGGTTTCCAGTTCCTGGAGTGAGTTCCAGTTTCTGGAGTGGTTCCAGTTCCTGGAGTGATTACCAGTTCCTGGAGTGAGTTCCAGTTCCTGGAGTGGGCTCCAGTTCCTGGAGTGAGTTCCAGTTCCTGGAGTGAGTTCCAGTTCCTGGAGTGGGTTCCAGATCCTGGAGTGGTTTGTAGTTCCTGGAGTGGGTTCCAGTTCCTGGAGTGAGTTCCAGTTCCTGGAGTGAGTTCCAGTTCCTGGAGTGATTTCCAGTTCCTGGAGTGAGTTCCAGTTCCTGGAGTGAGTTCCAGTTCCTGGAGTGGGTTCCAGTTCCTGGAGTGGTTTCCAGTTCCTGGAGTGGTTTGTAGTTCCTGGAGTGAGTTCCAGTTCCTGGAGTGAGTTCCAGTTTCTGGAGTGGGTTCCAGATCCTGGAGTGGGTTCCAGATCCTGGAGTGAGTTCCAGTTCCTGGAGTGGGTTCCAGTTCCTGGAGTGATTTCCAGTTCCTGGAGTGAGTTCCAGTTCCTGGAGTGATTTCCAGTTCCTGGAGTGAGTTCCAGTTCCTGGAGTGAGTTCCAGTTCCTGGAGTGGGTTCCAGTTCCTGGAGTGGGTTCCAGTTCCTGGAGTGGGTTCCAGTTCCTGGAGTGGGTTCCAGTTCCTGGAGTGGTTTCCAGTTCCTGGAGTGGTTTCTAGTTCCTAGAGTGAGTTCCAGTTCCTGGATTGAGTTCCAGTTTCTGGAGTGGGTTCCAGTTTCTGGAGTGGGTTCCAGATCCTGGAGTGGGTTCCAGATCCTGGAGTGAGTTCCCGTTCCTGGAGTGGGTTCCAGTTCCTGGAGTGGGTTCCAGTTCCTGGAGTGGGTTCCAGTTCCTGGAGTGGGTTCCCGTTCCTGGAGTGAGTTCCCGTTCCTGGAGTGGGTTCTAGCTCCTGGAGTGAGTTCCAGTTCCTGGAGTGGATTCCAGTTCCTGGAGTGATTTCCCGTTCCTGGAGTGAGTTCCAGTTCTTTGAGTGAGTTCCAGTTCCTGGAGTGGGTTCCAGATCCTGGAGTTGTTTCCAGTTCCTGGAGGGAGTTCCAGTTCCTGGAGTGGGTTCTATTCCTGGAGTGAGTTCCAGTTCCTGGAGTGAGTTCCAATTCCTGGAGTGATTTCCAGTTCCAGGAGTGGGTTCCAGGTCCTGGAGTGATTTCCCGTTCCTGGAGTGAGTTCCAGTTTCTGGAGTGGGTTCCAGATCCTGGAGTGGGTTCCAGATCCTGGAGTGAGTTCCCGTTCCTGGAGTGGGTTCCAGTTCCTGCAGTGGGTTCCAGTTCCTGGAGTGGGTTCCCGTTCCTGGAGTGAGTTCCCGTTCCTGGAGTGGGTTCCAGTTCCTGGAGGGAGTTCCAGTTCCTGGAGTGATTTCCCGTTCCTGGAGTGAGTTCCAGTTCTTGGAGTGAGTTCCAGTTCCTGGAGTGGGTTCCAGATCCTGGAGTTGTTTCCAGTTCCTGGAGTGAGTTCCAGTTCCTGGAGTGGGTTCTATTCCTGGAGTGAGTTCCAGTTCCTGGAGTGAGTTCCAATTCCTGGAGTGATTTCCAGTTCCAGGAGTGGGTTCCAGTTCCAGGAGTGAGTTCCAGTTCCTGGAGTGGGTTCCAGTTCGTGGAGTGGGTTCTATTCCTCGAGTGAGTTCCAGTTCCTGGAGTGAGTTCCAGTTCCTGGAGTGAGTTCCAGTTCCAGGAGTGAGTTCCAGTTCCTGGAGTGGGTTCCAGTTCATGGAGTGGGTTCCAGTTCCTGGAGTGAGTTCCAGTTCCTGGAGTGAGTTCCAGTTCCTGGAGTGAGTTCCATTTCCTGGAGTGAGTTCCAGTTCCAGGAGTGAGTTCCAGTTCCTGGAGTGAGTTCCAGTTCCTGGAGTGAGTTCCAGTTCCTGGAGTGAGTTCCAGTTCCTGGAGTGGGTTCTAGATCCTGGAGTGGTTTCCAGTTCCTGGAGTGGGTTTCCAGTTCCAAGAGTAGGTTCCAGTTCCTGGAGTGGTTTCCCGATCCTGGAGTGAGTTCCAGTTCCTGGAGTGGGTTCCAGTTCCTGGAGTGGGTTCTATTCCTCGAGTGAGTTCCAGTTCCTGGAGTGAGTTCCAGTTCCTGGAGTGAGTTCCAGTTGAGGAGTGAGTTCCAGTTCCTGGAGTGAGTTCCAGTTCATGGAGTGGGTTCTAGCTCCTGGAGTGGTTTCCAGTTCCTGGAGTGGGTTTCCAGTTCCAAGAGTAGGTTCCAGTTCCTGGAGTGAGTTCCAGTTCCTGGAGTGGGTTCCAGTTCCTGGAGTGGGTTCCAGTTCCTGGAGTGGGCTCCAGTTCCTGGAGTGATTTCCAGTTCCTGGAGTGAGTTCCAGTTCCTGGAATGAGTTCCAGTTCCTGGAGTGGGTTCCAGTTCCTGGAGTGGTTTCCAGTTCCTGGAGTGGTTTCTAGTTCCTGGAGTGAGTTCCAGTTCCTGGAGTGAGTTCCAGTTTCTGGAGTGGGTTCCAGATCCTGGATTGGTTTCCAGTTCCTGGAGTGAGTTCCAGTTTCTGGAGTGGTTCCTGTTCCTGGAGTGGGTTCCAGATCCTGGAGTGGTTTCCCGTTCCTGGAGTGAGTTCCAGTTCCTGGAGTGAGTTCCAGTTCCTGAATTGATTTCCAGTTCCTGGAGTGAGTTCCAGTTCCTGGAGTGAGTTCCAGTTCCTGGAGTGAGTTCCAGTTTCTGGAGTGGGTTCCAAATCCTGGAGTGGGTTCCAGATCCTGGAGTGGTTTCCAGTTCCTGGAGTGAGTTCCTGCTTCTGGAGTGGTTCCATTTCCTGAAGTGAGTTCCAGATCCTGGAGTGGTTTCCAGATCCTGGCGTGGTTTCCAGTTCCTGGAGTGGGTTCCAGTTCCTGGAGTCAGTTCCAGTTCCTGGAGTGGTTTCCCGGTCCTGGAGTGAGTTCCAGTTCCTGGAGTGGGTTCCAGTTCCTGGAGTGATTTCCAGTTGCTGGAGTGGTTCCCCGATCCTGGAGTGAGTTCCAGTTCCTGGAGTGGGTTCCAGTTCCTGGAGTGATTGCCAGTTCCTGGAGTGAGTTCCAGTTCCTGGAGTGAGTTCCAGTTCCTGGAGTGAGTTACAGTTCCTGGAGTGGGTTCCAGTTCCTGGAGTGGGTTCCAGTTCCTGGAGTGGTTTCCAGTTCCTGGAGTGGTTTCTAGTTCCTGGATTGAGTTCCAGTTCCTGGTTTGAGTTCCAGTTCCTGGAGTGGGTTCCAGTTCCTGGAGTGGGTTTCCAGTTCCTGGAGTGAGGTCCAGTTCCTGGAGTGAGTTCCAGTTCCTGGAGTGGGTTCCAGTTCCTGGAGTGGGTTTCCAGTTCCTGGAGTGAGTTCCAGTTTCTGGAGTGGTTCCAGTTCCTGGATTGGGTTCCAGATCCTGGAGTGGTTTCCTGTTCCTGGAATGAGTTCCAGTTCCTGGAGTGAGTTCCAGTTTCTGGAGAGGTTCCAGTTCCTGGAGTGGGTTCCAGTTCCTGAAGTGGGCTCCAGTTCCTGGAGTGAGTTCCAGTTCCTGGAGTGAGTTCCAGTTCCTGGAGTGAGTTCCAGTTCCTGGAGTGGTTTCCAGTTCCTGGAGTGGGTTCCAGTTCCAAGAGTAGGTTCCAGTTCCTGGAGTGAGTTCCAGTTCCTGGAGTGAGTTCCAGATCCTGGAGTGGTTTCCAGTTCCTGGAGTGGGTTCCAGTTCCTGGAGTGAGTTCCAGTTCTTGGAGTGGTTTCCCGATCCTGGAGTGAGTTCCAGTTCCTGGAGTGGGTTCCAGTTCCTGGAGTGAGTTCCAGTTCCTGGACTGGTTTCCAGTTCCTGGAGTGGTTTCCAGTTCCTGGAGTGGTTTCCCGATCCTGGAGTGAGTTCCAGTTCCTGGAGTGGGTTCCAGTTCCTGGAGTGGTTTCCCGATCCTGGAGTGAGTTCCAGTTCCTCGAGTGAGTTCCAGTTCCTGGAGTGAGTTCCAGTTCCTGGAGTGAGTTCCAGTTCATGGAGTTGGTTCTAGCTCCTGGAGTGGTTTCCAGTTCCTGGAGTGGGTTCCAGTTCCTGGAGTGAGTTCCAGTTCCTGGAGTGAGTTCCAGTTCCTGGAGTGGGTTCCAGTTCCTGGAGTGGGTTCCAGTTCCTGGAGTGGGCTCCAGTTCCTGGAGTGGTTTCCAGTTCCTGGAGTCGTTTCTAGTTCCTGGAGTGAGTTCCAGTTCCTGGAGTGAGTTCCAGTTCCTGGAGTGAGTTCCAGTTCCTGGAGTGAGTTCCAGATCCTGGAGTGGTTTCCAGTTCCTGGAGTGGTTTCTAGTTCCTGGAGTGAGTTCCAGTTCCTGGAGTGGGCTCCAGTTCCTGGAGCGGGTTCCAGATCCTGGAGTGGTGTCCCGTTCCTGGAGTGAGTTCCAGATCCTGGAGTGAGTTCCAGTTCCTGGAGTGGTTCCAGTTCCTGGAGTGAGTTCCAGTTCCTGGATTGAGTTCCAGTTCCTGGAGCGGGTTCCAGATCCTGGAGTGGTTTCCCGTTCCTGGAGTGAGTTCCAGATCCTGGAGTGAGTTCCAGATCCTGGAGTGAGTTCCAGTTCCTCGAGTGAGTTCCAGTTTCTGGAGTGAGTTCCCGTTCCTGGAGTGGGTTCCAGTTCCTGGAGTGGTTTCCAGTTCCTGGAGTGAGTTCCAGTTCCTGGAGTGGGTTCCAGTTCCTGGAGTGGGTTCCAGCTCCTGCAGTGAGTTCCAGTTCCTGGAGTGGGTTCCAGTTCCTGGAGTGGGTTCCAGTTCCTGGAGTGGGTTCCTGCTCCTGGAGTGGGTTCCTGTTCCTGGAGTGGGTTCCAGTTCCTGGAGTGGGTTCCAGTTCCTGGAGTGAGTTCCAGTTCCTCGAGTGAGTTCCAGTTCCTCGAGTGAGTTCCCGTTCCTGGAGTGGGTTCCAGTTCCTGGAGTGGGTTCCAGTTCCTGGAGTGAGTTCCAGTTCCTGGAGTGAGTTCCAGTTCCTGGAGTGGGTTCTAGTTCCTGGAGTGGGTTCCAGTTCCTGGAGTGAGTTCCAGTTCCTGGAGTGTGTTCCAGTCCCTGGAGTGTGTTCCAGTCCCTGGAGTGTGTTCCAGTTCCTGGAGTGTGTTCCAGTTCCTGGAGTGTGTTCCAGTTCCTGTAGTGGGTTCCAGTTCCTGGAGTGAGTTCCAGTTCCTGGAGTGAGTTCCAGTTTCTGGAGTGGGTTCCAGATCCTGGAGTGGTTTCCAGTTCCTGGAGTGAGTTCCAGTTTCTGGAGTGGTTCCAGTTCCTGGAGTTGGTTCCAGATCCTGGAGTTGTTTCCCGTTCCTGGAGTGAGTTCCAGTTCCTGGAGTCAGTTCCAGTTTCTGGAGTGGTTCCAGTTCCTGGAGTGGGTTCCAGTTCCTGTAGTGGGCTCCAGTTCCTGGAGTGAGTTCCAGTTCCTGGAGTGAGTTCCAGTTCCTGGAGTGAGTTCCAGTTCCTGGAGTGGTTTCCAGTTCCTGGAGTGAGTTTCAGTTCCTGGAGTGATTTCCAGTTCCTGGAGTGAGTTCCAGTTCCTGGAGTGAGTTCCAGTTCCTGGAGTGAGTTCCCTTTCCTGGAGTGAGTTCCAGTTTCTGGAGTGGGTTCCAGATCCTGGAGTGAGTTCCAGTTCCTGGAGTGGGTTCCAGTTCCTGGAGTGAGTTCCAGTTCCTGGAGTGGGTTCCAGTTCCTGGAGTGAGTTCCCGTTCCTGGAGTGAGTTCCGGTTCCTGGAGTGGGCTTCAGTTCCTGGAGTGAGTTCCAGTTCCTGGAGTGAGTTCCAGTTCCTGGAGTGAGTTCCAGTTTCTGGAGTGGTTCCAGTTCCTGGAGTGGGTTCCAGATCCTGGGGTGACATCCAGTTCCTGGAGTGAGTTCCAGTTCTAGGAGTGGGTTCCCGTTCCCGGAGTGAGTTCCAGTTCATGGAGTGGGTTCCAGTTCCTGGAGTGGGTTCCAGATCCTGGAGTGGGTTCCAGATCCTGGAGTGAGTTCCCCTTCCTGGAGTGGGTTCCAGTTCCTGGAGTGGGTTCCAGTTCCTGGAGTGGGTTCCCGTTCCTGGAGTGAGTTCCCGTTCATGGAGTGGGTTCCAGTTCCTGGAGTGAGTTCCAGTTCCTGGAGTGGATTCCAGTTCCTGGACTGGGTTCCCGTTCATGGAGTGAGTTCCAGTTTCTGGGGTGCTTCCAGTTCCTGGAGTGGGTTCCAGTTCCTGGAGTGGGTTCCAGATCCTGGAGTGGGTTCCAGATCCTGGAGTGGGTTCCAGATCCTGGAGTGAGTTCCCGGTCCTGGAGTGGGTTCCAGATCCTGGAGTGAGTTCCAGTTCCTGGAGTGAGTTCCAGTTCCTGGAGTGGGTTCCAGTTCTTGGAGTGGGTTCTAGTTCCTGGAGTGGGTTCCAGTTCCTGGAGTGAGTTCGAGTTCCTGGAGTGTGTTCCAGTCCCTGGAGTGTGTTCCAGTCCCTAGAGTGGGTTCCAGATCCTGGAGTGAGTTCCAGTTCCTGGAGTGAGTTCCAGTTCATGGAGTGGGTTCCAGTTCCTGGAGTGGGTTCCAGATCCTGGAGTGGGTTCCAGATCCTGGAGTGAGTTCCTGTTCCTGGAGTGGGTTCCCGTTCCTGGAGTGGGTTCCAGTTCCTGGAGTGAGTTCCAGTTCCTGGAGTGAGTTCCCGTTCCTGGAGTGGGTTCCAGGTCCTGGAGTGGGTTCCAATTCCTGGAGTGAGTTCCAGTTCCTGGACTGGGGTCCAGTTCCTGGAGTGGGTTCCCGTTTCTGGAGTAGGTTCCAGTTCCTGGAGTGGGTTCCAGTTCCTGGAGTGATTTTCAGTTCCTGGAGTGAGTTCCCGTTCCTGGAGTGGGTTCCAGTTCCTGGAGTGCGTTCCAGTTCCTGGAGTGGATTCCAGTTCCTGGAGTGAGTTCCCGTTCCTGGAGTGGGTTCCAGTTCCTGGAGTGAGTTCCAGTTCCTGGAGTGAGTTCCAGTTCCTGGAGTGAGTTCCAGTTCCTGGAGTGGGTTCCCGTTCCTGGACTGGGTTCCAGTTCCTGGAGTGGGTTCCAGTTCCTGGAGTGAGTTCCAGTTCCTGGAGTGGGTTCCAGTTCCTGGAGTGAGTTCCAGTTCGTGGAGTGGGTTCCAGTTCCTGGAGTGGGTTCCAGTTCCTGGAGTGGGTTCCAGTTGCTGGAGTGGGTTCCAGTTCCTGGAGTTGGTTCCAGTTCCTGGAGTGAGTTCCAGTTCCTGGAGTGAGTTCCAGTTCCTGGAGTGGGTTCCAGTTCCTGGAGTGAGTTCCAGATCCTGGAGTGGGTTCCAGTTTCTGGAGTGGTTCCAGTTCCTGGAGTGAGTTCCAGATCCTGGAGTGGGTTCCAGTTCCTGGAGTGAGTTCCAGTTCCTGGAGTGGGTTCCAGTTCCTGGAGTGCGTTCCAGTTCCTGGAGTGGGTTCCAGTTCCTGGACTGGGTTCCAGTTCCTGGAGTGAGTTCCAGTTCCTGGAGTGAGTTCCAGTTCCTGGAGTGGGTTCCAGTTCCTGGAGTGCGTTCCAGTTCCTGGACTGGGTTCCAGTTCCTGGAGTGAGTTCCAGTTCCTGGAGTGGGTTCCAGTTCCTGGAGTGAGTTCCAGTTCCTGGAGTGAGTTCCAGTTCCTGGAGTGGGTTCCAGTTCCTGGAGTGCGTTCCAGTTCCTGGACTGGGTTCCAGTTCCTGGAGTGAGTTCCAGTTCCTGGAGTGAGTTCCAGTTCCTGGAGTGAGTTCCAGTTCCTGGAGTGAGTTCCAGTTCCTGGAGTGAGTTCCAGTTCCTGGAGTGGGTTCCAGTTCCTGGACTGGGTTCCAGTTCCTGGAGTGGGTTCCAGTTCCTGGAGTGGGTTCCAGTTCCTGGAGTGGGTTCCAGTTCCTGGGCAGTTGACCCGTACCCTTTACAAAGTACCTGGGTAAACACTTGGCACGTCATTACTATCAAGGCTATGGGCCAAATGCTGGAAAATGGGATTAGGTAGGCAGGTCAGGTGTTTTTCAGGTGTCAGTGCCGCCTTGATGGGCTAAAAGGCCTGTCCGGCACTGCATTTCTGTGATTCTGAAGCTTGTAAAGGTTTAAACTAATTGATGTAATGAAATGAAAGGCTGATGACAGAGTATGATCATATCCCTTGTTTCTGTTTGTAGATATCTGGCCATACGATATCCCTTGAAATCCCGAGATCTCCGCACAGCTCGAAATGCTACAGCAGCCATTGCTGTCATCTGGGCATTGTCGATCATCTTGGCTGGACCATACCTGAGTTACTACCAGATCGTTCATTTCAGAGGCATACCCGTCTGTGTGCCAATCTGGGAGGACAGAAAGAGGAAAATAATGGACGTTTCTTCTTTCGTTTTTGGTTTTTTAATCCCAGTTACAATCCTGAGTCTTGCCTACACCAGAACAATCAAACACCTGTGGACATCGGTGAATCCCATCGGAACCATCTCCGAATCCAAGAAAGCGAAGCGGAAAGTGACCAAAATGATTATCATTGTCGCTGTGCTCTTTTGTCTCTGTTGGTTACCCCACCACGTAGTGATCCTGTGCTTTTGGTTTGGTTATTTCCCCTTTAACAAGGCAACCTATGCCCTGCGGCTTGTCTCTCACTGTTTGTCCTATGCCAACTCCTGCCTCAACCCCATTGTCTACGCTTTGATATCGAAGCATTTTCGCAAGAGATTCAAACAGGTCTTCACTTGCCTCCTGAAGAAGCAAGCGGCCAATAAGGTCCACGTTGTCCACATGGCCAACCTTGTGACTGGGTTCCAGGCCCCGACGACCGAAACCTCGCAGATAAATGAGGAAAACTGCAAATTTGGGCGGTCAGACCTGGTGGAAAGCAGTGGGGAGCGCAACGAGCCAAGAGTTCCTCTGAGGCAGGGGGTGCGACTCTATCCCTGAATCGAAGAGAGCTTGGCGGCTTTGGTCCTGACTGTATTTCAGAGCAGGTCACTGAAATATTTGAAGATTCGCCTGGGTGAAGTCGAGCGCAGTGCAAGAGTTAGTCACTTGTAATTCTTTTTTGGACAGAACCAAAGTTTGTTTACAATGGCTGAAAAAGTACACCCGACGTTTTCAGAAACTGTTGCAACGTTGGGTCCTCCAAACTGAAGAGCCTCGTAGATTTCTCACCCGGCAATAATTCGACACTTGTGACGGTATTTTGTGTGCATGAGCGTGTGAGTAATGTTGATGCCAAAGTAACTAACTAGTTGGTTGTTTATGACTGCTCATCGCTTCGGTAAATCACTGCAAGAAACAATAGGAATTTTCTGATTCTCCAACCTGCTTCGCTCTCTCCTGCTTCTGAGTTGATTTGGCTGTCGGGCAGCTCAATGTATTGTTGTGAAGTGGTGCTTTAGAAAACAGACATATTTTGGATTGGATTTATTTCACTTTAATGTTTTAAAAGTAGATGTTTCAACTTTTGATTACCAAAATGTTACTCCGTTCCGACAGGCACAAGGCAATGTTCATCTCGATTTCGCATTTTCTTTTTTCTTTGGAATGTGAACAGAAGCTTATTCACTCCCTGGGGTTGTTGTCCATAATGTTGCGACTTCCTGAGCAATTTGACACCTTGGAAAGAGTCCTGCTCTTTATTGCTACTGTTTGAAAGGCGACTTCATGGTGTAACGTCTGTAAAGAAAGTTTTAGACTCTGGTGAAAATGTACAAATAAATCCATCTCCATACTCTGTGTGACTGGTGCTCCTGTGTTTTTGGCATTGGGAATATCTCGTGCACAAGTCCAGGCTGACACTGAGGGAGTGCTGCACTGTCAGAGCTACTGCCTTTCAGATGATGTTTTAAACGGACATCCTGTCTGCTCTCGGATCCTGTCTGAAGAAGAGCAAGATGTTCTCGCGAGTGTAATTAATCTTTATCCATCGTCGCCGTAAATCATTGAAACAGATTATCTGATCGTTAACACTTTGCAGTGAGTAGGAGTTCACTGAAAACTGCTTATATAACAGTGACTACACTTCAAAATTAATTAGCTGTCGATCACATTCGTTGGTGTGTGAGTATTGTTGGGTTCTGTGTACTTTATCTTGCAAGGAATCTACTGAACTGCTGGTGACTTGTCCAAACCAGGATTTTTATTAATGTACATGGTAAGGTTACAATCAGATACAGAGCAAGTTATCATAGAATTTCTTCAGAATCCCCTAGAATTACCCTTATGCACGATTGTCCTCATATACGTCTTACAACCTTCTAAGGATCACCCGATTTGATCAGACTTATATCTGATGCCATCTGCTGGAGGGAGGTCACACTGCTGCATGCATGGCCACCTGTTAGTGGGAGGTCACACTCCTGAGTACATGCAATACTATCTACAGGCATATCACCACATCCCCCTTCCTTAGGAGATATTGAACTTTTTTTACAAACATGATTATTATCATTACTCTATACATTAGTAATAAGCATGAACATTATAACAGGTTTAACTAGGGTGTCCATAAACATGATATGCCTGGTCAGTGCCTGTCCCTTTCGCATAGGTCATTGGGCCTCCCTCACGGGATCACCTCTGTTATCACTTGGGCTTGTGCCAGCCTTTTTGAAGGTTTGCGCGCTGCTCTCTTGCTTCATACCCTTTTTACCCTGTGCCTTCAGAAGGCATGCATCCGAGATTGCCACACGTGCGTCGCCAGCTTGTTCTTTGTTCGTGTTTTCTGTTATGGGCCAGTGCTTAGAAACGCCAAAGTGAATTATGTAGTTCACCTGACCTCTAACTTTCATGTTGAATTTGGCTTGAATGAGCACAAGAGACTTCACTTCAGGTGTGATTCATCAAACTTCCTAGGCACTTTTATCAAAACAAAGTTTATTATAAGAATGAAGTTAATACATGTAAAACAGTTGTTCTCAATTACAAACATGAAAAATCACGCAACAGCTACAGTAATCTATGTTTATAACTCTTAATGAATCCCCCTTAGTAACTGTTCCAAATCCATACAAAATCCAATAAACCAAAATCCCTTTCAAGGGTGTGGCCAGCACACTGTAATCTCACTGGAATGGGACTGGTCCTTTCCCCGAGATTCAGCCTCCAACCAGCTGATTCAAAACTCCTTCGGGAAAGCAACTCTATCTTTAAAGTTCCCAAGGCGGTTTGCCACACCCACACTTAAACAGCTTTAAAATAAAAACAGAGAAAACAGGGAAACACTGCCTTTTTCTTCTGCAGTCCAAAGCAACGAACCGAAACTGAAACCCAAACGCTAAACCTCCCTCACCTGACAGCCACAGCCCAGCTCCACCCACAAATGACATCACTGAAGCCGTGCTACAAGCCAGGTGGTAAGACCAAACCTTTCTTAAAGGGACAGTCACATGACAGTTCCAACAATGGTGTTTACTGCTTCATTGTGTGTTTTTGTCTTTTCCGTCTCTGGCTTATTGGTCATCATGTTACTTGTTTCTCTTTTGTTTTTGCCAGTGGGATGAGCTAGCTCTCCCATTCTTCCCCTCGTCCTCCTTCTTGTTTTAACAATTAGCTTGCAAATTCTTTTCTTTTTATGTTTGGACTTGGCAACCCCTGGTTCGGTGCTGGTCTGCATGTGTATGAAAGTATGTGGATGCTCAGGGGGAGCCTGAGGTACCAATGCGTCCCACTGACAACACCCAATTCTGCACCGTCAACTGGACGTTGGAGCACCTCGCTTTCGGGCGTCTGGGGGGTGGTTCGATCTACGACAACAGATGCTGCCCCTTCGCTCGCTGAGGCAATTCTCAATGGGTCCTCATCACTGGAAATGACGATGCAGACACTCTCTCGCCATGACGATCCAGACGTTGGGTCACCCTTGTCTTGCTCGAGTATATGTGTGTGATCCGTTGAGCTACACAGCGAGATAGTCATCAGTTCCTCCCATTCATCTTCCGATGGGCTAACCTTGACAAACATATCAATTTCAGAGTCTTGAGACCATTCACCAGGTACCCCTGGAAATATCTTCCCGCTCATCACCATCAATATCAATGTTGTTGTATTCATCATCAATATCTTCCTACTCATCACCATCAATATCAATGTTGTTGTATTCATCATCAATATCTTCACGCTCATCACCATCAATATCAATGTTGTTGTATTCATCATCAATATCTTCCTACTCATCACCATCAATATTAATGTTGTTGTATTCATCATCAATATCTTCCCGCTCATCACCATCAATATCAATGTTGTTGTATTCATCATCAATATCTTCCCGCTCATCACCATCAATATCAATGTTGTTGTATTCATCATCAATATCTTCCTACTCATCACCAACAATATCAACGTTGTTGTATTCATCATCAATATCTTCCCGCTCATCACCATCAATATTAATGTTGTTGTATTCATCATCAATATATTCCCGCTCATTACCATCAATATCAACGTTGTTGTATTCATCATCAATATCTTCCCACTCATCACCATCAATATCAATGTTGTCGTATTCATCATCAATATCTTCCCACTCATCACCATCAATATCAACGTTGTTGTATTCATCATCAATATCTTGCCGCTCATCACCATCAATATCAATGTTGTTGTATTCATCATCAATATCTTCCCGCTAATCACCATCAATATCAACGTTGTTGTATTCATCATCAATATCTTCCCACTCATCACCATCAATATCAATGTTGTCGTATTCATCATCAATATCTTCCCACTCATCACCATCAATATCAATGCTGTTGTATTCATCATCAATATCTTCCCACTCATCACCATCAATATCAATGTTGTCGTGTTCATCATCAATATCTTCCCACTCATCACCATCAATATCAATGTTGTTGTATTCATCATCAATATCGTCCCACTCATCACCATCAATATCAATGTTGTTGTATTCATCATCAATATCTTCCCACTCATCACCATCAATATCAACGTTGTTGTATTCATCATCAATATCTTCCCACTCATCACCATCAATATTAATGTTGTTGTTTTCATCATCAATATCTTCCCGCTCATCACCATCAATATCAATGTTGTTGTATTCATCATCAATATCTTCCCGCTCATCACCATCAATATCAACGTTGTTGTATTCATCATCAATATCTTCCCACTCATCACCATCAATATCAATGTTGTCGTATTCATCATCAATATCTTCCCACTCATCACCATCAATATCAATGCTGCTGTATTCATCATCAATATCTTCCCACTCATCACCATTTATATCAATGCTGTTGTATTCATCATCAATATCTTCCCACTCATCACCATCAATATCAATGTTGTCGTATTCATCATCAATATCATCCCACTCATCACCATCAATATCAATGTTGTTGTATTCATCATCAATATCTTCCTACTCATCACCATCAATATCAATGTTGTTGTATTCATCATCAATATCTTCCCACTCATCACCATCAATATCAACGTTGTTGTATTCATCATCAATATCTTCCCGCTCATCACCATCAATATCAATGTTGTTGTTTTCATCATCAATATCTTCCTGCTCATCACCATCAATATCAACGTTGTTGTATTCATCATCAATATCTTCCCGCTCATCACCATCAATATCAATGTTGTTGTATTCATCATCAATATCTTCCCGCTCATCACCATCAATATCAATGTTGTTGTATTCATCATCAATATCTTCCCGCTCATCACCATCAATATCAATGTTGTTGTATTCATCATCAATATCTTCCCGCTCATCACCATCAATATCAATGTTGTTGTATTCATCATCAATATCTTCCCACTCATCACCATCAATATCAACGTTGTTGTATTCATCATCAATATCTTCCCGCTCATCACCATCAATATCAATGTTGTTGTATTCATCATCAATATCTTCCCGCTCATCACCATCAATATCAATGTTGTTGTATTCATCATCAATATCTTCCCGCTCATCACCATCAATATCAATGTCGGTGTATTCATCATCAATATCTTCCCACACATCACCATCAATATCAATGTTGTTGTATTCATCATCAATATCTTCCCACTCATCACCATCAATATCAACGTTGTTGTATTCATCATCAATATCTTCCAACTCATCACCATCAATATCAATGTTGTTGTATTCATCATCAATATCTTCCCGCTCATCACCATCAATATCAATGTTGTTGTATTCATCATCAATATCTTCCCGCTCATCACCATCAATATCAATGTTGTTGCATTCATCATCAATATCTTCCCACTCACCACCATCAATATCAATGTTGTTGTATTCATCATCAATATCTTCCCACTCATCACAATCAATATCAACGTTGTTGTATTCATCATCAATATCTTCCCACTCTTCACCATCAATATCAATGTTGTTGTATTCATCATCAATATCTTTCCACTCATCACCATCAATATCAACGTTGTTGTATTCATCATCAATATCTTCCCACTCATCACCATCAATATCAATGTTGTTGTATTCATCATCAATATCTTCCCGCTCATCACCATCAATAAGAATGTTGTTGTATTCATCATCAATATCTTCCCACTCATCACCATCAATATCAATGTTGTCGTATTCATCATCAATATCTTCCCACTCATCACCATCAATATCAATGTTGTTGTATTCATTATCATTATCTTCCCGCTCATCACCATCAATATCAATGTTGTTGTATTCATCATCAATATCTTCCCGCTCATCACCATCAATATCAATGTTGTTGTATTCAACATCAATATCTTCCCGCTCACCAGCATCAATATTAATGTTGTTGTATTCATCATCAATATCTTCCCACTCATCACCATCAATATCAACATTGTTGTATTCATCATCAATATCTTCCCGCTCATCACCATCAATATCAATGTTGTTGTATTCATCATCAATATCTTCCCACACATCACCATCAATATCAATGTTGTTGTATTCATCATCAATATCTTCCCGCTCATCACCATCAATAAGAATGTTGTTGTATTCATCATCAATATCTTCCCACTCATCACCATCAATATCAATGTTGTCGTATTCATCATCAATATCTTCCCACTCATCACCATCAATAACAATGTTGTTGTATTCATCATCACTATCTTCCCGCTCATCATCATCAATATTAATGTTGTTGTATTCATCATCAATATCTTCCCGCTCATCACCATCAATATTAATGTTGTTGTATTCATCATCAATATCTTCCCACTCATCACCATCAATGTCAATGTTGTTTTATTCATCATCAATATCTTCCCACTCATCACCATCAATATCAATGTTGTTGTATTCATCATCAATATCTTCCCGCTCATCACCATCAATATCAATGTTGTTGCATTCATCATCAATATCTTCCCGCTCATCACCATCAATATCAACGTTGTTGTATTCATCATCAATATCTTCCCGCTCATCACCATCAATATCAATGGTGTTGTATTCATCATCAATATCTTCCCGCTCATCACCATCAATATCAATGTTGTTGTATTCATCATCAATATCTTCCCACTCAGCACCATCAATGTCAATGTTGTTGTATTCATCATCAATATCTTCCCACTCATCACCATCAATATCAATGTTGCTGTATTCATCATCAATATCTTCCCGCTCATCACCATCAATATTAATGTTGTTGTATTCATCATCAATATCTTCCCACTCATCACCATCAATATCAACGTTGTTGTATTCATCATCAATATCTTCCCGCTCATCACCATCAATATTAATGTTGTTGTATTCATCATCAATATCTTCCCACTCATCACCATCAATATCAACGTTGTTGTATTCATCATCAATATCTTCCCACTCATCACCATCAATATTAATGTTGTTGTATTCATCATCAATATCTTCCCACTCATCACCATCAATATCAATGTTGCTGTATTCATCATCAATATCTTCCCACTCATCACCATCAATATCAACGTTGTTGTATTCATCATCAATATCTTCCCACTCATCACCATCAATATTAATGTTGTTGTATTCATCATCAATATCTTCCCACTCATCACCATCAATATCAACGTTGTTGTATTCATCATCAATATCTTCCCACTCATCACCATCAATATTAATGTTGTTGTATTCATCATCAATATCTTCCCACTCATCACCATCAATATTAATGTTGTTGTATTCATCATCAATATCTTCCCACTCATCACCATCAATATCAACGTTGTTGTATTCATCATCAATATCTTCCCACTCATCACCATCAATATCAACGTTGTTGTATTCATCATCAATATCTTCCCACTCATCACCATCAATATTAATGTTGTTGTATTCATCATCAATATCTTCCCACTCATCACCATCAATATTAATGTTGTTGTATTCATCATCAATATCTTCCCACTCATCACCATCAATATTAATGTTGTTGTATTCATCATCAATATCTTCCCACTCATCACCATCAATATTAATGTTGTTGTATTCATCATCAATATCTTCCCGCTCATCACCATCAATATTAATGTTGTTGTATTCATCATCAATATCTTCCCACTCATCACCATCAATATCAACGTTGTTGTATTCATCATCAATATCTTCCCGCTCATCACCATCAATATTAATGTTGTTGTATTCATCATCAATATCTTCCCACTCATCACCATCAATATCAACGTTGTTGTATTCATCATCAATATCTTCCCACTCATCACCATCAATATTAATGTTGTTGTATTCATCATCAATATCTTCCCACTCATCACCATCAATATCAATGTTGCTGTATTCATCATCAATATCTTCCCACTCATCACCATCAATATCAACGTTGTTGTATTCATCATCAATATCTTCCCACTCATCACCATCAATATTAATGTTGTTGTATTCATCATCAATATCTTCCCACTCATCACCATCAATATCAACGTTGTTGTATTCATCATCAATATCTTCCCACTCATCACCATCAATATTAATGTTGTTGTATTCATCATCAATATCTTCCCACTCATCACCATCAATATTAATGTTGTTGTATTCATCATCAATATCTTCCCACTGATCACCATCAATGTCAATGTTGTTGTATTCATCATCAATATCTTCCCACTCATCACCATCAATATCAATGTTGCTGTATTCATCATCAATATCTCCCCACTCATCACCATCAATATCAATGTTGTTGTATTCATCATCAATATCTTCACGCTCATCACCATCAATATCAATGTTGTTGTATTCACACAGCAGAATCCAGGTTTGGTCAGGCTGGATTTTGCCGGTGAGTGGGAAGAGTGAGGACTGAAGGCAGAGGGCGGAATTTTCCTCTCCCACGCCGAAGTGGCCGCGCCGTCGTGAACGCCGTCGAGGTTCACAACGGCGCGGAACAGCCCCGGTCCCGACCGATTCAGGCCCTGACAATGGGCCAGTATCGGGGCCGCGTCATCTACACACACCAGGCCTTGTCGCCCGCGTAAAAGCGGCGCCGCATAGATGACGCGGCCGGCGCTGCATAACGGACGTCATCCGCGCATGCGCGGGTTAGCCGGCGCCAACCCGCGCATGCGTGGTTGCCGTCATCTCTAAGTCCGCCCCGCAAGAAGATAGGGGACGGATCTTGCGGGGCCACGGAAGGAAGGGGGTCCTCCTTCAGAGAGGACGGCCCGACGATCGGTGGGCACCGATTGCGGGCCACCCCACATTCCAGGTGAAGCCTGGTGCAGGATCCCCCCTCGCTCCCCCCCACAGGCTGCCCCCCCCAGCGTTCACGCACCGCCCACAACTGCAGTGACCAGGTGTGGATGGCGCCGGGGGGAACCCGCCGTTTTGGCCTGGCCGCTCGGCCCATCCGGGCCTCAGAATCGCGGGGGTGCCGGAGAATCGCCATTTTAGGTGTCTCCGGCGATTCTCCGGCCTGCGGCCCGCAAAACTCGACCTGGCCGTTCCCGCCGCTTCGGAGAATCGCGGGAGGGCGTCGGACCGGCGTCCCCGGAAATTTTGGCGGCCCCAGGCGATTCTCCCAACCGGCGCGGGAGTGGAGAATCGCGCCCATGGAGTATGTGTCGGATTAGAGGAGAGTGTAAGGAAATTAGAAGACTGTCAGCTGGCAATGTTTGAAGAGAAGAAAAGAATGCACAGAGAGCAGGAACAGTGATAAAATTGTTGCAGGTTTGTGAGAGAGGTTGGAAACTGGAGGTTTGAGAATTGATGTGCACCAGAGGATTTACAGATCAATTTGAGAGTTGATTGGAATAGCGATTGACAATGCAGGAATGCATGCAATAAGATGCAAGAAAGAAACATTGATTATCAATACTAATAACATTTCTCCAGCCACTGACAAAACTAAATCTCTGAAACTTCCTTCAGCTGAAGGTGGAATGTTCAATTATAGAAAAGGCTGGCTTACGGCAAGTGAATTCAAACACCTCTCGGTTGTAAAGCTTTATAATGGGACCTTGATTCTTCAGTGGATGCAGCCAGGGTACAAATGAGATGCGACTGGGAGTGTGTTGCTATTTGTGTTGCTTGTTTCAGGATGGTTGGAGTAGTGTTCACAAAGACAACAAAATAGCTTGAACTTAAACAAAGCTACTAATTTATTTACACTACTAACTTGGATTCAACATGTACTCCTTAAGAATTCACAGTTGACTAATAACATCGACTCTACTCATCTACAGCTAATCTCACTACTTATGGTGGTCACACTGGTTTGAACTATTATCTACTCTCACTTGCACTATCTGCTCTTTTGACCTACACTCGCTAGCTCCTGCGTACACTCCTCCCCTAAGGTCGAGAATCACTGCCTTTTATAGTTGCAACTAGCTCCCTCTAGTGGCTACTCTCGGCAGTACATTAACCCTTGCAATGCTGATAGTTATGATAATACCACATCGGAGTCCAGCACTCAGGTGCTCAATCAAATCCCCAGCACTCAGCAGGAGGCCCTGAAAATGGCTGTGCCCCCAAACGGCCAGCGATTCAGTGCACAATGCAAAATTGGAGGTGATCGTACCAAAACAGGTACAATTCCCTGTAGGCTTGAGGGGGTGGATGCTGAGGGGATGTCCCCTCTCGTGGGGGAATCTAGAATTCGGGGGACAGAGTTTAAAAATAGGGGGGGTCTCTCCTATTTAAGGTGGAGATTAAAAGGGGTTCTTCTCTCAAAGAATCATTGCTCTTTGCAATTCTCCTCCCCAGTTTGCAGTGGGGGTTGGGTCATTGAATATATTCAAGGCTGGGTTTTTGATTGACAAGGGAGTCAAGGGTTGTGGGAGGCAGGGAAGGGAGTGGAGTGGAGACCACAGTTGTATCAGCCATAATCGCATTGAATAGCAAAGCAGGCTCGAGGGGCCGAATGACCTACTGGACACAGAGACCTGTGGGATGCTCCGGTTACCTCCCACAGTCCAAAGATGTGCAGGTTAGGTGGATTGGCCGTGCTAAATTGCCCTTAGTGTCCAAAAGATGTGCAGGCGAGGTTACGGGGTTTTGCGGGGATAGGGTGGGGGTGTGCGCTAGGATTGGGTACTCTTTCGGAGGGTCAGTGCAGGGTTGATGGGCCGAATGGTCTCCTTCTGGACTGTGGGAATCCTGTGGGACACATCAATATAGAAATGTTGGAGAATTTGGCTTTGTTTTGCGTGGTTCCTGTACTGTTGCTGCTGTTTTAACGTGGGCCTCAATGCCCGCGGGCGCATCACCTCGTGATTCAACTGAGGCCTGTGTTCAATTGAGGGAACTACTAAGCCTGCCTCATGAATAGGCCCCCACCTGTTAGCGATATCCTGAACACCCGTATCGCTCTGTCGCAGGATTCCGCCGCGCCAAGTTGGTCATTGTTGCGGCTGTTTTGCGCCGAGGGCAATATTGATTTTGGGCCTCAATGTCTCGCCCGTGGAAAGTCTTTCTTGACTTAATTATTAAATTCTGGTTTGGCCTCAGCTGGATTATTGCGTCCAGTTCTGGGCACCGCACTTCAGGAGGGCGTTAGAGAGAGGGTGCAGAAAAGATTCGCCAGAATGCTTTTAAGAGGAGATTTCAAAATCATGAGGGGCCTGGAGGGAGTAGACAGGGGGAAACAGGCAGCACGGTGGCGCAGCGGTTAGCACTGCTGCCTCACGGCGCCGAGGTCCCAGGTTCAATCCCGGCTCTGGGTCACTGTCCGTGTGGAGTTTGCACATTCTCCCCGTGTTTGCGTGGGTCTCGCCCCCACAACCCAAAGATGTGCAAGGTAGGTGAATTGACCACGCTAAATCGCCCCTTAATTGGAAAAAAAATAATTGGGTACTCTAAATTTATTTTATAAAAGATAGGGAGAGACTTTTCCCATTGGTGGAAGGAGGACAATTGGGCGGGATTTAAGGTAAGGAGACATGAGGAGGAACGTCTTCATGCCGAGAGTGGTTAAGGTTGGGAATGTGCTGCCTGAGAGGCTGGTGGACGAAGATCCAATTGAGGCTTTGAAGAGGTAATTGGATGGGAATAGAAGGAGTGTGCTGGGAATGGTTCTGGGCAAGTTTCTCCTTCAGAGGGACATCACAGATACAACGTGGCGAATGGCCTCCACCTGCACTGTAACCATTCTATTATTCAATAATAATTTAATTGGTGACCACAGTTACCAGCAGGGTTCCTATTGGTGGAGAAGGAGGAATAAAGATCGACAAAGAATGCAGGATATAGAGGAAGACTTTACATTTACATAGCGCCATTCACATCCTCAGGCCACCCCGGAATGCTTTGCAGCCAATGAAACATAGCCACTGGTGTACCTTCGGGAAAAGCGGCAGCCAGTTGGTGCACAGTGCGATCCCACTAACAGCAACGTGAGAGTGAGCAGCTGAGTTATTATCTCGGGCAGGGGTTTCCCAGTGAAATGAAATTAAATTAAAATCGCTTATTGTCACAAGTAGGCTTCAAATGAAGTTACTGTGAAAAGCCCCTAGTCGCCACATTCCGGCCCCTGTTCGGGGAGGCTGTTACGGGAATTGAACCGTGCTGCTGGCCTGCCTTGGTCTGCTTTCAAAGCCAGCGATTTAGCCCTGTGCTAAACAGCCCCTAAACAGTGGACAATGTTCCAACTGAAAAGCACGTTCGACGCCCGGAAGAGCTGGAGAGAATGGAGACCCACAGATTCAGGAATTGTTAGGCTGCTGAAAAGGAGGCCATTCAGCCCATCGTGTCTGCATGGGCTCTCCGAATTCACCAGCCTTCAGCCTGTCACGACCCCCTGGGCTGGTGTGCAGTCAATTCCAGCCCCACTTCACCCAGAGTCACAACACAGGGGAAATTAGATTTTATTTAAAATACCCGAGGTCCTTGGTTGAGCCAATAAACTACGGTCACCAGGTTTGTAACTTGAAAACCCAAGTAACTTTTTATTATGTGCAATTCTATAATTAAACAGACAGAACGTGTAACTGACTATCTAATACCGCTTTCCCGGCCTTGGCGCCGCGTAAATGACACGACCGGCGCCGCATAAATGACGTCACCCGCACATGCACGGTTGCCGTCCTCCCCGCGGCCGCCTACGCGGAGGAAAGGAGGTCCTCCTTCAGAGAGGCCGGCCCGCCAATCGGTGAGGTAGTGAGGGGCGCCGCGTAGATGACGCGGCCGGCGCCGCATAACGGGCGTCATCCGCGCATGCGTGGTTGTCGTCTTCTCTAAATCCGCCCCGCAAGAAGATGGGGGACGGATCTTGCGGGGCCGCGGAAGGAAGGAGGTCCTCCTTCAGAAGGACGGCCCGACGATCGGTGGGCCGATCGGTAAAGCCCGGTGCAGGATCCCCCCTCGCCCCCCTGCAGGCCGCCCCCCCCCCCAGCGTTCACGCACCGCCCACGACTGCAGCGACCAGGTGTGGACGGCGCCGGGGGGAACCCGCCGTTTTGGCCTGGCCGGGCCTCAGAATAGCGGGGGTGCCGGAGAATCGCCATTTTGGGTGTCTCCGGCGATTCTCCGGCCTGCGGCCCGCAAAGCTCGACCGGCCCGTTCCCGCCGCTTGGGAGAGTCCCCGGAAATTTTGGCGGCCCAGGCGATTCTCCCAACCGGAGCGGGAGTGGAGAATCGCGCCCATGGAGAGGGTCAGACCGTGGATGGATTTGAAAACCAGAATGGGAATTTTAAAATCCTGACATGACTTGACCGTGAGCGAATGGAGGCCTGCGAGCCCAGGAGGTGATCAGAATTCTGAGAATTCAGACACAGGCAGCAGGGTTTGGGATGACCACAGCTTTACAGAAGGTATTGATGTTTGATACCTGCAGCCTCAGGCCTGTCCTCCCCACTGTGGGATCATTGAAATAGAAAGAACAAAGAACAATAGCACAGGAACAGGCCCTTCGGCCCTCCAAGCCTGTACCGGTCATGATACCAACCCTGGGCCAAAACCCTCAGCACTTCCTAGTGCCGTATCCCTCTATACCCGACCTCCATGTGTTTGTCAAGGTGCCTTTTAAACGCCGTTAATGCATCTGCTTCCACAACCTCCCCTGGCAACGCGCTCCAGGCACTCACCACCCTCTGTGTAAAACACCTGCCTCGCACATCTCCTCTAAACTTTGCCCCATGAACCTTAAACCTATGCCCCCTGGTGACTGACCCCTCCACCCTGGGAACGAGTGCCTGCCCATCACTCTATCCATGCCCTCATAATCTTGTAGCCCTCTATCAGGTCACCCCTCAACCTCCGTCGTTCTAATGAAAACAGTCTGAGTCTATTCAGCCTCTCCGCAGAGCTAACACCCTCCAAACCAGGCAACATCCTGGTAAACCTCCTCTGCACCCTCTCCAAAGCCTCCACATCCTTCTTTAAAAATTAATTTACAGGCTGAGGGCATCGCTGGCTAGGCCAGCATTTGGGGCTGGCTTAGCTGAGTGGGCTAAACAGCTGGCTTGTAATGCAGAACAATGCCAGCAGCGCGGGTTCAATTCCCCTGCCAGCCTCCCCGAACAGGTGCCGGAATGTGGTGACTAGGGGCTTTTCACAGTAACTTCATTGAAGCCTACTTGTGACAATAAGCGATTATTATTATTAATGTTGCCCATCCCTAATTGTCCTTCAGAAGGTGCTGGGTGAACTGCCTTCTTGAACCCGCTGCAATCCATGTGGTGTAGGTACACCCACTGTGCTGTTAGGGAGGGAGTTCCAGGATTCTGCCCCAGTGACAGTGAAGGAACGGCCGATATATTTCCAAGTCGGGGTGGTGAGTGAGTTGGAGGGGAACCTCCAGGTGGTGGGGTTCCCAGGTATCTGCTGCTCTTGTCCTTCTAGATGGTAGTGGTCGTGGGTTTGGAAGGTGTTGTCTGAGGAACCTTGGTGAGTTACTGCAGTGCATCTTGTAGATGGTACACACGGCTGCCACTGTGCGTCGGTGGCGGAGGGAGTGAATGTTTGTGGAAGGGGGAGCAATCAAGCGGGGCTGCTTTGTCCTGGATGGTGTCGAGCTTCTTGAGTGTTGTTGGAGCTGCGCTCATCCAGGGAAGTGGAGAGTATTCCATCACACTCCTGGGGCGAAATTCTCCCAAAACGGCGCGATGTCCGCCGACTGGCGCCCAAAATGGCGCCAATCAGACGGGCATCGCGCCGCCCCAAAGGTGCCGAATGCTCCGCATCTTTGGGGGCCGAGCCCCAACATTGAGGGGCTAGGCCGACGCCGGAGGAATTTCCGCCCCGCCAGCTGGCGTGGAAATGACATCCCCGGGCGGCGCATGCGCGGGAGCGTCAGCGGCCGCTGTCAGTTTCCCGCGCATGCACAGTGGCGGAGGCGGAAGGGAAAGAGTGCCCCCATGGCACAGGCCTGCCCGCGGATCGGTGGGCCCCGATCGCGGGCCAGGCCACCGTGGGGGCACCCCCCGGGGCCAGATCGGACCCCGGAGCCCGCCCACGCCGCCTTGTCCCGCCGTTCAAAAGGTGGTTTAATCCACGCCGGCAGGACAGGCAATTTATCGGCGGGACTTCAGCCCATCCGGGCCGGAGAATCAAGCGGGGGGGCCCGCCAACCGGCGCGGCGCGATTCCCGCCCCCGCCGAATATCCGGTGCCGGAGACTTCGGCAACCGGCGGGGGCGGGATTCACGCCAGCCCCCGGCGATTCTCCGACCCGGCGGGGGGTCGGAGAATGACGCCCCTGACTTGTGCCTTGTAGATGGTGGACAGGTTTTGGGGGTGGGGGGGGAGGGGGGGGTGGTCAGGAGGTGAGTTACTCACCGCAGGATTCCTAACCTTTGACCTGCTCTGGTAGCCACAGTGTAAATATGGCTAGTCCAGTTCAGTTTCTGATCAATGGTAACCCCCAGGATGTTAATGATGGGAAGATCATTGATGAAGCAGCTGAAGATGGTTGGGCCTAAGACACGACCCTGAGGAACTCCTGCAGTGATGTCCTGGAACTGAGATGATTGTATTCCAGCATTCTGACTCCAAATACTCTTGGAACACTAACCGGGTGGAGTTTGTGTTTTGAGACAGAACTATTTTTGCCCTGAGCACGGTAACATACTCTACTATCCATCCTGTGCCATTTTGCACTTCCATACTTCTCAGTGAAAGTAGTATTGCTGGAAAGTGACAGCAATAAACTGAATAACCTGTGAATGTCACAAATACTGGGCCGACCTGTCAAACAATGCTTAACAATGCAATAAAACAATAATTCCTAACTGCTATCTTTCATCTCCACTCATGGCTGGACACGCTATCTATGGGACTTAGTTCCCAGTTAGTTAAATCGCGCCCAATTTCTCTAATTACCTACTCCCCGGGAAACGTATCATATAAACAAAATTCCATTAGCCCAAACTTTTATGATGCTTTGATTGTCCCTTAGTCTGTCTTTTAAAGCAGGACTTTTTAAAAAAGACTAATACCGAGGTCACACACTACACTAACCCAGACGTTTAACCCTTACTGCACCCAATATATATAATACAATCTATGTGAAATTACTACAATCACCAAAACTGGGTGATGGAGAGCTTGGCGTGAACCAGTGAAATGAGGAAACGGTGATGGAAAGGTTGGCTCTCTCTTACACATTAAACAGCAGTTGATGCCAAAGCAAATGTTAATTTTAAGGTGGATGGATTTTGGCACACCAGAAGCTGCCTGGACCCGAAGGTCTAGAATTCCCTGGCAGAACCTTTCCATCCCTCCACCGCTGCCTCCTCCTCCCTGACCAAGATTTGGTCACCTATCCACACAGCCCCTCGTGTATCTAATTGAACCCGCCGGTTCCTCACTTTCAAAGTTCTTTGATTGGATAAGGGCGTTGTTGGTAAGGTCAACACTCCTTACCCATCCCCGGGGGAACGCTGGCTCAGATTTCGGAAACCGGCAATGTTGATGTGTAACTTTGAACACTTGCCCCAGTGACACACTCAGAATGATCACGGGAAGTTCTGCTCACACCTGCTTGTCAATTTATTTAAATTGTTCTGAAATAGCGAAGAACAGCAATGTATCTGGCACATCTCCCACAGCCTGACATCATTTTAACCGATAACTTATTTATGACAATGAGCAATTTCAAATGGACTTTACTGTAAATAATCACCGATCACAATATCCGTCCAGTAAGTTCCTATGGGAACCCGGGCGAATGGGAAAATAATTTGCGTCTTGAGTTGGGAAGGAATTAATTTCCCCGACAGGAAATGTAATTAGAAAAGAACAGAGAATGAAACAGACAAAATTATACAGAATCCATAGTCAGCTCGGTGAAGGGAAATGGGTCTGTAAACAGGAGGCATCGATTCACCACACACACCCTCACACAAACCCTCACACACACCCTCACACACACCCTCACACACACCCTCACACACACACCCTCACACACACACCCTCACACACACCCTCACACACACCTTCACACACACCCACACACCCACCCTCACACCCACCCTCACACACACACCCTCACACACACACCCTCACACACACCCTCACACATACACTCTCACACACACCCTCACACACACACTCACACACACCCTCACACACACACCCTCACACACACACACTCACACACCCTCACACACACCCACACACCCACCCTCACACCCATCCTCACACACACACCCTCACACACACACCCTCACACACACCCTCACACATACACTCTCACACACACCCTCACACACACACTCACACACACACCCTCACACACACACACTCACGCACACCCTCACACACATTCATACACACACCCTCACACACACACTCACACACACCCTCACACAAACCCTCACACACACTCACACACACTCTCACACACACCCTCACACACACCCACACACACCCTCACACCCACCCTCACACATACACTCTCACACACACACACCCTCACACACACCCCCACACACACACACCCTCACACACACACCCTCACACACACCCTCACACACATACCCTCACACACACCCTCACACACACACACTCACACACACCCTCACACACATTCATACACACACCCTCACACACATTCATACACACACCCTCACACACACCCTCACACATACACTCTCACACACACCCTCACACACATTCATTCACACACCCTCACACACATTCATTCACACACACACCCTCACACACACACCCTCACACACGCCCTCACACACACACCCTCACACACACATACTCACACACACGCCCTCACACACACACCCTCACACACACACCCTCACACACACTCTCACACACCCACACACCCACCCTCACACCCACCCTCACACACACACACTCACACACACACCCTCACACACACCCTCACACATACACTCTCACACACACCCTCACACACACACTCACACACACACCCTCACACACACACACTCACGTACACCCTCACACACATTCATACACACACCCTCACAGACACACTCACACACACCCTCACACAAACCCTCACACACACTCACACACACTCTCACACACACCCTCACACACACCCACACACACCCTCACACCCACCCTCACACACACCCTCACACACACACTCACACACACCCTCACACACACCCACACACACACCCACACCCACCCTCACACACACCCTCACACACACCCTCACACACACCCTCACACACACACCCTCACACCCACCCTCACACACACCCTCACACACACCCTCACACAAACCCTCACACACACACCTTCACACACACCCTCACACACACACTCACACACACACCCTCACACACACACCCTCACACACACACTCAAACACACACCTTCACACACACCCTCACACACACACTCATACACACACCCTCACACACACACCCTCACACACACACTCACACACACACCCTCACACACACACCCTCACACACACCCTCACACACACACCCTCACGTACACCCTCACACACACCCTCACACACACCCTCACACATACACTCTCACACACACCCTCACACACACACACCCTCACACACACACCCTCACACACACCCTCACACACACCCTCACACACACACACCCTCACACACACACCCTCACACACACCCTCACACATACACCCTCACACACTCCCTCACACACACACTCACACACACACCCTCACACACATTCATACACACACCCTCACACACACCCTCACACATACACTCTCACAAACACCCTCACACACATTCATACACACACCCTCACACACACACTCACACACACACCCTCACACACACACCCTCACACACGCCCTCACACACACACCCTCACACACACCCTCACACACACATACTCACACACACGCCCTCACACACACACCCTCACACACACCCCCTCACACACACTCTCACACACACACCTCACTCACATCCCCTCACACACACACCCTCACACACACCCTCACACATACACTCTCACACACGCCCTCACACACACACCCTCACACACACATACTCACACACACACCCTCACACACACACCCTCACACACACCCTCACACACACCCTCACACACACCCTCACACATACACTCTCACACACACACTCAAACACACACCTTCACACACACCCTCACACACACACTCATACACACACCCTCACACACACACCCTCACACACACACTCACACACACACCCTCACACACACCCTCACACACACACCCTCACACACACACCCTCACACACACCCTCACACACACCCTCACACACACCCTCACACATACACTCTCACACACACACACCCTCACACACACACCCTCACACACACCCTCACACACACACACCCTCACACACACACCCTCACACACACCCTCACACACACACCCTCACACACACACACTCACACACACCCTCACACACATTCATACACACACCCTCACACACACTCACACACACACCCTCACACACATTCATACACACACCCTCACACACACCCTCACACATACACTCTCACACACACCCTCACACACATTCATACACACACCCTCACACACACACTCACACACACACCCTCACACACGCCCTCACACACACACCCTCACGCACACCCTCACACACACATACTCACACACACGCCCTCACACACACACCCTCACACACACACCCTCACACACACCTCACTCACATCCCCTCATACACACACCCTCACACACACCCTCACACATACACTCTCACACACACCCTCACACACACACCCTCACACACACACACCCTCACACACACACCCTCACACACACATACTCACACACACGCCCTCACACACACACCCTCACACTCACCCTCACACACACATACTCACACACACACCCTCACACACACACCCTCACACACACCCTCACACACACACCTCACTCACACACCCTCACACACATCCCCTCACACACACACCTCACTCACATCCCCTCACACACATCCCCTCACACACGCACCCTCACACACACCCTCACACACACACCCTCACACACACACCCTCACACACATCCCCTCACACACTCACCCTCACGCACACACCCTCACTCACATCCCCTCACACACACACCCTCACACACATCCCCTCACACACTCACCCTCACGCACACACCCTCACTCACATCCCCTCACACACACACCCTCACACACATCCCCTCACACACTCACCCTCACGCACACACCCTCACTCACATCCCCTCACACACACACCCCCACACACTCACAATCAAAATACAGTCAATCTCCCTGCGAACCGTACATCAAGGAGCACATCAGCTCCTTGGCGAAAGGACTGAATCAAGCTTTTGGACCAATTTTATACCTTTTGCTCCAAGGTAGGCAGAATGTGTCATTGCAACATTTTACTGTCCTATCAAAATCCAACTTAAGCTCCAAAAAGGCATTCAATCCTTTGAACATATGCTGGTGTCAGAAGAATATCTAACATCGAAATTTGAATGAACTCCCCTCCCTCAGTAATTTTCATTCCATCTGATTGTTGTCCATTGTTTTCAAGAACTTACTCAGTCACTTATTTCCATGATGTGGAGATGCCGGCGTTGGACTGGGGTGAGCACAGTACAAAGTCTTACAACACCAGGTTAAAGTCCAACAGGTTTGTTTCGATGTCACTAGCTTTCGGAGCGCTGCTCCTTCCTCAGGTGAATGAAGAGGTCTGTTCCAGAAACACATATATAGACAAATTCAAAGATGCCAAACAATGCTAGGAATGCGAGCATTAGCAGGTGATTAAATCTTTACAGATCCAGAGATGGGGTAACCCCAGGTTAAAGAGGTGTGAATTGTACCAAGCCAGGACAGTTGGTAGGGTTTGCAGGCTAGATGGTGGGGGATGAATGTAATGTGACATGAATCCCAGGTCCCGACTGAGGCCGCACTCATGTGTGCGGAACTTGGCTATAAGTTTCTGCTCGGCGATTCTGCGTTGTCGCGGGTCCTGAAGGCCGCCTTGGAGAACGCTTACCCGGAGATCAGAGGCTGAATGCCCTTGACTGCTGAAGTGTTCCCCGACTGGAAGGGAACATTCCTGCCTGGTGATTGTTGCGCGATGTCCGTTCATTCGTTGTCGCAGCGTCTGCATGGTCTCGCCAATGTACCACGCTTCGGGACATCCTTTCCTGCAGCGTATGAGGTAGACAACGTTGGCCGAGTGGCACGAGTATGTACCGCGTACCTGGTGGGTGGTGTTCTCACGTGTAATAGTGGTATCCATGTCGATGATCTGGCACGTCTTGCAGAGATTGCCATGGCAGGGTTGTGTGGTGTCATGGTCACTGTTCTGAAGACTGGGTAGTTTGCTGCAAACAATGGTTCGTTTGAGGTTGCGCGGTTGTTTGAAGGCATGTAGGCCTTCAAACTTGCCTTCAAACAACCGCGCAACCTCAAATGAACCATTGTTTGCAGCAAACTACCCAGTCTTCAAAACAGTGACCACGACACCACACAACCCTGCCATGGCAATCTCTGCAAGACGTGCCAGATCATCGACATGGATACCACTATTACACGTGAGAACACCACCCACCAGGTATGCGGTACATACTCGTGCCACTCGGCCAACGTTGTCTACCTCATACGCTGCAGGAAAGGATGTCCCGAAGCGTGGTACATTGGCGAGACCATGCAGACGCTGCGACAACGAATGAACGGACATCGCGCAACAATCACCAGGCAGGAATGTTCCCTTCCAGTCGGGGAACACTTCAGCAGTCAAGGGCATTCAGCCTCTGATCTCCGGGTAAGCGTTCTCCAAGGCGGCCTTCAGGACCCGCGACAACGCAGAATCGCCGAGCAGAAACTTATAGCCAAGTTCCGCACACATGAGTGCGGCCTCAACCGGGACCTGGGATTCATGTCACATTACATTCATCCCCCACCATCTGGCCTGCGAAATCCTACCAACTGTCCTGGCTTGACACAATTCACACCTCTTTAACCTGGGGTTACCCCATCTCTGGATCTGTAAAGATTTAATCACCTGCTAATGCTCGCATTCCTAGCATTGTTTGGCATCTTTGAATTTGTCTGTCTGTGGTTCTGGAACAGACCTCTTCATTCACCTGAGGAAGGAGCAGCGCTCCGAAAGCTAGTGACATCGAAACAAACCTGTTGGACTTTAACCTGGTGTTGTAAAACTTCGTACTTATTTCCAAGACAGAGGACAAGACAACAATTCAAATCTCTTTTGAGGTGCAGACCTCTACAAACTCTGTTTGGAAATTTTAAAATAATGTGAACACCTAAGACCATTTAGAGCAAGCGAATTGGCATTTTCTAAAACATGCTGATCCCTCCGCAGTTGTGTTCTGAGACATGGTTTAGTGTGGGTGATGGGGTCTCACCCACTGGCTGGGTATGGCCTCCGTTGGAGAAGGAGCTCTGAATCAGGTGTCAGTGGGGCCCAGCAAGCAGGTCTTCCCCAGACTCAAGGTTTCTGGGGTGAAGATCCCACCCCCTGAGGGACACCAGCCAGTCAGAGTCCGGCGGTTCATCATTGCCATCAGCGCCAAGGGGAGTAGCTGCCAGTAACGCATCAAGGGGGATGCCCAGGTTAGCGAGGGACCCCAGGCTATAGGTGAGCGAGGGCGGGATGAGGGTCACGGGGTGGGGGTGGGTCCCTGGGACTGGTCAGAACAAAGGGAAGGCGTGGCTCTCTGTGCCCCTCCATTGCCCAATGTCGAGTCACTCGATAAGGCACTGAGTTCCTGACAGCGAGGGAAGCCTACCCCCCTCACCCTCACTCCACTCCCCAGGAATTAGTAAACAAACACAACAGGGTTTGGCTTTCGGTGTCCCCGTGCGGTGACTGCAATGCCCTCCGCTGGGTGGATACCAGTACTGGCGGGGTGGGGGCCTCCAAGTGGGAAATCAAACATTTCCTTGAAAATGTGTTTAGCGATTTGTTTCAACCCATTCTTCTAGATTTTGTGTCGGCGAGCTCTGCCAGTGGCTTCATCAGTCAATCATGAAAAATAAACCCCGTTTGCAGATGTTGGAACCCACCACACTCTGGATTTAAACTGCTGACGCTTCCCTAGGGTGAATAGCTTCTGAAAATCTCAACCGCAAATTGTGATCAAAAGTACAATGAAGTCAGTTAAAAATTACCCAGTCTTGAATCGTGACGAGAAGGGCGACGAGATGTCGAAGCTTTTCGACGCGCACACATCAGGACAAACACAAGAATACCAAATTTCAAAGCACTTTATACTACAGGAGAAAAGGGTGCTGATTGGTCAGATTGTCCACTCAGATTGGCAGAGGCTTTGCCACGGAGAAAGCAACGGGGAAACTGTCGGCCCCCCAAGCTCCCGGGTAATTCAGAAAAGTCACAAGGCTTGGACATATTCCTTTTGTTTGCCAAGAACCAGCCCCTGCTCATGAATGTATGATACTTTGAGCAAATGCAAATGAGCCATGTTATGAGTTTGACTGATTATCTTAAACTGGTTGTTAGTGCAGCCATTAGCACACTCAAGGTTGTTCAGCAAGTGTTGCCCATATCACATACTCACCAGATTTGCGCTTCTATTTTCTGCAATATTCAAGTTGCCAGGTGACTGTTCATATTTTGGACTCTTGCACACTGTAGTGTAGATTAGTACAGATTGGTATCTGATGGTCAGCAGAGACATGGTGGGCCAAAGGGCCTGTGTCTGTGCTGTATGACTCTATGACTATAACCTTGTGTTTGCGACAACCCCAAGTAGCCGAGTCACACTCAACGCCTGCAGCTCAGGCCCGGGGAACAGGCACCTGTGTTGCCCTGTTCGTGGTGCTGGGAACTGACTGACGTCAGCAGATTTGGCCGAAAGGGTGAGATTGCAAAACAGAGCATTGAATTGGACCTCGCCCCCGCCTTAACGTCCGCTCTGAGCTCCATTAGAAAAGCTCCCCTCTGCTTAAACCTGTGCCTGGGAAATAAAAATATAATTAGAAACAGGAGAGGCTTAAAATTGCTTTTGGAGTGGGCGGCGAATTTAATTGGGAATGTAGGATTCGTTATATCTTGGATAGAACTAGCTGAAGATCAACGACCAATTAGACTGAAATCCTAATCAATTTAAACTAGGTGTTTAAAAGATTACTTTAAAAAAGGTTAAGAATTGCATTTGACCAGTTGTCTTGGGTAGTAAGTGTTTGAAATTTCTCATTAATCTCCCTCCTCCTTATCTCTGAAACCCTCCTTCAGGCAACATAGGAGATCGGTACATTGTGTGTTGAGAGCTGTGTACATCAGAGACGTGTAAATGAGAGCTGTGTAAAAGAGAGGTGTGTAAATCAGGGCTGTGTACATGAGAGCTGTATAAATGAGGGCTATGTAAATAAGAGTGGTATAAATGAGGGCAGTGTACATAAGAGCTGTGTGCATGAGAGCTGTGTAAATAAGGGCTGGGTATATGAGGACGGTGTACATGAGAGCTGTGTACACAAAAGCAATGTTCATGAGAGATGTGTAAATTAGGGCAGTGTAAATGAGGGTGGTGTACATGGGAGCTGTGTACATGAGAGCTGTGTACATGAGAGCTGTGTACATGAGGGTGGTGTAAATGAGGACTGTGTAAATTAGGGTGGTGTATTTGAGTGCTATGTACATGAGAGCTGTATAAATGAGGGTGGTTTACATGAGAGCAGTGTCCATGAGAGCTGTGTAAATGAGGGCTATGTAAATAAGAGCGGTATAAATGTACACGAGAGCAGTGTTCTTGAGAGATGTGTAAATGAGAGGAATGTAAATGAGGGCATTGTAAATGAGGGTGGTGTACATGAGAGCTGTGTACATGAGAGCTGTGTACATGAGAGCTGTGTACATGAGGGCAGTGTACATGAGAGCTGTGTACATGAGAGCTGTGTAAATGAGAGCTGTGTAAATGAGGGCTGTGTAAATGAGGGCTGTGTAAATGTGGGTGGTGTATTTGAGTGCTGTGTACATGAGAGTGGTTTATATAAGAGCTGCGTACATGAGAACTGTGTACATGAGAGCTGTGTACATGAGAGCTGTGTAAATTAGAGCTGTGTAAATGAGGACTGTGTAAATGAGGGTGGTGTATTTGAGTGCTGTGTACATGAGAGTGGTTTACATGAGAGCTGTGTACATGAGAGCTGTGTACATGAGAGCTGTGTAAATGAGAGCTGTGTAAATGAGGGCTGTGTAAATGAGAGCCGTGTAAATGAGGGCAGTGTAAATAGGGTTGTATAAATGAGGGCAGTGTAAATTAGGGTGGTGTACATAAGAGCTGTGTACATGAGAGCTGTGCAGATGAGACCTGTGGAAATGAGGGCTGTGTAAATGAGGGTGGTGTACATGAGAACTGTGCTCATGAGGACTGTGTCCACGAGAGCTGTGTAAATGACAGTGGTGTAAATGAGGGTGGTATACATGAGAGATGTGTACATGAGAGCTGTGTTCATGAGAGATGTGTACATGAGGGTGGTGTAAATGAGGGCAGTGTAAATGAGGACTGTGTAAATAAGGGTGGTGTACATGAGGGCTGTGTACATGAGAACTGTGTAAATGAGGGTGGTGTACATGAAAGCTGTGTAAATGAGGGTGGTGTACATGAGAGCTGTGTACATGAGAGCTGTGTAAATGAGGGTGGTGTACATAAGAGCTATGTATATGAGAGCTGTGCACAGGACACCTGTGTAAATGAGGGCAGTGTATACATGAGAGATGTGTACATGAGAGCTGTGTTCATGAGAGATGTGTACATGAGGGTGGTGTAAATGAGGGCAGTGTAAATGAGGACTGTGTAAATAAGGGTGGTGTACATGAGGGCTGTGTACATGAGAACTGTGTAAATGAGGGTGGTGTACATGAAAGCTGTGTAAATGAGGGTGGTGTACATGAGAGCTGTGTACATGAGAGCTGTGTAAATGAGGGTGGTGTACATGAGAGCTGTGTACATGAATGTTATGTAAAAGAGGGTGGTGTAAATGAGGGTGGTGTAAATGAGGGTGGTGTAAATGAGGATGGTGTAAATGAGGGTGGTGTACATGAGGGTTGTGTACATGAGAGCTGTGTACATGAGAGCTGTGTACATGAGAGCTGTGTACATGAGAACTATGTAAATGAGAGCTGGGTACATGAGAGCTGTGTAAATGAGGGCCGTGTAAATGAGGGCTGTGTAAATGAGAGCTGTGTGAATGTGGGCTGGGTAAATCAGTGCTGTGTATATGAAGACTGTGTACATGAGGATTGCACATGGCAACTGTGTAAATTAAAATTGTGTACATGAAAGCAGTATACATGATGACTAGGCATCTAAGGGCTCTTTACATGAAAGACATATTTCTGAGGGCTATGGACCATAGGGCTGTGTATATGAAGGCTGTGTACATGAAGGTTGTGTACTTGGCTGTGTATGTGACTGTTGTGTATATAAGAGCTCTGTATATGAGAGCTGTGCATAGAAGGACTGTATATGAAGTCTGTGTATATGAGCACTGTGTACATGAAGGCTGTGCATGTAAAGCTGCAGATAAAAGTTGTGTACATGAGCTATATATATATGAGAGCTGTGTATATGAGGGCTGTATATAAGAGGGCTGCGTATATGAGAGCTGTTTGAAGAAGGCTGTATATATGAGATCCATCCAGCAGAGGGCAGTAGAGCAGAGCTGCTGATTGGCTGTTGCGGAGGGAATTTGCATACGTGCATTGTGGTCACCGTAACTTGAAGGTGTACCTGTGCAAGAGACCCTAGCTGTTCAAGTGAAGGCAAACATCCAGCAGATTGCAGTAGAGCGGAGCTGCTGATTGGCTGTTGCGGGGGAAATCTGCATATGTGCATTGTGGTCACAGTAACTTGAAGGTGGTTTGTGGAGGAGCTGTTGTCATGTGACACATATGCCTTCTTGACTACCTTCTCCACCTGTGTTGCCCCTTTCAGTGACCTGTGGACCTGTACTCCTAGCCCTCTTTAACCCCTCTTTAACCTGGGGTTACCCCATCTCTGGATCTGTAAAGATTTTAGCACCTGCTAATGCTCGCATTCCTAGCATTGTTTGGCATCTTTGAATTTGTCTATATATGTGTTTCTGGAACAGACCTCTTCATTCACCTGAGGAAGGAGCAGCGCTCCGAAAGCTAGTGACATCGAAACAAACCTGTTGGACTTTAACCTGGTGTTGTAAGACTTCGTACTGTGCTCACCCCAGTCCAACGCCGGCATCTCCACATCAAAGAAATGTACAGCACAGGAACAGGCCCTTAGGCCCTCCAAGCCCGTGCCGACCATGCTGCCCGACTAAACTACAATCTTCTACACTTCCTGGGTCCGTATCCCTCTATTCCCATCCTATTCATGTATTTGTCAAGATGCCCCTTAAATGTCACTATCGTCCCTGTTTCCACCACCTCCTCCGGCAGCGAGTTCCAGGCACCCACTACCCTCTGCGTTAAAAACTTGCCTCGTACATCTACTCTAAACCTTGCCCCTCTCACCTTAAACCTATGCCCCCTAGTAATTGACCCCTCTACCCCGGGGAAAAGCCTCTGACTATCCACTCTGTCTATGCCACTCATAATTTTGTAGACCTCTATCAGGTCGCCCCTCAACCTCCTTCGTTCCAGTGAGAACAAACCGAGTTTATTCAACCGCTCCTCATAGCTAATGCCCTCCATACCAGGCAACATTCTGGTAAATCTCTTCTGCACCCTCTCTAAAGCCTCCACATCCTTCTGGTAGTCTGGCGACCAGAATTGAACACTATACTCCAAGTGTGGCCAAACGAAGGTTCTATACAGTTGCAACATGACTTGCCAATTCTTATACTCAATGCCCTGGCCAATGAAGGCAAGTATGCCGTATGCCTTCTTGACTACCTTCTCCACCTGTGTTGCCCCTTTCAGTGACCTGTGGACCTGTACTCCTAGATCTCTCTGACTTTCAATACTCTTGAGGTTTCTACCATTCACTGTATATTCCCTACCTGCATTAGACCTTCCAAAATGCATGACCTCACATTTGTCCGGATTAAACTCCATCTGCCATCTCTCCGCCCAAGTCTCCAAACAATCTAAATCCTGCTGTATCCTCTGACAGTCCTCATCGCTATCCGCAATTCCACCAACCTTTGTGTCGTCTGCAAACTTACTAATCAGACCAGTTACATTTTCCTCCAAATCATTTATATATACTACAAACAGCAAAGGTCCCAGCACTGATCCCTGTGGAACACCACTGGTCACAGCCCTCCAATTAGAAAAGCATATTTCCATTGCTACTTTCTGCCTTCTATGACCTAGCCAGTTCTGTATCCACCTTGCCAGCTCACCCCTGATCCCGTGTGACTTCACCTTTTGTACTAGTCTACCATGAGGGACCTTGTCAAAGGCCTTACTGAAGTCCATATAGACAACATCCACTGCCCTACCTGCATCAATCATCTTTGTGACCTCCTCGAAAAACTCTGCCAAGTTAGTGAGACACGACCTCCCCTTCACAAAACCTCCACAAATGCTGCCTCTCACTAATACGTCCATTTGCTTCCAAATGGGAGTAGATCCTGTCTCGAAGAATTCTCTCCAGTAATTTCCCTACCGCTGAAGTAAGGCTCACCGGCCTGTAGTTCCCAGGATTATCCTTGCTACCCTTCTTAAACAGAGGAACAACATTGGCTATTCTCCAATCCTCTGGGACATCACCTGAAGACAGTGAGGATTAAAAGATTTCTGTCAAGGCCTCAGCAATTTCCTCTCCAGCCTCCTTCAGTATTCTGGGGTAGATCCCATCAGGCCCTGGGGACTTATCTACATTAATATTTTTTAAGACACCCAACACCTCGTCTTTTTGGATCTCAATGTGACCCAGGCTATCTACACACCCTTCTCCAGACTCAAGTGTTTTATTTTTACCTGTATTTAAGTTGGGCAGTTTCTAAACCCTAGACACTACACTTGTATTGTCCCCCACCCTTCCACCTCCTTTAACCTAAGGGGTAGAGTGAATAACAGGTACGCTCTTTCTTTCTTTTTCTTGTTTTATCTAGAGGGGATGGCAGGGAAGGCAGTGCAATGTTCCTCCTGCAGAATGTTTGAGGTGAGGGACGCCGTCAGTGTCCTTGCTGATTTCATCTGTGGGAAGTGCACCCATCTCCAGCTCCTCAGAAACCGCGTTAGGGAACTGGAGCTGGATGAATTTCGAATCATTCGGGAGGCAGAGGTGGTTATAGATAGAAGCTTCAGGGATGTAGTAACTCCGAAGAATAAAAATAGATGGGTGATGGTGAGAGGGGCTGGGAGGAAGCAGTCAGTACAGGGATCCCCTGTGGTCGTTCCCCTTAGTAACAAGTATACCGCTTTGGATACCGTTGGGGGGGGTACAGGTCTCTGGCACAGAGTCTGTCCCTGTTGCTCAGAAGGGAAAGGGGTAGAGGAGTAGAGCATTAGTCATTGGAGACTCCATAGTTAGGGGGATAGATAGGAGATTCTGTGGGAACGAGAGAGACTTGCGGTTGGTGTGTTGCCTCCCAGGTGCCAGGGTGCGTGATGTCTCGGATCGAGTTTTCGGGATCCTTAAGGGGGAGGGGGAGCAGCCCCAAGTCGTGGTCCACATAGGTACCAAAGACATAGGTTGGAAAAGGGATAGGGATGTAAGGCAGGAATTCAGGGAGCTAGGGTGGAAACTTAGATCAAGGCAAACAGAGTTATTATCTCTGGGTTGTTACCCGTGCCACGTGATAGCGAGACGATGAATATGGAGAGAGAGGAGTTGAACACGTGGCTACAGGGATGGTGCAGGAGGGAGGGTTTCAGATTTCTGGATAATTGGGGCTCATTCTGGGGTCGGTGGGACCTCTACAAACGGGATGGTCTACACCTGGACCAGAGGGGTTCCAATATCCTGGGGGAGAAATTTGCTCAATGCTCTTCGGGAGGGTTTAAACTAGTTCAGCAGGGGATTGGGAACATGAATTGTAGCTCCAGTATACAGGAGGTTGAGAGTAGTGAGGTCATGAGTAAGGTTTCAAAGTTACAGGAGTGTACTGGCAGGCAGGAAGGTGGTTTAAAGTGTGTCTTCTTCAATGCCAAGAGCATCCGGAATAAGGTGGGTGAACTTGCGGCATGGGTTGGTACCTGGGACTTCGATGTTGTGGCCATTTCAGAGACATGGATAGAGCAGGGACAGGAATGGTTGTTGCAGGTGCCGGGGTTTAGATATTTCAGTAAGCTCAGGGAAGGTGGTAAAAGGGGGGGAGGGGTGGCATTGTTAGTCAAGGACAGTATTACGGTGGCAGAAAGGACGTTTGATGAGGACTCGTCTACTGAGGAGTATGGGCTGAGGTTAGAAACAGGAAAGGAGAGGTCACCCTGTTAGGGGTTTTCTATAGGCCTCCGAAAAATTCCAGAGATGTAAAGGAAAGGATTGCAAAGATGATTCTGGATCGGAGCGAAAGCAACAGGGTAGTTGTTATGGGGGACTTTAACTTCCCAAATATTGACTGGAAACGCTATAGTTCGAGTACTTTAGATGGGTCCGTTTTTGTCCAATGTGTGCAGGAGGGTTTCCTGACACAGTCTGTAGATAGGCCAACGAGAGGCGAGGCCATATTGGATTTGGTACTGGGTAATGAACCAGGACAGGTGTTAGATTTGGAGGTAGGTGAGCACTTTGGTGATAGTGACCACAATTGGATTACGTTTACTTTAGTGATGGAAAGGGATAGGTATATACCGCAGGGCAAGAGTTATATCTGGGGGAAAGGCAATTATGATGCGATGAAGCAAGACTTAGGATGCATCGGATGGAGAGGAAAATGTGGAGCTTGCTCAAGGAACAGCTACTGCGTGTCCTTGATAAGTATGTACCTGTCAGGCAGGGAGGAAGTGGTCGAGAGAGGGAACCGTGGTTTACTAAAGCAGTCAAAACACTTGTCAAGAGGAAGAAGGAGGCTTATGTAAAGATGAGACATGAAGGTTCAGTTAGGGCGCTCGAGAGTTACAAGTTAGCCAGGAAGGACCTAAAGAGAGAGTTAAGAAGAGCCAGGAGGGGACATAAGAAGTCTTTGGCAGGTAGGATCAAGGATAACCCTAAAGCTTTCTATAGATAGGTCAGGAATAAAAGGATGACTAGGGTAGAGTAGGGCCAGTCAAGGACAGTAGTGGGAAGTTGTGCGTGGAGTCCGAGGAGATAGGAGAGATGCTAAATGAATATTTTTCGTCAGTATTCACACAGGAAAAAGACAATGTTGTTGAGGAGAATACTGAGATTCAGGCTACTAGACTAGAAGGGCTTGAGGTTCATAAGGAGGAGGTGTTAGCAATTCTGGAAAGTGTGAAAATAGATAAGTCTCCTGGGCCGGATGGGATTTATCCTAGGATTCTCGGGCAAGCTAGGCAGGAGATTGCTGAGCATTTGGCTTTGATCTTTAAGTCATCTTTGTCTACAGGAATAGTGCCAGAAGGCTGGAGGATAACAAATGTTGTCCCCTTGTTCAATAAGGGGAGTAGAGACAACCCCGGTAACTATAGACCAGTGAGCCTTACTTCTGTTGAGGGCAAAGGTCTGGGAAAGGTTTATAAGAGATAGGATGGATAATCATCTGGAAAGGAATAATTTGATTAGAGATAGTCAACACGGTTTTGTGAAGGGTAGGTCGTGCCTCACAAACCTTATTGAATTGTTTGAGAAGGTGACCAAACAGGTGGATGAGGGTAAAGCAGTTGATGTGGTGTGTATGGATTTCAGTAAAGCGTTTGATAAGGTTCCCCATGGTAGGCTACTGCAGAAAATATGGAGGCATGGGATTCAGGATGATTTAGTAGTTTGGATCAGAAATTGGCTAGCTGGAAGAAGACAAAGGATGGTGGTTGATGGGAAATGTTCAGACTGGAGTCCAGTTACTAGTGGTGTACCACAAGGATCTGTTTTGGGGCCACTGCTGTTTGTCATTTTTATAAATGACCTGGAGGAGGGCGTAGAAGGATGGGTGAGTAAATTTGCAGATGACACTAAAGTCGGTGGAGTTGTGGACAGTGCGGAAGGATGTTACAAGTTACAGAGGGACGTAGATAAGCTGCAGCGCTGGGCTGAGAGGTAGCAAATGGAGTTTAATGCAGAAAAGTGTGAGGTGATTCATTTTGGAAGGAATAACAGGAAGACAGAGTACTGGGCTAATGGTAAGATTCTTGGCAATGTGGATGAGCAGAGAGATCTCGGTGTCCATGTACATAGATCCCTGAAAGTTGCCACCCATGTTGAGAGGGTTGTTAAGAAGGCGTACGGTGTGTTAGCTTTTATTGGTAGAGGGATTGAGTTTCGGAGCCATGAGGTCATTTTGCAGCTGTACAAAACTCTGGTGCGGCCACATTTACATAGAGTACATAGTACATAGAGTACATAGAAAATACAGCACAGAACAGGCCCTTCGGCCCACGATGTTGTGCCGAACCTTTGTCCTAGATTAATCATAGATTATCATTGCGTGCAATTCTGGCCGCCGCATTATAGCAAGGATCATGGAATTTACAGTGCAGAAGGAGGCCATTTGGCCCATCGAGCTTGCACCGGCTCTTGGAAAGAGCACCCTACCCAAGGTCAACACCTCCACCCTATCCCCATAACCCAGTAGCCCCACCCAACACTAAGGGCAATTTCGGACACTAAGGGCAATTCATCATGGCCAATCCACCTAACCTGCACATCATTGGACTGTCGGAGGAACCGGAGCACCCGGAGGAAACTCACGCACACACGGGGAGGATGTGCAGACCCCACACAGACAGTGACGCAAGCCGGAATCGAACCTGAGACCCTGGAGCTGTGAAGTAATTGTGCTATCCACAATGCTACCATGCTGCCCTGTGGAAGCATTGGAAAGGGTGCAGAGGAAATTTACCAGAATGATGCCTGGTATGGAGGGAAGATCTTATGAGGGAAGGCTGAGGGACTTGAGGCTGTTTTCGTTAGAGAGAAGAAGGTTAAGAGGTGACTTAATAGAGGCATACAAGATGATCAGAGGATTGGATAGTGTGGACAGTGAGCCTTTTTCCTCGGATGGTGATGTCCAGCACGAGGGGACATAGCTTTAAATTGAGGGGAGATAGATATAAGTCAGATGTCAGAGGTAGGTTCTTTACTCAGAGAGTAGTAAGGGTGTGGAATGCCCTGCCTGCAACAGTAGTGGACTCGCCAACACTAAGGGCATTCAAATGGTCATTGGATAGACATATGGATGATAAGGGAATAGTGTAGATGGGCTTTAGAGTGGTTTCACAGGTCGGCGCAACATCGAGGGCCGAAGGGCCTGTACTGCGCTGTAATGTTCTATGTTCTATGAGAGCTGTGTATTTAAGGGCTGAATAGAAGAAGGCTGTGAATATGAGACATGTGTATATGAGGACTGTATATATGAGAGCTGTGTTTATCAGGGCTGTACATATATATGAGCTGTGCATATGAGGACTGTATATATGAGAACTGTGTATATGATGACTGTGTATGTAAGGACTCTATATGAATGCTGTATACATGAAAGCTGTGTATATGATGGCTATGTAACTTAGGACTATGCACATGAAGGCTGTATACAGGATTCTGCTCATGAGTGCTGTGTATATGAGGGCTGTGAATATGAGTGTTGTGTATATGAGTGTTGTGTATATGAGAGCTGTGTATATGAGGGCTGTGAATATGAGTGTTGTGTATATGAGTGTTGTGTATATGAGAGCTGTGTATATGAGTTCTGTGTATATGAGAGCTGTGAATATGAGTGCTGTGTATATGAGGGCTGTGTATATGAGGGCTGTGTATATGAGGGCTGTGTATATGAGTTCTGTGAATATGAGGGCTGTGAATATGAGTGCTGTGAATATGAGTGCTGTGTATATGAGTGTTGTGTATATGAGTGTTGTGTATATGAGTGTTGTGTATATGAGGGCTGTGTATATGAGTTCTGTGTATATGAGAGCTGTGAATATGAGTGCTGTGTATATGAGGGCTGTGTATATGAGGGCTGTGTATATGAGGGCTGTGTATATGAGGGCTGTGAATATGAGGGCTGTGTATTTGAGTCCTGTGTATATGAGTTCTGTGTAAATGAGGCTGTGCATATGAGTGCTGTGTACATGGGTGCGTTGTACATGAGTGCTGTGTACATGAGTGTGGTGTGTATGAGTGTGGTGTATATAAGGGCTGGGTATATGAGTATGGTGTTGTCCCCTAAGACGTGCGTGTTAGGTGAATTGGACATTCTGAATTCTCCCTCTGTGTACCCGAACAGGCGCCGGAATGTGGCGACTAAGGGATTTTCACAGTAACTTCATTGCAGTGTTAATGTAAGCCTACTTGTGACACGAATAAAGATTATTATTATTGTGTACATTTGAGATGTCTACATGAGTGGTGTGGATATGAGGGCTTGGTATATGAGGGCTACGTACATGAGGACTGGGTGCATGAGGACTGGGTAAATGTGGGCTGGGTATATGAGGGCTGGGTACATGAGGACTGGGTACATGAGGACTGGGTACATGAGGACTGGGTAAATATGGGCTGGGTATATGAGGGCTGGGTAAATGTGGGCTGGGTATATGAGGGCTGGGTAAATGTGGGCTGGGTAAATGTGGGCTGGGTAAATGTGGGCTGGGTACATGAGGGCTGGGTAAATGTGGGCTGGGTACATGAGGGCTGGGTACATGAGGGCTGGGTACATGAGGGCTGGGTAAATGTGGGCTGGGTAAATGTGGGCTGGGTAAATGTGGGCTGGGTAAATGTGGGCTGGGTACATGAGGGCTGGGTAAATGTGGGCTGGGTACATGAGGGCTGGGTACATGAGGGCTGGGTACATGAGGGCTGGGTAAATGTGGGCTGGGTAAATGTGGGCTGGGTATATGTGGGCTGGGTATATGTGGGCTGGGTATATGAGGGCTGGGTACATGAGGACTGGGTACATGAGGACTGGGTACATGAGGACTGGGTAAATATGGGCTGGGTATATGAGGGCTGGGTAAATGTGGGCTGGGTTTTTGAGGGCTGGGTAAATGTGGGCTGGGTAAATGTGGGCTGGGTAAATGTGGGCTGGGTACATGAGGGCTGGGTAAATGTGGGCTGGGTACATGAGGGCTGGGTACATGAGGGCTGGGTACATGAGGGCTGGGTAAATGTGGGCTGGGTAAATGTGGGCTGGGTAAATGTGGGCTGGGTAAATGTGGGCTGGGTACATGAGGGCTGGGTAAATGAGGGCTGGGTATATGAGGGCTGGGTAAATGTGGGCTGGGTACATGAGGGCTGGGTACATGAGGGCTGGGTACATGAGGGCTGGGTAAATGTGGGCTAGGTAAATGTGGGCTGGGTAAATGTGGGCTGGGTACATGAGGGCTGGGTACATGAGGGCTGGGTACATGAGGGCTGGGTATATGTGGGCTGGGTATATGTGGGCTGGGTATATGTGGGCTGGGTATATGTGGGCTGGGTATATGTGGGCTGGGTATATGAGGGCTGGGTATATGTGGGCTGGGTATATGTGGGCTGGGTATATGTGGGCTGGGTATATGAGGGCTGGGTATATGTGGGCTGGGTATATGTGGGCTGGGTATATGAGGGCTGGGTATATGAGGGCTGGGTATATGTGGGCTGGGTATATGAGGGCTGGGTATATGAGGGCTGGGTATATGTGGGCTGGGTATATGAGGGCTGGGTATATGAGGGCTGGGTATATGAGGGCTGGGTATATGAGGGCTGGGTATATGTGGGCTGGGTATATGAGGGCTGGGTATATGTGGGCTGGGTATATGAGGGCTGGGTATATGAGGGCTGGGTATATGTGGGCTGGGTATATGAGGGCTGGGTATATGAGGGCTGGGTATATGAGGGCTGGGTATATGAGGGCTGGGTATATGAGGGCTGGGTATATGTGGGCTGGGTATATGAGGGCTGGGTATATGTGGGCTGGGTATATGAGGGCTGGGTATATGAGGGCTGGGTATATGTGGGCTGGGTATATGAGGGCTGGGTATATGAGGGCTGGGTATATGAGGGCTGGGTATATGAGGGCTGGGTATATGTGGGCTGGGTATATGTGGGCTGGGTATATGAGGGCTGGGTATATGAGGGCTGGGTATATGAGGGCTGGGTATATGAGGGCTGGGTATATGTGGGCTGGGTATATGTGGGCTGGGTATATGAGGGCTGGGTACATGAGGGCTGGGTATATGAGGGCTGGGTATATGAGGGCTGGGTATATGAGGGCTGGGTATATGTGGGCTGGGTATATGTGGGCTGGGTATATGAGGGCTGGGTACATGAGGGCTGGGTATATGAGGGCTGGGTATATGTGGGCTGGGTATATGAGGGCTGGGTATATGAGGGCTGGGTATATGTGGGCTGGGTATATGAGGGCTGGGTACATGAGGGCTGGGTATATGAGGGCTGGGTATATGTGGGCTGGGTATATGAGGGCTGGGTACATGAGGGCTGGGTACATGAGGGCTGGGTATATGAGGGCTGGGTACATGAGGGCTGGGTAAATGTGGGCTGGGTATATGAGGGCTGGGTATATGAGTGTTGTGTATGTGAACAAAGACCAATACAGCACAGGAACAGGCCCTTCGGCCCCTCCAAACCTGTACCGGTCATGAGACCACCCTTGGCCAAAACCCTCAGCACTTCCTTGTACCGTATCCCTCGATACCCGTCCTATCCATGTATTTGTCGAGATGCCTTTTGAACGCCGTTAATGTATCTGCTTCCACAACCTCCCCTGGCAACGCGTTCCAGACACTCACCACCCTCTGTGTAAAAAACCTGCCTCGCACATCTCCTCTAAACTTTGCCCCACGGACTTTAAACCTATGTCCCCTGGTGCCTGACCCCTCCACCCTGGGAACGAGTGCCTGCCCATCCACTCTATCCATGCCCCTCATAATCTTGTAGAGCTCGATCAGGTCACCCCTCAACCTCCGTCGTTCTAATGAAAACAGTCCGAGCCTATTCAGCCTCTCCGCAGAGCTAACACCCTCCAGACCGGGAAACATCCTGGTAAATCTCTTCTGCACCCTCTCCAAAGTCTCCACATCCTTCTGGTAGTGTGGCGACCAGAATTGTGCGCAATATTCCAAATGCAGCCTTACCAAGGTTCTACACAACTGCAGCGTGACTTGTCCAATGAAGGCAAGCATTCTGAGCGTTTATTAACAGGGGGCTTGAGTTTAAGAGCTGTGAGGTTATGCTGCAACTATACATGACCCTGGTGAGACCACATTTGGAGTATTGTGTGCAGTTCTGGTCACCTCATTATAGGAAGGATGTGGAAGCATTGGAAAGGGGGCAAAGGAGATTTTCCAGGATGCTGCCTGGTTTGGAGGGTAGGTCTTATGAGGAAAGGTTGAGGGAGCTAGGGCTTTTCTCTTTGGAGCGAAGGAGGATGAGAGGCGACTTAATAGAGGTTTATAAGATAATGAGGGGGATAGATAGAGTGGACGTTCAGAGACTATTTCCTCGGGTGGATGTAGCTGTTACAAGGGGGCATAACTATAAGGTTCGGGGTGGGAGATATAGGAGGGATGTCCGAGGTAGGTTCTTTACTCAGAGAGTGATTAGGGTATGGAATGGACTGCCTGCTGTGATAGTGGAGTCGGACACTTTAGGAACTTTCAAGCGGTTATTGGATAGGCACATGGAGCACACCAGAATGACAGGGAGTGGGATAGCTTAATTTCGGACAATGCTCGGCACAACATCGAGGGCCGAAGGGCCTGTTCTGTGCTGTACTGTTCTATGTTCTATGTTCTATTCCGTATGCTTTCTTGACTACCTTGTCCACTTGTGTTGCCACCTTCAAAGATCAGTGGACCTGCACGCCCAGATCTCTCTGACTTTCTATATTCCTGAGAGTTTTACCATTTACGGTATATTTCCCCTCTATGTTAGACCCCCCAAAATGCATCACCTCACATTTGTCTGGATTAAACTCCATTTGCCATGTCTCTGACCAAGTCTCCAACCTATCTATGTCCCGCTGTATCTTCTGACAATCCTCAACACTTATTCTACCGGGTGTGACTGCCTCCTGAAACAAAGTGTCCAGGTAATGTTCCCCCTCCCTGATGTGCTGCAGTGTGTGCAGCTCGGTCTCCAGCTCATCAATTCTGAGCCGAAGTTCCTCGAGCAGCCAACACTTGCTGCAGATGTGGTCACTGACGGTCTCAATGGGATCCACCAGTTCCATCATCATACAGCAACAGCACATCACCTGTCCAGCCATATTCAACTAGTTAATTAATTTAAATAATTTTTATTTTTATTTTTATAGAACCTCAAGGATAAACCCGAACACCAACAAAAACACAGCCCTCTCTCGCCACTCACCCGAACTCAGTCACTCACCTAAACTCAGATGCACTCTGTTCCAATCAGCACTCAGTCGCTCACCTAAACTCAGATGCACTCTATTCCAATCAGCACTTAGAAATGTTTTGGTTGAATTCTGCCCTGTTTGTGTATGTGCGCGATGGATGTAGAAATTGATATATATTATTCTTCATATTTGTGGCAGTAATGTTATTAAAAACCTTGCTGTTAAAATACACATAGGCAGCGTTTACTTGAGTGTAATTAAAGAGTCGTAAAAGATCATTTTCACCATTTACGTGTCTACAGAGAGATGGCGAATGACATATTGTTTTGATTGCTTGAGACTCCCTGGAGAGTAGAGAATTTATGATGGATTGTACTTAGTCCTAACTAAGCAGGTGATGGGGTATCTTAGTGGAATAGAGATTATGTAATTAACAGGAGGATCCAGGTCATCTGTAGTTTGCAGTTTTGCCGAATGTTGCCAGGTTGAGCAGAAGTGTCTGACAAGACAGAAGGCCTTTCAGGTTGTTTCTGAAAGGGTCAATTTCACTAAAGATCTGCACAGGTCAGCGAGTAAACCCGTTTTGTTAACTTTAGTTATAAGTGGCATTTGGACTGTATTAGGTTGCTTAATTGGAGTTAGTAGTAGGTATAGGCCGTAAGTTTAAGTTTTTCCTTTTATTTAAGGACTGTTTAACTGTTAATTGTGAAGCTATTTCTTTAACATTAATGTGATTAATTCTGTGTTTAAATTAAAGTTTGTTTGAACATAAAAGATGCCTATTGGTCAGAGTCACCAGTCCTGGGCTCAACCATCCTTTCCTCACATTGCAAATTATTTTCGGTTTCTCGTCCACTATGTCATGAGAGAGTATCTTTAAGAAATGGGTCTTTAAGAAATGGGCGTTTATTCGAGAGCTGCAGTGATGTCAGAGAGTGGGTGGAGCTGGGCTCTCTGTCTGCTTTACTTCCGTTTTTGAGCAGGCTGCTACAGGGTGAGTTTTTAGTTTTGTTTTCAGAGAGAAGAGCTGCAGTGAAAGCCGGCAGATGTGCATGGAGCGCTCTACAAGCTAAAGGGTGTTCATTTGGGTGATTTCATAACTGCTCTCATTGGAGAATTTAAACCTGAGCTCTGTGTTAAAAGGGTCTTTTGTCTTCTGGATGTTGTTTGGGAATTTATTAAGGGTTATCTATAGAGTACTGTATTCTTTGGGTATTTATTGGTGTTGATAGTTGTAAAGATGTTTACTGTGGGTTTATAAAGTGTTTACTGGTTTCATAAATAAACATTGTTTTAATTTAAAAGTACTGTAACTTTCTGTTGAATAACCCTGAAAGCCAGGCCCGTGGGCTCCCTATAACCACAATTAATTCAAAGTTAAGGGTAAGGTGAACTCCATGATACACTTTGGAGTTCTCCAAACCCTGGACCATAACAACTATCCGAACAAGAATTTAGGTCTGGTCCGGTATACTAACAGTGGGTTTGCGTGTTAGAGTCTGTGTGTGTTTGTACATGAGAGGCTGTGTGTGTTTGTGTGTGAGCGGCCGTGTGTGTGTTTGCATGTGAGAGGCTGTGTGTGTTTGCGTGTGAGAGGCTGTGTGTGTTTGTGTGTGAGAGGCCGTGTGTGTGTTTGCATGTGAGAGGCTGTGTGTGTTTGTGAGTGAGAGGCTGTGTGTGTTTGTGTGTGAGAGGCCGTGTGTGTGTTTGCGTGTGAGAGGCTGTGTGTGTAAGTGTGTGTGAGAGGCTGTGTGTGTATGTACATGAGAGGCTGTGTGTGCGTTTGTGTGTGAGACGCTGTGCGTGTGCTTGCGTGTGAGAGGCTGTGTGTGTTTGCGTGTGAGAGGCTGTGTGTGTTTGTGCCTGAGAGGCTGTGTGTGTGTTTGTGTGTGAGAGGCTGTGTGCGTTTGTGTGTGAGAGGCCGTGTGTGTTTGTCTGTGAGATGCTGGGTGTGTTTGTGTGTGAGAGGCCATGTGTGTGTTTGCATGTGAGAGGCCGAGTGTGTGTTTGCGTGTGAGAGGTTGTGTGTGTAAGTGTGTGTGAGAGGCTGTGTGTGTATGTACATGAGAGGCTGTGTGTGTATGTACATGAGAGGCCGTGTGTGCATTTGTGTGTGAGAGGCCGTGTGTGTTTGTGTGTGAGAAGCTGTGTGTGTTTGTGTGTGAGAGGCCGTGTGTGTGTTTGCGTGTGAGAGGCTGTGTGTGTGTTTGCGTGTGAGAGGCTGTGTGTGTTTGCGTGTGAGAGGCTGTGTGTGTGTTTGCGTGTGAGAGGCTGTGTGTGTGTTTGCGTGTGAGAGGCCGTGTGTGTTTGTGTGTGAGAGGCTGTGTGTGTTTGTGTGTGAGAGGCCGTGTGTGTGTTGCGTGTGAGAGGCCGTGTGTGTGTTTGCGTGTGAGAGGCTGTGTGTGTGTTTGTGTGTGAGAAGCTGTGTGTAAGTGTGTGTGAGAGGCTGTGTGTGTTTGTGCGTGCGAGGCTGTGTGTGTGTTTGTGTGTGAGAGGCTGTGTGTAAGTGTGTGTGAGAGGCTGTGTGTGTGTTTGTGTGTGAGAGGCTGTGTGTAAGTGTGTGTGAGAGGCTGTGTGTGTTTGTGCGTGCGAGGCTGTGTGTGTGTTTGTGTGTGAGAGGCTGTGTGTAAGTGTGTGTGAGAGGCTGTGTGTGTTTGTGTGTGAGAGGCTGTGTGTGTATGTACATGAGAGGCTGTGTGTGTTTGTGTGTGAGAGGCTGTGTGTGTGTTTGTGTGTGAGAGGCTGTGTGTGTTTGCGTGTGAGAGGCCGTGTGTGTTTGTGTGTGAGAGGCTGTGTGTAAGTGTGTGTGAGAGGCTGTGTGTGTTTGTGTGTGAGAGGCTGTGTGTGTATGTACATGAGAGGCTGTGTGTGTTTGTGTGTGAGAGGCTGTGTGTGTTTGTGTGTGAGAGGCTGTGTGTGTTTGTGTGTGTGAGGCTGTGTGTGTTTGTGTGTGAGAGGTAGTGTGTGTATGTACATGAGAGGCTGTGTGTGTTTGTGTGTGAGAGGCTGTGTGTGTTTGTGTGTGAGAGGCTGTGTGTGTTTGTGCCTGAGAGGCTGTGTGTGTTTGTGTGTGAGAGGCTGTGTGTGTTTGTGTGTGAGAGGCTGTGTGTGTATGTACATGAGAGGCTGTGTGTGTTTGTGTGTGAGAGGCTGTGTGTGTTTGTGTGTGAGAGGCTGTGTGTGTTTGCGTGTGAGAGGCTGTGCGTGTTTGTGTGTGAGAGGCTGTGTGTGTTTGTGTGTGAGAGGCTGTGTGTGTTTGCGTGTGAGAGGCTGTGTGTGTATGTGTGTGAGAGGCTGTGTGTGTTTGTGTGTGAGAGGCTGTGCGTGTTTGTGTGTGAGAGGCTGTGCGTGTTTGTGTGTGAGAGGCTGTGTGTGTTTGTGTGTGAGAGGCTGTGTGTGTTTGTGTGTGAGAGGCTGTGTGTAAGTGTGTGTGAGAGGCTGTGTGTGTTTGTGTGTGAGAGGCTGTGTGTGTATGTACATGAGAGGCTGTGTGTGTTTGTGTGTGAGAGGCTGTGTGTGTGTTTGTGTGTGAGAGGCTGTGTGTGTTTGCGTGTGAGAGGCCGTGTGTGTGTTTGTGTGTGAGAGGCTGTGTGTAAGTGTGTGTGAGAGGCTGTGTGTGTTTGTGTGTGAGAGGTTGTGTGTGTATGTACATGAGAGGCTGTGTGTGTTTGTGTGTGAGAGGCTGTGTGTGTGTTTGTGTGTCAGAGGCTGTGTGTGTTTGCGTGTGAGAGGCCGTGTGTGAGAGGCTGTGTGTAAGTGTGTGTGAGAGGCTGTGTGTGTTTGTGTGTGAGAGGCTGTGTGTGTATGTACATGAGAGGCTGTGTGTGTTTGTGTGTGAGAGGCTGTGTGTGTTTGTGTGTGAGAGGCTGTGTGTGTTTGTGTGTGTGAGGCTGTGTGTGTTTGTGTGTGAGAGGTAGTGTGTGTATGTACATGAGAGGCTGTGTGTGTTTGTGTGTGAGAGGCTGTGTGTGTTTGTGTGTGAGAGGCTGTGTGTGTTTGTGCCTGAGAGGCTGTGTGTGTTTGTGTGTGAGAGGCTGTGTGTGTTTGTGTGTGAGAGGCTGTGTGTGTTTGTGTGTGAGAGGCTGTGTGTGTATGTACATGAGACGCTGTGTGTGTTTGTGTGTGAGAGGCTGTGTGTGTTTGTGTGTGAGAGGCTGTGTGTGTTTGCGTGTGAGAGGCTGTGCGTGTTTGTGTGTGAGAGGCTGTGTGTGTTTGTGTGTGAGAGGCTGTGTGTGTTTGCGTGTGAGAGGCTGTGTGTGTATGTGTGTGAGAGGCTGTGTGTGTTTGTGTGTGAGAGGCTGTGCGTGTTTGTGTGTGAGAGGCTGTGCGTGTTTGTGTGTGAGAGGCTGTGTGTGTTTGTGTGTGAGAGGCTGTGTGTGTTTGTGTGTGAGAGGCTGTGTGTGTATGTGTGTGAGAGGCTGTGTGTGTTTGTGTGTGAGAGGCAGGGTGCGTATGTGTGTGAGAGGCTGTGTGTGTTTGTGCCTGAGAGGCTGTGTGTGTTTGTGTGTGAGAGGCTGTGTGTGTTTGTGTGTGAGAGGCTTTGTGTGTTTGTGTGTGAGAGGCTGTGTGTGTTTGTGCCTGAGAGGCTGTGTGTGTTTGTGTGTGAGAGGCTGTGTGTGTTTGTGTGTGAGAGGCTGTGTGTGTTTGTGTGTGAGAGGCTGTGTGTGTATGTGTGTGAGAGGCTGTGTGTGTTTGCGTGTGAGAGGCTGTGTGTGTATGTGTGTGAGAGGCTGTGTGTGTTTGTGTGTGAGAGGCTGTGCGTGTTCGTGTGTGAGAGGCTGTGCGTGTTTGTGCGTGAGAGGCTGTGTGTGTTTGTGTGTGAGAGGCTGTGTGTGTTTGTGTGTGAGAGGCTGTGTGTGTATGTGTGTGAGAGGCTGTGTGTGTTTGTGTGTGAGAGGCAGGGTGCGTATGTGTGTGAGAGGCTGTGTGTGTTTGTGCCTGAGAGGCTGTGTGTGTTTGTGTGTGAGAGGCTGTGTGTATTTGTGTGTGAGAGGCTTTGTGTGTTTGTGTGTGAGAGGCTGTGTGTGTTTGTGCCTGAGAGGCTGTGTGTGTTTGTGTGTGAGAGGCTGTGTGTGTTTGTGTGTGAGAGGCTGTGTGTGTTTGTGTGTGAGAGGCTGTGTGTGTATGTGTGTGAGAGGCTGTGTGTGTTTGTGTGTGAGAGGCTGTGTGTGTATGTACATGAGAGGCTGTGTGTGTTTGTGTGTGAGATGCTGGGTGTGTTTGTGTGTGAGAGGCCATGTGTGTGTTTGCATGTGAGAGGCCGAGTGTGTGTTTGTGTGTGAGAGGTTGTGTGTGTAAGTGTGTGTGAGAGGCTGTGTGTGTATGTACATGAGAGGCTGTGTGTGTATGTACATGAGAGGCCGTGTGTGCATTTGTGTGTGAGAGGCCGTGTGTGTTTGTGTGTGAGAGGCTGTGTGTGTTTGTGTGTGAGAGGCCGTGTGTGTGTTTGCGTGTGAGGGCTGTGTGTGTGTTTGCGTGTGAGAGGCTGTGTGTGTTTGCGTGTGAGAGGCTGTGTGTGTGTTTGCGTGTGAGAGGCTGTGTGTGTGTTTGCGTGTGAGAGGCCGTGTGTGTTTGTGTGTGAGAGGCTGTGTGTGTTTGTGTGTGAGAGGCCGTGTGTGTGTTTGCGTGTGAGAGGCTGTGTGTGTGTTTGCGTGTGAGAGGCTGTGTGTGTGTTTGTGTGTGAGAAGCTGTGTGTAAGTGTGTGTGAGAGGCTGTGTGTGTTTGTGCGTGCGAGGCTGTGTGCGTGTTTGTGTGTGAGAGGCTGTGTGTAAGTGTGTGTGAGAGGCTGTGTGTGTGTTTGTGTGTGAGAGGCTGTGTGTAAGTGTGTGTGAGAGGCTGTGTGTGTTTGTGCGTGCGAGGCTGTGTGTGTGTTTGTGTGTGAGAGGCTGTGTGTAAGTGTGTGTGAGAGGCTGTGTGTGTTTGTGTGTGAGAGGCTGTGTGTGTATGTACATGAGAGGCTGTGTGTGTTTGTGTGTGAGAGGCTGTGTGTGTGTTTGTGTGTGAGAGGCTGTGTGTGTTTGCGTGTGAGAGGCCGTGTGTGTGTTTGTGTGTGAGAGGCTGTGTGTAAGTGTGTGTGAGAGGCTGTGTGTGTTTGTGTGTGAGAGGTTGTGTGTGTATGTACATGAGAGGCTGTGTGTGTTTGTGTGTGAGAGGCTGTGTGTGTGTTTGTGTGTGAGAGGCTGTGTGTGTTTGCGTGTGAGAGGCCGTGTGTGTTTGTGTGTGAGAGGCTGTGTGTAAGTGTGTGTGAGAGGCTGTGTGTGTTTGTGTGTGAGAGGCTGTGTGTGTATGTACATGAGAGGCTGTGTGTGTTTGTGTGTGAGAGGCTGTGTGTGTTTGTGTGTGAGAGGCTGTGTGTGTTTGTGCCTGAGAGGCTGTGTGTGTGTTTGTGTGTGAGAGGCTGTGTGCGTTTGTGTGTGAGAGGCCGTGTGTGTTTGTCTGTGAGATGCTGGGTGTGTTTGTGTGTGAGAGGCCATGTGTGTGTTTGCATGTGAGAGGCCGAGTGTGTGTTTGCGTGTGAGAGGTTGTGTGTGTAAGTGTGTGTGAGAGGCTGTGTGTGTATGTACATGAGAGGCTGTGTGTGTATGTACATGAGAGGCCGTGTGTGCATTTGTGTGTGAGAGGCCGTGTGTGTTTGTGTGTGAGAAGCTGTGTGTGTTTGTGTGTGAGAGGCCGTGTGTGTGTTTGCGTGTGAGAGGCTGTGTGTGTGTTTGCGTGTGAGAGGCTGTGTGTGTTTGCGTGTGAGAGGCTGTGTGTGTGTTTGCGTGTGAGAGGCTGTGTGTGTGTTTGCGTGTGAGAGGCCGTGTGTGTTTGTGTGTGAGAGGCTGTGTGTGTTTGTGTGTGAGAGGCCGTGTGTGTGTTGCGTGTGAGAGACCGTGTGTGTGTTTGCGTGTGAGAGGCTGTGTGTGTGTTTGTGTGTGAGAAGCTGTGTGTAAGTGTGTGTGAGAGGCTGTGTGTGTTTGTGCGTGCGAGGCTGTGTGTGTGTTTGTGTGTGAGAGGCTGTGTGTAAGTGTGTGTGAGAGGCTGTGTGTGTGTTTGTGTGTGAGAGGCTGTGTGTAAGTGTGTGTGAGAGGCTGTGTGTGTTTGTGCGTGCGAGGCTGTGTGTGTGTTTGTGTGTGAGAGGCTGTGTGTAAGTGTGTGTGAGAGGCTGTGTGTGTTTGTGTGTGAGAGGCTGTGTGTGTATGTACATGAGAGGCTGTGAGTGTTTGTGTGTGAGAGGCTGTGTGTGTGTTTGTGTGTGAGAGGCTGTGTGTGTTTGCGTGTGAGAGGCCGTGTGTGTGTTTGTGTGTGAGAGGCTGTGTGTAAGTGTGTGTGAGAGGCTGTGTGTGTTTGTGTGTGAGAGGTTGTGTGTGTATGTACATGAGAGGCTGTGTGTGTTTGTGTGTGAGAGGCTGTGTGTGTGTTTGTGTGTGAGAGGCTGTGTGTGTTTGCGTGTGAGAGGCCGTGTGTGTTTGTGTGTGAGAGGCTGTGTGTAAGTGTGTGTGAGGCTGTGTGTGTTTGTGTGTGAGAGGCTGTGTGTGTATGTACATGAGAGGCTGTGTGTGTTTGTGTGTGAGAGGCTGTGTGTGTTTGTGTGTGAGAGGCTGTGTGTGTTTGTGTGTGTGAGGCTGTGTGTGTTTGTGTGTGAGAGGTAGTGTGTGTATGTACATGAGAGGCTGTGTGTGTTTGTGTGTGAGAGGCTGTGTGTGTTTGTGTGTGAGAGGCTGTGTGTGTTTGTGCCTGAGAGGCTGTGTGTGTTTGTGTGTGAGAGGCTGTGTGTGTTTGTGTGTGAGAGGCTGTGTGTGTATGTACATGAGAGGCTGTGTGTGTTTGTGTGTGAGAGGCTGTGTGTGTTTGTGTGTGAGAGGCTGTGTGTGTTTGCGTGTGAGAGGCTGTGCGTGTTTGTGTGTGAGAGGCTGTGTGTGTTTGTGTGTGAGAGGCTGTGTGTGTTTGCGTGTGAGAGGCTGTGTGTGTATGTGTGTGAGAGGCTGTGTGTGTTTGTGTGTGAGAGGCTGTGCGTGTTTGTGTGTGAGAGGCTGTGCGTGTTTGTGTGTGAGAGGCTGTGTGTGTTTGTGTGTGAGAGGCTGTGTGTGTTTGTGTGTGAGAGGCTGTGTGTAAGTGTGTGTGAGAGGCTGTGTGTGTTTGTGTGTGAGAGGCTGTGTGTGTATGTACATGAGAGGCTATGTGTGTTTGTGTGTGAGAGGCTGTGTGTGTGTTTGTGTGTGAGAGGCTGTGTGTGTTTGCGTGTGAGAGGCCGTGTGTGTGTTTGTGTGTGAGAGGCTGTGTGTAAGTGTGTGTGAGAGGCTGTGTGTGTTTGTGTGTGAGAGGTTGTGTGTGTATGTACATGAGAGGCTGTGTGTGTTTGTGTGTGAGAGGCTGTGTGTGTGTTTGTGTGTGAGAGGCTGTGTGTGTTTGCGTGTGAGAGGCCGTGTGTGAGAGGCTGTGTGTAAGTGTGTGTGAGAGGCTGTGTGTGTTTGTGTGTGAGAGGCTGTGTGTGTATGTACATGAGAGGCTGTGTGTGTTTGTGTGTGAGAGGCTGTGTGTGTTTGTGTGTGAGAGGCTGTGTGTGTTTGTGTGTGTGAGGCTGTGTGTGTTTGTGTGTGAGAGGTAGTGTGTGTATGTACATGAGAGGCTGTGTGTGTTTGTGTGTGAGAGGCTGTGTGTGTTTGTGTGTGAGAGGCTGTGTGTGTTTGTGCCTGAGAGGCTGTGTGTGTTTGTGTGTGAGAGGCTGTGTGTGTTTGTGTGTGAGAGGCTGTGTGTGTTTGTGTGTGAGAGGCTGTGTGTGTATGTACATGAGACGCTGTGTGTGTTTGTGTGTGAGAGGCTGTGCGTGTTTGTGTGTGAGAGGCTGTGTGTGTTTGCGTGTGAGAGGCTGTGCGTGTTTGTGTGTGAGAGGCTGTGTGTGTTTGTGTGTGAGAGGCTGTGTGTGTTTGCGTGTGAGAGGCTGTGTGTGTATGTGTGTGAGAGGCTGTGTGTGTTTGTGTGTGAGAGGCTGTGCGTGTTTGTGTGTGAGAGGCTGTGCGTGTTTGTGTGTGAGAGGCTGTGTGTGTTTGTGTGTGAGAGGCTGTGTGTGTTTGTGTGTGAGAGGCTGTGTGTGTATGTGTGTGAGAGGCTGTGTGTGTTTGTGTGTGAGAGGCAGGGTGCGTATGTGTGTGAGAGGCTGTGTGTGTTTGTGCCTGAGAGGCTGTGTGTGTTTGTGTGTGAGAGGCTGTGTGTGTTTGTGTGTGAGAGGCTGTGTGTGTTTGTGTGTGAGAGGCTGTGTGTGTATGTGTGTGAGAGGCTGTGTGTGTTTGTGTGTGAGAGGCTGTGTGTGTATGTACATGAGAGGCTGTGTGTGTTTGTGTGTGAGATGCTGGGTGTGTTTGTGTGTGAGAGGCCATGTGTGTGTTTGCATGTGAGAGGCCGAGTGTGTGTTTGTGTGTGAGAGGTTGTGTGTGTAAGTGTGTGTGAGAGGCTGTGTGTGTATGTACATGAGAGGCTGTGTGTGTATGTACATGAGAGGCCGTGTGTGCATTTGTGTGTGAGAGGCCGTGTGTGTTTGTGTGTGAGAGGCTGTGTGTGTTTGTGTGTGAGAGGCCGTGTGTGTGTTTGCGTGTGAGGGCTGTGTGTGTGTTTGCGTGTGAGAGGCTGTGTTTGTTTGCGTGTGAGAGGCTGTGTGTGTGTTTGCGTGTGAGAGGCTGTGTGTGTGTTTGCGTGTGAGAGGCCGTGTGTGTTTGTGTGTGAGAGGCTGTGTGTGTTTGTGTGTGAGAGGCCGTGTGTGTGTTTGCGTGTGAGAGGCTGTGTGTGTGTTTGCGTGTGAGAGGCTGTGTGTGTGTTTGTGTGTGAGAAGCTGTGTGTAAGTGTGTGTGAGAGGCTGTGTGTGTTTGTGCGTGCGAGGCTGTGTGCATGTTTGTGTGTGAGAGGCTGTGTGTAAGTGTGTGTGAGAGGCTGTGTGTGTGTTTGTGTGTGAGAGGCTGTGTGTAAGTGTGTGTGAGAGGCTGTGTATGTTTGTGCGTGCGAGGCTGTGTGTGTGTTTGTGTGTGAGAGGCTGTGTGTAAGTGTGTGTGAGAGGCTGTGTGTGTTTGTGTGTGAGAGGCTGTGTGTGTATGTACGTGAGAGGCTGTGTGTGTTTGTGTGTGAGAGGCTGTGTGTGTGTTTGTGTGTGAGAGGCTGTGTGTGTTTGCGTGTGAGAGGCCGTGTGTGTGTTTGTGTGTGAGAGGCTGTGTGTAAGTGTGTGTGAGAGGCTGTGTGTGTTTGTGTGTGAGAGGTTGTGTGTGTATGTACATGAGAGGCTGTGTGTGTTTGAGTGTGAGAGGCTGTGTGTGTGTTTGTGTGTGAGAGGCTGTGTGTGTTTGCGTGTGAGAGGCCGTGTGTGTTTGTGTGTGAGAGGCTGTGTGTGTGAGAGGCTGTGTGTGTTTGTGTGTGAGAGGCTGTGTGTGTATGTACATGACAGGCTGTGTGTGTTTGTGTGTGAGAGGCTGTGTGTGTTTGTGTGTGAGAGGCTGTGTGTGTTTGTGTGTGTGAGGCTGTGTGTGTTTGTGTGTGAGAGGTAGTGTGTGTATGTACATGAGAGGCTGTGTGTGTTTGTGTGTGAGAGGCTGTGTGTGTTTGTGTGTGAGAGGCGGTGTGTGTTTGTGCCTGAGAGGCTGTGTGTGTTTGTGTGTGAGAGGCTGTGTGTGTTTGTGTGTGAGAGGCTGTGTGTGTATGTGTGTGAGAGGCTGTGTGTGTTTGTGTGTGAGAGGCAGGGTGCGTATGTGTGTGAGAGGCTGTGTGTGTTTGTGCCTGAGAGGCTGTGTGTGTTTGTGTGTGAGAGGCTGTGTGTGTTTGTGTGTGAGAGGCTTTGTGTGTTTGTGTGTGAGAGGCTGTGTGTGTTTGTGCCTGAGAGGCTGTGTGTGTTTGTGTGTGAGAGGCTGTGTGTGTTTGTGTGTGAGAGGCTGTGTGTGTTTGTGTGTGAGAGGCTGTGTGTGTATGTGTGTGAGAGGCTGTGTGTGTTTGTGTGTGAGAGGCTGTGTGTGTATGTACATGAGAGGCTGTGTGTGTTTGTGTGTGAGAGGCTGTGTGTGCATGTGTGTGAGAGGCTGTGTGTGTATGTGTGTGAGAGGCTGTGTGTGTTTGTGTGTGAGAGGCTGTGAGTGTTTGTGTGTGAGAGGCTGTGTGTGTATGTACATGAGAGGCTGTGTGTGTTTGTGTGTGAGAGGCTGTGTGTGTTTGTGTGTGAGAAGCTGTGTGTGTTTGTGTGTGAGAGGCTGTGTATGTTTGTGTGTGAATGGCTGTGTGTGTTTGTGTGTGAGAGGCTGTGTGTGTTTGTGTGTGAGAAGCTGTGTGTGTTTGTGTGTGAGAGGCTGTGTATGTTTGTGTGTGAGAGGCTGTGTGTGTTTGTGTGTGAGAGGCTGTGAGTGTTTGTGTGTGAGAGGCTGTGTGTGTATGTACATGAGAGGCTGTGTGTGTTTGTGTGTGAGAGGCTGTGTGTGTATGTACATGAGAGGCCGTGTGTGCATTTGTGTGTGAGAGGCCGTGTGTGTTTGTGTGTGAGAGGCTGTGTGTGTTTGTGTGTGAGAGGCCGTGTGTGTGTTTGCGTGTGAGAGGCTGTGTGTGTGTTTGCGTGTGAGAGGCTGTGTGTGTTTGCGTGTGAGAGGCTGTGTGTGTGTTTGCGTGTGAGAGGCTGTGTGTGTGTTTGCGTGTGAGAGGCCGTGTGTGTTTGTGTGTGAGAGGCTGTGTGTGTTTGTGTGTGAGAGGCCGTGTGTGTGTTTGCGTGTGAGAGGCTGTGTGTGTGTTTGCGTGTGAAAGGCTGTGTGTGTGTTTGTGTGTGAGAAGCTGTGTGTAAGTGTGTGTGAGAGGCTGTGTGTGTTTGTGCGTGCGAGGCTGTGTGTGTGTTTGTGTGTGAGAGGCTGTGTGTAAGTGTGTGTGAGAGGCTGTGTGTGTTTGTGCGTGCGAGGCTGTGTGTGTGTTTGTGTGTGAGAGGCTGTGTGTAAGTGTGTGTGAGAGGCTGTGTGTGTTTGTGTGTGAGAGGCTGTGTGTGTAAGTACATGAGAGGCTGTGTGTGTTTGTGTGTGAGAGGCTGTGTGTGTGTTTGTGTGTGAGAGGCTGTGTGTGTTTGCGTGTGAGAGGCCGTGTGTGAGTTTGTGTGTGAGAGGCTGTGTGTAAGTGTGTGTGAGAGGCTGTGTGTGTTTGTGTGTGAGAGGTTGTGTGTGTATGTACATGAGAGGCTGTGTGTGTTTGTGTGTGAGAGGCTGTGTGTGTTTGTGTGTGAGAGGCTGTGTGTGTTTGTGTGTGTGAGGCTGTGTGTGTTTGTGTGTGAGAGGTAGTGTGTGTATGTACATGAGAGGCTGTGTGTGTTTGTGTGTGAGAGGCTGTGTGTGTTTGTGTGTGAGAGGCAGTGTGTTTGCGTGTGAGAGGCTGTGCGTGTTTGTGTGTGAGAGGCTGTGTGTGTTTGTGTGTGAGAGGCTGTGTGTGTTTGCGTGTGAGAGGCTGTGTGTGTATGTGTGTGAGAGGCTGTGTGTGTTTGTGTGTGAGAGGCTGTGCGTGTTTGTGTGTGAGAGGCTGTGCGTGTTTGTGTGTGAGAGGCTGTGTGTGTTTGTGTGTGAGAGGCTGTGTGTGTTTGTGAGTGAGAGGCTGTGTGTGTATGTGTGTGAGAGGCTGTGTGTGTTTGTGTGTGAGAGGCAGGGTGCGTATGTGTGTGAGAGGCTGTGTGTGTTTGTGCCTGAGAGGCTGTGTGTGTTTGTGTGTGAGAGGCTGTGTGTGTTTGTGTGTGAGAGGCTTTGTGTGTTTGTGTGTGAGAGGCTGTGTGTGTTTGTGCCTGAGAGGCTGTGTGTGTTTGTGTGTGAGAGGCTGTGTGTGTTTGTGTGTGAGAGGCTGTGTGTGTTTGTGTGTGAGAGGCTGTGTGTGTATGTGTGTGAGAGGCTGTGTGTGTTTGTGTGTGAGAGGCTGTGTGTGTATGTACATGAGAGGCTGTGTGTGTTTGTGTGTGAGAGGCTGTGTGTGCATGTGTGTGAGAGGCTGTGTGTGTATGTGTGTGAGAGGCTGTGTGTGTTTGTGTGTGAGAGGCTGTGAGTGTTTGTGTGTGATAGGCTGTGTGTGTATGTACATGAGAGGCTGTGTGTGTTTGTGTGTGAGAGGCTGTGTGTGTTTGTGTGTGAGAAGCTGTGTGTGTTTGTGTGTGAGAGGCTGTGTATGTTTGTGTGTGAATGGCTGTGTGTGTTTGTGTGTGAGAGGCTGTGTGTGTTTGTGCCTGAGAGGCTGTGTGTGTTTGTGTGTGAGAGGCTGTGTGTGTTTGTGTGTGAGAGGCTGTGTGTGTTTGTGTGTGAGAGGCTGTGTGTGTATGTGTGTGAGAGGCTGTGTGTGTTTGTGTGTGAGAGGCTGTGTGTGTATGTACATGAGAGGCTGTGTGTGTTTGTGTGTGAGATGCTGGGTGTGTTTGTGTGTGAGAGGCCATGTGTGTGTTTGCATGTGAGAGTACGAGTGTGTGTTTGCGTGTGAGAGGTTGTGTGTGTAAGTGTGTGTGAGAGGCTGTGTGTGTATGTACATGAGAGGCTGTGTGTGTATGTACATGAGAGGCCGTGTGTGCATTTGTGTGTGAGAGGCCGTGTGTGTTTGTGTGTGAGAGGCTGTGTGTGTTTGTGTGTGAGAGGCCGTGTGTGTGTTTGCGTGTGAGGGCTGTGTGTGTGTTTGCGTGTGAGTGGCTGTGTGTGTTTGCGTGTGAGAGGCCGTGTGTGTTTGTGTGTGAGAGGCTGTGTGTGTTTGTGTGTGAGAGGCTGTGTGTGTATGTACATGAGAGGCTGTGTGTGTTTGTGTGTGAGAGGCTGTGTGTGTTTGTGTGTGAGAGGCTGTGTGTGTTTGCGTGTGAGAGGCTGTGCGTGTTTGTGTGTGAGAGGCTGTGTGTGTTTGTGTGTGAGAGGCTGTGTGTGTTTGTGTGTGAGAGGCTGTGTGTGTTTGTATGTGAGAGGCTGTGTGTGTATGTACATGAGAGGCTGTGTGTGTTTGTGTGTGAGAGGCTGTGTGTGTTTGTGTGTGAGTGGCTGTGTGTGTTTGCGTGTGAGAGGCTGTGCGTGTTTGTGTGTGAGAGGCTGTGTGTGTTTGTGTGTGAGAGGCTGTGTGTGTTTGCGTGTGAGAGGCTGTGTGTGTATGTGTGTGAGAGGCTGTGTGTGTTTGTGTGTGAGAGGCTGTGCGTGTTTGTGTGTGAGAGGCTGTGCGTGTTTGTGTGTGAGAGGCTGTGTGTGTTTGTGTGTGAGAGGCTGTGTGTGTTTGTGTGTGAGAGGCTGTGTGTGTATGTGTGTGAGAGGCTGTGTGTGTTTGTGTGTGAGAGGCAGGGTGCGTATGTGTGTGAGAGGCTGTGTGTGTTTGTGCCTGAGAGGCTGTGTGTGTTTGTGTGTGAGAGGCTGTGTGTGTTTGTGTGTGAGAGGCTTTGTGTGTTTGTGTGTGAGAGGCTGTGTGTGTTTGTGCCTGAGAGGCTGTGTGTGTTTGTGTGTGAGAGGCTGTGTGTGTTTGTGTGTGAGAGGCTGTGTGTGTTTGTGTGTGAGAGGCTGTGTGTGTATGTGTGTGAGAGGCTGTGTGTGTTTGTGTGTGAGAGGCTGTGTGTGTATGTACATGAGAGGCTGTGTGTGTTTGTGTGTGAGAGGCTGTGTGTGCATGTGTGTGAGAGGCTGTGTGTGTATGTGTGTGAGAGGCTGTGTGTGTTTGTGTGTGAGAGGCTGTGAGTGTTTGTGTGTGAGAGGCTGTGTGTGTATGTACATGAGAGGCTGTGTGTGTTTGTGTGTGAGAGGCTGTGTGTGTTTGTGTGTGAGAAGCTGTGTGTGTTTGTGTGTGAGAGGCTGTGTATGTTTGTGTGTGAATGGCTGTGTGTGTTTGTGTGTGAGAGGCTGTGTGTGTTTGTGTGTGAGAAGCTGTGTGTGTTTGTGTGTGAGAGGCTGTGTATGTTTGTGTGTGAGAGGCTGTGTGTGTTTGTGTGTGAGAGGCTGTGAGTGTTTGTGTGTGAGAGGCTGTGTGTGTATGTACATGAGAGGCTGTGTGTGTTTGTGTGTGAGAGGCTGTGTGTGTATGTACATGAGAGGCCGTGTGTGCATTTGTGTGTGAGAGGCCGTGTGTGTTTGTGTGTGAGAGGCTGTGTGTGTTTGTGTGTGAGAGGCCGTGTGTGTGTTTGCGTGTGACAGGCTGTGTGTGTGTTTGCGTGTGAGAGGCTGTGTGTGTTTGCGTGTGAGAGGCTGTGTGTGTGTTTGCGTGTGAGAGGCTGTGTGTGTGTTTGCGTGTGAGAGGCCGTGTGTGTTTGTGTGTGAGAGGCTGTGTGTGTTTGTGTGTGAGAGGCCGTGTGTGTGTTTGCGTGTGAGAGGCTGTGTGTGTGTTTGCGTGTGAGAGGCTGTGTGTGTGTTTGTGTGTGAGAAGCTGTGTGTAAGTGTGTGTGAGAGGCTGCGTGTGTTTGTGCGTGCGAGGCTGTGTGTGTGTTTGTGTGTGAGAGGCTGTGTGTAAGTGTGTGTGAGAGGCTGTGTGTGTTTGTGTGTGAGAGGCTGTGTGTGTATGTACATGAGAGGCTGTGTGTGTTTGTGTGTGAGAGGCTGTGTGTGTGTTTGTGTGTGAGAGGCTGTGTGTGTTTGCGTGTGAGAGGCCGTGTGTGTGTTTGTGTGTGAGAGGCTGTGTGTAAGTGTGTGTGAGAGGCTGTGTGTGTTTGTGTGTGAGAGGTTGTGTGTGTATGTACATGAGAGGCTGTGTGTGTTTGTGTGTGAGAGGCTGTGTGTGTGTTTGTGTGTGAGAGGCTGTGTGTGTTTGCGTGTGAGAGGCCGTGTGTGTTTGTGTGTGAGAGGCTGTGTGTAAGTGTGTGTGAGAGGCTGTGTGTGTTTGTGTGTGAGAGGCTGTGTGTGTATGTACATGAGAGGCTGTGTGTGTTTGTGTGTGAGAGGCTGTGTGTGTTTGTGTGTGAGAGGCTGTGTGTGTTTGTGTGTGTGAGGCTGTGTGTGTTTGTGTGTGAGAGGTAGTGTGTGTATGTACATGAGAGGCTGTGTGTGTTTGTGTGTGAGAGGCTGTGTGTGTTTGTGTGTGAGAGGCTGTGTGTGTTTGCGTGTGAGAGGCTGTGCGTGTTTGTGTGTGAGAGGCTGTGTGTGTTTGTGTGTGAGAGGCTGTGTGTGTTTGCGTGTGAGAGGCTGTGTGTGTATGTGTGTGAGAGGCTGTGTGTGTTTGTGTGTGAGAGGCTGTGCGTGTTTGTGTGTGAGAGGCTGTGCGTGTTTGTGTGTGAGAGGCTGTGTGTGTTTGTGTGTGAGAGGCTGTGTGTGTTTGTGTGTGAGAGGCTGTGTGTGTATGTGTGTGAGAGGCTGTGTGTGTTTGTGTGTGAGAGGCAGGGTGCGTATGTGTGTGAGAGGCTGTGTGTGTATGTGTGTGAGAGGCTGTGTGTGTTTGTGTGTGAGAGGCTGTGCGTGTTTGTGTGTGAGAGGCTGTGCGTGTTTGTGTGTGAGAGGCTGTGTGTGTTTGTGTGTGAGAGGCTGTGTGTGTTTGTGTGTGAGAGGCTGTGTGTGTATGTGTGTGAGAGGCTGTGTGTGTTTGTGTGTGAGAGGCAGGGTGCGTATGTGTGTGAGAGGCTGTGTGTGTTTGTGCCTGAGAGGCTGTGTGTGTTTGTGTGTGAGAGGCTGTGTGTGTTTGTGTGTGAGAGGCTTTGTGTGTTTGTGTGTGAGAGGCTGTGTGTGTTTGTGCCTGAGAGGCTGTGTGTGTTTGTGTGTGAGAGGCTGTGTGGGTTTGTGTGTGAGAGGCTGTGTGTGTTTGTGTGTGAGAGGCTGTGTGTGTATGTGTGTGAGAGGCTGTGTGTGTTTGTGTGTGAGAGGCTGTGTGTGTATGTACATGAGAGGCTGTGTGTGTTTGTGTGTGAGAGGCTGTGTGTGCATGTGTGTGAGAGGCTGTGTGTGTATGTGTGTGAGAGGCTGTGTGTGTTTGTGTGTGAGAGGCTGTGAGTGTTTGTGTGTGAGAGGCTGTGTGTGTATGTACATGAGAGGCTGTGTGTGTTTGTGTGTGAGAGGCTGTGTGTGTTTGTGTGTGAGAAGCTGTGTGTGTTTGTGTGTGAGAGGCTGTGTATGTTTGTGTGTGAATGGCTGTGTGTGTTTGTGTGTGAGAGGCTGTGTGTGTTTGTGTGTGAGAAGCTGTGTGTGTTTGTGTGTGAGAGGCTGTGTATGTTTGTGTGTGAGAGGCTGTGTGTGTTTGTGTGTGAGAGGCTGTGAGTGTTTGTGTGTGAGAGGCTGTGTGTGTATGTACATGAGAGGCTGTGTGTGTTTGTGTGTGAGAGGCTGTGTGTGTATGTACATGAGAGGCCGTGTGTGCATTTGTGTGTGAGAGGCCGTGTGTGTTTGTGTGTGAGAGGCTGTGTGTGTTTGTGTGTGAGAGGCCATGTGTGTGTTTGCGTGTGAGAGGCTGTGTGTGTGTTTGCGTGTGAGAGGCTGTGTGTGTTTGCGTGTGAGAGGCTGTGTGTGTGTTTGCGTGTGAGAGGCTGTGTGTGTTTGCGTGTGAGAGGCCGTGTGTGTTTGTGTGTGAGAGGCTGTGTGTGTTTGTGTGTGAGAGGCCGTGTGTGTGTTTGCGTGTGAGAGGCTGTGTGTGTGTTTGCGTGTGAGAGGCTGTGTGTGTGTTTGTGTGTGAGAAGCTGTGTGTAAGTGTGTGTGAGAGGCTGTGTGTGTTTGTGCGTGCGAGGCTGTGTGTGTGTTTGTGTGTGAGAGGCTGTGTGTAAGTGTGTGTGAGAGGCTGTGTGTGTTTGTGTGTGAGAGGCTGTGTGTGTATGTACATGAGAGGCTGTGTGTGTTTGTGTGTGAGAGGCTGTGTGTGTGTTTGTGTGTGAGAGGCTGTGTGTGTTTGCGTGTGAGAGGCCGTGTGTGTGTTTGTGTGTGTGAGGCTGTGTGTAAGTGTGTGTGAGAGGCTGTGTGTGTTTGTGTGTGAGAGGTTGTGTGTGTATGTACATGAGAGGCTGTGTGTGTTTGTGTGTGAGAGGCTGTGTGTGTGTTTGTGTGTGAGAGGCTGTGTGTGTTTGCGTGTGAGAGGCCGTGTGTGTTTGTGTGTGAGAGGCTGTGTGTAAGTGTGTGTGAGAGGCTGTGTGTGTTTGTGTGTGAGAGGCTGTGTGTGTATGTACATGAGAGGCTGTGTGTGTTTGTGTGTGAGAGGCTGTGTGTGTTTGTGTGTGAGAGGCTGTGTGTGTTTGTGTGTGTGAGGCTGTGTGTGTTTGTGTGTGAGAGGTAGTGTGTGTATGTACATGAGAGGCTGTGTGTGTTTGCGTGTGAGAGGCTGTGTGTGTTTGTGTGTGAGAGGCTGTGTGTGTTTGCGTGTGAGAGGCTGTGCGTGTTTGTGTGTGAGAGGCTGTGTGTGTTTGTGTGTGAGAGGCTGTGTGTGTTTGCGTGTGAGAGGCTGTGTGTGTATGTGTGTGAGAGGCTGTGTGTGTTTGTGTGTGAGAGGCTGTGCGTGTTTGTGTGTGAGAGGCTGTGCGTGTTTGTGTGTGAGAGGCTGTGTGTGTTTGTGTGTGAGAGGCTGTGTGTGTTTGTGTGTGAGAGGCTGTGTGTGTATGTGTGTGAGAGGCTGTGTGTGTTTGTGTGTGAGAGGCAGGGTGCGTATGTGTGTGAGAGGCTGTGTGTGTTTGTGTGTGAGAGGCTTTGTGTGTTTGTGTGTGAGAGGCTGTGTGTGTTTGTGCCTGAGAGGCTCTGTGTGTTTGTGTGTGAGAGGCTGTGTGTGTTTGTGTGTGAGAGGCTGTGTGTGTTTGTGTGTGAGATGCTGTGTGTGTATGTGTGTGAGAGGCTGTGTGTGTTTGTGTGTGAGAGGCTGTGTGTGTATGTACATGAGAGGCTGTGTGTGTTTGTGTGTGAGAGGCTGTGTGTGCATGTGTGTGAGAGGCTGTGTGTGTATATGTGTGAGAGGCTGTGTGTGTTTGTGTGTGAGAGGCTGTGAGTGTTTGTGTGTGATAGGCTGTGTGTGTATGTACATGAGAGGCTGTGTGTGTTTGTGTGTGAGAGGCTGTGTGTGTTTGTGTGTGAGAAGCTGTGTGTGTTTGTGTGTGAGAGGCTGTGTATGTTTGTGTGTGAATGGCTGTGTGTGTTTGTGCCTGAGAGGCTGTGTGTGTTTGTGTGTGAGAGGCTGTGTGTGTTTGTGTGTGAGAGGCTGTGTGTGTTTGTGTGTGAGAGGCTGTGTGTGTTTGTGTGTGAGAGGCAGGGTGCGTATGTGTGTGAGAGGCTGTGTGTGTTTGTGCCTGAGAGGCTGTGTGTGTTTGTGTGTGAGAGGCTTTGTGTGTTTGTGTGTGAGAGGCTGTGTATATTTGTGCCTGAGAGGCTGTGTGTGTTTGTGTGTGAGAGGCTGTGCGTGTTTGTGTGTGAGAGGCTGTGTGTGTTTGTGTGTGAGAGGCTGTGTGTGTATGTGTGTGAGAGGCTGTGTGTGTTTGTGTGTGAGAGGCTGTGTGTGTATGTACATGAGAGGCTGTGTGTGTTTGTGTGTGATAGGCTGTGTGTGTATGTACATGAGAGGCTGTGCGTGTTTGTGTGTGAGAGGCTGTGTGTGTTTGTGTGTGAGAGGCTGTGTGTGTTTGTGTGTGAGAGGCTGTGTGTGTATGTGTGTGAGAGGCTGTGTGTGTTTGTGTGTGAGAGGCAGGGTGCGTATGTGTGTGAGAGGCTGTGTGTGTTTGTGCCTGAGAGGCTGTGTGTGTTTGTGTGTGAGAGGCTGTGTGTGTTTGTGTGTGAGAGGCTTTGTGTGTTTGTGTGTGAGAGGCTGTGTGTGTTTGTGCCTGAGAGGCTGTGTGTGTTTGTGTGTGAGAGGCTGTGTGTGTTTGTGTGTGAGAGGCTGTGTGTGTTTGTGTGTGAGAGGCTGTGTGTGTATGTGTGTGAGAGGCTGTGTGTGTTTGTGTGTGAGAGGCTGTGTGTGTATGTACATGAGAGGCTGTGTGTGTTTGTGTGTGAGAGGCTGTGTGTGCATGTGTGTGAGAGGCTGTGTGTGTTTGTGTGTGAGAGGCTGTGTGTGTTTGTGTGTGAGAAGCTGTGTGTGTTTGTGTGTGAGAGGCTGTGTATGTTTGTGTGTGAATGGCTGTGTGTGTTTGTGTGTGAGAGGCTGTGTGTGTATGTGTGTGAGAGGCTGTGTGTGTTTGTGTGTGAGAGGCTGTGTGTGTTTGTGTGTGAGAGGCTGTGTGTGTTTGTGTGTGAGAGGCTGTGTGTGTATGTGTGTGAGAGGCTGTGTGTGTTTGTGTGTGAGAGGCTGTGTGTGTATGTACATGAGAGGCTGTGTGTGTTTGTGTGTGAGATGCTGGGTGTGTTTGTGTGTGAGAGGCCATGTGTGTGTTTGCATGTGAGAGGCCGAGTGTGTGTTTGTGTGTGAGAGGCTGTGCGTGTTTGTGTGTGAGAGGCTGTGCGTGTTTGTGTGTGAGAGGCTGTGTGTGTTTGTGACTGAGAGGCTGTGTGTGTTTGTGTGTGAGAGGCTGTGTGTGTTTGTGCCTGAGAGGCTGTGTGTGTTTGTGTGTGAGAGGCTGTGTGTGTTTGTGTGTGAGAGGCTGTGTGTGTTTGTGTGTGAGAGGCTGTGTGTGTATGTGTGTGAGAGGCTGTGTGTGTTTGTGTGTGAGAGGCTGTGTGTGTATGTACATGAGAGGCTGTGTGTGTTTGTGTGTGAGAGGCTGTGTGTGTGTTTGTGTGTGAGAGGCTGTGTGTGTTTGCGTGTGAGAGGCCGTGTGTGTGTTTGTGTGTGAGAGGCTGTGTGTAAGTGTGTGTGAGAGGCTGTGTGTGTTTGTGTGTGAGAGGTTGTGTGTGTATGTACATGAGAGGCTGTGTGTGTTTGTGTGTGAGAGGCTGTGTGTGTGTTTGTGTGTGAGAGGCTGTGTGTGTTTGCGTGTGAGAGGCCGTGTGTGTTTGTGTGTGAGAGGCTGTGTGTAAGTGTGTGTGAGAGGCTGTGTGTGTTTGTGTGTGAGAGGCTGTGTGTGTATGTACATGAGAGGCTGTGTGTGTTTGTGTGTGATAGGCTGTGTGTGTATGTACATGAGAGGCTGTGCGTGTTTGTGTGTGAGAGGCTGTGTGTGTTTGTGTGTGAGAGGCTGTGTGTGTTTGTGTGTGAGAGGCTGTGTGTGTATGTGTGTGAGAGGCTGTGTGTGTTTGTGTGTGAGAGGCAGGGTGCGTATGTGTGTGAGAGGCTGTGTGTGTTTGTGCCTGAGAGGCTGTGTGTGTTTGTGTGTGAGAGGCTGTGTGTGTTTGTGTGTGAGAGGCTTTGTGTGTTTGTGTGTGAGAGGCTGTGTGTGTTTGTGCCTGAGAGGCTGTGTGTGTTTGTGTGTGAGAGGCTGTGTGTGTTTGTGTGTGAGAGGCTGTGTGTGTTTGTGTGTGAGAGGCTGTGTGTGTATGTGTGTGAGAGGCTGTGTGTGTTTGTGTGTGAGAGGCTGTGTGTGTATGTACATGAGAGGCTGTGTGTGTTTGTGTGTGAGAGGCTGTGTGTGCATGTGTGTGAGAGGCTGTGTGTGTTTGTGTGTGAGAGGCTGTGTGTGTTTGTGTGTGAGAAGCTGTGTGTGTTTGTGTGTGAGAGGCTGTGTATGTTTGTGTGTGAATGGCTGTGTGTGTTTGTGTGTGAGAGGCTGTGTGTGTATGTGTGTGAGAGGCTGTGTGTGTTTGTGTGTGAGAGGCTGTGTGTGTTTGTGTGTGAGAGGCTGTGTGTGTTTGTGTGTGAGAGGCTGTGTGTGTATGTGTGTGAGAGGCTGTGTGTGTTTGTGTGTGAGAGGCTGTGTGTGTATGTACATGAGAGGCTGTGTGTGTTTGTGTGTGAGATGCTGGGTGTGTTTGTGTGTGAGAGGCCATGTGTGTGTTTGCATGTGAGAGGCCGAGTGTGTGTTTGTGTGTGAGAGGCTGTGCGTGTTTGTGTGTGAGAGGCTGTGCGTGTTTGTGTGTGAGAGGCTGTGTGTGTTTGTGACTGAGAGGCTGTGTGTGTTTGTGTGTGAGAGGCTGTGTGTGTTTGTGCCTGAGAGGCTGTGTGTGTTTGTGTGTGAGAGGCTGTGTGTGTTTGTGTGTGAGAGGCTGTGTGTGTTTGTGTGTGAGAGGCTGTGTGTGTATGTGTGTGAGAGGCTGTGTGTGTTTGTGTGTGAGAGGCTGTGTGTGTATGTACATGAGAGGCTGTGTGTGTTTGTGTGTGAGATGCTGGGTGTGTTTGTGTGTGAGAGGCCATGTGTGTGTTTGCATGTGAGAGGCCGAGTGTGTGTTTGTGTGTGAGAGGCTGTGCGTGTTTGTGTGTGAGAGGCTGTGCGTGTTTGTGTGTGAAAGGCTGTGTGTGTTTGTGTGTGAGAGGCTGTGTGTGTTTGTGTGTGAGAGGCTGTGTGTGTATGTGTGTGAGAGGCTGTGTGTGTTTGTGTGTGAGAGGCAGGGTGCGTATGTGTGTGAGAGGCTGTGTGTGTTTGTGCCTGAGAGGCTGTGTGTGTTTGTGTGTGAGAGGCTGTGTGTGTTTGTGTGTGAGAGGCTTTGTGTGTTTGTGTGTGAGAGGCTGTGTGTGTTTGTGCCTGAGAGGCTGTGTGTGTTTGTGTGTGAGAGGCTGTGTGGGTTTGTGTGTGAGAGGCTGTGTGTGTTTGTGTGTGAGAGGCTGTGTGTGTATGTGTGTGAGAGGCTGTGTGTGTTTGTGTGTGAGAGGCTGTGTGTGTATGTACATGAGAGGCTGTGTGTGTTTGTGTGTGAGAGGCTGTGTGTGCATGTGTGTGAGAGGCTGTGTGTGTATGTGTGTGAGAGGCTGTGTGTGTTTGTGTGTGAGAGGCTGTGAGTGTTTGTGTGTGAGAGGCTGTGTGTGTATGTACATGAGAGGCTGTGTGTGTTTGTGTGTGAGAGGCTGTGTGTGTTTGTGTGTGAGAAGCTGTGTGTGTTTGTGTGTGAGAGGCTGTGTATGTTTGTGTGTGAATGGCTGTGTGTGTTTGTGTGTGAGAGGCTGTGTGTGTTTGTGTGTGAGAAGCTGTGTGTGTTTGTGTGTGAGAGGCTGTGTATGTTTGTGTGTGAGAGGCTGTGTGTGTTTGTGTGTGAGAGGCTGTGAGTGTTTGTGTGTGAGAGGCTGTGTGTGTATGTACATGAGAGGCTGTGTGTGTTTGTGTGTGAGAGGCTGTGTGTGTATGTACATGAGAGGCCGTGTGTGCATTTGTGTGTGAGAGGCCGTGTGTGTTTGTGTGTGAGAGGCTGTGTGTGTTTGTGTGTGAGAGGCCGTGTGTGTGTTTGCGTGTGAGAGGCTGTGTGTGTGTTTGCGTGTGAGAGGCTGTGTGTGTTTGCGTGTGAGAGGCTGTGTGTGTGTTTGCGTGTGAGAGGCTGTGTGTGTTTGCGTGTGAGAGGCCGTGTGTGTTTGTGTGTGAGAGGCTGTGTGTGTTTGTGTGTGAGAGGCCGTGTGTGTGTTTGCGTGTGAGAGGCTGTGTGTGTGTTTGCGTGTGAGAGGCTGTGTGTGTGTTTGTGTGCGAGAAGCTGTGTGTAAGTGTGTGTGAGAGGCTGTGTGTGTTTGTGCGTGCGAGGCTGTGTGTGTGTTTGTGTGTGAGAGGCTGTGTGTAAGTGTGTGTGAGAGGCTGTGTGTGTTTGTGTGTGAGAGGCTGTGTGTGCATGTGTGTGAGAGGCTGTGTGTGTATGTGTGTGAGAGGCTGTGTGTGTTTGTGTGTGAGAGGCTGTGAGTGTTTGTGTGTGAGAGGCTGTGTGTGTATGTACATGAGAGGCTGTGTGTGTTTGTGTGTGAGAGGCTGTGTGTGTTTGTGTGTGAGAAGCTGTGTGTGTTTGTGTGTGAGAGGCTGTGTATGTTTGTGTGTGAATGGCTGTGTGTGTTTGTGTGTGAGAGGCTGTGTGTGTTTGTGTGTGAGAAGCTGTGTGTGTTTGTGTGTGAGAGGCTGTGTATGTTTGTGTGTGAGAGGCTGTGTGTGTTTGTGTGTGAGAGGCTGTGAGTGTTTGTGTGTGAGAGGCTGTGTGTGTATGTACATGAGAGGCTGTGTGTGTTTGTGTGTGAGAGGCTGTGTGTGTATGTACATGAGAGGCCGTGTGTGCATTTGTGTGTGAGAGGCCGTGTGTGTTTGTGTGTGAGAGGCTGTGTGTGTTTGTGTGTGAGAGGCCGTGTGTGTGTTTGCGTGTGAGAGGCTGTGTGTGTGTTTGCGTGTGAGAGGCTGTGTGTGTTTGCGTGTGAGAGGCTGTGTGTGTGTTTGCGTGTGAGAGGCTGTGTGTGTGTTTGCGTGTGAGAGGCCGTGTGTGTTTGTGTGTGAGAGGCTGTGTGTGTTTGTGTGTGAGAGGCCGTGTGTGTGTTTGCGTGTGAGAGGCTGTGTGTGTGTTTGCGTGTGAAAGGCTGTGTGTGTGTTTGTGTGTGAGAAGCTGTGTGTAAGTGTGTGTGAGAGGCTGTGTGTGTTTGTGCGTGCGAGGCTGTGTGTGTGTTTGTGTGTGAGAGGCTGTGTGTAAGTGTGTGTGAGAGGCTGTGTGTGTTTGTGCGTGCGAGGCTGTGTGTGTGTTTGTGTGTGAGAGGCTGTGTGTAAGTGTGTGTGAGAGGCTGTGTGTGTTTGTGTGTGAGAGGCTGTGTGTGTAAGTACATGAGAGGCTGTGTGTGTTTGTGTGTGAGAGGCTGTGTGTGTGTTTGTGTGTGAGAGGCTGTGTGTGTTTGCGTGTGAGAGGCCGTGTGTGAGTTTGTGTGTGAGAGGCTGTGTGTAAGTGTGTGTGAGAGGCTGTGTGTGTTTGTGTGTGAGAGGTTGTGTGTGTATGTACATGAGAGGCTGTGTGTGTTTGTGTGTGAGAGGCTGTGTGTGTTTGTGTGTGAGAGGCTGTGTGTGTTTGTGTGTGTGAGGCTGTGTGTGTTTGTGTGTGAGAGGTAGTGTGTGTATGTACATGAGAGGCTGTGTGTGTTTGTGTGTGAGAGGCTGTGTGTGTTTGTGTGTGAGAGGCAGTGTGTTTGCGTGTGAGAGGCTGTGCGTGTTTGTGTGTGAGAGGCTGTGTGTGTTTGTGTGTGAGAGGCTGTGTGTGTTTGCGTGTGAGAGGCTGTGTGTGTATGTGTGTGAGAGGCTGTGTGTGTTTGTGTGTGAGAGGCTGTGCGTGTTTGTGTGTGAGAGGCTGTGCGTGTTTGTGTGTGAGAGGCTGTGTGTGTTTGTGTGTGAGAGGCTGTGTGTGTTTGTGAGTGAGAGGCTGTGTGTGTATGTGTGTGAGAGGCTGTGTGTGTTTGTGTGTGAGAGGCAGGGTGCGTATGTGTGTGAGAGGCTGTGTGTGTTTGTGCCTGAGAGGCTGTGTGTGTTTGTGTGTGAGAGGCTGTGTGTGTTTGTGTGTGAGAGGCTTTGTGTGTTTGTGTGTGAGAGGCTGTGTGTGTTTGTGCCTGAGAGGCTGTGTGTGTTTGTGTGTGAGAGGCTGTGTGTGTTTGTGTGTGAGAGGCTGTGTGTGTTTGTGTGTGAGAGGCTGTGTGTGTATGTGTGTGAGAGGCTGTGTGTGTTTGTGTGTGAGAGGCTGTGTGTGTATGTACATGAGAGGCTGTGTGTGTTTGTGTGTGAGAGGCTGTGTGTGCATGTGTGTGAGAGGCTGTGTGTGTATGTGTGTGAGAGGCTGTGTGTGTTTGTGTGTGAGAGGCTGTGAGTGTTTGTGTGTGATAGGCTGTGTGTGTATGTACATGAGAGGCTGTGTGTGTTTGTGTGTGAGAGGCTGTGTGTGTTTGTGTGTGAGAAGCTGTGTGTGTTTGTGTGTGAGAGGCTGTGTATGTTTGTGTGTGAATGGCTGTGTGTGTTTGTGTGTGAGAGGCTGTGTGTGTTTGTGCCTGAGAGGCTGTGTGTGTTTGTGTGTGAGAGGCTGTGTGTGTTTGTGTGTGAGAGGCTGTGTGTGTTTGTGTGTGAGAGGCTGTGTGTGTATGTGTGTGAGAGGCTGTGTGTGTTTGTGTGTGAGAGGCTGTGTGTGTATGTACATGAGAGGCTGTGTGTGTTTGTGTGTGAGATGCTGGGTGTGTTTGTGTGTGAGAGGCCATGTGTGTGTTTGCATGTGAGAGTACGAGTGTGTGTTTGCGTGTGAGAGGTTGTGTGTGTAAGTGTGTGTGAGAGGCTGTGTGTGTATGTACATGAGAGGCTGTGTGTGTATGTACATGAGAGGCCGTGTGTGCATTTGTGTGTGAGAGGCCGTGTGTGTTTGTGTGTGAGAGGCTGTGTGTGTTTGTGTGTGAGAGGCCGTGTGTGTGTTTGCGTGTGAGGGCTGTGTGTGTGTTTGCGTGTGAGTGGCTGTGTGTGTTTGCGTGTGAGAGGCCGTGTGTGTTTGTGTGTGAGAGGCTGTGTGTGTTTGTGTGTGAGAGGCTGTGTGTGTATGTACATGAGAGGCTGTGTGTGTTTGTGTGTGAGAGGCTGTGTGTGTTTGTGTGTGAGAGGCTGTGTGTGTTTGCGTGTGAGAGGCTGTGCGTGTTTGTGTGTGAGAGGCTGTGTGTGTTTGTGTGTGAGAGGCTGTGTGTGTTTGTGTGTGAGAGGCTGTGTGTGTTTGTATGTGAGAGGCTGTGTGTGTATGTACATGAGAGGCTGTGTGTGTTTGTGTGTGAGAGGCTGTGTGTGTTTGTGTGTGAGTGGCTGTGTGTGTTTGCGTGTGAGAGGCTGTGCGTGTTTGTGTGTGAGAGGCTGTGTGTGTTTGTGTGTGAGAGGCTGTGTGTGTTTGCGTGTGAGAGGCTGTGTGTGTATGTGTGTGAGAGGCTGTGTGTGTTTGTGTGTGAGAGGCTGTGCGTGTTTGTGTGTGAGAGGCTGTGCGTGTTTGTGTGTGAGAGGCTGTGTGTGTTTGTGTGTGAGAGGCTGTGTGTGTTTGTGTGTGAGAGGCTGTGTGTGTATGTGTGTGAGAGGCTGTGTGTGTTTGTGTGTGAGAGGCAGGGTGCGTATGTGTGTGAGAGGCTGTGTGTGTTTGTGCCTGAGAGGCTGTGTGTGTTTGTGTGTGAGAGGCTGTGTGTGTTTGTGTGTGAGAGGCTTTGTGTGTTTGTGTGTGAGAGGCTGTGTGTGTTTGTGCCTGAGAGGTTGTGTGTGTTTGTGTGTGAGAGGCTGTGTGTGTTTGTGTGTGAGAGGCTGTGTGTGTTTGTGTGTGAGAGGCTGTGTGTGTATGTGTGTGAGAGGCTGTGTGTGTTTGTGTGTGAGAGGCTGTGTGTGTATGTACATGAGAGGCTGTGTGTGTTTGTGTGTGAGAGGCTGTGTGTGCATGTGTGTGAGAGGCTGTGTGTGTATGTGTGTGAGAGGCTGTGTGTGTTTGTGTGTGAGAGGCTGTGAGTGTTTGTGTGTCAGAGGCTGTGTGTGTATGTACATGAGAGGCTGTGTGTGTTTGTGTGTGAGAGGCTGTGTGTGTTTGTGTGTGAGAAGCTGTGTGTGTTTGTGTGTGAGAGGCTGTGTATGTTTGTGTGTGAATGGCTGTGTGTGTTTGTGTGTGAGAGGCTGTGTGTGTTTGTGTGTGAGAAGCTGTGTGTGTTTGTGTGTGAGAGGCTGTGTATGTTTGTGTGTGAGAGGCTGTGTGTGTTTGTGTGTGAGAGGCTGTGAGTGTTTGTGTGTGAGAGGCTGTGTGTGTATGTACATGAGAGGCTGTGTGTGTTTGTGTGTGAGAGGCTGTGTGTGTATGTACATGAGAGGCCGTGTGTGCATTTGTGTGTGAGAGGCCGTGTGTGTTTGTGTGTGAGAGGCTGTGTGTGTTTGTGTGTGAGAGGCCGTGTGTGTGTTTGCGTGTGACAGGCTGTGTGTGTGTTTGCGTGTGAGAGGCTGTGTGTGTTTGCGTGTGAGAGGCTGTGTGTGTGTTTGCGTGTGAGAGGCTGTGTGTGTGTTTGCGTGTGAGAGGCCGTGTGTGTTTGTGTGTGAGAGGCTGTGTGTGTTTGTGTGTGAGAGGCCGTGTGTGTGTTTGCGTGTGAGAGGCTGTGTGTGTGTTTGCGTGTGAGAGGCTGTGTGTGTGTTTGTGTGTGAGAAGCTGTGTGTAAGTGTGTGTGAGAGGCTGCGTGTGTTTGTGCGTGCGAGGCTGTGTGTGTGTTTGTGTGTGAGAGGCTGTGTGTAAGTGTGTGTGAGAGGCTGTGTGTGTTTGTGTGTGAGAGGCTGTGTGTGTATGTACATGAGAGGCTGTGTGTGTTTGTGTGTGAGAGGCTGTGTGTGTGTTTGTGTGTGAGAGGCTGTGTGTGTTTGCGTGTGAGAGGCCGTGTGTGTGTTTGTGTGTGAGAGGCTGTGTGTAAGTGTGTGTGAGAGGCTGTGTGTGTTTGTGTGTGAGAGGTTGTGTGTGTATGTACATGAGAGGCTGTGTGTGTTTGTGTGTGAGAGGCTGTGTGTGTGTTTGTGTGTGAGAGGCTGTGTGTGTTTGCGTGTGAGAGGCCGTGTGTGTTTGTGTGTGAGAGGCTGTGTGTAAGTGTGTGTGAGAGGCTGTGTGTGTTTGTGTGTGAGAGGCTGTGTGTGTATGTACATGAGAGGCTGTGTGTGTTTGTGTGTGAGAGGCTGTGTGTGTTTGTGTGTGAGAGGCTGTGTGTGTTTGTGTGTGTGAGGCTGTGTGTGTTTGTGTGTGAGAGGTAGTGTGTGTATGTACATGAGAGGCTGTGTGTGTTTGTGTGTGAGAGGCTGTGTGTGTTTGTGTGTGAGAGGCTGTGTGTGTTTGCGTGTGAGAGGCTGTGCGTGTTTGTGTGTGAGAGGCTGTGTGTGTTTGTGTGTGAGAGGCTGTGTGTGTTTGCGTGTGAGAGGCTGTGTGTGTATGTGTGTGAGAGGCTGTGTGTGTTTGTGTGTGAGAGGCTGTGCGTGTTTGTGTGTGAGAGGCTGTGCGTGTTTGTGTGTGAGAGGCTGTGTGTGTTTGTGTGTGAGAGGCTGTGTGTGTTTGTGTGTGAGAGGCTGTGTGTGTATGTGTGTGAGAGGCTGTGTGTGTTTGTGTGTGAGAGGCAGGGTGCGTATGTGTGTGAGAGGCTGTGTGTGTATGTGTGTGAGAGGCTGTGTGTGTTTGTGTGTGAGAGGCTGTGCGTGTTTGTGTGTGAGAGGCTGTGCGTGTTTGTGTGTGAGAGGCTGTGTGTGTTTGTGTGTGAGAGGCTGTGTGTGTTTGTGTGTGAGAGGCTGTGTGTGTATGTGTGTGAGAGGCTGTGTGTGTTTGTGTGTGAGAGGCAGGGTGCGTATGTGTGTGAGAGGCTGTGTGTGTTTGTGCCTGAGAGGCTGTGTGTGTTTGTGTGTGAGAGGCTGTGTGTGTTTGTGTGTGAGAGGCTTTGTGTGTTTGTGTGTGAGAGGCTGTGTGTGTTTGTGCCTGAGAGGCTGTGTGTGTTTGTGTGTGAGAGGCTGTGTGGGTTTGTGTGTGAGAGGCTGTGTGTGTTTGTGTGTGAGAGGCTGTGTGTGTATGTGTGTGAGAGGCTGTGTGTGTTTGTGTGTGAGAGGCTGTGTGTGTATGTACATGAGAGGCTGTGTGTGTTTGTGTGTGAGAGGCTGTGTGTGCATGTGTGTGAGAGGCTGTGTGTGTATGTGTGTGAGAGGCTGTGTGTGTTTGTGTGTGAGAGGCTGTGAGTGTTTGTGTGTGAGAGGCTGTGTGTGTATGTACATGAGAGGCTGTGTGTGTTTGTGTGTGAGAGGCTGTGTGTGTTTGTGTGTGAGAAGCTGTGTGTGTTTGTGTGTGAGAGGCTGTGTATGTTTGTGTGTGAATGGCTGTGTGTGTTTGTGTGTGAGAGGCTGTGTGTGTTTGTGTGTGAGAAGCTGTGTGTGTTTGTGTGTGAGAGGCTGTGTATGTTTGTGTGTGAGAGGCTGTGTGTGTTTGTGTGTGAGAGGCTGTGAGTGTTTGTGTGTGAGAGGCTGTGTGTGTATGTACATGAGAGGCTGTGTGTGTTTGTGTGTGAGAGGCTGTGTGTGTATGTACATGAGAGGCCGTGTGTGCATTTGTGTGTGAGAGGCCGTGTGTGTTTGTGTGTGAGAGGCTGTGTGTGTTTGTGTGTGAGAGGCCGTGTGTGTGTTTGCGTGTGAGAGGCTGTGTGTGTGTTTGCGTGTGAGAGGCTGTGTGTGTTTGCGTGTGAGAGGCTGTGTGTGTGTTTGCGTGTGAGAGGCTGTGTGTGTTTGCGTGTGAGAGGCCGTGTGTGTTTGTGTGTGAGAGGCTGTGTGTGTTTGTGTGTGAGAGGCCGTGTGTGTGTTTGCGTGTGAGAGGCTGTGTGTGTGTTTGCGTGTGAGAGGCTGTGTGTGTGTTTGTGTGTGAGAAGCTGTGTGTAAGTGTGTGTGAGAGGCTGTGTGTGTTTGTGCGTGCGAGGCTGTGTGTGTGTTTGTGTGTGAGAGGCTGTGTGTAAGTGTGTGTGAGAGGCTGTGTGTGTTTGTGTGTGAGAGGCTGTGTGTGTATGTACATGAGAGGCTGTGTGTGTTTGTGTGTGAGAGGCTGTGTGTGTGTTTGTGTGTGAGAGGCTGTGTGTGTTTGCGTGTGAGAGGCCGTGTGTGTGTTTGTGTGTGAGAGGCTGTGTGTAAGTGTGTGTGAGAGGCTGTGTGTGTTTGTGTGTGAGAGGTTGTGTGTGTATGTACATGAGAGGCTGTGTGTGTTTGTGTGTGAGAGGCTGTGTGTGTGTTTGTGTGTGAGAGGCTGTGTGTGTTTGCGTGTGAGAGGCCGTGTGTGTTTGTGTGTGAGAGGCTGTGTGTAAGTGTGTGTGAGAGGCTGTGTGTGTTTGTGTGTGAGAGGCTGTGTGTGTATGTACATGAGAGGCTGTGTGTGTTTGTGTGTGAGAGGCTGTGTGTGTTTGTGTGTGAGAGGCTGTGTGTGTTTGTGTGTGTGAGGCTGTGTGTGTTTGTGTGTGAGAGGTAGTGTGTGTATGTACATGAGAGGCTGTGTGTGTTTGCGTGTGAGAGGCTGTGTGTGTTTGTGTGTGAGAGGCTGTGTGTGTTTGCGTGTGAGAGGCTGTGCGTGTTTGTGTGTGAGAGGCTGTGTGTGTTTGTGTGTGAGAGGCTGTGTGTGTTTGCGTGTGAGAGGCTGTGTGTGTATGTGTGTGAGAGGCTGTGTGTGTTTGTGTGTGAGAGGCTGTGCGTGTTTGTGTGTGAGAGGCTGTGCGTGTTTGTGTGTGAGAGGCTGTGTGTGTTTGTGTGTGAGAGGCTGTGTGTGTTTGTGTGTGAGAGGCTGTGTGTGTATGTGTGTGAGAGGCTGTGTGTGTTTGTGTGTGAGAGGCAGGGTGCGTATGTGTGTGAGAGGCTGTGTGTGTTTGTGTGTGAGAGGCTTTGTGTGTTTGTGTGTGAGAGGCTGTGTGTGTTTGTGCCTGAGAGGCTCTGTGTGTTTGTGTGTGAGAGGCTGTGTGTGTTTGTGTGTGAGAGGCTGTGTGTGTTTGTGTGTGAGAGGCTGTGTGTGTATGTGTGTGAGAGGCTGTGTGTGTTTGTGTGTGAGAGGCTGTGTGTGTATGTACATGAGAGGCTGTGTGTGTTTGTGTGTGAGAGGCTGTGTGTGCATGTGTGTGAGAGGCTGTGTGTGTATATGTGTGAGAGGCTGTGTGTGTTTGTGTGTGAGAGGCTGTGAGTGTTTGTGTGTGATAGGCTGTGTGTGTATGTACATGAGAGGCTGTGTGTGTTTGTGTGTGAGAGGCTGTGTGTGTTTGTGTGTGAGAAGCTGTGTGTGTTTGTGTGTGAGAGGCTGTGTATGTTTGTGTGTGAATGGCTGTGTGTGTTTGTGCCTGAGAGGCTGTGTGTGTTTGTGTGTGAGAGGCTGTGTGTGTTTGTGTGTGAGAGGCTGTGTGTGTTTGTGTGTGAGAGGCTGTGTGTGTTTGTGTGTGAGAGGCAGGGTGCGTATGTGTGTGAGAGGCTGTGTGTGTTTGTGCCTGAGAGGCTGTGTGTGTTTGTGTGTGAGAGGCTTTGTGTGTTTGTGTGTGAGAGGCTGTGTATGTTTGTGCCTGAGAGGCTGTGTGTGTTTGTGTGTGAGAGGCTGTGCGTGTTTGTGTGTGAGAGGCTGTGTGTGTTTGTGTGTGAGAGGCTGTGTGTGTATGTGTGTGAGAGGCTGTGTGTGTTTGTGTGTGAGAGGCTGTGTGTGTATGTACATGAGAGGCTGTGTGTGTTTGTGTGTGATAGGCTGTGTGTGTATGTACATGAGAGGCTGTGCGTGTTTGTGTGTGAGAGGCTGTGTGTGTTTGTGTGTGAGAGGCTGTGTGTGTTTGTGTGTGAGAGGCTGTGTGTGTATGTGTGTGAGAGGCTGTGTGTGTTTGTGTGTGAGAGGCAGGGTGCGTATGTGTGTGAGAGGCTGTGTGTGTTTGTGCCTGAGAGGCTGTGTGTGTTTGTGTGTGAGAGGCTGTGTGTGTTTGTGTGTGAGAGGCTTTGTGTGTTTGTGTGTGAGAGGCTGTGTGTGTTTGTGCCTGAGAGGCTGTGTGTGTTTGTGTGTGAGAGGCTGTGTGTGTTTGTGTGTGAGAGGCTGTGTGTGTTTGTGTGTGAGAGGCTGTGTGTGTATGTGTGTGAGAGGCTGTGTGTGTTTGTGTGTGAGAGGCTGTGTGTGTATGTACATGAGAGGCTGTGTGTGTTTGTGTGTGAGAGGCTGTGTGTGCATGTGTGTGAGAGGCTGTGTGTGTTTGTGTGTGAGAGGCTGTGTGTGTTTGTGTGTGAGAAGCTGTGTGTGTTTGTGTGTGAGAGGCTGTGTATGTTTGTGTGTGAATGGCTGTGTGTGTTTGTGTGTGAGAGGCTGTGTGTGTATGTGTGTGAGAGGCTGTGTGTGTTTGTGTGTGAGAGGCTGTGTGTGTTTGTGTGTGAGAGGCTGTGTGTGTTTGTGTGTGAGAGGCTGTGTGTGTATGTGTGTGAGAGGCTGTGTGTGTTTGTGTGTGAGAGGCTGTGTGTGTATGTACATGAGAGGCTGTGTGTGTTTGTGTGTGAGATGCTGGGTGTGTTTGTGTGTGAGAGGCCATGTGTGTGTTTGCATGTGAGAGGCCGAGTGTGTGTTTGTGTGTGAGAGGCTGTGCGTGTTTGTGTGTGAGAGGCTGTGCGTGTTTGTGTGTGAGAGGCTGTGTGTGTTTGTGACTGAGAGGCTGTGTGTGTTTGTGTGTGAGAGGCTGTGTGTGTTTGTGCCTGAGAGGCTGTGTGTGTTTGTGTGTGAGAGGCTGTGTGTGTTTGTGTGTGAGAGGCTGTGTGTGTTTGTGTGTGAGAGGCTGTGTGTGTATGTGTGTGAGAGGCTGTGTGTGTTTGTGTGTGAGAGGCTGTGTGTGTATGTACATGAGAGGCTGTGTGTGTTTGTGTGTGAGAGGCTGTGTGTGTGTTTGTGTGTGAGAGGCTGTGTGTGTTTGCGTGTGAGAGGCCGTGTGTGTGTTTGTGTGTGAGAGGCTGTGTGTAAGTGTGTGTGAGAGGCTGTGTGTGTTTGTGTGTGAGAGGTTGTGTGTGTATGTACATGAGAGGCTGTGTGTGTTTGTGTGTGAGAGGCTGTGTGTGTGTTTGTGTGTGAGAGGCTGTGTGTGTTTGCGTGTGAGAGGCCGTGTGTGTTTGTGTGTGAGAGGCTGTGTGTAAGTGTGTGTGAGAGGCTGTGTGTGTTTGTGTGTGAGAGGCTGTGTGTGTATGTACATGAGAGGCTGTGTGTGTTTGTGTGTGATAGGCTGTGTGTGTATGTACATGAGAGGCTGTGCGTGTTTGTGTGTGAGAGGCTGTGTGTGTTTGTGTGTGAGAGGCTGTGTGTGTTTGTGTGTGAGAGGCTGTGTGTGTATGTGTGTGAGAGGCTGTGTGTGTTTGTGTGTGAGAGGCAGGGTGCGTATGTGTGTGAGAGGCTGTGTGTGTTTGTGCCTGAGAGGCTGTGTGTGTTTGTGTGTGAGAGGCTGTGTGTGTTTGTGTGTGAGAGGCTTTGTGTGTTTGTGTGTGAGAGGCTGTGTGTGTTTGTGCCTGAGAGGCTGTGTGTGTTTGTGTGTGAGAGGCTGTGTGTGTTTGTGTGTGAGAGGCTGTGTGTGTTTGTGTGTGAGAGGCTGTGTGTGTATGTGTGTGAGAGGCTGTGTGTGTTTGTGTGTGAGAGGCTGTGTGTGTATGTACATGAGAGGCTGTGTGTGTTTGTGTGTGAGAGGCTGTGTGTGCATGTGTGTGAGAGGCTGTGTGTGTTTGTGTGTGAGAGGCTGTGTGTGTTTGTGTGTGAGAAGCTGTGTGTGTTTGTGTGTGAGAGGCTGTGTATGTTTGTGTGTGAATGGCTGTGTGTGTTTGTGTGTGAGAGGCTGTGTGTGTATGTGTGTGAGAGGCTGTGTGTGTTTGTGTGTGAGAGGCTGTGTGTGTTTGTGTGTGAGAGGCTGTGTGTGTTTGTGTGTGAGAGGCTGTGTGTGTATGTGTGTGAGAGGCTGTGTGTGTTTGTGTGTGAGAGGCTGTGTGTGTATGTACATGAGAGGCTGTGTGTGTTTGTGTGTGAGATGCTGGGTGTGTTTGTGTGTGAGAGGCCATGTGTGTGTTTGCATGTGAGAGGCCGAGTGTGTGTTTGTGTGTGAGAGGCTGTGCGTGTTTGTGTGTGAGAGGCTGTGCGTGTTTGTGTGTGAGAGGCTGTGTGTGTTTGTGACTGAGAGGCTGTGTGTGTTTGTGTGTGAGAGGCTGTGTGTGTTTGTGCCTGAGAGGCTGTGTGTGTTTGTGTGTGAGAGGCTGTGTGTGTTTGTGTGTGAGAGGCTGTGTGTGTTTGTGTGTGAGAGGCTGTGTGTGTATGTGTGTGAGAGGCTGTGTGTGTTTGTGTGTGAGAGGCTGTGTGTGTATGTACATGAGAGGCTGTGTGTGTTTGTGTGTGAGATGCTGGGTGTGTTTGTGTGTGAGAGGCCATGTGTGTGTTTGCATGTGAGAGGCCGAGTGTGTGTTTGTGTGTGAGAGGCTGTGCGTGTTTGTGTGTGAGAGGCTGTGCGTGTTTGTGTGTGAGAGGCTGTGTGTGTTTGTGTGTGAGAGGCTGTGTGTGTTTGTGTGTGAGAGGCTGTGTGTGTATGTGTGTGAGAGGCTGTGTGTGTTTGTGTGTGAGAGGCAGGGTGCGTATGTGTGTGAGAGGCTGTGTGTGTTTGTGCCTGAGAGGCTGTGTGTGTTTGTGTGTGAGAGGCTGTGTGTGTTTGTGTGTGAGAGGCTTTGTGTGTTTGTGTGTGAGAGGCTGTGTGTGTTTGTGCCTGAGAGGCTGTGTGTGTTTGTGTGTGAGAGGCTGTGTGGGTTTGTGTGTGAGAGGCTGTGTGTGTTTGTGTGTGAGAGGCTGTGTGTGTATGTGTGTGAGAGGCTGTGTGTGTTTGTGTGTGAGAGGCTGTGTGTGTATGTACATGAGAGGCTGTGTGTGTTTGTGTGTGAGAGGCTGTGTGTGCATGTGTGTGAGAGGCTGTGTGTGTATGTGTGTGAGAGGCTGTGTGTGTTTGTGTGTGAGAGGCTGTGAGTGTTTGTGTGTGAGAGGCTGTGTGTGTATGTACATGAGAGGCTGTGTGTGTTTGTGTGTGAGAGGCTGTGTGTGTTTGTGTGTGAGAAGCTGTGTGTGTTTGTGTGTGAGAGGCTGTGTATGTTTGTGTGTGAATGGCTGTGTGTGTTTGTGTGTGAGAGGCTGTGTGTGTTTGTGTGTGAGAAGCTGTGTGTGTTTGTGTGTGAGAGGCTGTGTATGTTTGTGTGTGAGAGGCTGTGTGTGTTTGTGTGTGAGAGGCTGTGAGTGTTTGTGTGTGAGAGGCTGTGTGTGTATGTACATGAGAGGCTGTGTGTGTTTGTGTGTGAGAGGCTGTGTGTGTATGTACATGAGAGGCCGTGTGTGCATTTGTGTGTGAGAGGCCGTGTGTGTTTGTGTGTGAGAGGCTGTGTGTGTTTGTGTGTGAGAGGCCGTGTGTGTGTTTGCGTGTGAGAGGCTGTGTGTGTGTTTGCGTGTGAGAGGCTGTGTGTGTTTGCGTGTGAGAGGCTGTGTGTGTGTTTGCGTGTGAGAGGCTGTGTGTGTTTGCGTGTGAGAGGCCGTGTGTGTTTGTGTGTGAGAGGCTGTGTGTGTTTGTGTGTGAGAGGCCGTGTGTGTGTTTGCGTGTGAGAGGCTGTGTGTGTGTTTGCGTGTGAGAGGCTGTGTGTGTGTTTGTGTGCGAGAAGCTGTGTGTAAGTGTGTGTGAGAGGCTGTGTGTGTTTGTGCGTGCGAGGCTGTGTGTGTGTTTGTGTGTGAGAGGCTGTGTGTAAGTGTGTGTGAGAGGCTGTGTGTGTTTGTGTGTGAGAGGCTGTGTGTGTATGTACATGAGAGGCTGTGTGTGTTTGTGTGTGAGAGGCTGTGTGTGTGTTTGTGTGTGAGAGGCTGTGTGTGTTTGCGTGTGAGAGGCCGTGTGTGTGTTTGTGTGTGAGAGGCTGTGTGTAAGTGTGTGTGAGAGGCTGTGTGTGTTTGTGTGTGAGAGGTTGTGTGTGTATGTACATGAGAGGCTGTGTGTGTTTGTGTGTGAGAGGCTGTGTGTGTGTTTGTGTGTGAGAGGCTGTGTGTGTTTGCGTGTGAGAGGCCGTGTGTGTTTGTGTGTGAGAGGCTGTGTGTAAGTGTGTGTGAGAGGCTGTGTGTGTTTGTGTGTGAGAGGCTGTGTGTGTATGTACATGAGAGGCTGTGTGTGTTTGTGTGTGAGAGGCTGTGTGTGTTTGTGTGTGAGAGGCTCTGTGTGTTTGTGTGTGTGAGGCTGTGTGTGTTTGTGTGTGAGAGGTAGTGTGTGTATGTACATGAGAGGCTGTGTGTGTTTGCGTGTGAGAGGCTGTGTGTGTTTGTGTGTGAGAGGCTGTGTGTGTTTGCGTGTGAGAGGCTGTGCGTGTTTGTGTGTGAGAGGCTGTGTGTGTTTGTGTGTGAGAGGCTGTGTGTGTTTGCGTGTGAGAGGCTGTGTGTGTATGTGTGTGAGAGGCTGTGTGTGTTTGTGTGTGAGAGGCTGTGCGTGTTTGTGTGTGAGAGGCTGTGCGTGTTTGTGTGTGAGAGGCTGTGTGTGTTTGTGTGTGAGAGGCTGTGTGTGTTTGTGTGTGAGAGGCTGTGTGTGTATGTGTGTGAGAGGCTGTGTGTGTTTGTGTGTGAGAGGCTGTGTGTGTTTGTGTGTGAGAGGCAGGGTGCGTATGTGTGTGAGAGGCTGTGTGTGTTTGTGCCTGAGAGGCTGTGTGTGTTTGTGTGTGAGAGGCTGTGTGTGTTTGTGTGTGAGAGGCTTTGTGTGTTTGTGTGTGAGAGGCTGTGTGTGTTTGTGCCTGAGAGGCTCTGTGTGTTTGTGTGTGAGAGGCTGTGTGTGTTTGTGTGTGAGAGGCTGTGTGTGTTTGTGTGTGAGAGGCTGTGTGTGTATGTGTGTGAGAGGCTGTGTGTGTTTGTGTGTGAGAGGCTGTGTGTGTATGTACATGAGAGGCTGTGTGTGTTTGTGTGTGAGAGGCTGTGTGTGCATGTGTGTGAGAGGCTGTGTGTGTATGTGTGTGAGAGGCTGTGTGTGTTTGTGTGTGAGAGGCTGTGAGTGTTTGTGTGTGATAGGCTGTGTGTGTATGTACATGAGAGGCTGTGTGTGTTTGTGTGTGAGAGGCTTTGTGTGTTTGTGTGTGAGAGGCTGTGTGTGTTTGTGCCTGAGAGGCTGTGTGTGTTTGTGTGTGAGAGGCTGTGTGGGTTTGTGTGTGAGAGGCTGTGTGTGTTTGTGTGTGAGAGGCTGTGTGTGTATGTGTGTGAGAGGCTGTGTGTGTTTGTGTGTGAGAGGCTGTGTGTGTATGTACATGAGAGGCTGTGTGTGTTTGTGTGTGAGAGGCTGTGTGTGCATGTGTGTGAGAGGCTGTGTGTGTATGTGTGTGAGAGGCTGTGTGTGTTTGTGTGTGAGAGGCTGTGAGTGTTTGTGTGTGAGAGGCTGTGTGTGTATGTACATGAGAGGCTGTGTGTGTTTGTGTGTGAGAGGCTGTGTGTGTTTGTGTGTGAGAAGCTGTGTGTGTTTGTGTGTGAGAGGCTGTGTATGTTTGTGTGTGAATGGCTGTGTGTGTTTGTGTGTGAGAGGCTGTGTGTGTTTGTGTGTGAGAAGCTGTGTGTGTTTGTGTGTGAGAGGCTGTGTATGTTTGTGTGTGAGAGGCTGTGTGTGTTTGTGTGTGAGGGGCTGTGAGTGTTTGTGTGTGAGAGGCTGTGTGTGTATGTACATGAGAGGCTGTGTGTGTTTGTGTGTGAGAGGCTGTGTGTGTATGTACATGAGAGGCCGTGTGTGCATTTGTGTGTGAGAGGCCGTGTGTGTTTGTGTGTGAGAGGCTGTGTGTGTTTGTGTGTGAGAGGCCGTGTGTGTGTTTGCGTGTGAGAGGCTGTGTGTGTGTTTGCGTGTGAGAGGCTGTGTGTGTTTGCGTGTGAGAGGCTGTGTGTGTGTTTGCGTGTGAGAGGCTGTGTGTGTTTGCGTGTGAGAGGCCGTGTGTGTTTGTGTGTGAGAGGCTGTGTGTGTTTGTGTGTGAGAGGCCGTGTGTGTGTTTGCGTGTGAGAGGCTGTGTGTGTGTTTGCGTGTGAGAGGCTGTGTGTGTGTTTGTGTGTGAGAAGCTGTGTGTAAGTGTGTGTGAGAGGCTGTGTGTGTTTGTGCGTGCGAGGCTGTGTGTGTGTTTGTGTGTGAGAGGCTGTGTGTAAGTGTGTGTGAGAGGCTGTGTCTGTTTGTGTGTGAGAGGCTGTGTGTGTATGTACATGAGAGGCTGTGTGTGTTTGTGTGTGAGAGGCTGTGTGTGTGTTTGTGTGTGAGAGGCTGTGTGTGTTTGCGTGTGAGAGGCCGTGTGTGTGTTTGTGTGTGAGAGGCTGTGTGTAAGTGTGTGTGAGAGGCTGTGTGTGTTTGTGTGTGAGAGGTTGTGTGTGTATGTACATGAGAGGCTGTGTGTGTTTGTGTGTGAGAGGCTGTGTGTGTGTTTGTGTGTGAGAGGCTGTGTGTGTTTGCGTGTGAGAGGCCGTGTGTGTTTGTGTGTGAGAGGCTGTGTGTAAGTGTGTGTGAGAGGCTGTGTGTGTTTGTGTGTGAGAGGCTGTGTGTGTATGTACATGAGAGGCTGTGTGTGTTTGTGTGTGAGAGGCTGTGTGTGTTTGTGTGTGAGAGGCTGTGTGTGTTTGTGCGTGTGAGGCTGTGTGTGTTTGTGTGTGAGAGGTAGTGTGTGTATGTACATGAGAGGCTGTGTGTGTTTGCGTGTGAGAGGCTGTGTGTGTTTGTGTGTGAGAGGCTGTGTGTGTTTGCGTGTGAGAGGCTGTGCGTGTTTGTGTGTGAGAGGCTGTGTGTGTTTGTGTGTGAGAGGCTGTGTGTGTTTGCGTGTGAGAGGCAGTGTGTGTATGTGTGTGAGAGGCTGTGTGTGTTTGTGTGTGAGAGGCTGTGCGTGTTTGTGTGTGAGAGGCTGTGCGTGTTTGTGTGTGAGAGGCTGTGTGTGTTTGTGTGTGAGAGGCTGTGTGTGTTTGTGTGTGAGACGCTGTGTGTGTATGTGTGTGAGAGTCTGTGTGTGTTTGTGTGTGAGAGGCAGGGTGCGTATGTGTGTGAGAGGCTGTGTGTGTTTGTGCCTGAGAGGCTGTGTGTGTTTGTGTGTGAGAGGCTGTGTGTGTTTGTGTGTGAGAGGCTTTGTGTGTTTGTGTGTGAGAGGCTGTGTGTGTTTGTGCCTGAGAGGCTCTGTGTGTTTGTGTGTGAGAGGCTGTGTGTGTTTGTGTGTGAGAGGCTGTGTGTGTTTGTGTGTGAGAGGCTGTGTGTGTATGTGTGTGAGAGGCTGTGTGTGTTTGTGTGTTGGAGGCTGTGTGTGTATGTACATGAGAGGCTGTGTGTGTTTGTGTGTGAGAGGCTGTGTGTGCATGTGTGTGAGAGGCTGTGTGTGTATGTGTGTGAGAGGCTGTGTGTGTTTGTGTGTGAGAGGCTGTGAGTGTTTGTGTGTGATAGGCTGTGTGTGTATGTACATGAGAGGCTGTGTGTGTTTGTGTGTGAGAGGCTGTGTGTGTTTGTGTGTGAGAAGCTGTGTGTGTTTGTGTGTGAGAGGCTGTGTATGTTTGTGTGTGAATGGCTGTGTGTGTTTGTGCCTGAGAGGCTGTGTGTGTTTGTGTGTGAGAGGCTGTGTGTGTTTGTGTGTGAGAGGCTGTGTGTGTTTGTGTGTGAGAGGCTGTGTGTGTATGTGTGTGAGAGGCTGTGTGTGTTTGTGTGTGAGAGGCAGGGTGCGTATGTGTGTGAGAGGCTGTGTGTGTTTGTGCCTGAGAGGCTGGGTGTGTTTGTGTGTGAGAGGCTGTGTGTGTTTGTGTGTGAGAGGCTTTGTGTGTTTGTGTGTGAGAGGCTGTGTGTGTTTGTGTGTGAGAGGCTTTGTGTGTTTGTGTGTGAGAGGCTGTGTGTGTTTGTGCCTGAGAGGCTGTGTGTGTTTGTGTGTGAGAGGCTTTGTGTGTTTGTGTGGGAGAGGCTGTGTGTGTTTGTGCCTGAGAGGCTGTGTGTGTTTGTGTGTGAGAGGCTGTGTGTGTTTGTGTGTGAGAGGCTGTGTGTGTTTGTGTGTGAGAGGCTGTGTGTGTATGTGTGTGAGAGGCTGTGTGTGTTTGTGTGTGAGAGGCTGTGTGTGTATGTACATGAGAGGCTGTGTGTGTTTGTGTGTGATAGGCTGTGTGTGTATGTACATGAGAGGCTGTGCGTGTTTGTGTGTGAGAGGCTGTGTGTGTTTGTGTGTGAGAGGCTGTGTGTGTTTGTGTGTGAGAGGCTGTGTGTGTATGTGTGTGAGAGGCTGTTTGTGTTTGTGTGTGAGAGGCAGGGTGCGTATGTGTGTGAGAGGCTGTGTGTGTTTGTGCCTGAGAGGCTTTGTGTGTTTGTGTGTGAGAGGCTGTGTGTGTTTGTGCCTGAGAGGCTGTGTGTGTTTGTGTGTGAGAGGCTGTGTGTGTTTGTGTGTGAGAGGCTGTGTGTGTTTGTGTGTGAGAGGCTGTGTGTGTATGTGTGTGAGAGGCTGTGTGTGTTTGTGTGTGAGAGGCTGTGTGTGTATGTACATGAGAGGCTGTGTGTGTTTGTGTGTGAGAGGCTGTGTGTGCATGTGTGTGAGAGGCTGTGTGTGTATGTGTGTGAGAGGCTGTGTGTGTTTGTGTGTGAGAGGCTGTGAGTGTTTGTGTGTGATAGGCTGTGTGTGTATGTACATGAGAGGCTGTGTGTGTTTGTGTGTGAGAGGCTGTGTGTGTTTGTGTGTGAGAAGCTGTGTGTGTTTGTGTGTGAGAGGCTGTGTATGTTTGTGTGTGAATGGCTGTGTGTGTTTGTGTGTGAGAGGCTGTGTGTGTTTGTGCCTGAGAGGCTGTGTGTGTTTGTGTGTGAGAGGCTGTGTGTGTTTGTGTGTGACAGGCTGTGTGTGTTTGTGTGTGAGATGCTGTGTGTGTATGTGTGTGAGAGGCTGTGTGTGTTTGTGTGTGAGAGGCTGTGTGTGTATGTACATGAGAGGCTGTGTGTGTTTGTGTGTGAGATGCTGGGTGTGTTTGTGTGTGAGAGGCCATGTGTGTGTTTGCATGTGAGAGGCCGAGTGTGTGTTTGCGTGTGAGAGGTTGTGTGTGTAAGTGTGTGTGAGAGGCTGTGTGTGTATGTACATGAGAGGCTGTGTGTGTATGTACATGAGAGGCCGTGTGTGCATTTGTGTGTGAGAGGCCGTGTGTGTTTGTGTGTGAGAGGCTGTGTGTGTTTGTGTGTGAGAGGCCGTGTGTGTGTTTGCGTGTGAGGGCTGTGTGTGTGTTTGCGTGTGAGAGGCTGTGTGTGTTTGCGTGTGAGAGGCCGTGTGTGTTTGTGTGTGAGAGGCTGTGTGTGTTTGTGTGTGAGAGGCTGTGTGTGTATGTACATGAGAGGCTGTTTGTGTTTGTGTGTGAGAGGCTGTGTGTGTTTGTGTGTGAGAGGCTGTGTGTGTTTGCGTGTGAGAGGCTGTGCGTGTTTGTGTGTGAGAGGCTGTGTGTGTTTGTGTGTGAGAGGCTGTGTGTGTTTGTGTGTGAGAGGCTGTGTGTGTTTGTGTGTGAGAGGCTGTGTGTGTATGTACATGAGAGGCTGTGTGTGTTTGTGTGTGAGAGGCTGTGTGTGTTTGTGTGTGAGTGGCTGTGTGTGTTTGCGTGTGAGAGGCTGTGCGTGTTTGTGTGTGAGAGGCTGTGTGTGTTTGTGTGTGAGAGGCTGTGTGTGTTTGCGTGTGAGAGGCTGTGTGTGTATGTGTGTGAGAGGCTGTGTGTGTTTGTGTGTGAGAGGCTGTGCGTGTTTGTGTGTGAGAGGCTGTGCGTGTTTGTGTGTGAGAGGCTGTGTGTGTTTGTGTGTGAGAGGCTGTGTGTGTTTGTGTGTGAGAGGCTGTGTGTGTATGTGTGTGAGAGGCTGTGTGTGTTTGTGTGTGAGTGGCAGGGTGCGTATGTGTGTGAGAGGCTGAGTGTGTTTGTGCCTGAGAGGCTGTGTGTGTTTGTGTGTGAGAGGCTGTGTGTGTTTGTGTGTGAGAGGCTTTGTGTGTTTGTGTGTGAGAGGCTGTGTGTGTTTGTGCCTGAGAGGCTGTGTGTGTTTGTGTGTGAGAGGCTGTGTGTGTTTGTGTGTGAGAGGCTGTGTGTGTTTGTGTGTGAGAGGCTGTGTGTGTATGTGTGTGAGAGGCTGTGTGTGTTTGTGTGTGAGAGGCTGTGTGTGTATGTACATGAGAGGCTGTGTGTGTTTGTGTGTGAGAGGCTGTGTGTGCATGTGTGTGAGAGGCTGTGTGTGTATGTGTGTGAGAGGCTGTGTGTGTTTGTGTGTGAGAGGCTGTGAGTGTTTGTGTGTGAGAGGCTGTGTGTGTATGTACATGAGAGGCTGTGTGTGTTTGTGTGTGAGAGGCTGTGTGTGTTTGTGTGTGAGAAGCTGTGTGTGTTTGTGTGTGAGAGGCTGTGTATGTTTGTGTGTGAATGGCTGTGTGTGTTTGTGTGTGAGAGGCTGTGTGTGTTTGTGTGTGAGAAGCTGTGTGTGTTTGTGTGTGAGAGGCTGTGTATGTTTGTGTGTGAGAGGCTGTGTGTGTTTGTGTGTGAGAGGCTGTGAGTGTTTGTGTGTGAGAGGCTGTGTGTGTATGTACATGAGAGGCTGTGTGTGTTTGTGTGTGAGAGGCTGTGTGTGTATGTACATGAGAGGCCGTGTGTGCATTTGTGTGTGAGAGGCCGTGTGTGTTTGTGTGTGAGAGGCTGTGTGTGTTTGTGTGTGAGAGGCCGTGTGTGTGTTTGCGTGTGAGAGGCTGTGTGTGTGTTTGCGTGTGAGAGGCTGTGTGTGTTTGCGTGTGAGAGGCTGTGTGTGTGTTTGCGTGTGAGAGGCTGTGTGTGTGTTTGCGTGTGAGAGGCCGTGTGTGTTTGTGTGTGAGAGGCTGTGTGTGTTTGTGTCTGAGAGGCCGTGTGTGTGTTTGCGTGTGAGAGGCTGTGTGTGTGTTTGCGTGTGAGAGGCTGTGTGTGTGTTTGTGTGTGAGAAGCTGTGTGTAAGTGTGTGTGAGAGGCTGTGTGTGTTTGTGCGTGCGAGGCTGTGTGTGTGTTTGTGTGTGAGAGGCTGTGTGTAAGTGTGTGTGAGAGGCTGTGTGTGTTTGTGTGTGAGAGGCTGTGTGTGTATGTACATGAGAGGCTGTGTGTGTTTGTGTGTGAGAGGCTGTGTGTGTGTTTGTGTGTGAGAGGCTGTGTGTGTTTGCGTGTGAGAGGCCGTGTGTGTGTTTGTGTGTGAGAGGCTGTGTGTAAGTGTGTGTGAGAGGCTGTGTGTGTTTGTGTGTGAGAGGTTGTGTGTGTATGTACATGAGAGGCTGTGTGTGTTTGTGTGTGAGAGGCTGTGTGTGTGTTTGTGTGTGAGAGGCTGTGTGTGTTTGCGTGTGAGAGGCCGTGTGTGTTTGTGTGTGAGAGGCTGTGTGTAAGTGTGTGTGAGAGGCTGTGTGTGTTTGTGTGTGAGAGGCTGTGTGTGTATGTACATGAGAGGCTGTGTGTGTTTGTGTGTGAGAGGCTGTGTGTGTTTGTGTGTGGGAGGCTGTGTGTGTTTGTGTGTGTGAGGCTGTGTGTGTTTGTGTGTGAGAGGTAGTGTGTGTATGTACATGAGAGGCTGTGTGTGTTTGTGTGTGAGAGGCTGTGTGTGTTTGTGTGTGAGAGGCTGTGTGTGTTTGCGTGTGAGAGGCTGTGCGTGTTTGTGTGTGAGTGGCTGTGTGTGTTTGTGTGTGAGAGGCTGTGTGTGTTTGCGTGTGAGAGGCTGTGTGTGTATGTGTGTGAGAGGCTGTGTGTGTTTGTGTGTGAGAGGCTGTGCGTGTTTGTGTGTGAGAGGCTGTGCGTGTTTGTGTGTGAGAGGCTGTGTGTGTTTGTGTGTGAGAGGCTGTGTGTGTTTGTGTGTGAGAGTCTGTGTGTGTATGTGTGTGAGAGGCTGTGTGTGTTTGTGTGTGAGAGGCAGGGTGCGTATGTGTGTGAGAGGCTGTGTGTGTATGTGTGTGAGAGGCTGTGTGTGTTTGTGTGTGAGAGGCTGTGCGTGTTTGTGTGTGAGAGGCTGTGCGTGTTTGTGTGTGAGAGGCTGTGAGTGTTTGTGTGTGAGAGGCTGTGTGTGTTTGTGTGTGAGAGGCTGTGTGTGTATGTGTGTGAGAGGCTGTGTGTGTTTGTGTGTGAGAGGCAGGGTGCGTATGTGTGTGAGAGGCTGTGTGTGTTTGTGCCTGAGAGGCTGTGTGTGTTTGTGTGTGAGAGGCTGTGTGTGTTTGTGTGTGAGAGGCTTTGTGTGTTTGTGTGTGAGAGGCTGTGTGTGTTTGTGCCTGAGAGGCTGTGTGTGTTTGTGTGTGAGCGGCTGTGTGTGTTTGTGTGTGAGAGGCTGTGTGTGTTTGTGTGTGAGAGGCTGTGTGTGTATGTGTGTGAGAGGCTGTGTGTGTTTGTGTGTGAGAGGCTGTGTGTGTATGTACATGAGAGGCTGTGTGTGTTTGTGTGTGAGAGGCTGTGTGTGCATGTGTGTGAGAGGCTGTGTGTGTATGTGTGTGAGAGGCTGTGTGTGTTTGTGTGTGAGAGGCTGTGAGTGTTTGTGTGTGAGAGGCTGTGTGTGTATGTACATGAGAGGCTGTGTGTGTTTGTGTGTGAGAGGCTGTGTGTGTTTGTGTGTGAGAAGCTGTGTGTGTTTGTGTGTGAGAGGCTGTGTATGTTTGTGTGTGAATGGCTGTGTGTGTTTGTGTGTGAGAGGCTGTGTGTGTTTGTGTGTGAGAAGCTGTGTGTGTTTGTGTGTGAGAGGCTGTGTACGTTTGTGTGTGAGAGGCTGTGTGTGTTTGTGTGTGAGAGGCTGTGAGTGTTTGTGTGTAAGGCTGTGTGTGTATGTACATGAGAGGCTGTGTGTGTTTGTGTGTGAGAGGCTGTGTGTGTATGTACATGAGAGGCCGTGTGTGCATTTGTGTGTGAGAGGCCGTGTGTGTTTGTGTGTGAGAGGCTGTGTGTGTTTGTGTGTGAGAGGCCGTGTGTGTGTTTGCGTGTGAGAGGCTGTGTGTGTGTTTGCGTGTGAGAGGCTGTGTGTGTTTGCGTGTGAGAGGCTGTGTGTGTGTTTGCGTGTGAGAGGCTGTGTGTGTGTTTGCGTGTGAGAGGCCGTGTGTGTTTGTGTGTGAGAGGCTGTGTGTGTTTGTGTGTGAGAGGCCGTGTGTGTGTTTGCGTGTGAGAGGCTGTGTGTGTGTTTGCGTGTGAGAGGCTGTGTGTGTGTTTGTGTGTGAGAAGCTGTGTGTAAGTGTGTGTGAGAGGCTGTGTGTGTTTGTGCGTGCGAGGCTGTGTGTGTGTTTGTGTGTGAGAGGCTGTGTGTAAGTGTGTGTGAGAGGCTGTGTGTGTTTGTGTGTGAGAGGCTGTGTGTGTATGTACATGAGAGGCTGTGTGTGTTTGTGTGTGAGAGGCTGTGTGTGTGTTTGTGTGTGAGAGGCTGTGTGTGTTTGCGTGTGAGAGGCCGTGTGTGTGTTTGTGTGTGAGAGGCTGTGTGTAAGTGTGTGTGAGAGGCTGTGTGTGTTTGTGTGTGAGAGGTTGTGTGTGTATGTACATGAGAGGCTGTGTGTGTTTGTGTGTGAGAGGCTGTGTGTGTGTTTGTGTGTGAGAGGCTGTGTGTGTTTGCGTGTGAGAGGCCGTGTGTGTTTGTGTGTGAGAGGCTGTGTGTAAGTGTGTGTGAGAGGCTGTGTGTGTTTGTGTGTGAGAGGCTGTGTGTGTATGTACATGAGAGGCTGTGTGTGTTTGTGTGTGAGAGGCTGTGTGTGTTTGTGTGTGAGAGGCTGTGTGTGTTTGTGTGTGTGAGGCTGTGTGTGTTTGTGTGTGAGAGGTAGTGTGTGTATGTACATGAGAGGCTGTGTGTGTTTGTGTGTGAGAGGCTGTGTGTGTTTGTGTGTGAGAGGCTGTGTGTGTTTGCGTGTGAGAGGCTGTGCGTGTTTGTGTGTGAGAGGCTGTGTGTGTTTGTGTGTGAGAGGCTCTGTGTGTTTGCGTGTGAGAGGCTGTGTGTGTATGTGTGTGAGAGGCTGTGTGTGTTTGTGTGTGAGAGGCTGTGCGTGTTTGTGTGTGAGAGGCTGTGCGTGTTTGTGTGTGAGAGGCTGTGTGTGTTTGTGTGTGAGAGGCTGTGTGTGTTTGTGTGTGAGAGGCTGTGTGTGTATGTGTGTGAGAGGCTGTGTGTGTTTGTGTGTGAGAGGCAGGGTGCGTATGTGTGTGAGAGGCTGTGTGTGTTTGTGCCTGAGAGGCTGTGTGTGTTTGTGTGTGAGAGGCTGTGTGTGTTTGTGTGTGAGAGGCTTTGTGTGTTTGTGTGTGAGAGGCTGTGTGTGTTTGTGCCTGAGAGGCTGTGTGTGTTTGTGTGTGAGAGGCTGTGTGTGTTTGTGTGTGAGAGGCTGTGTGTGTTTGTGTGTGAGAGGCTGTGTGTGTATGTGTGTGAGAGGCTGTGTGTGTTTGTGTGTGAGAGGCTGTGTGTGTATGTACATGAGAGGCTGTGTGTGTTTGTGTCTGAGAGGCTGTGTGTGCATGTGTGTGAGAGGCTGTGTGTGTATGTGTGTGAGAGGCTGTGTGTGTTTGTGTGTGAGAGGCTGTGAGTGTTTGTGTGTGATAGGCTGTGTGTGTATGTACATGAGAGGCTGTGTGTGTTTGTGTGTGAGAGGCTGTGTGTGTTTGTGTGTGAGAAGCTGTGTGTGTTTGTGTGTGAGAGGCTGTGTATGTTTGTGTGTGAATGGCTGTGTGTGTTTGTGTGTGAGAGGCTGTGTGTGTTTGTGCCTGAGAGGCTGTGTGTGTTTGTGTGTGAGAGGCTGTGTGTGTTTGTGTGTGAGAGGCTGTGTGTGTTTGTGTGTGAGAGGCTCTGTGTGTTTGTGTGTGAGAGGCTGTGTGTGTATGTACATGAGAGGCTGTGTGTGTTTGTGTGTGAGATGCTGGGTGTGTTTGTGTGTGAGAGGCCATGTGTGTGTTTGCATGTGAGAGGCCGAGTGTGTGTTTGCGTGTGAGAGGTTGTGTGTGTAAGTGTGTGTGAGAGGCTGTGTGTGTATGTACATGAGAGGCTGTGTGTGTATGTACATGAGAGGCCGTGTGTGCATTTGTGTGTGAGAGGCCGTATGTGTTTGTGTGTGAGAGGCTGTGTGTGTTTGTGTGTGAGAGGCCGTGTGTGTGTTTGCGTGTGAGGGCTGTGTGTGTGTTTGCGTGTGAGAGGCTGTGTGTGTTTGCGTGTGAGAGGCCGTGTGTGTTTGTGTGTGAGAGGCTGTGTGTGTTTGTGTGTGAGAGGACGTGTGTGTGTTTGCGTGTGAGAGGCTGTGTGTGAGTTTGCGTGTGAGAGGCTGTGTGTGTGTTTGTGTGTGAGAAGCTGTGTGTAAGTGTGTGTGAGAGGCTGTGTGTGTTTGTGCGTGCGAGGCTGTGTGTGTGTTTGTGTGTGAGAGGCTGTGTGTAAGTGTGTGTGAGAGGCTGTGTGTGTGTTTGTGTGTGAGAGGCTGTGTGTAAGTGTGTGTGAGAGGCTGTGTGTGTTTGTGCGTGCGAGGCTGTGTGTGTGTTTGTGTGTGAGAGGCTGTGTGTAAGTGTGTGTGAGAGGCTGTGTGTGTTTGTGTGTGAGAGGCTGTGTGTGTATGTACATGAGAGGCTGTGTGTGTTTGTGTGTGAGAGGCTGTGTGTGTGTTTGTGTGTGAGAGGCTGTGTGTGTTTGCGTGTGAGAGGCAGTGTGTGTGTTTGTGTGTGAGAGGCTGTGTGTAAGTGTGTGTGAGAGGCTGTGTGTGTTTGTGTGTGAGAGGTTGTGTGTGTATGTACATGAGAGGCTGTGTGTGTTTGTGTGTGAGAGGCTGTGTGTGTGTTTGTGTGTGAGAGGCTGTGTGTGTTTGCGTGTGAGAGGCCGTGTGTGTTTGTGTGTGAGAGGCTGTGTGTAAGTGTGTGTGAGAGGCTGTGTGTGTTTGTGTGTGAGAGGCTGTGTGTGTATGTACATGAGAGGCTGTGTGTGTTTGTGTGTGAGAGGCTGTGTGTGTTTGTGTGTGAGAGGCTGTGTGTGTTTGTGTGTGTGAGGCTGTGTGTGTTTGTGTGTGAGATGTAGTGTGTGTATGTACATGAGAGGCTGTGTGTGTTTGTGTGTGAGAGGCTGTGTGTGTTTGTGTGTGAGAGGCTGTGTGTATTTGTGCCTGAGAGGCTGTGTGTGTTTGTGTGTGAGAGGCTGTGTGTGTTTGTGTGTGAGAGGCTGTGTGTGTTTGTGTGTGAGAGGCTGTGTGTGTATGTACATGAGAGGCTGTGTGTGTTTGTGTGTGAGAGGCTGTGTGTGTTTGTGTGTGAGAGGCTGTGTGTGTTTGCGTGTGAGAGGCTGTGCGTGTTTGTGTGTGAGAGGCTGTGTGTGTTTGTGTGTGAGAGGCTGTGTGTGTTTGCGTGTGAGAGGCTGTGTGTGTATGTGTGTGAGAGGCTGTGTGTTTTTGTGTGTGAGAGGCTGTGCGTGTTTGTGTGTGAGAGGCTGTGCGTGTTTGTGTGTGAGAGGCTGTGTGTGTTTGTGTGTGAGAGGCTGTGTGTGTTTGTGTGTGAGAGGCTGTGTGTGTATGTGTGTGAGAGGCTGTGTGTGTTTGTGTGTGAGAGGCAGGGTGCGTATGTGTGTGAGAGGCTGTGTGTGTTTGTGCCTGAGAGGCTGTGCGTGTTTGTGTGTGAGAGGCTGTGTGTGTTTGTGTGTGAGAGGCTTTGTGTGTTTGTGTGTGAGAGGCTGTGTGTGTTTGTGCCTGAGAGGCTGTGTGTGTTTGTGTGTGAGAGGCTGTGTGTGTTTGTGTGTGAGAGGCTGTGTGTGTTTGTGTGTGAGAGGCTGTGTGTGTATGTGTGTGAGAGGCTGTGTGTGTTTGTGTGTGAGAGGCTGTGTGTGTATGTACATGAGAGGCTGTGTGTGTTTGTGTGTGAGAGGCTGTGTGTGCATGTGTGTGAGAGGCTGTGTGTGTATGTGTGTGCTAGGCTGTGTGTGTTTGTGTGTGAGAGGCTGTGAGTGTTTGTGTGTGAGAGGCTGTGTGTGTATGTACATGAGAGGCTGTGTGTGTTTGTGTGTGAGAGGCTGTGTGTGTTTGTGTGTGAGAAGCTGTGTGTGTTTGTGTGTGAGAGGCTGTGTATGTTTGTGTGTGAATGGCTGTGTGTGTTTGTGTGTGAGAGGCTGTGTGTGTTTGTGTGTGAGAAGCTGTGTGTGTTTGTGTGTGAGAGGCTGTGTATGTTTGTGTGTGAGAGGCTGTGTGTGTTTGTGTGTGAGAGGCTGTGAGTGTTTGTGTGTGAGAGGCTGTGTGTGTATGTACATGAGAGGCTGTGTGTGTTTGTGTGTGAGAGGCTGTGTGTGTATGTACATGAGAGGCCGTGTGTGCATTTGTGTGTGAGAGGCCGTGTGTGTTTGTGTGTGAGAGGCTGTGTGTGTTTGTGTGTGAGAGGCCGTGTGTGTGTTTGCGTGTGAGAGGCTGTGTGTGTGTTTGCGTGTGAGAGGCTGTGCGTGTTTGCGTGTGAGAGGCTGTGTGTGTGTTTGCGTGTGAGAGGCTGTGTGTGTGTTTGCGTGTGAGAGGCCGTGTGTGTTTGTGTGTGAGAGGCTGTGTGTGTTTGTGTGTGAGAGGCCGTGTGTGTGTTTGCGTGTGAGAGGCTGTGTGTGTGTTTGCGTGTGAGAGGCTGTGTGTGTGTTTGTGTGTGAGAAGCTGTGTGTAAGTGTGTGTGAGAGGCTGTGTGTGTTTGTGCGTGCGAGGCTGTGTGTGTGTTTGTGTGTGAGAGGCTGTGTGTAAGTGTGTGTGAGAGGCTGTGTGTGTGTTTGTGTGTGAGAGGCTGTGTGTAAGTGTGTGTGAGAGGCTGTGTGTGTTTGTGCGTGCGAGACTGTGTGTGTGTTTGTGTGTGAGAGGCTGTGTGTAAGTGTGTGTGAGAGGCTGTGTGTGTTTGTGTGTGAGAGGCTGTGTGTGTATGTACATGAGAGGCTGTGTGTGTTTGTGTGTGAGAGGCTGTGTGTGTGTTTGTGTGTGAGAGGCTGTGTGTGTTTGCGTGTGAGAGGCCGTGTGTGTGTTTGTGTGTGAGAGGCTGTGTGTAAGTGTGTGTGAGAGGCTGTGTGTGTTTGTGTGTGAGAGGTTGTGTGTGTATGTACATGAGAGGCTGTGTGTGTTTGTGTGTGAGAGGCTGTGTGTGTGTTTGTGTGTGAGAGGCTGTGTGTGTTTGCGTGTGAGAGGCCGTGTGTGTTTGTGTGTGAGAGGCTGTGTGTAAGTGTGTGTGAGAGGCTGTGTGTGTTTGTGTGTGAGAGGCTGTGTGTGTATGTACATGAGAGGCTGTGTGTGTTTGTGTGTGAGAGGCTGTGTGTGTTTGTGTGTGAGAGGCTGTGTGTGTTTGTGTGTGTGAGGCTGTGTGTGTTTGTGTGTGAGAGGTAGTGTGTGTATGTACATGAGAGGCTGTGTGTGTTTGTGTGTGAGAGGCTGTGTGTGTTTGTGTGTGAGAGGCTGTGTGTGTTTGTGCCTGAGAGGCTGTGTGTGTTTGTGTGTGAGAGGCTGTGTGTGTTTGTGTGTGAGAGGCTGTGTGTGTTTGTGTGTGAGAGGCTGTGTGTGTATGTACATGAGAGGCTGTGTGTGTTTGTGTGTGAGAGGCTGTGTGTGTTTGTGTGTGAGAGGCTGTGTGTGCTTGCGTGTGAGAGGCTGTGCGTGTTTGTGTGTGAGAGGCTGTGTGTGTTTGTGTGTGAGAGGCTGTGTGTGTTTGCGTGTGAGAGGCTGTGTGTTTATGTGTGTGAGAGGCTGTGTGTGTTTGTGTGTGAGAGGCTGTGCGTGTTTGTGTGTGAGAGGCTGTGCGTGTTTGTGTGTGAGAGGCTGTGTGTGTTTGTGTGTGAGAGGCTGTGTGTGTTTGTGTGTGAGAGGCTGTGTGTGTATGTACATGAGAGGCTGTGTGTGTTTGTGTGTGAGAGGCTGTGTGTGTTTGTGTGTGAGAAGCTGTGTGTGTTTGTGTGTGAGAGGCTGTGTATGTTTGTGTGTGAATGGCTGTGTGTGTTTGTGTGTGAGAGGCTGTGTGTGTTTGTGTGTGAGAAGCTGTGTGTGTTTGTGTGTGAGAGGCTGTGTATGTTTGTGTGTGAGAGGCTGTGTGTGTTTGTGTGTGAGAGGCTGTGAGTGTTTGTGTGTGAGAGGCTGTGTGTGTATGTCCATGAGAGGCTGTGTGTGTTTGTGTGTGAGAGGCTGTGTGTGTTTGTGTGTGAGAAGCTGTGTGTGTTTGTGTGTGAGAGGCTGTGTATGTATGTGTGTGAGAGGCTGTGTGTGTATGTGTGTGAGAGGCTGTGTGTGTTTGTGTGTGAGAGGCTGTGTGTGTTTGTGTGTGAGAGGCTGTGTGTGTATGTGTGTGAGGGGCTGTGTGTGTATGTGTGTGAGAGGCCCAATAACCCCTCCTAACCTTTTTGGTCACTAAGGGCAATTTATCATGGCCAATCCACCTAACCTGCACGTCTTTGGACTGTGGGAGGAAACCGGAGCACCCGGAGGAAACCCTCGCAGACACGGGGAGGATGTGCAGACTCCGCACAGACAGTGACCCAGCAGGGAATCGAACCTGGGACCCTGGCGCTGTGAAGCCACAGTGCTAACCACCGTGCTACCGTGCTGCCCTGATTAGACAGGGTAGATTCAGAAAGAATGTTCCCGATGGTGGAATTCGCTATCACACAAAATAGCTGAGGCAAAAACGTTGTGTAATTTCAAGAAGGAATTCGATACAGCTCTTGGGGAAAATTGATGTACAGAGAGATCTGGGAGTTCAGGTCCATTGTACCCTGAAGGTGGCAACGCAGGTCGGTAGAGTGGTCAAGAAGGCATACAGCATGCTTGCCTTCATCAGACGGGGTATTGTGCCGTTCTGGTCGCCACATTACCAGAAGGATGTGGATGCTTTAGAGAGGGTGCAGAGTCTTTTGTTGTAGCTCTTGTCGTAGCATTAGCTGCGTCATTGATGTGCGCTCTGACAAAGGAAGGTTCAGACTTGGAGATAGCTTCAACACGTTTATTGAACTATTAACAATTCTCCTACTTGGATTTGACGCTACTGTTAATCCTGCTATAGCGACTCAGACTGACTAACCAGTCTGCTACAATCCACGTGGTGGGTGTGATGTTCAATCAACCCTGTGTCTGTACTCACTGAGTGTCTCCACTGGAAAGAGGAAGATCATGTGTGCTGTGTCCTTATATATGAGTTAGTGTAATGCCCCCCTGTGGTAGTGTCACCTCTGTGTGTATCGTGACTGCCCATTCGTCGTGTCCTATCTGACTGGCCTATTGGTTGACTGTCTGTGTGTCAGGTCTCTGGTGTTCCCTCTAGTGTCTAGCTAGCTGTAGTGTATGTACATTAATCCTTTGTGTACTTACAGTGATCACCACGCAGAGGAGGTTCACCAGGATGTTGCCTGGTATGGAGGGTGCTAGCTATGAAGAAAGGTTGAATAGATTAGGATTGTTCTCGTTGGAAAGACGGAGGTTATGGGGGGACCTGATTGAGGTCTACAAAATTATGAGAGGTATGGACAGGGTGGATAGCAAGAAGCTTTTTCCCAGAGTGGGGGTGTCAATTACAAGGGGTCACGAGTTCAAGGTGAGAGGGGGAAAGTTTAAAGGAGACATGCGTGGAAAGTTCGTTATGCAGAGGGTGGTGGGTGGCTGGAACGCAGTGCCAGCGGAGGTGGTAGAGGCGGGCACGATAGCGTCATTTAAGATGTATCCAGACAGATATATGAACGGGCGGGGAACAGAGGGAAGTAAATCCTTGGAAAATAGGCAACAGGTTTAGATGCTGGGCCTAGGACCGCAAGAAACTTCAGAGAGTCGTGAACTCCGCCCAGTCCATCACACGAACCTGCCTCCCACCCATTGACTCCATCTACACCTCCCGCTGCCTGGGGAAAGCGGGCAGCATAATCAAAGACCCCTCCCACCCGGCTTACTCACTCTTCCAACTTCTTCCATCGGGCAGGAGATGCAGAACTCTGAGAACACGCACGAACAGACTCAAAAACAGCTTCTTCCCCACTGTCACCAGACTCCTAAATGACCCTCTTATGGACTGATTTCATTAACACTACACCCTGTATGCTTCACCCGATGCCAGTGCTTATGTAGTTACATTGTATATGTTGTGTTGCCCTATTATGTATTTTCTTTTCTTCCCTTTTCTTCCCATGTACTTAATGATCTGTTGAGTTGCTCGCAGAAAAATACTTTTCACTGTAGCTCGGTACACGTGACAATAAACAAACCCAATCCAATAAAGGATCTGGATTGGCACAGGCTGAGAGGGCCGAAGGGCCTGTTCCTGTGCTGCAATTTTCTTTGTTCTTTGTGGTTAGGGCAGGATCAGGGTATTGAACTTGATGATCAGCCATGATCATAATGAATGGCGGAGCAGGCTCGATGGGCCGAATGGCCTGCTCCTGCTCCTATTTTCTATGTTTCGATGTTTTGGCAATCGCTTGCAATCTGTGTCCATCTGGTTAACTGTTCACAGAATCACAGACTCGTTACGGGGCAGTAGGCTGCACCGGCCCTCCCTCCCCCCAACAATCTGCATTGTGACTTAGTGCCGTTCCCCTGACATTCCCCCTGTAACCCCGCACATTAACGCCCTCTCGAATGCCTCCATTGAACATGCTTCCACCACACTCCCAGTCAGCCCCTTCCTGACCCCAGCCACTCGCTGGGTGACAATGATTCTCTCACATCACATTTGCTTCTTTTGCAAATCACCTTAAATCTGTGGTCATTCTCGTTCTTGATCCTTTAACAAGCGGGAACAGTTTCTGCCTGTCTACTCTGTCCAGCCCCTCCTGATTTTGACCATCTCCATCAAATCTCCACTCAGCCTTCGTCTCTTCAAGGAGACCAGTCCCAACCTCTCCAATCTATCCTCATAACTGACGTTTCCAATCCCTGGAAACATTCTTGTGAACCTCTTCTGCCCTCTCTCCAATGTGTTCACATCCTTCCCTTAGTGTGACGCCCAGAGCTGTGCACAATATTCCAGCCGAGGTCTAACTAGTGTCTTGTATAAGTTCAGCGCCACCTCCTTGCTCTTGTACTCCCTGTTAATAAATCCCAGAATACTCTCTGCTTTATTAATTACTCTCCCCAGCTGTTCTGCCACCTTCAATGGTCTGTACCCATTTACGTCCAGGTCCCTCTGATCTTCAACCCCTTGAAGAATTTTACCCCTAATTTTATGCTGTCAATTTGTGTTGCAATATACATGTTTTAAATTTATAATTAAGCGCAGTTGTCCCAATTGGGAAAGGATGAGGGAATCACGGCAAGTCCACACAAACTGGTTCACACTGGGGGCGCGATTCTCCGAAATGGAGACAGGGTGGGCGGGATTCTCCGATATCGGCACGATGTCCACCGACCGGCGCCAAAATCGGCGCAAATCAGTCCGGCATCGCGCCGCCCCAAAGGTGCAGAATCCTCCGCATCTTGAGCGGACGAGCCCTAACCCTGAGGGGCTAGGCCCGCGCCGGACTGATTTCCGCCCCGCCAGCTGGCGGGAAAGGCCTTTGGTGCCCCGCCAGCTAGCGCGGAAATGACATCTCTGGGTGGCGCATGCGCGGGAGCGTTAGCGGCCGCTCACGGCACCCCCGCGTATTCGCTGTGGAGGGGGTCTCTTCCGCCTCCGCCATAGTGGAGACCGTGGCGAAGGCGGAAGGAAAAGAGTGCCCCCACGGCACAGGCCCGCCCGCGGATCGGTGGGCCCCGATCGCGGGCCAGGCCACCGTGGGGGCACCCCCCGGGGCCAGATCGCCCCGCGCCCCCCCCCTCAGGACCCCGGAGCCCGCCCGCGTCGCCTTGTCCCGCCGGTAAGAGAGGTGGTTCAATCCATGCCGGCGGGACAGGCATTCCAGCAGCGGGACTTCGGCCCATCGCGGGCCGGAGAATCGCCGGGGGTGGGGGCCCGCCAACCGGCACGGCGCGATTCCAACCCCCGCCGAATATCCGGTGCCGGAGAATTCGGCAACCGGCGGGGGCGGGATTCACGCCAGCCCCCGGCGATTCTCTGACCCGGCGGGGGGGTTCGGAGAATCCCGCCCAGGGTGTGAAACGCGACGGCGCAAAACGGGCACGGGGACGAGCGATTCTGTCCCCCGCAGGGGGACAATCCACTCCTCCCCCCCCAACAATCCATTCCCCCCCCCAACAATCCCCACCCCCCAACAATCCACTCCCCCCCCAACAATCCACTCCCCCCCAACAATCCACTCCCCCCCCAACAATCCACTCCCCACCAACAATCTCCCCCAACAATCCCCACCCCCCCAACAATCCACTCCCTCCCCCCGCAACAATCCACACCCCCCAACAATCCACTCCCCCTCCAACAATCCCCCCAACAATCCACTCCCTCCCCCCGCAACAATCCACACCCCCCAACAGTCCTCTCTCCCCCGCAACAACCCCTCCCCCCCACCAATCCCCCCCCAACAATCCACTCCCTCCCCCCAACAATCCACTCCTCCCCGCCCAACAATCCACTCCCCCCCAACAATCCACTCCCCCCCAACAATCCTCCCCCCAACAATCCCCTCCCACCCCCACCAATACCCCCCAACAATCCACCCCGCCCCAACAATCCACTCCCCCGCAACAATCCACTCCCCCCCAACAATCCACTCCCCCCCAACAATCCACCCCCCCCAACAATCCACTCCCCCCCCCCAACAATCCACTCCCCCGCAACAATCCACCCCCCCAACAATCCACTCACCCCCCCAACAATCCACTCCCCCCCAACAATCCTCTCCCCCCCCACCAATCCACTCCCCCCCACCCCACCGATCCACTCCCCGCCCCAACAATCCACTCCCCCGCAACAATCCACCCCCCCAACAATCCACTCACCCCCCCAACAATCCACTCCCCCCCAACAATCCTCTCCCCCCCCCACCAATCCACTCCCCCCCCAACAATCCTCTCCCCCCCCAACAATCCACTCCCCCCACCAATCCACTCCCCCCCAACAATCCACTCCCCCTCCAACAATCCACTCCCCCCCCCCAACAATCCACTCCACCCCCAACAATCCACTCCCCCACCAACAATCCACTCCCCCCCCAAAAAAACAATCCATTCCCCCCCCAACAATCCACTCCCCCCAACAATCCACCCCGCCCCAACAATCCACTCCCCCAACAATCCACCCCCCCCAACAATCCACTCACCCCCCCAATAATCCACTCCCCCCCAACAATCCTCTCCCCCCCCCACCAATCCACTCCCCCCCCACCAATCCACTCCCCCCCCACCAATCCACTCCCGCCCATCAATCCACTCCCCCCCCAACAATCCACTCCCCCCCCAACAATCCACTCCTCCCTCCCCAACAATCCATTCCCCGCCCAACAATCCCCAACCCCCAACAATCCTCTCCCCCCCCACCAATCCACTCCCCCCCCAACAATCCACTCCCCCCCCAACAATCCACTCCTCCCTCCCCAACAATCCATTCCCCCCCCAACAATCCCCAACCCCCAACAATCCACTCACCCCCCAACAATCCAGTAACCCCACCCCAACAATCCACTCCCCCCCCAACAATCCACTCCCCCCCCAACAATCCACTCCCCCCCAACAATCCACTTCCCCCCCAACAATCCACTCCTGCCCCCAACAATCCACTCCTGCCCCCAACAATCCACTCCCCCCCCAACAATCCACTCCCCACCCCGCAAACAATCCACTCCCCCCCAACAGTCCACTCCCCCCCCAACAATCCACTCCCCCAACAATCCACACACCCCCAACAATCCACTCCCCCCCAAACAATCCTCTCCCCCCCAACAATCGACTCCCCCCCAACAATCCACTCCCCACACAACAATCCACTGCCCCCCCACAACAATCCGCTACCCCAACAATCCCCTCCCCCCCAACAATTCACTCCTCCCCACCCAACAATCCATTCCCCCCCCAACAATTCCCACCCCCCAACAATCCACTCCACCCCCAACATTCCACTCACCCCCCAACAATCCACTAACCCCCTCCCAACAATCCACTCCCCCCCAACAATCCACTCCCCCCAACAATCCACTCCCCCCCAACAATCGACTCCTGCCCCCAACAATCCACTCCCCCTCCAACAATACACTCCCCCCCAACAATCCACTCCACCCCCAACAATCCACTCCCCCCCCCAACAATCCACTCCCCCCTAACAATCCACCCTCCCTCAACAATCCACTCCCCCCCCAACAATCCACTCCTGCCCCCAACAATCCACTACCCCCCCCAACTATCCAATCTCCCCCTAACAATCCACTCTACCCCCAACAATCCACTCCCCCCCAACAATCCACTCCCCGCCCAACAATCCACTCACCCCCACAAAAATCTACCACCCCCCCCAACAATCCACTGTCCCCCCAACAATCCACTACCCCCCCCAACAATCTACCCCCCCAACAATCCACTCTCCTCCCCAACAATCCACCCCCCCAACAATGCACTCACCCCCCCAACAATCCACTCACCCCCCAACAATCCACTCCCCCCCAACAATCGCCCCCCCCAACAATCCACTCCCCCCCCAACAATCCACTCCACCCCCAACAGTCCTCTCTCCCCGCAAAAACCCCCTCCCCCCCAACAATCCACTCCCTCCCAAAAGCAACCCACTCCCCCCCCAACAATCCACTCCCCCCCAACAATCCACTCCCCCCCAACAATCCATTCCCCCCCCAACAATCCATTCCCCCCCCAACAATCCATTCCCCCCCCAAACAATCCACTCCCCCCCAACCATCCACCCCCCCAACAATCCACTCTCCCCCCAACAATCCACTCCCCACCCCGCAAACAATCCACTCCCCCCCAACAGTCCACTCCCCCCCCCAACAATCCACTCCCCCAACAATCCACACACCCCCAACAATCCACTCCCCCCCCCAAACAATCCACTCCCCCCACCAACAATCCACTGCCCCCCCAACAATCCATTCCACCAAACCCCAAACAATCTTCTCCCCCCCAACAATCCACTCCCCCCCCAACAATCCACTCCCCCCAACAATCCACTCCCCCCACAACAATCCACTGCCCCCCACAACGATCCACTACCCCAACAATCCACTCCCCCCCCCCCCACAATTCACTCCCCCACCCCCAACAATCCACTCCCACCCCCAACAGTCCACTGCCGCCCCCAACAATCCACACCCCCCCAACAAACCACTGCCCCCCCAACATTCCACCCCCCCCCAACAATCCACTCCCCCCCAACAATCCACTCCCCCGCAACAATCCACTCACCCCCCAACAATCCACTCTCCCCCCAACAATCCACTCACCCGCAACAATCCACTCACCCCCCCAACAATCCACTCTCCCCACAACAATCCACTCCCACCACCAGCAATCCACTCCCACCCCCAACAATCCACACCCCGCCCCAACAATCCACTCCCCCCCCAACAATCCACACCCCGCCCCAACAATCCACTCCCCCCACAACAATCCATTCCCCCCCCAACAATCCACTCCCCCCCCCAACAATCCACTCCCTCCCCACAACAATCCACTCCCCCTACAACAATCCACTTCCCCCCCTAACAATCCACTCACCCCCCCAAACAATCCACTCTCCCCCCCAACAATCCACTCCCCCCCCCCAACAATCCACTCCCCCCCCAACAATCCACTCACCCCCCAACAATCCACTCTCCCCCCAACAATCCACTCCCACCACCAGCAATCCACTCCCACTCCCAACAATCCACACCCCGCCCCAACAATCCACTCCCCCCCCAACAATCCATTCCCCCCCCCAACAATCCACTCCCCCTCCAACAATCCACTCCATCCCCACAACAATCCACTCCCCCTACAACAATCCACTTCCCCCCCTAACAATCCACTCACCCCCCAAACAATCCACTCCCACCCCCAACAATGCACTCCCCCCCCAACAATCCACTCCCCCCCAACAATCCACTGCCCCCAACAATCCACTCCCCCCCACCAATCCACTCCCTCCCCAACAATCCACTCCCCCCCAACAACCCACTCCCCCCCCCAACAATCCACTCCCCCCAACAACCCACTCCCCCCCCAACAACCCACTGCCCCCCCAACAATCCACTCCCCCCCCAACAATCCACTCCTCATCCCCCCAACAATCCATTCCCCCCCAATAATCCCCACCCCCCAACAATCCACTCCACCCCCAACAATCCACTCCTGCCCCCAACAATCCACTCCTGCCCCCAACAATCGACTCCCCCTCCAACAATACACTCCCCCCCAACAATCCACTCTACCCCCAACAATCCACTCCCTCCCCCAACAATCCACACCCCAACAATCCACTCCCCCCCCAACAATCCACTCCCCCTCCAACAATCCCCCCAACAATCCACTCCCTCCCCCCGCAACAATCCACTCCCCCCAACAATCCACTCCCCCCCAACAGTCCTCTCTCCCTCGCAACAATCCCCTCCCCCCCACCAACCCCCCCCCCCAACAATCCACTCCCTCCCCCCAACAATCCACTCCCCCCCGCCCAACAATCCACTCCCCCCCAATAAACCACTCTCCTCCCCCAACAATCCACTCCCCGCCAACAATCCACCCCGCCCCAACAATCCACTCCCCCCCAACAATCCACCCCCCCAACAATCCACTCACCCCCTCAACAATCCACACCCCCCCAACAATCCACTCCCCCCCCACCAATCCACTCCACCCCCCACCAATCCACTCCCCCCCAACAATCCTCTTCCCCCCAACAACCCACTCCCCCCCACCAACAATCCACTCCTCCCCCCCCAACAATCCATTCCCCCCCCAACAATCCCCACCCCCCAACAATCCCCACCCCCCAACAATCCACTCCACCCCCAACAATCCTCTCCCCTCACAAGAATTCACTCCCCTGCCCAACAATCCACTCCCCCCCAACAATCCACTGTCCCCCCCAACAATCCACTCCCCCCCCAACAATCCACCCCCCCCAACAATCCACCCCCCCAACAATCCACCCCCCCAACAATCCACCCCCCCAACAATCCCCCCCCAACAATCCACTCCCTCCCCCTAACAATCCACTCCATCCCCAACAATCCACTCCCCCCCAACAATCCACTCCCCCCCAACAATCCACTCCCCCCCCAACAATCCACTCCCCCCCAACAATCCACTCCACCCCCCAACAATCCACTCCCCCCCCAACAATCCACTCCCCCCCCAACAACCCCCTCCCCCCCCAACAATCCACTCCCCCCCAACAACCCCCTCCCCCCCCAACAATCCCCCACCAACAATCCACCCCCCCAACAATCCACCCCCCCAACAATCCCCCCCCCAACAATCCACTCCCTCCCCCTAACAATCCACTCCATCCCCAACAATCCACTCCCCCCCAACAATCCACTCCCCCCCCAACAATCCACTCCCCCCCAACAATCCACTCCTCATCCCCCCAACAATCCATTCCCCCCCAATAATCCCCACCCCCCAACAATCCACTCCACCCCCAACAATCCACTCCTGCCCCCAACAATCCACTCCTGCCCCAACAATCGACCCCCCCCCAACAATCCACTCCCCCCCAACAATCCATTCCCCCCCCAACAATCCATTCCCCCCCCAACAATCCATTCCCCCCCCAAACAATCCACTCCCCCCCAACCATCCACCCCCCCAACAATCCACTCTCCCCCCAACAATCCACTCCCCACCCCGCAAACAATCCACTCCCCCCCAACAGTCCACTCCCCCCCCCAACAATCCACTCCCCCAACAATCCACACACCCCCAACAATCCACTCCCCCCCCAAACAATCCACTCCCCCCACCAACAATCCACTGCCCCCCCAACAATCCATTCCACCAAACCCCAAACAATCTTCTCCCCCCCAACAATCCACTCCCCCCCCAACAATCCACTCCCCCCAACAATCCACTCCCCCCACAACAATCCACTGCCCCCCACAACGATCCACTACCCCAACAATCCACTCCCCCCCCCCCCACAATTCACTCCCCCACCCCCAACAATCCACTCCCACCCCCAACAGTCCACTGCCGCCCCCAACAATCCACACCCCCCCAACAAACCACTGCCCCCCCAACATTCCACCCCCCCCAACAATCCACTCCCCCCCAACAATCCACTCCCCCGCAACAATCCACTCACCCCCCAACAATCCACTCACCCCCCAACAATCCACTCTCCCCCCAACAATCCACTCACCCGCAACAATCCACTCACCCCCCCAACAATCCACTCTCCCCACAACAATCCACTCCCACCACCAGCAATCCACTCCCACCCCCAACAATCCACACCCCGCCCCAACAATCCACTCCCCCCCCAACAATCCACACCCCGCCCCAACAATCCACTCCCCCCACAACAATCCATTCCCCCCCCAACAATCCACTCCCCCCCCCAACAATCCACTCCCTCCCCACAACAATCCACTCCCCCTACAACAATCCACTTCCCCCCCTAACAATCCACTCACCCCCCCAAACAATCCACTCTCCCCCCCAACAATCCACTCCCCCCCCCCAACAATCCACTCCCCCCCCAACAATCCACTCACCCCCCAACAATCCACTCTCCCCCCAACAATCCACTCCCACCACCAGCAATCCACTCCCACTCCCAACAATCCACACCCCGCCCCAACAATCCACTCCCCCCCCAACAATCCATTCCCCCCCCCAACAATCCACTCCCCCTCCAACAATCCACTCCATCCCCACAACAATCCACTCCCCCTACAACAATCCACTTCCCCCCCTAACAATCCACTCACCCCCCAAACAATCCACTCCCACCCCCAACAATGCACTCCCCCCCCAACAATCCACTCCCCCCCAACAATCCACTGCCCCCAACAATCCACTCCCCCCCACCAATCCACTCCCTCCCCAACAATCCACTCCCCCCCAACAACCCACTCCCCCCCCCAACAATCCACTCCCCCCAACAACCCACTCCCCCCCCAACAACCCACTGCCCCCCCAACAATCCACTCCCCCCCCAACAATCCACTCCTCATCCCCCCAACAATCCATTCCCCCCCAATAATCCCCACCCCCCAACAATCCACTCCACCCCCAACAATCCACTCCTGCCCCCAACAATCCACTCCTGCCCCCAACAATCGACTTCCCCTCCAACAATACACTCCCCCCCAACAATCCACTCTACCCCCAACAATCCACTCCCTCCCCCAACAATCCACACCCCAACAATCCACTCCCCCCCCAACAATCCACTCCCCCTCCAACAATCCCCCCAACAATCCACTCCCTCCCCCCGCAACAATCCACTCCCCCCAACAATCCACTCCCCCCCAACAGTCCTCTCTCCCTCGCAACAATCCCCTCCCCCCCACCAATCCCCCCCCCAACAATCCACTCCCTCCCCCCAACAATCCACTCCCCCCCGCCCAACAATCCACTCCCCCCCAATAAACCACTCTCCTCCCCCAACAATCCACTCCCCGCCAACAATCCACCCCACCCCAACAATCCACTCCCCCCCAACAATCCACCCCCCCAACAATCCACTCACCCCCTCAACAATCCACACCCCCCCAACAATCCACTCCCCCCCCACCAATCCACTCCACCCCCCACCAATCCACTCCCCCCCAACAATCCTCTTCCCCCCAACAACCCACTCCCCCCCACCAACAATCCACTCCTCCCCCCAACAATCCATTCCCCCCCCCAACAATCCCCACCCCCCAACAATCCCCACCCCCCAACAATCCACTCCACCCCCAACAATCCTCTCCCCTCACAAGAATTCACTCCCCTGCCCAACAATCCACTCCCCCCCAACCATCCACTGTCCCCCCCAACAATCCACTCCCCCCCCAACAATCCACCCCCCCCCCAACAATCCACCCCCCCAACAATCCACCCCCCCAACAATCCACCCCCCCAACAATCCCCCCCCAACAATCCACTCCCTCCCCCTAACAATCCACTCCATCCCCAACAATCCACTCCCCCCCAACAATCCACTCCCCCCCAACAATCCACTCCCCCCCAACAATCCACTCCCCCCCAACAATCCACTCCACCCCCCAACAATCCACTCCCCCCCCAACAATCCACTCCCCCCCCAACAACCCCCTCCCCCCACAACAATCCACTCCCCCCCAACAACCCCCTCCCCCCCCAACAATCCCCCACCAACAATCCACCCCCCCAACAATCCACCCCCCCCAACAATCCCCCCCCCAACAATCCACTCCCTCCCCCTAACAATCCACTCCATCCCCAACAATCCACTCCCCCCCAACAATTCACTCCCCCCCCAACAATCCACTCCCCCCCCAACAATCCACTCCTCATCCCCCCAACAATCCATTCCCCCCCAATAATCCCCACCCCCCCAACAATCCACTCCACCCCCAACAATCCACTCCTGCCCCCAACAATCCACTCCTGCCCCAACAATCGACTCCCCCTCCAACAATACACTCCCCCCCAAACAATCCACTACCCCCAAACAATCCCCTCCCCCCCAACAATCCACTCCCTTCACCCCCCAACAATCCACTCCCTCCCCCCAACAATCCACTCCCTCCCCCCAACAATCCACTCCCCCCCAATAATCCACTCCCCCCCCACCAATCCACTCCCCTCCCAACAATCCACTCCCCCCCCAAACAATCCACTCCCTGCTGCCAACAATCCACTCCCCCCCAGCAATCCACCCCCCCCCCAACAATCCACTCCCTCCCCCCAACAATCCACTCCCCCCCCAACAGTCCACTCCCCCCCCAACAATCCACTCCACCCCCAAAAATCCACTCCCCCCCAACTATCCACTCCCCCCCAACAATCCACTCTACCCCCAACAATCCACTCCCTCCCCCAACAATCCACACCCCAACAATCCACTCCCCCCCCAACAATCCACTCCCCCTCCAACAATCCCCCCAACAATCCACTCCCTCCCCCCGCAACAATCCACTCCCCCCAACAATCCACTCCCCCCCCAACAGTCCTCTCTCCCTCGCAACAATCCCCTCCCCCCCACCAATCCCCCCCCCAACAATCCACTCCCTCCCCCCAACAATCCACTCCCCCCCGCCCAACAATCCACTCCCCCCCAATAAACCACTCTCCCCCCCCAACAATCCACTCCCCGCCAACAATCCACCCCGCCCCAACAATCCACTCCCCCCCAACAATCCACCCCCCCAACAATCCACTCACCCCCTCAACAATCCACTCCCCCCCAACAATCCACTCCCCCCCCACCAATCCACTCCACCCCCCACCAATTCACTCCCCCCCCAACAATCCTCTTCCCCCCAACAACCCACTCCCCCCCACCAACAATCCACTCCTCCCCCCCCAACAATCCATTCCCCCCCCAACAATCCCAACCCCCCAACAATCCCCACCACCCAACAATCCACTCCACCCCAACAATCCACTCCACCCCCAACAATCCACTCCCCCCACAACAATTCACTCCCCCGCCCAACAATCCACTCCCCCCCAACAATCCACTGACCCCCCCCCAACAATCCACTCCCCCCCAACAATCCACCCCCCCAACAATCCACCCCCCCAACAATCCACCCCCCCAACAATCCACCCCCCCAACAATCCCCCCCCAACAATCCACTCCCTCCCCCTAACAATCCACTCCATCCCCAACAATCCACTCCCCCCCAACAATCCACTCCCCCCCAACAATCCACTCCCCCCCAACAATCCACTCCACCCCCCCAACAATCCACTCCCCCCCCAACAATCCACTCCCCCCCCAACAACCCCCTCCCCCCCAACAATCCCCCACCAACAATCCACCCCCCCAACAATCCACCCCCACAACAATCCCCCCCCAACAATCCACTCCCTCCCCCTAACAATCCACTCCATCCCCAACAATCCACTCCCCCCCCCAACAACCCCCTCCCCCCCAACAATCCCCCACCAACAATCCACTCCCCTCAAAAAAATCCACTCCCACCCTGCCAACAATCCACTCCCCCCACCCAAGAATCCACTCCCCCCACCCAAGAATCCACCCCCCCCCCAATAATCCACTCCCCCCCAACAATCCACTCCCCCCCCCCCAACAATCCACTCCCCCCCCCAACAATCCCCCTTGTGATTCCCACCAGGACAGCCCCTGGCACAGACCCTGGCACAGGCCCTGGCACAGGCTAGCACTGCCACGTTCGCACTGTGCCAAACTGGCAACGCCAACATATGCCGGCATCCATCGACTCCCCAGTCCCTCCTCCAGTCCCGACAACCCTCCCTATCTCTATAACCTCCTCCAGTCCCGACAACCTCCCTCTCTCTGTAACCTCCTCCAGTCCCGACAACCCTCCCTCTCTCTGTAACATCCTCCAGTCCCTCCAACCCTCCCTCTCTCTGTAACCTCCTCCAGTCCCGACAACCTCCCTTTCTCTGTAACCTCCTCCAGTCCCGACAACCTCCCTCTCTCTGTAACATCCTCCAGTCCCGACATCCCTCCCTCTCTCTGTAACATCCTCCAGTCCCTCCAACCCTCCCTCTCTCTGCAACATCCTCCAGTCCCGACATCCCTCCCTATCTCTGTAACCTCCTCCAGCCCCTCCAATCCTCCCTATCTCTGTAACATCCTTCAGCCCCTCCAACCATCCCTATCTCTGTAACCTCCTCCAGTCCCGACAACCCTCCCTATCTCTGTAACCTCCTCCAGTCCCGACAACCCTCCCTATCTCTGTAACCTCCTCCAGTCCCGACAACCTCCCTCTCTCTGTAACATCCTCCAGTCCCGACAACCCTCCCTCTCTCTGTAACATCCTCCAGTCCCGACAACCCTCCCTATCTCTGTAACCTCCTCCAGCCCCTCCAATCCTCCCTATCTCTGTAACATCCTCCAGCCCCTCCAATCCTCCCTATCTCTGTAACATCCTTCAGCCCCTCCAACCATCCCTATCTCTGTAAACTCCTTCAGTCCCTCCTCCAACCCCTACAACCCTCCCTATCTCTGTAACCTCCTCCAGTCCCTCCTCCAACCCCTACAACCCTCTCTATCTCTGTAACCTCCTCCAGTCCCTCCTCCAACCCCTACAACCCTCTCTATCTCTGTAACCTCCTCCAGTCCCTCCTCCAACCCCAACAACCCTCCCTATCTCTGTAACCTCCTCCAGTCCCTCCTCCAACCCCTACAACCCTCCTTATCTCTGTAACCTCCTCCAGTCCCTCCTCCAACCCCTACAACCTTCACTATCTCTGTAACCTCCTCCAGTCCCCTACAAACTTGCCTATCTCTGTAACCTCCTCCAGTCCCCTACAACTTTCCCTATCTCTGTAACCTCCTCCAGTCCCTCCAACCCTCCCTATCTCTGTAACCTCCTCCAGTCCCTCCAACCCTCCCTATCTCTGTAACCTCCTCCAGTCCCTCCAACCCTCCCTATCTCTGTAACCTCCTCCAGTCCCCTACACTCCTCCCCATCTCTGTAATGTCCTCCAGCCCCTTCAGCCCTCCCTATCTCTGTAATCTCCTCCAGTCCCTACAACCTTCCCTATCTCTGTAACCTCCTCCAGCCCCTCCAATCCTCCCTATCTCTGTAACCGCCTCCAGTCCCCTACAACTTTCCCTATCTCTGTAACCTCCTCCAGTCCCCGACTGCCTTCCCTATCTCTGTAACCTCCTCCAGTCCCCTACATAGATCATAGAATTTACAGTGCAGAAGGAGGCCATTCGGCCCATCGAGTCTGCATCGGCTCTTGGAAAGAGCACCCTACCCAAGCCCACACCTCTACCCTATCGCCATAACCTAGTAACCCCACCCAACACTAAGGGCAATTTATCATGGCCAATCCACCTAACCTGCACATCCTTGGACTGTGGGAGGAAACCGGAGCACCCGGAGGAAACCCACGCACACACGGGATGTGCAGACTCCGCACAGACAGTGACCCAAGCCGGAATCGAACCTGGGACCCTGGAGCTGTGAAGCAATTTGGTGCTATCCACAATGCTCCGTGCTGCCCCTTCCTGTAACCTCCTCCAGCCCCTACAACCCTCCCTATCTCTGTAACCTTCTTCAGTTGCTACAGCCCCCCCTATCTGCTAAGGCCACACTTAGAATATTGTGCACAATACTTGTCGCCACACTACCAGAAGGATGTGGAGGCTTTGGAGAGGGTGCAGAGGAGGTTTACCAGGATGTTTCCCGGTCTGGAGGGTGTTAGCTCTGCGGAGAGGCTGAATAGACTCAGACTGTTTTCATTAGAACGACGGAGGTTGAGGGGTGACCTGATAGAGGGCTACAAGATTATGAGGGGCATGGACAGAGTGGATGGGCAGGCACTCTTTCCCAGGGTGGAGGGGTCAGTCACCAGGGGGCATAGGTTTAAAGTTCGTGGGGCAAAGTTTAGAGGAGATGTGCGAGGCAGGTTTTTTACACAGAGGGTGGTGAGTGTCTGGAACGTGTTGCCAGGGGAGGTTGTGGAAACAGATACATTAACGGTGTTCAAAAGGCATCTCGACAAACACATGGATAGGACGGGTATAGAGGGACACGGCACAAGGGAGTGCTGAGGGTTTTGGCCAAGGGTGGTATCATGACCGGTCCAGGCTTGGAGGGCCGAAGGGCCTGTTCTTGTGCTGTATCGTTCTTTGTTCTATCTCTGTAACCTCCTCCAGCCCCTAAAACTGAAAATGAAACGAAATGAAAATCGCTTATTGTCACAAGTAGGCTTCAAATGAAGTTACTGTGAAAAGCCCCTAGTCGCCACATTCCGGCGCCTGTTCGGGGAGGCCGGCACGGGATTTGAACCCGCCCGGGTCTGCTTCAAAGCCAGCTATTTAGCCCACTGTGCTAAACCAGCTCACCCTATCTCTGTAACCTCCTCCAGTCACTACCATCCTTGCTATCTCTGTAATCTCCTCCACTCCCTACACCCCTCCCTATCTCTGTAACCTCCTCCAGCTCCTACAACTCGCCCTAACTCTGTAGCCTCCTCCAGTCACTAGCAGCCTCGCTATCTCTGTAATCTCCTCCAGTCCCTACACCCCTCCCTATCTCTGTAACCACCTCCAGCCCCTACAACTCACCATAACTCTGTAACCTCCTCCAGTCCTTACAGCCCTCCCTATCTCTGTAACCTCCTCCAGCCCCTTCAGCCCTCCCTATCTCTGTAACCTCCTCCAGTCCCTACACCCCTCCCTATCTCTGTAACCTCCTCCAGCCCCTTCAGCCCACCCTATCTCTGTAACCACCTCCAGTCCCTACACCCCTCCCTATCTCTGTAACCTCCTCCAGCCCCTTCAGCCCTACCTATCTCTGTAACCTCCTCCAGTCCTTACACACCTCCCTATCTCTGTAACCTCCTCCAGCCCCTTCAGCCCTCCCTATCTCTGTAATCTCCTCCAGCCCCTTCAGCCCTTCCTATCTCTGTAACCTCCTCCAGTCCTTACACACCTCCCTATCTCTGTAACCTCCTCCAGCCCCTTCAGCCCTCCCTATCTCTGTAACCTCCTCCAGTCCTTACACACCTCCCTATCTCTGTAACCTCCTCCAGCCCCTTCAGCCCTCCCTATCTCTGTAATCTCCTCCAGCCCCTTCAGCCCTCCCTATCTCTGTAACCTCCTCCAGTCCCTACATCCCTCCCTATCTCTGTAATCTCTTCCAGTCCCTACACCCCTCCCTATCTCTCTAACCTCCTCCAGTCCCCATAACTCTCCCTATCTCTGTAACTTCCTCCAGCCCCTTCAGCCCTCCCTATCGCTGTAACGCCCTCTAGTTCTGTTGATCTCCAAATTTCTTTCTCTGTCAGTCTGGCCTCAATAAAAGTTGAGACGGATTCGCACGTAAACAGAAGTTATTTATTTAGCTTGCAAGCTTGAATCATCTTACAGAAATGTAACAGGACATCCTGCCTCTTACACTCCAGAAAACGACTGAACTAACAGACAAAGGGATCTCTGCAAAATCAGTTCAAATGGTATCAAGTTTCACATACTCGACGGACATAGGTCAGCCTAGGTCCCTCCTGACCTGTTCGATCTATTCTGATTGGCTCACTTCCAATGCCTTTCTCTGGCCCCTATCAATGAAGCATCACCCTCATAGACACACCTCTTCCTGCTTTTTCCATGCGGTCTCAAATTCCTTTGTCCCTAACTGCAAAAATCAAAGTGGCTTATTTCTACATTACATTAACTAGTAACTCTAAAGTAACTATTTTATATCACATTCGTCATTCCCTCCTTTTATCATTCCATGATAACCGAACTATCCAATCTATAGCTACGGTTCCTCATCTAAAAAGATTCGTCGCTGCATTTCCAATTCCTGTCTTAGCCCCCCTTCATCTGCTTCACCCTCATGGATTTTAACAGTTAAATTTTTTTTCTCGGTGATTGGGGCGGTGATCTGATCCAGTGCACCCAGCATTCTACCCATCACACATTTAAGGATGGCCAGGCCCACAAAGATGCAGCCGATAGCTACCACTAGATACATGGCCATATTTATCAACCAGTCCTTCCATCCTCCAGATCCCCAGTTACCCCAAGAGTCAGGATCCTGCATCCCGTCCAAGTGATCCCGTATGCGATCCATAAATTTAGTAATGTTAGCGGTCAAGTCCTGAACACCCATGATCCACTTGCCCTGTACTATGGCGCATACCCCACCCTCACGGGCCAGAAGATAGTCAAGAGCATACCGGTTCTGCATTGCAAACAACCGTAGCTGAGACAACTCCTTGGTTATTGCCCCGAGGGCTCCCAAGGTTTCATTTCCCAAGATGGTAAGGCCGCAAATAAAATAATTCCGATCACTAACAGCCAAGGAACCCCCCACACCTCCCAGTGTCAATACGCTCAGAATGCCCCACCCGGCTGAGTGGCCCCGGTTGGGTGCAAGAACCTGAGGTTTTTTCCAGTTCTCGCAAAATTCAGCAGAGACTGCCCGGCGTGCTAACTGATTATGCAGGTTCCACGCCGAAGGGCAGGGGACTGTGGTAGGGACTAGAGTCCCTATAGCAATTCGGCGGGGAAATGGGGTGACAAAACGTTGGTCGCCGTACCATTAAATAAAAAGTAGTATCCTTGTTCCGTGTGGAGACTAGCATCACAATCAGCATATCGGTTGCGTAAGGACCCCCCAGTAGCCCAGTTTATCCAATTTTGAAATGCCCATTCGGGCCGCCCAGCAATGCGGAAAGCCCTATTCCCGACAGTGATATGAGAGACATTCGCCCAGCCACAGAGGAGCTGGAGGCCGGCGTTCAATGGAACGCAAGTGGTGCTATAACAAACGCATTGGCCAGACGCCTGGGTGATATGGCACCTCCTGTCCGTACAGGTGGGAAACAGACATGTTATATTTGTGTCCACCTCTACCAGCAAACAGCCATATCCTTCACTGCTGAAGCAATTCTCGTACGACCGGGAATCCCTATTGGGAGTGAAGTGGCTAGGTATGTACGCCCTCCACCGTCGCAGCCTATCGTACTGTGAATGGGAATTATCCCGAGGGAGGGGAAGGCAAATAGCCGGTGGTGCTGAATCCGGATCGTAAGGAAGAGTGACTTGCTCGGGCAATGGCTCGGAACGCTGACAATGAACCACCGTTTGGGGAGTGCCCCAAAGCGGTGAAACAGAAAATAACCTAGACACCGCTGCGGGGTTTGGGTAGCAGACAACCCGTCCCTGGCCATACAGACGGTGGTAAATCTGGTAGAAGAGATTCATACTACCCGGGTTTTCCTCAGTTTGGCCTTTAATTAACTTAAGTGCATCTCCCGGTAACCTACGTTCTAGCTGTACTTCCCTTCCCACACGCCCCGTCCTCTCTCTAGTCCCTTTCTCTTTCTCATGGTCTCTTCCTACACTCTTCTGACAGCCTGATGTTACCTTTATTGTACCACTTTTAACACATCCAAAATCAAATTTACATGTATTCCAAAAACAAGGCAATGTCCATATAATGTTCCCTTCCCATCGCCGGGGCCGGTGCAGCTGCTTCATGACTCCCGCATTCTCCTTAACTTTGATGACCTTCCATGAGTCGATACCATGTCCTCGTATATGGGGGCAGTGAAGAACATCACCTTTGCATAGGTGATGTATCCTTGTAGATTGGTTGGGGCTACACAGATACATAATATTCCCCTTTTCCATGTCCATCGCCAATAACACGCCAAGCGAAGTGAGGCCAAATATCAGACAGACGATGCGTAGCCACTCCATCATGCTCCACACCTGTAAAATAGCACTGGAGAAGGGAGGCAGGTTAGTATCCGACCTTTTACAGTAGTGGAGATGGACTCAATTTACAGTGATGTAGGTGGACCCAAGCACTTCGCCCCTCCACTTTAACTGCTGTGGGGGTGGTAAGGAGAACTTGGAAGGGCCCGTCCCATCGCGGCTCCGACCCCTTCCTAGTCCAATTTTTGACCATTACATAACTACCGGGCTGGACTGAAAGTGAGCTAGGTACTGGGCAATGGCTGGTGAGCCGCACGGACTGGGCCATGGAGTTCCTTGAGCACTTGCGTAAGGGCTAGAACATAGGTGGTCATTTCTTCAGTCATCTGATGAAACTGAACCCGTCTGGGAACCTGCAGGCTCCAAGGAGTTCTAAGAGGCCTGCCATAAAGAATCTCGGCGGGAGAGAGCCGGGCTGGTCCCGCAGGTGTAACCCGCTGCTGGAAGAGGGCAACGGGGAGCAACTTAAGCCATGTCAGTCCCGTGTCTGCTCTTAATTTATCCAATTTAGTTTTGAGGGTCTGATTGTGTCTCTCAACCACCCCGGCTGCCTGCGGTCTGTAAGCACAGTGTAACTGCTGGCGTATGCCCAACTGGGAGCAAAACTCCTTGTTAATTTGTCCAATAAAATGAGGCCCATTATCAGAACTTAACTGAGCTGGTATACCATACCGGGGAATGATTTCCCTCATCAAGACTTTAACCACAGTAGCAGCTTTACTATAGATAGTCGGATACGCCTCAACCCATCTGCTGAACACATCCACAATGACCAAAACATATTTATAACATTGACACCTTTCCAACTCAATGTAATCCATTTGGAGCGTCTCAAAGGGACCACTGGGCAACGGGGTTTGCCCCTTCCCACAAGGGATACCTTTTCCAGTGTTATATTGCTGACAAATCAAACACCGATTACTGATACTTTGGGCCAACCCCTGCATTTTAGGGTGCCACCAAGTGTCCAGCAACAAATCACTAGTCCCCCGAGCCCCACAATGAGTTGCAAAGTGTACACATTCGATGACCCATAAAGCCAGTACATCAGACATACAAGTCTGATGTGCAGGCGTGGTCCATAAAGAGGAAACAGAATCATATGTACAACCTAACCGTTTCCACATTTGTTTATCACTCTCAGGAGCGTCCTCCTGTAACCTTATGACGTCTGGCATTGGCTTGTCAGAAGCAGACACATTCATAGTAGATCGTTTAGTCTGACTTAACATTTTAGGCACCATCACTTGCTGAATTTGTGCAGCTGTGCGCGCTGCACGATCTGCTCGTTCATTACCAACGTCAACTGGGGTTGTACCATTCGTGTGGGCAGCGCATTTAATAACGGAAATCTGCGCTGGCAGAAGGAGGGCCTGCAGTAGGTCATTAACTAAACCCCGGTGGGATATTTGACCACACATAATCATGTCAGGTTGTTCTGACGAAATGTCACTCAAATCGCCCCTTATTGTGGTAGTTTCCTGAATCAAGGCTAAACAGTCGTGGCCAGGTGCGTCTTCATGGACAGGGGGACCACTAAGAAAACAGGCTGGATTGATAGTGGTACAGTGTTTAAATGTCAGACGTGGATTGTTCAAAAGGTATATCTCATACCTATTCTGACGAGCTGCGGTAAGATGCTGACCATTCGCCCCATATCCCTGGCATGGTACTGGTCATGGACCTGACGTGTAATATGAGGGCTTACCGAAGCTGACTGTGGCCATAAATGTGGTGATATTGTAACAAAATCGGCTGTACCTTCTTTTCCCGTGACTGTGGCTGTAACCTTGACTGGCCATTTGGTCTCAAGTAATGGCCGGTATTTGTCCTCCAACTCCCTGTTTCGTCCAGTTCTGTCATAGGCCAGGGTAACGTGATGCAGTGATAGTGGCTGTTCAATGTCTAACGTCCACCACTGGGGGGTGATAGAAATATAGCACTGTTGTCTCATCCTCCTCTTCGCTGATCCACCCACCCAAAGTCACTATATTGGAGCTCCTGCTGGTAAACTACCATTTCTGCCGCTTGTTGGGATCGCAGATCATCCTTTTTCATTACATACTCAGTCTTAACCTTTGTAACTGAGCCTCCTTCTTGGCCTACACCCTCCTTCCAGTAAAATCTGACTGCCCTTGCCATCTGGGAAGGGTCGTTCTCCGTCCAATTCATGTTATTACATTTCACAGCAGTAACCACAGAAGGTGGTAGGCAATGCATTAACATAGCACAGTATTGAGGGGAATTCTGACCATTTTGATACAGCAAATCGCCTGACTGCCCCCGGTAGATTTCATTAAAACGCCCCAGACATTCCTATGGCTCATCAATCTTCCTAGGTTTTAGGTCTAAGATAACAGAAAGATTTATGGGCCTTTGAAATGTGCTATTCAACGCATTCAAGATCTGTGTCCTTCTTTTCTCTATTTGCTCTCTTCTTTTTTAAAACTTAAAAATGTTTGAAAATTCAAATTGAATTACTGCAACTTGCAAGCTTAGCTCTGATCTCAACTCAGAACTAAATTTACAATTTGCTTAACACAAACTTGTATAACATTTACAACTTAATTATTTCTTTATCTTAACAATTTTTTCTTTTAACAAGTTTTTTTTTCTGTTACATACACATAAGTATTAGCAAAATCAACTATCATAAGTATTAGCAAAATCAATTATCATCTCCAGATTGACACTTTTTAAAATGGTGTCCATGATCTTCTTTAAGTTTCTATTAATCTCCAGATAAAATGAGATAAACCTTATTTCAAGTAAGTAAAATTTAAGATTCTGGCAATTTCAATCAATTGCTTTCGAAAATAATAACTTTTATCAAAGAGGTGGAGAAACCCACTGGTTTCCTTTAATTAATTCAAAACGTAACTTTGCTGGTGTTCACTGACTCAAAGGAAAGGTATCCGATTACACTGCAGACTGGTGCTGTTATCTCAAGGCCTGAGTGAGAAGCACTGTCTGTTTTCAACTCCGCCTGCTGCTGTTAACCCTTTGAGAGACTTCTGCTTCAACCTCACAATCTCAACTAGACCTCGGAACTTTACAGTCCAAGGAGACAATTTTAGCTTAATCAACTATATATTTAAAACACTCACACATAGAGTTGAACCATCTTCAGATTTAAAAACAGTTATACTGGACTGAACCCCCATCTATTGAAGTCCCATCAGCCCCTGAACCCATATAATAGACTGAACCTTTATTATTTAAAGTCCCATCAGCCTCTGAACCCTGATAATAGACTGAACCTTTATTATTTAAGTCACATCAGCCTCTGAACCCCGATAATAGACTGAACCTTTATTATTTAAGTCACATCAGCCTCTGAACCCTAATAATAGACTGAACCTTTATTATTTAAAGTCCCATCAGCCCAAAACCCTAACCCAAGCCGAAACAACAATATGAAATCCCATCAATTAAAGTGCTAATCCCCAGACTGACCTGTGATTTCGTCGAGGCGGTCTTTCTGTGCCAACCGCGAGTGACCAGACTAATCAGACGATAAGAAGAGGGGAACAATCAATGCTGGTCGTTTTCCATTTCTACATTGAGGGCCCTTTGTTCCCGTCCTCCTGTTCATAATCAGTCTAATTCTGATTTCGCAGTTGGATCAGGATCGCCCAGAGAAATCCCGGTTTTCGGCACCAAATGTTGATCTCCAAATTTCTTTCTCTGTCAGTCTGGCCTCAATAAAAGTTGAGACGGATTCGCACGTAAACAGAAGTTATTTATTTAGCTTGCAAGCTTGAATCATCTTACAGAAATGTAACAGGACATCCTGCCTCTTACACTCCAGAAAACGACTGAACTAACAGACAAAGGGATCTCTGCAAAATCAGTTCAAATGGTATCAAGTTTCACATACTCGACAGACATAGGTCAGCCTAGGTCCCTCCTGACCTGTTCGATCTATTCTGATTGGCTCACTTCCAATCCCTTTCTCTGGCCCCTATCAATGAAGCATCACCCTCATAGACACACCTCTTCCTGCTTTTTCCATGCGGTCTCAAATTCCTTTGTCCCTAACTGCAAAAATCAAAGTGGCTTATTTCTACATTACATTAACTAGTAACTCTAAAGTAACTATTTTATATCACATTCGTCAGTTCCTCCATAAATCTCTCTGTCTCCCGCCCTCCTTTAAGATGCTCCATAGCAATCACTTCCTTTGACCAGTAGGACTTGGCCACCTGTTCCAATATCCCCCAATGTGACTCCGTGTGAACATCCCTGTGTGGTATTTTGCTACAGTGCAGGGGCTGTATAAATGTTGATTGTTGGTGGACAGCACGGTGGCGCAGTGGTTAGCACTGTCTGCCTCATGGCGCCAAGGACCCGGGTTCGATCACGGCCCTGGGTCACTGTCCGTGTGGAATTTGCACATTCTCCCCGTGTCTGCGTGGGCCTCGGCCCCACAAACCCAAAAGATGTGCAGGGGAGGTGGATTGGCCACGCTAAATTGCCCCTTAATTGGGAAAAAATAATTGGCCACTCTAAAGTTATTTTTAAAAATATTGATTGTTGGTGATAAATAACTTCGGTTCCAGTAATTTTTTCTGCTGAATTGACGGACACACAGTCAAGGTCCAAGGGAAGCCGTGGTCCCCATTCCTGCTGATCAGTCAGACTTGTTGAAGAGTTTGGATGCATTGACTTTGAATCAGAATGGGGCTCGTCACAGATGTGGGGTAGTTTATTGATTCCCATTCTCCAATGTGGAATTCTTTGTTTTTAGTACATTTATGCGATGTGGCCTCGCTGGTGAGGCCAACATTTATTGTCCATCCCTAATTGACATTTCAGAGGAGGCATTTAAGAGACAATCACATTGCGGTGGGTCTGGAGTCACATGTAGGCCAGACCGGGTAAGGGAGGCAGATTTCCTTCCCTAAAGGGACATTAGTGAATCAGGTGGGTTTTTACGACAATCGACAATGATTTCATGATCATCATTAGAATTTTAATTCCAGATCTGTATTGAATTCAAATTTCACTATCAGCTGATTTGGGATTTGAATCCGGCTCCCCAGAACATCACCTGAGGTCTCTGGATTACTAGTCCACTGACAATGCCACCATCTCCCCATCCTCCAGCTGTGGGATAGTTCAACGTAACCCATCCTCCAACGCTCACCCAAGGCCGGAATCGTACCCGGGTCCTTGGTGCTAACCGCTGTACCACCGTGCCGCCCGGTAGATACACTGGCCAATGGGTAGATACATTGGTCAAGCTTTGGCAGTTTTGTGGAGTTGACATTTTGGAGCTGTAAATCCACGTGTGAATTTAATGAGACCATGCAGACGCTGCGACAATGGATGCCCGCACATCGCGCGACAATCACCAGGCAGGAATGTTCCCTTCCAGTCGGGGAACACTTCAGCAGTCAAGGGCATTCAGCCTCTGATCTCCGGGTAAGCGTTCTCCAAGGCGGCCTTCAGGACCCGCGACAACGCAGAATCACCGAGCAGAAACTTATAGCCAAGTTCCTCACACATGAGTGTGGCCTCAACCGGGACCTGCGATTCATGTCGCATTACATTCACCCCCCCCCACCATCTGGCCTGTGAAATCCTACCAACTGTCCTGGCTTGACACAATTCACTCCTCTTTACTCTGGGATTACCCCTCTCTGCAGTTGCTCCGTCTGGACCTGTAAAGACTTAATTATCTGCAAAGACTCGCATTCAAAATATCATCTTGACTAATTGACTTTGTATATATATGTGTTTCTGGAACCCACCTCTTCATTCACCTGAGGAAGGAGCAGCGCTCCGAAAGCTAGTGATTGCAAACAAACCTGTTGGACTTTAACCTGGTGTTGTAAGACTTCTTACTGTGCTCACCCCAGTCCAACGCCGGCATCTCTACATCATGAATTTAATGAGTTAATGAGTGTGTTGAACACAGTTACAACTCCAAGAGTTGTTTTAATTCCTGGCTGGAGAACAGGGGGTTGGGGGGTGGGGGGGGGGGGGGGAATTTTTGCATTACCATTTTTTTTGGGGGGGGTGGGGAGTGGAATTGGCGGCAAGTGCAGGAAATCCTGCAGGAGTCCCAAAACATGGTTGACGCCGGTGGGATTTCCCATTTGGATTGTGTCTCCCTCTCACCCCCCACCCCCCAACCCCCACCCACCAATAACGTAACTGCAATCCCAACGTGCAATGTTGAGATTCCATTTGGATGCATTTAAATATAATTATCAGGCCTTTCCGTCTGATTGATGTCCCTCCCCCCACCCCCCACCCTCCCCCCGCCGTTAAATTGTCCATTCACGTTGGCGTGAGGTGGTGCCGCGTGAATCGCGACAGGACCCCCGCCACGTGCACCTGCCGAGCAGATCCTGCCAGAGGTGCACAGGTGAATACTGCTCCCGGGAGGGGGGGGGACGCGTGGGATAGGGTCATGCCCAGGCATCACCCTGACACACTGTGATAGAACTGTCCACCCAGCACTGCCCCCTGTCACCGGGCAGGCTCCACCCCCTGGGACAGCTCCATCCGGCCAGGCTCCACCCCCTGGGACTGCTCCATCTGGCCAGGCTCCACCCCCTGGGACAGCTCCATCTGGCCAGGCTCCACCCCCTGGGACAGCTCCATCCGGCCAGGCTCCACCCCCTGGGACTGCTCCATCTGGCCAGGCTCCATCCCCTCGGACAGCTCCATCCGGCACTGCCCCCTGGGAGGGTGGTCCGTTGGAGGGGAGGGGCTGTTGTGTGGATGTTCTGAGGGGGGCTGGGTGGTGATTGAGACCACCGTTACAGGTGTTGATGCTACCCTCCCTCCCACTCCCCTCCCCTTGCCGTGGTGTTCCAGGGTCACTGGCGTCCTCCACCTCAAAATCCGGAGGCCCCAGGCTTCGTTCCACCCTGTGCGTTGACACCTCACTGCTTCTCTTTAACACGGCCACCTTCGGGCGGGTGGCTTTCTCACCTTTGACCCCTGCCCCCCCCCCCCCCCCCCCCCCCCCCCCTTCGCGACGCCAATCTGCCCATCTTTGAGAAAGGGCCGCCCTCAGTGTTGCTGGTCCCAGGCTGGGAATGCTGATTTACACCCGTGTACAGCGAGGGTGATAGCTCCCCAAGTCGAGCTGCCTCAGGAGCGGGTAACCAGCACAAACAGCTCATCCCAAACAGGCCCGAAGACTCAGTCCTGCTCACCCTCGAACCTCAGACTAAGCAAAATCCTTCTGAACTGAAGTTCGTTCAGTTTCCCTCTCTGTTACCCCTATCCCCCCTCTCCTCCCATGTCCTCTTCTCCAAGACCCTCTTATCCTCTACCCCCCTCCCAACCTCCTTCTCCCCTCCCTCCATCCTCTCTCTCTCTATCCTCACCTTCCTCCCCTTCCAATCACACAGAACCCCTCAGCCCACACCTCTTACCCTCTCCTCCCCTTCCCTCGCTCCCCCTCTCCCTCCCCTTCCCTCGCTCCCCCTCTTCCTCCCCTCACCTCCTCTTTCACACACCATTTCCCTCATCTCTCTCTCTCCTCCCCTCTTCATTTCCTCCTGTTCTTTCTCCCCACCCTCACCTCCTCTCTCCCCCTCCTGCCTTGTCCCCTCTCTCTATCTCCCCCTCTTCCCTCAACTCCTCTTTCCGTGCCCCCCTCCTGAGTGGATATATTGGCCCGTCGCACTCAGCACCCCGCCCCCAGCAGCTGGATAATGCTCGAGTGCTTGGTGCTTTGCTGTGGTTCCTGGAGAGAGGGTGTTGCTACCACCTAGTGGCTGCACGAAGGGAGTGCCGCAGAACAGCCCGTGTTAAAGAGCAGCAGTGAGGTGTCAACGCACAGGGTGGAACGAAGCCTGGGGCCTCCGGATTTTGAGGTGGAGGACGCCAGTGACCCTGGAACACCACGGCAAGGGGAGGGGAGGGGGAGGGAGGGTAGCATCAACACCTGGATCTTCCGGCTCCACTGGCATTGAGGAAACAGATCTCCAGCCTCAGCGAGCTCCTGGAGATCCGCCTTCTCCCTGCGTTGGTGGGTCAGAGATGTTGGGGGCCTTTTCAACATGGCGCCCGTAGAGGATGGCGACCCGCGCGCCATCAAACCCACCCTGCCAGGACATACGGTGCTAAACCCCCAGGTGCATAATTAACGAGGTCGGGGCTGGAAGATGTCGCGTGGCTTCCAGTCGGCTCCCGCAGTGGGGGACACAGTCCCCGGCGCTGCGACAGCAGTAAGCCCAGGGTGGGAGCTTTCCGTCGCCTGTTCTCCTGCCCTGTGCCTGGGCTGCACTTGGCACCAAATCGGAATTCGACATTTCGACATTTCTCACACATATTTCCTGCTCGGGTGCAATGGCTGAGGCATCTTGTTCCGGTACATTCCACTCACTCTCCTCCTGTTGACCCACTCAGTGGGTCGCCCTCTTACCTCTGAGTTCCTGAGTTCCAATCACACCCAGGATTCCTACACTCGAGGCTGAGAACCGAGTGCAGCACCTGAGGGAGTGCCGGACTGTCAGAGGGTCAGTACGGAGGGAGTGCCGCACTGTCAGAGGGTCAGTACTGAGGGAGTGCCGCACTGTCAGAGGGTCAGTACGGAGGGAGTGCCGCACTGTCAGAGGGTCAGTACTGAGGGAGTGCCGCTCTGTCAGAGGGTCAGTACTGAGGGAGTGCTGCACTGTCAGTGGGTCAGGACTGAGGGAGTGCCGCACTGTCAGAGGGTGAGTGCTGAGGGAGTGCTGCACTGTCAGAGGGTCAGGACTGAGGGAGTGCCGCACTGTCAGAGGGTCAGTACTGAGGAAGTGCTGCACTGTCAGAGGGTCGGTACTGAGGGAGTGCCGCACTGTCAGAGGGTCAGGACTGAGGGAGTGCCGCACTGTCAGAGGGTCAGTACTGAGGGAGTGCCGCACTGTCAGAGGGTCAGTACTGAGGGAGTGCCGCACTGTCAGAGGGTCAGGACTGAGGGAGTGCCGCACTGTCAGAGGGTCAGTACTGAGGGAGTGCCGCACTGTCAGAGGGTCAGTACTGAGGGAGTGCCGCACTGTCAGAGGGTCAGTACTGAGGGAGTGCCGCACTGTCAGAGGGTCAGGACTGAGGGAGTGCCGCACTGTCAGAGGGTCAGGACTGAGGGAGTGCCGCACTGTCAGAGGGTCAGGACTGAGGGAGTGCCGCACTGTCAGAGGGTCAGTACTGAGGGAGTGCCTCACTGTCAGAGGGTCAGTACTGAGGGAGTGCCGCACTGTCAGAGGGTCAGGACTGAGGGAGTGCCGCACTGTCAGAGGGTCAGGACTGAGGGAGTGCCGCACTGTCAGAGGGTCAGCACTGAGGGAGTGCTGCATTGTCAGAGGGTCAGTACTGAGGGAGTGCTGCACTGTCAGAGGGTCAGCACTGAGGGAGTGCTGCACTGTCAGAGGGTCAGTACTGAGGGAGTGCTGCACTGTCAGAGGGTCAGGACTGAGCGAGTGCTGCACTGTCTGAGTGTCAGGACTGAGTGAGTGCTGGACTGTCAGAGGGTCAGTACTGAGGGAGTGCCGCACTGTCAAAGGGTCAGTACTGAGGGAGTGCTGCACTGTCAGAGGGTCAGTGCTGAGGGAGTGCTGCACTGTCAGAGGGTCAGTACTGAGGGAGTGCCGCACTGTCAGAGGGTCAGTACTGGGGGTGTGCCGCACTGCCAGTGGGTCAGTACTGAGGGAGTGCCGCACCATCAGAGGGTCAGTACTGAGGGAGTGCTGCACTGTCAGCGTGTCAGTACTGAGGGAGTGCTGCACTGTCAGAGGGTCAGTACTGAGGGAGTGCTGCACTGTCAGTGGGTCAGTATTGAGGGAGTGCTGCACTGTCAGAGGGTCAGTACTGAGGGAGTGCTGCACTGTCAGAGGGTCAGTATTGGGGGAGTGCTGCACTGTCAGAGGGTCAGTACTGAGGGAGTGCCGCACGGTCAGAGGGTCAGGACTGAGGGAGTGCCACACTGTCAGAGGGTCAGTACTGAGGGAGTGCTGCACTGTCAGAGGGTCAGTACTGAGGGGGTGCCACACTGTCAGAGGGTCAGTACTGAGGGAGTGCCGCACTGTCAAAGGGTCAGTACTGAGGGAGTGCTGCATTGTCAGAGGGTCAGTGCTGAGGGTGTGCTGCACTGTCAGAGGGTCAGTACTGAGGGCGTGCCGCACTGTCAGAGGGTCAGTCCTGAGGGAGTGCTGCACTGTCAGAGGGTCAGGACTGAGCGAGTGCTGCACTGTCAGAGGGTCAGGACAGAGTGAGTGCTGGACCATCAGAGGGTCAGTACAGACGGAGTGCCGCACTGTCAGAGGGTCAGTACTGAGGGAGTGCTGCACTGTCAGAGGGTCAGTGCTGAGGGAGTGCTGCACTGTCAGAGGGTCAGTACTGATGGAGTGCCGCACTGTCAGTGGGTCAGTACTGAGGGAGTGCCGCACCATCAGAGGGTCAGTATTGAGGGAGTGCTGCACTGTCAGAGTGTCAGTACTGAGGGCGTGCTGCACTGTCAGAGGGTAAGTACTGAGGGTGTGCTGCACTGTCAGAGGGTCAGTACTGAGGGAGTGCTGCACTGTCAGAGGGTCAGTACTGAGGGAGTGGTGCACTGTCAGAGGGTCAGTACTGAGGGAGTGCTGCACTGTCAGAGGGTCAGTACTGAGGGAATGCCGCACTGTCAGAGGGTCAGTATTGAGGGAGTGCCGCACTATCAGAGGGTCAGTACTGAGGGAGTGTTGCACTGTCAGAGGGTCAGTACTGAGGGAGTGTTGCACTGTCAGAGGGTCAGTACTGAGGGAGTGCTACACTGTCAGAGGGTCAGTACTGAGGGAGTGGTGCACTGTCAGAGGGTCAGTACTGAGGGAGTGCTGCACTGTCAGAGGGTCAGTACTGAGGGAGTGGTGCACTGTCAGAGGGTCAGTACTGAGGGAGTGCTGCACTGTCAGAGGGTCAGTACTGAGGGAATGCCGCACTGTCAGAGGGTCAGTATTGAGGGAGTGCCGCACTATCAGAGGGTCAGTACTGAGGGAGTGTTGCACTGTCAGAGGGTCAGTACTGAGGGAGTGCTACACTGTCAGAGGGTCAGTACTGAGGGAGTGCCGCACTGTCAGAGGGTCAGTTCTGAGGGAATGCCTCACTGTCAGAGGGTCAGTATTGAGGGAGTGCCGCACTATCAGAGGGTCAGTACTGAGGGAGTGCTGCGCTGTCAGAGGGTCAGTACTGAGGGAGTGCCGCACTGTCGGAGGGTCAGTACTGAGTGAGTGCCGCACTGTCAGAGTGTCAGTACTGAGGGAGTGCTGCACTGTCAGAGGGTCAGTACTGAGGGAGTGCTGCACTGTCAGAGGGTCAGTACTGAGGGAGTGCTGCACTGTCAGAGGGTCAGTACTGAGGGAGTGCTGCACTGTCAGAGGGTCAGTACTGAGGGAGTGCTGCACTGTCAGAGGGTCAGTACTGAGCGAGTGCGGCACTGTCAGAGGGTCAGTACTGAGGGAGTGCTGCACTGTCAGAGGGTCAGTACTGAGGGAGTGCCGCACTGTCAGAGGTTCAGTACTGAGGGAGTGCTGCACTGTCAGAGGGTCAGTGCTGAGGGAGTGCTGCACTGTCAGAGGGTCAGTACTGAGGGAGTGCTGCACTGTCAGAGGGTCAGTACTGAGGGAGTGCTGCACTGTCAGAGGGTCAGTACTGAGGGAGTGCGGCACTGTCAGAGGGTCAGTACTGAGGGAGTGCCGCACTGTCAGAGAGTCAGTACTGAGGGATTGCTGCACTGTCAGAGGGTCAGTACTGAGGGAGTGCTGCACTGTCAGAGGGTCAGTACTGAGGGAGTGCTGCACTGTCAGAGGGTCAGTACTGAGGGAGTGCTGCACTGTCAGAGGGTCAGTACTGAGGGAATGCCTCACTGTCAGAGGGTCAGTATTGAGGGAGTGCCGCACTATCAGAGGGTCAGTACTGAGGGAGTGCTGCGCTGTCAGAGGGTCAGTACTGAGGGAGTGCCGCACTGTCGGAGGGTCAGTGCTGAGTGAGTGCCGCACTGTCAGAGTGTCAGTACTGAGGGAGTGCTGCACTGTCAGAGGGTCAGTACTGAGGGAGTGCTGCACTGTCAGAGGGTCAGTACTGAGGGAGTGCTGCACTGTCAGAGGGTCAGTACTGAGGGAGTGCTGCACTGTCAGAGGGTCAGTACTGAGGGAGTGCTGCACTGTCAGAGGGTCAGTACTGAGCGAGTGCGGCACTGTCAGAGGGTCAGTACTGAGGGAGTGCTGCACTGTCAGAGGGTCAGTACTGAGGGAGTGCCGCACTGTCAGAGGTTCAGTACTGAGGGAGTGCTGCACTGTCAGAGGGTCAGTGCTAAGGGAGTGCTGCACTGTCAGAGGGTCAGTACTGAGGGAGTGCTGCACTGTCAGAGGGTCAGTACTGAGGGAGTGCTGCACTGTCAGAGGGTCAGTACTGAGGGAGTGCGGCACTGTCAGAGGGTCAGTACTGAGGGAGTGCCGCACTGTCAGAGAGTCAGTACTGAGGGATTGCTGCACTGTCAGAGGGTCAGTACTGAGCGAGTGCGGCACTGTCAGAGGGTCAGTACTGAGGGAGTGCTGCACTGTCAGAGGGTCAGTACTGAGCGAGTGCGGCACTGTCAGAGGGTCAGGACTGAGCGAGTGCGGCACTGTCAGAGGGTCAGTACTGAGGGAGTGCTGCACTGTCAGAGGGTCAGTACTGAGGGAGCGCTGCACTGTCAGAGGGTCAGTACTGAGGAAGTGCTGCACTGTCAGAGGGTCAGTACTGAGCGAGTGCGGCACTGTCAGAGGGTCAGTACTGAGGGAGTGCCGCACTGTCAGAGGGTCAGTACTGAGGGAGTGCCGCACTGTCAGAGGGTCAGTACTGAGGGAGTGCTCCCAAGGTCGGAATTGAACCCGGGTCTCTGGCGACTTTCTAACCATTTTATTGATTTTATTGTCTATTGAAACACACTGGGATGATCTTGAGGTGGGTGACAGCTGCTACATAAATGCAAGTCTTCCTTTCGTGCTGGTGGAGGCAGAGGAGCAGGTTTGCAGTGGGAGCCGGGACCCCGGCCTGTGAGTGAGGAAGTCCGGGAGCCGTATGCAGCCGAACAAAAAGCTTTGTTAAAACTGCATCTGAGGAACATCCACCCCGGCTCGGTCACCAAAGCAACTCAACAAGGGCCACACAGGGCTGAAGACCCCATGTCGTGCTGTGCCTTGCTGCCCACTGGGAGGCAGCAATGAACTCACTGCTCCTGAATAAGGCAAACGCTTCCCATTCCTGATGGGTGGAGTCCCGATTGGGTTACGATATAACCAGGCCCAGCAACGATGCCATTCATGGCCGAACAGCGCTGCCAAGTCCTCCCCATTAAACAATGACCATGTGGTACCCATTGAGTGCTACCCCGCTGACTGAAGATCCTCGAAGGGATGGAGGGGAGAAATATTGAAGAAAATTGCCCTCTCCCTAATGGAGGGTAATTAAAATCGGGCTAGGTGGCTGGCAGTCTGGGCTCTCCCTTACCACCATCATCTCTCTGTTGCCAAGTAGGCCCTGCCACAGATAGGCCGAAGCCTACTTGACACGTACCAACCTGACGACATCATTGGCACCAGGAAACTCTTCTATGCTACAACTCAGGAGGAGTGTTGTGAGTTTGCTGGTTTGTTAGATATTTTAAACGTTTGATTTACCTCAGAGCAATACAGAAATGACACAAGTTCTACTTCTACAACAGGTTTATTTTCAGTTCTTCCAAATATCTTTTCAATTACAAAATGTCTCCACACCTGTTCGGAGCTGAGGTTTTTTTTTTCTGGAAGCTTCTTTGAAGCTCCACTCAGGCTTAAACAATCAAGCACGTCCACCCCCACCCCACACACACACACACTTCTGCTGCCCTCTCCTTCCCCAATCGGCTCTCCCTGTGCAATAGTGAATTGTTGTAGGGTGTAACCCCTGCTCTGTTAGTCCCCGCCCCCCCCCCCCACCGGTCTCCCTCCTTAATCGTAGACCCCAGTGGTGAACAGTGTCCCACTGACCGACCCCACATCAGAAATCAGACCGTTTGCTGAGCTTGGAACAGGAGGAGGCCAATCAGCCCCTTTAAGCCTATCCCCCATTGGACAGGACCACGGTTGACTCTGTAATTCCATCCATCAAACCCGGTTCTATAACAGGAATTCTCCAATGGAGTAAAAAGCTATCAATCCCAATTCAGGGGCATCATTCTCCGACCCCCCACCGGGTCGGAGAATGGCCGTTGGCCGCCGTGAATCCCGCCCCCGCCCCCGCCGAAGTCTCCGCTCCCGGAGATTGGGCGGGGGCAGGAATCCGGCCGCGCCGGTTGGCGGGACCCCCCGCTGGATTCTCCGGCCTGGATGGGCCGAAGTCCCGCCCAGGAATAGCCTGTCCCGCCGACGTAAATCAAACCTGGTATTTACCGGCGGGACCAGGCGGCGTGGGCGGGCTCCGGGATCCTGGGGGGGGGCGCGGGGCGATCTGACCTCGGGGGGTGCCCCCACGGTGGCCTGGCCCGCGATCGGGGCCAACCGATCCGCGGGTGGGCCTGTGCCGTGGGGGCACTCTTTCCCTTCCGCCTCAGCCACGGCCTCCACCATGGCGGAGGCGGAAGTGACTCTCCCCACTGCGCATGCGCGGGAAACTGACAGCGGCCGCTGACGCTCCCGCGCATGCGCTGGGAAACTGACAGCGGCCGCTGACGCTCCCGCGCATGCGCTGGGAAACTGACAGCGGCCGCTGACGCTCCCGCGCATGCGCTGGGAAACTGACAGCGGCCGCTGACGCTCCCGCGCATGCGCTGGGAAACTGACAGCGGCCGCTGACGCTCCCGCGCATGCGCCGCATTTCCGCGCCAGCTGGCGGGGCAACAAACGCCATTTCCGCCAGCTGGCGGGGCGGAAATCCCTCCGGCGTCAGCCTAGCCCCTCAATGTTGGGGCTAGGCCCCCAAAGATGCGGAGCATTCCGCACCTTTTTGCCGGCGCGATGCCCGTCTGATTGGCGCCGGCTTTGGCGCCAGTCGGCGGGCATCCCGCCGTTGGGGGAGAATTTCGTCCCTGATATTTTCAATTGAACCCCGCCTTTTTTATTGGGACTGAGGGAGAAAGTTTGGGATTTCCAAATCCTCAAGCCCGTGGGAAGAGTCTGCACCAGCTCTTGGAAAGAGCACCCTTCCCAGGCCCACATCTCCACCCTATCCCCGTAACCCAGAAACCCCACCCAACACTAAGGGCAATTTGGGACTCTAAGGGCAATTTATCATGGCCAATCCACCTAACCTGCACATCTTTGGACTGTGGGAGGAAACCGGAGCACCGGGAGGAAACCCACGCACACACGGGGAGAACGTGCAGACTCCGCACAGACAGTGACCCAAGCCGGGATCGAACCTGGGACCCTGGAGCTGTGAAGCAACAGTGCTAACCACAATGCTACCGTGCTGCCTTAACGGTGCTGCCGTATTCTGGGTTCCTCCTCCGGCCTGCCCAACACTAGCCACCCCTCCCCAACCACCCCTCCCCAACCACCCTTCCCCCCTCCCCAACCACCCTCCTCCCCTCCCCAACCACCCTCACCCCTCCCCAACCACCCTCCTCCCCTCCCCAACCATCCTCCCCCCTCCCCAAACACCCTCCCCAAATACCCTCCAGACTCCCCTCCCCAACCACCCTTCCCCCCTCCCCAACCACCCTCCCCTCCCCAACCACCCTCCCCCTCCCCAACCACCCTTCCCCCCTCCCCAACCACCCTTCCCCCCTCCCCAACCACCCTCCCCAACCACCCTCCCCCTCCCCAACCACCCTCCCCCCTCCCCAACCACCCTCCCCCCCTCCCCAAGCACCCTCCCGCCCTCCCCAACCACCCTCCCCCTCCCCAACCACCCTCCCCTCCCCAACCACCCTCCCCCTCTCCCCAACCACCCTCCTCCCCCAACCACCCTCCCCCCTCCCCAACCACCCTCCCCCCCCAACCGCCCTCCTCCCTCCCCAACCACCCTCCCCCCCTCCTCAAGCACCCTCCCCCCCTCCCCAACCACACTCCCCCCTCCCCAAACACCATCCCCAAATACCCCCAGACTCCTTTCCCCAACCACCCTCCCCTCCCCAACCACCCTCCCCCCTCTCCCCAACCACCCTCCCCAACCACCCTCCCCCTCTCCCCAACCACCCTCCCCAACCACCCTCCCCCTCTCCCCAACCCACCCTCCCCAACCACCCTCCCCCTCTCCCCAACCACCCTCCCCAACCACCCTCCCCTCTCCCCAACCACCCTTCCCCTCCCCAAGCACCCTTCCCTCTCACCAACCACCCTCCCCTCCCCAACCACCCTCCCTCTCTCCCCAACCACCCTCGCCCTCCCCAACCACCCTCCCCCCCCCTCCCCCAACCACCCTCCTCTCCTCCCCAACCACCCTCCCCCCCCCTCCCCAACCACCCTCCCCCCCCCCCTCCCCAACCACCCTCCCCATCCCCACCCAACCCTCCAGAGGAAATAGTTTATCTCTATTGATCCCGCTACCTCCACTACAAAGCTCTACTGACAACCCCATCGCTGCCCCGAGCGCACTGTCTCCGGGCAGTTTGAGAGCTGGGATTTGGCCCAGGTACAGGCTGCATTGTGGAAGTCGCTTGTCGAGAGGGGTTACTTTCCCAGCTCACAGAGGAGGGGTTCACTGGCACGAGCATTTGCAGGCAGTAACTACAGGGTAGGGCATCTGTCTCCAGGTGCAATGTCGCAGAGACCTTGCCCGCTCCCCTGCAGCCCAGCAGTGCCACACCAGCAGCTTGATGTGTACCCACTGGGCCTGCGCGCAGGTCATCCCCGGCGGCCAGGAGCAGCCGGCCTTGCTGCCGTCGCAGTCGGTGTGCCTCACCCACCTTGGCCAGAAGACAGCTCCCAGGTCGACCCACCAGGAGGTGAGGGGGCAGGAGGCCACCTCCACCAGCCGCTGCCTCCACTGGGCCCTGGCTGCCTCTGTCACGTTGCCCTGTGCCCCTCCTGCTGGCGAGATGGCCACGTCGAGCCGCTGAGATTCCTGCCACAGCTTTCTCCGGGACCGCATCGCCCCGGCCGCCAGGTCCCGGTTCAACAGCGTCAAGCCCTCGTGGCTCTTGTTTCCACGGCGACTCTTGACCGACATCCAGAAGGGGTCGAAGGAGGAGCCGAGGAGCTTCATCAGCTTCTTGGCGTCGAGATGCTTTGGTCTTGGCGAGTAATGGTAGTGATCTTTGGTCAGCGCCAGGGAGTAGGGCCTAACGGTGTTCGAAGCCTTCATCCTGATCCACGCGCTCTCAGCCTGGGAGCCCGGGCGCGGAGGAGGGTGGAGCTTGATTGCTGCCTTGCCCGCCTGGACATCTGAAGAGCAACTTTGCCCCTGTGCTGCTGAGCTGGACTGCACGCGATGGTGAAGGATGAAGATGTAACAGGACACGAGGGCCAGGCCGGAATAAGAGAACTCCCGAGCCATCCGGTGCGATTCCTGTCACCGGCGGTGAGTGCGAATGGGCTTCAGTCACCAGAGGCTGGATTTAAACTCACGCGTTATCACAGCATCCTTGACAATCGAGCAGAGCAAAGCTTTTGCCAAATACTCCAGTCTGCAGGTGATGGGGCTTCAGAGTCAATAGAGACACAACAGCCAGACAGCAAAACAGCCAGAGAGTAGCCACAAACCTTTCACCACCAAGCCCTGATTTCTTTCTAGCCTTTGTGGTTGGGTGGTCCGTCATTGCAGACCCCCCCCCCCCCCCCCCCTCACCCTCACCAACGGGGTCTGGCACAATTTCAAGATGTGCAGATGTCACAAAACCTGGAAGCATCGTGAACTGTGAGGAGGAGAGTGATAGACCTCACGGAAACACAGGCAGGCCGCTGGAATGCAGGGGCAGAGTATCACACCATCCTCACGGTGCAGAAAGGGGCCATTCGGCCCTCCAAACGAGCATCGTGACTTAGTGCCGTTCCCCCGTCATTGATGGTTACAGCATGGAAACAGGCCCTTCGGCCCAGCTGGTCCATGCGCCCAGTTTCTATCACTAAGCTAGTCCCACTTGCCCACATTTGGCCCATATCCCTCTATACCCACCCTGCCCATGTAACTGTCTAACTGCTGTTTAAAGGAAAAAATTGTACCCGCCTCTACCACTGCCTCTGGCAGCTCGTTCCAGATGCTCCCCACCCTCTGTGTGAAGAAATGTCCCCCCTGGTCTCTTTTGTATCTCTCCCCTCTCACCTTAAACCGATGCCCTCTAGTTCTAGACTCCTCTACCTTTGGGAAAAGATGTTGACTATCTACCTTATCTACCTGCCTTTCACCCGTATCCCTTAACACCTTTGCTGAACAAAAATCTATGGGCGAGATTCCCCGACCCCCCCCCCCCCCCCCCCCCGGCCGGGTTGGAGAATCCCCAGGGGGGGCGGCGTGAATCCCGCCCTGACGCCAGCTGCCGTGTACCCCGCCGCCATTTTCCGGGCGGGGGTGGGATTCATGCCATGCCGGTCATGGGCCATTGGCAGCGGCACCCCAGGCAATGTCTACAACGCAACCCAACATTGCGTCACCTCCTCATAAAAAACAGAGGGCACAGAGTTACTGCAAACTGAGCCAACGTGACACGTGGACCAACTCTCTCGACCAGCGAGTGGTTGGGTCTGGAATTCGCTGCCTGAGAGAGGGGGGGGGGGAGGCAGATTCAATCGAAGCGTTCAGGAGAGAATTGGATTAATATCGGTGAGAAAGTGCGGGGCTCCGGGGAGATGGCGGGGGAATGGGCGCGAGGTGAGTTACTGCTTCTGCAGGGATACGGAGAGCAGAATTGCCACATTCTGCTACCGAAGGCCCCGCGGTGACACCAGAACAAGAGGGAAACTAGGAGTTGGGAGATGGTTCAGCCGGAGGCCTAGGTGGGAGCTGGAGCAGAGAAAGGCCCTGCACAAGTGGTGGCCTCTCCGAGACTGTCATCATCAGCTAACAACGATGCTACCTCAGAGGGGGAGGAGCATGTTGGGGGCTGGGGCTATCTACAAGGACCCGACCATCCCCTGACAGGTTGACTCTGTGATGGACTCTCTTCCCTGATGACTCTCGACCTTTTCCATTGTATCGTCACCGTATGTAACTTGCTTTGTAAAAATGTTATTCAGGGACTTAAGGGGATACGGATGTGGTAGCGTGGCCCCTTTAAGGGGCGAGGCCTCACGGTTTCACATGACCGACCCGGGGCCAATTGCGCAGGGGCACGTTACCCCTGACCAATAGGCAAAAAGCGTAGGGTCCTGGGAGCAGGGTCCCAGGCCAGTGTGGACCCCCAGAGAGGAAAGTCCTATTATTGTAATAATAATAATCTTTATTGTCACAAGTAGGCTTACATTAACACTGCAATGAGGTTACTGTGAAAAGCCCCTAGTCGCCACATTCCGGCGCCTGTTCGGGTACACAGAGGGAGAATTCAGAATGTCCATAATGACCTAACAGCGCGTCTTTCGGAGCTTGTGGAGCACCCGGAGGAAACCCACGCAGACACGGGGAGAACGTGCAGACTCCGCACGGACAGTGACCCAAGCCGGGAATCAAACCTGGGACCCTGGAGCTCTGAAGCAACAGTGCTAACCACTGTGCTACCGTGCCGCCCTGTGACTTTGTGCCAGTACGTAGGCTGTGTTTGCCTGGTTGTTGATAATCCTCTTGTCCGTTATACTGGAAGCCTCCCAAGTATTATCTCGAGCCACTGCAGGCAGACAGGTCAAAAAAGTCATTTTGGAAGTTGGCATCATCGGACAGATGCAACGTAAGCGGAGAAACTGGGAGAATGGGAGGGGTCCTTACAGGAAGCAGGGGGGTGGGGGGGGGGGGGGGGGAGAGAGGAGGGGTGAGGAGCTGTAGTCGAGGTTGCTGTGGGACTCGATGGGTTTGTGATGAATACTGGTGGTCAGCGTATCACCGGAAATGGAGACAGAGAGCTCAAGGAAGGGATGGGAAGTGTCGGAGACGGACCATGCGAAGGAGAGAGTGGGGTAGAAATTAGAAGCAAAATCAATAAGCTTCTGGCTGGGACGGAAGCACCTTTAAATGTTACCCAGGGCCAGAGGGTACACATCTGAGTGGGTCAGAGAGGAATCTATCAGTAATGTTTCCCTGGCCCGGCCTTATCCAGGCTTTGCATCCTCCAGGAGATTGTATCACCGGGGGTGGATGGGGTATGTTTAGATTGTAAAACATGAGGTATCACAACTGTGCTGGACAGAGTAAATCGGTGAGCTGCTCTTTATTTCTGTTCTCCGAATGTGTCCATGTCCCTTTAAGAATTCCACAGCATGGGATTGGGGAATCCAACCCAGCACCTGTGGACCCGGCTAATAGAGCTGGCCAGCAGCCCTCGCTATCAAAGGAGCAAGGCTGATGGAATTTGGCAAAGGCCCCAGATGTCATTGTAACTTTCTGGAACATTCCCTCTGCCGGGGTGACCGAAACTACGAAGTTGGTAATCAGAGAGGGGGACGTGACAGAGCGTGACTCAAACGTCAATACTCACATCGGAGCCCGCTTGGTCACATCGCACTCCTCTGACAATTAAATGGATCAAACCATTAGTGTATTGATTCTCAATGAAGCACAAAGAAAGATTTAAAAGGTGCTACGACAGAGAGGAAGGCAGGCAGGGGGTTTGGGTCTTCCGAACCTGATGTATTATCACTGGACGGCGAATGTGGAGAAGGTTCGGAGCTGGGTCAGAGGGGTTGACTCCTAGTGGGTCAGAATGGAGGAGAGTTTGGATTGGATTGGGTTTGTTTATTGTCACGTGTACCGAGGTACAGTGAAAAGTATTTTTCTGCGAGCAGCTCAACAGATCATTAAGTACATGAGAAGAAAAGGGAATAAAGAAAATACATAATAGGGCAACACAACATATACAATGTAACTACATAAGCACCAGCATCGGATGAAGCATGCAGGGTGTAGTGTTAATGAGGTCAGTCCATAAGAGGATCATTTAAGAGTCTGGTAACAGTGGGGAAGAAGCTGTTTTGAGTCGGTTCGTGCGTGTTCTCAGACTTCTGTATCTCCTGCCCGATGGAAGAAGTTGGAAGAGTGAGTAAGCCGGGTGGGAGGGGTCTTTGATTATACTGCCCGCTTTCCCCAGGCAGCGGGAGATGTAGATGGAGTCAATGGATGAGAGGCAGGTTTGTGTGATGGACTGGGCGGTGTTCACGACTCTCTACAGTTTCTTGCGGTCCTGGGCCTAGCAGTTGCCATACCAGGCTGTGATGCAGCCCGATCGGATGCTTTCTATGGTGCATTTGTAAAAGTGGTAAGGGTTAATGTGGACACGCCGAATTTCCTTAGTTTCCTGAGGAAGTATAGGCGCTGTTGTGCTTTCTTGGTGGTAGCGTCGACGTGGGTGGGACAGATTTCTGGAGATGTGCACCCCTCGGAATTTGATGCTAACCATCTCCACCTCGGCCCCGTTGATGCTGACAGGGTTGTGTACAGTACTTTGCTTCCTGAAGTCAATGACCAACTCTTTAGTTTTGCTGGCATTGAGGGAGAGATTGTTGTTGCTACACCACTCCACTAGATTCTCTATCTCCCACCTGTATTCGGACTCATCGTTATTCGAGATCCGGCCCACTATGGTCGTATCGTCAGCAAACTTGTAGATGGAGTTGGAACCAAATTTTGCCACGCAGTCGTGTGTGTACAGGGAGTAGAGTAGGGGGCTAAGTATGCAGCCTTGCGGGGCCCCGGTATTGAGGACTATTGAGGAGGAGGTGTTGTTGTTCATTCTTACTGATTGTGGTCTGTGGGTCAGAAAATCGAGGATCCAGTTGCAGAGGGAGGAGCCAAGTCCTAGGTTTTGGAGCTTTGAAATGAGCTTGGCTGGGATTATGGCGTTGAAGGCGGAGCTGTAGTCCAAGTTTGTGTAGGGGGTCGGGATTGAAGGCGCTAGCGACAGCGCCGCTCCCGATGCCCCCGGGAAGATACTCAGAGAGTCCGGTAATAATAGGTTTGTTGAGAATTTGGAGGAAGTTTCGACAACACCTCAGGTTGGGGGCAGGGACAAGGGAAATGCCGATTCGGGGGAACCATAGATTTGAGCCAGGGAAGTGGGATGGAAATTTGCGGAGATGGGAGGAAAAAGGAATTAGGACACTAAAAGATTTGTTTCTTGGGGTTCGGTTTGCGGGATTGAAGGGGCTGGGAGCGAAGTATGGGCTGGAGCAGGGGAAATATTTAGATCCATGCAAATTAGAGACTTTGCTAGAAAGGAGATACAGAGCTTCCCAGTAGAGCCGGCCTCCACATTGCTGGAGGAGGTGCTGGCGACAGGGGGACTGGAGAAGGGGGTAGTATCAGCGGTTTACGGGGCTATTTTGGAGGAGGAGAAGGCGCCGCTGGGAGGGATCAAGGCAAAGTGTGAGGAAGAGTTGGGAGAGGATTATGGAGGAGGGGGTATGGTGTGAGGTGCTCCGGAGGGTGAATGCCTCCACCTCGTGTGCGACGTTGGGGCTGATACAGCTGAAGGTGGTGTATAGAGCGCACCTCACAAGGGCGAGGATGAGTCGGCTCTTTGAGGGGGTAGAAGATGTGTGTGAGTATTGTGGGGTGGGGGGGGGCGCAAACCACGTTCATATGTTTTGGTCCTGTCCAAAGCTGGAGGATTACTGGAAGGCGGTTTTTAGGGTAATCTCTAAAGTGGTGCACGTGAAACTGGACCCGGGCCCTCGGGAGGCCATATTCGGGGTGTTGGACCAGCCGGGGCGCGGAGGCAGATGTTGTAGCCTTCGCCTCGTTGATCGCCCGAAGGCGGATCCTGTTCGGGTGGAGATCAACCTCTCCACCCTGTGCCCTGGCGTGGCGGGGGGACCTGCTGGAATTCTTGATTCTTGAGAAGGTTAAGTTTGAACTGAGGGGAAGGATGGAGGGGTTCTACAATTCATGGGCGTTAATCATCATGCACTTTCGAGAATTGGATTACATCGAACATTAGGGGGGGCTGGGAGGAGGCTGGGAGGGTTGGGGGGGGGGGGGCGGTGTGTGTTAATGGTGACTATGGGTGATTCCTGATTCCTTTTTGTCATTTGTTTATGTGAACATGCGGGCCAATGTCTGGGGTTTGGTGGGAGGATGGGATCGTTGTTATTGATACGGGGATTGACATTACATTTGTTACTGATTATTGTTTATTGTTGGGTGTAAATTTGGGAGAAAATGAGAAAAAGGAGGAGAATAAAAAAATATTTTTTAAAAAAAGCAGAAGAAATGTACAGCCCAGGAACAGGCCCTTCGGCCCTACAAGCCCGTGCCGACCATGGCTAAGCAAGTCTGCGGGTGTGGCCCCCATGGTAGCATAAGACAAGAGAAAGTTGGCCAACCGAAGGCGTAATGATTGCTTCTTCGTGGCGTTACTGAATGTTTGCTCAGCTCTCTCCACCAGCCGGTTGGATGTGGGATGATCGGGAGCCGATTCGTTTTGGCGGAATCCGTTCGTTTGAAACTCCTTTCCAGTGAAAGGGGGCGCTGTTGCTGGACACTATGGTTTCGGAGAGGCCATGGTGGCAGATGTCCGGCACGTGGCTTCTACTGTGGCTGCCGAAGTGGTCACTCCTAGCTCTTGAACGGACAGCCATTTTGAATGAGCATCTCCCAAGACGAGGAACATTCTGCCCAGAAAAGGGGCTGCAAAGTCCTCGTGCGCTGTGGTCCATGGGTGACCAGGCCATTCCCGGGGGTGGAGAAGGGTGTGGGAGGTGATGATTGCTGTGCCTGACAGGGGGTTGCACTGGGGCAACACCTTTTCAATACCTTTATCTATCCCTGGCCACCAATTATAACTGTGAGCTGGCCTCTGACCCGGGTGGGCGCTGTGTAATTCCTACAATAGGGGCTCCATTGTCGAGGGTGGGGCTCCTCCTCGGAGCCCCCCCAGAGTGTTACTCCATCCAGGTAAGGATTTAACTGGTTAGATTTAGTGTGCTGTCACCCGGTTATTATCAGGTGCTTCACCTTGGATAATACCGGACCTCGTTGGGTCCAATTCCTTGTGCGTCTTGACGACACAGGCAAGGTGTCAAGGGAGTTCAGCGCCAAAACTATTTCTTGGGGCACTGGCGATGTGGTGACTCAGCATACCTGCGTTAGAGATTTGGGTGCCTGGCCTATGTTGGAGGACAGCTGCCAGCAACAAGGCCCATTGTTGTACCCCGGCCATGGCGATTGTTGGTATCGACTTGTCCTCCCTAAGAGGTCCCAGCAGTGGTGCATGGTCGGTTAGTGTTGAAAAAGGGCCGCCCATAGATATATTGGTGGAGTTTATTAACGCCACAGATTACGACGAGAACTTCCGTTTCAATCTGGGCATATTTGCATTCGACTTCTGAGAGGGTTCCGGAGGGAAAGGCCTCTCTGGTCCCTCTTCCATTTTATGGGATGGCTGCCCCTATCCGCTATGGTGGTGTGTCACGCATTAGAACGATTGGCTTCCCGGGTCGAAATGAACCCCACGGCTTGAAGACTGTAGGGAACAAGATGGAAGGCCTGCTCTTGCAGGCTCGAGGGGCCATATGGCCTACTCCTGCTCCTAGTTCTTATGTTCTAATGAAGGCCCTTGCCTTCATCTGGCCCTCGAGCCTGCTCCGCCATTCAATGAGATCATGGCTGATCTTTTGTGGACTCAGCTCCACTTTCCGGCCCGAACACCATAACCCTTAATCCCTTTATTCTTCAAAAAAACTATCTATCTTTATCTTCAAAACATTTAATGAAGGAGCCTCAATAAGAACATAAGAACTAGGAGCTGGCACGTTGCCAAGAGCAAGGGGCTGGTTTAGCACAGTGAGCTAAACAGCTGGCTTGTAATGCAGAACAATGCCAGCAGCGCGGGCCGGAATCCCCGAACAGGCGCCGGAATGTGGCGACTAGGGGCTTTTCACAGTAACTTCATTGTAGCCTACTCGCGACAATAAGCGATTATTATTCTTAAGTGTAGTGGCGCCAATGTCGTGGCAAGGTTGGGAATGAATCTACCGTAAGAATTTACCTCCCAGGAAAGTTACGCTGCTGGATGCTGGAACTTCGAGTGGGTGCGGGCCTGTGGTATCCACTCTGAACCCCCAAGGAAGTGATTTCTGTAGCCCGAGAGATGCATTTCTCATGTTTCAGATGGACTCCTGCATCCTTAAACCTTCTCAGCACCTCGTCCAGGCTTCTCAAGTGTTCTTCATTCGATTCCCCGCTGGGTCACTGTCTGTGCGGAGTCTGCACGTTCTCCCCGTATCTGCGTGGGTTTCCTCCGGGTGCTCCGGTTTCCTCCCACAGTCGAAAGACGTGCAGGTTAGGTGGATTGGCCATGATAAATTGTCCTGAGTGACCAAAAAGGTTAGGAGGGGTTATTGGGTTACAGGGATAGGGTGGAAGTGAGGGCTTAAAGTGGATCGGTGCAGACTCGATGGGCCGAATGGCCTCCTTCTGCACTGTATGTTCTATATTCTATGAATGGCGGAGCAGGCTCAAAGGGCCAAAAGGCCTCCTCCTGCTTCTATCTTCTATGTATCTATGTAACCCTTAATAATTTTCCTAACAACATCCATAAGTCAAACACCTTTTTTTCCTACAAAACAGTAGGTTTGAATTCCTTACAGAAAACAGGTATTACTTTGAAGTTATCAAGTGGTCTGGAGACATTCTTTAGCATGCAGAGAGAGAGAGAGACCAAAAATACACCTTTTTTGTTTGAATGCAGCTTCCAACTCAAAACGAAACCAAAAAACTCAGAGCCACAAAGCAGCTTCCAGCTCAAAACAAAAGTAAAAGACAGAATCACAGCTCAGCTCCACCCACACTGTGACATCACTGCAGCCATTTGATAAAACACACTTTTCTTAAAGGGACCCTCACATGCCAATCCAGTTCTAGCTGCAGATAAGCACGGCTGAGGTACAGTTTGGTGTATGTGAGTCCCCCTGTGAACTTCGTATAGAGGTCCTCGATTTGGGGAATTGGGTAGTTGTCTACTTGGGCCGTCTGATTGATTGTTAGTTTGTTGTCCTTGCATATTCTACCTGAACGGTCTGGTTTTAGCACAGGGACGACGGGGGCTGCCCATTCAGTAAATTGAATGGGTTTGATATTTCCCAGTTTCTCCAGGTGTTTGAATTTGGTTTCCACTTTTTGATGTAGTACATTTGGGATTGCTCTCACCCTGAAAGATTCAGTGTCGAATCCGGGTTAACATTAATCTTGGCCTTTACTCCCCTTATTTGACCCAATTTGTTCTGGAACAGGTCCTCGTGCCCACATAAGACGTTCTGGAAAAAACTTTGAAATTTTGAACATCTCCAGCCAATTAAAATTAATTTGCTGCAGCCAGCCCCGTCCAATCAGACTCAGCCTATGTCCCTCTACGATGATCGAAGGCAACTGGGCTTCCTGCTCCTCGTAAGGGGCTGGCGTGCTGGTGGTCCCCCAAATTCTCAGAGTTTCCCCCATCTGGGTTGACCACCTGGCCGTCCCGTTGCTCAAATTCGAGGACTGAACCCTTTCTCGAATATAGTCGAATGTCTGCTCACCCAAAACCGTGACCAATGCCCGGGTGTCGCCCTCCTCCATCGTCAGTGGTCATCCATTCACTGTGAGGACTATCTCGGTTGGGGCAGTTTTACTCGCTCTCCTGTTTAATTGGTGCATGTCGTGTTTCTCATCAGAATTCATTTCCACTTGGTTCACCGGGTTCCTGGTTTGTTGTTGCTGCAGCTGTTTAACTCGACTGAACTGAGGCTCTCTGCCCGCTGCAGCAATGTGCTGGGTTATGGCCCTTCCGATTGAAGCGTTAGCAGACAAACCCGCGGCAATGGCACGCTTTGATGAGGGGGGTTCAGCGGTATGGTGGCACAGTGGTTAGCACGGTTGCTTCACAGCGCCAGGAATCCGGGTTCGATTCCCGGCTTGGGTCACGGTCTGTGCGGAGTCTGCACGTTCCCCCCGTGTCTGTTTGGGTTTCCTCCGGGTGCTCCGGTTTCCTCCCACAAGTCCCGAAAGACGTGCTTGTTAGGTGAATTGGACATTCTGAATTCTCCCTCTGTGTACCCGAACAGGCGCCGGAATGTGGCGACTAGGGGCTTTTCACAGTAACTTAATTGCAGTGTTAATGTAAGCCTACTTGTGACACTAATAAAGATTATTATTAATTGGCTTAGCTGTACGAGACAGGGGATGATAATAAATGTCTGCTTTAGTGTCACAGGGATCTCTGCTGGGTCCCCATTTATATAAATGACCTCGATGACTATGTGGGGGGGTTAGGATCAGTAAGTTCACGGATGACACAAATATTGGCCGCTGGTTAACAGTGAGGTTGAGTGTCTTGGGTTACAGGAAGATATAGACCGGATGGTCAAATGGGCAGAAAGGTGGCAATAGAATTTAACCTGAAAAGTGTGAGGTGATACACTTTGGAAGGAGTAATGTAACAAGAAAGTATTCAATGAATGGCCTGACACTGGGATGTTCCGAGGAACAAAGGGACCTTGGCGTGTTTGTCCCGAGATCTCTGAAGGTGGAAGGGCAGGTTAATAGGGTGGTGAAAAAGGCATCTGGGACACTCGCCTTTATCAATCGAAGCATAGATTATAAAAGCAGGAAAGTCATGTTGGAGTTGTATAGAACTTTGGTGAGGCCACAGCTGGAGTACTGTGTGCAACTCTGGTTGTCACATTATAGGAAGAATGTGATTGCGCTGGAGGGGGTGCAGAGGCGATTCACCAGGATGTTGCCTGGGATGGGACATTGAAGTTATGAAGAGAGGTTGGATAGGCTTGGGTTGTTTTCGCTGGAGCAGAGAAGACCGAGGGGCGACCTGATCGAGGTGGACAAGATTATGAGGGGCATAGATAGGGTGGAGAGGAAGGAATTTTTCCCCTTAGCGGAGCATGGTGGCACGGTGGTTAGCACTGTTGCTTCACTGTATCAGGGTCTCAGGTTCGATTCCCCGCTGGGTCACTGTCTGTGCGGAGTCTGCACGTTCTCCCCGTGTCTGCGTGGGTTTTCTCCGGGTGCTCCTGTTTCCTCCCACAAGTCCCGAAAGACGTGCTGTTTGGTAATTTGGACATTCTGAATTCTGCCTCTGTGTACCCGAACAGGCGCCGGAGTGTGGCGACTAGGGGCTTTTCACAGTAACTTAATTGCAGTGTTAATGTAAGCCTACTTGTGACACTAATAAAGATTATTATTAATTGGCTTAGCTGTACGAGACAGGGGATGATAACAAATGTCTGCTTTAGTGTCACAGGGATCTCTGCTGGGTCCCCATTTATATAAATGACCTCGATGACTATGTGGGGGGGTTAGGATCAGTAAGTTCGCGGATGACACAAATATTGGCCGCTGGTTAACAGTGAGGTTGAGTGTCTTGGGTTACAGGAAGATATAGACCGGATGGTCAAATGGGCAGAAAGGTGGCAATAGAATTTAACCTGAAAAGTGTGAGGTGATACACTTTGGAAGGAGTAATGTAACAAGAAAGTATTCAATGAATGGCCTGACACTGGGATGTTCCGAGGAACAAAGGGACCTTGGCGTGTTTGTCCCGAGATCTCTGAAGGTGGAAGGCAGGTTATAGGGTGGTGAAAAAGGCATCTGGGACACTCGCCTTTATCAATCGAAGCATAGATTATAAAAGCAGGAAAGTCATGTTGGAGTTGTATAGAACTTTGGTGAGGCCACAGCTGGAGTACTGTGTGCAACTCTGGTTGTCACATTATAGGAAGAATGTGATTGCGCTGGAGGGGGTGCAGAGGCGATTCACCAGGATGTTGCCTGGGATGGGACATTGAAGTTCTGAAGAGAGGTTGGATAGGCTTGGGTTGTTTTCGCTGGAGCAGAGAAGACCGAGGGGCGACCTGATCGAGGTGGACAAGATTATGAGGGGCATAGATAGGGTGGAGAGGAAGGAATTTTTCCCCTTAGCGGAGCATGGTGGCACGGTGGTTAGCACTGTTGCTTCACTGTATCAGGGTCTCAGGTTCGATTCCCCGCTGGGTCACTGTCTGTGCGGAGTCTGCACGTTCTCCCCGTGTCTGCGTGGGTTTTCTCCGGGTGCTCCTGTTCCTCCCACAAGTCCCGAAAGACGTGCTGTTTGGTAATTTGGACATTCTGAATTCTGCCCTCTGTGTACCCGAACAGGCGCCGGAGTGTGGCGACTAGGGGCTTTTCACAGTAACTTCATTGCAGTGTTAATGTAAGCCTACTTGTGACAATAATGATTGTTATTATTATAAAAGGGATAAATAACCAGGGAGCCCAGATTTAAGGTAAGGGACGGGAGGTTTCGAGGGGATTATGGAAAGTCCTTTTCACCCAGAGGGCGTTGGGAGTCTGGAACTCGCTGTCTGTAAGGCTGGTGGAGGGGGGAACACCCACAACATTTAAGAAGCATTTCGATGAGGACTTGAAATGCCAAAGCACACAAGACCAGACGCTGGAAACCGGATTAGAACAGATAGAGGCTCGATGGTCGGCACAGACATGTTGGGCCGAAGAACCTCTTTCTGTGCAGCAAAGCTCTGTGACTCTCTGGCTCGAACCATGATGGTGCCTTCACTTTTCACAGCGCCACCCTACACCATTCCCCCCAACTCCTCCACCAAACGCATCTCCCCCTCACCTCCCCCACTCCCCGTCCGTATTCCACAGGGACCGCTCCCTCTGGCACTCTGCTCCACTCCTCCATCACCCCTAATTCCTCTTCCCACGGCTCCTTCCCATGCAATCACACAAGGCCTGCCCCTTGACCTCCTCACAGTCCAAAGTCCCAAACACTCCTTCCAGGTGAAGCAAAGTTTCACCTGCTCCTCCTTCAATTTTGTCTACGGTATTCGCTGCTCCCAATGTGGTCTCCACTACACTGGGGAGACTAAATGCAAGCTGGGTGACCGCTTTGAGGAACATCTTCGCTTAGTCTGCAAGCAGGACTCCAACCTTCCTGTCGCTGCCATTTAAACTCACCTTGCTGAACTGAGGCCCACATGTCCGCCCTTGGCCTGCCGCAATGTTCCAGTGAAGCCCAGCGGAAAGCGGAGGGGAGCAGCTCCCTCATCTTCTGATGAGGCACGTTACAGTCCTCGCGACTCAACATTGGGTTCAATAACTTTCTCCTCCATCTTGAAGATGGAGACAAAAGATTATGGGGTGGGGGGGGGGGTGCGGCGAGGTCAGTTGCGTGGATTGTAATTCAGAGCGAGGCCAACATTTCCCGTACCTGCAGAGGTTACTCATGACGGCCCCGCCTTCTACCCTGGCCCGAGGTGTGATGATACTCGTGTTAAATCCCCTCAAAGGCGAAAGCAGCCTACGGTCCTCTAGGACTAGGGGCAACACGTTAGCACAAGTGAATAGCACTGTGGTTTCACAGCACCAGGGTCCCAGGTTCGATTCCCCACTGGGTCACGGTCTGTGTGCAGTCTGCAAGTTCTCCCCGTGTCTGCGGGTGCTCCGGTTTCCTCCCACAGGTCCTGAAAGACGTGCAGGTTAGGTGGATTGGCCGTGATAAATTGCCCTTAGTCACCAAAAAGGTTAGAAGGGGTCATTGGGACAGGGTGGAAGTGAGGGCTTAAGTGGGTTGATGCAGACTCGATGGGCTGAATGGCCTCCTTCGGACATGTATGTTCTCTGTATGTTTTGACTTTGGCGACTTTACAGTGACGATCGATCATGGTCTTGTGGTCACCATGAGGCTTTCAATTCCAGATTTATTTTATTGAACTCAAATTTCACCATCTGCCGTGATGAGATTCGATCCTGGGTTGCCAGAGCATTATCTGGATGAGTTGTCCAGTGACAATATCACTACGCCACCACCTGTCATAATCAGTGCTGTAAGCATTTCATCTGACTGAGTGAAGGTGACTCCTTTCTCATTCCGTAGCGTTTGTTTGATCCTGTTTTGTGAGCACGTCTGTTACAAGGTCACATTGGTGCCTCCTGAATGCATTTTACTGTTTACATCCGACTCTGCATTTGCACGTGGAAGCTGAATATTACACACAGTAAAATTCTGTACTCTTAATGTCCAACTTAACTGAAAACACTGTTGAAATTAACTTCCACACCAAAAAGCGTCTGAGGAATTAATGTTTATTTTCAGTCTGTCCTGTCAGTGCTATGTAATTATATTTCTGGATTTTATTATGGGCGAACCCCAAAATGTATTATGGAGTTCAAACAACCTCCCCCTTTAATACTATTGTTGCTTTGCCGAGCACACGGCTTGTTCTCCAGGTGTGGGATTACAATTCTGGACACGTGGGTTTTTAAACGCAAAACAATGTTTATTCCATGAACTCAACTTAACCTCTTAAATAAACATTGGATCTGTTAACACCCCTTACTTCAAAGATAACCCCGAAAATATTACAACACTAAATAATCCTTCAGTTATTCCTTTGAACATCCAAGAGAGACTTAACACCTTTAAACAGAAACACATCAGGTTAAAGGCATTACTTTTATGAGTTTAAATCACCCAAATGACCCAGAGATTGTCTTTCACACACAAGCTCTTTTTCTCAAAACTGAAACTTCAAAATGGCTGAACTGAGCTCAGCTCCACCCACTCTCTGACATCACTGTTTTCTTAAAGGTACATTGCTTAAACATCCATTTCTTAAAGGTACTCTCACATGACAATATACAGGTGAATTGTTTAATTAAGTGTGCTGAGCACATATAAATAGGGGACACTCCCTTGGTAATGACACTTACTTCATTAGTAAAGTTTCCATTGACATTGTTTTAGTTGCAGGGCCCCATCCTGGGGCTCTCATCCCCTATCATTTTGGTTCAATTTACTGATTTTTCTTGAAGAGTATAACTAGGGGAGAGCTGGGACACTGGGTTGTGCCGAAGGAGAATCTGAGACTGTACCAGTCAACATACTCTCTCAGTCAAGGAAAGATCTGCCCGTGTCTTTTAGTTTTAACTTCACCAATCTGCTTGATTCTTATTAACTTGTGCTTGAGGGCCAGAAGGATCGCAACCAAGCGGTAAGAATCCACCCCCCCCCATCCCCAGCCCAAGATCACTGCTTCGCACCCCCCCCCCCCCCCCACTAGACTCCACCCATCCACCTCGTTGTGCCGTTTGACGCTCCACCTGACAGTCAGGCAACATGTCAATCAGGGAAAGATATTGGGCGGGATTCCTCGTCCCGCTGCACCCGTCTTCTGGTGCAGCGCCCCCCCCACCCCACCCCACCCCCGCCAGCAGCGGGATCCTCCTTCCCAGCAACCGGCCAATGGGGATCCCATTATGGGCACCCCCACGCCGTCGGGAAACCCGTGAGCGTGAGTGCGCTGCCGGCGAAAAGGAGGCTCTCACCGATGGAGGTTCCAGACCATTAAACCTTGTCAGCCTGCAGCCCGAGCATAACTATTGCAATCGGTAGATATCCGGGGATAGGAGGCCTCGAGGCGCAGTGGGTTAACGTCCCTGCCTCTGAGCAGAAGCTCCGGGTTCGAGTCCCGCCCCAGGCCTTGATGTCCAAGGAAGGTGGGTTCATGACGCGGCCAAACAGGTTGAGAATCAACCTGCAAAATCCTTCCAGCACATGGCGGCTGTGGCGCAGTGGTTAGCACTGCTGCCTCACGGCGCCGAGGACCCGGGTTCGATCCCGGCTCTGGGTCACTGTCCGTGTGGAGTTTGCACGTTCTCCCCGTGTCTGCGTGGGTTTCACTCCCCACAACCCAAAGATGTGCAGGTTGGGTGGAATGGACATGCTAAACTGCCCCTTAATTAGAAAAAATGGGCACTTTAAATTTATTTTTAAACATCCTTCCAGCACACACCAATGGAATGCGGTAAGAGTGGGAGAGATTCTTGGTCATTGGAGCCTCTATCATCACTGTCCATAGTTCCAGACTAAAACATGCATGGAAAACTGTCATAGGCTCAATCTCCGATATCCGAGATCAGTAAAATGTCAAGGTGACCTTCCCACCCCAGCCACTCAGTGAGGCAGCTGATATATCAGCGTGCCCAGTATATCCTTCACACAGCACACACTAAATCCTACAACTCCGACACAGGCACGGTCCGTTCAGAGCCCAAAACCCGAGCAAAGGAGCGTGGGGGGGGGGGGGGGGGGGGGGGGGGGGGGGGGGCCCTTATTAGTACTTGGAATTATGATGTTGTGGCTATCATAGAAACGTGGTTAAAGGAAGGGCAGGATTGGCAGCTGAACGTTGGAGGATAGAGATGCTTCAGGACAGATAGAGGGGGATGTGAAAGGGGTGGCGGAGTAGCATTACTGGTCAGGGAGAATATTATAGCCGGACTGCGGGAGGACCCCCCGGAGGGCTCGCACAATGAGGCAATCTGGGTAGAGCTCAGGAACAGGAAGGTGGCAATCACAATGTTGGGGGTTTATTACAGGCCTCCCCCCTAACTGCCAGCGAGAGATAGAGGAGCAGATAGGTAGAGAGATTTTGGATAGGTGCAAAAGTAGCAGGGTTGTTGTGGGAGGGGATTTTAATTTCCCCGATATTGACTGGGACTCACGAGGCGCTGGGGGCTTGGATGGGGCAGAGTTTGTAAGGTGTATCCAGGAAGCCTTCTTGGTGCAATCTGTAGATAGTCCAATTAGGGAAGGGGTAGTACTGGACCTGGTATTGGGGAATGAACCTGGACAGGTGGTTGAGGTTTCAGTAGGAGAACATTTTGGGAGTAGTGACCACAATTCCAGAGGTTTGAGGGGACGTTTGGACAGGGATGAGGGTAACCCTCGCGTTAAGCTGCTAAACTGGGGAAAGGCAAATTACGATAACATTCGACAGGAATTGAAGAATTTGGACTGGGTGCGGCTGTTGGAGGGTAAATCAACGTCGGACATGTGGGAGTCTTTCAAACGACAGTTGATTAGGATTCAGGAAAGTCACGTTCCTGAGAGAATGAAGGATAAGTTTGGGAATTTTAGGGAGCCCTGGATAACGAGGGATATTGTGAACCTCGTCAAAAAGAAAAAGGAGACTTTTGTACTGTCTAGAACGTTGGGGACAGTCGCAACGCTTGAGGAATGTAGAGAAAGTAGGAAGGCACTGAAGCGGGAAATTAGGAGGGCTAGGAAGGGTCATGAAAAGTCCTCAAATAGGATTACGGTGAATCCCAAAGCTTTTTATTCATATGTAAAAGGCAAGAGGGTTGCCAGGGAAAGGATTGGGCCATTTAAAGACAGTGGGGGGAATCTATGTGTTGAGCCAGAGGAAATAGGCCAGGTACTAAATGAGTATTTTGCATCAGTGTTCACCAGAGAAAGGGACTTAGTGGAAGATGATTCTTGGGTAGGTTGTGTGGACACTCTGGGTCACGTTAACAGTGAAAAGGAGGCGGTACTGTGTCTTTTAAAAGATAGTAAGGTCTATATGTCTCCTGGGCCGGATTGGAATACTGAGGGAAGCAAGGAAGGAAATTGCTGGGGCTTGACTGACACCTTTGTGTCCTCATTGGATTCAGGTGCTGTCCCTGTCGGTATCACGATAGCTAATGTGGTACCGCTGTTTCAGAAAGGTAGCAGGGATAATCCAGGAAACTATAGGTCGGTGAGCCTCACGTCGGTAGTCGGTAAATTAATCTTTTTTTTCTAATTTAGTGTATCCAATTTTTGTTCTCCCAATTAAGGGGCAATTTAGCGTGGCCAATCCATCTAACCTGCACACCTTTGGGTTGTGGGAGTGAAACCCACGCAGACACGGGGAGAATGTGCAAACTCCACATGGACAATGACCCAGGGCCGGGATCGAACCTGGGACCTCGGTGCCGTGAGGCAGCTGTGAGGGTAGCAGTAGAAGGGTGTTTTTCTGAATGGAAGGTTGTGACTAGTGGTGTTCCACAGGGATCTGTGCTGGGGCCTCTGTTGTTTGCGGTGTACATAAACGATTTGGAGAAAATGTAGCTGTGGTCTGATTAGTAAGTTCACGCACGACACCAAGGTCGGTGGAGTGGAAGATAGCGTTGAGGATTGTTAGAGGGCACAGCAGGACAGATCGGTTGGAAACTTGGGCAGAGAAATGGCAAATGGAGTTTAATCCGGACAAATGTGAGATAATGCATTTTGGTAGGTCTAACATAGAGGGGAAATAGACTGTAAATGGCAAACTCTTAGGAATATAGAAAGTCAGAGAGATCTGGGCGTGCAGGTCCACAGATCTTTGAAAGTGGCAACACAAGTGGACAAGGTAGTCAAGAAAGTATATGGAATGCTCGCCTTCATTGGACGGGGCATCGAGTATAAAAACTGGCAAGTCAGGCTGCGGTTGTATAGAACCTTGGTAAGGCTGCACTTGGGATATTGCGCACAATTCTGGTCGCCACACTACCAGATGTTGCCCGGTCTGGAGGGTGTTAGCTGTGCGAAAAGGCTGAATAGACTCCGACTGTTTTCATTAGAACGACGGAGGTTGAGGGGTGACCTGATAGAGGGCTACAAGATTATGAGGGGCATGGACAGAGTGGATGGGCAGGCACTCGTTCCCAGGGTGGAGGGGTCAGTCACCAGGGGGCATAGGTTTAAGGTCCGTGGGGCAAGGTTTAGAGGAGATGTGCGAGGCAGGTTTTTTACGCAGAGGGTGGTGAGTGTCTGGAACGCGTTGCCAGGGGAGGCTGTGGAAGCGGATACATTAACGGTGTTCAAAAGGCATCTTGACAAACACATGGAGGACGGGTATCGAGGGGTACGGCACTCGGAAGCGCTGAGGGTTTTGGCCAAGGTTGGTCTCATGACTGGTACCGTCTTGGAGGGCCGAAGGGCCTGTTCCTGTGCTGTTCTTTGTTTAATCTTCTTGTTGTTCTATTTTTAACCCTCCGTCCTCGAGGCTGCTCAAATCTGCCACCTCCAGTTGGGTGCATGTTTGGATATCTTATCACATGGTGACTTCCCATCCCTGCCATTGGTCCAGCCTCTGGGTAGACTGCCAACAGGTGCTTAGATAGCCAATTGGATATAATCGTGAGAGGCAGTGAACCAGCCCTTTCTGACTCCGATGGAGTTCGAACTAACCAGTGGAAACATTTGAAGCAAATGTGGAAATAAACTTGATTCAATGAGATCCTACAGACTCCAGTTGCCAGTCCTAGGGTCGGCAAGCCCAGCATGGGCCAAAGATGGTGGCCAACTGCTCTCTGCTCGTGCACCGTCACTGCGTGTTAGACGCCAGCTTTGGCAGCGACTCCCCATTGGCCGGTGTCCTGTTACCAAACCAGATCACAGCCAGGTTAGTAGGGTGTTTAAGAGGACACTTCATCAGTCGTGGCATAGATTATCAGAGCAGGGAGATCATGTTGGAATTGTCCGAGACTTTGTTGAGGCCACAGCTGAGTAGTGTGTGTAATTCTGGTCACCACATTATAGGAAGGATGTGATAGCACTGGAGGGGGTGCACAGGAGATTCACCAGGATGTTGCCTGGGATGGAACATTTGAGCTATAAGGAGAGGCTGGATAGGCTCAGGTTGTTTTCTTTAGAGGAGAGAAGGCTGAGAGGGACCCGATGGAGGTGTATAAAACTATGAGGGGCTGGACAGGATGGATAGAAAGCAGCTGTTCCCCTTAGTCGAAGGGTTAATAACGAGAGGGCATAATTTTAAGGTGAAAGGCTGGAGGTTTCGTGGGGATTTGAGGGAAAGATTGTTCACACAGAGGGTGGTGGGGGTCGGGAACGCACTACCTGGGAGGGTGGTGGAGGCGGGAACGCACTACCTGGGAGGGCGGTGGGGGTCGGGAACGCACTACCTGGGAGGGTGGTGGGGGTGGGAACGCACTACCTGGGAGGGTGGTGGAGGCGGGAACGCACTACCTGGGAGGGTGGTGGAGGCGGGAACGCACTACCTGGGAGGGTGGTGGGGGTGGGAACCCTCACAATCTTTATAAAGTACCTGGACGAGCCCTTGGATTGTCACAACCGTCAAGGCTATGGGCCAAGAGCTGGAAAGTGGGAATGGTGTGGATTTACTGTTGTTCTGTTTGTGCAGACTTGATGGGCCGAAGGTGCCGGATGACTCTATAAGACTTCAGTTAATGGAGATTAGAGAAACTGGTAAACGAAGCTGATGTACAAAACAGCCGAGGTCTAATTGAGTGGTGAAGCAGGCTCGGGGGCTGAATACTCCTCCTGGTCTTATGATTTCCCTCACACTCACCCCTGCCCCGCCCCCCCCCCACCAACCCAACGAAGCCATTGAAACCCTCCCCCATTGGAGTCAACCAAATCACCAACCAGTGATTCCGCCGGGAATCTTCGTCTAAGATTTTGTCTGCTTTAGAACAGGAGGAGGCCATTCAGCTCCTGGGCCTCCCCCCCCGACCGTCCAGTTAGATCTTGGTTGATGTGAATCTTATCTCTGTCTCCCTGCTTTGGTTCTGTAACCCCTGACCCAACAAAAAAACGATCAAGGAAGATGTTCCAAGGAAGAGTCAGGGAGTCTCCCAGGCCATTGGGGACAGGGCAGGAACTGACGCAGCTCGTCGCTCATGAATGAGGATCCCCTGTCACTGTGGATGTAGGCGGGGGAACCGAACAGAGCGAAGATGGTGCTGAGGGCCTTGATGACGGTGGTAGACGTCATATCGGGGCATGGGATGGCGAAGGGGAATCTGGAGTACTCATCAACCACACTGAGAATGTACGTGTAACGGCCGGTGGAGGGGCCCTTTGAAATCCACGGTGAGGCGTTCAAAGGGGTGGGAAGCCTTCACCAGGCGCGCACGGTCTGGCCAGTAGAAGTGCGGCTTGCACTCTGCACAGACCTGGCAGTCCCTGGTGACTGTCCTTACTTCCTCGACGGAGTACGGCAGATTGCGAGCTTTGACCAGATGGTACAATCGAGTGACCCCCGGGTGACAAAGGCTGTCGTGTCGGGCTCGGAGTTGGTCCACTTGTGCGCTGGCACATGTACCTCGGGAGAGGGCGTCTGGGGGCTCGTTGACTTTACCGGGGCGATACAAAATCTCGTAATTATAGGTGGAGAGCTCGATCCTCCACCGCAAGATTTTATAATTTTTGATCTTGCCCCGCTGTGTGTTATTGAACATGAAGGCTACCGACCGTTGGTCAGTGAGGAGAGTGAATCTCTTACCGGCCAGGTAATGCCTCCAATGCCGCACAGCTTCAACGATAGCTTGGGCCTCCTTTTCAACGGATGAGTGTCGAATTTCAGAGGCATGAAGGATGCGGGAAAAGAAGGCCACGTGTCTGCCTGCCTGGTTTAGAGTGGCGGCAAGGGCGACGTCTGAAGCGTCGCTTTCTACTTGGAAAGGCAGTGACTCGTCCACTGCGCGCATCCCGGCCTTGGCGATGTCTGCTCTGATGCGGGCGAAAGCGTGTTGTGCCTCGGCCGCAAGGGGGAAATTGGGTGGACTGAATGAGTGGCCGGGCCTTGTCCGCATAGTTTGGGTCCCACTGAGCGTAGTAGGAAAAGAACCTCAGGCAGCGTTTGAGGGCCTTGGGGCAGTGGGGGAGGGGAAGTTCCATGAGGGGGTGCATGCGGTTGGGGTTGGGCCCGAGAAGTCCGTTTTGGACTATATAGCCGAGAATGGCTAACCGGGTCGTGCTGAACACACACTTCTCTTTGTTGTAGGTCAGGTTGAGAAGAGTGGCGATGCGGAGGAATTTATCGAGGTTGGCATCGTGGTCCTGCTGGTCATGGCCGCAGATGGTGACATTATCTAAGTACGGAAAGGTGGCCCGCAAATCGTACTGGTCGACAATTCGGTCCATCTCCCTTTGGAAGACCGGGACCCCATTTGTGACACCGAAAGGGACCCTAAGGAAGTGGCAGAGGCGACCGTCCGCCTCGAAGGCCGTGTATGGCCAGTCCGACTTCCGGATGGGGAGCTGGTGGTCGGCGGATTTCATGTCAATTGTTGAGAAGACCCGGTACTGCGCAATCTGATTGACCATATCAGATATGCGTTGGAGGGGGTACGCGTCGAGCGTGGATCGACCTTGAGGGTCGCGAGGCCGCAAACGGTAAGGGGGGTAAGGGCCCGCCGAATTTGAGGGTGAGGCTCTGGAGGTTGCACTGGAAGTCCAGGCCCAACAGGAGTGCAGCGCAGAGATTAGGAAGGACATAGAGGCGGAAGTTACTAAATTCTACGCCCTGGACCGTGAGGGTGACTGTACAAAAGCCTCGGATCGGGACGGAGTGGGATCCGGAGGCTAGGGAGATCCTTTGATTGGCAGGGTGGACCGCGAGGGAGCAGCGCCTTACCGTATCTGGGTGAACAAAGCTTTCGGTGCTCCTGGAGTCCAGCAGGCACGAGGTCGCGTGGCCGTTGATTTTAAACGTCGTCGACGCGGTGGCCAGATTGTGCGGGGGAGATTGGTCCAGCGTCATCGAAGTGAGCTGCGGGTAGCCGTCGGATGCTTCGGGTGGTGACCGTGTGCGGTTCCGATGTCGGGATGTCCGGAGACCCTGTGTGGGACAAGATGGCGGCGCCCATGGTGCGCACATTGCGGGGTCGGGACAAGATGGCGGTGCCCATTGGTCGCACATGGACCTGGGAGGATAAGATGGCGGCTCCCATTGTGCATCTGGCGTGGGGGAGAGGGCGATAGCGGGCACGATCGCAGCGACTGCGCGGGCCTGGCACACAGCCGCGAAGTGGCCCTTTTTACTGCAGGCTTTACAAACTGCAGTGCGGGCCGGGCAGTGTTGGCGGGGGTGCTTCTGCTGACCGCAGAAGTAGCAGCGGGGACCCCCAGGGTGCGCGTGCGGCGCAGACGTATTGCGAAGGCAGGGCCCCGGCTGAGGAGGTCGTCGGCGGGGTCCAGGAGGGGTAGGAAGTAACAGAAGGGTGGGCAGCGCAGCGGGAGAGGTACGATTGTACGTTACAGGATGCGACTGTCATGGAGAGCGCCAAGATTTTCATCTCCACCAGTTCGAGCATGGCCCCTTCCAGTAATCGTTCTCGGATGCGGTCCGACGCAATCCCCGCCACGAAGGCATCGCGCATGAGGAGATTCGCGTGTTCGGCAGCCGTGACGGCCTGACAGTCACAGTCCCGGACGAGTGGGATTAGGGCCCGCCAGAAGTCTTCGATGGACTCACCAGGTAGTTGCGAGCGGGTGGCGAGTACATGCCTGGCGAAGAGCGTGTTCGTCTTCTGCGCGTAGTGTTCTTTGAGGAGTTCCATCGCTTTTGTGTAATTCGTGGCATCCTGGATCAACGGGAACACGCTGGAGCTCAGTCTGGAGTACAGGACGTTTATCTTCTGAGCCGCCGTTGGCGCGGGGTCCGCCGCGTTGATGTAGGCCTCAAAACATGCTAGCCAGTGAGTAAAGTCTTTCCTGGCGTCAGGCGAGTGCGGATCCAGCTGCAGGCGATCGGGTTTGATTCGGATATCCATTCTGTGGAAAGTCTGACTGTAATAAATTGATGCACGATCAATTGCACAGAGACTAAAGTTGGGGACAACTGTGGCTTTATTACAGTCAGATGCGTGGCCTCCTGCTGCAGCTGGCGAAATGGCAGGGCACTGGAGGTCATGTATATTTATACAGTTCTCCCTGGGCGGAGCCAGCCGGCAGGAGCTACCGGCGAACCTGTAGTGCAGGTCCTACCTTACATCTCCTATTACAGTGGTTCACCACACTTCCCTCAGTATTCTGGAGTAAATCCAATCCGGCCCAGGAGACATATATACCTTAATATCTTTCAAAAGACCCAAAACCTCCTCCTTTTCGCTGTTGACATGAACGGAGGGTCAAAAGATATGGAGGGGGGCGGTTGAAGGGTGGGCGGGGGGACGATCGGGGCTGCAGGACAAATTGGCCCCGCTCTGAGAGGAGCTCGCCAGCAGAAAATCTCTCAAAGTGGGGCCTGAAAAGAGGGCAAAACACCCGCTGAATCGCGCCCTCGGTTTCTCTCTTTCTCCAGATGCAGCCGGACCTGCCGGACTTTTCCAGCACCTCCTGTTTTTTATTAAAAATCGGCCAGTCTGCTCTGTAGGTAGAACATTTCTAGTTTGGTGGGGAGAGTGAAAGCTGATCTGGCAAGGTGGGATGGTCTCCCTCTGTCACTGGCGGGCCGGGTACAGGCGGTTGAAATGAACATGTTGCCGCGATTTCAGTTTATTTTTCAACGCCTGCCGATTTTCCTGCCAAAGGCATTTTTTAGAGAGATTGAGCGAAGGATTACCTCGTTCATATGGGGAGGGACGGTGGCCAGGATTAGAAAGGTGCTACTACAGAGAGGAAGGCAGGCAGGGGGTTTGGGTGTTCTGAACCTGATGTATTATCACTGGGCGGCGAATGTGGAGAAGGTACGGAGCTGGGTCAGAGGGGTTGACTCCCAATGGGTCAGAGGGGTTGACTCCCAATGGGTCCGAATGGAGGAGAGTTTGTGTAGGGGGTCGGGATTGAAGGCGCTAGCGACAGCGCCGCTCCCGACGGTCCCGGGGAGATACTCAGGGAGTCCGGTAGTAATAGCTTTGTTGAGAATTTGGAGGCAGTTTCGACAGCGCTTCGGGTTGGGGGCAGGGTCAAGGGAAATGCCGATTCGGGGGAACCACAGATTTGAGCCAGGGAAGTGGGATGGAAATTTTCGGAGATGGGAGGAGAAAGGAATTAGGACAGTAAAAAATTTGTTTCTTGGGGGTCGGTTTGCGGGATTGAAGAAGCTGGGAGCGAAGTATGGGCTGGAGCAGGGGGAAATATTTAGATACATGCAGGTTCGAGACTGTGCCAGAAAGGAGGTACAGAGCTTCCCAATAGAGCCGCCTTCCACATTGCTGGAGGAGGTGCTGACCACAGCGGGACTGGAGAAGGGGGTAGTATCGGAGGTTTACGGAGCTATTTTGGAGGAGGAGAAGGCGCCGCTGGAAGGGATCAAGGCAAAGTGGGAGGAAGATTTGGGAGAGGGTATGGAGGAGGGGTTCTGGTGTGAGGTGCTCCGGAGGGTGAACGCTTCACCCTCGTGCACGAGGTTAGGGCTGATACAGCTGAAGGTGGTGTCTAGAGCGCACCTCACAAGGGCGAGGATGAGCCGGCTCTTTGAGGGGGGTAGAAAATGTATGTGAACGTTGCGGGGGGCCGCTGCGGGGGGGTGGGGGGGGGGGGTGGGGGCGCAAACATATTCATATGTTTTGGTCCTGTCCAAAGCTGGAGGACTACTGGATGGAGGTGTTTAGGGTAATCTCTAAAGTGGTGCACGTGAAACTGGACCCGGGCCCTCGGGAGGCCATATTCGGGGTGTCGGACCAGCCGGGGCGCGGAGGCAGATGTTGTAGCCTTCGCCTCGTTGATCGCCCGAAGGCGGATCCTGTTCGGGTGGAGATCAACCTCTCCACCCTGTGCCCTGATGTGGTGGGGGGGGGACCTGCTGGAATTCTTGATGCTTGAGAAGGTTAAATTTGAACTGAGGGGAAGGATGGAGGGGTTCTACAATTCATGGGCGTTATTCATTATGCACTTTCGAGAATTGGTTTACATCGAACATTCTGGGGGGGTTTGGGATGGGGGAGGGGGACTGACTATGTGTTAATGGTGACTATGGATGATTCCTTTTTGTCATTTGTTTATGTTAACATGCGGGCTAATGGAACATACAGTGCAGAAGGAGGCCATTCGGCCCATCGAGTCTGCACCGACCCACTTCAGCCCTCGCTTCCACCCTATCCCCGTAACCCAATAATTGGTGGGAGGATGGGATCGTTGTTATTGATATGGGGATTGACATTACTTTCGTTACTGATTATTGCTGGGTGTAAATTTGGGAGAAAATGTGAAAAAGGAGAATAAAAATATTTTTTAAAAATCGACCAATCTTAGTTTTGACATTTTCAACTGACTCCCAGCCTCAACAGCTTTTTTCGGCGGAGAGAGTTCCAGATTTTGACTATCGTTTGTGTTACGAAATGAGTAGCATGGGCAGCGACACGAGGAGGGATTTGTGGCTTCTGAAGGGTTATTGGCAGGAACCAGATGGTTTATTTCAGGTCTATCTATTGGGTGAGATCATTTCTTATCCATGAGGATCTTAGAGGGCCCTATCCCCAACTCCTTGGTCTCTTGGGAAGCCTGTCCAGGTCAGGAAATTCCCCACAGGAAACATGTGAACTCCAGACTACCATTGCAATGGTCTGGGAGGCATCTATTGGCCATTAGTGAACATAAAACACACATCGCCACATACTCTGAATCAAGACTTATCCACCAGTATTTGTTTAAGTATTAAGAATAGCGTTTTCTTTTACCGTTAGGTGTGATTCTGTGATTGGGAAGCACTTACTGAACAATCCTGAGAGTGCTAATGCGCTAACATCCAATTTAAGATAATCAGTCGAATTCAATGAAACAGTGACCATTGCAGCTGTAGAACATCCTCCTCCAGTCCCCTGAAGATGTGGCCTGATGCAGTTACTATATTTGGAGCCACACTAAAATGGCTGGTCTATGGGTTTCATTCACTGCCGCCAGTAACACCCTATGTTGGGTCCGAACATTGTGGGCATGGGTATCGGGGACTTGAAGTTTGGGACCTGGCTTTTCCCTCAGATACACTTAACAGAGGGACAACTCTCTGCTGACAGCACAGCCTGAGGTAAGTGATCGAAAGCTAAAAACAAAGGTATTTCCGAGCGGAATAATTTTCTTTTTCTAGAGTTTTATTTTGAACGTTACAAGCCGGAAGCTACTCTCTTGCTCAGGTAAGGCAAACCTGACTAAACACATTACCCTTGCGTGGAAGATGCTTGGCGAATTTTCAACGTTTCAGGAAATATAGAAAGGCGCCGTTATATTGCTGAAAAGAGATATGCGCTGTTGAAGCTTTTCCTCACGCACTCATCAGAACAACCACAAGGATGAAAAATTTCAAACCATCAATTTATACTCCAGGAGAAGAGGGTGCTGATTGGTTGGCAAGTCGGCTCTGATTGGCTGTGGTGGTACCATGGATAAAACAGTGGGGAACTATCAGTTCCCCAAGCTCCTGGGTAATTCAAAAAAAGGTGCAAGGCTTGAATATATTCATTTTGTTTGCAGAGATCGGGTCCCTGTGTGTGAATGTCTGTCGCTTCTAGTGAGTGTAAACAAGACACGTTATGAGCTCAACTAATAAGCTTATGAGCACACTCAGGGTTGTTCAGCAAGTGCTGCCCAATCGCTGAATCAAATCTAACAGTAAAAAAACGCTATTCTTAATAGTTTATAGGTTATAGTTAATAGCACCTTTATAGGGGCTGGTTTAGCACACTGGGCTAAATAGCTGGCTTTTAAAGCAGACCAAGGCAGGCCAGCAGCATGGGTTCAATTCTGGTACCAGCCTCCCCGAACAGGCACCGGAATGTGGCGACTAGGGGCTTTTCACAGTAACTTCATTTGAAACCTACTTGTGACAATAAGCGATTTTCATTTCATTTTCATATTGTTGCCATACTGGTGGATAAGTCGTAATTGACAGTATGTGGTGATGTCATCACCCTGCGTTTTATATTGTCATGTGAGAGTACCTTTAAGAAATGGATGTTTATAAATGGGGGTGTATATAAATATCTGTAGTGAGAGTACCTTTAAGGAATGGGTGTTTACTACTGCAGTGATGTCAGAGAGTGGGTGGAGCTGGGCTGTCTGTCAGCTTTTTACTTTCGTTTTTGAGCGGGCTGCAGGGTGTGTTTTAGTTTTGTTTTCAGTGTTGGAGCTGAAGCCAGACCAAGCAGGTGTACTGCTGTTCTCTCTGCCATCAAAAGACTATCTCTTGATCATTTGGTGAATTCAGAATTATAAATGTTTTCAATAGTGACTTTAACCTGATGCGCTTCTGTTAAAGGTTTTGTTTTTAAGTCGTATGGATGTTGTTTGGGAAGCTTAAAGGTTTACTTACTGTTGTAGTCTTTGGGGGTTGTATTTGAATTAATGGTTGCTAGGATGTTCACTGTATGTTTTAAAAAGGTTAACTTGAGTTCATAGAATAAACATTGTTTTGCTTTAAAAAATACTTTTCCATTTCTGCTGTACCACACCTGTAGAGTGGGCCGTGTGCTCCCCATACCACAATCTATTGAAAGTTGTGGGTCAGGTGAACTCCATGATACACTTTGGGGTTCTCTAAACCCTGGCCCATAACAATATTCACTAATATAGGGCAGCACGGTAGCACAGTGGTTAGCACTGTGGCTTCACAGCTCCAGGGTCCCTGGTTCGATTCCCTGCTTGGGTCACTGTCTGTGCGGAGTCTGCACATCCTCCCCGTGTGTGCGTGGATTTCCTCCGGGTGCTCCGGTTTCCTCCCACAGTCCAAAGACGTGTGGGGTAGGTGGATTGGCCAGGATAAATTGCCCTTAGTGACCAGAAAGGTTAGGAGGGGTTATTGGGTTACGGGGATAGGGCGGAAGTGAGGGCTTCAGTGGGTTGGTGCAGACTATATGGGCCGAATGGCCTCCTTCTGCACTGTATGTTCTATGTTAATGGGAAAGCTGGTGGGATTGCTCGGGGTCCTTGGTTCCAGGTACCACGTATGAAGTAGTCAAAAACCAAGCTAGCCTCCGTGAGTGGTACGACCCTCCCATTAAGATAGCGTGATCTTCTGAATTGTTTGCTCCAGAATTCTGCTGTGTGAAGATGGCTGAAGGATTGGTACAGCACATGAAAGCCATTCGACCAATCCCGCCGATGAAATGGCAACCCAATTAGTCCCACTCCCCTGCTCCATCCTAATAGGCTTCCTTTCATTGGTCCAATTCCCTCTGGAACTGTAATACTGAATCAGTTTCCACCACCCTTGCAGACAGCCCATTCAGCCCCTCGATCCCGCTCTGACATTCAATACGATCGTGGCTCATCCCCTCTCGGCCTCAACTCCTCCGTCCTGCCCGTTCCCCATAATCCTTCAGCCTATTCCTGTCCATCGCCTCCTTAAATTTCATCATCGTAGAATTTACAGTGCAGAAGGACGCCACTCGGCCCATCGAGCCTGCACCGGCCCTTGGAAAGAGCACCCTGCTTAAACCCACACTTCCACCACTTTAGGGCAGCACGATAGCATTGTGGATAGCACAATTGCTTCACAGCACCAGGGTCCCAGGTTCGATTCCGGCTTGGGTCACTGTCTGTGCGGAGTCTGCACGTTCTCCCCGTGTCTGCGTGGGTTTCCTCCGGGTGCTCCGGTTTCCTCCCACAGTCCAAAGATGTGCGGGTTAGGTGGATTGGCCACGCTAAATTGCCCTTAGTGTTGGGTGGGGTTACTGGGTTATGGGGATAGGGTGGAGGTGTGGGCCTGGGTAGGGTGTTCTTTCACAAGAGCTGGTGCAGACCCGATGGGCCGAATGGCCTCCTTCTGCACTGTAAATTCTATGATTCTATCACCCAACTCCCATAACCCCACCTAACCTTTTGGACACTAAGGGGCAATTTAGCACAGCCAATCCACCTAACCTGCACATCTTTGGACTGTGGGAGGAAACCGGAGCACCCGGAGGAAACCCACGCAGACACGGGGAGAACGTGCAGACTCCGCACAGAGAGTGTCACAAGCCGGGAATCGAACACGGGACCCTGGCACTGAGAAGCAACAGTTCTAACTACCGTGCTACCCACTCACCGTCCCAGCATCCACCACATTCTGAGGTAGCGAATTCCACAGATTCACGACCCTTTCGGAGAAGTAATTTCTCCTCATGTTTTAAATCTGCTACCCCTCATCCTGAAACGATGACCTCTCGTTCTAGATTGACCCACAAGAGGAAGCACGCGCTCCACCTTTGTCAATCCCCTTTATCGTCTTATACCTCAATTCGATCTCCCCCCATTCTTCTAAACTCAAGAGAGTATCGGCCTAAACTGTTCAATCTCTCCTCGTACGACAAACCCTCATCTCTGGAATCAACCTAGTGAACCTCCTCTGAACTGCCTCCAATTCCACGACATCTTTCCTCAAATAAGGGGAACAAAACTGTGCACAATACCCGTCAGTGCTTCTAAACACTTACATTCTAAGAGATCTTGTGGCGCAGTGGGTGGTTTCTGGCCTCTGAGCCCAAAGCTCCGGGTTCGGGTCCCGCACCAGGACTTGATGTCCAAGGAAGGTGGGTTCCTGACGCGGCCAAACAGGTTGAGAATCAACCTGCAAAATCCTTCCAAACACACCAATTGCTGGCGGAGAGAGTGGGAGAGATTCCAGGTCGGCCATGGAATGGGAAGAATGTTGGAGCCTCTCCGTAGCTCCAGGCTTCAACATCCCTGGGAAAGTGCCAGTTGTCACAGCAATCTGGACTGCCTCAGTGACACACAACTACAATCGTGCTCCCTGCTAAACATGAACGTCTTAATGGCACGCGCACATTTATATCCTGAACCGTTGCGAGAGAACAAAGTCCTTGGTAAACTTGGTAACTTTAGAGAGCAATTTGTCATTAAGAAATGATTATTCAGACTTATTCATCATACCAGGACATGCGTAAGCTATGGACAAAGCACAGGCTGATCCCAGCATCACCCCCTTGATCTGGAGGGGGTTTGGGGCTGTTGTTTAATCCCAGGAGTGGGTGCCTGACACTAACCCTCACCCTAAGCAGCACATTTACAGAGAATGAAAGCGGAATCCTGAACATCACCCTCTGGATGTACAGCTGTCATTGTCTCATCAGGCAGCTGGAGGTTCTTACACATCAACAGTGTGACTGGAATACAGTGTGGTTAGTTTATCAGCGTCTGGCAGTTGTCTCGTATGAAACAAGTAAACCTGCTCACCCCCCGAATACTTAGCGCATTCCGTCAGGGCTGTCCATTTCCCAGCACGTCTAAGGTACTTCATTGAAGATTTCCAAAATGTGATTTTTGTTGAGGCAAGATTGATTAAAGGATTTAGCACCAAGGTGGGTCGATGCAGTTGAGCTTCAGATCAGCTGTGAGCTGAATTAAAGGGCGGCATGGTGGCTCAGTGGTTAGCACTGCTTCCTCACAGCGCCAGGGACCCGGGTTCGATTCCGGCCTTGGGTGACTGTCTGTGAGGAGTTTGCACGTTCTCCCCGTTACTGCATGGGTTTCGTCCGGTTTCCTCCCACAGCCCAAAGATGTACAGGTGGATGGATTGGTCACGCTAAATTGCCCCTTAGTGTCCGAAGGTCAGGTGGGGTTACGGGGATAGTACATAGAACATAGAAAAATACAGCACAGAACAGGCCCTTCGGCCCACCATGTTGTGACGAACCTTTGTCCTAGATTAATCATAGATTATCATAGAATTTACAGTGCAGAAGGAGGCCATTTGGCCCATCGAGTCTGCACCGGCTCTTGGAAAGAGCACCCTACCCAAAGTCAACACCTCCACCGTATCCCCATAACCCAGTAACCCTTCCCAACACTAAGGGCAATTTTGGACACTAAGGGCAATTTATCATGGCCAATCCACCTATCCTGCACATCATTGGACTGTGGGAGGAAACCGGAGCACCCGGAGGAAACCCACGTACACACGGGGAGGATGTGCAGACTCCGCACAGACAGTGACCCAAGCCGGAATTGAACCTGGGACCCTGGAGCTGTGATGCAATTGTGCTATCCACAAAGCTACCGTGCTGCCCTCAAGAACAAATTAATCAACACTATATCATTCTACCGTGATCCATGTACCTATCCAATAGCTGCTTGAAGGTCCCTAATGTTTCCGACTCAACTACTTCCACAGGCAGTGCATTTCATGCCCCCACTACTCTCTGGGTAAAGAACCTACCTCTGACATCCCCCCTATATCTACCACCATTCACCTTAAATTTATGTTCCCTTGTAATGGTTTGTTCCACCCGGGGAAAAAGTCTCTGTCTACTCTATCTATTCCCCTGATCATCTTATAAACCTCTAACAAATCGCCCCTCATCCTTCTCCGTTCTAATGAGAAAAGGCCTAGCACCCTCAACCTTTCCTCGTAAGACCTACTCTCCATTCCAGGCAATATCCTGGTAAATCTCCTTTGCACCTTTTCCAAAGCTTCCACATCCTTCCTAAAATGAGGCGACCAGAACTGCACACAGTACTCCAAATGTGGCCTTACCAAGGTTTTATACAGCTGCATCATCACCTCACGGCTCTTAAATTCAATTAATTCAGTTAATGAACGCTAGCACACCATAGGCCTTCTTCACAGCTCTATCCACTTGAGTGGCAACTTTCAAAGATGGATGAACATAGACCCCAAGATCTCTCTGCTCCTCACATTGCCAAGAACTCTACCGTTAACCCTGTATTCCGCATTCATATTTGTCCTTCCAAAATGGACAACCTCACACTTTTCAGGGTTAAACTCCATCTGCCACTTCTCAGCCCAGCTCTGCATCCTATCTGTCTCTTTGCAGCCGACAACAGCCCTCCTCACTATCCACAACTCCACCAATCTTCGTATCATCTGCAAATTTACTGACCCACCCTTCAACTCCCTCATCCAAGTCATTAATGAAAATCACAAACAGCAGAGGACCCAGAACTGATCCCTGCGGTACGCCACTGGTAACTGGGATCCAGGCTGAATATTTGCCATCCACCACCACTCTCTGACTTCTATCAGTTAGCCAGTTCGTTATCCAACTGGCCAAATTTCCCACTATCCCATGCCTCCTTACTTTCTGCATAAGCCTACCATGGGAACTCCCCGGTCCTTCTCTCTTCTGCCCAGCGAGGCAGCAGACGAGGGCTCAGTTTAACATCGGTACCTGAAGAGGGCACCTCCAACAGAGCAGCACCCCCTCCGTACCTTTCCAGCGAGCGGCTCGGGTTGGTAATGCATCGCCTGGAAGCGTGCTGGAGGCAGGTTCAACTGTGGCATTCAAGAGGGACATCAGATGATTACTTGGATGGAAGCAATGTGCAGGGGTACAGGGAAAAGGCAGGGGTACAGGGAAAAGGCAGGGGAATGGCACTTGGTGCTCTTGGAGAGCCGGTGCAGACACGATGGGCCGAATGGCCTCCTTCTGCACTCTAACGGATTCTGTCAGTCTGAGTGCCAAGTGCTCCAGTCTCTGGACTGGGGCCCGACTTGGCCCTAAGAGTGTTACCGAGCGCCCCGTGTCACCGCGCGCCACGCGTCACCGAGCACCCAGTGTTACTGAGCGCCTTCCGTCGGGCATCATGGACAGGCTCAAGCCATTGGATCGACAGCACAGAATCAGCCCACCCAGTCCATGCTACCCCCATCTAAATTTAAACCTCTATTCCATTCACCCTCAAATGTGTGCCTGGTTTCCCCCTCAAATGCATCCATACCCGCGTTTTTCAAAGCTTTCCCTGGCGACCCACGTTTACAAAATGGTCAACTCTCACGGCCCACACCACATTCGCGATAGATTCTCCATATTTACTTCTGAAAATGTCACATTTATTGTTGTCTCTTCTATATTATTAAATGTGAAAATTGTTAATAAAAGGATAGTTTCTATTTTGTGTTATTTGGAGATCTGAATAATTTGTCATAAAGAGATGCATTCCGCCCCCCCCCCCCCCCCTGCCCCGCCGAGTGGGATGGATGGGGTTCCCAAACCTGCACACTCTCCCCTTTGCCCCCACCAAGAGCCAAGTTCAGAATGGGGCAAACAATAACTGTGGAAGGCGAGGTGATACCCACAGGGTACATGGGAACTAGCCGCTAGATCTTGCATATGGAAGTCCTCTGGCTCACGGGTTGCTGTCTGGGGTACCTTCGAAATGTATTCCAGTAAACATTTGGTTTTGGGTGGGAGATGCAGGACTGGCCAACTCCTTGGCAACCCATTTTACACCATCGTCGCGCCCACCTCTCCCATTGCTGATCTATACTATTCTGATCACCCACACACAGTGGGAGCAAGTTTCACATTTTTGTTACTCTGTGGGTAAAGGCATATCTTTGGAATCGCCTATTGGCTCCAGTTATGCCCTTCCCCACTGGGAGGAACATTCTCACTGTCGCCACTCTGATTAAAACTTTTGATAACTTTGCTATTGGGAATTCAAGCTGTATTTCAGTTTATAAAGACTCCCTTTGAAACAAAACCACAAAGAGTAATGGTCAAGTTGCCGATAACATCTTCCATAATCACCGCATTCCGCTTCCGATTGTAAATTCAGATATCGCCTGTCCAGTTAGAATTGTGATTTGATATTTCAGACCTGTAAACAATACAGTACAGTAACACGCAGCAGTTACAACACACACAGACAGACCATGCAGCCTATGCTAGCATTTATCCAGCACCAGGAAAATTCTTCTGTTGGTTCGTTCATGGGATGCGGACATCTTTGGGCAAGGCCAGCATTTGTTGCCCATCCCTAGTTGCCCCTGAACTGTCCACATTTGCCCCGTGCATAGTCCACCCAGCGTGTTGCCAGATCCCTCCAACCGACCTATCTCATCTACTCTTGCTTTCTGCCCCAAGCACCAACCCTGGATGTGAATTCCAAAAGGCCAAAATCTTCTATTTTGCAGGTTGATTCTCAACCTGCTTGGCCATGTTACCAGCCCGCCCTCCTCGGCCATCATGCCCTGGGGTGGACTCGAACCTGGAGCTTCTGGGTCAGAGGCAGGGTTCGCTAACCCACTGCACCAGTTTCCCCTGTGACTTCATATGGATATTGAACTTCACCAATCTTATCAATAGCCGCTTGCAGCTTCTTTCTGAAGAATGAAGTATTTATTTTACACAGAAACATAGAAAATAGGAGCAGGAGGCCATTCGGCCCTTCGAGCCTGCTCCACCATTCATTATGATCATGGCTGATCATCCAACTCGCTATCCTGATTCCTCCTCCTTTCCCCCCGCCCCCACCCCTATATCCTTCGATCCCCTCCATCCCAAGTACCATATCAAACGGTGTTTTGGCCTCAACTACTTTCTGTGGTAGCGAATTCCAAGGGCCGACCACTCTGTGGGTGAATAAATGTCTCATCTCAATCCTAAATGGTCTCCCCCATTTCCTCAGACTGGAAGCCCCACCACCATCAGGAACATCCTTCCTGCAGCGACCCGGTCTTGTCCTGCTGAAACTTCATAGGATTCTAGATCCCCCCCCCCATTGTCCTGAACTCCAGCGAAGACAATCCTAACCGACTCAACCCCTCCTCATACGCCGGTCCCCAGGAATCAGTCTGGTAAACCATCTCGGCACTCCCTCTATAGCTAGAACATCCTTCCGTGGAGGCCAAAACAGCACACAATATTCCAGGTGTGGCCTCACCAGGACTCTGTCTAATTTAGCATTGCCTACATATGTCTACAGTAAGACGTCTTACAACACCAGGTTAAAGTCCAACAGGTTTGTTTCAAACACTAGCTTTCGGAGCACTGCTCCTTCACCAGAGGAAGGAGCACTGCTCCGAAAGCTAGTGATTCCAAACAAACCTGTTGGACTTTAACCTGGTGTTGTAAGACTTCTTACTGTGCTCACCCCAGTCCAACGCTGGCATCTCCACATCATACATGTCAAGACCACTTTGTCTAAGCTTCCATCCATTTTGTTGAGGGAAGCAAATGGAAGTTAAAGAGGAGCTTGATGCAAGGTTCAATCTCCACTGTAGCTCCCCTCCAATGTATCCCGGTTAGTAATAGATCAGACAAGCTTCCGGTTCAGAACAGACTCATCTCTTTGCTGCTGATATTCGTTTTCTCATGCCAAAAAAGCAAAGGGAAAAACGTCATGGTCTGGGATGCAATGCCGGAAAGGATGGGGGAAACCGTCCCAATAACAGATTTTAATTGGAATTGGATATATACACAAAGTGGGAAAGATTTGCATGGTTATGGGGGGAAAAGGGCAGAAGGATTGGAGAACACTTTCAAAGAGCTATCAGCTGCAAGGGGCACAAGCGACGATGCTCTCTCCTTTAATTACTGCCCCACTGACCAGATCCTGAGGGGGCAGAGCAGATTTGCCAGAATGATTCCAGGATGAGTCATTTTATCTCCAAGGGTAGGCTGGAGAAGCTGGGGCTGTTCTCCTCGGACTAAAGGAGATTGAGGGGGGATTTGACGGAGATGTTTATGACATGTCGACAAAGTAGAGCTTCCATTCGCCAATGGTACAAGGACGAGGGGATACGAGAGATACAGAGGGGATTGGAGAAGGAAATTTCAAACAGCGAGTGGTAATGACCTAGAACTTGCTGCTTCTAAGGGTGGAGACAGAGACAATAAAAGGCAATTTGAGGGGCTTCTTGAGGAAAATAAACTTTCAGGGTCAGAGGAATGAAAGAGGATGGATGGAACTGGCTGGATTTCACTACATGGACTCAATAGGCCAAGAACCCGAATGACTTTATGGAACGATCCTCACTGCCAACGGGAAGTGGGTGTCGCTGGCCAGGCCAGCATTCATTACCCATGCCTAATTAGAATACTGCACAGGAACAGGCCCTTCGGCCTTCCAAGCCTGTACCGGTCACGATACCAACCGTGGCCAAAACCCTCAGCACTTCCTTGAGCCCCATCCCTCTATACCCGTCCTATTCATGTGTTTGTCGAGATGCCTTTTGAACACCGTTAATGCATCTGCTTTCACAACCTCCCCTGGCCACGCGTTCCAGACACTCGCCACCCTCTGTGTAAAACACCTGCCTCGCACATCTCCTCTAAACTTTGCCCCACGGACCTTAAACCTCTGCCGCCTGGTGACTGACCGCTTGAGACGGTGGTGGTGAGCTGTCTTCTTGACCGCTGCAGGCCACGTGGTGTAGGTACACCCACTGTGCTGTTAGGGAGGGAGTTCCAGGATTCTGACCCAGCGACAGTGAAGGAACGGCCGGTATATTTCCAAGTCAGGGTGGTGCGTGACTTGGAGGGGAACCTCCAGGTGGTAGTGGGTTTGGAAGGTTCCGCCTAAGGAACTCACTGAGGACCATGTCACCGCACACCAGGAGATTCAGCTGGTGCATTTGTGACTAAACAACTCAACTCACCACATCTAACAATTTATTCACTCCAGAAGGATCCACAGATGGACGAGTTTGTCGATAGATGGAGTAGGAGACGCATGGAACATAAACAGTTCATTTTTATTTATTTATTCACGGGATGTGGGTGGTCGCTGGCTAGTTTAGCATTTATTACCCAGGCCTAATTGCCCCTCAAGGTGGTGGTGGGCCGCTTTCTTCAAGCCGCTGCAGTCCCAGAGGTGTAGGAACACCCACAGTGCTGTTAGGGAGTTCCTGGATTTTGACCCAGCGACAGCGAAAGAACGGTCGATGGACCGGTTTAGCACAGCGGGCTAAATAGCTGGTTTGTAATGCAGAACAAGGCCAGCAGCGTGGGTTCAAATCCGCTACCAGCCTCCCGAACATGTGCCGACGAGGGGATTTTCACAGCAACTACATACGTGTGACAATAAAAGATTATATATTTCCAAGTCAGGATGGTGGAGTGACTTGGAGAGAGGGGCAAAAGGCTGGTTTCTGGGATGTAAATTCTAGGTAATCCAGCAACAGACTTTGTTGAATAAATACTTCCAACTGCCCAGAACGGGCCTCTCTCAGATACTTCAGCTTTCTCCGTACATTATAGAGAGCAATCGCAAGTGCTCAATATCCCAGGATTTGATTAAATGCAACATCACAGAATCCATGGACCAAAGTGCACCATTTTGGTTTTATAAAAGCAAAGGTTGATCACACTGATTTCCTACAAGTCTGACACACATCATCCTTTAGAAAGACAGGCACTCGGCAGTTGGACCAAATTCCACAAACTTTGGTTGAATTAGCTTTAGTGTAGAATACTGTTCAGCGCCCGTGTCTCCGGGAGATCTTTCTGAACTGGTTTGCCAGGATTCGAGTGCCTTTCAGGAAATCACTCCGTGTTTGCGTCCAACCTCCACGAAGGCCTTCACACATTGGTCGATATCCTCGTCACTATGGGCAGCAGAGATCTGCACCCGGATTCGTGCTTTGTCCTTGGGGACCACGGGGAAACTGAAACCAATCACGTATATACCTGAATCAAAGCAAGACAAGAGGAATGATCAGAGTGGCTAAACGCTCCCGAATTTCCCCGACAAATGCCCACCAACACCTAAACCTCAATTTCCTGGAATGCAGAAATCCTATCGGCTCAAGACACCTGCAACAAAATATATTCTTATTCTGCAAGCGACCTGACCAGGGGGAAAGGCCACTCCTGAAACCTCTGCCGGGGTTTCCGGAAAATCTCCAGCAATTCTCAGGGACTGGCTGGGGAATGGGATCAGGAAGCGGGAGACTCAAATGAACCAAGTTTGATTATTCAGGTCGCAGAGATGGTGCTGGGCCAAAGGTTGAAGAATCGAAGGGGAAACCGTGGGCTCTTAAAATGAAGGGGCTCAGAAAGTGGTCGATAGAAGTTCAGGGTTTACGGGTGAATTAAAAGAAAATCTGCTTTTACAGAGTGTGCTCCGCCCCCTCAGGGTGATCCAAAACACATCAGAGACAATGAAGTATTTTTGAAGTGTTGTCACTGTTGTGATATGGGAAACGTAGTCAACTTGCACATTGCAAGATCCCAGAGACAGTGATGGGACCATGACTGAGTGATTGGTTTTAGCGGTGTTGGCTGAGGGACTGCTGTTGGTCAGAAAGTCAGGGGGAACTCCCTTGGCTCTTTGAAATAGTGTACTCGGAGACTTTTATATCCACTGGAAAGGCAGCACTGCTAACAGTGCTGGGCTCCCTCAGTACACCCACTGGAAAGGCAGCAACTGCCACTGGAAAGGCAGCAACTGCCGACAGTGCTGGGCTCCCTCAGTACACCCACTGTAACTGCAGCACTGCCAACAGTGCTGGGCTCCCTCGTACACCCACTGGAAAGGCAGCAACTGCCACTGGAAAGGCAGCACTGCCGACAGTGCTGGGCTCCCTCAGTACACCCACTGGAAAGGCAGCAACTGCCACTGGAAAGGCAGCACTGCCAACAGCACTGGGCTCCCACTGGAGTTGGCTCGAAATTCAAGATTGAGGCTTGAACAAAGCACTTTGTGACTCGGGGCCGAGAGTGCCGCCACGAGTAACATCCATTCGTTGCCTAATTGCCCTTGGACCGAGTGGCTTGCTCAGCATTTCAGAGTGAAGCACATTGCGGTGGGTCTGGAGTCACATGGAAGGACGGCAGGTTTAGACGGGTTTTAAGACGATGGTTTCAAGGTCATGGTTAGATTTTTTAATTCCAGGTTTTATTGAATTCAGATTCCGCCACCCACCATGGGCCTCTGGGTTACTAGCCCAATGACAATACCACAACCCCACTGCCTCCCGTCCCCTTCAAGACCCGTGTCAGGAGAACATCAGCACGGAGTGATCCACAGACAGAATGGCTTTCAGGGCAGTGTGTGAACTCAAGTGAAGAGTCAGTGAGAGAAGATGACTGGGGCAGGAGGGGCAGTCCATCACGGATTCTGATGGGAAAACTGGGCAGTGGGTACCAGGAACTCGCTGCCGGAGGAGGTGGTGGAAGCAGGTACGATAGTGATGCTTAAGGGGCCTCTTGACAATGAATAGGATGGGAATAGAGGGATACAGATTCTGGAAGTGGAGGCGGTTTTAGGTTAGACGGGCGGCACAGGCTTGGGCGGCCGAAGACCCGACAACCCCCAGTCAGTCAGCCATTCGGTGGCAATTATAAAAGAAACATCCTCGTGCATTTGATATTTCAAAAACGGCAGTAAGTGTTCACCATTGAATACAAGACAGCATTAACACCTGGATCGATTAACGGCATAAACATTCTAAAAGCACCGGGAAGAGGTGACAGCTGCTGTGACTACGGGGGCGGGGGGAATAACAGGTAAAATGCAACTCAGCAAGCAGCCTAAATCCGGGGCACACGGATACACGCGGTCTGCAGCTCACCTCGTTTCAACATGTCCTCTGCCATGGACGAGGCAAGTCGGGCATCTCCCAGCATCACTGGACAAATGGGATGGTCCATTCCACCAATGGTGAATCCTGCAGCCATCATCTGACTGCGGAACCTGTGCAGGGCACTCAAATTAGAAACCATTCAACAGGAGCCCAGCATCAGAAAAACGTGGTCAAGGAGGTAGCGTTTAATCAGCATCTTAAAGAGGAGAGACATTGGGGAGGGGGGATTCCAGAGCTAAGGGCCAAAGGCACAGCTGGCAATAGTGGAAATCAGGGATTATACAAGATGCCAGAATTGGAGGAGAGCAGACACACGAGGGTCAAGGGGCTGGAGCAGATGACATGAAATAGGGAGGGAAGAGTTTTGAAAACAATGTCAAAAATGTTAAATGTCCGGCATTGCCAAACTATTAGTCACTGTAGGATAGCGGGTACAGGGGTTAGCACAGGGACAATAGGTGTAGGTCAGCGGGTACAGGGGTTAGCACAGGGGCAATGAGTGTAGGTCAGCAGTACAGGGGTTGGCACAGGGGCAATGGGTGTAGGTCAGCAGTACAGGGGTGAGCACAGGGATGATGGGTGTAGGTCAGCAGTACAGGGGTTAGCACAGGGGCGATGGGTGTAGGTCAGCAGTCACAGGGGTGATGGGTGTAGGTCAGCAGTACAGGGGTTGGCACAGGGGTGATGGGTGTAGGTCAGCAGGCACAGGGGTTAGCACAGGGGTGATGGGTGTATGTCAGCAGTACAGGGGTTGGCACAGGGGCAATGGGTGTAGGTCAACATGCACATGGGTTAGCACAGGGGCAATGGGTGTAGGTCAGCAGTACAGGGGTTAGCACAGGGGCAATGAGTATAGGTTAGCAGTACAGGGGTGAGCACAGGGGTTAGTACAGGGGCGATGGGTGTAGGTCAGCAGGCACAGGGGTTAGCACAGGGGTGATGGGTATAGGTCAGCAGGCACAGGAGTTAGCACAGGGACAATGGGTGTCGGTCAGCAGGCACAGGGGTGATGGGTGTAGGTCAGCAGGCACAGGGGTGATGGGTGTAGGTCAGCAGGCACAGGGGTTAGCACAGGGACAATGGGTGTCGGTCAGCAGGCACAGGGGTTAGCACAGGGGTGATGGGTGTAGGTCAGCAGGCACAGGGGCAATGGGTGTAGGTCAGCAGGCACAGGGGTTAGCACGGGGGTGATGGGTGAATGGATGGAAAGCACGGGAATGGTCAGTGAGGAAAGCACGGGAATGGTCAGTCAGGAAAGCACGGGAATGGTTAGTGAGGAAAGCACGGGAATGGTCAGTGAGGAAAGCATGGGAATGGTCAGTCAGGAAAGCACGGGAATGGTCAGTCAGGAAAGCACGGGAATGGTCAGAGAGGCAGCATGGACAAGGTTACATCACTCAGAGATCAGCCTCAAAAATAACCCGTGCCTGCATCTCTCTGCCCGCCTCAGACAGAGACACTGCGGGCCAGGGGTTAGCACAGTGGAAGAGCTGACCCGAATGATCACCATGGCTACAAGTGCCCCATGTGCTGGGTCACCCTGCTGTCCATTTAGCTCAGAGAAGGGGCTGCAAGCCCAGACAGCTGTGACAGGATTAGTGTGCAGCAAAGTAACCTTGCAGAATTCAGCTCTGCCCTGAACTCACCCTGAACACTTTACCAATAACCAGCGCAGCTACTGGAATGAGCGGAGAGATGGGGGAGGAAGGGCAATCTCACTGGGTTAGGATTCGAGAAGCCCTGGGTAAAGATCAGGGTTAAACTCCCACATCTGCAGCTGGGATTGAAATTTAATGTCTGCAGAATCCTCCCTCCATGTCCCAGAGAGCAGTGGCGACAGGGTCAATGAATATTTTCAGGCAGTGGGGTAGATGGTGCTGGAGCAGGAAGGTACAGGGGTCGACAAGAAAGCAGAGGCCATAATCAGATCAGCTGCTATCTTATCAAACAGCCAAGCAGCTCAGGGACTGAATGGTTTCTCCCTGCTTCTGCTGCGTATGTTCAGAGCTGAAGTCTCTGCAAACGTCGGTCTGGCCTCAAGATATACTGTGGGTAGGATCTTTGCAAGTTGTGTGCGCACGGTGTGTTCCTCCCTCAAAAATGTGAGGGTCAAGGCAGGTCTGTCCCTGCCCCGTGAGTGACTGGAATCCGTGACGACCCAGCTCTCCGTGGGCAGTATGCACCATCGCTGCTTCTGACCGGCACTCAGGCTGACAGCCGCTGAGAAACAGAGGCGCAGCAAACTGGTGTGTTGAGGAATTGGCGGCCTCTCTGATCCCGGCTTGGGATAGAAAACAGGGAGCTGCAGCTGGCATCTCGCGAGCCATCCCGGATCTGGGAGCGCTCGAAGCAGAATTCCCACTTTCTCCTCATCCCGAGGAGCACCAAATCCGCTCAGCGCAACATTCACTCTGCAGCATCCTCCAGGCTTGTCCTCGCAATCAACCCCGTCAACGACCAGAGCGCGAGGTCAAGACCACAATCCAATGGAAATGGGCTTCAATCCTGCCCGTCCATGGAGAAATATTACATCATATTTAATAATTAAACACAAGAGCCTCTAAGAAATAGGAGCCCACGCTGCCCTTCAAGCCTGCTCCACCATGCGGTAAGATCCTGGCTGATATTCAACATTAACTTCACGTACCCCTCGATTCTCCCAGGAAGCAACAATCGACTGCGCTCCCTCTTGAACAGACTGAGCATCCACAGACCAAACAAATTCCAGAGTTTCAACCCTCCGATCGACCGATGACATTTCCCACTTCAATGCAAAATGGTCCCAAGGAAGGGAATTTTGTAGAATCCTTTCTATTTTGGGATTCCTTAGTTTTCTGGGGCTGAGCGGATAGGAGGTGCAGAACACTGGGCGGACCACTCACACTCATTCGCAATTAGACTTGGGAGACTTGCTGCGACTAGAGAGACAAGGCAGTCAGAGCAACGCGCGGTCTGTTTTCTGTAGCTTGGTTCCCCTGGAACAGGTCGCCACCCTGAAGCTAAAGCTCTAGGGGCACACCTCCATGTAATCTTTTATTAGTGTCACAAGTAGGCCTATATTGACACTGCAATGAAGTTATTGTGAAAATCAAGAGTGGCTGACCAGGGCCCATCCCATTTCTACCGCCTATTATTGTCGTGTTTGGATGGATTTTGCAGGTTGATTGCCTTGGACATCGGGTCCAGGGGCGGGACTCAAACCCGGAGCTTCTGGGTCAGAGGCAGAGATGCTAAACCCACTGCACCTCAAGGCCTCCGCTTGTTTGAGAGTGCTGTCCATTGCCGGGCGCGCGAGGGGGGGGCCGGGCGCGCGAGGGGGGGCCGGGCGCGCGAGGGGGGGCCGGGCGCGCGAGGGGGGGCCGGGCGCGCGAGGGGGGGGCCGGGCGCGCGAGGGGGGGCCGGGCGCGCGAGGGGGGGCCGGGCGCGCGAGGGGGGGCCGGGCGCGCGAGGGGGGGCCGGGCGCGCGAGGGGGGGCCGGGCGCGCGAGGGGGTGATGATTTTCCCGTGGCGGGATGTTTTGCCAAGTTCCATTCAGAGTCTGTGTTACTGGCTGAATCAGCATTTTGGAATCAGGGAGGGGAGAAATTCCCCCCTCGGGACTGCTGCTTTGGACATTAGATGAGAACAGGATTCCATTCCCCCAGGATGAGCAACCTACCAGGTCTATTTTATGTAGAGTATTTAGCAAAGGCAGGTCATTTGGCGTAAGCACACTGCCCCGCATTAAGCCTCCACCCACCCTCCGCATCCAACTATCAACAATCCCTCCCATCGCTTTCTCCCTCATGCTTTCAGAGTTTGTCCTCAAATCCATCCCTGCGGTAGTGAGCTCCACATTCTAAACACTGACATTTTCACCGTTAAGGCCAGGTCAAGGCATTTCTCAAATAGCCAATGGGGAGAAGCGTCCTCAAATAGCCAATATATGGGGGGGGGGGTGGGGGGGAAAGAGAGAGAGAGAGAGAGAGAGAGCAGAGATCTCCAGAGGAGAGTGCGGCCGAGTATCAGGTCAGAGGGAACTGTAATCCGTACAAAGGGCAGAGTCAGTGGAGCATAGTGACTGAGGGAGGTGAGTGAACAGAGTCCAAGGGGTCCAGATCAGTGACCAACAACAAAGAACAAAGAAAAGTGCAGCACAGGAACAGGCCCTTTGGGCCTCCAAGCCCGTGCCGACATGCTGCCCGTCTAAATAAAATCTTCTACACTTCCGGGGTCCATATCCCTCTATTCCCATCCTATTCATGTATTTGTCAAGATGCCCCTTAAATGTCACTATCGTCCCTGCTTCCACCACCTCCTCCGGCAGCGAGTTTCAGGCACCCACTACCCTCTGTGGAAAAACTTCCCTCGCACATCTCCTCTGAACCTTGCCCCTCGCACCTTAAACTTATGCCCCTAGTAATTGCCCCCTCTACCCTGGGGAAAAGCCTCTGACTATCCACTCTGTCTATGCCCCTCATAATTTTATAGACCTCTATCAGGTCGCCCCTTAACCTCCTTTGTTCCAGAGAACAAACCGAGTTTATTCAACCGCCCTTCATAGCTAATGCCCTCCATACCAGGCAACATTCTGGTAAATCTCTTCTGCACCCTCTCTAAAGCCTCCACATCCTTCTGGTAGTGTGGCGACCAGAATTGAACACTATACTCCAAGTGTGGCCTAACTGAGGTGTTATACAGTTGCAATAGTACTTGGCAATTTTTATACTCAATGCTCCGGCCAATGAAGGTAAGCATGCGTATGCCTTTTTGACTACCTTCTCCACCTGTGTTGCTCATTTCAGTGACCTGTGGACCTGAATCAAGACAACGGGAGAATTTCTAGACAAGATTCATGTTGGATTGAATGGACTGGGCGGGCGGGGGAGGATGTTGCTGGTCAGTTGTTAGTCAGTGCAGGCGGAGATGGCGGGCAGGTGTGACAGTGCCAATGCAGCAGGGAGTTGAGACAGGTTGAAGGTTTGAGGATGTTGAGGTCAGCACAGATTAGTGACCCCGGAGGGAACACAAATATAGGGTTCAGCAGTGAAGGCCTGGGCTGGGACTAAGCTGAGGTGATGGTGAACTGAATGGAACTGAACAACGTTGCGGAGGCACAATGAATATGTGGAGCTGAGCCTTGAACACGGGTCCAGCCCCCACACCCGATTCCCACCATTGACTGATCCTGGTCTAGAGCCAGGACTGTGCCAATATGTTGAGTGTACACAACGAGGGAGACTCATCGTCCAGAATCATAGAATTCCTGCAGTGCAGGAGGCCATTCAGTCCACCCAGTCTGCACCCTACTAAGCCCATGCCCCGATCTATCCCCGCAACCCACCTAACCGTTGGACACTAAGGGACAATTTAGCATGGCCAATCCACCTAGCATGCACACCTTTGGACTGGGGGAGGAAACCGGAGCACCCGAAGGAAATCCACACAGACAGGGAAAAAAGTGCAAACTCCAGTCACCAGAGGTCAGAATCGAACTCGGGTCCCTGGCACTGTGGGACAACAGTGTTAACACGGGTTCCTGGCACTGTGAGACAGCAGTGTTAACCCAGGTCCCTGGCACTGTGAGGCAGCAGTGTTAACCCGGGTCCCTGGCACTGTGAGACAGCGGTGCTAACCCAGGTCCCTGGCGCTGTGAGACAGCAGTGTTAACCCGGGTCCCTGGCGCTGTGAGGCAGCAGTGTTAACCCAGGTCCCTGGCGCTGTGAGGCAGCAGTGTTAACCCAGGTCCCTGGCGCTGTGAGACAGCAGTGTTAACCCGGGTCCCTGGCGCTGTGAGACAGCAGTGTTAACCCGGGTCCCTGGCGCTGTGAGACAGCAGTGTTAACCCGGGTCCCTGGCGCTGTGAGACAGCAGTGTTAACCCGGGTCCCTGGCACTGTGAGACAGCAGCGCTAACCCGGGTCCCTGGCGCTGTGAGGCAGCAGTGTTAACCCGGGTCCCTGGCGCTGAGACAGCAGTGTTAACCCGTTAAGCAGTATCAGGGCATTTCGAAAATAAAAATACAATTCAGCAGATTCACTCCAAGTTTTCTGGATGGGAAATAGCGTTCAACAAATGAATGAATGTTTTTTTGAGGATGTAGCAAGCCAGGCAGGTTGAAGGAGAACCAGTAGATGTGGCGTATATGGATTCCCATTTGACTAGGCGGCACATAAAAGGTCAGCACACACAAACTCCTAGTGTTGCTGGTGATATATTAGCACGAGTAGAGGATTATCTAACTGACAAGAAACAGAGTCAGTATAAATGGAGTCATTTTCTGGTCAGTAAACTGTTACTCGTGGAATGTCGCAGGGATCAGAGCTGGAACCTTAACTATTTACCCTTTCAGCAAAGACTTGGCTCACTGTACTGTAGCCCGGTTTGCTGATGGCATAAAGATAGGCGGGAAAACAAGTTGCGAGGACGGCAGAAATAAATAGACAGGTTAAGTGAGCGGACAGAAATCTGGCGGGTGGATGAGAATGGGAAAACACAGTGGGAATACAGGAGGTTGTCCAGTTTCACAATAAGGGGGTCACCCATTTAAGACCGAGATGGAGGAATTTCTTCTTCTGAGGGTCAGGAATCTTTGGAGATCTCTTCTTCAGAGAGCAGGGGAGGCTGGGACATTCACTGGCACATTTGTGAACGAGCGGGGAACAGGCGGGAGAGTGGGAGTTGATCTTACTGAATAGCGGAGGCAGGCTCAAGGGGCTGAATGGCTCACAACTGTTCCTTGCCTCTTTTTATTTTTTAAAAAAGGGTGAAAAACACAACCTTTTATCGACAAGGACAACGATTAAACGTCACAATGTTGGTTTTCCTCAAAGCAGAGGATGGAAGCGAGGGCGACAGACAAGGCTTCCCCCTGGATAACGTACCTTTTGGTTTTCGACGTCATACTTTCGGCGATGGTGTTGTTGTCCATCAGGAGGTCGAGGGCTTTGGAGGCACAGTTGACCACAGGAGGGGGAAGGCTATTGGAGAAGAGGTAGGGTCTGGATCGCTGACGCAGGAGGGCAACCAGGGCTTTAGGCCCCGTGGTGTAACCACCTTCAAGAGACGACACAATAAAGTTTCAGTGTTTCATAAGATCAGAGAATGATGCAGCATGAGGATGGCCATTCAGCCCTTCGATCCTGTGCCAGAGCGGTGCAATCAGCCCCACTCCTCAGCTCTTTACACTCTCTCCATAGTTGCAGATTTCCCTCCCTGTGTAAATTTTCCTTTTGAAAGTTCCTCCACTCCTAGCGGCTCTGCATGTCAGATCAAACAACTTACTCAGTGAAGGAAAACCCCCCCTCACTGCCCTTCTGGCACATTTGCCAATTGCCGTAAATCTGTGCCATCTGGTGACAAATTCTACATTCTGC